>NC_134935.1:16132075-17472908 GCF_051020765.1 Lasioglossum baleicum
AATGTTAAACGCACCGACCTCTCTCTCTCTCTCTCTCTCTCTTGCCCTCCCTCGCTTCCCCTGCTCTATGTCCCTTTATCATCCTTCCCTCTTTTCGATTTTACGCACCACTTTACGGGCCGCCCCGCAATGATCGATTTCTCGAAAAAGTGGGGCAAAAATCAGTGCGACTTGAAAATTCAATCTATTCGCGTATAATATGCAGAATTGAATACACCTGTTAATCTTATTTGAATTTTGTTAGTTATAAATCCAATTTTAAAATAATTTCTTTTATCCCAGTTTCCACACTTATCTATCACTGTGCGCCCTGCTCCCAGAGAAAGAGAGAGATGCTCTCTCCTCTCTTACCCCGATACTCAGATCGGAAATCGAACCACCGCAATCCGAGCCACGCACGACGCTCGCAATTCTCTTTTTTCGCGATACGGGTGTGTCTCTGGTTCGCGACCGTGTTCGCTCACGGTTCTCCATTCGCGTCGCAGGAACTCGCGATGATCGAATCTTCGAGCTCGATAGAATGATTCGATTCCAAGGAACGGTGGCGATGTCTGTTCGAAGTATGAGAGTTCTCCTGGAGATTGAAATTGCAATTGCGACTGTGATTTGATCGCAATTCCAGAGTAACCCCGCGGAAAGGCCAGTTTTCGTTCGTCTTTGCGCATCTCCGCTCTAATTGGTTCAAGAAAGTGGGGAGTGGGTAGTGGAGTGAGAGATGATAGGCTCGCTGCGCCCCCACCATCTTCTAAGCTGCGCGAAACGGGGTTACTCTCTCGTGCGATATGCTTTAGACTTGAATTTCCAGCTTCGAAATACTTTGAATGCGATTACCAGCGCGTTCAGAATTCAGCTTGCAATTGCGGTTGCATTGAAGACGTTACGAACTGCATGGAATTGCGGTTTCAACTCCATGAATGAATTCCAATTATGTGTATAAACCAACCCACATGATGGAATTGTCGCGCGAATCGTTATCTGAGATTGCAGCTGCCTTTGTTCGCGGAATTCATCGTGCAAGATCAATTACAATTGCATGGCTCGGGGGTCATTCGCAATCGCAATTGCAATAACTACAAACAAAACCCGGCAGCATGGAATTGTCGCTCCAATTGTGATCCGAGATTGCGACTGCGTTTGTGCCGAGAATCACGGTCGTTATTGCGAGAAAAGGGAATGGTTGGTGTTGGAATTTTCAGTTGGAATTGCTGTAGTGTTCGTGCCTGGTATTGCGAAGGGGCAGTACGCGCTCGGAATTTTAGTCACAGTTACGTTTGGAGTTGCGATCCTAACCACAACGTTTGAAACCTTAATACAGCTTCGTGATCGACATCTCAATAACCTAATCGATCCGTTATCAATGCGTAACAGATAAGAACGCAATGCAGCTCCAATACGCGAGAAGACGCCAGAGATGCTGTTAAATACAGATTGCTATTCATTCAACGCCAGAGCTACCGAGGTCAGACAAATGAATGTGCAATAAGCTATGTATGTTTGGAATGCGTCGCGAACAAACGACCTAACCGACCGTTATTCCCCTGTTTTTCGGATCGTTCCTCGGAGCAAGAAGTCATCTTCGATCGTGCGCAAAAATCGGAGGAAGTTCGATTACTGTGGACTGCGAATTTTATGCACTTGTAACAATAATAAACGTCTATCTATCCTGTCTGTTGTAGTTGACGCATAGAAATTTCATTTTGCATAAACATCCGCTGTGAACGTTCGCAGCTTTCTTCCGCTACGAAACGAACGAGTGCGTCGTTTGAAAAGAAAGCAACGGTTGTACAAGATGTTAAGCTTGCCATTATTGCGTTACTTCTAAACCCAGTGTGTACGAAGGCAGATATGATTTCACCGACTCGTGTGGAATAATAGTTTAATGTTTCATGTGCCGAGAGAAGGAAACTAGCCCGACTAGAGCAACGTATGACTCGACTATCTAAACATGTGACGGCAACATCATCGCTAAAATAATCAACTGTGTCTTTGATATACTTTCACAAAAAAATATTTCTAAAATTCCTTATCTCTAGACATGATGTACCAGATTGTTATTCTGCTATCAATTATCGAAGCAAATTTTACTTTATTAACGTACCGCAAAAAGCATAAACACAATTAAGTGGAGATTAATTATTCGACTCTGCAGAATCGATAATCACTGCAGTCGCCTCTATACCACTCTAAATTTCGTATCGCTCTTGTTGCGTGCACGCGAGTGCAGACCAGCCGAAGAATGCACTTGAAATAAACAGGAAGACGAGAGAGAATCTCTCTCCGAGCCCGTTTGTTTTGATTTCCCTTCCGTTTAACTCGAGCTGGCAATCTACACCGTGTTATTTAGACTAACTCGAGTCTGGCTGAATAAGTGTCGGCGATAAGTGAGAGAAGACACCGCTGGCTCACAATGTACGTCATACCTCAGCGAGAACGAAAATATAAAATCATAGCGAACCATTCAACTCTGTTAAAAGGTCAATGCCACGAAAATCTACGCACGTCAAGTTCAAACTGCCCAGCCCAACGCGCTCGATGGGATCGGTGTCGTAATATGTACACTCATCGAACCTCCCAGCAAAAAGAATTATTCACCGTCACGCATTGACATGTCACGCGTCGTTAACTAGTTACAACAATGCAAATGTCATACAGTATTTCAAGGAAATTCGTCTAGTCACGAAGTAGTAATGATAGCGGTAGTCGAATGGTAACCATAACCAATTTTTATCGACGACATTGATTATGCGGTAACTAAAAAGCTTTGTTCTCATGAACAATGATTGTCATTCAATATTAAATATTACATATCATTTTTTGGAAAATTTCTTTGAGGTTCATTGATAACTGGTATTCATTTTCAATGAATGACGTTTTTTAAAAAGATTTTGGCAATAAGTGTCGTTTTGAACCTCTGGTTTCAATAGATTCGTGTATGCGAAACTTTGGAGGGGGTTATGAAATTTGGAAAATGACACGGTCGAAATGGTTTTAAGTTAAAAGAGCAGCGGTGGTCTTGGTGGAATAGGTTGGTAGGTTAGGTTGGCTGTCGTATTGACCGGGCAGATACGGCGCTGTGTATTGACGCAAAAATTTGGCGCCTTCAAAATGGTCGCCGTCGGTTTTCCACGGGAATCGAGAGAAGATACAGGAGAGAGACTGATCGTTTACTCACCACTTCGCTGCATCGTTCCGGTGGATCGTTACGACGACTCATTAAACATAACTCTGTCGGCCGAGCAACGTGAGACGAGAATCAGCGAGCCACCGCCGACGTATCCATTAACGCGACAAACTACCAGAGTGTGTATCCCTTGTCAACGCAACCGTGTGCACTCGTACTGTGCTACAACTACAACACAGACCCGGCCGTCTGCGAAGCGTTTTCAAACGATCTCGGAAGAGGCTCGAGCAGAAATCGAGACATGCGTGCGCAGGAACACGGTTATGTCAACGGTCCCGCGGAGCAACGACTTCCCATAAACAACTCGATCAACGCTGCGAACAGAACCGCCGCGAAACCATTCAAACAACATCCAATCCGACCGCTAACCGTTCGAATGCTGCCGACGCTAACTGATATTTCATACCGTACACTTTTTAAGATCCAAGGACGTATAAAAGCTGCAGGTGTGCGCTCGGTTCGAAATTCAAACATAATTCCAGAGTCAGGTGAAATTTTGGAGAAAAAATATTTCAATTACTATTTGAAATAATCCGTTGTTCCACAATTCAAATAAAATAGCGATTTTAAATAGTAAGGGGCACTTCCGCGAATGAAATATTTTCATAATCTAAAACATAACGTAAAATATATGTATATTTGAACTTTGCGCTGGATAGTATTTAAAAGATTACCTTGACGATGGAAGTAGATTGAGCAAACAGGTAATATTAGATTGCAAGAAATCATAATTTAATTAAAATCTTCGACTTATTTCCTCATGTAGATGAATTACCCCTCCCCGGTTGTACTCAATGCTAGAACACCCTGCAGATGTATGGAATAAAATAGTTCACGAAAGAAAGTCGTTTTCAAGAGAGGTTCATTTTACAATGTATATGGTTCCTTGAGACTTTTGTTCCTCGTTACGACTACTCTACGATGCAATGAAAAACTGTTTGACCTTGAAATAATCCAGGTCAAGGACATTTTGCACGATTTTTTTTACAAATCTCCACCGATTATAGAATCGCACTACGACGAGATTTAGTCTTATTTCTTATACACGCTGTACATTAAGATTTTCAGAAATAAAATTTAATCGTTACGAGAAAAAATAAATTAATTCTCACTATTTTGAAAATCCTCTACATAAAATACTATTTTAAAAACTTTCTAACAAATAAAATTTTTAATTTTTTAATTAATTACCCAGGAGTCGAAAATTTCGAAATATTCAAATTCTTTATGAGAAGCGCCAGTGTAAACAACCGAAAATATAAGAATAACTTTCCATTTTTATCTCGTGCAATCTTTTTCGAAATGGTGTACAAGATATTTCGAGTACACGATCAATAAAATCATAGACATATATATAGACATATATATATGTCTATGAATAAAATGAATAATTTATGTCGAAAATTGCATTGTCAATCCCTAAAGCTTATATATATATACAGCTTATATAAGGCAGATTTTATTACGTATATAGCTGGACAGTCTACATATATATTTACTTTCCCGACCTCCCACATTATCCTAACCTTATAACACCTGTAAGTAAATACTTTGTGTATAATTCTTTTTAGTGTTGTGTACTTCGTAATGTTACATCAAATTGAAAAGAGGAAATTCCGCTCTCAACAATGTGGACTAGGTTGAATCATAGGAATATTTGAGTTCGGTTAGGAACTATGGACTTCGAACGTTGGATGTAATGGTTATGTGAATCTAAACACCGAGCGATGCTGATAAACGGAGCGATAATTCTTGAATTAACTTTCAGTTTTCGCCGACTTTTATGTAACAACGGATGAAGAGACATGTCAGGGATCATTAAGATACCGAAGTTTAATATCGTTAACGCGACGAAGAAACACAGAGCCACTTTGTTCTGCTTTCATGGCTCAGGTAAGGTGTTAGGTATAATTAAGCTTGCTATTTTTAATTCTGTATTAACTTCGATAAAATGAAACTTCAGGATCTTCTGGAGATGATATGAAAGCATGGATTGAATTGAAGCTAAAAGAAGACTTGCAGTTCCCACACATAAAAATTGTTTACCCTACTGCACCGGCTCAACCTTACACGCCTAATAATAGAATGGTAAGTCAATTATGATATACCTACATTACAACTTGCAAGTGGAAATTGGTGACAGCTGAAGTAATTGTTTTTCCAGCTTAGCAATGTATGGTTCGATCGCAAGAGTATACACATAAATGTACCCGAGGAATTGGACTCCATAAATTCTATGTGTACAAATATATTGGAGTTGATGGACACAGAGGTTTCCAAGGGAATTCCATATGAAAATATTGCTGTTGCTGGTTTTTCCATGGGTGGTGCATTGTCGTTGCATTTAGCATACAGATATAAAACATCTCTAGCAGGTTGCGTTGCTATGTCCTGCTTCCTCAACAGAAACTCAGTGGTATACGAGGTACGCGTACAATAGAATCAACCTTTGTACTCGTTTTTCTTGGTTGGCAACAATACAATTTCTTTTTCAGTATCTAAAAACGAATCGAGGAAGAACACCGCCTCTGGTACAATATCATGGCACAGAAGATGAGCTGGTACCACTAAAATGGGGAGCAGAATCCTATAACAACTTAAAAGAACTGGGCATAGCAGGCCAGTTCACAGAACTGAAGGGTGCACACCACGAATTAACTGTATCCGAAATCAAATCCTTTAAAAAGTGGATTCTAGAGGTTTTGCCTGAAAAGTAAAATTTCTATTTTTGTATATACCATTAAGGAATCATTGTATACTTGCTGTCAATATCTCGAATAAACCGTATCTCTTCGCTTCCTTTGGCTATGAGACATGTTTGGAAAGGAAGATACAGTCACATTAATACGATCACGTTATCGTTTTATAAACATGAGTGACGCAACAAAGATAGCGGTATCTCTATTGAGACTAAACTCTAGAAGATTTTCTCGTAGGCTGAACAGTGTGCAGCTGGTGCAACATAATTGTAGTTCACCATTCTATTGTTGACAATTTTATTTGAAAAGACCGAATTACTGTCATTTAATTTCTCATTTATCGATGAGAAAAATGTTTCATTACGAAGTAAATCGCTCTGAATCATTATTGTTTATCTTTAATTATCCTGTTGCGCGTACCTGACCGGTTAAACAGGTTAATCAGGTGATTTTCCGACCGCAAACACCTACGTGAACACGCAAGTAAGTACGGCAATGATGTGTAGCGATTTGATTAACAATAAATAAAATCGGTGATATGAACCACTCATTTGTTAAATCAATTAGCTGCGCCAAATCAACATCATAAAGAAATTGATCAAACATTAGCATCCATTAAATAATTTTCGTCATTTAGCGGTACTAGAGAGGAATCTCCTGGTACTAAGGAAATCGCGATGGAAGCATAATTATTCAAAATATTTGTTACATTATTATTAGTGTTTAAGAAACTACTGAAACATTTATAAGTATTGTATGTGTAAATTGGATCAGTTTCATATGAATAAAATCGAAGTATTCTAGGTCGGAAGAAAAATTCGGTTTCCGTGTTGAAATAGCTCCGAGTGCAAAGGGTTAAATATAGAAAGCCGAGCATCAATCGAATGCTTTGGTAACAGAATTGAAAAAATTCTGTATATAATTGTATTTTGCTTTCTAGCGATGTGGATATGATTTATCTATGTATGCAATATACGTATACGAGGAAGGAAGTATCAGCTGTGGAAGAGGATGCAAATGACGAGTGTCCTCGTCATCTCCGGTTAACAGGTTAACGAAGAGTGGGGATTAGAATTAAGGGGGCGGTGGGGATCGAAGTGGGAGAGGGCGAAAGAAGTCGCTTTCATCCGGAGCACAGGGGTGGGAAAAATAAAAGAAGCGCCACCGACGAGGCCATCGACGAATCGTTGGCCAGTGTCTCGAGGGGTTGTGGGGAGACCGCTGCGCCCTACAAACTGCAGCGAATTTCGACGGTGGTCGCAGATTTGACACACTGGCCTGGTAAACCCCATGGTAACCCACATATTAACAAGCGTGCGACCAGGTTGTCGCGCGAAGGTGTCGTGATCGGCGGTGCCCGTGGAGGAAATCGAACGAGAACAAAACCGAAGACGGGTTTAGGTTAAAAATATCGTCGAAGCATTTCGTTCGAATCGATATTCGAATGGAGATACCGTGTAGCTGACGCGACAACAGTGAAAAAGTCTCTCCGTGAATTCGTTGTGTGTGCAGATGTAACTCGAATGTCGTCACGATACTGTGTGGATCAATCAATGCCAATCCCGAAGGGGTTGTTGACTATCGTCGGCAGCGACGTCAGTTAAATTCTTGCTTGATCGTATTCATATACAAAAAATGTGGGATTATTTCGCTGAGATTGAACACTATGAATTCGGCGAGGGTGTTTGAAGGGGGTATCTGGTGAACGCACAATGCATCGATAGTAAATAATATGGCGCGGCTTCATCTGCAGTCGGTGACGTCAAACTCACGGAACGCGAGGGGATGCCAGTGGTTTGAACAATGCCTTGCGTTAATGAGCCAATAGACGACGGACGATCCACCGTGCGACACCGTTCACAAGGAACATGTCTAGTTACTTGTAAGTAAAACATTTATAGAGAGCGTATATAGGATACATAACCGATGAGGATTAAGATACATATATGTATATATCGGCCGGAAGCTATACGTACGACGTTATCGAGTGTTTCGCAAAGTTTATAGGACCGCTCTCGGACCTGTTGTTATTTAAATACTGCATTGCGTCTGATCGCAATCGTTGGCACACCGTGGAGCAGGAGGAACACGCCGACACACGGTAAGAGGAGAAACGTTGACGGGGGTGAGAAGCGGATGGAAAGTGGTAAACAGGGTCGAAGGAATTAATGTTCTGTCATAATAATAGATCTCGAGGACGAGGAAAAAGGCGCTCGTTGAGAGATGGGGGCTGGTCAAAAGTACAGATAAAGAAACGTATTGACAAGGTGGACAAGGAGGTCCCCTGTTATGGAATAGAGGTTCGTCGACGGCGAAAACCAACGGGTCTGAAGTAAAGTGGGGAGACAATTTGAAATGGGTCAAGAGTGTCTTTGCGATGACAGTGCACACCGTTCGATCTCAAGCACGACGTCTCCTCGCGGATTGATCCTGTTGCGGACTGGTCCCGAGGATCGTCAATAGAAACGGGGAAACAATATCGGGCCGTTGTTCACCGGCGACACCGTTTGTTGTTTACGATGTTATTAACGGCCCGGCGCACCGGGACTTGTTGAGTTCCGATTAATACAGTCGGAGGGAGGGAGCAAGAGGAAATAAAGAGCAAAACGGAGAAATGGATTGGCTCGTTTCATGGAGCGCCATTTTTAATTTGGTTTCTCGGGTTATTGGATAGTCGGCCGCTGTATACAAGCTTGATCGCGTGATGCGACGCGTTACACGCGACGACTGTCAATGTGATCGCCTCGCGTTTCGAAACCGTTGAGGAGAGAAGGGTTCGCCGTTTCTCGGGGTACGAGAGGACTTTCTGCATACATGGTTTTCGGGACGCGCAAGGCATCGGAACCAGCAACCACGACGGGCACCACTTGGCTCTACAATATCACCACCCAAGGTATTGCGCTATAATATGGGCGTAAGTTCGTGCATGGGGCTGATCGAACTGTGCGTTTTGCATTCACAGGATAATACGAAATGTCATTCTTCACTATTCTTGTTACATTCGCAGTTTGCTTCAAATATTAATAGACTGTTGATCTGTACGCACGTAGTAAACAAGACAAGTGATACATAGAGTCACCGAAATTGTGTATAGTACATTTACAGAAACATAGCAACCTATTCTTTACTGTTTTCGTTACATTGCCAACTTGCTCTACATATTAATAGATTCTAAACCTGTACGCATGTAGTAAACAACATAATTGATGCAGGGTATTGCTGGAATTGCGTATTGGGCATACACGCATAAACCTATTAATGATTTTTTGAATGTGAAACAAGTTTAATAATCTTCTTTTAACACTAACATCATATTACGATCGATCGAACAACCGGTTTCACACTTTTCATTTTATAATTATTGGAATTCAAGCAAGCATCGTTATAAAATTCGTCATTGAAAATTTAGCTTGCAAATGGACTTTTAAACTTCTAGACTTTTTAAAGCATCTGTTTCGAATGACTTTCGAACGGCCTTCATTGTCAGTCACGTTTTTCTCAAAAAATTGCTGACCCACTGGGACCGATTACAATACGACCAGATTACCGCACTCTTCTACTTTCACCTCACCTTTCTTCCGAGCGTCGAACGAAATTTATTCTATTAGCATAAGAGAGAGTGATGTCCGAAACTAACACTCGCTTTCATGGGAGGAATGGACAGTGTGATCTTTCGGATACGCGAGACAAGTGAAAACGGCGATAACGGGGATAGACGGGAGAGTAAGGTTGAATCAGACTTAGAAAACTTCATCATCACTGGACTAGTGCCAGGAACACGTACGTTAGTGCTTGCCATGTGCTCCGCATTGCGGATCGAAACCTTTTATTGCTCGCGAGAAACGACTTTGGTGTTAACGCGAGAACGCACGATTCTAAATGCGTCTTAACCGAAAAAGTTCGAGAATCGTCGCCTGTTAACTGCCGTTTAAATTCCTCTCGAGTTTATGAGGAACCTACCGTTTACGAGCAGCCATCACTTTTGAAATCTCCTTCTTTACGGCTGTAATAATAATAAATCAACCACTTGATTACTTTTTGAGGACCACTGATGTCCACCGCTGAGAACAATGTTAGGGAAGAAAGAACATGTTATCGTGTTAAAAACGTGATTGAAGCAAAGACGACCCCTAAGAGTAGAGTAAAACATGTATATTAACAGTTAACAATGATCTTGTGCTTGCCTCAAATACGAAACCACCTTCAAAAATTGAAAATCGAGCCAAGAGAATTACACAATCCTAAAAGTGACGAAGTAATAACTGTGCACCCCCTAGGGAAGATTATCAGTAGACCGTGAAGTGTGTCCATGTCTGAAGTGTCCTGATACAGTCCATTGTCCCGCTAGACACAGACTGATGGACTCGAACGACGTTCCAGGCGAGATGAGCAGCAGCGGAGGGTTAGGGTTCGGCGTCGGCGTAGGCGTCGGCGTCGCCGGCGGGCCAACCCTCGCAGCCGCTCAGCAGGGCCAAGGGGTAGCTGCCCTACTGGTGATGCTGGCGGTTCTGTGCTTCATCTTCGCGTACTGCTGCTGGGGCGCTCCCTTCTGCAGATCCCTGTGCAGACGGTACTGTTGCTGCCGGCTTGAGGACCCCGAACCAGACTCCCGATTCGGCAACAGCGACCAGGCGATGGTTGCAACGCCTACCATCATCCTCTTGCCGCACGGTAGGATGCTCGTTGTGGACGGCACAATCTTCACGCAGTTCCAAACCGATCCCACTGGTGAGATTGCAACTGGATACTAGCCCTTGGCCCTCACACGGAGATCCTAGATCCTTCCGTATTCAATGTTCAGTGTCCTTAGGATACTACAACCCTTAGCGTACCGAGATGCAATACACACGTCCTCAAACCTCCATTAGTTACGTCCAACTTTTTCCGTAGAACTCGGCGCTTGTTGTTTGTATTTTAATCTGTTCTTTGCTTACCGCAATTGCCACTTCGTAAAGTTTAGCCCCCTAGATACCGTGACCATACCCAGACGGTCGCATCAGAAACTTTGTGCTACCATGAACGCATTCATCCTCTCATAAATATTGATGTTACGATTGGCTTTATTAGGCGATAAATTCGTACACTAAGCTTCACTTACTGAAATGATGAGAAGATGTTTCCGATATTAGCGGAGAGAATAGAACGCCCTTGTTACGACAGCTGAATTTTTAAAATCAATTCTCTCGGAACCGGAGCTCCGCGTTAAGCTATTTCGTTTTATATCTTTGACCCGCTTTTCAAGAAGGCGTTCCTTTCCGGTTCAAGGCCACTGACATGCTACCCCGACCCCCGCACCTGTTAGCTCCTTGCATGTGCAAAAGGGAAACGGGCACACGAAGAATCGTAAAATCGAATACCGGAGATTATTTAATTCGATACAATTGATGCAAATGTCGCGAGAGCGTGCTTTTGTTAATTCTTTTAATATTTTCTTGGAGCAATTGTGAGTAACCTTGGATATGTTAACACAAACGGTATGTTACAAATGCATGGACATAGTATACATTTATGGTGATACGTTATCATTAAACTTTTATACTGAATATGTTTATGTAGGCGGAAAATAATGGAACAGTATTTTATATTTTCAATTGCACCCTCTTCGTCTTAAACGTCAAGTGATCATGAACTCGTTGATTAACAGGTTTAGACTTGGTGGAGCTCGGCGACAGCGTCCTCCGCGCGCAGAGGAATCCACGAAGTATAAACCGGCACCAGCTGCAGAACAGCCAGGGTAGCATACTAGAAATGGACGCTGAGACGCCCAGCAAAGATAGTCTAGGGTCCGTAGGCTGTTTCCCACCCCCGACGTACGAGAGCATCTACGGAAAGGAGGAGTCGGACATGCCGCCATCGTACTCCGACATTTTATTGCACAGGTACATCCTGAAAAGTCCTTTAAACTTATAAACTAAGCACGAGCAACAGTGGTTGCCCCCGTGCAACTTCAACCATCCACGTTCAACGTAACACCTGTCAATAGAGCAAGCTCTGCACGCACTAATCATAGACACTTATTTCACTATAAAAAACAACAGTCTCTTTGTCAAATTCTTTTTAATATATGACTTACATCAGTTTCACAATTACCGGCACGATTTATCTTCAGGTTCGCCAATCTTCCGCACGACTTAGACATGCGTAACTATTGCCACGACGGCAAAGAGGAGATCGAGATGCAGAGTCTGGACGGCTGTCCCCATATATTAGGCAACCCCATGGACACGCTAGCGTTCCCCTACATGACGAACTTCTCTAGCCAGAGTTTCCCGCGCAGGAACGTCTCCAGGAACCCCTCGATCATCAGCAACCCGTTGGACAGCTACTACGTGGACAACGAACTGGAGTTCTACCGTATGACGCAGGGCATGGTACCCCGTGTGTTCAGCAACGCGAACTTCGAGGCGTTGAGAACTTATCAGCACGAGACCTCGTTCCACATAGCCAATGGGAACGGAAACCAGCAACGAGACGGCGAGACGTTGCCCGAAAATGGCAACTATTGCTCCACCACCGACAACACTGTCAGAAACAACGAAAGAATGGGCATGAACGGGCCCGGAGAAGTATCCAGAAACGCAGTCCCGGCGAACGAGGTAATGAACTCTAGAAATCTAGCTAGGAGCCTGTCGAGGATCAGCCAGGAGAGCAGGAACAACGTGGAGAATGCGCAGAGAGATGGTCATGGGCAACCCTCGCAAAGGTGCAACGAGACTGATAGGTCCAGGTCGCAGGTAGACCAAGAGGAACCGTCTAGTCACAGGAACGTGCACTTCGAAGGCCAGGAAGTAAACGAATCAAACTGCAACAACGAATCTAATCCGGCAGGATATTATATTAGAAATAGGGGCTCCGACGATGCCGGCAGGTCACAGGCAGGGGAAACGGAGTCGAATTATTCTGACGAGGAGACCAGGAATTTCGGAGCCCTCGCTGACATCCGTGAAAGTCGCGTGTAACGCGAGATCTAGAAATTTAGAAAGAATATTTTACTTTGAAGTGGCCGAGAGAGAGAGAGAGATGTTGTTATGTTCTGTTCTTGAAACTGGAGACCTGTAATATTTTCTCCTAATGGCTGTCGAGAGTCCACCATAATCACTCAAGACTGATCACTGTGGAATGGTCAGCTATTGGTCGCTCGGGTCTCCTCTTCGAAAGGCAGATCGAAATGATTGGACCCTGTGGAAGAATACACTGGTGCTTATATCGATTCATCCTCTAAATTACACATTTTTGATGAGACACGACGGTAGAACTCATTGACTGAATTTAATTGCTGTTGTTTTAAGCATCGAATAAAGGGATTAAAGAATATTTTAATCGGTTGTTACAGTAGCTGTGATACTCCGGGAAAGCCTGTAACAAATTGTACAGATAATGTAATTTTAAGTTTGACGCTACTGCATTCTACGCAAACCACCTAACAGAATCATGGATTATAGTACGACCGAGGTTCTAAACATAATTTTATATACGACAAAATGTACAATCAATTTCATTGTGGCACAATAATCGAAGGGAAATGATACGATGATGTTAGGTCAGTCCGTCCAAGGGTTAATCTACACACTAGATTCAGTATATATTAAGAGAATAATCACCGTAAGTCAAGTTAAATATTTTGTACATGTTATTAGTGGATCATGCTAGAACCTATTTATTATACATTTGCTTTTTTTGTATTATTTTACTACGAGACGCAGCGTGATGACTACGCGACAAGATACCAGTATAGCACGAGATGCTTATGATTTGTATTTGTACATGTTCGTGTCGAGTCGGTAACATGACGATATCATTAAAAGTGACAAGGACAAGACAAATAAAAGTAAGATGTGTATAGAATAACTGTTGGACAAATCAAGTCCTATGTACAGACTATGTATATGTCACCATATCCCTAAATTGAATTTGAATTTTATTATTCCAAAGCTGTGGCTTCAGTACACAAGATATATGTTGTGTCATTTTACGGGAAAAAGAAAATATTATGGCACTATTCTTCAGCCACGATCACGTGGCGTAAATAAAATAACAATAGGAATTAACGTTAGATAGGATCATGTATGCGTTATAAACATATGATAAATTATATGAGAAATTATACATTGTACACGTTATTATTACCGTTGTTGAGTAGCTTGAAAGATATCGGATATAAATTTAAATATTTAATATGAAATCGATGCTTTTTGAAGAGAGAGAAAGAGTAATTATTTTATAAATTCAAAGCAGTAATTTTACTCACTTTTAATGAGCATACTTGATAACAATTGCATCGTTACAAGATGAAAAATATCTTACATATTTGTATAATTTAATTATCACTGTCCATATCTTCTGGCGCCGACGAATCCTCGTCCTCGTCATTTTTACGGTCCCAATCTTTCAACTTCGTCCCCATTACGAAATCGTCCCTCAAGACGTTCCATGTTTCTTTGTCCTTTTGAAGATTAATTTTTATGAATTGTTATATTAATTTATAAACGACAGAATTATAAAATATACGATATATTTACCTTCTCTTTAACATTTTTATTTGCTTGCTCTTCATCCTTCACGTCGTTGTCTACTCTAATACTTTTGCTTCCGCCCATAAGAACGTCCAAGAACGAATTCTTATCAATGTGTTTAAGTACTTGCTCTCGTTTTCTCTCTAATGGGCCAGCCTCTGCTAACTTCTTCTTAATTTCACCTTGTTGTTGTTTTACAGCATTAAACAATTGCACCACGCCTCTGTAAAAAACGGAATAATTCAGTTGCTTTAACCAAATAAATAATATACTATCCCTACTGTTACTATAACATATAATTACTTGGTTGCAATTTTCTGCAACATTCTCTCACGTTCTCTGTCTGTTATACTCGGCTTCAGTCTGATACCCAAATGATCTTTCTTTTTCTCCTTCACTTGTTTCAATGACTTTTCTATACTATTATCAACATCTTCTGCCTCCTCTGTTTTTATTTCCTCCGTCTCTTTCTTGATTTCGAAGGATGGCTCTTCACTCTTCTCCTTTATTACAACATCGGATAGCTTTTTAGCTTTGGATAATACTATGGTTTTTTTACGCTTTGGCTTCTTCGTCCTCAGAATCTTTTGCATGGCATCTGCCCAACTAGGATTCCCATCCACTTTCTGAGTATTAGACTCGTCTTCCTCGGATTCTGTTTCTCTGAATCCATTTCCCGCACCTTCCAATTCTTGTGTTTCTGTTTCCATGGTGTCATCACTACTATCTTGTCCGCTGTCATCGCTGTCTTCTCGTAATTCCACTACAATTATCGAAATACACATAAATATAATAAATACTGCAAAAATACTTAGCCGACGATAATGAATTTCTCATGTCAAAGGTGACCATAGCTAGGTAGAAGATATTGAAATGAAATCATTTTTAAATTAAATTCAATCTTTCTTGTAATAGATAAGACTCTAGAATTAATAACATGTTTATAACGTGTGCTTAAAAAAATTTTTACCTCGAGGAGGTTAGGTACACAAACGAAACAATATTTTTCGAAAACAGACTAATAGTAAAATGAATCTGATTACCCACCTTGTGGTTTTTTCGGAGATTTTCCGAGTTTAACTGATGAATCTAATGCAATCATTGTTTTGTTAAAATATGAACGATATAAACAAACATCAACAACTTATGGGGACAAGAATTACCAACAAGTGATCACACGTGCTGTCTCTGCCTTGATTCGAATAAAAAATTACGATTAAATACTTTGTTGCAATAGTGTTAGAATATTTATGGAATTTTTCTGAAATGGTAACATGCAATAACAGGTACTGTTTTTAATGTTTTTTACAAATATTTTATTTCTCTTTGAACATAATAAATTGGTCAAAACGTCCGTGGCGCCATTGACGGCAAAATGTATGAACTTATCTCTTGATGACCATAAACTATAAATCAAATAGATGTGACCAAAGTACCGCCCGGAGTGTCGTCTCTTGCCACTGATAATTGCTAATAATATACTTATCAGTGTCCAATCAGTGTCTTTTGCTGTATCCCTACTCCACCCTACTCTTTGGCTAAAGTTGGCTAAAGTCGCTAAAGTAGAGAGGACATCCCCGCAACTTGTTGCTTCCTTGCATCGTTGCATCCCGTATGTCAGTTGTCAGCAGTTGGTCAGTTGTCACAGTCACAATCGCAGAATGAATTGATAATACAGTGTATTGGTGTAAACGATAACGCGTGGTTTCAATTCAGAAATCATTTGGAGGTTCATAATCCTAGATATTTAATATTTGAACAGAATACATTCGGTAAAATAAAATGCCGATACTTTCCAATTTGTCTCGACGATTTCATATGTTGACAACGGATTCGATACCTGAACCACCACGCATAGAGATTAAAGGGTACACTCATAATTTAAACGACGAGACAAATGAAAAATCGAATGCAACACCGGAAATTAACAAATCACAAGTCGATGACTCTGCGCCAACAAATACTCGTTCTGAGACGACAGAAAAAGACAAAGAAAAATCTCCCACTTGCGATTCAAGACAACGTCGCAAATCTAATACCAAAACTAGTAGTACAAGAACAAAGTCGAAACAATGCCGTAAGTATGGAGTAACTGTCGCAAATTATTTCCTCGGAAAGGAACGATTCGACTCGATTGTTTCTATTGCGTGTATTAATTACTTCTCTAGCACAATCAGCGCGTGTTGTAAATTATAATATAATCAATTCCAATGGAGTAAAAATTGGTTCGAGAACCAGTTACATTTGCAACGTTAATCAGTTTCCTAAAAAAGATACCGCGTCGTCGGACGAGTCCAAGTCGAAATCACAGGAATTACAAATGCCTGCGAATGTAAAACATCTATGCGAATGCACTGACGAAGTTACTCTGGAAGATATATTCGTTGTTAAGACTCATATTGGACATGGCTGGAGAGACGTTGCCAGAAGATTATTCTATTCGGATGGTCAAATCGAACAATTTGAAGAAAATTATGCATTCAGAGGAATAAGCGAAGTAAATCGAGTTACTACATGAGATCGCGCCTGCTATGGTTTCTTTTAATATTGGTTTTAATAATGTAATAATGGTTTTCAGGTAATCTATCAGATATTTTTAGACTGGAAACAGGCTAATACAAAGGCCGCTGAAATTGGTCATTTAACGAATGCACTCTGGGTTTGTCAAGAATACGATTGTGCAAAGAGATTAGCGTCTTCCCGGAAAGATTCAATTTGAAACCCGAAAATTTATTTTAATGCTGTTCAATGTAAACAAATGAGACAATGCATGGATAAATGTAAATGTAAGATTCAATTTTTATAATCGCAATTTACGATATACATATTACATAAAATTTGTACAAGTTTTAATACTTATTTATAAATTCATAAGTCTTTGAAGATAAATTGAACTAGTAATCGCTTATAAAACTAAAGATATTTTTAATATATGTATATATATTCTCGAATATACTATTTTAATATCGTACAAGCAATACATGTCAAAATTTTGTCAATTCATTTTGATTGAAATTGTATATTGATCGTATATATATATTAGATGATTGCATAAATTCGTGCCCCCCGATTTGAAAATAAAATTCAATGTTTAAATTTTAAAGAGTACAGCTTTATTAATCAATTATATAGTTACCATTCTTCTCTGCAATTATAAAAGAATGGTGACCATATATTTTTACACTCCGCTGTGACATCTATAAAAATCGGGCACGAACTTATTCAAACATCTGATATATATATTTATATATATATATATGTGATCGAGTCAAAATAAAATATATTTAATTAAGTCAGGTGATCATTTAGCTAATTGAAATTTACAATTGTTAATTGGACATTCATGTTTTAACTTCTGGTTCAGAACACGTGGGACTTACTGGAACATCTATGTTTCCTGTGCAACTTTTACCTTCTATTCTAGTACCAAAAATACGATTTTTACAATGCTGAAACTCGTTTACCATTTCTTCTAAAGTTTTGTCTCCATCCAATATTAAGACCGGTGCTGGTAAGGTAAATAATGTTTTATGATACAGCCACTCTTCGTGAATATTATGAATATCTTCCAAATATTCCAGCGACACATGCTTCTCTTCCTTCCTTGCTCTTGCTTTCAATCTCTGATACACAATGTCCGGAGATGTTCTTAGATATACTGTTTTAAAATACAGACAGCGTTAATACAAACAGTTAATATTTTACTTCTAGCTTACAACAGCACAATTATCCTATAAAACATCGTCGATACGTTACCTATTAAATTGGTTTCTATATTAGCACTATTCATACTCCATTCGTACCAATCGTCTAAAACAGCAGCTTCCGTCACATTCAAAATCTTTTTACGTTTCATGTGTTCGACAAAACATCTTCCGCTATACACGGATCTTTCCATAATTTTGTATGGGTGTGGAGTTTTGTGTGTGTGCAATTGTAACATTGTTAACTGCACGTAGGATTGAAATAAGAAAGCATAACGAGACGTATCGGTGTACATCATTTCCTAAACACCAATGATACATGCTCGTTAATTTAGTTTCTTTGTAACTTAACGTTGATATATTGAATTTTCTGAAAGCTTACCAGTAAGTTAGTTCCAGCTATGTCGCGCCAGAGTTCTACAGGCTCCTCTAAGACCGTGGTATCATTAAATTGTTTAAAGTGACTTAAGAACGTTGTTTTACCGCTTCCTATGTTTCCCTCTATGCACACAGTAAACGGTCGCTTGTATAATTTAAAAGGTACGTTAGTCATTTTTGACAGTACTGTGACCACAGCCTTCCCTGTGAACGTACAAGAAATACACATGAAGTATTGTCACTCGAAAACATTTTGAATTACTGTAAAGTTCATAGAATATTGTTTACCGTTCGAAATGAAACAAAAACTCTTTAAGAAAATTCTTTAAAAGGAAGAAACCTAGTCGACCTACGCTATGAACACGAAAACCGAGACTTCTGTTGTTTAGGCGGGAAGGTATCTCTCGAAACTCTCACTAACACAACTACACAACCGTATCAGTGATGAAAACAGTAACGTATCTATATATGAAGAGAAAATAGTGGGGCAATGATCTTGGCGGGAAAGCACCGGAAGAATCTGTGTAATGTTTGCACGGCGTGTTCGTGTGACGCACTAAAATACATGTTTTTAAACGAAGAGAATCTACAATATATGTACACCTTTTAATTATTGCAATAAAAATTTTAAAAAATTCAAGGTACGGATATGCATACGTAAATATAAATAAGTTAATGCGAGTAGATACACTCCTGCCGACAAAAAAAAACCGGCTAATGGAGGTTCACCGCATGCTTCCGCGTAGATATATTTACGTTGTGACAAATTGCAAATATCGCATGAACTCTTATATTACGCGTTATTAATTGTTATGGAACTATAATTATGCTGAAAGATATACCCACTTCGATAAATTAAAATGATCAAATAAGTTACACCACTGTCACAAAACACTTGCGAGTACGTATGGGTTTCATGCCGACTTTAAATATTCTAGTTAATCGTTTGAAACTTACCAATGAAAGTCATGACTGCTGAATGTTTGTTATTTTACAACGTATTATTTGTAAAGAGATCAATACATTTGAATGTTTTTTTCCCTTGTCGGTTGCTTCATTCGATGTAACAGCCTTAGAATACTCGTATACATAGACTAGTAATTGCTAGTAATCAGTAGTTGCTATCACCGACGAGATATAAGAATAGATCATCATCCGATTTATTTTTCCGGTCCACTTTTCGGGGGCCACGTAACCCCATTACCATATTCATTTCACGCGATTTAGACGAGTTTATGCCAGAATCTTCGTGCCACAAACAAATAAATAAGTCACCATAGACATATAGAGATAGACTGCGCGGCCTGTACGAAGCGCTGAAGCCCACAATGGCGGCGTGCGAGAGAGAGAGAGCATTAGCCGGGGTCCATTGTGCATATATGATGTGTCGACACATCAATTAGAAAGAGAGCGCTATGGACCCCGGCTAATGCTCTCGCTCTCACTCTTTGTACCGCGCGCCGCCATTGTGGGGTTCAACTCGCCCATAAGACGGCGCAGTCTATCTCTATATGTCTATGGCAAGCGTGGGCAATTTTGCCTCAATTGAGGCAAAACCATAGACATATAGAGATAGACTGCGCGGCCTGCACGAAGCGCTGAAGCCCACAATGGCGGCAAAAAACAAAAATAAAACATCAATAAATACATCAATTGGAAAGAGAGCGATATGGACCCCGGCTAATGCTCTCTCTCTCACTCTTTGTACCGCGCGCCGCCATTGTGGGCTTCAACTCGCCCATAAGACGGCGCAGTCTATCTCTATATGTCTATGGGCAAAACAGTCCCCACCGTAGCGCCCACTGTCCCCCACCAGCATCCGCCGTTACTATGTAGGAAGGACGCGTTTCGCTTGTCGCAAGCAGTGCGCAGGCCTCGTGCATCGGAGCCACGAGGAGCGCCACCGAAAGGAAGCTTGGTGGGGGTAGCAGGCGTTTGAGGGGCTCCAACCGTGCCCACGCCCAGTGATCAGTGATGCCGAAATCGTGGTACTGTGGTACTAAGCCGTGGTACGAGACCCCCCCACTATGACCTACCGTTGCCCCTACTGGCCTTCTCCAACTCGCTCGCGCGCTACACTCACCAACGTACCTCTCCTATCCGATAGGAGTATCAGTGATGCCGAAATCGTGGTACTGTGGTACTAAGCCGTGGTACGAGACCCCCCCACTATGACCTACCGTTGCCCCTACTGGCCTTCTCCAACTCGCTCGCGCGCTACACTCACCAACGTACCTCTCCTAGGATATGAGAGGTACGTTGGTGAGTGTAGCGCGCGAGCGAGTTGGAGAAGGCCAGTAGGGGCAACGGTAGGTCATAGTGGGGGGGTCTCGTACCACGGCTTAGTACCACAGTACCACGATTTCGGCATCACTGAGGAGTATCCGTTGGTGAGTGTAGCGCGCGAGCGAGTTGGAGAAGGCCAGTAGGGGCAACGGTAGGGCATAGTGGGGGGGTCTCGTACCACGGCTTAGTACCACAGTACCACGATTTCGGCATCACTGCCCACGCCTGGTCTATGGTATTTACATACGCCGAACCGCCACAGGTAATCGGGATACGTTGACAAACGTGTCTTTGTCAAACAAAATCATTTAGAAATAAATGACAAATGTTAACTTAATGACTGTGTGTGTGTTTTGTAGTTATATATTATTATTATTCTTATTTATTTTTTAGAACTTTACATATCATTCGTAATTCATAATAAATATTGTTTTTAGGTTGATCAGTATACCACGAGCAAAGGTTTAGTAATTGCAGGTTATTATCTTGCAAATGAAACTATAAATGATCTAAGGTGATTTACTGTTTTCACTGTTTATTATTGTTATTAACAACCGAACATTGTTTTGTATATAGTACAGATAAACCAGCCCATAGGATTGTGGACAAAATAGTAGAAAATTACGGAAATGGCCTGCTTGTTGTGGTAAATATCATGGAATTAGATTTTCTTAAACATTCGTTACTATTTGTTTTCTTTTCGTTAATAGGTGGACAATAGAGAAATAAAACTCGAAAAAATAAGTTCAAGTCCTTTAAGAGTCTCACAATACGTTGATGGTAAATGGAAGCTTAAAGATGTAACGGAGTAAGTAAAATGTTTGACAACTTTCAAATCACTTACTATATTTGCATAAATATAAAATTCCTGTATTTTCATGCTTGCAGTATATCATATGATAAAGGATTAATCCACATGGATGTTCAGTACTCTTTTTTTGAAAGCGGGGCTATACAAAAATCTTGTTGATTTTGACAATCATCTTGACAACATTTCCCTCGATTGGCAAAATCGTAATCTTAATAAGATTATATCTTTTAAAATTAATGATATAACCCAGACATCGTTTTAGTCTTCCGTATCTAAAGCAATCAGTATACATATATGTAGTAACTAAATTTTAGATGATTAAAAAATATGATTGAAGAATATTTTAAAATGTACATGTAGAATTATAAAACGTACCTGAGCATACAATTTCAATCTTTCTAAGACTGTGTGCAAAATAGACATTTGGATGATCGAATGTCTTTTCTATCATAGAATTATTAGTAGCTTCGTAGTATATTTTACAGGCTTCCAAATAGTGACCTTCTTTTGAATGTTGAACTATTGCGTCTATATCTTAAATGGCAACAATTTTTCAAATCACCTATTACAGTTTACAGCGAGAAGATATATTAACACTAACCGTACCACGACCGGGCAAATCACCCCGCAATTTCACATTCTTTATTTTTTAATTATTGAAATTCTAAAGATGCTTCCATTAGAAATTATTCAATAAATTTCTTTATTCGAGCATGTATTATTATAAAAATTGTGTGAAAAATCTAACTGAATACAGTCTTGCAATTTTTACAAAACAATATATGAAGGACACATTTTGTACCCGGTACGGTTAGTGTTAATTGTACCTACAGCAGTCAAAATAAGACATCTCTTTGGCAAACATTCAAAATGTCGATTACCTGATCGTACTAATCCACATTTAGAAAGCGTATTTTGAAGTACATGTGATTCCATACGTTTATACGGACAACCATGATCATCTCTTACACCAATTGTAGAATTGAATATTTTAGAACAAGGAAATGGATCATAATCTGCGCATCTTCCTATCTGCCCATAAAAGTGCTTTATATAATATTGGTATTCTTTATGGAAAGTTCTCTCGTCAACTGTTTTTGTAAGTTCATCTTTCCAAAACTTTATTGCGTTGTCCAGGCTAAGTCCTATTCCTTTAAGATACAGGCCATATTGAACTCTTCCACCATTTGTGAGGTGATGCTTTGTTCTCAATGCTTCATGAAGTACTTTCATACATAGCGGATAAGATATCCTTGATAGCTAATTGAATTTCAAAATGAAATTTTAATTTTTAACGTGTTTTTAATTATAAATATATCTTACATCATAAAATCTGAAATATACCTCATCCAGTTCATTCGCGAACACCTCTCTGTATTTACCATAATTACGTTTTTGAGTATTTACATGCTCTGGTAATGTTAAAATTTTTCTTATCCTCTCATCATAAGTGTACGAAACAATTTCTCGTGCACCCTAAAATAATGTTAAATTTTTAAGATCATTTAACTAATGTATTATGGCTCTACACTTACAGCGAAACTTTGATTTAATATTTCCTTAAATTCAGCCAGAATTAACCAAAACAATTTTGTTTCTGGTACATAGGCAATACCGTCTTTTAAAAATATTTGTCGTTTTCGAACTGGTTTCATTACACTAGTGAAATGTACTTTGTAAAATGTTGTCTTCTCAACATCTTTAATCTCAGCATAGCATGTCCTCAAATCTTCTTGGATTTCCTGTTTTTCTTCTTGACTTATCTATGATGAGGAAAAAGAAAAGTTTATTTTAGTTATATTATAGAGTATATATATGGTATATTAAATACCAACCGCAGAGAATTGTAGTCCATTCATATCCATGAATCTTTTTGTGTCGTCTGCACTTAATAAGGAAAGTCTCCATTTGAATAATTTTGTTTCCTGTGTGAAGAACCATCGTCTGTGTGTATTCTCAAACGAGAATGCAGACCTTAACATAAAGTGCGACGTACAATCATTTCTTATCAAATGTTTTGTTCTTCTTTGGGAATTATCCGTACTTACGAGATTTGCAAAATCATGCATACCATTATTCTCCAATTCACTTATTAAAATCGGTACATACTTTTTGGTCGATCTTGTACGATATTGCGATGATATTTGCTCTACTATTGTTAGAACTATAAAATAAAATTTCATTTTTGTTAAGATATAAAGCTTTTACAAAAGGATAGAAGAAATAAACATTTTTATAAATTTACAATATTTCCTATTTTCTGTAACAAACTCTATTGATTTTTAATATACCGAAGAATTAAATACATACAGAGTGTCCCACTGGGATATCCTGTATGTTTTCAAATTGTTTTCCTATTTTACCTCTTAGTCTATCAACACACCATTTTAATAACTCTTCAAATTTTATATCTCCAGATGGTGGGATGTTATATATTTGTAAATTATGTCGATATATACTATGTTGCTCTATCTCGATTGATAGTGGCTGTCTTTTTGGCGTACATGCCATGTTTATAACAATGTAACTGAATGTAACACAATGTAAACAGAATGAATAATACTCTCTGGTATTCAGTGTCGGTCATAATCTGGGCGCACTGGTGACGGTTCGTATCGTTGTTCGCGTGCTATATAGACAGTGATGAGATATTGTGCGCTTTTTTCGCGCATGTGCTAGTTTCGCAAGGAACGTCTCTACTGGTCTCTACGTCCTTTTGTGGCGAATATAGTGGGAAACTATATTACTGGTAGGAAAGTACCGGAAGAGAGTTCAGAAATTTATATATTATATATTATATGTACATACATATTAAATTTTAATACAGCACACACATGTTATACAGTCATACTTCAAAATCAAATCATAACAAATCTTGCGAAATTATTGGGATGACCAAGGTACCCCATTTTCGCCCAACTTTGTACTTTACTGACGCTAAAATCGTCGCGCATGCGCGAAAAGCCGTGCAATATCCCAACACTGTTTCGAAATCGAGTGGAAGAATTATTTTATTTCTAAAATACTGAAATAAGGTACGGAAAAGAAAGCTGTAATTTTAAATTTATGTTATATTATTATGCAAGCAGAACTAATTCAATAAAGATGAAAAATGAGGATGGCAGTCAGCAAATTTACTCTAGATTAAAAAATTACGTTCAATTACGACCGTGATCATGATTCTGTGATCACTGTGATAAATCACGGTTAGTGATTTTGCACGCCATCACTACACGTGACACACCCTATGCCATTATAAACAGAATGAATAATAAATTTTATTTCGCTTTGTATTAGCGAATGCATACTTATGTATATAGGTAGTGGAATACGTTTGTCCTTGAAATAAGTTTCATTCAGTACAATTTCAAAACATGTGTTCGCGGGTGTCGAACGGCAACAATCGATACTAAGATTTCACATGCATCATTTCACATGTCGTGTCCATTAGTATTTAGATATGGATTTGACGTTCGTTAGTACGACACAATTTTCTTTAAAAAATGATTTGACGGATCATTTTTGGATCGTTAGAGATTATCAATCGGAACGTAGCACGTTGTAGTTTTCATTGATGATGCTTAATCAATTTTCTACGTTGTCATAAGAAGAAATTTCTATCTTATGAAATTATGATTTAAAGATATTATGTATCATGTATATACGCAATATGTAATGCGATATTACTTTAAAATTATTCGTATAGAAATATTACATTTTCGCAATCGAAAATCATTCGACGTCGATTGACCAAGGTTGCAAAACAATTGGTAACCATCAATATTGTAAAACAATCAGTAATTATCCATTTTACACTGTAAGTGAAATTATAATAAAAACAATGCGAAATTTTGTGAGCGATTTCATTATTTGGTAAGTAACAGGTATAAATTGTACATTGTAACGAACTCTGGATAACATGAAAATATATTACAATGATTTTTTTATAGCATATTATTATTACTCTCGGTAAGCCTTATATTTGGAGCGAGTGAAATTTTTCAGTCCCTGGTGAATACCGGAGAAAAGTTCTTAGAATCTTCTTCTTACAATTGGATTGTTCGTTTGTGTTTAAATTTATTGAGTTATGCCACTGTACTGCTACCAGGTTACCTCATCTATAAATATGTTCGTCACACCAAATACATACAAAGAGGAGGTAAAGAAACAAAAGAGACATTATGAATTGTAAAATAAATTGTTATATAAAATACTGTTTACTTGCGAAACAGGGAAAGGATATCTTCCAAGATTGATACATTCATGTTTTATGGGTCACTGTGAAACGGGACTCTTGGACTCTTCTTATACATCCTCGCCGTCTAATCTTAATCAGCGTACTTTTATGCAAGATGCCTTATTACTTCTGTACTGCTTCTTTGGTTTACAAGTCAGCTACTTATCATGGGGTTATTTACAAGAAAAGATAATGACACAGGTATGGTCTGGAAATTATTTTCAGTACTGATATAAGTGAGTATAAGCGAAGGTAAAAGTGCTATAGAGATAAAATCATTAATACATAATGCAGTCCAATAACGACTCTAAGAGTTGAAGGTTCTAACGATATAAAAATATTTGTTTCTTAGGAATACGAAGATGCTAATGGTAATAAGGATCGTTTTAAAGATTCCCAATTTCTAGTATTTGTTAATCGAATTTTGGCATTTTTAATGTCAGGATTTTACTTGATGATTCAAAGACAACCGCAACATAAAGCACCGCTTTATAAATATGCGTTTTGTTCTTTGTCAAATATCATGAGCAGTTGGTGTCAGTACGAAGCATTAAAATATGTTAGCTTTCCGACACAGGTAGTTGGTGTATTATTGCTAGCCTTTGAAACTTTCATATAGAAAAATTATACCGGTACTTAAATGTTTCAGGTGTTGGCGAAAGCTTCTAAAATTATACCAGTTATGGTCATGGGAAAAATAATCTCACGTACTACGTACGAGTATTATGAGTATGTTACAGCCATACTTATTTCAATTGGGATGACATTATTTATGTTAGATAGTTCTGATTACAGAAATGGTAATGTTTCTCATATCAATCACATTATCTTTGAAATTTGATCACTCTTTTGCATTTGAATATTTTCAGGCAACGCGACTACTGTCTCTGGTATCATTCTCTTAGGAGGCTACTTAATATTAGATAGCTTTACAAGTACCTGGCAAAATGCACTATTTACAGAGTACGGTGCAACGAGCGTACAAATGATGTGTGTAGTTAATATGTTCTCCTGTTTGTTTACCGCAATGTCTTTATTCCAACAATCGAGTTTTCCTCTCATGCTTTCGTTCATGACAAAGGTAATTCAAATGAAAATGGACTAATGGAATAAGTTTTTTTCTATAATTTATGAAAATGTTACCATCTTTTTTATAGTATCCCAGATTCATTATCGACTGTTTACTTATTTCGATCTGTTCTGCGACCGGCCAGTTATACATATTTTACACAATTTCGAAATTCGGCCCAGTGACGTTTGTTATAATAATGACAATCCGACAGGTAATAAAAGTTACTTATATCTCGTATGCCAAATATGTAAATGTATAAATGAAATTTATTCTTTTGTTTCAGGGTCTAGCAATATTATTGTCGTGTTTGATATATCATCATCGGGTAACAGTCATCGGAATAATTGGTATATTAATAGTATTTGGTTCTGTGTTTTTACGAATATATTGTAATAATAGATTGCGTGCAATTAGGAGGCGTAGAGCCGCGAGTAACAGTATAAAAGATTGATCATGAAAATACAGAGAATAGGTATATTCTTTAAGAATATTTTATTCTTCGAACACATATCCGATGAATTGCTCTTGATTTCAATCGATTACTGCCTAAGGCCTATAACGTATCGATCGCGATCAATTGAGAACTCGAACGTTTAATATTTTACTACATATACCTCAAAGACAAAATTTAGAATTCTTACTGCAACTTTTTACATCAAAAAACATAACTTGTTCACTAAGATTGCGTTTATTTTTTTATACTTTATGTAAATATTCTATATGATTTAATCATTTCTATATATAGAAAAAGAAACTGTTAATATAGAGGTTTCATTTTGACAAATGTTCACATAGAAGTGCTTGTTACATAGTACTGAAGGTATAAAAATCGAATACGGATCAGGTTTCATCGTTTTCATTTCTTTTTTATCTGTATATTGTATACATTAAAATTCTGTAATATTGAAACTTTGGGTTACGCTTATAAATGAATACAGAATTCAGCATGAGCTTACTCTTCGGGAGATGGTGGTCGATAAATAGCTATAAGGCACAAGATTGAAATGATTAATTCCGATGCCAACAAAACTAATTGTATGCTGCAAAGTATTACTTCTAGCCTGAGCACATAGTTTTGCCAGAACAAAAAATACAATGTCGCCAAAGAGCTAGGCACGGTCAAAACAACTCCGATAAGAATTGGTAATCCGTGTTCAGTCAAGTTTCCTTTCCTTCCGAGATAAATTCTAGCTCCTTCGGTGACTATGAGGAAGAATAAAAGTGCAAACTCGGTCAATGTTGTGCTCGTACCAGGTGAAGGCAAATTCGCAGCCTTGAAGAATCCCATGCCTATTTCGCAAACAGCAAACATACCGAAATAAAATGAATTTAGGTACATGAGAATTTCGTATGTTAAAGAGGAACTGGCTATTGTGGGCATTCTATCGAACTTTAATCGGCATACAGACAATTGTACATATCAGGCTTCGCTTACGGTCTGTTTATTTGAACTTTGTTTCCTTATTGAACATGTTCTTTCTTTCACTGTGAACATTCATTATCATTTATTCCTTTGTAATTCAGCCGACGAGAACGAATACCTTACCGTAATTCTCCTTGCTGTGCCGACTTTGTATAGTTTAATCGAATTTCCTGTAATACAATCGTATAATTATCACTTCTAACATGAAAATCTGTATTTTCGTTCTCACCATTATAAATACATACATGTGTGTGTGACGTATATAAAATTAGAAAAATACATTGAAATTATCACAGCGAATAATCTTCATATAAAACTTATTTCTTACTGAATATGAATACCAAGTTGATACTAACGGTTACAAATATCGCACCACTTGGGTTAGGAAGATGTAAACGCCAGGCAGAGAGGATCAAAGAGGATATTCCTCTCTGCACGAGGATATCAAGCAATATCAAGTGATATCAAGTTGCTATAGAATTATTTTCTTCGTTTTTTCGATGTATCCGCTCTTTCGCTCTCCATTATCAATGCTTGTTCGACGCCACCCTCGCCCATTTCAAGATCCTGTATTTATTTATGTATGCCAGTGTCACAAGTCAGAGAGGATATCTCTGCTCTAATAATAGGACGCAGTGTTCCAAGATAACGGAGTTCTGGTGCCCACAAGTCAGCTAGTAGATTGAGAGCAATTGTATGATAGAGCACAATAGAGCAATTGTGGTAGATTGTGAGTGTAAGAAAACACCTGGAAAACACCGAATTATTTGAGTAACACGATCTTCCATAAGGTTGGCAGTCGGTAACCAAACAGAGAATTTGTTTAGTTCCGAGATCCACTGTTATTTAGCGCTTTTCAGGCCTATCTAGATCTAGATCAAGATCAAGTAAACTCACTGGTAGGGGTGAAATATCTTGTGTTGATGTGTTCGCATTGGTTCGCATTGTTCAGCATTGTTTGAAGCGTTGCGTATACGTCATATATTGACAGTGCTCTCCTGTAAGTGATCAAAATGATAAATGTACAAATAAGTACCGCATCTGGCGTAAAGCAAATTTTCGCCGTTGACACATCTATTAAAATTGCTGAATTGCGCAATCGGATTGAAGATTTAACGGTAAGTAGCGCAATTACTTGATCTAACCTTAAAATGTTGCATTCAACTGACCAAAAAGTTCTCCGTTTTAGAATTTATCGCAAGACAACTTTTATATCGTACACAATGGAAAACTTGTGGATGAAAATGCCACTTGCTACGATGGATGCGTTTCTATCGTTCCACGTTTGCTCGGAGGGAAAGGAGGCTTCGGATCGATGTTGCGCGCGATCGGTGCACAAATCGAGAAAACTACGAATCGCGAGGCTTGCAGAGACTTGAGTGGCCGTAGACTCCGCGACATTAACGAAGAGAAGAGATTAAAGGCTTGGATCGAGAAGCAAGGAAAGCGAGAAGAGGAAGCTGTGGAACGTAAGAAAAGGAAATTGGAACGACTTTGCGCCGAACCGAAACATGAATTCAAAGATCATACATATGATCGTGAGAGATCTGCCTTAACGGAAAGAGTTGGTAACGCTGTGGAGGAAGGGTTCAAACTCGCTGGAGAGTCCGGACTGAAAAGAAAACACAACGAAGAATTTAAACCGAATAAGAAGAGAACATTACTGGATATCGATATCGACTCAGACGAATTGGATAGTTCCGATGATAGCAGCAATGAAGAAACAACAGCTGTCAAAACGAATCAAACTGAACGATTGTCAAACGATAGTGGACACTCTAGCGACGAGAGCGGTAGAGTTAGCGGAAATGTAACCGGGATGGAAAGTAATTACTCAGAAGACAGTTCTGATCGTCGAGTAGACAATAAAGATTCAAGTAACGCGCCAGCATCGAACAAAGATACTGTCCTGATAAATCGCAGCAAATCTTTAGATTTCAATTCGGCGGAACCCAGAGGTGAAGTGTCGCCTAATAGCAATACCATATAAGTTCTTTGTTCTGTATTCTGCGTGTAATATTGTACAAGTGTTTGCGTAATAAAATATTAATCGGTATTTCATTCGAGGATATTATTGTTATTTTCAAAAATATGTTCCAGGCATATCAAGAAACTTTCCATTCTGTTAATTCGTTGACGAGTTTAGCGCCCAATGCAAATAGGGCTACCGAAGCGATAAACGACCTGTAAAAGTCATCTACCAGCAATTCTTTGTACTTGCATTGGCGCACACACATATAGAGATCTTGCGCATATTTTGAACCAGTCGAGTATAAACGTGTGCTTTTCGTGTAATTTCTTTGTATTTGCGTGTGTACCATATGCGCCAAAGTTCCCAGGCACACGTAATACGATTTGCGGCAACATCTGCGCGGCGTAAGCTGGAAATAATGATTACACTTATACTTATACTGTTCTCGTTGTACAACATAATTTATGTATGTATCAACGATGCTCACATTTGCGCAAAATTCCTTCTCCTTGATTGAAAGTGGACTCGACAACGAAGTGGACGACGAGGACGAACGAATACCATATTCCGCGGACATTTTCAGTTTTATCCGCGGAATACAAAATTTAGCTGGAGCTGGAAATTTAAACGTAAACAAAATCGAAGGACATCGATACCGGTGTTCTCTTGTCGAACGACAACATAGACAATTGCAATTGCAAAACTAAAATGCATAATATTTCCATTTAGCTACGTAAAAATTGTTTCGGGTGCAGCTTATGTATGTATATGTACACAATTCAACAAATTGTAGCGAAATAACACAAAAATAAAAGGTTGAAAATTGTTTAAAAAATACTTCGAATCGTAGAAATGACCTGAAATTATGATAACGAAGAGTACCTAATTTCTCGATTCGAATATTCCCTTATTCTATAATTTTTCCGCAAAAGAGCCAACGAATTTTGCGAGAAAGAAAGAGAATGGATGGAGAAAAAGGTAAAAAAGACGAGTATATCGACCTTTTCCTCGTTCTCCTTCGTTTCTCTTCGTTTTTCCTCGTTCCTTATCGAGCACATCCTACGGATGACGCAGACAAACCGCGCGACCGATCGTTGAAATTCAATTGCAGCCGAAAAGTCCGAGCATAGATTCGAGCTAATTTGAACCGATCGACCGAGAAAACAATTTGATAGCAAATCGGTAATTTACAGGGAACACAAAGGCGCCGGTGATCAGCATGAAAAATCCAGGATCAATAATTAGTTAAACGAAACATTTTCAAATAGTGGGGGAACCAGTTGACCGTGACTCCGGTTAGTCTAACATTGCCCATTCGTATCGTCAGTCTGCATCCCGATCTTCGACAAAACGGACACGAATTTCGCTGGCGCATCGAATTATCCAAGGATCTCATTCGAGGACTGAAATACAAGAATCATTCTGTCCGCGTGAAGCGACGCATCGGAAATGATCAACCTGTTCATCTCGAGTGTGTTTTTCCAAGCGTTGCTACTGTACTCTGTCAATGCACGTAAGTAAAATTAGTTTGATTGGTTTCAACACTAAGAGAATTTACCAATATGGAACATCTGCGTCTCGAAGATCGGAGATAATCGCTGCACTCGGTAAAGAAATCGCACGCTAACGATAACGCGTCGTTCACGAAAGAACGAGCGATTCTTTCGCAGCGGTTTCGACTGGTGCGCATAAAATTACGAAACGATGGGAAGACCCGTCCGCCGTATCAAGGCAATCATCTAAACAGCAAAGCCGACGATGATACTTTCTGATTGTCTACAATGTCATCGCGTCAAGGCCAGCCGGCAGGATGATCGTTCGACATATAACGTAATTTTTTACAATTCCCTTGTTTCATCTGGTTTTTCAGAATATGCGGAATCTGCAGGATCGAGCTGCGTAACACCGAACGGCTCGAGTGGCGTGTGCATTGGAATTCGACAATGTCCGGTATTGTTGAACATCCTTCAAACGCGACCACTTCCACCAGGAGCGGTCGAGTTTTTGAGGCAATCGCAGTGCGGCTTTGAAGGAAAGGATCCTCGCGTGTGCTGTCCAACCGGAAGACCGAACGTTACCATGCCTCCTCGGACTGATCAGGATAATCCGTACTACCCGGGGATTGATCCGAGTTCTGGACCTGGACCCGTCGCAGATCCGAACGCACCGTACGACCTATCCAACAATCCCTTGCTCCCAACCGAATGCGGCAAGGACTTGTCTCAGAGAATTTTTGGCGGAGAACGCACCGACATCGACGAATTCCCTTGGATGGCCCTCTTGGAATACGCGAAACGTAAAAATCGTTGTCCCTTAGCTTAGATGTTGTAAATTAAACGTAGTTAGGCCGTGATAACGATTAGGTATGTTCTAGCGAACGGAAGATCAACGGCTTGCGGAGGAGTGCTGATCAGCAAACGTTACGTCCTAACGGCGGCGCACTGTGTCAAGGGCAAGGATTTGCCCAAGACCTGGAGATTGGAGAACGTCCGTTTAGGAGAATACGACACGAACACCAACCCCGATTGCTTACAGGACGGAGACGTGATCCTGATCTGTGCGGACGAGCCTATCACGGTCGGAGTGGAGGAACAGATCGCGCACGAGAATTATCGGCCAGACCCGAAAGACCAGAAGTACGACATCGCGTTGCTCAGGTTAACCAGGGACGTTTCGTTCACCAACTACGTGAAACCGATTTGTCTACCGCCGAACGATTCCATCGGGCAAAAGTTGTACGCCGCTGGCTGGGGGAAAACGGAGAATAAAACGGCGTCGAACGTCAAGCTGAAGGTCTCGCTTCCTTACGTCGAGAGGGATGAATGCCAGGTGGCTTACAGGAATGCGGGTGTCAACCTCGGCGCCGGCCAAATCTGCGCCGGAGGACAAAGGGGCAAGGATTCGTGCAGAGGAGATTCGGGAGGACCTTTGATGGCCTTGGAGAGAACTCGGGAGGGTACAGGAAAGTGGTCCGCGATCGGCGTGGTCTCTTTCGGGCCATCGCCCTGCGGTATGCCTGGATGGCCTGGCGTCTACACCAAAGTCAGCGACTTCGTGCCTTGGATACTCAGCAAGATGAGACCTTGAAACTCGAATGAAAAATTCCGATTCTGCGCAGGGAATTTTGCACTTTTTTGTACTATTTTGTACTTGTACCGTTCTCATACCCCCGAACCAACCCTTGCCTCTTCCCGACCTACATTCTACAGTTAAAGTATACACTCTTTAAATACAAATCTCAACGAGAGTTAACGTGTCCAATTCGTTTAGAAGAGAATGTTTTATTCGCAATCCATCGCCATCGTAATCGGTTCGAGAGGTTATCGTGTTTAGCCAGTAGTTACAGTCTGCAGTTGTGTACACGGTACACTCGCGTATGTAACCGCAGCGCGGTTCTGTTTGGGCGATATGCGAACAATTATTTCTCCATACTCGCGGAAGCCGTACCGCAACAAATAAATCGCGACGAATAACTAACTCTAACAATGAGACGCGTAGTCTTTTCCTCCGCGCTGGAATTGCTGCGAATTATCGGGGATTGCTGGGAATGCCCAAACGATTGCAACGCATCGCGGATGTAGTATGCCGAGGTCAAAGTTTGTCGGCGTCGTTCGATGGGAATGGGCAAATAGAACGTACCCAATCAGCCAGGCCTGCCTCGAGCAGAAATCCAGCCCATCTGTCGAGCAGAATCCAGGACCGAGCGGCCAGCATTATGCCCGAGCAGATTCCCGTCCAAAATCGAGCATTTTGCTTACTGGGTACCTGTATCGGTGGAATACAGAAGTGCAAGTGCACCTGTATTTTTCAAAATTTTCTCGGATGAAAGAACAACGTTGTCTTCGGAACCGGCTTAGCCGAACAAGGAGAAGGAAAGAGCGAGCGCGGTCACGGCCGCGAATACGTGATTGCGCGACCGGAACCGAGCAGGTATCAGACTTTCAAAACTTGCGTCGCGCGTTTCCATTAGCTGGAAGAATTTTCCTGTTAGCCTCCTCCTCTGCAGACTATTTTTTCGCTTACTCGGAAGATTCACGGAAGTCTACAGATGGCAGCAGTTAGAACGTCAAGGACCGTCGCGCGGGTATCCGTTTTCCGCAGAACCAGAAAATAAACAGTTTTCGAAACAGGTTTGTCTGCTTCGCACGCGGTTTGAAAAATCACTGGCTGCAGACAAGTGTCGAATGGGAGCGGATCGTTCGGAACGTGACGTTCATCTTCCTTGTTGACGTGGGTGGTTGTTCAAACGATTGTATCGGATCGGATTGAATCAGATCGGTGTAACAGGAGAAAGAATCGTGTGACGCACTCCTGCGAACGATCCACGATCAAATAGTGCGAGAAGTATCTCGCTGATCTTTGAATGGCTTTTCGAAGCAAAGAGAAGCGATTGACAGAATCTGCACAAGCATGACTCGTCACATTCTTCTCTCCGTGCTTGTGGTTCTTCTTCTGCAGTGGTGTACTGCACGTGAGTATAATTTCGCATAAGCACGTAACGCGTTTACCGGATCCGACGAGCCAATGAGCCGACGATGATCCGACGGACCTCGATTTCCAAACACTGCGCGAAAACTTCCAGCTATGTCCGATAATATTGAGTTTTCTTCTTCCGGATAGAGGACAGGTGCTCCAAGCCCGAGAATAGACCCGGTCTGCGCATCAATGCGCGGAACTGTTCGGCAAGAGTATGCCTTGATGGCCTGGCGTCTACACCAAAGTCAGCGACTTCGTGCCTTGGATACTCAGCAAGATGAGACCTTGAAACTCGAATGAAAAATTCCGATTCTGCGCAGGGAATTTTGCACTTTTTTGTACTATTTTGTACTTGTACCGTGGTCATACCCCCGACCAACCCTTGCCTCTCCCTGACCTACATTCTACAGTATAAAGTATACACTCTTTAAATAGAAATCTCAACGAGATTTAACGTGTCCAATTCGTTGAGAAGAGAATGTTTTTCTTTGCAATCCATCGCTATCGTAATCGGTTCGAGAGGTTATCGTTTTGAGCGAGTGGTTTGTAGTCTGCAGTTGTGTACACACGCGTATATGTAATGGGAGCGCGGTTCTGTTTGCGAACAATTATTTTCCTATACTCGCGGAAGCCGCACCGCAACAAATAAAGCGCGACGAATGACTCATTCTGAGACGCGTAATTTTTTCCTCCGTGCTGGGAAACGCTGGGAATTATTAGGAATTATCGGGAATTGCTGGGAATACTTAAACGATCGCAACGCATCGCGGATGTAGTAATCCGCGACCAAAATTTGTCGGGTTCGTTCGATGGGAATGGGCAAATAGAGTGTACCTGCATCGGTGGATTTACAGAAGTGCAACTGTATTTTTCGAAATTATCTCGGAAGAAAGAACAACGTTAGCTTCGGAACCGGTTTAGCCGAATAAGAAGAAGAAAAGAGCGAGCGCGGTCACGGCCGCGAATACGTGACCGCGCGACCGGAACCGAGCAGGGGTCAGACTTTTAAAACTTGCATCGCGCGTTTTCATTAGCTGGAAGAATTTTCCTGTTAGCCCCCTCCTCTGCAGACTATTTTTTCGCTTACTCGGAAGATTCACGGAAGTCTACAGATGGCAGCAGTTAGAACGTCAAGGACCGTCGCGCGGGTATCCGTTCTCCGCAGAACCAGAAAATAAACAGTTTCCGAAACAGGTTTGTCTGCTTCGCACGCGGTTTGAAAAATCACTGGCTGCAGACAATTGTCGAATGGGAGCGGATCGTTCGGAACGTGACGTTCGTCTTCCTTGTTGATGTCAGTGTTTGTTCAAACAATTGTATCGGATCGGATTGAATCAGATCGGTATAACGGGAGAAAGAATCGTGTGACGCACTCCTGCGAACGATCCACGGTCAAACAGTGCGCGGAGTGTCTCGCTGATCTTTGAACGTCTTTCCGAAGCAAAGAGAAGCGCGATTGACAGAATCTGCACAAGAATGACTCGTCACATTCTTCTCTCCGTGCTGGTGGTTCTTCTTCTGCAGTGGTGTACTGCACGTGAGTATAATTTCGCATAAGCACGTAACGCGTTTACCGAATCCGACGAGCCAATGAGCCGACGATGATCCGACGGACCTCGATTTCCAAACACTCCGCGAAAACTTCCAGCTATGTCCGATAATATTGAGTTTTCTTCTTCCGGATAGAGGACAGGTGCTCCACGCCCGAGAATAGACCCGGTCTGTGCATCAATGCGCGGAATTGTCCGGCAGTGGTTCAACTCTTGCAACAGAAACCCTTGACCAAAGAAATTCAGGACTACTTGCGGAGCTTGCAATGCGGCTTCGACGGCAGGACTCCCATAGTTTGTTGCGCACAGCAGGTAAATTTAAACAGGTGCCTGTGTCAGAGATGGGCAGTATCTAAATACAAAATTATTCAAATACGTTCTAGATACAAATAACCTGTATCTTTCGCCTTGTATTCGAAGTCGATTGCAGCGCCACAATGTATCTGTAACTTCATCTGTCGAGCGCTGCGGTTTGGAGAGTTTATTCATCTGTCTCTCCGACGATTTTCTGGTTATCTTCGACTTGTATTTGAGAGTCGAATACAGCGCCACGATGTATCTTACGGTTGTATCTGTCGTTAACTTGCTTGCAGAGTTATCCGTCAGATTTTATTTGAAGAAATAGATTCGTAATCATATGGATTATTTGAATCCCCAGATGTCGCGCGAGATTTATCCGTCATCTTGTATTCGTTATTTGAAGCTGGATTTAGCCAGACGATTTATTTGACGCTTGTATTTGTGACGAGTAACTGGAAGAGATGAAAATCACATGTATCTTTATTTGATATCTTTATTTGATTTCAAATACACTGAGATCTTGATGCGACGTTGCCACGTCGTAATACATATGTAATGTAATACGAGGAACGTATTTACATTTACAGTGACTTTCATTATTATTCCATATTCGGATACTCTAATAAGGACTATAACAATTGTTTAAACAAATACATTTGTATTATTTAAACGATTGGTTAAACAAACAATTTTTATTATTTAAACACATGTTTAAACAAATAGAGTTTCATTATTTGGACGATTGTTTAAACAAGTACATTTGTATTATTTAAACGATTGTTTAATCAAACAAATTTTTATTATTTAAACACATGTTTAAACAAATAGAGTTTCATTATTTGGACGATTGTTTAAACAAGTACATTTGTATTATTTAAACGATTGTTTGATCAAACAAATTTTTATTATTTAAACACATGTTTAAACAAATAGATTTTCATTATTTGGACGATTGTTTAAACAAATACATTTTATTATTTAAACAGATGTTTAAACAAATAACTGTTTATTATTTAAGCAATTGTTTAAACAAATAAATTTTTATTAAAAAAATATATATAAATATTTATATTTTTTTATTTTGTACATACTTATATATATATATATATTTATAACAATATATTAATTTATGTATATATCGGGGACCGTACAAATAAGCTTACGCGACAGGTGAGCGCCCGTCGCGTTGCATCGCCGTGGGTTTACGTCAGTTTACGTGTAGTGAAGTTAGTTTAGCACATGCTTGTGCACGTGTTTGTAATAGAGTATTCCAATTAATAAAAAGCGTGTGTAAGTGATTCGGTAACTTCAGCCACCTGTCACGCGATTGTGTTGGTGAAATTTGTCACTGTCACAGGTAAGTTTTTATTTTATTGATATGATATATAATTTCCATTATTTGTAACAATATGTTGACATTTTCAGTTAACCTGTCAATTCCTGATTTCCGATGACTTGGTATTGTGTTGGTGAAACTTGTCACTGTCATTTCAGGTAAGTTTTTATTTTATATTTATTTTCTCAGACATTGAAACATTACTGACAAAAGGAAAATTAAAAAATATTATTAGGTTGGAGAGAAAATTCTAGCGTATTTTAACTTTAACACTAATCCTACCAACAGCGGTCAAGATGACCAGTTCCAGATTTTTTATTTTACAATTAGAAAGTTAATAATACTGATTTCATAAGAAACAATTGTATAGATATCTGTAGTAGTGCACATTTTACAATAGGAGCCATACAAAGTCTAAATAAAATCAATCTTATCATTTTTATAAGGGAACATGTGTGTACCAGTTACTTTTGAGGCTCGGTAGGTTTAGCGTTAAAGAAAACATTTGATTCAATTTATAAAAATACATGTTTAATATTATTCAATTATATAATTTTCATTATTTGTTACAATATGTTGTCATTTCTCAGATAACCTGTCAATTCCTGTTTTCCCATGACTCGCTAGTTAACATGTGTTTTGATTTACAAGCAAAATTACCTGTTTATTTAAAATACGACATAGCTTTCCCTCCAACCTAATATATTCATGCTAAAAATCTTCCCGTTTATTGGACAATGCTTTTCACCAAGAAATTCTAATTTTTAGATGCAGCGAAGATATCCAAAACATCAGTTCATCAGAAAGAAAATAGTATTTCCATACAGATGTGACTTACATTAGCGGAGGACCATGGAAAAAAACAAAACAGTTTCAAATTATTAACACAAATAAGTAGAAATGATTTATACACCCTGCACAAATTATAATAAAAACATATCATTAATAACATATTATTCCTTTCTTTTAACAACTCCTTGCGTTATTTATTAAATTATTAATAATTTAGTATAAATTGTATAAATTTATGCACAAATGTAAAATTTATGTATTCAAACGAATAAAAATTATTAATAAAAATAAATAGAGATAATTTATACACCCTGCAAAAATTATAATAGAATCTACAATTATCGTGTTATTTAACGAGCAAAAATTGTTTTAAAAATTACTGACAAATATAAACTGAATTACTTTATTAATAACATATTATTTCTTTCTTTTACCAATTCCTTCCCTTACTTATGACTTGTATGTATTTAGTTAAATGCATCTATATGGTGTGAGGTACAAAATTAAATATTGACAATACTTCACAACTTTTACAATATTTCGTACATAACCGTGGTAACGTTTAACCTTCAAAAATAAGAAATTTTAGGAGCCTACAAGCTCCCCTTGTTCTATGAGCTCCACAGTTTTTAAACCGATCATTTGTACATTTAGTGTTACGATTTGGCAACGTCGCATCAAGATGTATTTGAAATCAAATACAAATTACGATTAAAGATACATGTGATTTCATCTCTGAGAAATACTCGTCACGAATAAAAAAATTGAATAAAGTATCTTGCTACGTCGAGCTTCAAATACATCTGAAGGTTAAGATGAAATCGTCCCATTGAAATCTCACAGATACATTTCCAATAGCCAAAATCTGACGGATACAACCGCAAGATACACGGTGGCGCTGCTTCGACTCTCAAATAACTGTGAAAGATACACTGAAAATTCTCACGCTGTATCTTACGGATAGTGCCTCTTGAATAACTTCTCGCCGCTAGAGGCGTTGAATACGCATACGCAGTTACTTCGAGCTCAGATAACCTACAGATGTCAAATGAAATTTTTTGGAGAGTATCTTACAGATACACTGTGTCGAATATGTATTTCAGGAAAATAACTACAAATAAAAGATAACTTTCATTTATCTTTTATTTGAAAATTTTAGATACATTTTTGCCCATCTCTGGCCTGTGTACGGGCCGTGTACAACTACAACGTACAGCCTCGATTGTTAAACCTCGATTATCCGGACCTCTGATGTTCGAATTCTTTATCTGAATTATTCTTTGTCTGAATATACTTTCCACAAAGAATTATTTTGCGTTAATGGAGTAGAATCGTTTTTCCAGGATACAAAAACAGAGTTTTTCAGTAGTCAAAAGCGCTAGATAAAAGGTCGATCTAGGCCGCCATCGCCTTCAAAAGTCCTATTTTTTCGTTTACGAGACGTAATTTGCATTATTCGGGTGCATACAATCATGTTCCACTAATTAACACAGATAATCGAGGTTCTACTGTATTTCTGTTTTCGATACTGTTGATTTTTCATCGTAGCTGTGATGTGTCGCCATTGAGTAGCTGATCGCTACAAAGGAGTTGCGGTGAATAATAGAACAATGGTTTCAGCCTGTAATAACGACAGAACCACCCCCAACGTCAACGGAATCTCCGAGCCCGCAGGTCGATCTCATAAACCTGCCCGCACCCCCGGACGTTTCAAACCACCCGAACTTAAATCTGATAAACGAAGACTCGTGTGGTCCGGTTTACACGCAAAAAATCATCGGTGGTGACAAAACCAGCGTGTTCGAATTTCCATGGATGGCATTGCTCGCTTACGATTCCGGAAGCGGTGTCCCGGACTTCAAATGCGGTGGAACGCTGATCAACAAGCGATACGTGCTAACCGCTGCCCACTGCGTCACAAGGCTACCCTCTGGTAAGTCAGTATTCGATAACCAAATATGTATCATACGAAAGAGTATCCTAGCGTCGACGAAATTTTCGGTTTTCCAAAGAAAAAGCTGTTGTCCCCGATTAGAGGGCAATTAAAGCCTTCATTCCATCCTGAACTGCGCGGCTCTTATTGTTTGTCCAGACCCCAGAACCTTGAAAGGGCGGAGGTCCCGTTTATTGGGTAGCCTAGCGTGGAAAAAACTCTCCGTTTTCCAAAGAAAAGACTTTCGTCCCCGATGAGGGGGCAATTAAAGCCACCATTCCGTCCCGAACCGCGCGGTTCTTATTGTTAATCCGGCACCTGAACCTCGGAAGGACGAGGGTCCCGTTTATTGATACTATTATTACTACTACTACCACCGAAGCAGTAAAAATAGAACAACCAATATATTGTCTTTAGGTACGAGACTGATCGGCGTACGGATAGGGGAACACGATTTGTCCACGGAACGCGACTGCGACAAAGACGACCGGGGTCTCGAGGTGGCCTGCGCGGAGAGGTATCAAGACTTTGGCCTTGAGAGCGTGCATTTTCATCCTGACTATACGACGAGATCGGCGCAGAACGACATCGCCCTGTTACGATTGAACGGAGACGCTGATTACAGGCCGAAGAACGTGAGGCCGATCTGCCTGCCGGTCGGTTTCAACGCTACTCTGCCAAGGAAAAGGGTAAGTTTTGTCAGCTTTGAATAAGCTTAGTTTTCCTCGAAGCGTTCTCGTGACCATTTCCTCTGATTGTTTCGACGACAGGTGGTAGTGACGGGCTGGGGTACGACGGAGAGCGGTATGCGCAGTCAGGCCCTGCTGCAAGTGAAATTGACGATCGCCACTTTGCCGGATTGTGCACAAGTCTACAGGGGCAAAGTGCAAATCTGGCACAAGCAGTTGTGCGCTGGCGGCAGCAGAATTACGGACGCGTGCACCGGAGACAGCGGTGGACCGCTCCAGTTACCGACGGTCTTCAAGGACACCGTGAAATCCGTTCAGTTCGGGATCGTTAGCTTCGGACAACGTGGCTGCGCCATAGAAGGAGTCCCCGGCGTTTACACAAACGTTGTCTATTACATAGACTGGATCTTGGGCATCATTAGACCTTAGGTTACTGTACACGACATTTTCTTAGGACTTTGACATCTTTTATACGCGTTTCTTTTCGCTGAAACGCTTCAACCGACTTTCCAACGCTGTAATTTCCGATTCTATATTTTTACCATTGTAAATTTTACTATAACGTCAACAATAAATCACTATTGATTAAAGAACCGTTTATTGTGCATTCGAAGTCCAAAAAACATAATCGTATTGAAATCGTAAGCAGAACGACCAAAGGAAGCGTTGTACATATAACGTCATTGCTATGATTATGTATCAGCATCGATTGACGCTACCGTTACTCTCGATATCGTGGTTACCGGTTTGCGACGCGTTCTCATTGTGCTCGTCGCTAGAAGAACGTTGATCGTCGTGTAATTCGTCGTGCAACTCGTTGTGTTCAGTTTGATCGTTGATCAGCTCCGCCGTCTCGTTTATGGAAACCTTCAATTGACCGCGGTCTCCTCTCTTTTTCGAAAACGAACACTGAGATTTCGCTGTCGATTTGTCGGAAGCATGCGACATGGATGCGTCCGAAGATTTTGACGATTGACTGGCCGACAATAACGTTCCGGAGGAGCTGGTGAGTGATCCAGAATCCGGTCTACAAATGCTATCGTAGTCGATATACGAGTTCATGCCAACCATGCACGACTGTTGCCTCTGTTGTTTTCTTTTCTTCTTTCGTTGCAGCAACTTCGGTCCGTCTTTTTGTTGCGTTTCCATCAGCACCTGGTAAGTCTGAAACAAAAGCCTCGTTAACGGTTTTCCGTGATCCGGTGCGTCAAAGTTCGCTCGATTCACCTGAGAGTGACGTTCGAACAAAGTTGGTATTTGAGTCACGCGATCCAGCATCATTTCCATCTGTAATCGATGACGTTCCGCTTGTTCGCGCGCTTCGTCGCGACGAAGCGAGGTTCGGATGTTAAGGTCCCTCTGATGATCGTGCCTTATGTTCAAAATGTATACACTTGTAGGTACCTACTCGTCGTGAGAATGTCTCGCGCTAAAATGATACGCGTACGGTGATCTTACTTGAAGAGAGTCGTACCTTGCCGCGGACCTCAGAGCTCTCCACACGGGATTCCGTCCGATCCAAGATTCTCTCATTCTTATTTCCTGTTCTCGACGTTTCTCCTCCATTTTGTCCTTTATTTCGCGCTCGAGTTTCTCTCTGAAACATAAACAAGAGTGCGATTAGCGTGATGCGATTCCGGTACAACAAACAGACAAACAGCGTTCCGATAAGCACCGTGACACTTGACACCTCAAAATAGCCGCTAAATTATTTCCTCGTTGCGGCAAAAGCGACATCGCTGATCTGCATCTTTCTAGCGGCGGTGACGTAACGTTCGACGACCGGAGAGAATTCCTGCTGCCCAGATTCTCGTCGCAACTTTTCTTTGCGTCTTCGAAACGCGTGCACGCGGATTTCACGCGTTCTCGCCTCGCCATCGACGGCGGCAAAGAAGAGGACTTCATCAACTCTGCCGCTCTGACTCTTTTCTGCAAGTGCCTGAACATTCCAGCCGATTCTCATTAGCTATGCCTGCGTAGAGTCAATCGTTTCTAGACAATTGATCTATTCTATTGACCTGTAATATTCGTCCTCGAGCATACGATCGTATATATCGGTACTGAAGAGATTCTTCGGTACGGGTTTAGCTTTGAATTTCGTGCACACGTTCACGCTTTTACTGCGAATCTCTGGGCTAGATCGTACCAAAGATCTCCGTGCTCGACGATCGCATTCGAGCCGAAACGGACGCACCTGAGACATTAGGTTTAAGGCACTTTCTTCGCGAATCAGACGACTTCTACAAAATAAATACGGTATCTTGTAACTTGGATCTGTTTGCTATCGTGAAAAAAAGGAAATATATACTGGATGAATCAATAAAACTGCTATAAATTTGTTTTATATAAGATAGACAGGTTGCGTCGGCTAACACTGTGTATTTCTTTTAAATCGAATCGGCAAAAACCACTAATTCGAAATTGAATTGACTTTGGGCCTCGAAAATAAACCAATGATTCACATGACATTGCTTATTGACTCAACCTGTGAGTAAAACGCAAACGAGATCAAACCGTTCTTCTTTTTTCGCTAATAATTTGTCGTAAAGTGGAATTTTCGATGTAAGCGGAATCGGTCTTATGCGACGCTTTCTGCAAGGACTTTTATCGGTATTCCCATAGTGTTTGCGCTGCGTATCCCCCGTTTCAACTTGCTCCATATACTTTTCTGCTTCTTCTCTGAAACATTCGACAGTCGATTTACATTATATACATACATTTTAATCTTATACATATATATCTATGTATATGTTACCTTAAAGTAAAGCTAAATGGCTTAGGTACAGTAGGATGCCACTCTTTGGAGATACTGGCTGGCAAACTTCTTGTTCCTATACTATCCGTGTCGCTTTCCGAATTATCTTGACTCTTTGATTCGTCCCACAGTCCCCAACTATTATCGGCCAAATGTATTTGCTCGTTACATATTGTTTTAGACTCTTTATCCCTTTGCTTATGTCTGCAGGCATGGTATAGAAAGTACAGTCAAATGAATACACCGAGCTTGTACCTAGTTCATTGCACATACCTAGTCGTTGGAAAATCTTGATCCTCCGTAAGGTAAAGAAACTTGTCAGATGAATCAAGTACAGGAGTAGCTATCCTGAACTCTTCCAGATAACATTTTTTACCATTTAATTTCAAGTCGTTTGTAACATTTTTATTTTGTGCTCTTGATTTCTGATCATACTTCGATATGGATGACCCTGATATATTTGCCTCTTCATCGTCAGCAAGCGAATGTTCCAAATTTTTCAATAACAACTTCTGTTTCCTCTTTAAATACTCAACCTTTTGCTTAAACTGTTCATTCGACAAGTGATGAACTTGACCATAGTCCGGGATACTCTCCAAAAATTCTAGAAAGTTGTCTACAGTTTCTCTGGGACTCGATGTCTCTGATTTGCTGACGATACGACTGTCCGATGCAAAGTTTATCTTATTTCCCTTGTTGGTGTAGTTGTCTTTGCAACTTCTTGCGAGTCTGGGACGTTCGTAGGAAGGAGTTGGTTGCCTACTGCAAGGATCCACTGGAACTTTTACACAGGAGTTGTAAAATGATGTGCCTCTATGCTCTGCCATTATCTATTAAAAAATAAACAAACTTTTTCAAACAATAGAAAGAATTGTTCTTTTATACCTAGAATCATTAACATCGAATTATTTCGTACAATGAAAAGCGTCTAACTTTGTTGTTTGATAATATAGGTATATAAGTATAGGTAACTAATACTTACCAGTCTTTTTATACGGTTCGCGTGTTGTATTATCGGCGGAAATATTTGAAAATGATTTATACGAATTACGATATACAATTCGCAATATATCTTCCTAATTTATCGCCGTTGTGCAACATTTTTGACAAATATATCGAAAAATCAGCAAAATGAGCTCGCTATGCGAAGCACACTTGGAAAAGATCAATGTATTTAATCTTCCTGATATATTCGTCACCATGGTAAATCAGAAGCCTCTCTGTCAGAAGAAACGATAATACGAAAAAGATCTTATCAATTCTTCTTTGTAAAATATTAGTAATGTATAAATAATATCGTTTTTATTCGCTTATAAACTAATATATTGTATATTGATACACATACATATTTATTCATATATATACCTAAATATTTATTTATACAAAATATTTGCTCAACTAACAACAGCTTGACAGTTGAGCCACATTGAGCCATCTCTGCCCCGACGGCACACCGGCTCGGTTTCAGCCTGGCCCCTGTGCACAAAAGGGCGCGTTTTCCGCCTGCCGAGGGCTCGAGCCCAGGGCCTGCCGGCCGGGCTAGGATTCAGCCGATTTGCAAGATTGCAAGGGTGCGGGATTCGCGTTCTCATTGCGTGATAATACAAACACGGGTTTTTTCAGTAGTCAAAAACGCCAGATAAAGGTCAATCTAGGCAGCAATCGCCCTCAAAGGTCTTATTTATTAACTTATTATACTTTTGTCGGTAACAAGGGAGACTGCTACGCATTTGCAAAGTACTGCCACATTGATGCGACCCGCCCTGTGTCGCGCATGCGCGAGAAAAGTTGGGCCCAATCGAAGCACTGATTGGCCACATTAGTGTGATACCATGCTGCCCTCTCAAAAACAGGCTGAATCCCAGCCCGGCCGTCAGGCTCTGGGCTCGAGCCCCCGGCAGGTGAAAATCGCGCCCTTTTGTGCACAGGGGCCAGGCTAAATCGTCCTGATTTGGTCTCAACGCTGAGCCAAGCATTGCGTTAGCCCGTAACGTGTCGGGCTGGGGCTCGGCTAGCTGGGTCCGGCGGTGGGCTCGGGCAGACTGTGCTGTCGGGGTGATTATTGAATATATGTATATGTACAGATATACATATACATATAAGAAAGAAACAAAAGAAGACAACAATTTCATTCTATTTATAATATAAATACACCCCAAACGAAGTGAAACAAAGCGAGAGCGAGATCACGCGAGATGGTATGTATTACAAACTTACACCATTATTTCTGTCACGTGTATATGTTCTGTAGACTGTAGATAAATATATATTATATATTTAAATATGTATTTATATAGAATCCATGTATAAATACATTAGTACGTCGTACGTTCGTAAAAGTGCGTCGTATATTCATAACATACAGTGATACAATCAGATACGATATACGATACAATCAATCCAATACAAAGCATAAATAGAAATGGCGACTTTGATAAAAAAATTCTCGCATTGCGGAAGTTTAATATCAGTTTCGAAAAGATCTATTGCTCCTAATGCATCGTTGATTGTATCGAAACATTTGTGTACAACTGCTCAAGATGTAGAAAATTACGATATCATCATCACTGGTGGCGGTATGGTTGGAACCACACTTGCCTGTGCATTAGGTTAGTTTCTTTTCGTTCGTTGTGCCTTATTATTATACATACCTTGTTATTGTCTAAAAATTGATGTTACAATAACTGTCATAGATAATACTTTTTCCTTGTGGTAGCCAACAATAGAAAACTTGAATGTAAGAACATTCTGTTGCTGGAAGGTAGCAACAAAGTTGAATACAAACTACAAGAACAATATTCTAATCGTGTGGTTGCTCTAAATCAACAAACACGTACCTTACTGTCAAGTATAGGAGCATGGCAGCACATAGAAGCAGTACGATATTGCCCAGTACGAAAAATGCAGGTATTGTACAAAATTGAAATAATATATAATGATGTATCATAAAAAATTTTAATATTTTACATACTGTAATACACATTGCATTAAATATGATACTTTTAGTAGATATGGGATGCCTGTTCCGATGCTATGATCGAATTCAACGAAGATCATTTATCAGAAGAAGTTGCCTATATTGTTGAAAATGATCTGTTGCTATACGCGGTAAATAAACAACTGGTTGAGAAGAAGAATGTGAACGTAGTTTATGCGTCTAAAGTTGAAGATATTAAATTACCCAAACATCAAGGAGATGCCGCAAAGATACAATTGCAGAATGGAAAAAAATACAAAACTCAGTTATTGGTAAGTTAATGAAAAATTTAATATATCAAATGCCACGCATTTTATTCAATTATTGTACTCTCTAATGACACTTTCTACTTTATTAGATAAATTGTCTAGGCGTGCACCAATATTGTATGAACACCTTTTTAATTCGGCAGCCAATTCGTTGAACTGTTGTTGATTGTTATCGCTGGTCGAAGTTGTGCTATAGAGTCTGCTTAATTTCGAATTACTGGCTTCGGTATTGCTTCTATTACATACAGATGTGCTTCTAATATTTGTATTACGATTCTTTTTCTCGCTCACCAAGCGATACGTAGCTTTTATTAATTCTCGTGGTAAACGATTTTCGCGGGGATCGTTCGGACGTATATGAAGCGCGCAATGATATGGTGGATGTAAAAGAAGTGCTCCTCGTCTACACGTTTCCATAATTCTACTCGGAGCGCGATCCAAAATCTTTGAAAACAACATGCTTTCCAAGTGTGCTACTAACTCTGCTCTACGTACTAATCTGTCTAATCCAGCACATCTTCGCAATTCTTGTATATCCGATACAGCAAGGCCCATCATTAAGTTCGTTAAAATTACTGTCACTAAGATGACAAAACTCAGAAGCATTAAGTGTGCCGTACCGGAATACAATATTGGTGCACTTTCGTCGAAATATACGTCCTCGAATTCTAATTCTCCAGACATCATTATAATTGTTTTCAATAGACCAACCAAAGGGTTAGCAAACGATTTATAATTCTTATGCAATACGCTAAAACCTAATGAAAAGCCAATTATAAGGCACATGTAAGCACCAAGGAATTTGAAAAAATTAATCGAGACCTGTGTAAACATTTGTATATAAAGGCCGAACATTGGAAATCGCCCAACCACCATCATTAACTCTATCCAAATTAAAAGTATGCCAAGCGCTGCTATATGGTGCTGCCAATGAAAAACCGGCTCGATCAATATTATGCCGGATATCAAAATAACGCTCCACTGGAGCCAGTTCTCCCATCCTTTGGCGTAGGACCATAAACCGTGTGCCATTTGAAAGAATTCTTTACAGGCAAGTGTCACGGTGAACATCAATACTGGCCAGAAAACTATTTTTCGGAGTTTCTCGATGTTCCAGAAATATGTAACTGCTATGTACGCGGTGAAAAATGCAACGAAAATGGAATGAAATATCAAACTTAACAAGAAAAATTTACGGATCCTTAACCATTTCAAGTAGAGGAAGCTTTCGCATAACGGATGTTTTAATACATGTCTTTGTCCAACTTCTACAAGGCACAACATTAAATCCATTTCACCTCTACCGCCTGGTACCAGAGGTCTAAAGTCTAATCTTAATTCGCAATCGACGTCGCCCAATTCGTGATCGTGTAAAGAAATCGCTTGGTCCAAGCGTGAAATAAATCGTGGTAGCACATCAGGCGTTCTGCGAACGATAAAACTCAACGCAGAAATACCACCTTTGGTTCTAGCAGTTACGTCTGCTCCTTTTGACAATAACATCATCACTGTCGACGAGCTTTCGTTTAGGGCAGCAATGTGCAACGGTGTATAGCCAAATTTGTCTGGCTTGTTGATCGAAGCACCAGCCTTTTCAAGGAGAAATGTACGTGGTTACAAATGTGTGCAAGACACTTTCCACGGAACATTTTAAACCGGTAAACTGACCTGCATTAAAATTCTGACCAATTCTATTCCTCTGGTAGCTTTTGCAACAGCAGAGTGCAACGGAGTACGACCGTCGTTATCTTCTGTATTGACATTCGCACCAGCGTTTAGAAGCACGTCTAAAGTTTCTGCCGATTGGGATAAAGCTGCCAAGTGCAGTGGCGTTTGACCTCGTGAATTTTTTACTTCACAGGTCGCGCCAACTTCTAGTAATAATTTTGTGCATTCCGCGCTGCCTTCTTCAGCTGCTAAATGCAAAGGCGTCGACCTCGTCGAACTAAACTGGACTCTAACGTCTGCCCCGTATTTTAATAACAATGCTGTACACGTAACAGAACCGAGACCTGCCGCTACATGTAACGCTGTTTCCGTATAAACCTGTGGAGACAATGTTAATCGAGAAATATCAACACCCACCAAGTGTTACGCTTTGAATCCGGCATAATAAGATAGACTTGAACACAAGTACCTGAGGATTGTTAGGGGAAGCGCCTGCTTGTAATAAAGCTTCGACACAGTCTCCCGCGTTGCTTGAAACGGCATAATAAAGCGGAGTTTTTCCAGAGAGTCCAGCATTCACATCTGCTCCTGCCTTTATCAAGCATTTCACACAGTCGATGTCCCCGGTAGCAGCAGCACAATGTAAAGGTGTACAGATCTTGTTGAAATCCCATTCACCTGGACTCGCGCCGTATTCTAATAACTCTTCCAAGATTTTCACCGAAGCTGAACAAGCAGCTAAATGCAACGGTGTCCTATAGAATAAATTATCGACAACGATTTTATCATATTCAAACATGATTCTTTTCTTATTTAATTCTATACCTGCCGTCGCAGTCTCTAACTGAAGGGTTCATGTTTCTTTTCAATAAAACTTGCACCAGTTCTACATGACCCAGAAAACAAGAGACTAAGAGATAAGTATTCGGCCAGTTCTTTAAATCTCGCGAAACGGTCACACTACTAATCGCATCATTATCAATGCTTAATAATGGAGTTTGTACGCTTCTATATTAAACACAAACAGTACGCAATCAAATTGTATTCAATGCAATTGTTACCGACAACGAATACAATAATCGTTTTACCCATTTTCATACGGAGGTATAGAAATTTTCCTAATATTTGGCGTCACTATTTTGCCGTTGTCGTTTAAAAATTCATTTAAAGTTTTATGCAACGTATCGCCGTAAAGAGTCGGCACAATGAAAAGAGCATGTTCCCCGACTGGCAAATTAGAAAGAGCTGAAACAATTTCTTCTTTGCTCCATGGTTGTTCCTTTGTCATTTGTCTTTCTCTCATGTGATAAGCAACCGAATCGGAACTATTTTCGGAACTTATACTGTTATTTTCTCTATCGTCCATCCAAATGCGTTCGCAGTCTCCCTGAAATGATTTACGTTCGGCAAGCTTATTTTGAAAGAAGTTTAAACAACGCTTCGTGCATACTTACGGTATCGTTCAGGATAATAGACGGCGTTGCCATTACATCGGCTGTATTTGTTTCTTCATGAGAAATGCGACTACTTAAAAATCTACTTAGGAGAGGCTTTCTTTTTTGGACTGACATGTCAACTCGTATGGATTTGTTTAAGCTACGTTTAAAAACTTAAAACGTCGCAAGCGTTCGGTTCTTCTTCGTTGTTCGATGCCTAAGAAATAAAAGTGCTATGGTACCTGCACATGGTGCACTGCTCCAAATTCTGAAGTACTTGAAAACCACTTCAGCTGCCTGTATGGTTCGGAACAAGAGCACACATGTTCCTCAGTGTTTAGAAAACAGAACTGGCATATATTTAGCTCCTACTACTTCTTGCTGGACACATGAATCAAGAGAAACTTCCTTGTTACAAACTTTTTTCTCTCCTCAAGTTTTCTTCTAGCATTCAGATCGAAGAATCGTACATAAAATTTCTATGTACTTTACACTATTTCACTTTTAATTCACATACTTATTCTTGTAATTGATAAAGACATTTTTCGAGGAAACCAATTGTATTTACATGTTACACTTTCCTTGGAATACCAAACATAGGTTGTATATTATTTCAAAATGAAGTACAGTGTTTACACAATTTTTTAAATTAAAATTCCAGTCGTATTGTATCTATCCACCCTTGCGTAAGCATAAAACTATACAGTTATTGTGGTTACACTTTACAATGAATGGAATTGGAACATTTACCATAATATAAGAATAGTGTCTAAAAAGTGATTCATTTCAGCAAGGTCAAGTGTAAAACAGTTTAAGCGTGCATTCAGTACTTCTGCTCAAGCGTAGCAGAGGACTGAAGTTATTTCCAGACATATTGCAAGTCTCATAACTGAGAATTCCCCTTCCTACAGGCACAGCACTACCAATATCTTTATAGGACTCTCTCTCTCTCACTCTCTCTGATCCTTTATTCGATCATTTCTTTAGTCACCATAGAGTAGTAAATCTTTTAATAAACATTAAAGAGTACTTGGTTTATTGCAGGTTGGAGCAGACGGTGGCAATTCACTGGTACGGCAATCTATGGGTACGCAATATGTGAAATGGAATTATAATCAACTGGGTGTTGTTGCTACTCTTAAATTATCAGAGGTCAGGATTGTGCTGTTCAAATATTGCTTAATCTTTTACTGAAATCCACAATAATTTATATTTGTGTTCCAGCCAACAGAAAACATTGTTGCGTGGCAGAGATTCCTTCCAATGGGTCCAATAGCATTATTACCTGTAATTTTTACATATTTTTACAAGTTCTTCTTGCTTTCTTATAAACTGGTTTGAACGGGCTAAATATTACACACTGACCCTTACTTTCACGATAGCTAACAGATTCGCTTAGTTCACTCGTATGGTCGCTACCGATGGACGAAGCGAAGAGACTTTTAAAAGTTTCCGAAGAGGAATTTGTTGACAGCATAAACGATGCTTTATGGAGATTGTATCCGAAAGATGGAATAGTTGAAAGTGGCATGCGGGCCCTCCAACAATTACTCGAAGGTTTGTCGTTACAAACGGGTGTAGTGAGACAATTGCAACCGTCGATATCGGCTATCGTTGAAGGATCGCGTGCAGCTTTTCCTTTACAATTTGGTCATTCAGTATCATATGCTCAAGCAGGAACTGTTTTGATTGGGTTTGTAAAAAAATAACATCATAGATTATGGTTTAATAACTTTCACCAGCAGGTAATGGATGCATATATACATACTTACATACGATTAAATTCTTAGGGACGCAGCACATAGAATCCATCCATTAGCTGGTCAAGGTGTTAATCTGGGTTTTGGAGATGTAACGCTGTTGGTCCAGCTTCTCGCAGAAGCTACAATTAATGGAGCTTGCTTAGGCGACATAATGTATCTAAGAAAATACGAAACGCTGAGACAACGATACAACGTTCCAACGATGCTTGCGATCGACGCGTTACATCGGCTATACAAAGGAACTGCGGCTCCCACCGTCCTCGCGAGGAGTTTAGGATTGCAATTGACGAATGCTATTCCATTACTAAAGGTGAAACACAAATAACAAAGCAAAGACGAATTATTGGGTTGGCAAGAAAGTAATTTCGGTATTTTAAGGTGAAACAGAGCCCAAATTTTTTTATTCAAGCAATGAATTTTAATAAATAAGATATTTTCCCTTTTGTTCGATGATCTTTTGCCAAGAAGAATAAATAAGAAAATATTTTATTGACTAAAGTTCATGGCTCGAATAAAAAATCCAAAACTAGTTTCTTGCCAACCCAATAGATCATTCTCTTTTTCCTATATTGTTTGAAGTCCTATGTATATGATTTATTTCAGAGAGCCCTGATACAACATGCATCTGGTAAAGCAGTAAGTCAATGATGTTTTAAAAGTTGACGCAAAGCCTAGTCTTCTAACATCGTATTTTCACCGTCTTTACAGTAAAGACTTACAATGGTCCCGCTTGTCGCATATAATCTATATATTTAGTTCTAGTTATTTAAAGTAATATAATGTAAATACAAATTTGTAATATATTTGCAATATTAAATACTGAACAACAGGAATATGTTTTCATAAATTTTTTACATAAATATGACATATTCGATATGCTTAGGTTAAGAAATTGTTTGAACTTCTAAAAAAAGAAAACAACAGATGTAAATACACATCAAATTATTTGGTATTTTGATGTATGTAAGTATACGACATACGATTACGTATGTAGTAACAAACTTCAGAATGCAAAGCAAATTGAATATGTTTTATGGAAATTTTCGTCGTATGTACCACGTGTACAAAGATTAACAGTGCATGGATGGATACAGGTTATCATGTCACTTTTCCAAAAGAAACAGATTCGTAAAATATCATACGATGAAACAAATTGCGTATTTTTAAAGGAGAAACTGAAAAAGTAAATCATATTATATACATAGAATAATTTTTAGTGAAAAATTTGGCCCTACTTTTCTTATGTAAATAGTTTAGGTTATTGCGCGACCTTTGAAGTTTAATGAACAATTTTTGAATCAGAAAACTCAAATACATTACGTAACTTTTTATCGTGTAAAAACTAATTACCAAGGAAAAGTGAATATCAGCTTCGTTTTTAAGGTAAGTTCGCCCAATGACAAGATCTATTTAAATGACATGTATCTATGTCATGATTGCAGTGTTTTCATGAACAATATTTCCTTTCAGGCTGAATAGAAGAAATTATTGAGAAATCTTATTGTTTTATTTACGATCGACTGACAATGTTTATCTCTAGAAGATTGTTGAGAACAACTGCATTTGGAATCATCGGTTTTGGTACGCTGGCCTCTCTGAGAGCTAACGAGTACGATTTAGGATCTATAGGCATCGTAAGACTTGGACGAGCCGCAGTTAAAGTTTTTGTAATAGGTAGACATTATAAAAACGAATTATACGCGAGTAAATTAACAGGAGATAGTCCAGAGTATCTGGATCTAAAATCAAGAGTACACAAATTCGGAGCACAGAAGCTTTTAGAGCTCTGCTGTGAAAATAAAGGTGTTTATATCAAAGTAGGTCAACATATTGGGGCATTGGATTATTTGCTACCACCAGAGTATGTCAGTACTATGCGAGTATTACATAGTTCTGCGCCACAATCGTGTTTCAAAGATGTATTGACCGTGATCAAAGAAGACTTCAAGAAAGATCCTTACGAAATATTTGAAAGTATCGATCCCGAACCATTGGGAACAGCTAGTTTAGCACAAGTTCACAAAGCTGTGTTAAAAGATGGCAGCGTTGTTGCTGTTAAAATTCAACATCGGTCTGTTAAAACGAATTCCTACGTGGATATAAAAACTATGTCAGCCTTAGTGAAGATTACTTCGTTAGTTTTTCCTGACTTCAAATTCGATTGGCTCGTGGATGAAACTAAGAAGAACATTCCTAGAGAATTAGACTTCTTACAGGAGGGGAAAAATGCAGAGAAAGTTAAAAGCATATTTTCTCATTACCATTGGTTGAAAATACCAAAGATCTACTGGGATATTTCATCGCGTCGTGTATTAACGATGGAATTTATAGACGGAGGTCAAGTCAACGATTTGAAATATATCCAGAACAACAACTTAAACGCTTACGAAGTTAGTAGCAAATTAGGCCGACTGTACAGTCACATGATATTTATTGTCGGTTTTGTACATTCTGATCCCCATCCTGGCAACATTTTAGTTCGAAAGAAAAATAACGAAGCAGAAATAGTCCTCTTGGATCATGGCTTGTATGCTGATCTTTCCAATGAATTTCGGTGGGAGTATTCGAAACTGTGGTTAGCAATATTTAATAGTGACAAAAATGCGATGCAGACGCATTGCGCCAAGTTGGGTGTTCCAGATCTATACGGGTTACTAGCTTGCATGGTATCGGGTAGGTCTTGGAATGCCATTATGGCGGGCATACAGAAAACTAAATACGATGTTAAGGAAAAGCAAGAATTCCAAAAAGAAATACCACTATTGTTACCAGAGATTAGCAATGTGCTTGAAAAAGTGAACAGACAAATGTTGTTAATTCTCAAAACAAACGATCTTGTACGTTCTATCGAACACAACTTAAAGACAGAATCCAGAATGTTCGGAATGTTGGAAATGTCGAAATGTTGCATACACTCTGTTTACGGAGAACGACTAAAATTATGCACAAATACTTGGATAAGTTTGAAGCTCTCCATAGCGAAACAATGGTCGTTATTTAAATTATCATTATATTATATATATTTAGGAGCATTAAATTTTAATATCAAAGAATCCATAGAATCACTTATGAATAACAATCATTATGCTTTTTAACAAAAACTTTATTTTAGAATAATTTAACGAAATGTTTTCTGGCAATACCTAATGAATTCATCGTAAAAAGAGTCACGCAAGTGAATGTACAAATTTTTTTGTAGAATATATGCCTTACAATCACAGTGTTACTCGTATACATACTGTGTGCGAATACAGTATTACTTTATGCTGCTGTGGTTGTGTAAATTTATTGTACAACAGCAACACTCGAACTGCCATTATATAATTTTTATATGTACATAACTAAAATAAACAGAATCCATCTATAGTAATTATACTTCATTACATAAGTAAAGATTCTATGTTTTGTTTGCGTGTAAATGAAATAAATCAATTAATATATACATTTGGTCGTTTGCTATATTTATGTATATGGAGTTATATATATGTTAAAAAATAGACGATTTTTATTACGCTAGTTTTTGTTACGGAAAAACGAGAATGTATACGAATTTAATACATTATACATAATAAATATAAAAGTGCAGCTTATGTCCATAATATATTGAAGGAAATATGTATTTTTAAGAACTCTAAATAATGCCAGATCGATGCGCATCTTTTTGCGTCATTACTGAGTCATGTGGTTCGTGCTTCCTTTATTGCGTCATTGCGATATAAAAAGTAAATTCGTCATCAGGGCATAGTTTAACGTGACTTGTCTGTAATATTAATATGAAAGAAGGATGAATAAACGTGGAATTTTTATAAAAAATATGACACATTTTATTCTATAAATATATACCTCGCGTGGATGTTTATAAGTTATATGTATAACTGTACATGTACATGTGTATATAACTTATTTTTGGTGGTTCATTCTTTTATTTGACCTTTTTTTAATTCATTGATTAATTTAATGTGTTCAGTAAGGACTATTCTATTCATTACAAAACGAAAGCAATATATGTATATATATACCTATACAGAAAGGAAAGCGTCCTTTCTGGCAAATATATATACACAGTTACTTTTTCCAGCGTTGCCGCGTCTTGTCTGTCTCGTCCATACAACTAAAATACATATTATACGTTCATATTTTTCTAAAGTATATACTTCCATTTGCGTAACGTCTTATTGTTAGTATGTATACTTGCAAAAGAAACCAACGATTCTATATTAAACAATAAATTTTAATTGCAGTAATAGCAATCAATACACAAAGTATCTCGTTTTTTGACCTTACTCCAAATTCTCACTATTTACACTACGTTCATATACGTATATTATTGTACATTTTAATGAAATCGTGATTGCGTGAGAACCGTACAATTGCAATTATTACAATTGTCTTTGTTCAACGTTGTAGAAACGTTCATTCGATACGATTTTATTACGATAGAAATCTTTAAATAGAAAACGTATATACATATATTTAGTTCAGTTTTCTTGAAGATTCAATTTTGCCAACGAAATCTGCGATAAAAATGCGAAAATGGACATTTCTATAACGGTACATGCATGCATATATAGGCATTTACGTAGAACTCCAAAAGCTGAACCATTGATCGAAACGACGCGAAGAAGTTTGGCAACGCTGCGGATTATCCGCAACGGAAAACCACACGACGCTGCTGAAGAAGAGTACGCCGTTGGAGGGGCGGTGGCCGTAGAACGTATTCCTACGCGGCTAATAATTTTCAGAGTTTGAGAATCTTGATAAGTGTCGCAAAATGTAGAGAAAATTTTCTATGGAAAATGTTACGTGTATAGCAGAGGATGGACCGAGTAAAGATATTTGTAAAATACATTTAGGAAATGATATTAATAATAGATTTGCTGGGAACTATTTTCTATTGATCGCGCGGAGGTACACCAGTTAGTAGGGAGCTTGGGGGTATATAAGGTGCCCCCATCGGGCGGCGCCCTGGCATTTCCTGAGTCATCCTCAACCGGTGAAGGCCGTATCTTGCTCGCTGGCTTGCAGTAGTTTTTTTTTCTTTCTCTTGAGTTACCACGGGATTTCTCTTCCGTCGACAAGAAACACGAGCTTGATACAGGTTGGTGTCCTTCTTACTTATTCAGTAATTAGGTCAGAGTTTATTAAGAACGTGCGAGGCGTGACTGCTGTTAGAGCTTTGTCCGTTCTCTGGTCTTTCGAGAAAACAAAGCGAAAAGTACACGAACAGTTCGTTACGGTGTGTCTACGCAAGAAGAAAAGAGGAGAGGAGGAGCGCAAGCTGGGGCTCATCATGGTGGCTTCGACAAGACCTCGTGAAATAGACATCGACAGACCGAGTAATACTGAACAGTTAGCCAATTGGATCAGTAGAGTCCGTTGTAAGAAGCTGATGTGCCGTCGAAACCGAAAACGTGATCTACGCGTCGAGGCGGTGCTGACTTGTGCTCTTTTCAAAGCCGAACACGAACTGCGCAGCAAGCAGTTGTCCAGGATTTCAAAATGGCAGCAGTTCAAGAAGCAGTTCCTAAGAGAGACAGACTACGCAAGCTGTGATTTCTATAACGGCGTGGACTCTAGATCTTATCAAGAGGAGGATCCTTGGCAAGGTCCTTTGTGTCCTGAATTGAGCAGCTTGGACTCTTTCATGTCGAAGTTGGGCGAAATAAAAGTCCCATTGCAGCGATGAAGAAAGACCAAAATTGGACGTCTTGGTTTGAAAAACCTTGAATAGCGTCTCTGATCCAGAATCCAGAATCATCGAAGATGATGTCGCCGTCGTCGTTGGCCAGCTGCTGGTCATTTCAACGTCGTGATTAAACATCAACTCGAAACCAATGCTCGGCACCGTGTGTCGGTGTTGTGGGGCTAGAAGTCGCATCACTATCCTGGTGTATATCTGGCTGTTTTTTACTTGCAGTCTCACCGTTTGAGATGGCAATGGGACAGGCGGAGGGAGAGGTTGCTGTTTGCAGTGATGCTGGGGGCACACCGCAAGGGGGATTCCATGTTCTAGTCTCTACGCCTTTCTCCAGTTTGGTTTGTAACCTGTATCGGAACCAATGTATTTCTCTTTGCAGTTTTAGTATTGAAATGAGATACGAATAACGGAACTATTCGAATTTGTTATTATATACTCTCGAAGAACATTTGATCTCGGATATTTTTATTTTTTTCCAGAGCTACCACGCTACTGTCGAGACATTAATACATAAATGTACATTTGTATAGAAACGTAGAAATTTGTACAACAATACGTATTTACTTTAACAGATAGATTTAGCAGTGAAACGGTACTGACCGATTGTTATTCCAAAAATTTACCGAGAGACTCGTTCGTGTAGTTTTAATATTTAATAGAATAATGGAAAGCGTCAATTGAAACATTTGTACAAGAATTGTGATATAGCAGAAGAGGAACGATGGAAAAGATTAATAAATGTGGACATGAAAAGAAATTGATAATTTATTCTGTGACACTCTTAATTGACCATTATTAATACCAGCAATCCTTTTCAGTATGGCATACACCTTACAAACTTGTATCGCACGCAAGAGATACCGCACACATGTCGTCCAGGCTGTTGCTCGTCATCTCCGACGTCAGTGGCCTATCTATGTAACCATAAGAATGAGATGAGATGAGAGGAGTGGTGGTGAGAGAGGCTTATTAGTATGGGATGAGGAAAGGGGCAAACTGTTTGTTTCTAGAAATTTGCGCAGCAAGTATTGCGGCTGAGTTACATGGCGAATCAAGTCATAGAAAACACCTAGCGTTCACACACTTCCATATCTCGACCAAGCATCAAGTATTCTCCCAAACGTCATCCGGCCGTTGTGATGCACAGTTTCGGGTTCAGCGCTCAGGGCTCATTGCGACAAACGGCAGCAAAACTCGAGCCTCGTTTGGTGAGCTATTCCCTTCTCTCCGTTACCTGTGCAAACGTATTTTCTCAGGTCCAGAAAAGGTTTCCCCCAACGTGACGCTCGCATCACAAAGTTATACGGTGCACAAGTTATTCTGCTTATTGACAATAGAACGCGAACACGTCGACTAAGCTGGCTAGCCCAGGAACACTGCATAGGTGACCCATTTCAATTAGGCTAAGGGCCTCGAGGTATGAAGGTATATGGAGATGTATGGAGAGAAAGAAAATGAGTAATTCGTTGCATGTCTGTCGACTTGAGACGACCCAGAAACGCCAGATATTTATCGCAAGTAGCACACAATTCATTTTCAATAAGAGCATGCGAATATTACCATGACGAAGGCTCAGAGTATACGATTCTTATATGCGCGTGGTACTGGTATTGTAACATTGTTTTGTGGACATCACGCCACCAGATCATTATTTTCACAGATTCGATGATGCTGAATTCGTTATTCGAGTACAAAGACGAGAAGATATGTGTGTAAAGTGTGTTTTAGATCAGAGTAAGATTACGCTAACGAGAGAGAGAGCTCTGGCGGAAGTCGCGCAAAAAGAGAGAAACGAGAGGTATCAGTTTACATTACAGTTAAAATTAAAACACGTTGATCTCGAGGAACATGTTCGAAAGGTTATTTTCTGGTTAAACTTCTGGGAGGAGGGAAGAAGGGAGGGATGGGTGGGTGGGGGTATTTTGAGATCATTTTCTTCATCGCAGAAAACAATTCGTCCGAGTCGCTACGAATAGGAAAACAATGGCATTATGGCGCAGCTATCGGCAGATGGTACGATGGTAGTACTACCTAAACGAGGTTTCTTATCTTAATGGAACGAAGTGGTGCAGTGTTCGTTTGACCACACGAAGAAGCGTTTATGCGAGTAATCAGGACATCTTGAGAAACAGGAGAGATTTCGTAATCACGCATTTGTCATTGAGAATATGAGAACTGCTGAAGGTTTGGTATACGAATGGTTCGAAAGAAATTTGCTCCTGCATGCCGGGGCACGGTATCATCATGTACTATAATAATATATTCATAACATTTTTATGAATTGCGTTTCTAAGTATACATATATACTACATACATGTGTTGGTTGGGTAGTTTCTGTTCAGATGTCTTTTATACTGCAGGAATACGTGAAACATTCGTACTTTGGATGCACAGCTCTGTAACTACCGCTAGAAAACTGGTATTTTCTGTTACTGGATATATATCGCGGTCAGGTTTCCAAAGGCACGTGTTATGGTACGTTTAAGTAGAAGGATGGGAGAGGGGTGTGGAGAAAATATTATGTTTCAGCTAGACTGACTATAAAGCACACTCGTGTAAATCAACTCGCACTAATAAGCTGGTTACATTAGAATTTTAAACTGGATCCTGATATGTAATCGTGCCGAATATACTTTGCTATGAGGAATTCGGGATATATTCAGAAAGATAGTATGTTCAATGAATCAGATGTGTATGTACAAAATTCTCTGAACGAAGGTAACGATTTAACAACGTGCTGAACAATTCGTATTATGTAAATATTAGACGTACGTGGGGAAAAACGTTTGGGGATGGGCTATGCAATTTTGTGTAAGCTGCAGGACCGAAGCTGTACATACCTCCTGCATCGCAGTGGATAAGATTATCGAAACGGGATCGCTCTTCATGTTGGGACGCGCCATTCGTTTTTCTGTGTAGTAGCAGCAAGACTATCATCCTACAATTTCAGTAATATTTAAACGAGCACACAACTATATTGCAATTAACAAGCATGGCACCTGTACGCGAGCGAGCCCCTTCACATTTCGTTTCTCCTGGTTGTTTAGAGGTGTTCAACACGATTTGGAGATACTCGTCCGAGGAACAAATAGGAGAAGGAACGTCTGTGTTATAAAATTGCTTCGTTTTAAATTATCGTTATAGCGCGCTATCTTCATAAGGTATTTTAGCTGAACCAGGTGATGCATTTTTAATATATTTTCTTATATAGTGCGTACAAATAGTTTAGACTTATTTGTTAGAAATTACTGTGTAATCATTCGTGCCTTGGAGAAACATGTTGTGTGGGGCGGGGGCTGGATATAAACAATTTTGAATTTTTTTTTCACAGACACATATATTAGCAGGTGGACATGTGTTTGAAGTTTTGTTCTAAAATCAACCGAAGCATGACAGAGCACGATAGCGTTAAACTCTTCGATATACCTATATATGTGTGTGTATATAATGGTATTATTTGGTCACCGAGTTAGGATAGTTTATATAATGCTTGAACAAGAATCGTTGGGGGATACTTTGTCGGCGAGTGGATTTTCTGGTCTTCCCCTTGGAAAGTAGAAGAAATTATATCATGTTCAAACTAGACATTTTCTAAAGAGCCATTGATCTAGCGGAGGGCACTTCTCTCGAGAAACGTGTATGTATTGCCCGGATCCACATTATTTTTATATCACGTTGTTAGGAAGAAGACATATTACGGTCGATTTAGCAGTACAAAAACTATATATTCCTGTGGATTCATTTCATCGTGGTTCGAGTACAAACATGGCAAGTCCTTATGAAATAATATAGCTTGTGCTTTGAGTACAAAGTAATGCATAGACGAGAAATGAGCAAACGAACATCCTCCAGACTTCGATCAGGTAACAGCACCTAACTATAATTTTAATTAGACTTTACCACGATACTGAAGAGACTGTTGACCTAACTATTGCAGATTCATTGCTCGTGCTAGAGTTTCTTTTTCCGTGAGACAACATTAACACGTGATCAATTATTTCTTGATAGCAAGATCGTTCTGATTCAAAGGAAATTCCTTTATTACGTATGAAAACGAAACTAACGATCAATGGAAATTGTTGTTTTTTCATGTGCATTAACTGTTTTGTGAAAAATGAATTGCATTTCAAGTTCAGTCGAATAGCGTGTTGTTACGAAAGTGCATAAAAGACCATAAAATAGCATTACACCGTATCTTTGCTGTCCGCTATAGTGCTTGATTGATATACATATATCAAATCGTTTTGTCGTTATGCAAAAACAAGAACACTGTTACGGAGAATGCAGCAGCTCGAGCTTTACGATAACAAAGCCTACAGTGAATGTGAATGATGCTTTGTACACAGTAGTCTACCTAACATTGGATAATTTAAAAGTATATGTGTTAGGAAAGTCAGTTTCAATGTTCAAAGACTTTGGTGAGTGCGTAATTGTTCCATGTCTACTTTCTTCGGACAACTAATAGTTCTTTTATATAGACAGCGTCTAGAATGACACACATTGCCATATAGCTTTCTTATGATTTTATTGTAATGCTCTAAGTGTTGCGTTTTATGCTTTGATGGCTTTTCCTCATGAAGATAGTTAGAATGTGCTGTACATTTTACTTCTACTACAGTTCATTTTCTATTGCCGATTCTCTTGTGTATAATTCTAAACGAGTATACAATGTATGTATAATATATGATATATCAGGTGAGGGGGTGGGGGATGTGCATTAACCCGACGAAAGTTCCGTATATTACAGAATAGTTTTCTGCAGCATAAACGTTTCTTCTAATTAATTACCGAAATGGTGCGATGGATTGTTCAGCCAACAATTAGGATGAATGAAATGCTTGAGGACGCTATGTATAAAATTTCAAAAAATTCGTTTAAAGGACATGGGTCAAGGAATGGGTTGTTATGTTACAAAATATTTCGAATTCATCTCTGAGATTCTGCTATGGGCCTTTGTAGGCGTGAGTTACTTTGGTATTTTTCGTGTTGCCGTCGCGGAAAAGCTAACCAAGTGTTTTAGAACCTGTTTACCGAGTATCGAGTTCCGTGTGGACGAAGAGAGGGTCGAGAGGGACATGATTTGTCGTGACTCCATCGAGTAATGCTTACCGAGTCCGAATCCGTGGTTCTTCCACCCTCTGGCGATCTGGGTACGGATGCGTATGGAGTTGTGGTCCTATTGGCTTGTCCGTCATTCTATCGATAGTTGGAGGATGTACCCTCTTGGAAAAGGCTCTGGGATAACGGAAGTCGCGATGAAACTCAACTTTTTCCTGTGGTCCGATCCGGCGAGGATGTGTCTGACAATGCACCGCGGTGCATCATTACCCTATGCAGTGTCCTATGCGAAAAGGAGGGACTGACTTCGTGGCTGAATTATTCGTTTACATTCTTTGATGGGATCTTTGATGGGATTGCGAGTTACCATTGCGTCGTATTGAAGCAGAAGGCGATTCGAGGGGCCATGCGTTTTCTTTTCGAGTTTTCGACAGGCTTTAAACACGGATTGCGGATTTTTGCGGTGCGATACAGCGTGCGAAGTCGTCGATGCAGAGTTCCAGCAGAAAAGTCTCTTTCCCCTATAGAAAAAGTAAGATAAGCCTTTGTCGAAACACTTTTACAATACATTCATCGCAGAAACGAATTAATGGTATCGTATCTCTTTTCAGATTTAATTGCTTTCTATCTAGTTTTGCGTTGAACTAGCTTGAAATAGATTGGAAGAGAAATTATGACGTTATCATTAGTACAAGGGAAATAGCATTTTAAATTATCAACTTTGCTAATATTAATCAATAGCACGATACGCATAAACATCTTCGAAGTCACTGTGAACGCTCCCAATGAAGTTATAGTAACAGTTATGAAAAAGTACTTCCTATAGGATTTAGGTGCTCAAACTCAAATTATAAATATTTCAAAAATGGATGAGAAGCTTGGGCAAGAGTCTTGTATTACAAGACAAATGCAAGGAAAGGGGAATTAACAATATATGCCTCTAGATGGCATATGCGTTATACATTAAACAAAATTTGGGAGTTTTTGAACACGTGAAAAAATCTTTAACGTGGCACTTCGTATTTTAAGGATACATAAAAAAGCTATAAATGTATGAGAGAAAAATTGTCGATATAAGGCGGGTCATAGAGTAAAAACTATCTGTCAACGTAAGCTTTCGTGGGTTGAAGAAGAAACAGTCATCGAGGGATTTCGTGGGATGATGAAGAACAAATTATAGTCGCGGGACTTCGTGAGCTGGAGAAACCGAACCTGATATCACGAGGCTGTATGTGTTCGAGAAAAAGAAGAAGAAAAATCCAACGTCGTGGGACTTCGCAGGATGGAGGAAGAAGAATCCAACGTCGTGGGACTTCGCGGGATGGAGGAAAACGAATTCAACGTCGTGGGACTTCGCGGGATGGAGGAAAACGAATTCAACGCCGTGGGACTTCGCGGGATGGAGGAAAACGAATTCAACGTCGTGGGACTTCGCGGGATGGAGGGAGAAGAATTCAACGTCGTGGGACTTCGCGGGATGGAGGGAGAAGAATTCAACGTCGTGGGACTTCGCGGGATGGAGGAAGAACTCGACATCGTGGGACGTCGCTGGATGGAAGAAAAAATCAACGTCGTGGGACTTCGCGGGATGGAGAAAGAATTCAACGTCGTGGGACTTCGCGGGATGGAGGAAGAACGAGACTTCACGGGATGGAGGAAGAAAAAATCAACATCGCGGGACTTCGCGGGATGGAGGAGAAAGAAGACAACATCGTGGGACTTCGTGGGCTGGAGAAGAAGAAGAAAAAGAAACCAACATCGCGAAAATTTGCTGGATAGAGGGAGAAGAAATCAACGTCGTGGGACTTCGAGAGACGAAGAAGAACGAACTATCGCCACGCCAGTTTGTGTAATACAAGAGGACAAAGTATCTTCGTGGGCTGAAGACGATAAAACTGTCGTCGTGGGACTTCGAGAGACGAAGAAGAACGAGCTATCGCCACGCGAGTTTGTGTAATACAAGAGGACAAAATATCATCGTGGGACTTCGTGGGATGGAGAAGAGCAAACTATCGTCGTAGAACGTCGTGAAGAATAGAAGAAAACTTGGACGTCATCGCATTTTGTAAGGAGCTGTTATTGTAACACTTTAAACTAAGCAGAAGGAAAACTGGCGTCGTTAAATTTTGTGAAGAGCAGAATAAACCTCTCGTTATGGAACAGAGGATTAACTGTAGCCGCAGGATTTTAAGAAGAACAGAAGAAAAATTTCTTAACGTGGGACGTTGTGAAGAGTAGAGAAAACTAAACGGGCAGAACTACCTATACAGGATACAGTGGTGTGATCAAGAAGAAGCTGACGTTGATAGATTTTGATGAAAGCAGAAAGGAGTAACCGTAGATGCAAAACTTGTTTGGAATAAGGAGAAAAGAACTCCTGATGTCGAACTTTGTAAGAAGAGCAAGAAGAAATGGTTGACGAGAGATGTTCAGAATAGAGACGAAGACGCTGACGATTCAGAAGTTCGTGATATCTAAATGAAGAAACAATTGGTGCAGGACTTTGTTAGATGCAGAAAAAGAAATTGTAGACGTAAGGACTTTTTAGAAAGAGAAAGGAGACATTTTCGATACAGTACTTTCAACTGCGAGCTGAGAAAAGAAACCGGCTAACAAAACAATACAGCAAGCGAAAACAAATCGTATCGCTGGTAGGTCGTTGTATACTACAAGCACAACAGCTTCTAAAAATTAATAGTTTGTCAGTTCATCACAACTAGTCACTCTACTGCAATGTTTATAATACTAGTAGATTGTCACGGTAAATTTATGTTCGTGTCGATATCAATATATTATTTTAGAATTAAATTTTTTCTGTGCATATTGTACTCTGAAATAATTTAAAAAATTTATCGATAACAATTGTTTAAAATTTAAAGATAAAGTGTTGGAAAGTAACAATAGTTTGGAAATTTCGTTTTGGTTGTATCAATTGATTGGTGAAGAGAATAAATTCTTAGATAAATAAATGACTAGATTGAACTTTAGGACATTGGGACAGCATAGCAATGACTTACAATTAGTTGAAACATGGAACACTGAAACGGAACGAGAGGACGACTTCGTGGGACATCGTGGGATATCGAAGCAGAACCAGAACCGCAACTTTGTGGAACATCGAAGCATTACCAGGAGGACGACTTCGTGCTACATGGAAGATGACTAGGGCGGCGACTTCGTGGGACACCCGAGAGAAGCAAGGACATCGTGGGACATCGTGGGACAGCCAAGAAGAACCAGGACATCGTGGGACATTCAGGATTATGCGATTGTGTTTCTAGGTCTACAATCGCAGAATCTTAGTTGTTAACATTCTAACGAAATTTTAATTCCAGTTATTATTCAATTTTTTATTTTATAATCTTAATTTAAGTTCATTATACGTAATATTTAATTTTAAATAAATTAACTGTGATAAAACCATCCATATATATATGTATATACAATATCTTATAATTCCATGCGTAAAAAGTATACAATATACAATTTATATTTAAATACGGCATGTATTTTTTATTCTAATGTACCATTAATGCAAAAAATTTTGTGAATAAACGAAAATTAACTTGAACCTAATATTAAAAATCTATCAATATTTCCCCTTCTAAATACTGCAATAGAAAAGAATACTAGGATTCATAGAAGACTTCTCATTGATAAGACATTTAGCATTGATTGGAATAGTATTTGACCCTTTGTTTAAATGAAACAATTGTATACACATATTAACAAATACGATGAACGTACTTCAAATTAAAGCTTTAGTCTTTTTATATCTTCCGGACGAAAATCAGTTCTTAGAGATGCGACGTGACGAACTTCGGCAGGAGTTAGTCTCCAAGCTATTGCGTCTGCGCCGCAATAGTCTGCTAACTCTTCCACTTTTTCAACGCTTAGTATAGTAGCTATTTGCGTTAGTCTTGCGAATTTGTCGCGTATGGACCAGGATGTAGCAGCAGCTAAATAACTTGCCAATGATCTTATTTCTTTATCGAGTATGAGGCCTCCTGCCTAAACAATTCAAAAAAAGTAAGCGTGTTAAATGTATGCAAATAATAAGTAGCAGCTATACATACTCTGTTAAATGTGGACTTCAAAACGACTTTTTCTAATCGGGCTGTGACTTCGGCGGTGAGAAGGCCAATCAAAGCATCGTAATTGGACGTGGTTAAACCGTCTTTAAAACTTCGTAGTAAACCCTCTAAATTCATAACTAGAGTTTGTACAAATGGTTCTTCCGTTTCGTATCGTAACAGATCATCCTAGAAATATTCATACTTTATTCGAATAAGGATCACAATGGGCGCGATCACTTTTTAATTTCTTTGTTTAATTTACTTCGTTAATATGATGATCCACGGATAAAAATGCGTCTACCCAGGGAGTAACTCTTGGTTTAACAGCACTTACGCGTAGCTGTTCTAATCCGTAGTCTGTAACGGCTCGTAAAATCGATATAACACTCTTCAGACCAGACAAACAACTATCAATTTTACCTCTATCTTTATCTTGCATATTAGGAAACGCTGCGTCTATTAAAGCATTTAGACTTTGACACAGCGTTTCAACGTGTTCGATGCTAACATCGGTATTGTTTAAGTAAGCCTGTGTCGGGTTATAAAATGTACGATGAATTTCTGTATTTGAAAAGAAAGATCTTCGAAATTGTAATTAATATTACCAAAAACATTAGACGAGCAAGCTCTGTATCCGAAGTTTGCAAGCGACCGTGTTGTATACTTGTTTGAAGGGCGCTATATGCTTGAGCCAAATCCAAGTATCCAGCTGGATATCCTTGACGCAGTCGATTCCTTAATCCATTCGCAAACTCTCCTTCCAATATACCACAAGCCATATTAACTACCGCACAGATACCGTCTATGCTCCAGCTGGACATGGAACGCCTAAACAAGACAATTTCGAATCGAATTCGAATAAAGAAAACGCATTTTGAATCTTTACATTATGATGAATATAATACCTTATACATTTTTGTACTATGAAGAAAACATCATCCACCATGGTTGACGTTTTTAGATCCTGATCCAAGGTATCCATTCCCAATGCTTTATTTACGCTTTCTTCAAGGAAATACCTTTCCAACGCAAGGTAAGTACCCAGAAGATCTTGCATTCCGCGCGCTAAGTCGGAATTACTGATTATGTTTTCAAACTCATTCATTAAATCTTTGAACTGTGCATCGTCCTGTGCACTAATTTCGATATCGTTCTACAATGAAAGTGATGGTTGATAGTATGCAAAAGATTAAATGTAACAAATTGGTTGGCATAAAATACAATAGATGCATTACTTTAACTCGTCTCCTTAAGAAACGTATATACAAATCAGCTCGCGAGTGCATTATAATCATTTCTCCTAGTAATAAATCAAATTCTTTTGGATCAGCTCTTTCCGAACTCGATTTTCGGAGATGATCATTTATCATTTGTAACTTTTTCGATATACCTCTGTGTTTTGTAAACTCTGTTATAATCTTTTTCACTTGCCTATTGAAGAAACGAACGATAATGAGAATTGTTTACATTATTTTTCAGAATTACACGCATATACTCGTATTTACCTATCGCATTCCTTCTGTAGTATAGAAATTGTCATCAATAATTTTCCAGGGCCATAGTATGTTTCGATTATCGGTTGGTGTATTTCCACGATACGTGCAATCCCCTCGAATAACAATATCATAGTATCGGCAAAAATGACAGGCGCTCTTTTGTCATTGCTCTTAATTTCCAAAGCTGATTTCAAATTTTTTTGTGCTGTTTCATGTAACTGGTATCAAGAATATTGAGCTTTAATGGAATACTTAGTAACATAGTTGAAAGCATATGTTATTTGCAACGTTACCTTCGAACACAAGTAACTGCAAAATTTTCTAAGCCCTTCAGAATGCATTCCCAACAGAGGAAATATTTTGAAAAATCTTTCGACGGAAGCTAGATCTTCCGATTTGACAGCCTCGTCGAATTTGCGTGTAACTACTGTTCTAAGTTGTAGCGCTGCTTGCTGTAAAGTGATCAAAGAACTGCTTATATTAGTATGGTCCATTGAAATATCTTCGGCTGTTCTTTCCAATAATTGCTGATCCATCGACAGATAACGATGTACGTGTGCAGCTCCTTGTTCGTAATCTTCGTTGCGCAATGCCATAGCCACACCTTCGCTGCATAATTGTAAATCGAGAATATCGTTTACTCGTCTTTGACATTCGCAAACTCTACTCTATCGGTGAAATGTTTACAGTTAAAAATTTGTAATAGAATGAAAGCCATTGTCGTTATTCGACTTACCCTTGCTAGATCTAATTGTCTCACTTTCGCACTGACATTCTTAGCCAACTCGTTAGTTCGTGCGATCATATTGTAAAATTTCTCACCCTCTTCTCGTACTATGATAACATTAGGTAATACCCTGCTTATGTTTTGCAATTTCGCTTCCACGTGGCATTGTCTCGAAAGTATACTTTCCAAAGCTCTTCTCGTCTTAATCTGCAAAATAAAAGTTGTTATTCGATCCGATTCTATTAACGAAACAAAACGGAAGAAACGCCAAGATAAGGATACAAACCTCATCTTCCGATAATTTTTCAAGGATGTGCTCCAAGTTCTGCTGATTTACGGGCAAATCCATAATGTGCACTCAAGAAATATTGTTTTATACAGGAAACACTGAGTTACTTTATAAGAACTTTGCATCTGTCACCTGTCACAATGATAATCCTAACCTCCATCTTGATCATTGGCCATAGTGTATACTGATCTATTATTCCTAAATAGAGGTGGAACTGTGGAACGTCAATTGAAATCGAATATAATAGATCAATAATAAATATATAAATGTTGGAATCATATATATAAATACTTTAGATCCACGAAAACGATAAAATACGAATGGCTAACGAGTTGTGTCTTTGAGAGAGAGAGAGATGTTATAACTATATGTTCAAATTATTTTTCTTTATTTGATGTCATTATGTTATATATCTACAATTATCTTTATCAGTACAATAATATTATATTAATAAACATAGATACCAAATTTTAGATACGCAACAGTACGACACGTATACAAAACTCAGACACTACGCATTGCTAAACATTCATCGAGCTCGACCGATAGGCAAGATTCCTTACCGCAACCGTTGGTTGCCATAAAATTTTTCAATAAACAAATTTTATTGTCGAAATCATTCTTTTTCGAATATTTTCTAAACTATTTACCGCGTTGAAAAATATGTTAGGCAAAATCTGTAGATCTAGACAGGCTGTGTCTTTTTATGGTGTGGTTTCATCATATTTTATCAATAAACATTAGCGAAAATGTGTTTTCTTTTAACTTGCGGAACTTATTTCTTTTTAATTGTATAGATTATTTTGTAGGATATTCTATATATAATCGGCCGGGCGAGGCAAGCAATGCGATAATTCTATTTGTTATCCGTCGAGACTTTCAGCTAGCAGTTTGAGTGTTTCGTCGCTACATGGAATGACGCTGTACGGACCCCCGAACGGGGCATATGATTCTTGTCGGAGTTTGCATTTCGTCTTATAGCAAGAGTGGCAAGAATCATTCACATTCGAACATAAGACAACATTTCGATGCTTCCCTCGCGAGATTGTTTCATTTCTGAGGGGTCAAATTGAAGAAGGGAAAAATGTACTTTATGGTAAGTGGATTATAATTTGAAAATGATTATGATGGCATAGTGGTAATCTAGAGAAATTACGAAGGCGTTACTCTGTGAAAATGTTGGCTCTGTGAACTGGCCCTAAAATATATGTTTGCGTGTGAGAGAGACAAAATGCTCTGTTCAATTATATATTTCAGTTATGAGGAATTACTGTAGAAATGATAAACAATAACGACTATACTTGTTATTGGTTCACGATGAAATTCTTTCTACTTGGTTTCAAGAAAATGGTTACGCGGATATCTATATGTACATAGTGAGGATTTGTTATATATAAGTTATTGAGAAAATAGCTATACTCGATGAATCACAATGAAAATATTAATTGTAAGATACTATGAGAGATTTTTCAATCGTTATCTTTGTGGATCGAATAAAAATATGTATATATATATATATAAAAACAACGTTCACGTTCATAGAAATCGGTAGAAAGAAAAATTCACCAATGACAAGGTCTGCACGGTGTTCCACACATGTATCGCGACGTCCCACGCATCGCGCGTGGTTTCTATAGGAAGTGGAGTTCTTTTCGCGCATCTTACGCGTTTTCCTGAAGGAAAATGGCTACCAGCTGTCATTTAATCGAGAAGTGTGGCTTTTAAAGTGACACAGAATCTTGCGAAAAGTCGTTCGACCGCGTATAAAGACCGTTTAGTACGATGCAATTACATAACGTTAAAATCGTTTGGTAGATCGACGCCACTTTTCATCTACATGCGGAACCCGTGAACCTTCCATAGTGCCATGAAATTCTATTCCGCTTTACTGTTTACAGTTTTTATTTTTCGGCGAACGTATCGAGAGTAACGCGACAGAGCCACTTCCACATACATTTAATAACTAAATCGTTCCGACGGACACATCGTGCGACCGCTAATCGACAATAGTAATCGTGCTACGTGTTAAGAGCCACAAACTTCTCGACCTCACTCGCATTATTTTGGGGAGCGTGATCATTGCAAGAAACGGTAAAACATCGTTTATGAGTATTAAACGCATGAACAAAACGAAAAAGTATTGCGTGTTACGTTTTTATTTCTCTCTCGGTCTCTGCAAACGGAGAAGTTTTCTGATCGTTTCAACGGTATATCTATGTTATTGTAGAGAAGCAGCATGGGTTCGAGCCAACAGTTCTCTCTTAGGTGGAATAATTATTTAAAGCACATTACTTGTGCGTTCGACACGTTGAGGACAGAAGAGGACTTGGTCGATGTAACGTTGAGCTGCGAGGGAAAGAGAATAAGGGCACATAAGATGCTCCTGTCCGCGTGTAGTACATATTTCAGGGATTTGTTTAAGGTAAAGCTGAGCAATATTGGCTGTTGTATATATATATTACTTTATATACATATCAGAAACTCCTTCTTGATACCATTTGATTTGTCACAGGAAAATCCGTGTCAGCATCCAGTTATAATATTTCGTAATGTAAAGTTTGACGATTTGGCGGCGTTGGTCGATTTCATGTATCAGGGAGAGGTGAACGTGGTTCAAGAACAACTAGCCAGTTTTCTAACTACGGCGGAACTATTGGCGGTACAAGGTCTGACAGATGGCACAGGAAAAGATAACGACAGTTTGGTGGAGGCACGTCCGTTTGAGTCGCATTCCCATCGAATAATTGTCGGAGAAATTTGACTAACGTCAAAATCACGTTTCAGGAGGAGATGGAAATTCCCAACGAGCCAGAAATTCAACTTCAGAACACGTCTAGTAAATCAACGGATAGCAAAAGGAACAAGTCACCGTCGTCTCCTTTGCCTTATCACGCAGTCGATCTGCAACCAGATGCTCCACCAAGCAAAAGACGAAAATGTCGAGAGAATGCGAACGCGAACGCAAACGCGAACACGGAGAAGGCGGCTGGTAACGCCTTGGCCGCGAAAGACTCTGAAAACAAAACCTCGGAGAATCAGACGTCGACCGGTTCCGATCCCGTTGAAATAATTCCTCTAATGCCGAACTTGAAATTGGAAATGCCTGAATATTTAGTACAAGACGGAAGTAGCTGTAGTTACGAGGATCAGAGTTTAGGAGACAGTTCGTTAAATAAGATGGGTATAGAAGACACGTCGTCCAATACGCCTGATCAAGACCAGAAACCCGATATCAGTCAAACGTTTTATTCGAGTAGTCAATCTACTTCGGATAATCTGGATCTCAAACAATCAACGGATGTCGGTAAGAAGTACAATAGTGCGTATACATGAATGATTAACAGCCGACCATCTTGCACCGTCCAACAAATTTTTCTTTCTTCTTCACGTTCCGATTTCTGGTGTGGTGGCCATCTGCGCTTGCCAGCAGGTGGGCAATTGGACAACACCTTTCCCGCTACTACCTTACGATGTCTCAAGCCCAAGACGAAACGCTCCATTTCCTTTCCCTCGTCTCCCACACATTTCAGCCGCCGCCACACTTGTGTCCTCTGGTCGAAAACGGAGTCGGGTAGATTATCTTTTTATGTCTTGCGAAATGAACATTCGTTATTCGATCTGTCGAATAGTCACGGAGAATCGCCACCACTCGATTACCGGAGCGCGAGGAAAAACTACAATTTGTTGGACAGTGTTATCGTAACGCTGCGACGCGCTATAATGTAATATCGTAATTTTGTGTTTGAATTAGGACACCTACTTTCGAAACCTGGTACATCCGGGGAAAGATTAACGCAAGAAGCAGTGCAGGGTAAGTGTTTCTCAATCGCTATCTTTCCCTGTGTCTGCAGAATGCAAACGCTATGCTTTGCCATATCTTTTAACATTTGGGAGATCTCGACCGGTGACTCGTACTTTGATAGTATACTTCGGCGAAGCCTGTTCGAAATTGATAATATTTTGCGAAATTCCGGTTACCCCAAACTAAAAGAGATGGCATGGCAGTGAGTTTTATGTTTTGTGCCCACGTATCGCGCCCGTTAATATTTGTCGATCGACAAATTTTCTCCGCGAACCATTGACTGGCGATCACAGTCGGTCACAGTCCTTCGCAGTCGGCTCCAAGTCGAGCACAGTCGCGGACAGTTGAGTCGCGTCGCGTTGCGTTGCGTTCGCACACCGAACAAAAAATCTTGTCTCCTTTGGCAAAGCTCTAGTATTCTATCGAGATGCAGATGCAACGCGCGTGCGGCGCATTCTCCGTTCACGTGGATACAAAACAGTCCTTCCACACCTACATATATAATTTATACGTAACTTGGATTAGATTGAGTCGAGTTTGACGTTGAATTGTGCGGTGTAGGAGGGGATTAATTTCTTTGATCGATCCGTGGGAATAGTTGCGTGAACTTATTCTTTGATAACGGAAAATCGTGCAAGAAATTCGGTAGCGTGTGTGCAATACAACTGCTTCGCACCGTTCGAACGGGTACCAAAATTTTTCAAAGACTCCTAACGACAAGCATAAAAGCATCAAAAACAGCGTTCGAACGTTAGCACGCGTTTGATTCGCTCGTGGACTCGAACGAATCTCGCGGGATAACGGAAAAGAGAGAAGTTTTCCAAGGAAATTAAGATCCATCGGACGCGCGCGCGATAACGATCTTGTAACTGCAATTCATCTGTTTCGTTCACTTTAGTTGTTTCCATTGTTTTTGTTTGTCACTCGACTCGTGGAAAAACCGAAAAGAGAAACACGATATAAATGAACTGCCGCGTTAACGAAACGATCGCGCGCGGCGTCGACGATCCGTGCAGACGTGAGAACGTCTTGCAAGAAATTTTTTGGAGAAATGCATTTCCTGCTGTGTTATTAGAAAGTCACTTTACCTCTTATTAATCGTATAGAAAAAAAGAAAATACTGTACTATATAGCGAGTACAGAATGCATGGTTTTTGGAATAAACGTTAAATGGTGTACAGGCACTCGGGGTGTAGGTTGAACCGTAGACATTAGCGAGCATTGCCAAGTGCTGTATGTGTGCCGACAATCATCTACATTCCTATAATAACTCAAACAACAAAGCCACCTATCATTTATACTCCTTATGCGCACTAACTGTAAGCATACTCTTCTGTATACACTAAAATACTTTCTCAATGCTGGTATCGGGTGATTTACTTCCGTAAGAACCGTAGAACTGTACAGGGCAATATTCGATCGCTCGCGCGGGCGCGCGCGCGCGTGTATCATTCGCTGTCGCACATGCCGCATCGCTTGCATGCAAAGTTAATCTTAAAATCGTTGGGAATTCCGTTGCTGTCGGGATTTCGTCAGGCCTGAACGAGTCGCGGGCTCAGATTCTAATAGTCGAGTTCCGAAACGATCGTACCGCGTTCCTTGTGGTGTCGTCGTTGACGCTGCGATTCGCGATCCGTTCGCTCTACGGTTACGTGTGTCTGGAATAAAATGAAAACACGGCGATTGCTATTAACGGCGATACTTAAGATTAACTTGCGAGACCTTAGTCACAACATATTGATTATCGTTACGAAAATCTTGTAGCCTTGCCAGACGACTAATTTGACGTAGCAACGGTGATGGTGCTGTCGATAATAGCATGTATTTACACGGTTCTTCTTCTATACTTTAATACCTCGCTCTCTGTGTGTATACTTATCCTTTCTTCTCGTTGTGCATCGCGATACTTGAAGAGATCGATATATGGGTGCGTGGGAATCCGATAATCAGGTCGAATCGATATAACGCCTCTAGAACCCGAACGCGAACGAATTCGAACACCGCTGACTCGCCGTCATCAACGTTCGATCGATAGAGCGACACGCTCGGTCTTTCGTATGTACACGCGATCGCGTAATCGTCTTTTCTTTCGGCCCCGGTTCGGCTCGACGCGATAACAAGCGATAACGCGACCCGATCCGAGATTCGTATCAACTTAGACAAGAATTCTGGCAGGTAGGTAAGCAGAACATCCTCGCGTCGATCGTTGCTACCCGGTCCAAGCAGGAGCACGAATCGACCGATGCATTTGATCCGCAACCGGTCGAAAACCACCGGACAAAAAAACCAAGTCTCCTCGAAGCGTTCTCCTTTCGATTTCCTTCCGTTTCTTTCTCTCTCTCTCTCTCTTTCTTTCTTTCTTTCTCACACTTTCTTTCTCTCTCTCTCTCTCTCATTCATTCTGATTTTCTCTCTCATTCACTCTCTTTCTGCGAGAAACGAATGAAAACTGTAAGCCGAACGCTGAGTGAACCAATATAGACGGAAGCGGAAGTGAGTTGCGATTGCGGCGTGCTCGAGACGTCGCAACCCGAGAAATCGTGGACCGAACCAAAAATAAATCGGAAAAGTGTGAATCGTAAATTGTACATCGATGTCCAAGAGATCGACACACGATGCCCGTGTCTCACGGTTCCCGAGTGGAAGAGTTTACCCAACAAGGCCGATTCACACGTTCCCCACGTGAACATTGACGCTGGAACACGGCGGACCGACTAAACGTATACACACGCTGTTCGACCAACGTTTGGAGTAGAACGAATATCTCCGAGACGAGACGAGACGATCCTGTTTGCGATCCAGAGAGAAGATTTCACGAATCGATCGTGTTTGCCAGGCTGCGTTGTTGCGAATCGGATGAACGAATTAGGGCTGGGTCACACGGGTGGGGAGGGAACGAAACGAAACGAAACAGAACAGAGAAGAAGATGTAGACGACGACAACGATTTCGTGGTTCGGGGACGGAGTGGAGAGAGGTTTGCGAGCTCGCGAGACCGACGAGAGACCGAACGAGAGAAAAGAGAACGACTGATGCGAGAGATTCGGTTAGCACACCCGGAACACCTGTGAATCTTCGATGCTATGTTTCCATCTACAATACACGCGTATATTGTACATATATATATATACAATACATACATATATATATATGTACAATATAATATATACACCTATGTATCTACGTACAGAACACATCTCGCGGGTGGTTCACTGGTGTATCGCTGATATACTCTAGACTGGCTTTCACGGCTACGGGATTGGTTGGTGCTGGGATTGGTCATTAAAACAAAAGCAGAAAAAAAAATAAATACAAATTAGATGCGATAAAGATGTATTGAGAACATATGCAAAAACGGTAATCAAAGTGTATAAGTTACAAAAAGACATTTCCTTACTAATGGTTGCCTGCATGTGCACATATACTTAAGATCTGACTAACCGAAAGTGTTTGGCCAATGTGTTTTCTCCAGGAGGGATTACGTACGTATCTGGTCAGCCGCATAGCCTCAGCAAAGCAAACGGCCACGGAAAAGTATGTGTACACTGCAAGCAGCGCGGAATGGTCACATCACGTGGAAAGCTCAGGCAGACGCGCTTCAAATGTTGGCCCTGCAATGCCTGTTTGTGCCGCTGGCCATGTTTCGTCGATTTCCATAAAATGCGCGCCATACCGCACATCCCGCCCCCATAGCACCAACTCGCCCCCTCCGGCCGCGTCGAGTTAATATCGTTACTCAACTAATTACGATCGGTGTCCTCCGTGCTTATGTTCGAGTATCGTTATTATTCTTCTTCTTCTTCGTCTTCTTCTTCTTCTTCCTTCGATCCTTTCGTTCTTTCGCTCTTTCACCCCGGCGATACGCGAATTCAGGAAACTATAATAGGAGAGAAAGAGAGAGAAAGAGAGAGAGAGAGAGTGAGTAAGAGGAGGCGGAGGAGGGGGACGTTGGCTGGGACTGGGACTGGTACCCTGGGACTAGGACTGGAGATCGAGGATGGGAGGGGAAATGTTTGGTGCCTTCTCGTTGCGATCGATACGGAAAACGATGACGTTCTTTTTTCGCTCGCGGCCGAGAAACGGACCGTTTGCCTCGCCCGTGGCCGCGCGTTGCCGTGGAAATGCGAGGTTCGAACGGGGGGGGGCGGTCCTCTGCCGGTGATCGTTCTCGCGTGCGTCGCGTGCCTCGCGATTCCTCCGTCGAAAACGAGACTCCCTTTGAAATTCGGAGCACCGGAGGTTTCGAGGATCCATCTCGGACATTCTCGGATTCGTATCGTTCGCTTATCTCATAACGTTTATTTATAACTCGCGTGTTATTGTAAATTATCGGTTAGACTAGTATTCGCAGGAACAACGACGACGACGACGACGACGATGACGCTCTCCTCGGCAACCGTTTTTGTACACTTCAGCGTTAGCGATAGGATTACCTTTAGGTTGACACGTAGGTCGTATTAATTTATCTTTGACTGTATACATAAGACTGCGACGAGGTGAACTCGTTGACCGGATAACTCTTTGTTTTAATGATAATCTCTAGGATCGCGTACTCGTCCGGTTTTTTCTTGTTGTATTCTCGTTGCGTCCAACGAAAAAGGAAAATGGACGGGTACCGTACGCGCGGCGGTATCTCCGCGAGAGTCGACGCGTTCTTTGTCGTTGCCGTTCCAACGTTACGAAGATCTCTTAGAAGTAAGTTCGCGCGCTACGTCTCGTCGAGTCGAGTAACGAATGCTCTCTCTCTTGGGAGCACTCACAGACTGACATAGTTGATCTGCGGATCCGGTAGTACTCGGAAGGTTGCCCGGCGCTCGAACCTTCTCTGTAGCGTAGCTCTTCGGGGAGACCCAGAATTCGAACGATATATATATGCCGTCCAGTCCGTTCTCTGTCTTTTCCTTTGCCGAATATATATATATTTATATATACCTTTTCTCCGTCGACATCGTCGATCGAACGCAGCGTAAAACGTTGTAACGGGACGCCGCGCAATTCGACGGCAAATGGTCTCGCGGCAGGCAATTTTTGTGAAATACGTGAGAAGATGCATAGACAGATCTGTAATAAAAAAGGAACCGAATCAGTTGTAATCGACGAGAGCTTACCCTTTTCCCGAAACCTATGTTGCGACTCGGTCGGCATCAAGAAGGATAGCCGATAGTGGACGCAGAGTCGCCAGATCAGGGGCGGGAGCACGAATTGAAGGGAATGTCTCACCCTCTCTCTGCCGGTTAGCGTCGTCACGTGACCTGGCCGCGGGGGCATAACGTCGTAGAAGGGGAATGTAGAGTGGGCACACAAGCCTCGATCTGGCGACTCTGTGTGGACGACGGACGGCGGGTAGCGATCGGCAAATGGCGGACGATGGAGGCTTCGAGGCGTTCTTGTCACTTCCGACGTGTATCTCGGCAGCCTGGGAACTTGGCGAGCTTCAATCTATTTTTTTTTTTCGGTGGTGTATCCATTCGGTAGATTTGATGCCCTCTGTCTCTCTGTTTGGTCTGATCGGACTTATTCTATTCAGCTTGCGCTTTCTACGCACGGCAAGGGAACCAGACTACGCCAAAATCCGTGGAAATCCACGATCAAACGACTCGATCGATATCACCGCGTCACAGAGTATGTAGTATTCACTGCCAGTCGACGGTCGGTCACGTCTTCTCGAATGCACCGCTTTGCATCGGCATTATCATTTTCGCAAGATTTTGTAACCTTGGCTAGGATCGAATCGAAATTCTTTCGGATATATTCCGACGCTTCTGGCAGATCGTAAATCGAACACAGCATACTAGTATTCGAGACTATGGGGACCGCGGTACACAGGCTTTCCACTCGAAATTAACTCTTTGTACACGGACCGAATTCACCGTTTTACAGATTGGATTCATCCTTGCACAGACCAAATTAACACTTGCGAATTCATCTTGTGGGTGGCTCGAGAATGAAACAATACTTTGCACCCAAAAGGCAAACCCTTCACGGTTTCTTCAAGTATTTTGCGAACTTCTTTAGGAGACTACTACATGAATTGAATGTACATAATCTGGAGAAAATGTGTAGTAGCCTCTACAATATGTATACACTTCACTATTTTTACCATCATATTTTCCAAAGATTTTGTATTCCACATCTGGTTCGTGGTTACACGCGATGAAACGCATTAAATTTCGAGAGGATGGATTATGATTGGTAAAAAGGTGGCAAATTTCGACTACAAAACCTGTAAGTCAAATAAAAGTTGTCGAAGAGTTCGTGCGAAATGCTTGCGACCGGTACCGCGTAGTTCGTGCGTTTGTGTCCAGTCCTCCCGTTTCGTAGAGTTAGGTATAGCTAGAGGTACAGGTATACATGTACAGGTATAGGTGACGGTAAAGGTGCGCGACAGAGAGTGGTTAACGCCAGAGGTGATCTTGTGTGTTTGTTATGTTTATTTGTAGAATATACCAGAGCAGGAGATACCGCTGGGGGCGGGGGTGGTAGCGGCGGTCCTGGAACCGCGGACCTCGTCTCGGACGATGACTACGGTCAGTCCACGGACACTGAATTGTTGTTTCGCTGTAGAATTTGTTGGAAGGGTTTCAAGCATCCGATGTCGTTGACACTGCACAAGGATTTGCACACGGGGCAAACGAGGTGTCCGATTTGCCAGCGCATCTTCAGTCGAAGTTACGACATGAAAGCGCATTTGCTGCGGATCCACAAGTGCACGTTCAGTGTCGACGCTAAATTGAACTTTCGCAACTGATATTATCGTCCCGTTCGATCGTTTTAACGCGCGGGAATTTTCGTTCGAACGGCGAGAACGGATCGGTACCGATCGACGAGAGAGCAAAAAAGAACCTTGTGCGATCCATTAATCGATATACAACGATATGTGATATCGTTTTTGCGTCGCTTGCCAATCCCGCCGTCGTCGTTCGTCCACAACTTTCTTTTTCCCACCTGCTCTTATTCGTACTATCTTTTTTATATTTCTTTTTTACTTAGTTTTACACGCTCTTAGCGCATTCACGTCCTACACGATTAAGCCTGTGAACCAGTCCGAGAGGTTCCCGCGATAAAAGTCGACCGAAATACTCGCCGAACGTGTTTGCCGCTCGATCAGATCGAGGCAAGCGTCGCTTCTGTACGCGTTCGACAGACTGATATGCCAGAAGACTCGTAAGGTGCCATCGACGAAAGATGACGCGAAAATACGTAAAGTTCCTCAGAAAGACGCGTAGAAAGTACGTAGAAATTAATCGAGACTCGAGGAGTTTGAAATCGTTTTACCCCCGCTGCCGCACCGTGGCCTTATCGAATAAGGTTTCTTCTTCTTTACGTTTTACTACGTTCGAGTAGATCGGCGCGATCACGCTCACTTCATTCCGTAAACCTTAAACAGTATAATATGCGTTGCGTACCTCCGTTCGTATTTTTTATGTTTACGCGTCAACGCGTTCCACCTATTTATAACTCAAGTTTCATATTATTACAGGATGTTTGTATACGATTTTGCTAGACGGGACGAAACAGTCTCGAGGGAGATATACGTTGATATTTGAGAATTATTGTTAGGAAGTTTCAATAAAACTCTCCGAACAAATATATATATTTATGTATATATATACATAATACGATGTACATACGTATATGTATATGCATCCTTTTGTTTCACTCGCTTCACGCTTCCAAATCCGAGGTTTTTCAGCCGACGCGAACGCGTTTCTCGTTTCTTCGGTTTGATCGGCTTCGTCGAACTCGCGATCCGTTCCATGCGTATTGTGGTGAGATGACAAGACTCTCTCTCTGCCAGTACTGGACCAAACGCGTCACGTGACCAAGCCGCGGCGGGGGGAATAGCGTCGTAGAGTGGGAACGCAAGTCTTGTTCCGGGGACCTTCTTGCAGTGTCGCCAGAATCGACCAAAACTTCCCTTCCATTATCCCATTCCAGCACCATGAGCATACTCCAACATCCTCCACTAAGACCGTAAATTGGTCACGGTATTAATCTGGTTATCAGAGAGGGGGCAAACTGTATTCCCCTCGATTTCCTCGATCTGGCGACACTGCCTTCTTGTCACCTCACCACAGTAGGACTGTCATGTCGTTCGCGGTGGCTGCACGCGTTCAATTCTTAGGGTGGATTTATAGTGGAGCAGCGAGATGACCTGTGCGGTGAAAAAACAAAGAAAATACATATGTACTTTTTCATTAGTATGTGTCGAAATGTTGTCACGAATGTTGGTTTCTTTTCACCGCGCCGCGGTGAATCCACCCTTATCCGTCCTTTCCGTCGATCTCGCGCATTCTTCCTTTTACATTGTCGGTTTTACGCGTTCGTTTTTTACGCCATTTGGTAGACCGCGTGACAGAGGAAAAAAATTTCGTTGCGATCTCAATTTTTATGAATTAGTCTAAAGAACCGTAGGGATCCGTATAGTCCAGTCGTTTGCGAACAACACGAATAACTTGACGACTGAATGCAAACTAGTTTCATCAGTTAGTCACGAACACGGGAGACGAAATGATTGGGAAAACCGGGGGTGGGGAGGGGGCGAATGAAAGACAAGCCGGACGACACGCGACCGAAAAGACGTTTCGCAGCGCCGAGAAAAAGCTCGCACCATTCCGAACTTCTAAAGCTTTTCGAGCGTTTTGATTAGTTTCTCTCTCTTTCTCTATCTCTCGTTCTATCTTTCCCTCTTTCTCTCTCTCTCTATTTCTTGATAAACCGACCATTCCTGTCCGAAGCCCGACCGATCCATCGTAGAACAAACGGGACGGACAAAAAGCGAACGAAAATGCAATAAAAAAAAAGCTAAACGAAAAGACAAGCAACGAGTACTGGCGACGGGAAGCAAAGTCTCGTGCTCTCGAGGTTCGAAGCATACCGAACAACCCCGCCGAACCTATATCCCATAAGTATGAGGCTGTCTGTGTGTATGGGAACACTTTGGATTGTGTGCGCAGAACCAAAGCACGATACCACGCCTATTGGGAATCATCATCGTCCTCGTCATCAACATCATCGACAGCATCCTCGCGAGGAACTGCAGCAAGATTACCCGCAACAACAACAACAACAACAACAACAGCCACAACAACCACCGCACGAACAGCTACAGCGAGAACTGTCGTTCCTGTCGGAACAGCAACAGCAACAACAACCACAACAACAGCAACAACAGACGAGTATCGGGTTCGAAAGGATAAGGCGCAGGTCTAAGCCACTGCACGACGAGAGAGGTCGGTGGGTGTGCGACGTCTGCGGTCGCACTTACAGTCGAGGCGATTCCTTGGCTCACCACCGTAGCATACACAGGGGAGACACAGTGTGCCCGATCTGCCAAGTCGTCTTCACCCGAAAGTACACGATGCGGTGTCACATGTTGAACGTACACGGCGTCAAATAGCACGAGACTGACCGGAATCGCGACAACGCCTCGCGATCCTAGGATAGATTTTCTATTTTCTATTTTCGCCCGGCGAGGGCCAAAAGGAGCGCGTCTTTCACTTCGTCCTTCCCGTTGCTTTCCATTCTACGAGCGGCTATCGAAAAGAAACCGGACCGAATGTTCCCCGCCCCGCCGAAACACGAAAATCGAAAGTAATCTCCTGGCATCGACACAACGGTCTCGATACACAGCTGCTCAAATTTCGGAAGCGACGAATCCGGTCAGGACGCCGATCAGATTTTTCCGTAAATTCGGTCGGGTTTCTTTTCGACCGCGCTTCGTCCCGAAGGGGCGAGAGTTCCTTCTCGGATAGACTGATTTCCTCGTGATTTCGACAACGCGGTTGCGAGTACCGCGGAGCTAGTTTTGCGCGCACAAATGCTCCACGAAGAGCGTTCTCCGTGCTCCCCAGGGCTGCTCGCCGCTGCCGTCTTCGCTCTTCACGATCGAAATGACGCGACGTTGGTGCCGAACAGGATAGGAGAAAGTAGGAGAGGAGAGGGAGGCTACGAGAATGCGTACACCGTAGACAGCGTACAATTTGTTGCGAACACAACGGATCGCCCGAGATCTTCCTTTGTATTTACGAACATTGAGAAATAAACAGCACGTAGAAAATGGCTTGTATTTTTTGATGCTGCGCGGGACGGAACGGATCGCGGATGATCGTTCGCGACCGATGATTCACATATTCCGTATCACGCACCAGCCACGCTCGCGTAGGACGCGATTGAGCATCGGCTTGAGAAGGAGTACATGATTGTCGGTTCACTTGCGCACGAGAAGCGCGGGAACGTCCGCGGGTGTTTTCGCTGTGCCTGATCGCCGATCGATGTTGATATAGTTGATCGCGCTCTCCGAACGCGCGCGCGTGCGCGCCGTCGTACGATCGCCGTAATCACCAAACAAAAAAAAAAAACAAATGCTTGATGTGTGACTTTTCAATTTGCATTCACGATCTAACTGCAACCGATCGACGCCGCACACTTCTCCAAATAGGACTGTACAATACGTATTCTTCTGCATGAATATTGAACATTGAATATTCTTTTGTTCGTACACACGTTGTTTCTTTTTTTTTACTTTTGTTGTCGTTGACATTTCTTTTATTTTGATTATATCTCTCCCCCGTACCTCCACAGAACACCCCGTACACAGTAGCATGACAATCGCTCCAACCAGTTTTTTACGATTGCGTGTTTTATATCGCATCGTGATTGCTCTTCCTTGTATACGACTGATCGTGTGTGCTGCCTTTTTTTATCTTGCCGTTCATCTCCTGGTACCGTTGATGGATCGAAGGAGACGTAGTAGTGAGCGAGTGAGAGTGCAATGTAGATAGGGAACACGACGCGTCCGTTGGAAAACGAGAGAAACCGAGAATAAGAGAACGAATTAACGAGGAAACCGAGATGACGATGATTAGAGACCAGATTAGAGAACAAAATATAAAACGGAAATATGTACCTATCGAACGAAACGGATAAAAGGGAATAGGTGCGTGCGCGACGTTGCCGGAACTCGTTACTCGATCGATGTAGCTTGTGGTGTTGTTCAATGGTCGATTTCTTCGTTCCTCGACGAAAGACAAACACTAGGCACCGTACACGACCACGATCTGACGGAACGCGACGAAAATTGCTAAACACTACTAAACAGAGAGACGATTACAGAAAATAGACAATACACAGACGACAGATCACTGATTACGGACGCGAATACGACAGAATACCACACGACGCGACACGATAGGGATACAGACACACCGATGATCGGGCATCGGGCGCACGCACTACCACATGAACGTGTTTATATCTGATTTAGATTCTCGTACGGTGGTCATCGAACAGCCGTCGCATTCGTGCAAACTCTGCGGTAAAACGTTTTGGAATCGGGACTCGATGTACAAACACATGAACATGCACAAGGGAACGACACAGTGTCCGGTGTGTCACAAGGTGCTGAGCCGCACCACCCACATGAAGAGACACTTAAAAAATCGGCACGGCTGGCTGGGGATGGGGACGACAGCAGCAGCCGCAGCCGCAGTCGCGAACGCCGCAGCCGTAGCCGCAGCCGCAGCCACCGTAGGAGGGAACGCCTCCGGGTCGGCCGCGAGTTCCGCGACCGCAACAGCGAGCGCGGCTACCACCGCCGTCGTGACTAGCAACGCAACAGCCGCGAGCGTCGTGCCCGGCTGTCCGGTCGACGCATCCGCCGCGACGCCCGCTCCGCATCCACCGACCCCAATTTCCGTCTCTTCCGCGGCCATCGCCCGACAAAACGCCGGAAGTCCCACCGACGGCCTCGAATCCAGCGCCACCTACACCACCATACGCATTAGGGAGAGCAGCGTCGAACGAATCACCTCTAGTCCTATTCCTTAGTGCGAATTTTCTCCCTAAGCCGGCCACGACAAACCACAGAAAACTACAACTCTGACAACTACAACTACTATCACCACCACCACCACCTACATCACCACGTAGAGACACCCGTCGACGTTACAGAGAGAGGATAGTCGAGAGATATATAGCCGCCCACCCTGTTTAGAGTCTTCTTCCAGAGACCGATGTGCGTCCGTTCTAACGATCATTCCTCGTAACTCGTCGGACCAACGTTCAAATTGACGAACGTGGGTTTCAACGGAACTACCAGCATCGGAGAACCATCCGACGTGTTACGAGGAATCGGATCTAGCACGGACGACCATCGCTTTCTCGACGATCCGAACCTCGAGTATATTCGTCGCTGTCGGCGATACAAACGATTCTTCGAACCGGAGAACGTTCGTGTCGTTGCCAGCGAAAGGATTTGATTCGTCCTTTAATTCGAGCAGCACGGCCCCCCCTCGTGTCTGCTTCTCATTTTCTCCGTCGTTTCCGGAACGAATTTTAGATTTTAGTCTTTGTTTTAGACCGCCGCGTATCTTGTCATCGTGTAGATTATTTATTAGTTACGGAGTCCGACTCGCGTTCGCCCAGCGAACAATTTTCCGATAAGATAATCGGACGTACCGGTTCACGATTGTGTTCGCGCGACTCAAAAATAATCGGATTTTCGTTCGCGTCTCGCGGGAAATCGAAAGTCGTTGCAACCGCCGCGCACGGCGTTCATCGTGTACCTACAATCTATTCCACTCTAGTCGTCGACGGGAAACCTATTTAAAAAAAAAAAAAGATGCCTGTCTTACACTGTACGTACGCCCTAGTCATTTGCGGGTACGCGCGCGCGCGCGTGTCGCACCTACCTTTATGTATATGTGTATATGCATGTAAGAAAAGAGAAAGACGAAGAGGAGAACGAAGAGTAACCGAAGAGAAACAGGAGGGAAAACTGGGAGAAGGAGACGAAGGAGGAAGACGAAGATTAAAGAGTTGACGGGAATGAGAAGAGATCGTGTGCCCGCGGCCAACCGCGGAACTCCTAAGTAAACGATTTTGTAACCAAAGACGTACACAGGCGGGAAGAAAAAAAAAAGCAAATTATTTTATCTAGTCAAATGAGTTCGGTACTTAATAGCGTTAAGGAGGAATGTGCATCTTTCTTCGTGCGATCGATCGAACGACCGCGAAACGATTGGGCGAGACGCGCAACCGAACAGTAATTCGTTTAATTGGTTTCGAGGCTCCGATCGCTTCGATTTCGATCTCGATCTGTTCCTAAGGCGATTCCGTGGGGAACCCACGATCGCGAAACCCTTCGGGATCGCACGTCAGCCTTCTCCGTGGTTCGTTTTTTTTCGGCGAGCACACAGCGTCGCCGAAAAGAGCCGTAGGTAGATTCGTTACCAAAGCATCGAACGTCTCGACGGAGCCGAAACTGAGCCCCGCTGTTCGAAACAGCGCGATCGCTTTAGCACTATTTTTCTACGCGCGGCGGTACCGAGAGAGACGATAACGTTTCGTTTTTCTTTTAATCGTATGTACAATCTAGTACCAAAGATCGTGCCATTTTCCCTGATCTATTGTTTGACGGTGAGCACGTGTCGCACTTGCTCGCTCGTGTATCGAACATACTCGTATATTTTAATTTTAAGCTCGGAAATTCGCCAAATTTTCCGTACTCGCGGTCCTAACCGCGTATACGTATAGATGTATATTTCTATAATACCCCGGTGACCGTATCCGTACCGCACGGACACGTATACGCGTCACGTATATGTATATCTCTACACAGAATTTTATTTTCGTTTATATGTTTATCGCGTCGTCGACGCGAATGTTATAACACCTTCGCTCTATATTATTTTTATGTTGCCTGTCTTCTCGTTTAATTTTTTGTTGTGCTTTATTGTTTGTTCTTTTCCTTTCTCACGTTCATTTTCACTTTCTTTTTCGTTGGAATTTCGTTTACGTTTCGGCCTGACGCCATTAGAACTGAATTTTAATCCAAAGAACCTTGCCCCTGGCACGCGGCGAGCCAGCCATCCTCGCTCGAGGGGTTTTCCTAGTAGCTCGCGCGTCACGTTTTTTCTTGAAATTTGTCAGTGACTTATCGATTTCGTCGGGATCAAAATACCTTTCTTGTCAGAATTTGAAATCTCTCTGATGTCTGTTTACGCGCGGAATCATGTTTACGCCGTTTAGCAACTCTCTTCCGAGAGTCATCCGTCGATTGGAAGCAATTCGGACACGTGCAATTCTTCGTTCAACGTGAAATCTCACGGTTCCACATTAAAACTCCGGAAATGGATTTTTAAGATACGAAACCGCGAGGAAAGTGCGAAGAAAAAAATTTTGTTTTTTGTGTTGAACACACTGGGAATACCCTTTCAATTTATTTTTATTTCCTTTTTCCTATTGTGCAATTACAAAGAGGCTATTGCTGGATCGACAATGGAAACGATGCATCCACGATGCGATCTCTTATTCGCGTTTCCTTTTCGTATGCAATCTTTGCTGTATGCCAAAGCCACGAAACGTTGCGAATCGAGCGCAACGAGTCGGAAAACTATACCGCGTATATTCTGTATATAGTATACGATTATATACATAAAAGTACTGTGGGATATCGCGCCAGACCAAATACGTACGGAGATTAGATAAAAAGTCGGAGAGTTCGAGGTCGCAACCTCTTTTTTTTTCGAAAATCCTACAGTACCTATTATAGAGAACGCGACAGCTTGATCGCGACGTGACCAAGTACAAATCGAAGCTAGTTTGCAGACGCGAGATTGGGACAACTCGGCGATCGATCGTTGATCGTCGTTTTGTTCTCGTGTAGTATCTATACCAGGCTTGGGCAATCAGTGCGCCTCCGAACTCCCACTATCGCGCTCCGGTGGCCTGTTGGGAGTAGCCTATCCTACGTCATCGACTCTCGGAGCACCAGTTGCCCAGGCCTGATCTATACAATAATCGGTGGGAAGTCGCAAGTCGCTAGTCGCGCGCGCGTTATTCAATTTCAGTTTTGAATAGGAATCGAATCGTGACCGGCGGCGGTGACTCCATTTATCGCTCGAGTTGCCCGAACAGTCCGAATTGAACGATTCGTTCTAGAGGCTTTTAACGAAATAGCAAATCTTCCTCCAAGCAAGGATCAATAGTGCTTGCGTTTACATTTTGCGATCGCATGCGATACGTTTCGTGCTTGTTCTACTTTGCGTCGCACAACTTGCACGTTTACAATTTTATTATATAATTTCGACGTATTTTATCGGAATTAGCAACACTTCGCTAGTGGCACGAATCGATGTTTAGCGCGATACACGCGGACACACACGAACACACACAGAATCGATCCACCCACCTACCAACCCAAACACAGACACGTACTAATACGAATATATTTCTTTGTACGTTGATTACTCTACTTCTTTTTTCTATTTATGTTAGCTTACGTTAAGATGTAAGTTGAGTTCTGCGAAGAACCGGGAATACCATAGAGAGATGCATACACGCGTTTATTTACACACACGTACATGGTAGACACGTATATTTAATTTAAAGGAAACGAATGTGCACATTCCTCAGAAGCCATAATACAAATAAGTACAAGATTGCCAATTATTACCTTAGACGAATTGATATTTCTTTCTCTGATTATTTATAAAAATAAGAAACATCTATATAAATATATATATATATAAATATATATATATACATAAATCTATAAATATATATATATATATGTGTGTATATATAGAAAGAAAGTATATATATATATACATATATATACACGTAAAAATATTATAATATATCATTACGTAATCCTATGTTTGGCTTATGCGAGTTAACGATGTAAGTGGAACAAAAAAATTTATGTGTGAATAAAGTTTAAACATGTGAATTGAACCGAGTCATTTTTCTTGAATACAAAATATAATATAATATATATATATATCTCGTGGTATCTTGTCAAAATTTTCATACGATCACGCTGTGTAAAAATGTTGTAAAAATCGGTCGTGCGCATCGTTAAACGAAATGTCGGTGAAGTAAGTATGCGACCGATCGAACGAGACTCGAGATCGTTACGAGAAACGCAAATCGCGATGGCGAGGATGCGACAAACACAGAGAGAAAAATTAGCGGATCGGCGTCTGCGAGCAAACGCGCGATTTATCGATCGACGGACAACGGAGCGCGGGGGAAAAAAAAAAGAAACAAATGATCGAGCCTTTTCGCCGCGGAACATTGTCCCCGTGAGACCTGATTTCACGGCGTCATGGATTACGGGAGCCCGGTGTGTGGTGGTTTTGTTTGAAAGACGGTGTTGTCGCACGGTGTAATTGGGTTTCACCTCCAGCAATCCCTATCGCGTGTCGCGTAAATCAAACTACGCTTGGAAATCTTCACGCTTCTCACTGCCACGTCTCTCTATTTTTCTGTTCGATGTTGGCACACTAATAGCAATCGAGACGCATCGCCGTCTGAACACGGTTGATGCTATAGCTGTCGCGATAGAACCAGAAATCCGAAGAACTCGTTGGAACGCTGACGCCGTTCGATACGAACGGCACACCCATTTCGCGTTCCGATAATCGCTCGGCGAAGCGATACTCTCCACGTTCAACTTTCAGAATTTCTTGCCCTTCGATCTGGGAAGCTACGCGAAACTTTCTTACAAAATTCCTTGGACTTCAGACGGTTCTATGTCGAACGAGACGAGACAGTGCTGTGCCAGTCTACTAACTCTACGTTTACTGCCTCGTCTCGCTCGACAAGGTATAAAAACGAAATTACATGTTTTACGCGTGAACGATACTACCCCGGACGGTCCTAGCTAACTCGAAATAGTCTCGAGAGCGCGAGAAAAATTCGCGTAGTCTTCACGATCGAAGCAGGACCTGCAAATCGCCTGCCGATTATCGGAACGCAAGGAAAATTTTGTTGGACGGAGTGCGATCGTCGGTCGATCCCGAATCAACCGAGGATCCACGATCACAATCGATGGTGGCGAGACAACAGGCGCGGTAACAGGTACGCTTTTCCCTGGTTAGCGTCGCACGATTGCGGGGGATAGAAACAAAGAAACAAGCAAGCGAGCAAGCATTAAAAGCAATGAAGCAAACGCTAGCGAGTAAAGAAAGAAGGAAAGAAACGAACAAGTTTTCCGGATCGGCCGAGGATCGGGGGTGGTCGCCAACTAAGTAAGAGACGAAGAGGATCGGCTGTATTGGACAGGGGTGGATGGGGATAGAAGTGCGACGCAAACGAGGGAAAATAGTATCAGCCAGCACAGGTAGAGCCTACGAGTATATCTAGTCTGTGTTACACGTGTTACTGTCCCCCATTGTCTGACTGATTGATCAAATGTAATTGATTAGAAACCAAGGAATGAGGAATCGGCGGGTGACGTGGCTGTTAATGTGTTGCAGGGGGGGTGGGACGCAATCGGAAGCATGTTGGCGATACAACTGGTCAAGTGGTGATGCAGGGTCCAGGGCGTTTTTCGTGCAGACTCTGCGGAAGCGTTTACAAGCACCTTGCTTCGCTGACCCAGCACCTTGAAGTGCATCGCAACCAGACAACCTGCATCCTATGTCACACCACTCTCAGTCGTAGAACCGACCTGCGGCGTCACATGCGTCTGAAACATAACATGCAATTGCAAAAAACGATCCAGAAGCAGCGCAGCTCGAAAAACGAATTGGACTCGTAGATTTGAACGTTGATGCGCCGAGGAACATTGCTTCTCGCTCCGCCCTGGTTTTATTCTTTCCTTTCCTGTCGAGTTACTCGCGCGTCGACTACCCTTTACTTTCTCCTTTCGAGTTTTCGGCTTTCGTTTCCCATCCGCGTCGAATACGGTAGCACCAGCAACAAACAGCACCGGCAGCAGCAATGGCGGGGTTCTCCCGCCTTTTTCTTATTGTTACGTTCGATTTCCACGATCAACCCCTTTCGTACGGGATTTCGAAATACCTCCGTACTTGTACAGCGAACAAGAACTATTTCGTACGAAAAAAGACAATGAAATTCGGTCTTAAACAGATATCCGTGGAAAGACTAAGCGTGATCGACACGCCGCACGGAATTCGTCGTGAGAGACGGGGGCAGGAATTTCACGTGGTCGCGATTCTTCTTTGGACAGTGATCATTGTGTTGCGTGGTGAAAAACTGTTAGCGTGAACGTCCGACGCGCGAATCCTTGGAACCAGAAATTCGAGGACAGTAACATGAGACTTAATCTTATTTATCGTTTCCCGATCTCACTGTCGGTTTCCAATAGAGAGTAGTTGTCCAACGTCCAACAACCCGAACCGTCGACGTTCGTTGATCGTCCGGACTTCTATTTTATCTACCGTTTCGTTTGCCTCTCCGTTACGATTTCGCGGCGAGATATACACCTATCTTCTGATCCGCGGACGCGAGCCTCGCGAATGAGGATCGAGATGCATATTATTTAGTTCAGAGTGTAATAGCTCGTCCTCGACTTTGTATCGATTCTAGTCATTACTGTACGGCGCTGAAGCGTTGTCGCTGAAACATCGTCTGATTTGATCTTGTCCGAAGTGTTCGAAATACCGACGATAGATTTTGTTCGATCGACGACGGCACAGTGCCGGGCCAGAGTCCTCCAAACGAGGCCGCAAGCAAAATTTTTCAGTAAGTTGAAGCTTGTGCTGTGCGACTAGGTAGATTAGGTACAGCTATCGTTTCGAGACCGAGAACGACAAGATGAAACAGTTGTTCGACAAGCGATCGTTACCAATGACGCGCAAAACGAATATTCTACGTTAGTTGACAAATAAATAGCGTCTAGAGACTACATTGTGAGATGTCCATATCAATAGAGAAAAAGAGAGAGAGAGAAAGAGAGAGAGAGAATTACAATGTTACGAACGCGGGTCACACGTTACGGTGAAAAATCAATCGGAATGTTACACCGACTCTGTTTACACGTCCGTTGTTCGCATATACTCGACCTTTTCGTTGCGACCAAGATGGATTTTAGCTGCTTCGAAGGAGCGCATAGACAGTGCCTTACACTCGAATATAGTTTTACAGATTCTACAGTATTGACTTTCCAGATGTTTACCACAGTTGAACGCGTATGAGAGACTATAAGAGAACCGAACACAGTTTTATTCCTTTATTCTTTTCGCCGGTGGCTTCGTGTAAACATTGTCTCTGTGTGTGTACGAGATTCGATGAAAATTTAGAGAATACTTGTTCGTTCGCCTATGATCTACCGTCTACAGTCTACGATCTGTAGTCTATAGGACGTGGAAGAGAATTTCGAGGATCGATCGATCCGGTGTGAAAGCTACGAATCCGTTCTACGGCCCTGACCCTTTCGTTGCGTTCCTACTCCCGGAAGTGGAAACACGATTCCCCCCCCCCCAAAAGCCCTCGACCAAGGGCTGCTTTCGATTTCGTTCCGTTCCGTTGTTTCGAACGGACTGTGTTGTCCTTTGCATTCGCTCGAATCCTTAGTTTCCTCGCGATCATCGCGGTCATCGTTGCCGATGTCGAGAAGAACAAGCGCGAGTTTCTTGAACGGAACAGGAGGATCGGATTTCGGAAAGCTCGTCGCGCAGCTCCTCGCGAGTTTTCCCAAAGCTCTCTTTCGTGATCGTCGACGATAGCGATCTCACTCGAAAAAGTCGAACTTTTACGTATTGGCTATAACATTGTGTACCGCTTTATCGCGATTCGTTCGATTTCAATGATCAACGTTGCTTCAGAATCTTACGCTATATAAGTCCTATGTGTACGTTGTTATATTATATCCAATAAAGAAACGATGTTTCATTAACGTGTCATTGCGACGATGTAATTACGATAATAAAAAAAAAAAAGAAGGCGCGAACCTCTAGAAAGGTTCTGAAAGTTCGATTTTTTTTCCGTTCTCTTTCGTAGATCGACAAATTCACCGTTTCTTTTCGACCGAGATTGATCGATTATGCGCGCGCACGCGTAATTTTTCGTCGATTTCGCCGAGCAATGTATATGCGATAAATTCGTGAAATTTCTATGCACACGCCGTATCCTCTAACAAACGAATCGTACCGTACAAGAGTTCTTTTTGATTTTCCTCTTTCGAACTGGAACAATGTGTTTTCCGCAGGATAAAGCACTTAATCGTAGGTTTACGTAGATTAACGAAACAAAAAAAAGTGTAGTTGTTCGCTGTTAAGATCGCACGAAGCTTCGATGAAGAGAGAATGGCTGAGAGTGCGGGTGAGTGCGTGAGAGATCGAACGAACGAATGATAGAGAGAAAGAGAAAGAGAGAGAGAACTCTTTCCGAGCAATCAATCGCGTCGGATTCGTCGCGTTGTAATTAATCGAATGTCGAGCGGAACATGTACTTGATTGGTGCGAGACGTTTTTCTCTTAGCTCGTAAGACTTAGCCCGTAAGTAAGGTACAATGTAGAACGACGGTGTGCGAGTTTGTGTCGTGTCCTGCGCGATAGACCACGCTAACAATTTCAACGATAGTTCGATAGATCATTCTCACGGGCACCGTCTCGTCGTCGTACCGATCGAACGATACTTCGTCCGTCGTGTCCAAGGATCAGTGCATTTACGAGAAACGATCAGTTTGCAACAAACAATCGCGTTCGGAAAGTCAGAAAGTTTTCGCGAACGCAGCACGACGCATGGGTAAATATCACACACTATATCTACACACGCATACACACACACACACGCCACACACAATCAAACAAACACACAGAAACGGTACACTATATTTTCGTAAGATTTTTCGTTTCGATCTCGTGCCTCATAGTTTCCCAAAGTTTTTCGGCTTGTAGCATCTTTCTAGAATTTTTTTATCGGTCAAACAGATTTTTGCAGTAACACGGTTTAGTTATATCATTTGGGATTGTTATCTGAAAGGAATTGTTTAAATATTTTTACATCGTAGGCTTCCGGTAGATAGAATGTGAAAAAATCCGATTGAAAGTAAATAGAATCTCGAACGCACCCCCCGTTCAGCCTGCACGTTGGGAAACTATGGCGTGCTTGAACGCGCAGATCGCGTAGAAGCGATCGCTGTAGATATCGTCGATCGTCGCAAACTTTTCGTTTCGATAGATTCTGTTACGTGTACGTACTTCATTGTGAGCTTGTAAGCGAACTCAAAGAAACAAAAAAAAAAGCGGTATAAAACTATGCTTTAAAATGTTATTACAGCAATGTAAATAAATCGATTTACAATGGAAGCTTCAGTCTTGATGTTTTTCACGGAACGCGGAGGACGACGCGACGCGCGACGCGAGGAATCGTTAATGAATATATTATACATAAGTACATACTATACGTATGCGGCTCGGCACACTGTCTTCGGTCTTCGGTGCGTTCAGCGAGCGGGTGCTTCGGCGTACTTTGAACTAGTGCTGGCGTCTAACAGTGTTCTGCTTACACGTTGCGCGAATTTGGGAAACTGCACAAACTATTCTCGACTGTTTATTCCTCGCGGAACGACCGCTGAGATTCTTGGAGACTGCTTTGAATAAGTCGGACAACACGCGTAATCGGGCGAGAGGAATTGTTAAGGGTGGTTGATCGAGGGGAGGAGCAAAAGTTCGCGAAGATCCAAGAATCCCAGCTCGTCGGAAATCCCTCGTTACTTCGTGTCGATTTACCGATTTCGTAGAAACGTGGCTCGTTCTTGCGTTTAGAGAATAGACACACTGACATCGTTTGTTTCGACATTTTCATGTTTTCTTTCTTGTTCGAGTACAATCTTGCATCGATAGGTGAATGGTAGTGACGCATCAATGGCTAACTGTTTTTACGTAAATGAGAACGACCGTAGAGTAATTTTTGAATGGTCACGAGAGAACGTTGCCTCGAACGAGATATTATTAAACGCGACAAGAATAAAATGAAAAGACAAAACAAAAAACAAACAAACTATCCTGTTCCGTTATATAGTGTTAGTTTATAAGAAGAAATAAAATTTATAGAGTCACACGCAAGGACACCGGCATGGAGTTTGCATTCGCCAGGATCATTCTGCGATAAATGCGGTATTACGTTTACAACGCAGCACGCTCTTCTACGGCACATTACATCGAAACACGAAGAATCACGAACTTCTACCGCGTACTGCAATATCTGCCAGCGATTTTTCAAAACAAAGTGGAGCTTGGCCACTCATAACAGCAAATATCATAGGAACTGAGTGCGGGTCGAATATCGTAGTGCTGTAGTCCTTGTTGGTCTATCCTCCACTCGGTTTGCGAGTCGCGAATTGCGGATTACGAATTACGGATCGGGTCTCGCTTGTACGCAGAACAGGCTTCCAAGATTTTCTACTACCGGTAGGACGAGAGAGGGACTAGAGGGACGCGTTCGTAGCGCAAACGGATCCTGTCGAGTATATTATATCGTTTCATCGAAACGGAGAGACACTAGGGCTCTATGGATGAATCATTTTATTAAATATTTATTTCAAATTCTAGATGTAACCGTTCGTCAATCATATTGAGAAACAAAGATGATCGTTGAGTCCTTGCAAGCACAGTGCGCATGAAATAACGTTGGAAAATATCTGAATATATTTTCGTGGCTGATCTTGTACATTTCTTAACGTTCGTCGTATCAGCGTATCAAAACTGAGGAATGTCGTTATTGTAATTGTACACCTCCCCTCAACGCGAGTACCAAATGCAATACCGATCCACCTTGGACTTTATAGTCTTGCGCCGTTTTGTCATCGCTCCTAGAAAAACAACAGAACATCCCGTTATACTTATATCCCTTCAAATCACGTTTTAGATTGCTTTAGAATTTAATCGAATCCCAAAGACACAAATATGTTGCACGGTTCATGCAATTTATAAGTTTCATTGTAATTATAAGATGCATAATTTTGATTCACAAACAAACAATTAAACAAAAATGCTGGAATAAATAACGTTGAAACATCGTGATTGATGGAACAGGGACAAGGAGACCGAAACCACTATGCGAGTCAGATTCAGTAAGGACTACGCAAAGTCACTTTCCAGAGTACATTCCGTCAACTCCGAAGAAGATTAACGCTACAAGAAGATGTAAGGTTTGCGCGACCAAAGGAGTGAGAAAGGAATCACGATATTATTGTGCTTATTGTAATGTAGGATTATGCGTAACGCCTTGCTTCAAGGATTTTCATACCATGCAAGACTTTAAATAAAGCATTCTCGAGCCTAATTCTCTCTATAAAGAACGTGTTTTCTTGTACAACTGTATAAATATTTCTACTTGCAATTATACCTACATTTGCTTTCCAGAGAATATTAATCGTTGTTGTTGCGGAGGTATACCTTCCTTCTCTTCTACCCTTTCCTTGATCCTTTCCACTTTATCTGTGGGTTCTATATCTATTTCGATCTATGAGAACAACAACACTCTTGATAACAGTGAGACTCGCGAGTTTGCCTAATCTTTCAATAAAATATGTGAACATAATACAACGTTAGAACGATACAATGCATAGAAGGATATGAAAACTCGATGAAGTCGATTAGTTATTAAACAACACATCAAAAGTCAAAACTTTTCTATTCTCGGATGACAAAAACAATCTCGCTGAAAAGAATGTTCCCGTTACTTGTTTTTTGAGAAGTACATCGAAATACTGTAACTGCGCGCTCGTAACGGCAAATCGATGGAAGGTTTATTATATCATTTTGCAATTACTTGCCTCTTTCCCTGTGAGAGTCTGAAACAAGGTTAGAATATTTTCCGGTCTGATTATAACAGTTTTATGTCCAATATCGCTGATAATTGTTCTTACCTTCACTTTAATCAACATTCTTCACGCGTTATATGAAGTAACCGGGTAATTATTATAATATTATAAATTAAATATTGACACAAACTTCTACCGCGAATCACCTGTGCTTTCGGTGAAAAACGCTATTCGACTATAGGCGGTTGAAGTCGTTCGTGTCTCCATCTGATGGTAATCTATGGATTTAGAATTAGAACTCCACTTCTCTGGTTTTTTATCGTAACCATAAACCTTATATACTTATAGACGCAGTGTTCCAAGATAACGGAGTATCTGGAGCCCACAAGTCACGTCATAAGATAATTCAAAACGGTATACATATAGCGATATAAAAGCGAGATATACAAGTATATTTATGCATTACTTCGTAAACATTTGGAAAAATGGTGCAAACTTGTTGCACAAAGAATTGTAAGGAACGACAAAACAGTGACACATATCTTTTCACAAACATTTTATAGCACTTTGCCCACATCCATCATCTGGTTGATGCAGTAATCTTGGAACACGGCATGCTACGTCTATTCTTTTATCTAGTCAATGGTAACGGATCAACATCATCAATAATCAGATAATCAGTCAACAATGTTGACTCAACATCAACTATAAATCAGAGAACTTCCTCTCTAACCAAACACTATTTAAGTTATTGATTTTTGACTGCGCCACATGGTGACTGGGTCTACTCTTATGTTCGATTTATTATTTTAATGATATCATTTGTATCCCATATAACTAAAAGTATTGAATTTATTGAGGTTATTGTTCAAATGCAATAATCCTCTGCTGTCATAAATGAAACAACGCTTGCTTTAAATTCTGTGTGGTACATACAATTTATTTCTAGCTACCTATACCGTAAGATTACAAGTTATAATTACACATATATATAGTTATCACACGTATTTAGTCGTACGTCGTACATATGGAAATGGTATATCGAGATTCGAACACAGTTGTTGGCCATAGATTCTCTTCTTGGAACATGAAAGGTTACAAATAAATGATTTTGATTCGTTACATTTTCAGTTTTTCTTCTTGCGCGATAAGCTGATTCTTAATTTTTTGCAAAAGCTCTTTTTTCACAGAGTCCGGCACGAGCGTTCTCGCTTTGGTTGTGACCACAGAAAGTAGCTTATCGTACGTGATATCGTGACCATGTTCTTTGATTAATTCCTTGCAGATTAATTTTACTTGGTCCCTCCAACCACATTCGACCAAACGCCGACGCAATAATTCTTTCAGCCTAAAATAGAAACAACAATACGGTAAGTCACTGTTCTTTATTGTAGTCAACTGTAACGATTTTGGAACTTTTATTGCAAGATTAAGAAAATACAAACACGAATTAAAGGAGTCGATTTATCTAATTAACATTCGAATGATCAAGATCGTAGAGTAATATCAAAATTGATAATCGATAAAATAGCTAATGCGAATACTTGCCCATCACGATCACCAACCATCACTAGCCTTTGATGCGGAGCAGTTTTCATTGCGAATTTGAACTTGATCCACTTGATCTGATTCGAGAAATTCAACCTCTTGATCTCTAATTGCGTCGAGGGCAACCGTTTCGATGAACGCAGCACAGTTCGCTTTCACGAAAGGTTATGTTGTGTTTTGTCTTGTCTTTCAGCATCATAACCTATAATTTCATCGTGTACGTTCGCAGATCGTGTAATGAGCAAACATGATCGAGGATTATAGTCGGATTCTCTGAATTGACTCTTCTTCGATACCTTATTATCGGTTTTTCTATGCGAACGTTGTAGGATTCTGCAGGCGACACATTTTTCAGTCGTAAGTTGATCTTTAATTATGACAAATTCGGTTCTGGTGCAACGCACTCGACAACTCTAAAAATGTAACTATAATTGAAGATCTTGACATAGAAACCGGGTGAGATCAGACTTTGACAATTGTTTATTTCTCACTGCAAACAATCAACGATATGACAAGTACATTTTTACCGATAAATGAACATTCCTGGTTTTCGCAGCAAGGTTTTCAAATAGAATTTCTGTTTAGAGTAGTAAGCAACGAATCGATACATTCGTTTAAGTTTATTTTATTAAACGAAATCGATGATAACCTTGTTAAAGTGTATCTATTTTTTAGGAGATGGTTTCTGTAAGGGTGATTAATTATATTCCATTTAGGAGACTAGTAGCTGTCTCCGGTCTATCGAATGCACGTATTTGTTCTCGTTGCTACCCGGAGTCTAATGTTCCGCCAAACGCTTCCTACTGCACAAGGAAGACGCTCGCAAAGACCAATGAGGTCGAGCAAGAGAAAAGGCTCCAAGTTGGATTTGCGGAAGTAGGTAAATTTCATATGGTTATCCCATGGCGCGAGTCACTGAATAATCCGTGTTATTCAACATCGTTTATTTTTCAGTTAAAGAGAACACAAAATCTGTTGGATATTTAAGTGTAATAATCGGTGGCATAGGAATCACAGGTTTAATGTTTTACGCGATATTCAACGAACTATTCTCCAGTAAAAGTCCGAATAACGTTTACAGTAAAGCGCTGAAACGCTGCAAGTTAGAACCTAAAGTGAAAGATGCTCTCGGAGAACCTATAAGAGGTTACGGAGAGGAGCACCGGCGTAGACGTAACCACGTTAGGTAGGCTTTGTACGTCGCTCTATTCATGCTCTGTTCAAACGCATAATTTTTACAGTCACGTTACCTTCGTGAAAGACGGAGTCCGGCACATGAGAATGCAATTTTATGTCCAAGGCATAAGGAGACGCGGCACAGTGACGTTAGAAGTACAAGAAGTAAGTAATTGCAGGGTCGCACGTTTTAGACCAGACCTGGGCGACGGTGGCCCGAAAAACACATGCTGCTGTTTCTTTCCTTCTCTTGCTCCGTAAGACAGTCTCAGAGTAGTAGCAACATGTGTTTTTCGGGCCACCGTCGCCCAGGTCTGTTTTAGACCGTAGAGTCGTCTAACACGTTCAAATTGATTGCAGAACGAATCGGGCGATTATGTGTACAGATACCTGTACGTACTAATAGATGATATCATGCAAACTACTATAAAAATAGAAGATAACAGAGAGGGACAGAGCCACCTTATCGACACGGAGTTTGATATAATTTAATATTCTCAACTCGTTCGAGTAGTAGGTTTGATATATTGTATATACAGGTGTGCTCGCAGACAGTGATCTGCAGCATTTAATACGAATATTCTTTTGCGAATAAAACCGTGATGCTCGTGGAGAGAACGTGTTGTGTTTATTCGCGACTAACAGTCTCGAAATAGTCACGACTAATTGTATGCCCAATACGCGCTGCGGTCGGTTTCCCTGAAGGATATGAGTAACAGTTTTTCTTTCTAAAGCGAGCGACTCTTAAAATAGTTGTGTTTCATAAATTCATGGAAGGAAAGTTAGCGCCGTGCTTTCATCGGAAACGCGTTTTATTACTGAGAGTCTGAAGTCCGAGCGGACTTAATCATCGCGCGACGGACATTTTTCTGCGGTAATTTCGCACGATTGAATTACGAAGGCGGAGAACACGATGGAATATCTTCCCACGTGAAAAATTGCAGGCATCGTTAGTAACTCGCCTAAAAATCAACCGAAGGTTGAGCTCGGAACACGAGTCACGTCTCGTCGCATCGTTGCGGATGCCAGTAGCTCGCGGTCTGACAGTCGCTCGTCTACTTGCGAGCAGATCGACGGAACGCGTGCTCTCGATCGGTTCGCGGTCGCGCTTAAAATGCCTCGTGATATCATCACCGACTAGTCTATTTAATTGGTGCCAGTCTTTTTTTTTTCGTGCTCAAACAAGGCGCGATAAGATAGATCGTCGGTACCTCGAAAGCAATTCGAAATTGTCCGAGATTGTCGGCGTGGACGGTCAAGGAAATCGTTTCGAAGCGTGAATTTTTTGCGCGGATGAATCGATGGTCTGTCTACTTACACTGGATGCCCTTGATTGGACGATTATTGCCGCGGCATTCAGGTTTTCTCAAGAGTACGCCAAGTTGAGAGCAACCAGGCGACATCCGACGAACGCATAATCGACCAAGATACGTGCTGCGGACAATACATGCTTCGGTCCACCTACGGAGGAGCGGTAACGCGCGCCGAGATGAACGCGAACACGTGCGAATAGCAGACGCACACCGCGGACGCGCGGATTTAAAACAGTGACGCGGTGTCGCGTCGGGAAAAAACACCTGTGGAACAGCCATCGTTGTAAATCATCGCATCGCCGAACCAAACAGATCGAACCAAAATGGGCAAGTGTTGTTCCTTTTTCTCGCGATTCAGAGCGGTCTTCAAACCCCAAACCGATACAACGGATGGCACCACGAGGTATACCTGCACCAAACCGGAGTGCTTGCCGCGTCCACCCACCACGGTGGGTTCAGGTAATTTCCTCTTATAATAATAATTTATCATATTATATACAGAGACTTATATTTACTATTATATATAGATTGTCGATTTTATGCATCTATGACAAAAATGAGTACGTACAATTTAAAGCAACGGACATATTAAAAAGATTTACAATCGTGTCTTGCAATCGATGCAAACTTCTTCTTCTTCTTCTTGTTTATTAAATTTACACAGTATAAAAAGTAATACTGATCATTAATTTACAGACGCAATTCTTCTAATTTTCTTGAAAATGATCTAAAGTAAGATCGAAACGTCGAAAAAAGATATTGTGATAATTTGCAAATAGTGTTTAAATAACAATTGATCGAACCAGTGCGCCGAAATCATCTAAATTTTGTTAGAATCGATGCAAACATTTTGGATTTCAAGGACATTATGGATATCAAAATCGAAGGTTCGCGAACGTTATTTTTGATCTGTTGAAGATACGATAACGCCGAAGTCGAACAGTTTGATCTTGTGCCCCTAGAAATTAGTCACCTGGCAGTTCGATGTATCTTTGACGTGATTGACCACAGCCGTCGTAAATTGACCCATAGTCGAACAAGGTCAACTGGCCATTATGTCTTACGAAAATGATAGCTCGGAGGAGAACTGTACCGATGGAAACTGTAGGGTCAACGATGTCATACCCGAGATAAACTATAAGTATATCGCTCAAGTGAAAGCTCTAGCTTACTCTCTCGACTTTGATACCGTGCTTTCGGGTCAATATCCTCCGCAGGGGATAGTTCGATTTCGGATGCGATTATCGGAATCGATAAATTTTCAAGTTATTCGTTTGCTTCGCAGTTTTCGTATGCGCGATGCACGTGAATGCGGCGATTAGAGAAAAACACGGTAGGAATGGAAGGTCCAGAGAGAGAGAGATCCAGCAGAAAAATCTAGGTCTTCGTGTCGCACGTCGCACAGTGGTCGGAAACCGCTAAAACGTGGCCAAAATGCAAGAAATGAATTTCACGTTTGGCGTATGGCCTTTGCCGTACTGGATACTCAGATAATGCCGATTTGGCAAACCCAAAAAAGGTCTTATCATTTATTTACAAATTGGGAGTACAAAAATCGATAGCGTTCAGTCGTCACGCAGTTTTCGTGCAGTGAACTACGGTTTGAAAAAACAAGTGTGAAGCTTGTAATTTTACGAAAAGTGAATATCTTTTTTGTGAAAAAGTAGCTGCCCAGAAGTGCTCGGATGGTCGTGCGCTCTATTTTTGTGATGCAGTGTCACGGTACTAGTTACGAGCATGTTTTCTCGAACACAATTTAGAAGATATAATAAAATTTGTTAAATAAGCATTGCATGGTTCCACTTATAGAATTTTCCGATACATGTTTTGAACATCAACAACAATTTCTTTGGCATATTGAATCCGCTATTTTGTAATTTGTAATTTTGACATCAGATTCCTATTTTGGCCACGTTTTGGCGATTTCCGACCACCATGCGTCGCGGCTAAAATTTCACGGACCTGAAGGCGTTTCATCAGCGATATCATGAGAATGGAATGTTTCGTTAAGATGCTACTATTAATACACGTTTATAGCATTCGCGTTGGTAGCGGTCGGCAATGAGGAAAAGTTTTCCGAAATTTCCAGCGTGAACGCGTCGATATTGTTCTTCCGCGCTGAGCATCGAATCGCGACAACACCTATTTTAAGAAGTTCCGTGCTCGGTACTCAATCCTGTCGAAACGTGTTTCCAATCATCTTCTCTCGATGCGTTTACGAAGCGTACCGAATTCCCGCGTTCCGCGCTTTTCATGCCGATGATGTCATCGCGCACCGTCGCCCAAGTACAATATTTCTTTAATTTGTTAAAGGCGCGGCGACTATCTTTGAAGCTCGCGCACAAAACTTTCCACTTTCAACGTCGTCGCGTTCTCGGACATTCTTCTCGTTCTCATTTCCGGACTCGAGCGTCCGCGAGCCTCGAGGCAAGGCCGTTTCGAGGAAATAATTTCCAACCAACTGGTGCCCGTGGAACGTAATTAAGAGCAAACAAAAATCGTGCGAATAGCACGCCTCGTCCGTTGCTCAAAGATTTGCTTGATGGTGCTTCACCAAGGAAAATAAACTTGGGCTCGCGGCCAGATGGGAAATCTCATCTTCTGGCGCCTCGCGTTCACGAACGATCGCTCTCGTTTCCTCGTAAACCTATTTATTCAACCGATCGCGGTCTTACGATCCAAATGATGCCTTGCCGATCGGTCGACACCCGTTCGCGAGTACAAGGCAATTACGATTTCGACGTGTATTTATCCGCCTCGCGGTGGGTGAATGAATGAAAGTGTTGATCGCGCAAGCGGTACCCTGACCGTCGTGTAACATTACGTCACCTCTTATTACGCAAGGCCGAGTTCTATTATTCAAGCATTCCCCGAAATTCCAAACGGGACGCGTTCGCGGTTTTACGTCCTCTATCGATCGAGCGATCGCAGGATATTCGCGGATAACGTCGAAGTAATCCGCGATTAACTCGCGAACACTGCAATTTGTCACGAGATAGGTATCTCGCGAGTTCCGTGTTCGTTCGAGGCGCGAGATCCGCCGATGTTTCGCGCGCGACACGCCAACAACAGCTCGCATCCACGATCTAGGATGCTAATTTTATGCGAGTGTCGTTGTTGTTCGCGCGCTGTCTACATACGCCTGTTGCGATCTTTGCACAATGCTTATCAATATGTCGCGCGACTCTTTGCGACACTCGGGCGAGCCTTCGAACGAACGTCTGGCGTCGCACGGTGTTCTATAAAATTGTAATTAACAATTAACACGAATTCTATCCAGCTTTTCGCGATTTTGGTCCACCGTGCGCCGCGGAATGATCCACTAAGACCCCGTTCAGACACGGCGGAATCCGCGCGTTTTCGACCGCGCGATTTGAAACGCGCGGACCTTATTTACATTAGCGTATATGGATTCGTTCACACGCATCCGCGCGGTCGAACAATCAAAAACAAAAATCGCGCGGTTTCCGCCGTGTCTGAAGTAGCCTGAACGGGCTCTGAATGTCACATTACTCTCGAAAAGGGAGACAAAAAGGTATCTTAGCCATCGATTTCCGGTGCTCGATCATCCGGGCTGACTGAATGCACTCGAGCACGGTAGTATATCGAATGTGTATTAATGTCTGACGAAATTGCCACCGCGCGTCATCGATCGTTACGGATAATCTGGATTTCGAAGGCTCGCGCGTGCACGTGCGCTTATTGTTAGACCTGAAGTAGATCCATGAAACAATATCCGTGGGCGTGGTGTACGCGTTATAATTTCGAGCCCGACTGATTAAATCGTCGAAACACCGTCGCACCGGTTCCGTACGAAACCGGTCGAAGCGCGATCGACCCGCGGGTACTTTGTATCGCTATCGTTTGACACGATATTTATTACATAATTAGCCGGCCGGCCGACTATCGCTCCCGTAATTACGCGATCGATCAATATTTACCGGCGATCGAGCCAGCGGGCTGTTATATTCGCGTTAATGGATATCCACGGCGGAGGGTGGACACCACGATGGACAATCTCTAATCATTTCAAATTTAGTCTGATTAGAAATAAAAAGATTATAAATTCGCCGATTAGAACCGATCCGGTATAGATACGTATAGCATCGAAGTAACGTAATCAACCGGTTGTCCGGAAGGAGGATGCGTGTTTCTCGCTTATCTGTTCGGCGATCGGATCCAGCGGTTTACCGGAACCGTGATTCGTTGCTCGCGCTACGAATCTCTGGACGCGAGAATGAAAAGTTGGGCGAGCTTATGCGAGCAGGCGCTCCATTTAATTTTACTTTGAGAGGTTTGCTGGTCGTGCACGTGGGTACAGAATCTAAAATCATCTCCGTTCGTTCCTCGAAACGTTGACGGAGCGAATGTTCCCGTACATGGATGTATGAGAACCGATCAGCTGGCCTCAGATTTTTCTAAATCGAGCCTCGATGAAAACTCGGATCGATTACGGCGATCGTAAATCGATCAATTATCCCATCCAGAACCGGTGGGCTTGTCACCGGTTCGCGGTAACGACTCTGTCAACGAAAGGACTCTTAATTGACTCGTTTAGTTAGCCTCTCCGCGACTTTCCACCCAGAAGTCGGCCGATCCGAGCAGTTTAAGCGAAGCGTAACGGATACGAGGAATCGACATCTCTGCGAAGCAAATGACTCGTTTGGCGTCGGTAAATAAATTACAAGGAGTAATTGACAGAATGAAAAGTAGGCGACACCTACTGGTACCAAAGTCATCGATGACACCATGTATGGCCGCGTTCGCCGATGCAGAAACGACCTTCGGGGCTCTCCTAGAACGCAGCAACCCACCCGACACACGCTGCAACGCGTTGCGTCGCGCGCTTCGCAAAGCCCTACCCTCGACGCAAAGACGCAACGCTCGAGAGACGGCCGTCGTCGTCCATCGTCCGACACGACGACGTGTTTCCTTCCTCTTCGTCTCGAGTCAAGGAGGTGCCGATTTGTCAGAGTGATTTCGCGGAACTCCCTGAACAGCTAAAAGACTTCGTCGCGACTGTCATCGATGGATTCAGTCTTTCGTTCGTTTTCAAGGGACGACGAGTTCGCCTCCTCCGAGCCTCGAAGAATGTATTATAGATTTTACGACCGCTACCGGCCTTTCAACGATGTCGGTCGCTTCAGGCCGTTCCCGTACCGGTTCTACTGTGAGTGCTCTTGTTTTTCCGCGATCGCATTCTCTAATTGCTCGTCTCAACATATAATTAGTTAGTTGCGGCAATCCGCTTCTTGTTCCATCGACGCGGGAAAAGACCTTCGCTCGAGGTTTTCCGCTTCACGAGATCCGCGAAGTGTTCTCTTTATATATGTATATGTACCATTTTGGTAAGGTGAATGATTTTCTGATGAATATTATCCCGGCGGGAATAGTGCGTTCTCAAATCATTTCTCCTCATCTTCATCCGGTAATTCGACAGGCGGCGCGATCGTTTTTGTTGGGACTAACGTTCTGCTGTGTTTAGGGGAGGATTTCGATGTTCCCGTGCTGACGATCGCGGACGTGGATCCGTGCCTAGCGGAGAATGGAGAGAGCCACAGGACGTCGAGATATGATTTGATGTCACGGCAAGACGACAAGGCCCGGCTGGTCGTCAGGCGCGGACAACCTTTCTTCGTGCACCTCACTCTGTCCAGAGACTATAATCCGAACCTCGACGGTATGTCGTTGGTGTTTACCGTGGACGGGGTTGAGAAGCCGCAGTACGGCCACGGAACTCTGGTTGCGGCGCCTGTCCTCTATCCGGGCGAGGTCTCCGAAGGATCCTGGCAAGCGACCATCGACGCGATTCAATCGAATTTTCTTCGTTTAAAGGCAAGCTTCGTTGAAAGCAATCCCGACATCGCGAGTCGTCGCGAATAACATACTCTCGTGTTCTCAGATCGTTCCGGATGCCAACGCCATCATAGGGAAATGGAAGATGGATATCGACACCAAGAACAAGAACTTGGACGGAGCTGTCAGCTACTCGATGCGTGACCCGTTCTACCTGATCTTCAATCCGTGGTCGGAAGGTAACGATCGAGAATGTTTGGCAACGAGCCACATTTCTCAAATAACGAAAGATCGGTATAGATAGATAGTCTAATTATAAGATCGCGCCGCGACGTTTCAGAGGACGTGGTCTACCTGGAAGGTGAAGATCAGCGGCAGGAGTATGTAATGGCCGAGGACGGGCTGATATGGCGCGGAAGTTACAATCGTTTGCGACCAACGGTGTGGAAGTACTCGCAGTTCGAGAGGGACATATTGGACTGCGCGTTGCATCTGATGACTCGGGTCGGGAAAGTTCGAATCTCCGGCAGGAGCGACCCCGTGGTGATATCGCGCGTGTTGTCCGCGAGCGTGCGTACACCGAGAATTACTTTTATCCCGGGAATCTTCGTCGGTTCTATCGCTTTTGTCGCTGCAGGTGAACTCTCCGGACGACAACGGAGCGGTGATGGGCAACTGGTCGGACGATTTCGGGGGCGGCACGCCGCCGACCAAGTGGCTCGGCTCCCAGAAGATCCTGCAGCAATACTACAAGACGAAGAAGCCGGTTAAATACGGACAGTGCTGGGTGTTCGCGGGTGTTCTAGCCACCGTATGCCGCACCCTTGGTCTGCCTTGCCGCGTGGTGACCAATTACTCGAGCGCCCACGACACCCAGAGCAGCCTGACCGTCGATTACTTCGTGGACGCCGACGGCAGCGTGTTGGAGGAGCTGAACAGCGACTCGATATGGCGAGTAGCGAAGCGTGTCACTCCGATCTCCTTTGAGAACGCGAACTTATTTTTCTCGTCGGTTTTCTCATCCGCAGGAACTTCCACGTGTGGAACGAGGTGTGGATGAAGCGATTGGATTTGTCACCAGACTGCTCCGGTTGGCAGGCGATCGACGCGACTCCTCAGGAGCTCAGCGAGGACGCGTATCGATGCGGTCCGGCCTCCGTCGCTGCCGTGAAGAAGGGCGAGGTCCTTCGCCCTTACGACAACGCCTTCCTCTTCGCCGAAGTCAACGCGGACAAAGTGTTTTGGCGGTACAACGGACCGACGCAGCCCTTGAAACTGATTCGGAAGGACCAGTTCGGGTGAGTCTCGACGATCGGTTTCCCATACCATTCCCTTGGGTCCCTCTATATCTACGGTATTTTCAGAATCGGGCAATTTATCAGCACCAAGGCGGTCGGAAGGTGGGCCAGGGAGGACATCACTTACACCTACAAGTATCCCGAAAGTAAGTCCACGTGGCGGTAGTATACCATCGGATTGTAACTAGAAAGGAACTACAATCTTACTAGATTTTGGGTCGAAACATGGGTTTGCGATATTTTGCTTAATGTCCTTGTACGAGCAAAGTTTGGGCTGGGTGAGGGCTCATTGGAAAGAGGAAGGTTCACCGCATGGTGCTCTGGTCAAGAAGTTATAACGAGATTATATTATTATTTATTATTTATTATGAACGGACCGAGGTCCATTTACACAAATGTTTACAATAGAACAAAGACTTAACATAAATTACTAAGAAAGGACATGCATAAAAAAACAACTGTTGGTATAAAGGTACTGATATTATAAGTTAATCCTGCGTAATTTTTTTCGAAAGTGTGTAACGACCCATTAAAATAATCAATACTATTATATAGAGTGTCGGAGAGTTCGCAATAATTCGATTTATAGGATTTATTAATCCATATGTGGATTTGCATTTAAGTGTTTGAAAACCTGCTCGAGATCTCAAAGCATTATGTTTATATCTAATAATATGAGTGTCCAAAGTGTAGGGAAAAAATCGAGAAAAAATCCCGCAGATTTCAATGTATTTTTCTGTCTCTGAAAGCCTTTTTTGACTGATGAGATGACCAGAGCACCATGCGGTGAATGAGCCCTCACCCAGCTCGTACAAGGACATTAAGCGAAATATCGCAAAACCATGTTTCGATCCAAAATCTAGTAAGATTCTAGTCCCTTTCTAGTTACAATCCAAAAAAGACTACCGTTTGCCAAACTTTCTGCGGAAAGTTTGTCCGCAGCTGCGAGATCTTACTGTTGCCGGATCGAACGCTCTCACGAGGCAACCTCTCTTGTTGCAGGATCGGACGAGGAGCGGGCTGCCATGCTGAGGGCGCTCCGTCAAAGCCAATCGTTGTTCAGCCGTTACTACCTGAACGAGGAGTTTAACGACATCACGTTCCATTTCGAGCTCCGCGACGATATCGTGATCGGGCAACCGTTCAGGTATTCTTCTTCTTCTTCTTGAAATTATAATTGCCGTTCTATTTTGGATAAAACGCGGAAATACCATGCTCGATGTAACATCGATCTCGCTTTACTTTTCCAGCGTGGTGTTGATGATCAAAAATAGGAGCAACTCCAACGAGTACCGGGTCTCCGTGGTTTTGAGGGTCGAGACGGTGCTGTACACTGGCCGAGTCGGCGACCCGGTCAAGAGGTTGAACATCGATCGTTTGGTGAGACCGGGAGTGCTCGAAGAGGTGCGGATGGACGTGTCCTGGGAAGAGTACGGTCTCCGATTGATGAACCAGTGCGCGTTCAACATCGCCTGTTTGGCGACCGTCAAGGACACGAACTTCGAGTACTTTGCACAGGACGATTTCCGCGTGAGGAAACCCGACATTAAAATCATCGTGAGTACAAACAATACGTCGCTTCCTTACACTTTTAAAGCGGAAACGATAATCTGGCCGCATTTGCAGATCGAAGACGAGCCGCGAGTCGGCGAAACCTTGAACGCGAGAGCCAAATTCAAGAATCCGCTGCCGATACCGCTGAAGAAATGCCGTTTCCTGATCGAAGGTCCCGGCTTGGACGAGCAGCTGAAGCTGAAGCTATCGGAGACCGTGGAAGTCGACGCCGATGCCGAGTGTTCGTTCTCCATGGTGCCGAAGTTCGAGGGCCGTGCGACGATCGCCGCGAAATTCTATTCGAAAGAGCTCGAGGACGTCGACGGCTTCGTCAACTTCATGGTGAAAGCGGCGGCACCTGTGGCGAACGGCGAGTAACGAGCTGTACGGCTAAACTTTCCCGAATGTACCTGCGCTTTTCTACGATGTCTTTTCGCGAGCCAGCCGAGAGATTACTGTTAAGAATTATCGTCGTGTTCATAGTATTTATTTCTGTTATTTTATTCTTTGTACGCAATAATGTATGTTCGCGAGGTGGCCGGGAAGCGCGAGTTCGTTTTTCATTTTTCGAAGCGAGAGCCTCTCGGAAACTGGCGCGGTGGAGGCAACGGATCGGACGGCATACCGGTTCGAAGCAGGCTTCTGTGTGGAGCTAGTAAAAAATTGAATCGGCAGTGACTACCGACTACAGAATGCACGGGGCAATATTAACGAGCGGCAATAGAGGATCGCTGGGTCGAACGCGCGATTATTCCGAATTAGAAAAGGACGGGCGAAGAGCGAATCCAAAGAGAGGAAAAGAGACGGATACACGACGAGACGGATGAGTCATGCATCACCGTACGGGAAATGAACGTTGAGATATAGCGTACGACGGGCGACCGTAAAGGAAGAAGCGCAGGAGCGAGAGAAGAGGTCCGAACGAAAACGAGAGCAACGGTCCGAAGATTCTTTGGATGTTCGTATCGTCCCGATGTCGAGGATGCCGAACATCGTTGTATCGTCTCGTGGTATGCGGGCCCTCAGCTCGGAATCACTTACGGACAAGGTAATATTTTTGTAGCGGTTTCTCGTCTCGATTACGAGGGATTCAAGGGGAAGGGAACGTAACGATAAGCTGGTAGCAAGTGAAGACGAATACGAGGATCGTATAAGGAAGAAGAAAAATGGTAAACGAAAGGTCAGAGCCGAACGAGAGGCACGGGAACGGTGGGCGAACGGGGAGAGGAACAGAGAAGGAGAGAGAGCGCGAGAGGAAGAACGATACAGAAGATAGCAGTGAGATATGTCTAAATACATAACCGTGACACGTGATGGACGTGTTGCGGCCCCTGTCTACAGGGGTCTCGGACGAGAGCCCACGGGGCCTACGGGGCCCCGTACCAATCTCCATTTGGATCCACGGGATTCTGGACTCGGCACCCTGCTACGCGCTATGCATCAACACCCAAGATCCATCCCATTATACCTCATCAAAATAACAAACACGCCTTCCATGCTAAACCAACATTCTTTTGTTCCCATCGAATCCCAGGATCCATCGGAATCACCGCGAACAGCGCGTCAGTGACGTATATGTTTTCGTGTAGAGTGTAGCCGGTGGCCATAGGGGGTCCTCCCGTAGCCCCGCGATCCAAGAACAATCCGAGAACAATTCCAGAAGATATCGTGAAATATTGTCCAATGGCGGGAGGTCGATCCAGCGACCCAGCTTCCCGAAACTTCTTTACCCGAAATTTCCCTTTTCGCGTGGCCATTCATTGTCCATCATTTTCATCGAGATCCCTCTACCGTGAATTCGGTTTCGGATTTTTCTTTTTTCTATCGTCGTCGCCTTCGGCCGTTTCCAAGTCGGAAAGAACCAACAGGGAAAGCGTTTCGCGTTTCATCCCTTAAACCAGCGGCTCGGTTTCCGACCGCGTCTCTAGATGGCAGCACCACCCTCGAATGTACGCTACCGTTCGCAAAGATTCGCACAAACTCCGACTTCTCCGACAGATATGGAAGAAACGGTTCCTTCGATCGGACATCCCCGATCAAACCGTTCTTATCGCTTCCATTTCACGTCGAGACGCACGATGAAAATGATATTCGACGCCGCCTCGTGGACGTGCAGTTTTCTATGATCAGGGACTGTGGATTTTATGAATATCTAACAAAATTGAATTGGTGCGATTTAAGGCAATAAACAGATTAACAGAATTTAAGAATGTCGATGTACCATTTTCAATTTTCCAAGATTATTAAAGGGCCACTTTTAAAATGGCCACTTGCAGTTGGTGCAGAAAATTTTTGTTTTGCATAAAGATGCACAATATAATAATTAGAATGGAAACAAAATGGTTCAGACGATTCGTTGCAAGACGTTTTCGTTCTAGATCGTTAAACTGCTTTTTATTGTATTTTATTATATTATTTTATAGGGGAAAGGAGACAGTCGATTCTCGAAGCGTCCACCGACAGCTGAATAATTTAGGGTCGCGCGATGATAATGTAGAAATAAAGAGCTCGTAATTAGATTTCGATCGCACGAACGGTAGCGTATACAATCGCGATTCGATCGGTATAGGCGTAATAAAGAGATTACGTCGGTTTCTCGTGTTTCATCGAATCACGGATGATCGATGCTGCTGGAAGGGGGCGGGGAAAGATTGAGAGCGCAGCGAGGGAAGATAAACGTAGGTGACAAACGAGCATCTACGAATTCGTTGTTCGCTGCGGGCGATCTGGATCTCCGTCGCATTAGGAAGGAGTGGCCTCGATAACGCGACCCATTGTACTTTTCGTTCCATGATTCTCGATTTCCATTCTCCGCGCGTGGAGAAGTCATTCTCCGTTGAAACCGGAGAACGACAGGATGCCTGGGTTTGTGTGGAGAGAGAGAGAGAGTGAGCGGAGCTCGTGAAAATCGAGCTCTCTTCGACGAAACGCGTAAATTTGTAAGCATGGGGCCGAGTCGCTCGTCCAATTCGCCGCGATATTTCCGGTCTCTCGTTCGATACGGCAACTTACGCACCGCGTACTCTTGGAGTCGGACTTAATTTCATGATTAGAAGCGGTGCGGTACGGTCAGGCGTACGGAAGCGGCGCACATCCAACCGCATGCACGTGTAAGTAATGTTTCCTGTCATCAGGAAAACTCTCTGCAGTAAAAGTCTCGGAATGGTTACGGGCTTCCCTTTTACGTTCCCGGTCCTTTATTTCTCGCGATTCGTCCGCGTAGCAAAGGGAGAGAGAGAGAGAGAGAGAGCGAGACAGGCGGACCGCTCTAATTCTTGGCATTTATTTTCAACGCGTACGGCAGACTCGCTATTCGCCGCGACGCGCGACGGAACGATAATTAGGAAACGGTACCTACGCGGGAAGGGGTCGGATCTGCGAGATCCGCCCCCTCGAAGCAACCGGCTATTCGACAGGCAAACCCGTCACATCCCTTGACAGTTTACCGTTTGCCTTTCTCTGTTTGCTCGAGGATTCCCCGCTCGGTTAGGCTACGCTCTATCCAAACAAGGGCTGAACGATTGGGTAACGAGGAGAAGAAAGGTCATTCGTTCTGTGGGCGAGCTCGGTCCGGCGATCCATCCCCTGGACACAATGTTCCCGCAGATCGGACCGAAAAAGTCTTTTGTAGCATCCGCGCGGAGACGTTAGCTTTTTTCCCTTTTTTGACAGAAGGCGAACGGACAGCCAAGCCATCCCGATGCGTGTGCTGTCGCGACCCTCTTCGGCCGAAGCAGTCCTCGGCGTCGATCGTCGCGTCGATTTCGCATTTAATTTGCATACCGATATCGGAGCCATTGTGCGTCCGAATTCGAATCCGAGCTCGAGGCGAACAGTTGCCACACGGTGGCGTATTTGCCGGAGGATTTGGCCCTCGCGACACGACCGACCACTCCGCCTACCTTCCGTTAGGGTGGCTGTATTCAGGGCGAGTAGGAGGGATTTCGAAGACGATACCGCACCGGATGGGACGCGAGAAAAGGGAGCGGGAAAGCCCGTGTCTGCCTTATTACGCATGCACCCCGTCCGGCAAAAAGGATTCGTTTGCCGGCCGATCGACGAGCCTATCTTCTCGCTTCCCGTGCAATTGTGCCTGCGGCGCTGTGCAAATAGGTACTAGCGTGTAAACGGAGATGCGTGTTGCCACGATCGCTAACCCAAACCTATCGTCTATCGTTTATCGTCGTAGGGGAGTGTTTTTTCGAGGTACCTAAAGAAAAGTTAAACGAGATCTCTCGCGAACGTTTTGCTCTCGACGATTTCGCAAAACGATACGATTGCTCGAAGCGTCGGCTTCTGAAACTGGCTCACGTAATTATTCGAACGTTCCGAGATTCAGAGACAAGCTTAACGAGCCCATTCATGGCAACTCGAGCATCGAATCCAATGTTTATCATGCAGTTTCTTTAGCAGAGGTTTGAACAGCTTTTAAGGCCTGCGCCGCTTTTATTTTCCGCGATTCATTGGCGAGCTGATTAAACGGCCGATAGAATTCGAAACGGTACCTGCGCGTTGTGGAATGTCTTTGTGTTTAATAAATTGCTGAACGTTCTACCGGATCTGATACCAGCGAATCTACACTCGATCTTATACATCGACTCGATGATTCATTTATAATGAAAATTAGTGAAATTTAAAGCAGCAGACACAGATTAAACAAATGTAACTGATGTACATATTGCTTTCAACGTATTCGAATCATTGTCTGTTGCAACTGATAAAGAATATATTTATTTTGCACCAAGATCCGCAGTTCAGTCGAAGATATTCTACGCGAGACGAAACATCAGGATTTTCCGGTGAAAACAGCTTCAAGCGCGAAGGGTTAACTGCACACGGAATAAATCATCAGTATTTGCGACGTTTTAATCGCGGGTATAACGGACGGCCGAGCACGAGATCCGTCGACAGTTTCGCGTGCGACGGACCGAGAATAAGATTGCGGAGAAAAAAATGGAGGAGCGGCTAAACCGTTCCGAGTAGAACGCGACTCGTTAGCGCTTCGTTGTTCGATCGAAGAAAGCTGACGTGCTAAAAAGGGAAACGGAAACGAGCCGGGGTCCGCAGAATAGTCGAGAGGACGCCGTCGATCTCTGCTGCGGCGTGAAAGCACGGGACAAAGGATCGTGACCGATTACGGATGAGCAAATTGGCGTTTAAAGGAGCGCGCGGCTGACGCGTCAAAGGAATCGCGTGTCATCGTTTTCGCGAAAGGAAACAGTACTCGTTTAGGTTTGCCGGAGCATTAGAGAAGACGGGGCGAGACGCGACGCCTCGGGGAAACAGCGGCCATTGTGTCGGCCATCTTTGACCAGCAACTGTTACGTCGCGTTGTGTCGCGTCGCGTCGTCGTTTCGCCTCGCGTCGCATCGGTCAGCTAAACTCGTGACGCGGCGAAATGACGGGTTGCGTAGAACATTTGGTTGGCGTGGACATCGGTCTTTCTCGTTCTGCCGCGGCGTCCCCGACACAATGGACGCTCGGGATTCTGCAAAAACCGGTAGCCGGAAGACAATCGAACCGCAACGCTATTGGATTTGACGAAAACGAAGAGCTAACCGGAGGTAACCGGAGCTAATCGGAGCTGCTTGGCAGCGGCAGACCGATTCTACCTTGTATAACTCGAAGTCTCTCGCGTGCTCCTCGTAATTGCTTGTCACCGAAATTGATCCAATTCTCTGACAACGTTATACGACCGCGCTCGCCGCATCGTTTTCGGCCGATGGGGCACGTCTACTTAGGATGCAATTTTCTCGTTTAAACGCTTTGTCCTTTGTCCGCGTCGATTTCTAGCCGCGAAATTATCGGCGGTTCTCGTTCGGGCTGCCCGTCCGTTGGCCAACTTATCGAACATCGAGTTATCTGCAGCAACCTGGCGGGAAACAAAAAAAAAAAGAAAAACAACAGGAAAAAAGAAGTTTAGCTACGAGGACATCGATCGAAAAAGAGCGGTTCGCTTTGTGGGAAGGTAGGCATCGAAGCACACAGGCACGGGGACAAAGCAAGCGGGCAGCAGGCAGGCAGGCAGGCAGGCAGGTCGGTCGGTCGGTTTTGTCCCGAGGGAGAAATCGCGGGTTTATATAGCCAGTTGACATCGAAATCCAGTGACGTATCTAATTGGGAGCAGTTTAACGGCGAGGGCGGATCACCAGGATAAGCCGTAAGCCGATGAAGCCGCTGCACGAGATCACCCCAGGCTTATAACTGCCGGGGAATCTTCTCTTCGGACCTCTCTTTTCCAGCCACCCCATGGAAGCGGAGGCAGAAGTAGTAGCAGAAGCAGGCACAGGCTGCTTCTATACTGTACGCTCTACACTCTATACTCTACACTCTACTATACCAAGAGTATTCCGGGCCGTGAGCCGTGATACGACACGCAACCCTCTTGCCGCCCCTTCGGGTACCATGGCCGATCCCCGCACACCCCAGCTGCTACCCTCGCCTATCTGCCGGAGAATCCGGCGTAAATAATGCCGATTATCCCCCCGGCAATTGTTTTATCGACCGAGCTGTCCCGCTCGAAGAGAGCAATCTCGAAAGAGGGTGACTCCGTTCCGCGCCTCACCTCCGACCTTTCCCCGGTACCCATTCCACTGACCTTACACAGATTTACGAGTCGGTTCGCGGAGGGTGAAGACTCGCAAAGTAAATTTCTTCCGTCCTCTTCCTCCCGGAGAAATTTACGAAAAATTCGGGCTCGCGACGCGTGAAAGGGCTCGTTAAACGAAAAACGCTCGAGCCGACCGACGACGACCAGTACCGAGCGGTCTCGGCCCCGAGGAACGCGTTCGATCCTTCGACAACGTCTGCTACGTTCGAAAGACTCGCCGCTCCTTCCGCCATTTAATGGAATCGATAAAAAAGTATCGCGCCGTAACTCATCTCCCTCGTTCGAGGCGAGACGACCACGAGATACGTAGGTACCTATACCCTCTTGGCCGGTTTCGCTGCTATAGATCGCGGGCAAACGAGCGCGTTTATAATTTTTTGGCGGCGCGGGGGCCGAGAGGGAGGCTCCATTTAATAGTTTCAGTTGAATAGGGCCCTCCCAGCAGCTCCGCTTCCTCCGCTTTCTCCGCGGCCTAATGGAACTCGCAGCCGCCGTTCGCTTTTTGCGCCCCTCTCGGCCACCCCCCTCCCGCTAATTATGAAATTGCGTACACAGGAACACGGCTACTCCCTTTCTCCATCGCTCTCTCCCTCTTGCTCGGTTCGTCGAGCCTCTTCGAGCAATATTTGAGCGCGAATTACACCGCTACTCCCTTCGGTCCTGCTCATTATCCCCTCCCGCCTCCCTCCCACGCGGCTTCCCCCTTTTCCCCGGGTCCCATTCACCTCCGGCGCGCGTTCAACGCTGCGAATAGTGAATAGCGAGAGGCGTCTTCGCATTTGCCGCCGTTCAAAGAAACGTTACTCCGTGTTAATGAGACTCGTCCTCGTCGGGGCCGCGACGATCCGAACGATCGTCTCCCAGGACCATTTCCATTCGAAGGTGTGCCGGTTCAATTTTCCATCGTCGATGGCGTCGACACCACCTCCGACGTTGCCGCCTCGCCTCTAATTACCGACCTGGGCAGAACCAAAGTAAACTGGGTCACCGGAAACTAACGCGCGACGGCGGAAAGAACGAAACGATTAGCCTCTACGCGGGAGCATCCCGTTTTCTTCCGCCAGGCGCGCTCCTCCACTCGATTCTCCCTCTTTTCCACCCTCTCGCTCTCTCTCTCTCTCACCCCTGCTGTTTCTCTCCTAATGGCTAAAAAAGTCTCCCCAATTAAAAAACTAATTTCGATTAGAGTCCCCGAGCGGCCGTTCGGTATCGTGTAAGTACAAGCCGCGGGGCATCGGCAGCGAGGGGTGAAAAACTGTGGAGGATAAGTTGCGCGTTTCCAACTTCGTACCCCGGCGTTGTGCGGGTGGCCGCGTTGCGTAAAGAACAAAGTAAGAGGAAGCCGAGAGCAATTTCTGAAGCTTCGAATTTTTACGGTGTCTCGCGGTTCAGCCCGCAGAAAAATATCCCGAGAGTTTGTCTCTTGATTAACGAGCTTGGCTCTCCCCTGCGTCTGCAGAAAACGCGGAACCACCGTGTACGGATAGTGGCTCGTACTCCGAGCAGCCTAAAAACACGCCAGGTTCGACGAAGCTCTATCTCTCTACCTTTCGAAAGATCCGCACAGAATTTTCCCCGATTCTCTCGAGGCCTGCCGAGGCCTGCCGAGCGAATCGCTCCAAAGATATATACATATTTATTTATGCGCGAATTAGTATTTATGTTGGCGCGTAGCTACGGGCCGTGGCCCGTGGCACCCCGCGGCTCTTAGGCGTGGATGCTTCAACCGGTATTTGTTATTCTAATGTCGCATTATACGTTTGTTTGGGGGCGTGGGCGAGTAACCCGAAGTGTGAAACACGTTGTAACTCGTAGCCGGGTCCACCGGTCCTCCTGGAATTCCAGCCTGCCGGATGGAACGAAGCTGTCGCGTTAGCGCTCGGTGAAAAGCGTTTCATCGATTCGGACGGAGTCGAACACTTCCAGCTACACCTCCGTCGAATCTATACAGGTGCCGAAACGTGATTTTCGTGTTTATCCCTTTCCTAATACCTCAACAATGCGAGTAGAGGCAATATCATCCAATTCCATCCATCACTTTTTCGTTCACATTCTACGCGACTCCAATTTATTCTACATCTAGATCCGCAAAGCCGTGCTCTCGAAAACGAGAAGAAAATTCGACTTTCGACAGGTTGCCCCCTCGAACGAGGTTCCGTAGAGCCAGCGAAACGCCGTGAAAATGGACCAGTATCTCCGAACCAGAGATTTTTATCTGCCCGGAGCGATCTTCTCGGACAACGCGGTCTCCCTTCCTCGAAATTTACAACTCCGTCGCTTCCTAGACACCGGGTGTTCTTCCCAGGGAAGAACTTACTACCGGTAGCGGCAATAAAATGCCGACTTCATTATATCCGTTCGCCTGCCAGCCTGTAATTAATAGTCGCCTCGATATTAGTATCGGCCATTTCGGAAACACGACTGACGCGCGATGCGCGCTTCCATTCGAGCGCGGCCTAAAAGTTTTGCTGTTATGCACAGCCATTGGAGAACATACAGGGTGCATATCGTAGGAAACGTATCGTAGTGCGAGTTGTTTAACACGCGTGTTGTTAAACGCGTTGTTTAACACGCGTTCGCGTGCCGATCATTATCGCGGTCCGCGGATCTCGCGCCTGGACTTTCCGCGTTTATCGCGTCAAGAGACTAGATCCACTTTCCTCCAGCTCCGGAGTTGTCGACGATAGCTGCGAGGTTAATCGAGTTCGCTCGAGTTCGACGCTCCGCGCCGTGCCGTCAACCACTGCTGGATATTTCGCGGCTGTCGCGTCGCGATCAGCAAAATTGCTCGCGCGGTATCTATGTGCCTACAACCAATGGCGGCTTCGTTACAGCCTGTCGCCTCTCGCGATGCAAATTCGTTCACCGACGGCACCGGTGCTCGATACCAGCGATAATGATTTGTTAACGGCAGCCTATCGATGCCCGAGAGATGCTTTACCTTTTCGAAAAATGTAAGAAAATTATTGCTAATACGCGTACGGGGTGTAGAGAAATTATACCGGGTGGTCCACGCAACTTGCACACACCTATATAATTTCCAAAGTATGCGTTGCACGAGAAAGTTTTGTACACAGAAGTTGCTTGGTCTGAAGGGGTACATTATGTGGTGTATTTATGTTTTTTACAGGTGGAAGTGTTTCGGAGATTTGAAGGTCGACTTTGTTTTTTTTTTTATGGAATATTATGTTTTTTGTACCAAAATATGAAAGAATGTCGAACTCTGTGTAAAAAGGTTTTGACCTTCATTAGCCCTAAACCTAATAATTAACGAGCAAAATTTTCAGGAGATAAAGTGAAATTACTCTTAATTATTAGGTTTAGGGCTAATGAAGGTCAATACTTTTTTACTCAGTTATTAACAATCCTAGTGTTCCCCATTCTCAAAAATATTTCAACGAAAAAAGATTGCGTATAGTATAGCGGGTATAGTTATGAATAAAATTGCTTGAAGAATTTACTTGAAGAATCTACAAACATTGTTTCATTATCTCGGACTCATTAAAAAACACGTGTAACACGTGAAACACGTGTATAGCTCTTTGTATGTTGTGATGAATTCCGAGATTTGTATTTCGCACATAAATTGCCAGTCCAGTCATAAAGATAAAAGGAAAAGTAGAATGATGATACAATTGTCACGTTTCCTACGCGTTACGGGGAATAAATAATCAAAGGTTAAGTATAGGGTTCTTTCTTTTCCATTTCTGTCATCTCCACGTGCATCGAAAGGTTGCCGTTGATGGGTTATTACCAAAGTCGGGGCGGTGGTGTCTGCCACGGATAGCCGTCAGCGATACATTGCCGTGGCAGGATATGGTTTTCCGGGGTGGTTGGCTATGCGCGCGGTCGTCCTCTTTTCCCGAGTCATCCTCCGAATCTGTTTGCAGCGTCGTTTCTTTTTCTTCTGCGTTCGGGTCTGGCTACTTTCGAGAGCCCACGCATTGTAATCTCGTTGATGCGCGCTGCGGAGGAGAAGCAAAGGAGGGGAAGGGAGTGGAAAAAAAAGAAAGGAAAAGAAGAGGAAAGAAAAAGGTCGCGAAGGAGGAATGTGTCGCGCGCGGCATGTGGCCGCATTACGTGCGCTCGGTTCGTCGGCGCGCGAGCGAGCGAGCAAGATCGAGCAAGACCGAGCAAGAAGACCGATATCGGAACTCGCGAGGCGAGCTGCAACCGAGAAATCCTTCCTGTGCGAGCCTGGAGGCTTTTCGGCGATTCGTATCTGTTTTAATTTGAATAATCGTCGCTCGTTGCCTCGCCCGTTCGCTTTCGGCTGGCAACGTTATCTCGCGGCTTTATCCTTCGCGGCAGATGCTCGCTCGAGTATATCTGCTCTCTGCGACGGGTCGCGCAGCCCGACTGCTTACTCCTTTCCGAGAGGCGCCATCGTAAAAACCGAGGGAAATTTTCATGTGTAAAGGGCCGGTTCCGACGCGAGACAGTTTACATTTTCTACGCGGGCTTCTTCGGCCGAAAGCGTCTGAGACGCGAGAGCTGGCGCCGCGACGCTCTCGACGGTCTGGCCGAGGTCTCTCGTCTGGCTCTCGAGTAGCTGGAACCCGATGTCCTTTCACAAAGACACGCCGAACTCGTCCTGTTCATTTTTCGCCCTTCGTGTTTACTACTCGTCTGGTCTTCCCTCGACATCGTCTCCTCGTTATCGCCGCCGCGAACGGCAATTTCGTTGTTATTATTAGGAACACCCAGAGAGGAGAGGAATAGAGAGACCGTGTGTTTACCCTCTCCAGAGTAGCCGGCCACTCGACGCTGCAAGAGAAGCTCGTGCCACGAAACATTTTCGTTTATACTCCGCCTACCGTGTGCTGCTTCTGTTCGCTCTCGGTCCGTGTGCTTGTGCTATACGCTGTGCGCATGCAAGGGAGCCGACCGAACTCTCGAGTGGAACACGTCTTTTCTTTCGGCGGCGTGATCGATGTCGACCAGAACTCGAACTCGCACGGTTCACGGTTCAGAAGTGGTGTTCGCTCTCGTTCCCGAGTCTCTGCGCGACCCGGAGGAAACCGACGAGAGGCATGGTAGCTGTACGAGGGAGAGATTCGACGCGATCATCGAACATAATCGAGAGCTCGCCACCGAATTCGAGCGCGCGCTGCGTGGGTGGCCTGTGCTACCACCACTACCGTCCAGCGTCCACCTTCCTCCGGCAACGGTAACCACTACCGGCTGGCGAGGCAGCTCGCGCAGGCCTCTCTTCTCTCTTCCGATGATGAATGACTTTCGTATAACTCTCCCCGCAGCTTCGTCTTCTCTCAGTCGCTTGGCTCGACTCGTTCGCATTCGGTCCTGGTGCGCGTCTCCTCTCTCCCCACCTTTTCTCTTCCGTTTCCGTCGATTCGCTCGAACAAACGGACGATTTGCATCCACGATTGCCACCGCGCCACTCTACTCGCGAAAGAGAGAGAGAGAGAGAGAGAGAGAGAGAGAGTGTGTAGCAAAGTCGACTTTCGGTCGGTGATCGTGGCTCGCAGAACAATGGAAATCATTTATCTCGGCGCGGATGCGGATGCGGATTCGGTTGCCCGCGTTGTCGTCCAAACAATGGCGCGCGCCTCTTCGTAAATGAGTCGGAACGAGGGCAACGACGACGAGGCGACGGCGTCGTCGGTCCATGGTTAACCGCAGGTATACAACGTTGGATCTCCGACCGGGCGAACCTCGACCCGTGGGAGGTTGCGCATTTTGCTACAAGAAACTCGAGTTAAGTGGATACAGTCGTAGCCCGTTAAACGCCGAGTTTCGCCATGGGTGACGAATTTGAAAGGCGACGGTGACACCTCGGAGCATCCGCAACTGCCTTAAAAACATTCGAATGCCAAAGCGAACGGGGGGTCCCTGGGACAGCTCGTTCGTTCCTGCGGTTCGAAAGACTTTTCACTCCTCGATCCTTCTCTCTCTATCTCTCTCTCTCCCTCTCTCGCCCCGTCGAGTGTTACGCGTCGTCCTTTTCAGCTACCTGAAGAAGGCGAGGAGGTGGAAGAGACGGGTCTTCATATTTTATACGGGATGGGGATCCTTTATGCGGTCGACTACGGGGGCACCCAGCGTGTCGAATAGAATTCAGGAGGCCGGTACACGATAGGTATTTTGACATGCCCGAGAAATTAGTATAATAAAGAGGGGGGCTACGTAGACCGGCCAAGTGCCTAAACACACGCCGTAAATCTCTCCCCCGGTGCTCTCCACGATCCGAGGAGAGGAGAGGAGGTCTCTCCGCGATCGTACGCGAGCCGCATCCAAGTTGCGCCCTTTTTCGAGCCGTCAGCCTCGATCCCGGCGACGTTTGATCGATCGGGACGAGAGCGGCCAGATACCGGCAACGGTTTTTATCGCGATTTCTCCTTTTTACGCTTTGTTACTGCTACTACACCTTTCTCTCTTCATCCCTCTCTCTCTCTCTCTCTCTCGCTCGACTTGGAGCGTTCCGTGAGATCGGTGGAGCAGACAGCGCAGCGACTCGTCGCATCCCGTCTCGACGAACACGGAATCGTCGGCCTCGAATAAATTCACCAGGCGAGATTCCGCCTGAAAAGTCGATCCAACACGGTGTACGCCTCTATTAGCGGCCGGTGTGGATACGTATGTATGTGTATCGCGACGCCTGGGCCAACGCCAGTGGCGTAATCGCGATACCCGAGCTGTCGGAGGCTGGGAGAAGCAATTTTGCTCGTCGGACAGACCGCTTCAAGATCCTGGAGCATTTCGTGCGACTCGTCGCGACGATTCAAACACAACTTTTCTGTAAATTTACAATGTATCCTGATCGTTTTTAGTTGGGCGGATCGTCGACTCCGAACGAAATTGTTCGTTATGCTTTCTCACCTCTGTTCGAATGGAAGTCGATCGAAATACAAAAATGTTTCTACCAAATAGTTCTCCTGGGCGAAGAGGTTGCGAGCGAAATATTTGGTGAGAGAGAATAAACGCTGTCTTTCGAGAACCGGTGGACCGAGTGCTACGCCACTGTTCGTAGAGTCGTGGTACATACGCAGATAGGTACGAACGCCGGGCATCCGGTGCGCGAGGGGTCGATCGATCTCTCTTTCGTCGTTGCGCGGCCACGCTGCTTCGAGATACCTCCGGTATCGGTGCCGGGTATGGCGATGGAGGTGGTGGAGGTGGCGGAGGTGGCTGCGCGATCGCGGTGGTGGTGGTAGCGTCGACGACGATGGTCGAAGGTAGCGAAGCGAGGTGGTCGTGTCGGTGGTTAAACGGGGGCGTGGCCCGTCGACGGGGAGCGTGATCGAGATGGCGCGGTGTGGGGGGAGGGAGAGGAAATCGAAGCCCGCCCCTCGGTTCAGCTGGTACGTATCGCGGCGTGGCTGGTCGGTTCGCTTTGCTCGACCAGCCCCAGATCCATCTCGCTCGGTCGCCCGCCTCGTTCGAACTGGGCGAGGCCCCGCCCCCTCGGGGCGCGCGCAATCTCCCTCTCTGTTGCACGCGAGGGCTCGGCATGGTCGCGTCTCCTCGCGTTATCGGAGGTCCGTGAGCGGCCAGGATCGAGCGCCGTTGCCGTCACCCTCGTCGGCTTGGTGGGGCGAACGGTGCGCGTGGGAGGAGTAGCGGCGGCCCAGTGGAGTTCGGGAAGTCGAGCAGCGCAGACGCGTTCGTTCTGCTCCGCGACGATCCGATCCTAGTCTTGGCCATATCTTCTGCGCGTCGAGCAACGCGTGTATATCCTCTCGCAGCGACGACAACGTCTCGACATCGACGTCGATCAGTCGATCTCACGACCGGACGTCCGAGTATTCGAATCGTTCGCGCACCTCGCGATCGCCGAAACGAAACGAAAGTCGATGGGAAGTGGAGGTGCGTCGTCGTCTCGCGGTTCATCGCCGTATCGTCGACGGCAGCGACGCGTCGACCGCGAAACGATCAGGCCGACGAGCCGCGTCGCGTCTTCTCGCGAGTGACACGGTGGTGATCCCTGCGCGACCGTACCAATTATATCCGGAGAAAGATCGAGCGTTCGAGAGACGACCGTAGTCGCTCGACCCTAGAACAAGAGGGACCAGCTTTCAGGAGACACGTACCACTCGAGAAAAACAGGTCGGAAGGCTTTCGGAAAAGTTGGAAATCGAGGTGTCGTCGCGCGAGAAGGTATGCCTACGAAAGGGGAAAGGGGAAAAGCGACGGACTTCAGCATCGCGGCCATCATGGCGCCCAGGGGTCCGTCCTTCGGGCATTACCACCTGCAGGGCATCGGCAACACCGCCGCTACCGCTAACACCAACTTGGAGTGTCCGACCGGCAGAGGATTCGTCGCCAATTCCGCGCTCGATCACCGTAAGTTTCCTTTTTTTTCTTTCTTTGTTTCTTTCTTTTCTTCGTCTCGGTTCGATAACCTCTTTCGCGCGAAAGTTACCCCGTCGCGTCGGGACCAACCAGCAACATCCAGGAAACCCTTTCACGCCTGTCAACGACTCTTCGGACAGGTTCCCTTCCAACGCGTTTTCGAGTTCGTTCGCGTATGGATGACATTGGCCCCCGTGCAATCGTGCTGCCTGCAGTCTCAAAAATTATCCGGTTAACAGGTTCAATTTCCTGAAAGAGACGTCGCGTCGGTCCCCTCGGCCGGATTAGGTGTCGACAAGTTTCTACGGACGAGTCGGGAAAAAACCGCGATAAAGATCGTATCCGTGTCCCTGCAGCGGTCGAGTCGTGTTAACCCGTGTCGCTTTAATCTCGCGCCTTGTGGTCTTGTATTCATTTTTCTGCCCGTTGCAAGTTTCTTGTTCCTCTACCTGCCGTCCGATCGACGATCGACGGAAGCGAGAATTAGAGAAATTACTAGTTAGATCAGTCGTACTCAATCTGCGGCACGCCAAGTTGTGTGCGGTTCGAGACACTCGTATTCATTATTAAGTAATTTTTCGCACGTCTGACAACGGGAACATGCACGTCGTGTTTAGTTATTCATTATTTATTCATCGTAATCGCTCCAAAAAAACAAGAGCGAGGAGTACAGCTGATTTAGAGACTGGCAATGTCCTCTTTCGCCTCGATTCTCGCGGAATTGTTCGTTCCAAGCCAGCAGAAACGAGTTGAATTTGAATGCGAACTCGCGCCGACCGCGGTCCTCTACCGTCGGACCGTCTCGGGCCGCTCGGGCGTTGCTTCTCGGAAAGACGGCGTTCTCGGAAACGGTCGATGCCCGTGTTTTGTAAAATCCTGAGCAGATTATACTCGCTTACAAAAGGGGACGATAGCGAATCACGTCCGCCCGCGAAATACCGGCGAGAAATATGTAATTCCGGTGCAGACGCGGCGCTCGATTCTCGCGGACGTTCGTTGATCCGAGCGCGTCAGACTCGCTCGTTCTCCGTCCGTTTAATTAGAAATTCACGATCCATCGGTCGGCCGAAAATAGACGGTGGGCAGCGTAGTCGAGGAGACGACGGCTGGCGGGAGGACCGATGATAATTAGCGGGCGAAACGGGAGCGCCGCGGACCAGAAAATAAAGCGGCTAATTGTTGCCAACGGATCGCGCGTAAATTTTACCTGTTCGCACCGAAATTAACGATCGGCGAGCTATCTTTGAGGTCGCGCCGGTGTAATTTCGGCCCGAGGAGGAAGACAGCGCGCGCGTGTGGACGGAAAATTGGTTGGACGGGACGCGCGACGACTCGACGCTTTTCCCGATGCCTCGGCGAAGCGGAAAACGTCGATGCGCGCGCGTTCCCGAAGTGGAAAAAGGCGAGCTGTTACACGACCGGCCAATTTTCCGACGAGGGAACGTAAATTGCCCCTGTTTTTGTCTCGGAGCGCTCGACCGTTCGCCGCTTTCAGCCGGTAATCACATTAGCGCACTTAACGACGCCATTACGGCTCCCGTGGCAATCTAGAGATTCTTAATCGTTCCCAAGAACAAGTTTCGCCGTGTCGGCGGAGAAGGAACGAAGGAGAGAGACCGCAACACGAGAACGGAGAACGGAGAATAGCGAACAGAGTGAGGCGAGAGTGGCGAGGGGCAGGGGAACAAGGGAGCAAGAGAGAAGGGAGCGGAGCGGCCGAGGTGGAAAACATTAAATACCAACCCGCAATTAGATTCATAAGATCTCGTACCGCCGTCACGTGTAATCATTGTCTCGCGAGAGCGCGTATATCGCGCAACGCTGTCGGCTGGGACGCCGAGGGAGAAAAAAAAGAAAAATGTGTGCACGCGAACGGCTCGGAGTTCGGTACAAAAGCGCCGTGTAGCGAGACGGCAACGCGAAATCAATTCGGCCTGACGGCGGTGTGGCGTGCGCGCGATAATAACAACTGGCCGAGCACGGCGAGCAACGACGTATGTATGTCCGGCGACGATAAACGCTGAATCGAACTGCCGCCGTTCGATCCTGCGGATATCGCGTTCTCCCGCGATTTTTCGGAAATCGAAAGAGTGCTCCAGGTTCGTCGCTCCGCTCGTTCCGTCGATCCTCTCAAGTTGGAGCACCGTCCTTCGAACGGCTGGGTGGTGACAGGATTCTGGGTGGTCGGCTGTCGGTCGTGGCAAAAGGAAGCTGACGTCAGTAGCTCGGTCATATTTCTTCTTGCCTTAAGATCATGGAACATGGGACCACCTCTCTGTGGCGAGCCACTGATCGGCCGACCGCCAACACTTCCGGTTTAGCCAACTCCTTCGCGCGATCTCCCGGACCAATTAATCGGCTCGAAGTCTACGCGAATATTTTACACCGACCGCGCTCCGGTCCTTCCTCGGCGAAACGTCTTCGACAACGAGTCGATTGTTTTTCCTGTTTGCCAGCCCGAAATCTTCTTCCTGTTCGCAGGATTCGCTGCACGCGATTCCTCGGACGGTTCGCAAATATCGGCAACTCACTGTGCAACGAGAACGCGGGAACACAACAATGGGTTCGCGGTCGTACGAGCAACGCCTCTCTCCTCTTCTCCTCTCTCCTCGCCTCTCCTCGTTTCTGTTCGCCTCGCGTGTCGTTGCGGAAGATTATTAATGCACACACAGGCACGCCTCGGGGGAGCGAGTAGCAGGTTGTTGTTGCGGCCGTGTTTGGCCGCGTATGTGCCCATTACGATCGTGATTCGCGCCGGCAAAACGAAATTAGCCGTTTCGAGAGAGACTCACCTTGGCCGGAACAATTGTCGCGCGGTAAACGCTACCGAGAGCGAATCGATGGAGAAACCGGGACGAGCCGAGGATCCGAACGGGACAGGAGAGAGAGAGAGGGACGCGAGGAACTGAACAGGGAGCGCAGGGAGTGCAGGGAGAGAGCCCGCTTACGGAGGTGAAACAGGAATTCGAGATGAAAACCGCGAACGCGTGATGTTCGTGAAAGAACGTCGAGGTCGAGGCGCAACACGCAACACGCACGGTCGAGGTGTTAATTTTAACGCCAGGCTTTCCCCGATGCTTGCCGCTGTCGACCGGCTGTTGCCGTTGCCATTGCCGTTGCGAGTGAACTCGTTCGTTTCGCGAAATTCACGTCTAGTTCGCGACAATGGCACCCGGATGATTTTGTCATTTTCGTCTATCGCCGCACGAGGATGTCGCAACGACGCTCCTCGCAACGAGCACGGGCGGCCCCGTGGGGCACCGATTCGTCGAAAGCTAGAGCAACCAAGCCACACCTCTGGCCGCGTTACGCGAAGAAAGTGCGAAATGAACAGTATTCTGCATATCTGTTCACCTATCGTTATTTAGCAGCGGCGCTTTGGAACAGGAATGGGCACAGATCGCTCCATGGGGCAGCGCCTTCGCTCCGACGAAGCCACGAAATCGTGTTTGCTACTGTACACGGAGAGAAATCATCGGAGCCGTCGAAAAAAGAACGAGATGGATGCTATACCGTCGCTCGCGTCGATGTTCTATGATCCGGAGGATCGTTGCACCGATTGCTCTCCGCGGAGCACTGTCTCGGGCACCGAAGAAAGCGAGAACAACAGAGCCACGCCTACTCGGAGCACCCGGCGCGGCGTGCGGCTCCGGCACCGTTCGTCCCGAAAACTTGCCGTCGAAAAACTCTCGCGAGGCGAACAACGCTCGTTGCCGTTCTCGTCGCCGCGAGCCAACCTTGGAGGATACGTTATTATCGTTATTGTTGAGGGAAACTCTCCCGGAGCAGAGAGTGGTCGAGGTGAGACGAGGCAGCCGAGGTGGGAGATAGAGGGAAAGAGCGAGAGAGCCAAGCCAGGATCAAAGAGGAGCAAAGAAGAACCCGCTCGTACTTGCGTGTGCGACAAGTGCCGATGACAATGAGCGCGGCCTGCGTGAGTGCGTACGTGCACGCAGATCCACGCAGATGCACGGGAGTGCACGGGAGTGCACGCAACGGCCGAGGGTCGCACGCGATGCCCCGCTAACTTACCTTCCTTTTTAACGCGCGTTGCGCGTCCTCGCCGTTTCTCCTCGGTCGAGCGAATTCGCGGCCGAAATTCGCTCTCCGTGTTTTCGACGATCGTCGACCGACCAACAGGTATAATTTTCACCCGGTACTCGCTCTCGCCCCCTCCGTACACGGACGCCGCGTCGCTTCTCTCTTCTCTCGTACGATTATCTACTCGAAGATCGTTCGAACAACGTTTGTTTTCGATGTTCGAGTTGAAACCGGTTGCACGGAGGCGTCGAGCGCTATCAAATATTTGTACACACTCGACGAAACGAGAAAACGGTCGCGTCGCGCTCGGGTCGTCCCTCGGGTCTCCCCTAGAGCGAAACGGTGAAAGTAATTGGTCGACGCCATCGCTGTCAAAAGCGCGTCGTTGAAAATTTGACGAAAAACCGGTTTGAGCACGCGTGGCCCGCACCGTGCTTGCGCGTAACGGCGGCTAGCAACGTTTTCTCGATACCGTTGCGACCACGTTCGCGAGAAGGAACCCTTGAGAAGATTCGTCGATAGTCCCCCTCTCCTCGGAGGACGCCCGGAACGATTCGTTTCGCGGTGCCCCGGAGGAAATTGGCGCGATCGCCGGAGACAAAGAGGCCACGAACTTGGGTCCGGTCCGCCTTGTGTCTCGGGTAATACTTTCTCGGCAGAAGTAATTTTTCTCCTCGGCGTATCGCGACATTCGTCTACAAGAACACGGTGGTGTGCGTAGAGTCGGCGGCGGTGGCGCGCGAGCGTACGTAAATGCACGGTATCGGTAGCGGATCCAATTTGAGATACGAGGCCGGAAGACGCATTGTTCGCGCGGAATAGTACAAATTAACAGATCGGTATCGTGACCGGAGCAATTAACATTGTGTACACTGGCGCGGTGGATTGGCTTTCTTGAAATCTGACGGTTTAATTAGGCGCCACCTTCTACGTAGCAGATGCGCGCCCTGTTTCGATTAATTACCCCCGCCCCTTCGCTCTTTCGCCCCTCCGACACTCGACTCCGCGCGTATCGTTCCGGTACATCTCACTCGGTTAAATCGACACGCTTAATGGTAAACGCGTCGATAAAGAACGGCTCGGTCTCACCTTTTCGAATTCCCCTTCGGCGCGACACGGCCCTCGGACGCGTATCTATCTGCCTCTCTGTCGGTCTCCGTATATTCGGAAGGGAAACGGTTTACTCGCTTCGCGTCTTTATGCCGATGTCGGACGTCCTATGTACCGTCCGTGTCTCATAACGTGGCGCAGGAGCAAGGGAGCGAACAAGTTCGCCGTCACGCGATGCGAGACCGAATTGTGCGCGCACCTGACCAATCGGGCGGTTTCTTCGCGAATTCTTCTCGCATTCCTTCCGCGAGTATCATTTTATCGGACTTATCGTAGTCGGATGGATTCGTACAACGCGGAGAACGATGTTGCAGGGTTGAGGACGTCGCCGGTGAACATCGTGGCGACTGCGACCGTCGTGACGGAGGAGGCTCTGCTAGCCGACGACGAGGTCGAGAACTGCGAGGGCGAGAGCGAGGGTACCGAGAAGTCTGGCAACGAGGAGGACGAGGAAGTCGACGTCGACGTCGAGGAGTGCAGCAGCGTCGACGACGGGCCCGTCCACGCAGCGCCCGACGACCTCAGCGTCACCTCCGGGAGAAAGTGTCAGGACGTCCACGGCGATCACGAACGAAAGCACCGGCTCAGGACCAGTTGCAACTCCGACGAGCTTCGGGACGTCGAGTGCCACCTCGAGACCAAGGAATTGTGGGACAAGTTCAACGACCTTGGCACCGAGATGATCATCACCAAGACCGGCAGGTAAGCCGTGTTGTATTTCACTCGTATCTTCGACTCGCAGTAGGTTCTCTCTCGGATCCTTTGACTTTGAAACGGAACGTAACGTCGCGTCCCGTCGCGCCGCGTCGGATCACTGTGTAGCGTCGTTCGAGCGCCGCGCCGTTCCCTTTACGAACTCGAGCCTGACCCAAAAACTACGGAACCGTACCCCGTAAAACTTGCCTACGTTCCAACGATTCGAGGCGAGCACCTTTTCCAAACGTTCAACCCTCGAACGCACTGTTTCTCGGGGCTCTGTGCGCCTTTCTATTAACGATTATTAGACTGCATAGAGTAATAATTAGACCGCGGATTTTATGCATTTATGACAAAAACGGGCTCGTACAATTTAAAACAGTGGAGGTATTAAAAAGATTTAAGGCCACCAGTGTATTGGTTTCGCCTTAATAAGATAATTAAAAGTAGAATGAAATTTTTATTTGGCTCCTGTGTCTTGCAATCAATGCAAACATTTTTTATTTTGCATAAAGATCCGCGGTCTAGTAATAATTGAACAAGTTAATAATGAGAAATCGAAGTTACGTGAAAATGTACTTACTGTCTCTTTTAAGCACTAACAGTGTTAAACTCTTCTGCTGCCTTTCCAGTTTTATATCTGACCTATTCATTTCCGTCGCTGATGCATAAAATCCGCAGTCTGATGATTATCTAACGGGATCCCCGGGTCCGTTTAAACCCAGCGTTTTAAACTCATCACCTAGCCATCCATTAGCTTGATGAATTTCAATCGAAAGTCGCGCAGTCGGGTGCAATGAGAGAAATATCTTTAAAAAATTGATGAACAACGCCTTCCCAGTATTAAAGGTTCGGGTAATCCACCGTTTTCTCGCAGCCTTTCCTACATGTATTTCAAAGCAAAATATCGGTCGACCGATTCACTAGGACTTGGTTGAAACTGAAACCCAAACGAAAACGAATCGGTGTTCTCTTCGGGGACGAGAACTCGGTAGTGTGGCTGGCGCAGTAGCGAAGTCGCGCAGCCGCGCAGGTGCACCGGAAGATGGCCGAGACCGGCACGAAGCGTCGACGCGAGGCGAGGAAACGCGATTGCGAGAGTAAATGAACGTTTGTCTCGCTTCGACGTTAACCGATTCCGGCGAGATCGCGACGAGATCGCGAGACGGGATCGTGCGACGAAAAAAAGACGACAAACACACCAGGGGGAAAGCTTGAGAGAGAGAGAGAGAGAGAGAGAGATCGACTTTGGCATTCGTTCGAGTTACGACTCGCCTAATTGCCTCAATTTAGTACGTGCGAACACACGTTCGAAGGGTCGAGGAGCGAAAAACACGGCCGCGTGTCTGCCCAACGGAGAAAATGAAATTTTTCGGGATCGCAATTACGCATCGTTATATCGTTCGCTGCCATATTAATTATTAGACTCCCGTGACAACCGAGGGCAGGCCTCTCCTCTGCATTATGGGCTCGGTCGGCTCTGTTCGAGTTACGAGGAAATTGCGGCCGCTCAAACAAAAGTTCGGCTCGAACGGTGCGTACTCGAACTAATGGATTTCATTGAGCGACGTTTTACGAGATATTTAAGGGTGTTTCGGGTGTAATTTATCGTGGCAATTTATGCCCCTTTGTGGATATACCGCGCGAGCGCGCGTTCATTTTTATAGGTATGCTAATAAACTGGAGGCCGCAGCTGCGCGCTCTAAGGATGCGTGACCGCATCCGTGTTACGAGATATTTGTACGCAAGGGAGAACTCGCCTCCGAACCGCTGTCCTCTCGTAAAACGACAACTCCGGAGTCTAACGCGATTTCGCGGTACTCGACGCGTAATGCGTTGCGCGTTACGCGTTACACGATACGCTTTGCGCTCGAACCGAGCTGGCTGTCGCTCGTTCGACCGCATTGGATCGGATCGATCTGAAAAAAATGAGATCACCGTATCGTCGATGGTCTCGATAGCGCTGGGTGGCTCGAAAAGTCTTATCGCACCGATTAACCCCTGCGCAGCCAACCGGGTACCCGGCGACCCATCTACTCCATTTCATTCACCCATTCACTTAGTTTCAGGGCCCCGGGCGAACATTGTTTGGGGGCCTAGCCAATTAACCCAAATGAACTAAAATTTCGGTTAGTCGTGGCCTTTTTGTCGAAAAAGTAACCCCCTCTCTGCCAGTGCCGGACACAAGTCTTAACAAAGGTGAATTCTTCTCGATCGAAAATTAAATATACAATAAATTTTATGATTTCGGCGCAGGGTTCGATCATTTATAGAAAACCAGCAAATGTGCAATTAATTCAACATGCTTCTCAACGTTTCGATCCTTATGTGGATCATTCTCAAAGAGACATTTTCTGCGTTTGCTGTGACAACAGAGACAATATTTAAACGATTATTATTCCATATTCCATGGCGGCGGATGTGTAACTGACAAGACTAACAAGACTTAATCTGGCCATCCAATAAAGTCCTATATCCGCTGCTGAATTTTCTGTTTTCCTAAAAATATTACAAAACTGATCTGCACACCCATTGTTGTTCGCTATCGCATCGAATAATGCCTTTAAAAGACGTTGAACAGCGAAGTTTCTAAATTTTCTATACTCTTTTCTGTATATTCTGGTCGCCCAAACAAGGATGAAGGTGTAAGGACACGTTCTGCTATACGTCGAGCAAGGGTTGTCGTCTGTTCATGCAAAAATAACACCGCTTATAATTCGTTTCTCCAACGCGCCGGTTGCTACAAAATTACAAATCCGAAGCAAAGCTGGGGAACAAAGCTTATAGTTGGAAGTTGGCGCGATTACAGGTGGTAATCAACAAAGTTCAGCGAGTTTGACGCGACGTTGCCTTCGAATCGATCTCGGAATGTTTTCAAACGTTGCGTGTGTATTTTCACGTAGAAAGCATTTTTTAATGTTTTAGTAGCTGGAGTAGATTCTAGCGACGCGCGACGGCGATACGACGCGCGACGGCGATACGACGCGCGACGGGTGTCTATTACGATCGCTTCTTTGAAGAAACCAGGCTATAGTTGAGAGAGAGAGAGAGAGAGTAGTCGATCGATGCGTATTCGCTGTAAACTAGCCGGTGGAGCCAACCGTGAGCAATCAGGAATCACACGCTCCGAATGATTCCGAAGTTTATCCGGTCAAAGAAGGTCGCAGAGGTGCGTGCATGCGCTCGTAGATGCATTCGGTGGTTGCGCAGTGCGCAGTAGAACAGCCTTGAAGCGTACACGCGAAGCAGATCGCGAGCTCTCGTTGTTGGACAGATATCGGATCGGACGGGTGACGTCGTCGAGCGTCGAAAAAAAGAATTTTCGAAACGATTCCGGGGCGTGCCGGTGGGCCGACGTCCTCTTCCTGGCGACGATCGATATATCAAGAACGCGACGATGCACGAATAGCGTCGTTAGCACGAGAAACTCGCCACGAAATCCCCGCTAAGGCTAAACGAAAACGTCACTCCGTCGAGTGACAATACGAATTCGGACCAATCAGGTGGAATTGTCTGGCCCCGCGGGGTGCCGGGGCCATGCGCTCCTCCGATTCTTCCGCGAGGACTAGCTGTGCTCACGGGGCCCTCTCTTTTTCCCACGTTAGCATCCGCCAGTTTTCAGCCTCTCTCCCTTTCCCTTTCTTTCTTTCCTCCTCTCTACTTCTCTCTGTTCCGAGTCCCTCGACGCTTTCTTTACTCTTCGCGTCGCTGTCCTTGCCGCTAGTAGGCCTCGATTTCGGCGCGACGAACAAAGGCAATTTCGAGCGTGCAAAGAGTCGAACGACGTCATTGTGATGACGATAGAGAATGAAGAGCGAAAGGATCGAGCGCGCGAGCGCGGCTCGGTAACTCGCTCGAAACGTTTAAGGAAAGGCTGTTCCAGAGGGCCCTGTCCGTCAGCCTCGGAACGTATAATCAACGAGTTTTCGTCGATCCCCGATCCACCTGACCCAATAACGAACCTTTATCTTCTCTTTATTCGCGCCGAGCGCGGCGCGGAGCGGGGAGCAAAACGAAGCAACTAAAGCTGCGGATACGCTAGCGAGTGTACCTTGAAACATGTTCTGGCACAATTAAACGTCCCTGAGGCAGCGGCCGACAAGTTGAACTTCGCGACAGTTGCTCTCGAAGAGCTGAACAATAGATTTCTAAGGGTGGATTTATAGCGGAGGTGCGATCATCGATGATAGCGGCGCGGTGAAAAGAAACCAACATTCGCGACAACATTTCGACACATACTGATGAAAAAGTACATATGTATTTTCTTTTTTTCTTCACCGCACAGAGCTCACCTCGCTGCTCCACTATAAATCCACCCTAATATTTGCAAAGGCAGTACCGTACGCTTGTGCAAGGTGCTCTCGCGAGAAACGTCGCGAGTTATTATTTAGCTAGTGCATTCGCACCTTAAAATGTCGGAAAGTCGAGCAAAATCGCGCACTCGTACTCTCGAGTTTACCGAGCCGACAGCCGTTCGTGTGTTTTTCGAAGTTTAAGTAGGTGACAGAGAGAAAAAGAGAGAGAGAGTAAGAGAGGGGTGGGAGAAGGTGGCGAAGGCGAAGACTGTGAGCGCGAGCGCGCGGAATATAGGGAGGTGTGGACGAGAGAGCGGGTCAGCGAAGAGGGAGAGACAGGATACCGGCGGATAGAGGGTACTCGTCACGCGAACCCTTCATCAAGGTGCCAGCAACCTACGTTACACACTCACACGTGGCTTCGCGGGGTGAACGTGCACGTTACGCGAGGACGTGCACGGATCGCGAAACACGACGCGCCGAGAACCGAACAACCGTGCACGTCGCAGTGAAAATACAGACAACACTGGGAACACAGATAAAGAGAAACCCGGAGCGAAGAGAATGAAAGAGAGAGAGAGAGAGAGAGAGGCCTGTAAACGTCTATTTATCCCTGTTACTTGGTCTCCTCGGCCAGAACGAAAACCCGAGCGGGTAACTACGATGCGTGTACGGCTCGCAACGTGCATATCGACGGTTCGAGCAAACAGGAGGAGGAGACAAGTGCGCCGTCGCGTTGAAAATTCCAGGGGATCGTCGATCTCGTCGGTACCCGTCGGTCAGCCCTCGGACGATTAGCCGGGTTCGTTCGAGCGAGCGAACCTTGCGAGCGAATCCTCGAAAATCTACCCACTACGTACCGGCAGGAAAGAGCCGCGCGCTCGCGCGGCATAATAATTATAACGGCGACAGCACCTGCTGCGCCGCTGCGAAGTCGTTAGCTCGGCAAACATTTAAGTAACTCGGATGGCCGTGTTCGGATCGCTATAATATCCACTGCTTCCGTAATCCATTTGTGCGAGCCCTTCCGCCGTGCTTCCCCCTCTCCCTCCCTCTCCCTTTCGCCTCTCGCTTCCTCTCTCTCGCCACGAACCATCCTACCCCAGGGCTTGATGGCTTCTCCGACACACTCGTTCGACCCTAAACCGCGCGCAGGCTGATTCACGCGACTACTCGAGGACCTTAAATCGCTCGTAAATTATCCGTTCTCCGAACAAACTGCACACTGTCATCCGCTACGTCTTTACCTAGATTCTAGATAGTCCGCCGGGAGAACGTACCGACGCGACCTTCGTCGATGTCTCTCGCGATGAAGAAGTCGAATAGGATCTAGTTAGGGCTGTGCGAGGACACGAAAATGTAAAGATCTCGATGGTCGGGACGAGGAGTCGGCTTCTCGGAAATTACGGGATTCTCGATTATGTCAAGATTTTCGAAAATGTTCGAGATTCTCCAAGGTCTCAAAATTTTCGAGAACTCGTCTCGATCTCGAAAAAAATTGTCGTCTCGACCCGACTCGAAATTTTCGGGTTCTCGCACACCTTTAGAATCTACTAAACATACAATTAATTTCCCTTGAACCAAAATAAATTTCGATATTGTTGTAATCGATATCTAGCCATTGGAAAATTGGTATGTACCGCTTATAAGTGTTTAGGCACTCCTCTTTCATGATAACTTTTTTAATATTGGACTATACGATTTGAACTTTTTCGGGAAACTTTTCTGGGAAGCTAGAGCAATTAGTTCACTACAGAATGTGAAAAGAAATTTTTTCAAAGATTGCAATTGCTCGGAATTGTAGAAAAAATACTATAAGTTTCATTCTACAACTTTTTTATGTGGGCCTATAATGAAAATTTAAAAAGTACACATTTTGTAGATCTGTGTCAATTATATGCACTATGAAAGTTTCATCGAAATCGGTTGATGCGGGGGAAAACGACAGGCATTAAAAGATGTAAGAATCCTTAGATTTATTGCAGTTACAGGCCGAAAATCGTGAAAAATTGCAGCTTTCACCATCTTTAAACATCTGTAGCTCGTTGTATTGCAACGTCGATCGATTTCGACGAGATTTTCAGAATATGTTTAATTGGCACAGATCTACAAAACGTACTTTTTAAATTAGCCCAAATTAGTCTAAATAGGAACACATAAAAAGTTGAAAATGCAACTTTTAGTATATTTTTTCTACAATTCCGATCTATTACAATTTTTGAAAAAATATCTTTTCACATCCTGTAGTAAACTAATTGCTCTAGCTTCCCAAAAAGAGTTCAAATCGCATGGTCCAATATTAAAAAAGTTATCATGAAAGAGCAGTATTTAAACACTTATGAGCGGTAGTGTAGGTACAATTTTGATCTTCTGTCTAAACGGTTTCAAACAACAAAAATATAGTTACTGTAAGACATAACACATAAATGATTTGAAAAATGAAATCGTTTTACAAGTACACTGCGGAATTTATGCAAGTATAGTAAAAACGAACAGACAACAGAAAATGTATGGTTTTATTATTTTGCATATAGATTCCCAGTCAATTTACAAGTATTGTCCGTATCAATTACAAGTTACAGGAGCTACATGTAGACACTTCTGTTGTTAATCATTTCATCGAATTAAAAACAAAACAATTTTCAAATTCTTCAAACGTTTTCACGATTTTACATTTGGTGTACTGATTTTTGTCCTAGCTAGACGCATAAAATTCTCTGTCTAGTTATTTATGTTCCGCTAAGGAGAGATCAACGTGAATTTCGAAGTAGCCTGACCTCGAAATTGGTAAAAATTTCTACTGCGATGTTTCTCGGATGTTCCTGCGAGACACACGAAATACGATACGCGACAGGCGACGCGCGACGAACAGCTTCCGCGTAATTTAAGGTCAGCCGATCGAACGAATTAGCTGGTACACAGGGATTGCACGGGGCGGAATGCGAGACCGTTGGGGTGGCATCGGCGAAACAGATGCGGCAATACATACGCTTGGTGTGTTGGTGCTCGTCTATTCGGGGTTGGTTTGGGGTCGAGGTGTTCCTGCGATTACGGGCTCGTTAGCCACGGCCCATGGAGGGCCTAGCCTGTTTGTTTCTGCCTAATTTGACCGGGAACCGCGCCGCAACGAGAGAAAGAGAAACGCGGCGGCCGAGCAGGAGCGCGATTTTTTCTCGTGATTCTCGATACGGGCGAACGATCGTTCGTCGAATCGTCGAATCGTTTCGTTTAATCGCGTCGCGCTTCGTTTCCCTATGATTTAAATTTCGCTTGATTCGCGGGCGGGTTTTATCGGGCGGATCGCGTAAAATCGCGCGAAATAAAAAAAAAAAAAACAGCGGTGCGATTCGACTCGAGACAAATTGACTCGTCGCGCGTCGCGTCGGTCGTGATTTCGTGTAAAGATAAACGGGGTCGCGTCGTTGGGGATTGCGATCCACGCAGGGGCTCGAAGCGTAACGCGGAATGGGGCGAGGAGTTAGGAATGGGGGGTGGGGAACGCTCGATTGACTTACTATCGATGCTTAATAGTCTTTTCAATGTATTTCCACTTATCTCGGATACAGGGGAGACCACCCTCCGAGACGGCTAATTTTCTCGATGATATATCGCGTCGCTCTGTCGCTACGAACACGAGAGCGCGTGCGTGTGTGGGAGAGGTAGGGATGTGGCGGGCGGCGCAGCGTTTCCGGCGGACGTTGCGGGTGCTTCGGATCTCGACAGCTTCTTCTTTGAACGGCGTCTAACTAGATCCGCTCTCGCGTCCGATCGAGATGATCGGCGTTCCCCGGTGTTCCGCGATGTTCCTCGATGCTGAAAGAGGAGCGGTCGAGGGGGCTCGTTCGTCCGTGACTGGACGCTTGCGGTCGCCCGGACTCGGCAACGATCGCGGCGTTTGCGGTTTCGATGGTCTCGAAACGATCTCGGGCCGTCTTTCAATGAGCGCTCGCAATTTGTTGCGTTCCACGCGATCGTCGTTAAATCGGTGATCGGCGGGGACTTTGAGACTGTTCGGCGAACGGTGATCAAATCGGTACTCTCCCGGAGATCTTCCAGCAGACGACCACGATGACGCCGCAGATCTGACTGGACAGAAAGAGCTCGTAGAAGGAGGTGTTCCGAGCGAATTTCGCCAGGAAGAGGAACACGCCCGTGTAGATCAGCATGTTTACTGCGCGACAGGAGCAGCCCGCTAACGCGATACCGAGCATACGCGCCAGCCGCGACATCGTCTGCTTGCACGTGTCAGAAATGTTCGCGGCGCGAGCACGAATCAGATCGAGTCTCTCGGCGATCGCGTAGCTTTCCGATCCGGGTGTTTGCGTTTCCGCTTCAAGCCCGCGAACGGTGACTTTCCCTTCCTCTTCTGCGGAGGTCTGACACGTTGTTCCTACCGCCGGTTGTTCGTTCGCGGAGGAGTCCGACGAGCTCTCCGACGAGATCTCCGTCGTAACGTGCGACGAAACGGCCGACACCGCGCCTTGCTTTGCGGACGGCGGAATTTTCTTCGTCGTTGGCTCTTCGACGACCTTCCTCCCTTTCTTCTCAAGTTCTTTCGAGCTGGTAGACACGTCGCGATAGGTCGGAGGTCTCCGGAGGAGGTTGATGTCATCGGCGCACAATCTCGCGCGGATACACGGAGGAAGCTCCTCGAGCAGCGCCGCGAAGTGCTGCGCGCACGCTCTTCGACAGGCTCTGTTCTTTGGGTTGCACGGGCCCGGGCATTCTTGCAATCGACTCATCCTCGGCTCTCTAGGATCTGTCGGATCTTTCGGGACGGTGAGCGCTCGTTGGAAATGTCAGCCGATCTTCTCTCGCCGTCCTTCCCGATTGATTTCCGTGGGAGAGAAAGAGAGTAAGAGAAGCGTCCCCGAAGCCGTATGAAAGTGTTCGCTGTGCTCGGGCGCATCCGCGTCAACGAGGACGCGCATCTGCCGGCGCGTGCGCCTCGACGCTCGAGGTGTTGAAAACTTGACTGCATATAACGAGGTTCAAGGGTGACTCGCCCGCTCGTAACGAAGCTTGAAAGGCCTGCGGGCGCTCCTTTCAATCAAACCGACTACCATGCAGTTGGACGAGCCTTCACGTCGAACTCGAGAACTCGAGAATTCGGGACCGACTCTCTCGCCACGGTTCCAGAAACCGGGCCCCCGCTTTCTTCGACTCCTCTCTTCTAGACTCGGCTCCAGTCCCGTTGGCTAACCGCGCTCCGCAAGTTTTCGCGCCCCCATACTTCTTCTCGTTTCTCGGTCTTCGAGGTTATAAGGTTGTACGGTGAATTTTCCATGTCTGACGAACGACTCGCGAGCAACTTCCGTCCTTTCGATCATCGCGATAAGCGACTCGCCGTCCTTTGTTGAGATTCCCCGCGGCGAGAGCGCCGACTATGGTTTCAACGATCGGTTCGATGTATTGTTTAGCCCCTTGCCCTGCGGTTTATTTTACGGTTTCAGAGATTAGAAGATTTTGGGGGAAGAAAGGAGAAAATTGATATAAATTGTATGCCTATATGTTCTCCAGCTGCTGCACAATTAACGAAACCAAAATAGAATTTTATTCCGGTTTGAAAGAAATGATTGAAAGAAATCTGTGCAGAATCTTCATCACGAGTCAGACGCGATATTGTAAGGCAGGGGGACGCAGAGTCTCAGAAATTCCGTACAATCGAAGTAATTTATGGAACGAAACGAACATTGAAAAGTTAAGACGTGTGAAATTACAATATTTGTTATACTGAATGCAACAACGCGAAAATTAGTGAGCAAGTTTGGCAAATATTCTCGTCTCCCATTTCTGAGAGATACGGCACTGAAGGTGTTAACCCACGCACGTTCCTCAGGGTGGAAATTCCTCAATATACTCTATTTCCATATACTTTCAAATAACTCTTGCGTTTCTTTAACCCTTAGTACTCGACTGGTGCCTCTGAGACGCCATTAAAAATTGCTGTACCATTATTTAAAATATTGTTTACATTATTAGATATGTTGGTATCTAATCAATAGACTGCGGATTTTATGGATTTATGACGAAAATGGACACGTACAATTTAAAGCACTGGACGAATTAACAACATTTCAGGACATCAGTGTATTAATTTCAGCTTGATAGGAGAATTAAAAGAAGATTGCAATTTTTATTTGGCTCCTGTGTCCTGCAGTCAATGCAAATATTTTTTATTTTTCATAAAGATCCGCAGTCTACTAATCAATTTATTAAACATCTAAATATTGCATGAGGTATTATATCAAAATTTCGTATCCACCAAATTTAAAAAATCATTGGGAATGGAAATATTCCAGGCCGGAAGAAATGTTTAATTTTCGAGTTAAAACAGCTCCGAGTTCAAAGGGTTGACCCTTTACACTCGAAGCAATTCGAACTCCAAAATCAAGATGTTTGTTTCAACCCAGATCATTTTTGTTCTCTGTAATCTTTTTTACATTGTGCACATCAAATTGAACCTGTTTTCATATATATAACAGTCGAGCTTTTTATAATTTATAGAATATAGACAAATTTAAGAATGTTGAAACTGTTTTGAATAATGGTATGGCAATTATTAATGGCGCCTCAGACTCGCCATTCGAGTGCAAAGTGCAAAGTTAAAACGTGACGTTCTGAATGAAACATAACTTGTTGTTTTAAAACTTTCTACTCGAGTTTATCAGCAAGTGGCATACACGCGTTATACATTCCCGACTAAGGGATGTGTTCAAAGACTCTTCGGGTCGAATAGGAATAATTCGATTGCCGTCAGTCTTTAAAGGAAGAAGGAATTGATAAGATCGAAGAAACGTCAAGGGATCAATAACTGAAGCACCTTTCCGAATTTCGTGTGTTTATCGACTGACGGCAATCGAATTATTCCTATTCGATCCCAAAGAGTCTTTGAACAGGATGAAAGTGTCGAAGAGAGCAGCCATCACGAACGGAGCGATTTGAAATAAAATTCGTCGGGTGTTTTCCAGACGAATGTTCCCCACCTGCCGGGTGTCGTTCAGCGGATTAAAGTCGGAAGGGAAGTACGCGGTGTTGATGGACATCGTGCCGGTGGACAACAAGCGGTACCGATACGCGTATCACAGGAGCTGTTGGTTGGTTGCGGGCAAAGCGGATCCTCCGGCACCGGCCCGTCTCTACGTGCACCCGGACTCGCCGTTCACCGGGGATCAGCTTCGAAAGCAGGTGGTCTCGTTCGAGAAGGTTAAGCTGACCAACAACGACATGGACAAACACGGACAGGTAAGAGAAATCTTTCGCCGTAGACGCGTACTCTCGCGAGCATTCCCTAGACAGTTTTAAAGCGACCAGCGCCGCGCGTTCAATGTTGGATCTGAGCGGTTCGGTCTCTACGAAAAATCCACGGTCGCGACCGTTGTCCGTTGTTCGGGGCCGGACGATCGAACGGCCGCTTAGTGACAGCGCGCGCCGTAAGCGTTGTTTATCGGTAAATTCGCACGTTCGCGCGGTTTCACGTCGATCGGCCCCGGTGATTTGCGTAAGTTTCGCGCGAAATAAGGCGGACCGTTTAACGAACGACCGGTGTCAACGACGTCGACGATGCTCACGGATTACAGTGTCGTTTTTCACGCGGCGGAATCGCGGCAGTTTCGCTCCGCCACGCTCTGCTTCGCCTCCGCTCCTCTCTCTCTGCTGCGAGGCATCGGGTACGACGTCGTTGACGAGATTTCGGACGTTCGCGCGCATCGAGAATGGCCTCGTAAAACGGATACCTGGCGTTACCGAGGGACACGTAGGCGTGGTTATCATCAACACCGCTCGTTAATCGTGGGCGTCGAAGCTGCCAGCCCGTGAAACGTAATATTCCATCGTCGTGTCGGCCGATCGATGACAAACCAATCTTTCCGCGCGCGTGTTAAACCTTCCTCGCGAGAGTAGCGTTCTTCTATGTACTCCCGCCGCGGCTCCGTATTGCTTAATTACGGTCTCGCGTGGATCCGTGGACACGAGCGTGTCGGGATCGATACGCCGAACTCGACTCGAACAACCGAACACGTTGGCCAAGCCGACGCGCGGTCCAGGGTTACAAGAACCTCGGGAACAAAACGAAGAAGATGGCGTTTTCAGTGTTCGCGGGAGGAAAAGGCGCAGCGGACGGGAACAGAGCCGAGTCAGTTTCTTTCTCGGCCCGGTGAAATATCTCGTGGCCGGAGCAACTTAACACCATAAAAAGTGTAACTCTACGGCGAAAAGAGTGTATCCGGAAAGAGGCGAGAGAAAGAGGAAGAGCAGGGGGAGCAAGGAGAGAAGAGAGAGGCGAGACAAGGGTCGCGCGAACCATCCACTCGCGGACTGGCCATAATGTTACGAGCATTATAGGCGGTTGGTAGTGGTGTCGTAGGTGGTGTGTATAGTAGGCACGACGGCGTGCCTATAAGCTAATAAATTGAATGGATGTTTGCCCGGAGCTTTTGTCATGATGATCACGAGTAGCCCACGCTTGGCCCGTTGAGCACCTTTTGAATCTCTCTCCACACAGCCTGTTCCTCTTGCTCTCGCTCGCTCCCACTTCTCTTCTCGCGCTCTCTCTCTCTCTCTCTCTCTCTCTCTCCATCTTGCTCTTCTCGCAAACTGTTTCGCTCAGCGTTCCGTTCGCCTCGGATTCGTAATCGCAATCGCAACTGCATTCGCACTCGTATCCGCGCGTTATGCGGTCACGCGTTCGGAACGAACAACCGCGGTTCGAACCAGCGTAATTAGACGCTCGTTACCGCGAGATTCTCGCGCCGATTCAGACTTACGATTCCGACGGTAAAGACCTGCCTCGCCGCGCCGGTTCTATCGCGACCCAATCTCCATCGTTTTACACACGGGCCCCGGGACTCGAGGACTTGCAACACGCAGCGACAATGACTGGACCAGAAAAATGTCTTCCAGATTGCTGCCAAGTACCTTAATTCGCCGCGTATCTTGCCCAACGAGACGAGGCGGTGAACGTAAACATAGTCGAGGACGCGCGCTGATACTGGCTCGTCGAGTTGGACAAGGTATATCTTACAAACGCGTAATACAATAAACTCAACAGGCAATTATAATTTATATCTGATTCGTACTGATTCCGAGTTTGTTTTAACTAGGTACGAATTAGTCGCGGAGTTCACTGTACTTTAATCGTTTAGCTCGAAGCGTCCGCGAGGGTATCAGCCATTTTGAAACTAACTAGAACGGGGATCCTCCGGTATAATACTTTCGCACCGGTTTCAAAGCGCAAGAACGGGACTCGTGCCTGAAGTTTGAACAATCTCGCGAAAATTCCTGCGGGTATCGGTCGCGGTGTAGTTGTAGGTTGCAGCCATTTTGAAACTAGCTAGAACGGGGATGCTCCGGTATACACAATACTTTCGCATCGGTTTCAAAGCGCAAGAACGAGACTGGTGTCTGAAGTTTAAACAGTCTCGCGAAAATTCCTGCGGGTATCGGTCGGTGTAGTTGTAGGTTGCAGCCATTTTGAAACTAGCTAAAACGGGGATGCTCCGGTATAATACTTTCGCATCGGTTTCAAAGCGCAAGAACGGGACTGGTGCCTGAAGTTTGAACAGTCTCGCGAAAATTCCTGCGGGTATCGGTGTGTACAGCTGCGTGCAGAAAAAAATGGTTGTCTGTGCGAGAGATTTTATGCGATTCGTCGAGAAATGGCTCCGTGGCAGAACGCGCGTGTATCGCGGGGAACGCGCGCTCGAGAGGAAGCGCGCGAGGGGCCGGGGCATATGAGGCCAGGAGGAACCCGCGCGGAGAGTAAAGAATGAAGGAGAAAGAGAGAAAGAGACGGAGAAAAAGCTAGGCAGCCGAGTGTCGAGGAACAGACACACCGGTTAAAAGCAGTCGTGCCGAGCGGAGCCGAGCCGAGCCGGGAGCGCAGGGTGAGAGCAGGGAGAGAGCAGGGAGAGTGTCGGGAGAGCCGGGAGAGCCACGCAACGCCAGTCAACTCAACTCGACGACTCAAGTGGTAGGGAACATTCCTTCGCTACGGCCACTATTTCATCGTTTCGTATGACGCGATATTATAAGACCCCCGCCTGCGTGTTGGCTACTACACGGTGGTCCAAAAGCAGGCGTCCACCTGCGACCACGACACACCGTGGACAAGGTGAGTCGGGCCGAGAGCCGGGTCGAGGCGAGCCGCGCGTGTAACGTCGACGTCGACGACGACGTCGAGTCCTCTCTCGCGACACCCGCGGGGAGTAAAGTTACTCGGGGGCCGCTCTCTTTCTCTCTTTCTCTATACACGCGTGTCTGGAATCTCGGATCGGCCGAGACTTTTCACTTCGGGGTGAAATATAAATTATCGCGGCTGGAAACGCCAAGCGAAAAACGTTTTTAGGTACGACCCGCGCGACACAACGCGAAGTCGACGGGATATTCTTTTCCCCTTTCCTTTTTTCTGTTTCTCGCCTCTCCTCCGCTGTTTCTCGTTCTTCTTGTTTCCCGGTCGATCGAGAGGATCAACGTCCGGCATCGTCATCGTCGATCGGGGATCGTGGATCGTCTAAACAAAGAACTAGGAGAGAGACGCGTTTATAATAAAATTCTTCCGTCTCCGGGGCGATTCAATGTGCTTCTGACATTTCCGTTGAAAATACACCGAAGAAGAACGATTTCTTTTCGTTCGTGGAACGCAGCCGTAATCGGTTCTATGGACAGTCTACCGTGACTGACTCATCGCGGACAGAGCGAGCGAGCGAGCGATACACGCCACGGGAGAGAGAGAAGGAGAGGAAAAAAGACCGGTGGACGACGGGGTCTGTGGAATAATATGAGGGAACGCGCGCGCGAGCACCGGGAAAAGCAGAAATCGAAGGATATTAATAATTTCTTAACGCGGCGCGCTCGTGGCATTCGAGATGCCAGCGGCTTTATTCGCCCATAATATTGAGATTAAAAAGGATTTATGATCCATCCCGCGGGCAGATTGCGCTCCATCGATTCGAAATCGCGGCGTAGTCGTCGGCTGGAAGGCGTCGACTGGTACGAATCGATACGATGAAACGCTAAGCTCTCTCGACCGTTATCGATGTCGTTTCTTTATCGCTTTAGGATCGAGAGCGTTAAGAAACTATTGCGCGCTCGTCTGATCTAGGCTTCTTCTTCCGCCATCGCAAACCGGGATGGGCAAAGGCCGGGCTTCGTGACTCGCGAAAGATAGGGCCGGGGACGCGCGTGCACCGGGAAAAAATTGACGGACACTTCATAAATCACTTTTAATCTCTCGCATCGATGTCGTTCGCGTCTCGAAGCTCGCGTCACGCGCGAGGCTGCCGCGCTGCTGCTGCTGCCTCGGTTCGGTAATTTCGGCCGAGATCGGGTCGAGGCGATCGGGAAGGCGGAATCGCGCGGGGAGACTCTCACGATCCCGCGACTACACACCGGTATTAAATTTCGCGTCCCGGCTTCCTGCGGCCGAGCGAGCTTGATAAATTCAACGACAAATTTATGCGGTCCCTGCTGTCCTCTCCCTTTCGCGCGCGTATTACGCGAGCATTCCCGCGCGCGTTTTCTTATCGTGGGACTCGTCGTCGGGAGGAGGGTGTACATCGCGAGAGCCGTTCGGCCGAATCGTTTAAAACTACGCCGAATAAAAAGCAACGGAAGAATGTCGTTTCTCGGTTGGCTTACGTGGTCGAATCGCGAGCCTCCGCTCGGTTTTACTCCGGTGTGTGCGTCCGATGGCGAATCCACACCGACGAGCCGAACAGAGTAGAGCAAATTGGAGTTCTGACAGGTTGCAGTGGGGTGTCCCACCGTCCAACGGTGCAGAGAAAACGGATAGGGGCAGCACCCCGGGATCCCAGACACCTATAATCGTACGGGCATAAAGTTGCCCGCTCGGAAACCTACGGTCCGGTCCACGCACTGGGACCCGAGAGACCCCGGGACCGCGTACTCGTTATCCGGACTCGAATTAAATTCGAGGCTCCTGTTTCTTTTTCTTCTGCGCTCTCTCTCTCTCTCTCTCTCTCTCTCTCTCCGCCCGAACAATCCCGGGACCGAAGGTCGCGCACTCGCGCCCGAGAACATGGTTTCCACCATTCAAGACCTGTCCCCGCGCTACCGTCTATCGTGCTACGTGAACGGATAATTTACGAGCGATTGCGCAATCGAGGAAACAATACCGTCGTCGACAAACCCGGACAAACCGCGTCGGCCTGTAAAGTTTGCCGTCGAACGGGAGACTGGAAATATATATCTCGATTCGCCCTAAAAGAGCCATCGCGTGGACAGCAGTCTATCGCGCACGATCGGAATGCTTATGGGAGAATAGCCTGCACTGAGAAAAAAAAGTAGTTACTTCAATAACACGCGTGTTATTGTAATTTTTTTACTTCGATGAATATCAATGTATTCTTTTCAATAGGTATGAAATTTAGAAGAAAATCGTGATGTATTTGAATTGTCTATCATGAAATGATTGAAAATATTATTCGATTCAATACCGGACATTATTATTCGTAATATTTCTCTGTTTCCTTTAATCAGATATGTTGTTAAAAAAATTCGAGAAATGTATTGATTTATACTGGAATTGGTTTGAGGCCATATCTTATTTTTTTGAAAACATAAGCTATTCGCTTATATGATTGGCGGAAATGAGTTTTGCTATTGAAATTCAATAGTATTAAATATTAAAATAAGTTCATATGATATTGGCACTATTCAATAGTACATCTTATTGAATCAACATATATTTTTTTTTGTTTCGACAGGATTTTTTTCTCTTGTCACAATGTTATTAACGTTCTCGTTATTCACTATAGCCCGCAATGTACATTATGTTGTACTAAATCTCATTGGCGATATTCTAAAAAAAAAAGAGTCTAAGATACTGTTGTTCAACAATTTAAAACAACAAAGAATGCTTCACATGAACTCTTAAAGAAATGCGTACCTCACACAGACAATTGTTGAAAGAAAGAAAGAAATTTCCGCGCGGTTCCAGCGTCCCGTAACGGACGAATAAAATGTTTATCGTTGCATAAAGATCCACAGTCTAATCGTGCTTGGGATCCACCGTCGATCGCACCGTAGGTTTCACCGTAGGCTCGTCCCCGAGATGAAAAATATTTCTTCAGAGCGACACTGATCGCCTGAATCGTAAATAAGACCCGAGCTAGTCCCGATTCTACTTGAGCCCGACGCCTCGGTAGGTGGCGCTGTGGACGGCGGCAGCAGGACAGAGGAGGTCGTCGCGAGGAGATTGTAGACCGGACATTCTACGTACAATAATACAATAATCCACGATCTGCGGCGGGGCGAGATCACGATCGTCCACTTAACGCACGAGCGCGGAAGATTCCAGGTTCGAACGTTGTGCAAAGGACGCCAACCTCTACCATAAAATTTATATCATACGATATCGTCGGTAATAACGTAGCACACCAGATGCGACGTAACGCTGCCATTAAAGAAAACGAGAGAAAAAAAAAAGAAGAAAAATAGGAGTAGAGCTGTCTCGCGGTTTCTGGTTTGTTTCCATCCGACATGATAGAAACGTAAAGGTTCGACCCGGTCGGTTTTTATTGTTCGTGTCGTGACAATCGGCGAGGCTGCCGCGTTAGCATTAGCGTGTGCGTAACGCGTACTTAGACGGTGTGTGTGTGTGTGTGTGTGTGTGTCGGGGGCCTCGCGTGCGTTCCCGCGGCCGCGTATGCGTTCACGACGTTCCCGTAAATCGAAATTATCGCGGTAAATAGCGGTTCGGCCGCGCGTACAGCCTGTTCTCGTGCCGAACTCGCTCGATCTCGGTCTCATCGTCGGACGAACGTAATTTGCATCCAACGATTCATCAAACGACGCGCCGCGTCTATGTAATACACGCTGATAGCGGTATTACATGCGCGATTTATGGTCGTTTTTCTCGTTTCCGCGTGGCGCGAGGAGAGCGCGGAGGAACCGTAGGAGAGCATGCTTCGAGCGGAGACGACGACGGAGACGATCGGGAGAGACCCGTCCCTGTCCGCGTCCCCGGGAGCCCAGAACCGTGGAACGTTTTGTTACTTAATCCGCTCGCACCGCGGTCGTAATTTATTTTTCTAACGAGAGATTACGCCGTGAAATTAATACGCGACGCCGCGACGCGACAGGGTCTCCTCCTCCTTCCGTTTGCACGCTGCCTCGCCGAGCTCGGTTGCACGAGTATTTACCGAAACCGTTAGCCCGAGATTCTCGCGTCGCCAATTATTGTCGTCCCGCGAGAGGAAACCAACGTTTCCTTTCGCGTCCCACGACCACGATCGCCTCCGTAGCCCCGGAGTTTCCACGCGTCGCGACCAGACCGGTCGATTAACCGGTCGAGGGTATGTATAATTTCGATTCAAGGTGTCGAGGTGGCCCGGTGTCCGGTGTCCGCTTCATCGATTACGACGCGCGTTAACTGCGTGGCTTCCCGCGAAGTCTCCTGTCCTCTTTTCTCTCCCTCTCTGTCTCTCGCTCGAAATTAACCGCGTTCCTTGACACGAAGCGATTCAAGGTCTGGGTTAGGTTTCGGAGCCCGCGCCCGTCGATCGCCTATGCTGGCGTTCCGCAGCGTTATTACCATTGTCATCATCTCACCCGCTTTTCATCCGCTAGAACCGCACAGAAATGTCCCGAGGTACTGCATACCACGTATTACAGCCTCGTGCACTGTTTTCGGCTGCGTGAAATCCTTTGTTTTGGAGTTACAAAGAAGGAGACAGAGAAAACTTATCGAAAGTGAAATTTCTTCAACGTCAAGCTGCGTCCACACCGAAGCAACGTGCCTTCTCCTTCTTTTACCGAGGAGAAGACGCGACAGAAAGTTGCAGTGTGGACGCAGCTTCAAGTTCGAAACTGGAGACGAATACGCGCGCGCGATAATCGGAAACAATGGTATGTAATGGGAAAGGAAAGCGTGTCGATGGGAAATAAAGCTGTACGCTTTCGAGCCAGCCTAATAATTAAGAAAGCAACGGCGATCGGGGACATCGGCGACGAGAGAGGATCTCGAGACATCGAGGAAAATTCGAGTCTGCGGTTTTTATCAGCGCCGGGAATCGCGACCGGTGAAAGGACGACTCGAGCGGCGAATTATGAAATTTTTTGGCAGCACGTGGAATTTATCGATCGACTCGGCAAGGTCAACAATTTCGCGAAAGGAGGAAACTCGGAATGGAGAGGCGACTCGAACACGGTCGTCTTCGCTCGGGATGCGGTTCGTTAAACGTTATATGTATACGTTGCCGATTCGTGTCCGGGCGGCGCTCGACAAAAAATTGAGACGTTTAGTTAATTATCGAACGACGCGATAACGACGCGTGTTTCGCTTCACGCGATATTCGGACAGGTCGTGTTCGCGGCGTACCTTTTTTTTTTCGTGAAGCCGGAGCGGCACACGGTAGTATATTCGTGTCGTTGGATGTCTGGCAGCGTGTTAACGCGCGATCCCGGCCGCAGATATCGGAGATATATTTTCAGCGATAATCTTGTCGCTAATAAAAATCGCATTTAATAACGCTTTCCCAAGGATGCACGCGGCGCCGTAACTTTCCCAACGATCCTCGACCTTAATAACAACGCTAACAGACCGATAACGCTCCCGTTTCGATGGAACCGTGACCGATAAAACGAAACCTAATGAAACACCTTCGACGATTGCTGCGACACGCGACAAATCTTGCGCGACCAACGAGCCTAATTCTCTCCGCTCGCCAATTAGGTGCGAGATACGGTCTAGCTTTCGACCGATCGAGATCGGTAATGAGCAACTCGCGAAGAACAAAGTTAATTTAGAAAATTAGATAAAACTCCAATGAAATACTGCTGTGGTGAGATGCAAGAAGGTCCTCGGGCAAGATTTGTGTCCCCACTCTAACTTCCGCGTCACGTGACCCTGGTAACTGGCGGAGAGAGGGTAACTTGTTCCCCTCGATTCGTTCTCCCTTCCCTCATCTGGCGACACAGCTGTAAGGGAGCTTCACGGCATCTCATTGAATCGAACGAATTCCGAAAGAGATCTCGATCTTCCACGAGAATTTTGTAGTTTGTTCAAACTTTGCGGAGACGCTCGATTTTGTAAACTTTCCCGGAAAAAGATGAACTCGGGACGGTGAAAGCGGCGGCTTCAGCTTGCGATTTCTTTTCACGAGATTGCAACGAGTCGAACGCGGAGAATTTTTAGCGATTCTTTAATTGAGCCGTTTATGTTGAAAGTGGACTGAGTCCATTTTCGAGAAAAATCGCATTAGCAATTTTAATATTCACATTTTTACGTTATCTTTTTCATTCTGAAGCGAATTGTAACTAATATATTTAAAATCGCAAAGATTTTGTAACAAGGAAATTAGCTGGTTAATAGTATGATACAAATTTTCATTTTGAAAGTGGCCTAAGTCCACATTTGTCAGTTGTTCGATGTTAAGGTGGTACCTCAAGATTGTTATAATGTTATCAAGAAGTGCCGGAAAATTAATAACTTTATTTTAAATGAGATGAAACAAGAGGATTTCGTATCAACAAGATTTTTGGATGCAATTTTTAAAAGGGTAAAGAATTCTAACGGAGGAATGATAAATTGGTTAAAAATATGCTGGATGCGTTTTTTGGATGAGAATGCAATGGATAAGAATGCAGAGTTTAAAATACTGAATTTATTAACACATCGGGGTAGACCAAGAAAATTCGCTAATATTGTATTGACACCACTTTATAAAAATACAAGACAAATTACAACAGCGAAATACAAGGATACGATCGACTTACTATCATGACTTCTTCAAATCCCTCCCGCATACACAAAATGCAAATGAGGAGTAAATTCTTATGTAATTTATATACTTCGAAGATCGCTGAATTGCATAAATGGTGTTTTTCAAGTTTTGTAATGAAATATAACTAATTGAATACACTGTTTTTCAATTTGAAGCATTTTAAATTATATCGAATGGACTTGGGCTGCTTCAAATTTTATGACAAATCTAGTTGCTAATTTTGAAAGTGGCTTAAGTCCATTCTTGATAAGAATACACATATTATCCACTTAATAACTGCTATTGATTTAATGGGAATTAAAATTTAACTCTCTTAGATATACACTTAAGGAGTGTAATACATTCGTATCATTAATTGAAACGCAAACTCTTAAATATCTCATTTCAAACTTAAATGAACTTAGGCCACTTCCAAAATAAACGGCTCAATTTTGTTCCTCGGTGTATCACCGATAGCCTATGTAGCAAAGCGCCGCCGTCGGATCCGCTCGAGACTCGAAACTCGGTCCCGTCCTCTCACGATTCGTGTTCCGTTTCTAACTAGGACGAGTTTCGCGCGTCACCGACGTTCTTGTCGCCTCTACTCGTGCCTCGCGTTTCCCGGCCCGACCGTCCAGCCAACGATATAATCGATCGTCGATGGAATCACGGGTTCGTGGCTCACGGTAAAACTCTAGATTTCCGTGGAAGACCGCGAAACTATCGATTAGCCGAGATCTAGGAAAAGATGACGCGCGGTCAACGAAGTTCCACGTATGAAAAATCAGCGAGCTAGAACGTCACGAAAGTTGCTGTTGCTGTTGCAGTCGCGTCGAGAAACGTTAGGTCTTTAAGTTCGAGGTTTACGTGTTACTCGAGCATGGCCGAGATCTACACGGGGAAACTTGTCGCGTCGTATTCTTTCGGACAGGAAATCGAAGACCGAGCTTTCGCGTTCGATTTCGTGTCACATATTAGGAACTCAAAGTGTACCATATGAAGAACCCCTTTCGATGGAACCTGCAAATGACACACCGCAAAAAGAATATTTTTCCCAAGCTGTATTAACATATAAATAAACTCGGTCCTAGAATCTTATAGGGAGGAAATGCGACTACAACTGGCAATTCTTTGGTCGAAAAGAGCATTCTACGATAATCAAAAAATGACATCAACAAAAAGTGGTTTATACAGAATGACAAGAAATAACGGAGTTAAACATTTCTTATTATAATTCCGTCAAATCGACGAATTTTTAAAAACCAGATGATAACAACCATAACATAGATCTTTAGTATTCATACATTTAAGAAGTTTCGAAGTGGCCACCCTTTGAGCCGATTCAGAGGCTCAAACGTGTTTCGAAATTTTCGAAACTTCTTAAATATATGAATACTAAAGGTCCATGTTATGGTTGTTATCATTTGGTTTTTCGAAATTCGTCAATTTGACAGAATTATAATAAGAAATGATTAACACCGTTATTTCTTGTCACCCTGTATACGGGCACTTTACCCTACCTATCGTCGAATTTGTCCCGTTTGGTTGATCCACCGAAATTCGTGCGCATTGTATATCGTCGAATTAGTCCCGAGTACCTGTTGCGATCGCAAAATAGACGGAAACAATTGCGAAACGAGGTTGAATCGCAACGGGGTCCCCCGATGCGGTCGTCCAATGCAAATCGCGATATCGTTTCGATTTCCTCGTCGATTATTAGATAAGCGACGATAACGATGCGCGGTGCTCAGCCCGCTCGAGAGCGAGCGAGAACAAGCTGAAGCGAGCGAGACTGATGATCGCTCTTTTCCCCGCGAACGGAGCAAGACTTATTACCCGTCGTCGCCTGTTAACGTTCGGAACTCGAACAGGATTTATACGACGCTTCCGCCTATTTCCCCCGAGACTCTAATTAAGACTTTATAAATCACGAATCGACATATATCTGGTTTCACGGTTTCTTCCCGTTTCGTTCTCTTTCTCAGATCGTGTTGAACTCGATGCACCGATACCAGCCGAGGATACACTTGGTCCGCTGCCGGCAGACGGACGACAACAATCTGCACATCACCGATCTGCAGAAGGAGGAGCACAAAACCTTCATATTCCCCGAGGCGATCTTCACCGCGGTGACGGCCTACCAGAATCAGCTGGTGAGCACCACGACCAGAAACATCTCTTTCTCACCGTCGAATTCATCTTGTTTCTTCAAAGCCTCCACGTTGTTGCAACCGGATATTTCCTGTTCACGAGTTAGGCTGAACGTTGCCGATCAACCGAAAATTCTGTCGGATCGGACTAGCTCCGAAACAGAGTCGCCAGACGAGGGGAAAAAGTTTCCCTCTCTCTGACAGTACCGGACCAGTCACGTGATATTGTGACACGTTGACGTAGGGGAAGGTAGAGGGGGGAGACAGGTCTTAATCTGGTGACTCTGCTCCGGAATCCTTCACCTAGAGCCAACAGTGCTGCCAGAATCGACCGAAACTGGTCGATTTTTTTCCTCTCCTCCTTCTCCCATTCCAGCACCATGAGCATACTACAACATTCCACACTAACAAGGGAAGAAATCCAAGTGTCCCGACTTCGATTTTGATAATTTTTTGTGAGACGATGGTATATGGATCCCTAATGATGCCTGCAAAATATTAGCTGTACTTACTCAATAGTTTCAAAGATATAAACAATTAAAGTTTCATGCCTAGTTGATGTACCATGATACCATGATAAATTTAAACTTTAATTGTTCATATCTTTAAAACTATTGAGTAACTATACCTAATATTTTGCACACATCATTAGGGATCCATATACCATCGTTTCACAAAAGATTATCAAAATCAAAGTCGGACACTTGGGGTCCTTTCCTTGTAAGACTGTAGACTGGTCACGTATTAGGGAACGCGCACAGTGGACCCGTTTCGGCCGACGTCCGACGTTGTGTCTCTTTTTCGCACGCTTGAAAAAAGAGAAAGATGCGTCGAACATCGGTCAAATCGCAGGAAAACGGGTCCACTGTGCACGTTCCCTTAGTATGGAAATCAGCGAGGTGGTAAAATGTATTCTCCACGATTTCCCCGATCTGGCGGCACTGCTTCCGAAATAGAAATCTATCGAAAACGTAAACGAACAAATAAAATACCGTAAATATTGATGCCCGGTTAACGTTCCCTTCGAACTCGTTCAAACCGTACACTGGGCTTCCCCTAATCGACGGATTACGACGGTGTTGCAGATAACGAAACTGAAGATCGACAGCAACCCGTTCGCCAAGGGATTCCGGGACTCGTCGAGGCTGACGGACTTTGATCGGTAGGTAGCAAGAAAGCAGCGAATGCGATGCCAACAGATGTATGTAGCTGGTCGACGAATCGGTCAATTTGTTTCTCTCGCGGGTTGATCGCGAGAGAGAGAGACGGCGCGAGGAGACGGGAGGCTAGCCGGAGCGGACGAAGCGATCATTACGCGCCATTATAACGTCGGCACCTTAATCATAGCGCCGGCCGAATTATCGCGCGATCTCTTAGATCTCGTTAAAAGTGGAAATTTATACAACGCTAAATGTTGAAGGAGAGGCGCGCGCGTTTGATCCCGGGCGTAAGCGTGCGCGCACAGTCGGCCGATTCCCCGAGTTATCCGCGATCATCTATCTACATGAATGACGATGCACCTGCTCGGTCGCTCGCTAGTCGTCGCACCGAGCCGAGCCGCGCCTTCGCGTTTCAGTTTGCGTTTGCGTTTACGAGCAGGGCGGTACACGCGTGACAGAGAAGTATTCTTTTTCCCTGGTGCGTGCACTTGGCCGTGTTCGTGTTCGTTTGCTCGCGTCCGCGATGCCGAGCAAAGCGCCGATGGCACGGCCGTTAACGGCGACAAACTAACGCCCCAATTAGCAACGTTTTCATTAATCCTGGCAGATGGCCGGCTAGCGCGGCGTCGCGCGATAATCGACCGTTCCGGCCGGATCGATTTCGATTGGCCTCGCGGGACCGATCCCGTCGCGCGGGTCTCGTCGGGGATCGACCGCAGGAGCAACGATCGCGAAGAGTCCCGTCGAAACGGTTATCCGCTCGTTTCTCTTCAATTAACGCGGCCGAACAGTGGCGACCACGCTCTTGGGTGCGAATACGCCCACTATAATCGTTTACACGGCCGATCTCGACGATCTCCGGATCGCGACTCAAGGTTTCATGCAAATGCGGCCGGCGCGCGGCGATGCGGAGCACCTCGGCGCGGAGAATCTATCACGATTGCCCAATAAAGTCGTCTTTCGCGAAAGCGACATCGCGCGCCTTCTCTTCTCTCGTCTCTGGTCTCGTCCTTCCGAGACACGATCGTGTGCGCCGTCTGCGGCAAAACACCTGCTGCCTCGGGGATCGTGCAATCGATGCGATTGCAGAATTGATTCGGCCGTAATGGAGCGATAATTAAAAGATTTTAGCACCGCCGCTGTAACTCTACCGGTTTCGCTCGGGGAATTCGGACAAACGTGTCGCGCGGCCCAGATTTCGTAGGAAAGTCGAAACGTTCGACGACCGTCCGCCGGCTATACCGGACGGCCGTGTTTCAGTTCGCTGAGACGGATAGGATAGCTGGGACGAGGCAAAGAGAAGAGAGGAGACGAAGAAGAAGAAGAAGAAGAGAAGGAGCGGTTCGCCGGTAATCACGTGCAAATCGGAGGCGTGTCGAGAGCTCGCTCGAACCGCAGAGTCCTTTCCTCGACTAATGCGTTCGCCGCGAGTTTTAACGCGTTTCCGAGAACCGGTGGGCGTGACAGGCTTTTCAACGTTTTTCGTGAAACGTCAGACCGAACGAGCGAGACGAGCAAGACGAGTCTCTCGACAAGCTTTCCTATTCTTCGTATCGACGAAATCACCGGAGAACACGATCGATGACGCTCCGACGGGGTGGGAAGGTCGTGGGCCCGTTGTTTGTCCAGGCTAAACTCGACTCTTAACGGATCGACGCGACGCGGTATGGTCGCGTCGATCGACCACTTTAATGACACGGCAGTTTGGAGGAAAGACGATCGTTCCGAAATCACTGGTCCCCGTCCACCACGACCCTCCTCAAATCAGCACCTGCCTAACCGAGATCACGAAATATCTTGCCCCGTCATTCCGTCGGCCAGCGGCCGACCATCGAGAGCTCTCTTTCGAGTTCTCGACGTCTCCGGGAGTCCTGTCCGAAAACTTCACCGAGGAAAGCGATTTTCCCAGCACGCGCGCGAAGAAGAGGCGGCTCGCGGGACATCGAAAGACCGGCAAAGGTCAAGTCCGCTCGGGTCCGCGCCGGAACGCATCGGTCGCGATAAGAGGGTGTGCAAGATCGAAGAAAACGGTTCGATTCGGTCGGTTAAGAGGAATGGAGCGGAACGGAACGGAAGGGAACGCGCGGCTTTGGCGGTTACGGCAGTCGTGTTCGGATGCACGGATGCGGCTCTGGCGGCGTCCGGAGTTAATGAGAGAGCGGCCGTACGGGGCAATACGGCGCATGCTCCCGCCCACTTCACGCCGCCGCTGATAGATAGATGCCCCTCCGGCCCTTTTTCCCGTCCCCTCCATCCTCTCTTGCTCTCTTTCTCCCTTTCACTCACACCCCCTGCCCTAGCCTGCTCCTCTCTTTCTCTCTCTCTCTCTCTCCGTACCCCGTTCCCTCGACTGTTACGGCCCTTTCGCCGACCATCATCGGGTCCGCGCTCGCATACGTGCCCGCAAAAAGCCCCGAAATCGTTGTTATAAAGATATTACGGTAACTGCGAAAATTTAAGAACCGTTTATAAAAACGCGGTCGCGTCTCGTCCCTCTTCTTCTCCTCCTCCCGTCCTTCTCGCGTTCCGACTCGGCCTCTCTCGTCCCGCGGCTCCAAATTTACGGTCAGCTGCCGCGAGAAACTCGAAATTGCTTCGACTCCTCGGGTACGGGCGTGCTCTCAGGAACGTCCGGAGAGAGAGGGAGAGAGAGAGAGAGAGAGAGAACGTTCCAAGAGGATCGAAGGATGGTATCGATCCTCCCGACAAACGCGGCTCGTTGTTATTTTTCGATCAAAGTCACGCGTCTCGATCGCGCGGCATCGCGAAGAGGGAAACGTGCGAAGGTCGACGTTTATCGCGTGGTCTTCTCGCGATCGGCAATCGGTGCGCTCGAGGACGCGTTCTTCTCAGGTTGCCGAAACACAAAACGGTCAGAAATGGTCGAAACGGTCGGGAAGAGTGTCGGAGAGCCGAGGACGACGAGGACGGGGTCGGGGAAAGAGAGCGATTTCACGTTGTTCCCTCTGCTGGCTCTGCTGGCTCCGGAGGGCAAGGAGGGCAGGGCATTCATCTATATTAGCTTCGAGAGCGGACGGCCTGTCATTACCGTTGCCGCTCCGGCCGTCTTCTTCCTCGTTTCCCCCTCGCAAGCCCATCGTCCTTCTCTCTTCCCTTTCCTCCTTCTCTCTATCTTTCTCTCGATCTCTGTCGGCCTCTTTCTATCTCTCTCTCCATCGTTCCCGTTCCCGTTCTGTCTCGAGCATCGTCCTCGAGCGAGAAGGATCCCCAGCTCGTTTCTCGGTTTCGCGGACATCGGCATCGAAAGTTGGCGTCGCGACGACAACCAAGACAGCTTCTAGGTGATCCGCCAAGCCATTGGTAGATCCGCGGAGGTAGATCGGCGAAGATCAGCGTCGCGGAAACGGGGCAGCTGATATAACCGGCGTTTAGAACGCAAATACAGATGTTTAGAGTGCGCGTTTTTTGGGATTTTGGGTTCGGTTTCGGCCAGGCTGCGATCCGTTTGGGTGCGCGAGGAGAAACGGAAGAGCACCGTGAACGCTGCCGCGCGTATATCGGCTGGCTGTCCTACACGGCAGGGTCATTACCGGATCATTACCTTTCATACCTACCGTGCGACGACGATGATGGCCTGACTCGCGAGACTCGAGAGTCGAGTCTGGTCGAGACGGGACGAGACGAGACGAGACGAGACGAGACGATGTCGAAGAAGGAGCGTTTGCTCGCTCGCTCACTCGCGCGTACGCGTTCTCCGGTTCTCGAGAGGCCACTCACACCGGCTTGCTACTCGCTACAGACCACGGACGTACACGACGCGGCTGCGCTCGGCTTTGCACGTACACACCGCTCGAAACGATCCGGCCGGAGGTGTGCGAGGGCCGCATACACACGGAGGCCGGCTCGATCGCGCGTCGGCCTGCTAGGCGGCAGCCGGGTAAATTACAGGCTCGACCGTATTTTGTGTTGTTTTGTTGTTTTTCAACGCGCCGAAAGGAAATGAGCGAGCAAACGCGTCACGCCACCCCGAACCTGCTAATTTCTATTCATATTTTATGGCTATTAATTTCTTCACTGTTATACTCGCTCTTTCTCTTCCCCTTTCTCCCTTTCGTTCTTTCTTCCTCCCTTCGCGCGTTGCCTTCCCTCCTTTCTTCCTTTCGATACGTCCCCGTCTCTCTCGCTCTCTCTTTCTGCTCGTTTCTCTTTGTTTCTTTCTTTCTCGGTCGCTTCCTCGCTTCAAACCTTCTTCTTACCCGTGTTTCGGTGCGATCCGCCGGTCGTTTCTCATTTACCGTTCTCCTTTTTCTTCGGGTTCTTCTCGATCGTGTTCGGCCCCCTTTCTACTCGTCGCTCGCCAAATCCACTGACCGGACTCTTTCCAGTCCTCCCGATTCCAATTTCCGCGCGTATTCCCGACTCGCCGTTTCCAGAAACGTTTCCAAACGCGATACGCGGTGGACCGTCTCCCTTCTCTGGTCAACTTCGAACATGCTACGCGGCTTACGAGCGGCTACAACCGATGCCGGGGAACCGACGTTCGTCCTGCGAAGCCGCGTCGCTCGATGAACTACCTTCGGCCATCGGTGGGGTGTAACCTATTATTATCTACCACTTACCTAATGCCCTGTGTCAGCCTCGGGGGAGGCGGAGAATAACAGGCTCCCCGTTCGATGGAATCCCCTCCGCGCTAATATCGCTGGCCGCGTCCAACCGCAGACCCGTTTCACGTGAAATCGAAAGCGTTCGCTTTCTTTTATTCCGTTTCGCCGATCTTTCCCGATCGTCTCTCCCGATTTTCCCGGCTTCGTTCGACCTCTTTATTTCCACAGCGATATCGGATGCTTATTCCTTCAGTCTCCGCGAATCGGTCCTTCGAGAGAGAGAGAGAGATTCAGCTTTATTTAGCTTTCACAGCTATTTGTTTTACTGTAACAATGGTATTACTAACTTATTTCTAGCTTATTACTATCTTATTACTAACTTATTTCTAACTTAATAATTACTTACATCTAGTATAAAAATTTCGTATAAATTCATTCAGTTTTCTTTTAAATTCCTCAATATTCTTACTGTTCTTAATTTCTACTGATAGTTCATTGTAGGTTTTTATCTCCCGTTATAAAATAAACTTGTTTTGGCATTGCTCGTTCGACTCAATTGGATAACAATATTGTTGGCCTGGCGGGTATGCCTTCCACTAGTGTTGTACCTACTAATTTTAATTTATTTACTATGTATTTCGGTAATAAGCCATTTCAAGCTTTAAAGATGAATATACAGGTATTATATTGCAGCCTCTGCCTTATATTGACATAAAACACAGAGAGAGGGAGAGAGAGAGAGAGAGAATTCGTGCAGGAAGGTATCGAACCGACGAAGGAAATTCTATTCCGCGAGGCGTAACAGCCGCGAGCGTGTTCGGTCGCAAAAAGGCGCGCACCGGTGATCGCGAGGCGGCTCGCGTGAGAAGCACGACGTTCTCTCGCTTCCGAGATCCTTTGACTGGTACCGGCCGCGACCGAGCGAGCGGTTCGGAACGCGAGGCCACGCAAAGACATTGTGCTCCGCTGGCTTTCGACGATCCCGAACAACCGAGGGAATTGGTCGGGAAAAAGACTGGACACGCGAGCAGCCTCGTCGACACGATCGACCCTCGTCGAGCGTCGCGGCGCGTGCGTTCGTCGCGAAACCGAGCGAAAAAAATGGCCTACCGTTCGGGAACGTGTCGCCGATGGTGTCTCTCGGCCGTAGAACGCGCAACCATATATCGGTGTTTCTCGTAGTTACAACATATCGAGTGTAACCACAGTGTTACGAGGAAAACGTTCCCAGCCCCCGTCGGATCGACGAGAAATATTTAATGGTCGGTGGTACGATTACGGAAGGCTCTCGACGCCGAGCAAATAGTAATAGTCGGCTGCGCCGCGGGCACTGCAATTAGGGCTTTTATTGTCTGTACATAAGGAAGCTTTATTAAAACATTAAGGATGTAATTCAAGGCCGGCAGGCGGCATAGTGAATCGCAGCCAGGGTTAACGCGTCCGAGGCTCACCGTGACTCGACTCGACTCGTCATTTCCGTTCTCGCGAACACGGACGAAGATTCGCGATTCCTCCTCGAGCCTCTTCGACAGTTTGGAAGCTATCGCTTTGGAAGCGGCGCCGTAATCGACGCCCATACGCGTCGACTAATAGAGTTTGGGGGTTTGACAGCAATATTTTAGAAGAACGAGAAGAGAAATGGCCGTGGACGGGGCGCGACGGTGTGTGGTCCGGCACGTTCGAGGGAACGAACGCCGAACGGGGCGATTAGCCCCGGGCCTTCTCCCCTCTCCCCTAATCCCTCGACTCTTTTAGTCAGGGCTCGTTTCTTCGGAGCCCTTCGCGCTGTCGAGCTCTTCCTTCCTTCCTTCCTTCCTTCCTTCCTTCCTCCCTTCCTTCCTTCCGCCTTCCTTTCTATTCGGCTTCTGCCCTGCTGGAGTTACCCCAAAAGTTACTCAAACGCTTCGAACAGAAGTCGCGTAATTGATATTCCGTCGGTCCCCTTTGGCCCGTGCAAACAAGAACCTCGCTCGTGGAAATTCGTCTACTCGCAGGTCTCTCGGTGTCGCGTTACGCTCTTTCTTCGTCGTAGGGATTGTATCACGCATAAAAGACCACTTTGTTTCGCCTCTCCAACGACTTTCGTCTTGAAAAAGTGGCGTACTTCGTCGACCAGTGGCGGATCGAGACCTTTCAGAGGCTTCGACCACTTGAAAGGTCGTGGGGCCCCTTTATACCGGACCTGTACGATTTCTGATAATTTGACTGGAAAGTGTTTTTAAGAAAGATTTTCATGTTCCACTCGTATACACACAAACATAAACATTTCACAATATCTTCTTCTTCATTAGAAAATTTCCTACAAGTATTGCAACATAATGTACATTACAGACTATAGTGAATAACGAGAACGTTAATCGGTCGGTGAAATGGGTTGTCGACGAACCAAGGATAACCCCAAAAATGTCGTAAAAGGGAAAACAAAATGTATATTTTTTGTATGGCTACATTTATTTTAATGCTTAAATACTGATTACCAGACTGCGGATCTTCATGCATTTATAAAGAAATTAGACGAAATATAAAACAGTGAAAGATTGAAAAAATTCAAGAATGGTTTCAATGCTTTCAACGTAACAAATTCGTTAAGGGATGAAATCAATTTTTACGTTATTCCCGCTTCCCACAATCAATAAAAAACATTTTTATTTTACACAAAGAGATCCGCGGTCTGCTGATCGCAAACGAATCAAATTTCATTTCATCTAAACTGAAACTCTTAACGTTCACATTTGTTAGACACGAGTCTGTCTCGTCAAAGTACGGCTCAGGGTTAACCCAGCACTGTCGCGGACGGTTACACGCGTATCGTCGTCCTCGCCAGGATTCAGGATCAAGGTCCGATCCGAGTGTCGCGTCCAGCTTCCCCGGTAACTCGACTCGCGGCAGGCTAGTCTCGAATTCGCGCGGAACCGAAGTAGCTCGTTGATCGGCGAACAAAGCGAAAGAGAATCTGTAGAAGTTTCTCGGGAGACGGGTAGCCTGGAGTTGGAAGCTTTCGAGGAACCGGGATGATCGATAGGCGGTATCATCGTTGGCCGGGCCGTGGTGAAATTATCCGACGAGCGCCGCGGTGTCAGGTTTTCTTTCCACCACTTGACTCGGCTGCTCAGGGACTACCGAACTGCGTCCAGGCATCGAGATCGCTTTCTCGAGGAGCGACGCGGGTGGGATCGGGCCGGGCCGGTCCGGGTCGGACCGTCTCGCGGTTCTCGACTCTCGGGCTATCGGTTCTTCGCTCCGCCAGCCGACAGAGAAGCTCCTATTTCGAGGAGTCTCTCGTATCCTCGCGCTCGCACAGAGACGCAAAAGTGGGACCGGTCTCCGTGACTCGGAGATCGTCCTCGTCCCGTCACCGTCTCTCTCCCTCCTCCCCGGTACGTTCGACAATGAAGTCTTAATAATCGAGATGGTCTCGGCGATAATCGTACAGTGTTTACGTACCACTCCCGCGCGTAATCACGAAAGTAGGAAATGACGGTGCAACGTGTCCGCGCCGCTTCGCGGTGATACCAACGGCCATTAATTATCGCGAGTATCACGCGAGAACGCACCCCGCCGCGCGTCGTGCCGTGCTCTTTTCAACCACAGCCACATGTGCTAGCCAATAATTCGCTCGTTAGCAGCGCTCCCGCCAATAGCGTCCGGCCGTCCACTCGAACGCACAATCGCTGCTAATTAACCCTTATTAAGCCCTCTCTCGCGCGCGCCCTCGTACAGCGCGTCGGGGTTCCGGGTCGGCAAGATGTCGGCGAGGAAACGTCGCTGTCCTCTACTCTTTTCTTATTATCTCTCCGATTATCCGCGAGAAATCTTCGCGACCCACAATATCCATATCGTCCTTTAAGCACTCGATTTCTAATTAGTCGATTGAGTAAATAGATGTTCCATTAACCCTCATCCGTCCCTCATTTCAGGAACTGAATCTGTCCTTCGGTGTCAAATTGACACAGTGATGAAAAAATCGATAAAATAACAAGGTAAACAGTTATTTTTCGATGTTTTTTTTATTCAAATTGATGAGTTAATACTTAGATCTTAGATTTTTCGGTTACGGGTTTCTATTAAAAACATAAAAGTCACGAAGTTTCGGACGAACTTACCTACAAATAACAGAACAGCATAACTTATTTCGGAAAAACTGTGTAAAATTGACACGAGAGGGACGGATGAGGGTTAAGAACGATAGAAAGACCCTTAGTAGCGTTTATAGTTGGCTGAAGGTGGTATACATCGTTTATTTATTATTTATGTGGTATGTAATCATTACGTTGGCTCTCCTGCATACAAAAGCGACAATTCGAAGGGTTGACCAACCATACTGCAACGAATAAATTATAAATGCTATCGGCGCAACGGTTCGATCGTTTATTAGGAATTATAAAGCAATTTTGCTAATTGTCAAACAAAAAAATCAACGATCAATACTGCGACGAAGGCTCGATAAAATGTTAAGGGTGCGCGGGTACCCGAATTTTTTGGGCGATTGCTCAAAGACCGAGCCTCAGATTGGCAAATTATTGATACTCGGGTACCCGAAGTCGAAGTCAGGCCGAACTTGTTACCGAACAATATAAATTTTCGAATTTCCGGGTGCCCGCCCTCCCTTATAAAACGCTAGCCATAAATGCTACTAGGGATTAGCATAGCTACAAGAAGCTCCTTCGAAAAAGTGTTGCAAAAGACTGAGATAGCACAGTTGAGAATGGTCTCGAGCACTATCAATCCTCAAACTGTGACACGGGTATGTCGACGGAGGGTTGAAAATCGTGTAACGCCGACAACGGCGAAGCAAATCCTGATCGGCTGGGTTTCCGATGGCTGTTTCAGAGATCCGATGGAGCTGATGGAGCAGCAGCTGGTGAGATGCGGCGTGGCTCCGGTCCGGTTGTACGAGCACCTCGCGATGTCGTCACCGGCTGCGGCAGCAGCAGCCGCAGCGGCAGCCGCGGCGGCCGCCCTGGGAGCTCAGCACCAGCAACAGCATCATCCCCATCACCAGCAGCATCACCATCAACAGTCGCAGTCGCAGCAGCCGCAGCAGTCGCAGCACGATAGTCCGGCGCACGCGTTGCCGCCATGGATGACGCCTTCGACGGCTCTGCTGTACGGGACCGTGGGACAGACTCACCCCGGGACCAGGCCCGCGACCGGGGCCTCCTCGCCGTACCCCGCGGTGGCGGCCACCGCGCCCTTTCCCTACCCGGCGGCCCTACCCTGGCCCTGGCAGCCGCCACCCGTCGCGATGATTTCGCGAAGGTCCTCGCCCCCCACCGCGACCGCTCCTTCCCTCAGGTACACGCCGTACCCACCACCGGCGAGCACACCTCCGCCGTTGAGAACTCGCCCGACCACCCCCAATTAGCGCACCCTCTCGATTCGCCGTTGATAACGCGACCCGTACCTCGTCCTGTTGTCTGTCGTCTGTCTGTCGCCTGTCGCCTCAGCCAAAGAATTCCGCGCGAGCGGAAACACGAGAACCTGTCGCCTCGGAGGATCTTGGGTATCGATATCTTGCGTATCGCTCCCAACTCCTCGGCGAGCCTCTCGTCGCGGTTCGATGCGGAGTCGAGCGCTTCCCCCGCCAGCGGAAAGCTCGACGCTCCGTCGAACCTTAGGGTGGATTTATAGTGGAGCTGCGAGCATCGATGATAGCAGCGCGGTGAAAAGAAACCAGCATTCGTGACAACATTTCGACACATACTAAAGAAAAAGTACATATGTATTTTCTTTGTTTTTCACCGCACAGCTCACCTCGCTGCTCCACTATAAATCCACCCTTAGCGTGGATTTATAGTGGAGCGGCGAGCATCGATGATAGCGGCGCGGTGAACACAAAGCAACATTCGTTACAACATTTCGACACATACTAAAGAAAAAGTACATATGTATTTTCATTGTTTTTATTTTTATTCGCCGCACAGATCACCTCGTTGCTCGACTATAACTTTACACTTACTCGTAAGTTAGTCGTAGGGAAATGGCCCGTACTTGTTCGCTCTCTGTGTCCCCGCGTAATGTAACCGTAGACGTGTTTCCGTCGCCGGTCTCGGAGTCGGATAGTCTGCTCTCCGTTTCCGAGCTCGAGCGATCTTGTACATAATCGAAGCGTTCCCGCGAGAATCAGCTGGAACCGACTCGTCGTTGTACCGCGAACGGCCTCGCGGTCGATTTGTATTATACGCGCGATCGCGATCCTGTGTGTGTGTGTGCGAGGAGAGCGTGCTTGCGAGAGTGAGAGAGTGCGAGAGAAAGAGTGCGAGAGTCCTAGCTGTAACATATACCACGATAGTATTAACGCGTCTCCCCTCGAGACGTTGGAATTTGTACATAAAATCTTTTATGGTAGCGTATAGCGTCAACGGCCGTGTTCTCGATGTAGCACGGATCAAAATAAACGAATTTTCATTAACGCGCCCGATCTTCTCGTTGCTCCGCTCCGATTCCGACATTCCCGAAATTCCCAGCACCTGAGGAGTCCGTCCGTCTCGTCGACGAATTAAATCGTCGGAGGAACTTCGACGTCGAACACCTGAATACAATTGGCCAGTGCCGCGCCGGTTTCGAGGAGAGTCGACTCGAAGCCGAGTCGAGTCGTGCTGGCCCGTGTTTCCCGAGGCGACTGGACTTGCCTCCGCATCTCATCGAGTGGCTCGTCACGCCAGCCCAGGCTTCATCGCACCTTCAACTGCCGTGTAATTCTGTTATACCTATCTGAAATTAAATAAATTCATTTCACGGCCTGTCAACGAGCAATTATTTTTCGATGCAGCCAGTTTGAGGCCGGTTCGTTCCACGAGCAACGGCGCTCTCTCGCGACCCTTCGCCCTTCGGCGCAGCCCAGAAGCACGCCGGTTCCCTCTCGGGTTTTCGATCGGCGCGCGAACAAGACCGTTGTTCCCCGTGGACCGACGCGCGGACCCGCCGCGCCGTCCAAAAGAAAAAAAACGGGAAAAACTCGCGGACGTTATCGAGATCGACGAGACCGCGGTCCCGTGGGAAAGTAAGTTTTCGTCTCGGTTATAATCGAACGAGTACACGATAATTCGTCGGTATCTCGGGATCGTCGGAGGACACGAAGTGTATCGTGTATCCGGCCGCGTCGGAATCACCGCGTCCAACCAGGAAGATAAGAAGCAAAAGAAGAAGAGGCCAGAAAGGAGCAAGGCAGAGAGAGAGAGAGAGAGAGAGAGAGAGAGAGAGAGAGAGAGAAAGAACGCGAGGAGGAGGAGGAGGAGGAGGACGGCGGGGAGGAACAGAGGAGGAAGGTTCCACCGGGGCGCGAAAGCGATCGTGTGTTACGTCGTGATGGGTGGAGCGAGGTGAGAGAAACAGAGAGGCGGCTCCCGAGCTTGTAATTATGTTGATACGAATGATCTGCGGCGAGCCGCAAACCGACGTAGGGAAGCAGAGGAGCGAAAACACGAAGAGAGGGACGACGAGGGAAGCAGCAGGAGAAGAAGGCGAACGAGCAGTAGGAGGAGGAGGAAAAGGAGGTGGAAGAAGAAGCAAAAGAAGGGGGAGGAGATGAAGCCTCTAGCGGTGCTCACCGGCTGCTCTCCTTCTCTCTCTCTCTCTCTCTCTCTCTCTCTCTCTCTCTCTCTGTCTCTCTCTCCCTCTCTGTAACCGTCTGCTCGCTCGTTTATCTCGATCCTTGTTCCTCCGAGGGGAAAGAACCCTCGTCCGGCCTCGTCGGTGTTGGTCGGTGCTCGTTCGTCGAGCAGCACGGACCGTCCGGGTTCCCTTCGCGTACCGACCATACGCGTTGCTCATCCCCACGCAACGAGTAAACGGGCTTTAGGACCGTGGCGAAACCAGTTTAAGTGGTTAAGCGTAGATGTAATTGATTTCCATTTTACGAGGCTCTCGGGGAAGACGCTCCACCCGCCACTGCCCCATCACCACCGCCACCACCGCAGCCACCCCCACTATCGCGACAGCGACGCATCGAGCAGCCGGTTTCGGCTTCTCTCCTCGCTTTTCGACGCGTTTTCGCGCGCGTCCACCACCGAATCCTTATCCCGCCGGTGCCAGCCAGCGATCGATCCCGTCCCGATTTCTCGCGAGCAGCTACCGGCAGCCGAGTTCACCCTCGTCGCGATCGAAATTGGCGCCGCAGCTACGACGAATCGCTCGAATGAATAATGAATGAGACCGCGGGTGCTGCGTATCCAGGCCAGACCAGCGGAGGATGTCGCGCGGGACGTGGAAACGACTTTAATGAAATCCAGCGGCAGATGTCCGCGCCACGGATGTTCGAATTCTTAATACGCGATCGTCCCGGGCTGTCGAGATTCCCGGTGGGAACGCGAGACTCGGCGAACGTCGAGAGTCCTACACTGGTCCTCCGGCCACGATCGATACCTTAATTGCAACCGAAAGAGCTGGTCCGAGGGCCGGCGAAGGTTAATGCTCCATTAAGAAGCAGATTACAGGGGCGCTCGTGACCAAATCTTCCGATTCGCGCGACGGATTCGAACGAGTCGACGAACAGGAGCCGACAGCTTCGCCAGCTGGGGCGAGGAGAACGGTAGCCGATGGAGCGTCTCGAGCGCGTTGCCGCGAGCCACAGAAAATTCCGTGTCGCCGCTGCTAGACGGGAACGGCCGCGTCGCCGAATAACACCCGAGGAACAGCCGGAAGACGAGAAAGAGGGGGCGAGCCTCCTTCGGCAGCCCGACGCAGCCCGCCGCGCCGAAGAAAGACGGAGAAAGGGAGAGAGAGAGTCGCTGGAGAATATGTAAATTAGGAACTCCGTGTGAATGCGGAGATTTATGGCGGCCCGTACACATTTCTGGCCGCAATAAATATCAGTAAGTAGCGACGCGCGGGACCGTCCGGATCCGATCCGACGCGCTCTCTTCCCAACGTGCTCGCGTACTCGCGCGCACGTCGAGCTCGCGGCCGCCCCGACGACGACGACGACTCGTACGCGCCATTAATATCGGAAGAACGCGTGAAAAATAGTCGGATCCACGATCACCGCGCGGGAGGTCGGACCGTTCAACCTCTTCGCCCTTGCGAATCTCCGTTCGCGTCGTACAACCCTTGCTTTCCATCGAGGACTCTGTCACAACGCTCCGAATCCAACGTTCGACCACAAATGTCACAAATAAAAGTCTGCGAGGATGCCTTTCCTCTTAGAAACAAATCCTAGTCTGTTGGTGATTTAAATGAAATGAAATTTTTTTGTTTTATTTTTTGTTATTTCATTTTTACAGGCTGCGGCAAACGTTTGGAAGCTTTTTACGCGTGATTACTAGACTGCGGATCTTTATGCAAAATAGGAAATGTTCGCATTGATTGCAAGACACACAGGAGCCAAATAAAAAATTTTTTATTCTCTTAACTATCTTATAGAATTGAAACTAATTCACCGATGTCCTTAAATCTTTTTAACATGACCACTGCATTGAATTGTGCGTATCCATTTTTATCATAAATGAATAAAATCCGCAGTCTAATCATTAGACTGCGGATTTTTATGCATTTACGAAGAAATTGATTGGATGAAATATAAAGTGGAAAGAGAGAAATTAAGGAAACTCAAGAATGACGTAATGTTCCTTTTAATGTAACAAAGTCGTTAAGGAATGAAATCAATTTTTCTGTTATTCAAGCTTCTCCCACAATCGATGAAAAATATTTTTATTTTGCATAAAGAGTGATCCGCAGTCTAATAATTATATTCGTCAGAGTACGTACGGTGTACCGACGTCGCCCCTGAAGGGTTAAGCCTTCCGGTCCGCCTACGGTTATCGCAGGCCTACCGGATGCGTTTTCCGTCTAGCCTAGTGGAAGCCATTGCTCTTAAAGAGCCGTCGTTAAACGTTCGCAGCGAGCGGACATTGCGGTGGCGCTGTGTGATTTTTTCCACAGAGAGAAGGCATTCGCACGCTTACCACTCGCAGGCGTTCGATCATCGAACTAGATCCGACCCGGTTTCTACGCCAACGTGGGACGCCTTGCGAAAACCATACGAAATCGTCGAGAGTTTCGCGAGAAGAGGAACATCGTTGAATCGCGAGAAAGGAGAGGAGAGGAGAGGGCTGCCGGGTCTTCGTGGGTGGCAGCCGATCCCTTTCCTTTTCCTCGGGTTCGCGCGCATACCGTTCGCTCGCTCGCGTCTCCATCGCATCGGCGAGAGCCCACCTCGTTCCCTCTCTTACGCTTCGTGGATCTCCGCTGTTTTCCGCGAGTCCCTCGAAACCAATCGCGAGCAACGAAACTCTCCGCGCCCGAGTACCTACACGTTACAGTATATCTCGAGTTTCCTCTCGATGGCGTCCGCGGACGATTACCGAGGAGGAAAAAGTCGCGGTAAGAACTGGCGTGAATGTCGCGATTCTACGGGATGTTCGTCGCGCGCGGCGAACAGTCGATAGAAACGTGGAAACGTTTGATTACGCCGCGTGGGCGTTAAGAGATTTCACGACGTTTCGACAAGATTTTACTGCTTCCATATTATCGCGCACTTTACGATCCTCCGGCCCGAGTTCCGTCTACGGTCCACGCTCGCGATTGTCCACCTGGATGTGACCGGCCGATGTTTTTCTTCCATTTTCTCCGCTCGCGTCTCCTCGTCGCGTTACGACAGCGATCGTGTTATGCGATCGATTACAAACTGAGAGATCATCGTCGATCGACGTTGCGTTATCTTGCGAGAAATCGCGAGGAGGAGAGAAAAAAGTCTCCCTGCCGCGAACTTTGCCGCTCCGGCGGGTTTCGTTCGTGTCTATCTGACGAAAAACAGCAGAAAAACTGGAAGGAAGAGGCAGTACAAAAGAAAACGATGGAAGGAGAAGAAGAAGGAGGAGGTGGAGAAGAAGAAGTCAGAAGTCGTTTTAGCAAAAAAAGAAGCAGAGAAGAAGCTGGTTCGGCCGGAGAGACGTCGCGCGATGCTCGTCCCAAGATCGAGAAGCAGGGCGAGAACGAGCGGACGGGGTCGAGGGGGCGGTTATTATTTACAGCAGTCCGTAAGGCGTGTCACAATGGCATTGCGGGTTTCCTCTTGAAAGTCCGACAATACGAGCGGGATTTATGGAAGAAACTTTCAACAAAACCGTCAATGGGCCACCCTCGCCTACGAGATGGTTTACCTAGCGCATGGGAATGGGCACAAATATTTTCACCATAAATTCTCCTTTTTATCCGCCTGCGCCCCTTATTTACAGTCGTTCTGACCTAATCCATCCCCACCAGCTCGCACCCGGACACGGATACCTTCCCTCTACCTGTTGTTACGACCTACGACCTCGTCGATGTTAACGTTGATGTTGCGACCGGCCGAAATTCCTCTCGCGAATATCCTCGTCTCGCTCCCCTTCACGCTTGTTCGTCGCAAATATTTACGAGCCGATCGGATTAAATCCGGAAGGAGACGCGGAGGACGCGGCTTATCCGGCGACGGCTACGGCGATTGCCGGAAACCACCGGGTAAAAAGTAAAGCGAGCGATTAATAAACGGAATGCACATCAACCCTTTGCACTCCTTTGTTGAGTCACACTTGACAAAGGAAAAAGGAAAATGCAAGTGAAATGTGTTTTGATTTGTATCTGGTTCTTCTTTGTATTTTTTAGTTGAAAACGAATACAAGTTCCACAAATATAAATTACAACAAAGTTTGAGAGCTAAATATACAGGGTGTCTCAGCCAAAGCAGGCCACCTAAATGTCTCTATAATAATGACGCAACTGTAAAATTTGGTAAAATTGACTTTTTATTGTGTTGGCGGGCTCTCAAAAATGCATTTACTAGATGTTTGTAAATCGACATAATGTAAACCGAGGCTGGTATTTATTATTTTATAAATTGAAATAACTTAAAAGTTGCAATAAAAACCCACTATGTCTATAAACTACTCTCATAGAAGAATTAAACCGAATCTTCAATTTTTTTCAGTTGTGTCATTATACTTCCGGAGCAGCGATATCTCCTTTATTTTTAATGGCACGAAAAATATTTATGGCATAATTTAAATGGTATCAAAGGAGGAATATCATAGAAGAGCAATTTTTTGGCCGCATATTTTTTCATAGTTTTTTCGAAGGTCATCGTTATTTTTTTTTATCGGACACACTTATTCTTTCTTACTCCATCTTATAGCGGCTGAGAAAGTACATTTGAATATGCTTAAGTCATTAACAAGATCGAAAAAAATAAGTTCTCCTGATAAAAAGTAACGATGACCTTGAAAAAACTATGAAAAAATGACCGGAGAAAAAAAATTCTTCTTCTACGATGTTCCTCCTTTGATACCATTTAAATTATGCAATAAACATTTTTTTTGTGTCATTAAAAATAAAGGAGATATTTAGGTGGCCTGTGCTTTGGCTGAGACACTCTGTATTTATTATAATTAGTAAACAAAATTGTTTAAAATAAGTAGCAGTCAAGGAACTGTCCCTTGAAGTAAATTTCATATGAAACACTTGAAATAGCAGGGAGTTTTTGGCAACAAAATTGGAAAATAATTCGGAGAGCAAAGGATTAACTCGTTGCCTTACCATTTACTTTACGGTTTTAATGACTAGACCTTTTCTTGTAGATCTTAATTTCCTAAAAAAGGAGAATATTGATTTAAATTGTGTGCTTATACAATCAGTAAAATAAGTCTCCATTCACCCCTTAAAACAGAATAACTTTTTTATAATTATACCAAATGACCTGATGTTTTGTAAGCAATTGGAAGCATTGGTTTACGAAATGATATGCAAAAAAGATTTTCCATATAATTATAATTTACAAGGTTACATGCAAATCGCTACAACAATGCTTGCAATTCGCTGTCTTCAAAATTTTTTCGGTGGTCTTCCACGTTCTTCGTTTCTCACGTCAAAATCGCCATTTTTGAATTTTTTAAACCACTCAAAGCACTGTGATTTACCAAGAGCGTGCTCGCCGTAAGCTTCGACAAGCATTCGATGCGATTCTGCAGCAGTTCTCCTCAAATGGTAACAGAAAATCGGTGCTGTCCGCAAATCGTAGTTTCCAGACAGAAAATTCGACATGTCCAACGCTATTAAAAACTATGCTGTTGTATGAAACTTGTATGGTTGTGAGTTGAAAATCTTTGTCAGATGTAAAAACAAGAAAATGGCGTCAATGATGCGGTTTGGCGGTAACTATATTGACAGCTAGCGCCATGTATGGGCAAATTCCGGTTTCATACAGGGACTGTCCGGAAAGTAATGCGACCACATTTTTTTTGTTAAATCTATTGAACATATGAGTACAAACCTTTAAAATTCTTCAAAGTAGGATCCTTGGGCGTCGACACATTTTTTCCAGCGCGATTTCCATGCTTCGTATGCTCCCTGGAAGACGTAGTACCCTCGTCGCAGCCTCGTCGAGCACTTCCAACCAAAACTTTTCCGTAGATTACGGGGAAAACAGTAAACGGTACTTCTTAGTTAGATCACAACACTTCCTCAACCCTCGTGCAGTCCTGACTTGTCTTCCGCCGACTGCTTCTTGTTTCCAAAAATTAAAAATGTGCTAAAAGGATGCCATTTTGAAAGCGTGGAACGCACCAAAGAGGCTGTGACGAGGATACTGCGAGAGGTTCCAAAAAACGCCTTCCAGGGAGCATACTAAGCATGGAAATCGCGCTGGAAAAAATGTGTCGACACCCAAGGATCCTACTTTGAAGAAATTTAAAGGTTTGTACCCATATGTTCAATAGATTTTATTTTAAAAATGTGGTCGCATTACTTTCCGGACAGACTCTTCGCGAGTCGCCATGACGGCGAAGCGCGATTTAGATCGGCCGGTGGCGATTCTTCCTCTGTTCTGCGACGAGGAACGCATCGTAGATGTTCTCGCGAGGGGGGGATCGGTTACGGGACGCGAAAGTCGCCGGACGGAGGAAGTCGACTATTGTGGAGGTCCTGGGGGATCGTTGGGCTCGTTGGGATCGTTGGGACAGCGCCCGCTGTGCCGAATGTTGACTCTCGGCTGCGGTCAGCGCGACAAAAACCACCCCTCGATTCGACACGCACCCCTGGGCGCCCCATCAACCTCCCGGGTACCCTTCGGGACTCAGGCTCGTCTCGTTCGGTTTGTCGCCCCGGACCGCCGCATTGTTTTTCCATCTATTTCCCCCATAAAATCGCTGTAATTTTATAATTCGCGGAGAAAAACACCGCGGTGGAGAGTAAGCGATCCGGGCTCGTGAGAAAACTATTCGCCCTCGACGTTCGGAAGGGTGAAAGAGCGTAGGGCCCGGAAGTCGGGGTTCGTCGCGTCGGGTCCTGAAAACGTGACGGTGCCTAAATATCGGCAGTCGGCGGCCGTCCCTGCGGGGGCACCTCCGATTTCACTGTGCCGAGGCCAAACATCTTTTCATCGTCCGGATAAAGTATGGGTTCGCCTCTATTCGGTAACGAACCGTTAACTCGACGTAAATGGCCGAGACAACCCTGTCACGGGGGGCGTCTCTCGTTGTTGTCGCTCTGCGAGGAGGATCTCTATTTGAGAGTTTACACCCGAAAAATGGTCTTTTCATGGATAACTTCACGCCGAGTTTGCCAGCGGCGACAGAGCCTTTATTCGGCGTTTCTCTCCGGTGCTCCGTGACGAGGACAATGTTTGCGTTTCGCGCGACAGAAACGTTTGTTCGGGGGCGTGTTGGCTGCGTGTCGTCCTCGAGCGATTCTCTCGAGTCACGAGTCACGCCGCCTTCGGGACCTCCTCGAAGGTGTCGGTTGATTCGTTCGCGACCGGTAGCGAGAAAAAAAAAGCGGCGCGGCGGTGTGACGCGAAATCGCGACCCGCGACTCGCGCGATGTTCACAAGAAGCGTAGTAACGTGTGTAGCGATGTCTGCCGGCGGTGGCCGAGCGGCCGGGCGGCCGACTATTACCGCCGCATGAATATGAATGAGACCGGACGGACCAACGGAGGAGAGAGGAAACCGAAGAGAGGAGGACGAGAGAGCCGCGCGGTCTCGGTCTCCCCCCCCCCCCGCTAGCTGCTGGGGTACGAGTAGAGAGACGAGAAGGAGAGTACTATCCACGGGAGGGAAGAGGGAGGAGGACGCCGGAGGACGTGGAAAGGGGTACGGGGGAGAAGGAACAGGGTACCGGGGGTGACGGAGGGGGAGGAGAAAGATGGAAAGGGCAGGAGAACGCGCGAGGACCGGCATTCAATTAGTCTCCTAGTAATTAGCCGGGAAATCTTCAGCTTTGTCGGCGAGATCCTCTTCCGACGGGATTGCCGAGACCTGCCCGCCGGACGAAGGAGCGGAGGAGCACGGGGGGGGGGGGGACTGAGAGACCGTGCAAGAACGAGTCCGTCGCCGAGTATCGCGAGCGGATCGCGCGCCGCGCCGCGTGCACCCAGATACACAACAGCGGACGGTCCAGTGCGGCGTCCTCGCGGTCGATACCCGAGGATCGAGCTGCGGCGAAGAACGGAGCACCGTCTCGACCGATCGAGTCTTTGAAAATAGCAAAACGGCAACGTTCTAGGAAGGTCGACCGCATTTTGAACGATCGTGACAACAGCTGCCAGGCGATCGAATCTGCGGACTGGAGCAGGGTGTCCTACGAATCCGGGAATCAAACGGTCGTAAACGAGAAGAGGTCCGTGCGACGACGTAACCTTGTCCAGGGGTGGTCCTACCCTCCAGCATGGGTGGCCCCCTAGCTTTCGTGTATCGCGACAAACCTAAATAGGTATTTACTCGCAGCAGCCCACTCGTTCAGCTCGTTCGGCTCCGTCCTCTCTCTCTCTCTCTCGTAGTCGGTCCTCGCGTTACACGGATTCGACGAGGTTCGTTGCACAGGCTCTCGAGCTGCGGCGGCTGCCACCGTCGCACCGTTGTTGCCAGTAAATCACCGCTAAGGGCTGCTAAATAGCGACGCGCTCTCTCTCTCTCTCTTTCTCGGCCCCGGTCTCGCTTCTACCCGGCGTCGAGGCGTGTCCGCGGCTGTGTGTGGCCTCCTGCCTTTTCGGATAATTCGATGTCCGGTCCCGAGACGTCTGTCCCCTCTGCCATCCGACCGTTTCGACCGTTTCGTCCCGAAGCATGTCCATGTCGCGGTCGCCCGCGCTTCCTGTTCCAACCGTGAAACGAGGCTCGAATCGACCGAGAACCGTGCGAAATCGCTCCTTCTGGCCCGTACTACGACCAGACCGATTCTACGTAGACGAGTCTATCCTCCATTTCTCTCACTTTCTCTCACTTCTTTCTTCTTTTTCTTCTTCTCCGGTTCCACACGGGGCGAGGCGACGCGATCGGGTCACCGCGATTCGACCCTCTCCGGGTCGCGAGAGTCGCCGTGGGAAACGGAATTGTTCTGTCGGAGTTCGAATCGAGATATATGTACATATATTTAACAGTAAACCTATCACCACAGATCGAAATGACCGGTTCCAGATTTTTTATTTTACTATTATTGAAATAAAAAAAAATGTGATTTTATAAGAAATTATTGTATCTTATTTAGTACAGCACGTATTATAGTCAAACCTGTTTTTGCGCGGTAGATAGGAACAGAATGAAAAAAACCGCACAAAAAAATATTTACAAACTTCATAAATAGAGCTATAACAAATAATTCTTCGCAACATATTAAGGAAATAACTTTTTTATGCGGTGGAGAGGGACCGCAGAGAGGAACCATTTTCAATAAAATTTTCGGAACGTATACATATGATTTATACGAGTTGACCAAACGCATCTTTTAAATTCTCGTTATTGTTTTTCACAATTCCGACCAAATGCGTTTTTTCAACATATTTTTTTACACGTCATTTACTAAACTAATTCTGCTAGCCTTACAACGAAATTGAAGTCGTTTGGTCCATCCATAAAAAAGTTATTCTGATTTAAAGTGTGTGTTCTGCCCCTAACTGTAATTGAAACATAATTCTTGTATTCAAAATGTGAAGTAAGAAGGGGTGGAATATAATTTCACGATATTGCTGAGGATCGTATGAGGATTAAGTACGCGTACGACGGGTCCAGGTTCGAAAGAAATGAGGGAGAAACGTCTCGTTACAGATGCGTGGTAATTTCCAATGATTCGCGACGAAACGTGCGGGGTGCGGCCCGTGCGGGTCTCGCAAGTTCCCATGGCTTTGGATTACCGCGCCGCATGCTCGTCCAATTCGGTGGAGTTTCCCGATTTCTGTGGAACCTGATACCCATGCGAAGGGTCGTCGAATCAAGATATATCGTTCTCGCGATCGACGTGGAAGCTGGAGGCAGCAGGGGACGGGTGCCGGACCACCATGCGGCCCGATCTCGTTCGATCTCTGTCGAGGGTGCGCAACCCTCGATCTTTCCATCTCTCTTTTCCAACGACGAACGCGAACGTTTCGAATTCTCCAGTGAAGAACGGCGGAACGGCGCGCGACGGGACGATGGAACGCGAGGCCCTGCCGTTTGCTATAATAAATATCGGCGGATACACTTGCGCGGCGAGTAGGCTGGTGCCGGTGGTGTCGCATCCGTGCGGCACGTGCGTCCCATCTCGTCCCTCGATCCCTTCGCAGATGACGCGCGGTTTTTATCGACGACGACGCCGGCGACTGTGACTCTCGTTCCGTGGCAATCGTCGATCGCAACGAAAATTCTCGAAACAGGAGGAACGGGCGTGTGTCGACCGGGTGGTGTCCGGTCATCGGGAAAATGTACTTTAATCTCGTCGGTAGTAGCAGCAAGACGACGCTGCCACCTCGGACCTTAATCCGTTACGAAAGACGTGACTCCGCGGTTTCGCGTCCCTTCCGCAAATTGAATCACCGGCGCGACGCTGCGCTCTCCGCCGCACCGCTCTCCGTATCGATGTTTACGATCCGGAGAGCGGAAGACCGCGTTCTCCCCGGTGCTCGCAAAACAGGCGACCCCGCATCGATGCATTATTTAGCCGTGCCCGGAGGGAAAACGATCGGAACGCGACCGGACATTCGTCGGGAAATCGTGACCCCGGGATTGCGCCGCGCGTAATCTCGTTTCGCGCGATTCCTCGTGCTCTCCTCTTGGTTTTCTCGTCGTCCGATCATCCGAACAGGTACCTCGCCTAGCCAAGACCAGCGAGCACCATCGATCGAACAGTTGAAATTGCTGGACCGGCTGCTGATTTCCAGCGAATGGTTTGGCTAATCCCCCCCCCCCCCCCCGTTCACGTGACGCGTAACGCAACTCGTAACTCGTAACGCGTGACGCGTGTCACGAGCGTGCCGAGCCGAGTCGGGATTCGAGAACGGGGAGGGTGTCAACGAACACACCAGCGACACTTGACTCCGCTTGTCCGAAATTACCCCCTCGGAGAACAGAACGCGGGAGAACCCTCTCCTTCCTCCCCGTCGGCCGATTAAACGGCGTTGCTCTCGCCTCGTTGCCCTCACCTATCCCTGATTACGGTAACGCGCCGCGACCCACGACCCGCATCAATTTCACAGAGTGGTCGTTACAAGCTGATCCTCGCGGTGCCGAATCTACCGATTACTCGGTCAGATTTTTCTTTTAATTTATTAAGCACCGCAGACTCTTCGCTTACGGAGAAAGGGAACTTTTTAGAAAGTGAGAGTACAGGTGAGACCTGCATTAAATAGCTTACAGTCTTTGAAAAATGTATACAAGTCGCAACATTAGGTTCCGCTGTGAACATGTAGACATTTAGGGGTAGTTGGCCTTGTGATCGGATTTTTCTCTTATTCAAACTCTTCAAACGCGTCTTTGAAAAAGGAATGGATTTGAATACAAGTCTCAACATTAGGCTGTAAACATGTCGACATTTAAGGGTAGTCGGTCTCGATCGGATTTTTCTTGTATTCATATACTTCAAACTCGTCTTTGAAAAATGAATGGCTTTGAATACAAGCCTCAACATTACGTTCTGCTGTAAACTAGGTCCATTTCGCATACAAAGAAAAATTAATGTTTTTAGAAATAGAGGGCACAGGCGCGTCATGAATTAAATTTTGAAAACTGAACGGCTATGAACACGTGGACATTTAGGGGTAGTCGGTCTCTATCGGATTTCAGGGGAACAATTGACGAGCGTCGACGAGCGATGGGAGGCGGCGTTTCCATTAGCCTCGGCCGCGGCTTTGGAAAAACGGTAAGAGCGTTGTACGGGTGTACAAGTGCGCGAACACGGGGGTAGGACGTTCCCGTTCGCTTTTCGCCGTTCGCCGGCGAAGTAAGCCTCGGACGAGCTTATTATTTCGGCCGTTAAGAAAATAAACAGAAGGCAGGAAAACACGCGAGGACCGGAGCTTATGCGCGGGGGAACCGACAGAAATTATAGTCGGTCGAGCCAAATGGCTTGAAAAATGCTCGACCACAAATCAAGGTGCCGGTTCGTTCGGCGTGGGAGCCATCTGTCGGTCCGTCGCCGCTTCTCCGTATCGTACGGACGCGCCTATATCCGCGTTCACGTACATACATACACCCACCCGGCCCGTACTCCTAGGCGGTATAGAAAATTATATCTCTGTGTACGTGTACACGTGTACGGCCGACTATACATATATATGTTTTTTGTTATTTTCCAGGGGCGGTCCCCGAGCCGCCGCCAGGGGCGCTATTTCCTCTCATTTACTTACTGGAACGTGTAATTATCTACGCCGCAACGCCGAGCTCTCCCTTCTGTTTTCCCTTGGCAGCTACCTTGCCACCTCCGGAGGAACAAGAACAATTTCCTCGCGCCTCCGCATCACCGACCACCCCGCCAACGCCGATTTTCCGTCGCGTTCCCCACGATCGCAGAAACCGTTCATTGCGAAACGCGCTCCGATCGTTCGATTATTTACAGTTTTTTTCGTTCTCTACACAATTGTTCGATCGCGTCGCGACGCCGAGACGCCGAGACACGCGTAACAAATGGAAGCTTATTTTCTTGCGTCGATACAGTTTCAAGCAAATCGAGGGAACAAATGACGGCGAGGTCAACCTATTGGCCGCGATTGCCGTTGCGATCGATACGGAGAATAGAAAACGTCGTGATGTCGAGCGAATACGGAAGACGCGTCGTTTCGGTGTCCGAGCGTATTGGTTCGGCGGAGTTGTCGCAGGGATTTTCATGCAGGTTATCGAATGGCGAACGGTGGATAGCTGAATTGTGCTTCCATTGATGTCGTCTGAAATCATTCACGTAAACACATCTCGTGTTACGCGAAGTACGGATACACGAATAAACTCGAAATACGAGTGGGGAGAGAGAAGCGAAGCCTCGGGCTGTCCGTGGAGCGGAGAACAGCGGAGAAGCAGAGTCATGGTCGCGCGGTACAGGATTGCCATATAACGACCGTGTTGCACAGTCATCCACACCCCGCACAACACTCCCTGTAATCACGCTGAATCGAGAACCGCGAGGAATACCTTGCGTCACTGTCCACACGCAAAATCGTTACGTGCTAATTAACGTTTCGATATGGTGCCGCGTCGAAGCCTCGCTGCCTCCAATCAGGCTAATTGTGTTGCGATCGTTTTGTTTCGCGGCACTCTCTTCCTTTCCCCACCACTATGTCCTCCTCCACCCTTCGTTTCGTTTCGTTTGCAACGCACAAGTTCCCCCACCTCTTCGAATCTCTTTTTCTGAGCGTTTGCTCCCACCGTTCGCGAGAGGTCTGCCGTCCCACAGCGAAGCAGTTGGTCCTAAAGTCGACAATAAGTAAATATACAAATTTTTGTGTAGGTAAAATTGTTGCGAATGTATTTTTTTTCGTCGAAAGTCAATCCTTTGTCCTATTAGCTAACCTTTTTCGATCAAAAATGAAGGTCATCTTGAATTTTGATTGAGGCTATCCCTCACACGTTCCTCAGGGTGATAATTCACACATTTCCGATTTTTACGTACCGTAGAATGATTGATCTCTGATATGTGATACTATGTATAAATGGATCGAAAAATCGAAATAAATTCCTCTCATCGATCGAATTTCTCTCAACGATTTATAAACGTATAAACAATACGATTTTAGTCGATGAAATACTTGTAATTCCATGACTTTTTTCTTTTTGGTTATAACAGTTGGCGTTCCTGGTGTAGAGCAAGAATCGATGAATTATTATCCAGCTAGCACTGAGACATCTCAAAGACATCTGCAAGACGCCTGCCGCAACACATTCGGACGTCTGGAAGACGTCTGAACGGCTCCAGAAAGTCTCCTGAATGTCTTGTGTTACAAAACGTTCTTTACAGACGACTTTTAGACGTAGTTTAGGCGTCTTTTTATACGACATCTCCGAAAAGACGTCTTATTTTAGAACGTAAGACGTTCAGACCTAAAAACTACGTAAAACAGACGTCCGGATCACTTATGCGACTGTTTCCCAGGAGCGTATGAGGGTCAATCGCCCAAGAATAACGCTGTACGCAATACTGTCGGCTTTTCGGGCCGAATACCCCACTGCGTGCGTCCCATACGTCGCTATTGGTAAAGTTTCCGGATATCTACAGATTCGGCCTCATCTCGAATCGACCGTATCCTGCATCCGGTGGTAGACAGCTCGGCCATTTCGGCCAGAAGTCCGTGTCCTTTTTGCTAATACATATGTACAACCCGTGGGGATGGTTCGCGGGACGAATCTCAAGGGGAGCGACTAAAGAAAATGAATCTTTTCGCTGCGTCCGAGAAGAGAACATCGTTGAAGGGAACGTGAAGGTCCACATATGCCACATCGTCGAATTCGTTTTCTTATGAGCTATAATACTGTTGTAATGAAAATATGTAGTCCCACTTAGTATAATAAATCTTCGATGACCTTTAGAATCCCGGAAGAAGTGACGTTGAGGCACTTTTGTTTTAAAAATCACCGAATACTCTTTTCCTCTGGCCTTTGGAGTTAGAATCATTGGTCGAGTTAGAATCATTGATCACTAGACAGCGGATTTGAAAACATTAGAAGAATTTGGCTGCAAGGGAAATCTATTACGGCTTGAAAGCATACATGTTCTATCAGGTGTACCTCAAGGCTCCCACCTCGGTCCGCTACTATTTATAATTTTCATCAATGATTTGACTACTATTTTTCAATATTGTAAGTACCTACTATTCGCAGACGATTTAAAACTCGTCTGCAGCATCTGGTCCTACGATGATGCTTCCAGATTACAGGCAGACCTAGATCGTTTCAGTGAGTGGTGTTGCAAGAATAGTATAGAACTCCAATGGAAATTCCAATTGAATCGATGAAACACTGAGTTGTCGGCAGATTTTTGTCCAAAGAGATCAGTTTCTGGCCCACTGTGCGACGACAGGAAGGCTGGAATGATTCGAGAACGACCCGAGAAATCACAGAAGGCGTGTTCCGATTGAGAGTCGTGAACTCTGACGGGTCGAGCGGTCGTTTGATTGTAATTGGCGACGGCTGGTGTCCGCAGCGAAGCTGGGATAGATGGATCGGTCGCCTTCTCCCGCGGGAGTTGGCGGCTCTCGAAGTGGTTGCTTTCAAATTATGAAAATGGACTGGGACAAGAAGCTTCTGGTCGGTGCGTTTCGATCGAGGCTTTCGCGAGGAAATATTCTCGAGCGAGCCGAGAACCCCTAACAGTTAACGAGAAAGCCGAGTCGACTGATAGAGCCACGAAGACGCGAAGAGGAGAGGATGCCTGTGGTCGCGCGTGGTCGCGTGGCGGGCCGCTCTACGCCGCGGGATGGTGTACGCCATACGCCGCGCGGTGTTTCCATAGCGACAAAAGCCCGCCGCAGATAGGTCCGAGCCGAGGGAGGGTGCGCGACGGATAAAAGTCTACGGATGAGAGATAAATGTAATGTAACGTAATGTAATGCGATGTAACGAGGGAGGAGGCGTAGCTGGGATCTTGGCAAGTGGCGTCCCATTGTGCCCCGACTAACCGACTCGGCCCAAACAATTTGTCGGCGCGTGCGAGACGACGAGCCCCCTCTTGTCATCCCTAGGCCACCGACGCTGCGTATTGCCTCTCGCTTCCCATCGCTCCTTCTCTCGTCTCTCTCTCTCTCTCTATCTCTCTCTTCGTCACGCCGCGATCTAACGAGACAAGAGACGAGGAGGGACGACCGATCTCTTTTACGGGGTTGTTTGCGGACCCTGTGGGCGTGTACGCGTCATCGTACATGCGCGTCCCGTTCTTTTATCTCCCGAACAAAAGCCGGATCCTCGGTCCCGAGGAATCCTTTCGAACCGTCCCGCGATCTTTAATCCCTTCCCCGATAGAACCGTGCATAATCGGTGACTGCGACACGGTGCCATCGCTTGTAGAACCCTTCCCACGGTGAACCGCTACGCTACACCCGGCCCTGACACGATTCTCCGCGACCTTACGGAAAACGCGCGACAGGTCGTTTCGGTGACACGCGTCGCATCCCCGATCGCGTAAATCAACGGGTTCGTCGACCTGTCCCGCGAGGGAGCTCACGATTCCGCTGAAACGGGATAGTCCGAGAAACGATCACTCGGACTCAACGATATACCGACGCTGACGGAAAATTCCGCAATTGATCACAGAAGGTTAGATCACTGAGTCAGAGATCTCTGGCATTGTACAAGCCGTGTCCTGAGGAGTTATTGTGTAATTGTTCAGCTGATCAATGTTAGCATGTTTGACAGGTTGAAAATAATATAACAGTATTTTAAAATTATTATTACTATTATTATTTATTATGAACGGACCGAGGTCCATTTACACAAATGTTTACAATAGAAGAAAAACTTAACATATAAATTACTAAGAAAGGACATGCATAAAAAAAACTGTTGGTACAAAGGTATAAGTTAATCCTGCGTAATTTTTCTTTGAAAGTGTGTAACGACCCATTAAAATAATCAATACTATTATATAGAGTGTTGGAGTTCGCAATATAATGTCTGCGAGAGCAGACAATGTTTCCAGGTTGACTATGTTTAATATTGTGGAGTAATCGTGATCAAAGATTGACATAGGATTATTAATCTTATGAGAACAAAACCTGAGAAAATGCTGCACACAATATTGAGTACCATACCATTCTTGCAACACCACTCACTAAAACGATCTAGGTCTGCCTGTAATCTGGAAGCATCATCGTAGGACGAGATGCTGCAGAAGATTTTTAAATCGTCAGCGAATAGTAGGTACTTACAATATTGAAAAATAGTAGTCAAATCATTGATGAAAATTAGAAATAGTAGCGGACCGAGGTTGGGAGCCTTGAGGTACACCTGATAGAACATGTATCGGAGATGACAGGCAACTGCGCATACGCACAATTTGAAAACGGTTTGTGAGGTAACTTTCAAGTCAAATGCTGCAAGCTTCTCGATTAAAAGGGAATGATTTCTATTGTTGCGCGTCTAAGAGGTGCCGCGAACCAGGTAGCAACGGTATATCCACGGTGTTCTCGATCGAACCGCAGAATCCGGAATTATTTCGCGAGGACGGTTCGCTCCTCGCACGCTCCGACCTCTCTTCTGCTTTGATGTTCGTTTTACGAGCAACCACCGCGGACCCTGTAATTCGCGCGGCTTTTAAATTGCCCGCGGCAGCTCTCGTAGACGGTCGGACAGCTGCCGCGATCCGATCCGATCCGATCCGTATTCGATTCGATTCGATTCGATCCGATCCGACGGTACGCGTAACCGATGCGAGATCCCGCCGCGTCCGGGTGGCCCGCGAGACTCGACTCAACTCGGTCCGTCCTGCTCTCGGCGAATTCGGATCCTCCCTCCGACGTCTCGGGAACGAGTTCGATGGACTACCGTGCAGTTTCGGAAAGGTAAATATTCCCCAGATGGAACACAACTCGGCACGCGGCGAGAGAACCTCCTGTCTCTAACGACCTCAATTATACTTCGCTTAGGGTGATCCGCGACTCGATGATTGCGGGGACAACCTCGAGTTCGAGCCACCCTGGTCCAAGTTTCCTCGCAGGATCGTCGTCGTTAGCGCGGTCCCCGCTCGCAATTTAACCGTCATTTTCGCGTCGCAATTTAGTGGTACCTTTCTATTCTCCGACGTCTTCGCCGCTCGAAATGGTCGTCGCCACTCGTGATCGTTGTCGTCGTCGCGGTGCTAACCACGCGGAAAATAGGTTTCCGATCGTTCTTAATTGGAAGCGAACACGTCGAACACATCGCCAAGATCTCGGCTATCGATACATCGACCGAGTCGTCCGCCCTTTCCGCCTGTTCCCGCGATCAGACGCATCGACCAGAGGCTAGGCTAATGCCACCTCGGATTCGTGTTCGATTCCCGATCGTATCGACGCCGAAAAGGAGACCCAGGCGGCGACCGATCGCTTCCGATCGCAACGCTGGGCCCCGTCGAGACGATTCGCCAGGAAACTCGGCCCGTTCGCTGGCCGACCTCCGCTAGATCTTTATCCGAAGCGATAAAGTTACCGACCGACACGCGCGGCTACACTCGTCACGAGGGGCGTGCGGTTTTTACGACGACACGGCTACGAACTATTTAGATTCCGAACACTTGTAGATGGTATCGGGATAGCGTCAGGTAGGCACCGATAAGCTCGACTAATTGTCGGGACGTTCGAGGTTCCTCACTGATTCTCGGGACCGGCCGGGAACGTGTCCGAGCCGTAAAGAGCGTGCCAGGTCGTCGACGGAACGGGTCCTCCGCTCTCCGAAACTCCTTGTGTAGGAGTTTAGGGAGACGTGGGAGCTCGAACCTGCGCCGAGAAAGTCGTAGCTGATCAGCGGACGGCGGATCTTCACGCAAAATATCAATTTTCTACCTGAATTGAAGTTTATTTTCTGTCTTAATTCAGTATTGTTAAATTCGTTTGATGTTATTACCGTTTTCAATTACACCTACTCGTTTTTGTTGTAAATCATATAGATCAGGTCTTCCTACTCTCCACACGTATTGCGACGGACTATTCCAATCTGTTAGACACGATCTGCAGTCTTTCCAAGATTCAGCGTCGCGCGAACCTCCCCTCGTCGTCCCGACAGTAACGCGGCGAATAGATACCTCGAAGCGAGCTCCTATGTATGTATGTACGGTGGGGGTACCTACCGATAAACTTAAATAGGACCTCCAGTCGGATTTCAAAGTGTTCCTTGTAAACTCCTCTGCGAGTACAACGCGAATATTTCTACACGATCGAGCGCCTTTCCATAAGTAACCGGTACACTCTCCTCTGCGAGACACTTTGTAAGATTCGTCTCTGACTCTCCAACTCGACAAGGGTCGGTGCAACAAATCTTTGATTGATCTCGATCCATCGGAGCAATACGCAACACGTCCGGACGCAGGAACACAGAAACCGAACCTGGGGAAGGACGAGAGTGGACGTTTAGGGTCGCGAACGAGTCCGCGGAGGGCAGGTTGCCACGGTGGAGCGGGTAGATCGGTATTGGTAGGAAAAAACGGGACTCTCGGGCTCGGACGGACGCCGGAGAAGACAGGAGGAACGCTGGCGAGCGCGAGAGGGTGTACGAGCGGGCGGATGTGTCCGAGGTAATTGAGGCTAGGGGTCATCCGGGTCGCAAGAGTCACGAGTCACGAGCGAGCGGCCGCGAACAATGCCGAGAGAGGCCCTTCTTCTCGTTCTATCTCTTCTTCTCCACGTTGCTTTCTCTGGCGGATCCCTTCTACCGCGCTGGCTCGCGCGGCTTGTTCGTCTTCGTGTTCGTCGTCTCGCTCTTCCTTCTCCTCCTGCTCCTCCTCCTCTTCTTCTTGTTTCCGCGGAGTCGAAGCGATACCGACGAGAGCGGCGAACGGCAATCGGCATCGGTATTGCTCCGCGTCCCTTCCATGCTTATTAGACTCGATGCTAGCAACCGATTAACATTGAAACGAACGTGATTTATCGTTGCGGCATGGTTACGGACGGCCCAACGATGACCCGCGAGATTCGTCCGGGCTCACGGGGTCTCGCGAAGAGAGAGAGAGAGAGAGAGGCCACGGCACCTCGAGCCCCACTCGACTTTGATTTTCTCGCGGGTTTCCGCCGAAACGCGAGGTCGGGCGAGATCGCGTGGTCTCGTCGTCGAAAGGACAATGGCGACGGTAAAAGGAAAGGCTGGACCCGCGCGGGTGGGGATAAAGGAGAGGTCTCCCACGCCACGAACCCCGGACGGGGCAATCGAAGACAAATTAGCGTTGCGTGATGCGCGTTGATTCTCTTCGATAGCGGAACAACGGACACGGTTACGTACACCCGATCGACGTTGCGAGCCGAGCCGGGACCGAAACGAGGGCGAACCCAGAGGAGAAACGGCGTGACGGGGGAAGGGGGACTGACACCCCGAACAACGGCTGTCGTGCCGCAACGTCGACGGCCCTCCGCGTTTAACTTCCACGAGAGATCGCTCGAAGAAGTGCCTCCTCTCGGCCCGTCTCTCGTCTCTCTTCCTTTTCCCACAGCAATTTCTGCTCCGACGATTTACTTCCCCAGTTCTATCCGCGAGGCTCCTCCGTTCGCATTTGGTTTTCGGTATTTTCGGTATCCGAAAGATCGCGTCGGCCCCGACTCGGAACCACGCCCGGAAGCCTCGAGAACGTCGGGCAAATTGAATCGAACCGCGCCGCGACGCCTGCCGTGCGAGAAGCGTCCTTTCGAGTTAATTGCCGGCAGCGACCCGAGGCGAGCCAAACCGGAGCGCGCGTCTTACCTTTACCTGCAATTTACGTACCACCGGTCTCTCTGGATGCGTGTCCTCGTTGCTCCGAGGGTTTCGTTCGAGCCGCAACGCTTAATTAAACACAGCGCGCAAACGAGACCGTCCCGGGACGAGAGAGCGAGAGATCCTGCTCGTTTCCGCTCCGGAGAGCGATTTACTCGCGTTTACTGGACGCGGGGCTCTCCATCCTCGCCGAAAGCGTCCACGATCGAAGGAACAGGCTTCGAAAGGACCGACCGGACTCTCGGAGTCGAAGGATGCTTGTTGAGGTTTGCTCGCTCGCTCGCGGGGCCCCGTGAATTATCGGGTTCCTGTTAGTTGCGTGCCGAGTCTTGCACACCTAGGGCGAGCGGCTCTTCTCTCCTCGCGACAAGACAATTGCCGCGCTTCCTGATATAGTTTGCGCCTCACCAACTGTAACGGACGGAAATTCTTGAACCCGCGTCGCCCGGTAACTCTCTTTCCTTTGTTGCGCGACCTGCCTTCGTTCGGTTCGACTCGCCTCAGTCGCCTCGATCGCGCCTCGCTTCTCTCCGGTTCGCCACGTCTCGATCCACGGCACGGCGCGACGCTCTACGGCGAAGCTCTCGCGTTCTCGTTGCTCGTTTTCGCGAGATTTCGATTGGGTACGATGTTTACGTAACGTCGATCGCTTCGCGGGAACGTAATTTACGTAATCGATCGCGCATCAACCGATCTCGTCGCGTCGCTAGCCCCGACAAAGGATCGGCCAAGGATACCTCTTTTAATTTAATTAAATTTTTTCAAGATTTACGGCCGGATAATTACGGGGCGAACGCGTCCTCGATCGTACGCGCCCCGCTTCTTATCGAGACGGTTTACAACGCTCCGAGCAAATAAATTACACGACGGGCGCACCGTGAACGCGGCCCGCTCGCCGCTCGCCGCCGCGCGCGAGTATGGGAAAGGCGGGGAATAATATTTCGATTCGAGGAATAAGCGAGGTCTAATCTCTTATTCCCCTCCTATCCGTGGCACGCTCCCCTCGCGTTTACCAACGGATACGTGACAGCTTATTTCCCAAAAGAAATGTTGCCAGAGGCTCCCCCTCCGCAAAGAGCGTAACGCGAGGCGCGAGGCGAGGCGACCCGACGCGACGGCAACGAGCTCGTTCTATCCGTCCGCTAATAAAGTTACACCCAACTTCATTTGCCTGTTACGTTGCCACTTGGCCGAATTAGATGGAAACGGGAAAACGAGAGTCGGCTCCCCCTCGACAACTCTCTTGTTATTATCGGTTCCTCCGCGTTTACACGACTTCTGCTCTCGCTCTCCTCCCGTGTCCGAACCTCGGAAATTCGGAGCACGCGTCGAGCCGTGCACCCTCCGCGCCCCGTTTAACCCCTCGAACGGGCTGCGCAAATCGTCGACTTGCTTGTCCGCGTCCTCCGAGTGAGATAGCCCCGGCGGGGGTCGGGTCGGAGCAGATCGAACGGAGAATCCGCCGCGAACGCGGGCAATCCGGCCCGATACGAAACGATCCAGGTAAATCTTGGGGGTGTCTCGGCACATCCTCGAGTTTACCGAGAATTTCGCTGGCTGGAAAATGGCCGAGGGAGCAGGACGGAGCGGGACGAAGCGGGGCGGAGCGGTGCACCACTCGACTCTCCAGACTCTCTCGTCTCTCTCTCTCTCTCTCTCTCTCTCTCTCTGGCGTTTCTCTCGCTTCGCAGCCACGGTACAATGGGATCGATATCCCGCTGGGGGATAAACCCCATAAGCCCCGGCATCTGTAGGCCACCTGCAGTCGAACGTTTCGTCACGGACTGGTCGCGCGTTTTCCCTCTGTCCAGCGAGAACCGGACCAGATTCCAAATATTTGGACGGGTCTAGCCGCGACCGCGATTCTCCTCGGCGCCTCTACAACCGATGTTTCTCGAGGACTCTCTCGTCGAAGCGATCTCGCGATCGCCGGACCGATCGATCTTCCAAACAGATCGTGATCGATCACGTGTCCCGCGACAACCGAGATTACACCGGAAAGTCGAGAAGCTCCCGAGAGGCTCCCCTGCGCTCTTTTCCCTCGGCCGAGTTCTCCGTAATCCTATTGAAAAACGTCGCCGGGCGAAAAGGCGCAGGTCAACCAGCATTGTTCGGCCCCGTCGAACAAGTCGAAATATTTTCACAGCCACGCGCGCGACTGTCGTCAAACTTTCGGATTAGCCTGCGGAACGATCCGGAGAGCCAAAGTCGGAGCCGTGAACGGCGCTCAGAACGGAGTTCGGCTTTTCTTCGCGCGATGTTCACCGGAATCGGTGCCGATACACCACCCAGCGTCTAGACAACGCGGCGATCCGTTTCGTCGCGAAACAGGGGAAACGAGAGTTCCGTTTAGATCGGATTTACGCGACACTCGAGCTGCGCACTCGAAGCGCCGCCGTCGAAATTCGACCCAGAGCGCACCGCTTCTTCTCCGCTCCTCTGCTCCGTCCGCTTGTTCTCGCGTGCACGACCTACCGCGCGTCGTTAATCGCGTCAAGAGACGGCCGACTAGAAAAATCGAGCCTCGTTCGGACGTTGATGGGAGCTCGTCCGAGGACTCGCTGTCCATAACCAGTTCACGTCGGCGGCTACGCGGATTTTGTGGTTCTCGCGGCTTGGTCGAGAGAATGAAAGGGAGAGAGAGAGAGAGCGAGAGAGAGGAGTTTGTGTTCCTCCATGGCGCGCGTTCATCGAGCCCCGTAACGTATCCCCGGCACGGTCGTTGGTAACGCGTTGGCAAATTAATTCAATCAATTAATAGGCGCTTAAGCGGACGAGAGAGCGGCCTGGCGCGGCGCAGTTCACCGCGCCGCTCGCCTCCGCTCGCATCGACGAATAAGCGGGCCTCGGTGGCACCGCCGATATCGAAGTCACCCACGCGAAACGATGCCCTGTGGTTCGCACCTACGCGCACTCGTGCATCCACGCGTATCTACCACGCCGCCACCGACGCCACCGCCGCTCTGTTTCGAGAGCCAATCGATACCGGTGCCATCCTTCGCCACCGCCATTTTATTTCGCGGCAAGCCCTTTTTCCAGCGACGCGGTCGCCCGGAATCGGACTCCTCTTCGCTTTCCTCGTTGGGCCTATGGCGCGTTACTCCCACGGGCAACTTGGGCAAATGCCCAGGGCCTCAAGATCCCAGATCCAAATTCTACGTTTTTCTCGCGAAGTTATTTAGTCGGGGTCAGGGGCCCCGAAATTCTACTTTGCTCAAGGCCCCAACTAGTTATAACGCGCGCTACTGCCTTGAACACCTTAAAATCGCCTGAAGACAGACTTCTCGAGCCTAGACACAGTATGTTCAACGAGGCGAGGCAGCAAACGTAGCCACTCGGGTTTGAACTGAAAGGTTCACCTTCTCGGATCGTCTCGTTGCAGCGACCGGGGACTCGTGTCACATATACGTCCGCGAGGAGCGAAGGAAACGAACCAGTTTCGCGGCGATCGAACGCGAGCAAGTGGAAAGACACCGAGGAAAAGCGCGCGAGCGAGGGGCGGCGGCGGCGGTTGTTAGCGATACAGAGACGCGGGAGGGGAGCCGTGTTCCACGACACGCAGCGCAATCTAAACGAGCGATCGGGATCGGGATCGGGATCGAGATCCGATAATCGAGTTGTTGGCACCTGTGGCAGCGGACATAATTAATGTCGGCTAGGTGCTACCGGCTGCCCCTCTCCCCGTGCTCGGGCTGCTCGTTAATTCCCGGCGGGACATTACCGAGCAAATTAGGCAAGCCAGGTATCCTTCTCCTGCTCGTTTCCGCGCCACTACCGGCGAGCCGCTCTTTCGCTTCTCTCTCTCTCTCTCTTTCGACTCTCCCTTTGTCTCTCTCATTCTCTCTGTCCTGTCAGTTTTTTCGTCTACCTCGCAGCGCGAAACGGTGAATAAAGAGGACGCGAGTCAGGCCAGGAAGTGGGCGTATCACCCTCGGCTTTCCAGAGACGCGTTCTACGGGCAGAGACGAGACAGAGACGACTCTCTTCCCGCATTCTCGGGATCAGGATCGGCCACTCGTCCTCCGCGGTAGATCCGCGTGCCTCCAGGCTCTGCTCGCGGTACCAACCACGGAAAACTGGTGGCGATGTTTCGTCCATCGGTGGGAACGCAACATGGGTGGTAGGTTTAACCCCTTCGGGAAAGACGAGGGGTTGGTAGTCGATGTAACTACGAATAAAAATGATTTTCTAATTCCAATTATCGATCGTAAATGTTGACTATCAAATTTATAGATGCTTCCGGCGCTACCGTTTCGATCGATTACTAATATAGCAATTTTGCTAAAAATTTTACTTCTTTCCTGACGTTTCGGTTCCGTTTTGAACCTTCATCAAAGGTGGAAACTTGCTTCTAAACAAAAATATATATATAAATATAAATTTCAATGATAAGCAATGAATTTGTAATCATATTTGGTCTGGGTTCGTACTTGCTATAATAACTTTATAATGTAAAAATGAACATTGAGAATTGATGTGTGCCAGTTGCTGGTTTGAAACATACTAAAAGTGACTCAAAGTGACCGTATCGAACTTGAACAAAAACTGAAAACATTGAAAAACCAAACCTGTAGACACACTAGTTTGAATACATCCATCGAAAAATGATTTTTGCTTGAAATCAAATACAAATAATATTATAAATACTTTAATGAAGACGTATAATTATGGCGATTTCTAAATATACTATTTACGTGAAAAAATTTACGTGAAATGATGTGTAGCACGTTAAAAGAGAATTTTTTCCGCGCGTGGTATCGGAAAAAACACAATTTTCTCGAAATTGTGCAAGTTTGACGAATTCTTTCGAGGTTAAAAAACGTTCGTACCACAATCTCCATAATTATCTCATATTCTGCAAGGTTTCAGCTTTCGTTTAAAAAAATTTCATCGCTCTATCTCATTTCTATCGAAAGTTCTTTGATTTCGACACAGATTTCGTCGGTTTGGCCCATAGTGCGCCGTCGAGAAGTGACTAGATATCCTTGATGGACCTTGAGGGTGCTCCAAAAACTCTGAAGAGTCACCAACTTCTGGCACCACTCAGTGGTCGCTGGAGACACCGCAACACTTCAAAGAGAATCCTTGTCCCAACCAAGTGGTTTAATTATTTAAATAACCGAACTTCGGTATACGTTCCGAGTTATAATAATCTAAGCTGATCACGCTTGGCGATCCACCCTGTAAATCATCTTGAACCTGCCAAGATCATTAAACAAGAGAAGAAAGATCAGCATGGTTACTGTTTCTTGCAATTGGTGCCAACAATTTTGATACTGCAAGAAATACGAGCTGCTTCTTTCTCTCCGAAGCTGGCAACGACGTTGCATTCGAAGGAGCGCGTTCTTCTGAGGGAAGCGCGTTTTTCTCGGAGCAAAAGCTGGGATACCCTGGAACACGCGAACTCAAGACGATCCATCTTGCCGTTAGCGTACAGGTTGGCCCAGAGTAGGCGTGGATTCCTCTAGATTTCGACGGAGGCAGAAAGAGCAGTGCCCCGGCGATCTTAGCCCGCGTCTAGTCGAAGAAAGACCGTGGTCGCGTCGTTCGTGCGTTCGCACGCAACCGGCTCGACTGGACAAGGCTCGCCTCGTCCGGGCTAATGACTTGGTAATGCCTTTTTTATTCGCGTCGAAACGCTGCCCGTTTCCCCCTGCGAATCCTTGCGAGCGTGTTCTACTTCCTTACCTGGCTCCGCGTTGCGCTCCGGAGTCGTAGTTCCGTGGTCAGCCCCCACCGCTTACAGCTGCTCGGCCCGAAGCTTCATCCCCTAATCGCGCGGTCGGCTCGTGGATCGCGCTACGACGCCGTTAAACGCGGGGTATCCTGTTCTCGGTTAACCGAACCGCCTCGCGGAAGATTTTCGGTCGGCTTGTCTCGAAGGCACGACCATGGCCCCGTTGCTAGCACCGGTTCTCATCAGATCACCGAAGTTAAGGGGCTAGTATAGGCTCGGGTTGTAACTAGAAAATAACTAGAATCTTACTAGAAAAAATGGGTTTGCGATTTTTCGCTTGATGTCCTTATACGAGCAAATTTTGGGCTGGTCATCCCATCAGTCAAAAAAGGCTTTTCTCCTAGATTTTTACTCTACTTTGGGCCCTCGTATTATTAGATATAAACATAATCTCGTTAACCTCATGACCAGAGCATCATGCGGTGAAAATTTGCTCGTTTAAGGACATTAAGCGAAACCGCGCAAACCCATGTTTCGACCCATTTGTCTTGTAAGACTCTAGTTATTTTCTAGTTACAATCCGAGCCTATACTTATCCCAGTGATCGCTCGGTGGAAAAGCCGGGGGTGGCCCAGGGCGCTTTTTCGCGTGTTGTTGACACACAGGTGGTTCGGAACCCACCTAATAAACAGTAGGTCCAACCAATATAAAAGATTAAATGCGAACAGGCCCGAATATCCGGCCCGGTGTCGCTGATATGGAGGGAACTCCGAGGTGTAGCATGCCTCCCCCGTGGAGGATCGCCAACAATGAATGTCTCGAAGGCAACCTTGCCCTCGCGCGGTGGATCACGAGGAGATTGTGGAGAGGGAGAAAGTCGAGCATGACGAACCAGCCGATTAGGCTCGGTACAAGAGTTTATTAGGGTTTATGTACACGGGAACGGCTTGCACAGCAAATAGGTACTTACGCGTCTTCGCAACACAAGCATCAACGATATAACGCTCTAGACTAAGGCTAACCGCCTCGCGGCGATGACAATCGTCGATCAAGCTACCGCGGGAGGTCGCGAGCCGCGCTTCGGAAAAATCACGTCCGCGAACGGAGCGGATCTCGCCTGGTCGTGTCTCGCGTCCCCCCGCGTCCAGTACGGATTCGAAACATAAATAACGATAACGATAACGGTAAGTCATGATAAGGAAATATACAACTTATGTTACACGAACGATGTCGACGATACTACCTAGACCTGTAAATCCACAGCTATATATATACCTATATACATACATTTCGGAGTTTCTCCGTGCGTCGCATCGTTCGAGATCGCGCGCGCGCGCGCGCAATCTTCGCGTGACCGACTCTCCAGCAGCGGCATCTCGACGCTCTCCCGATCGCGCGATCGTTCTCTTCGGTCCGTGGAGGGAGGAGAATAGAGGTGCGAGACGGAACGCAATGCGGCCGCTGTGGGTCGTCGACGGATGATCCGATCGACTTGCTTCGGTTTCGGAGGTGAACACGGACGACGAGGAGAAGGAGAGGGAGAAGATGTGGAGAAGGAGAAGGAGGCGCGGAACAACGCCGGCAAATGGTCCCCAGGTTTTCGAGCCGATCGACGGTCGGCGACGACTACGAAGGCGAGAGGTCCTGCGCGTCTCTGCCGAGGCTGTCGGTCGGCGAGGGGGTTGTCCTCCTCGCGGGCGACAACGAGGAGCCTTGCGGCGTCGAGGACTTCGGGGCGACGGGGGTTGTGTGATACGGGGAGAATCTGTGGTGCGCCAACGCCAGGGCGGAAGGGTAGAGTGGTCGGGGCGCGGCCGGGCTTGTGCCCGGATTCTGCGAGCTCGATCCTGCCAGCTGTTGTTGTTGTTGCTGTTGCTGTTGTTGTTGTTGTTGCTGCTGCTGCTGGTGAGCCGCGGCGAACAGTGTCGGCCCTATCGACGAGGCCCACCACAGGTGGCCCAATTGCTGCTGCTGTTGTTGTTGCTGCTGCTGGTGTTGCTGCTGATGGCTGGTTCCCGCGGGCGACGCTCCCGGGTACACCAGTGCGGGACCCACCAGCTGAGCGTACGGGCTCACGGCTACCGCTGCCGCGGCTCGCAGCAACATCTGAGACCGCGCCGCCCACAGCGCCTTCTCCTCCAGGCTGAGATTGCTCACCGCGCCCGCCTGCAGCTGATCCATCTCGAACGGAAGTCGATGGGGAAACCTCAGCGACTGCTGTTCCGCCAACATCGACTCCATCGTCTCCCTGAAAGGGAAGCTGCTCGATTATGCATTTTTTTCCTCGATCAAGAGCACCCCGGCGCGTCCCATTCCGCGGTTATCGAGAATGGTTGTTCACCCGGCCAATAGAATGCATCACCGGAGGTGTGCGAGAACCCGAAAATGTCGGGTAAACTATTCCCGAAGTTTTTCGGTAATCTCAATATTTTCTCTCTCGAGAGAGAGAGGGGAAAGCAATCTCGTCTCGTACACGTCTAATAATCACGCGAGTATTAACCCTTTGCTGTCGGAGCTATTCCAACTTGGAAATTAAACATTCCTTCAGGCATGGAATAATTCCATTGTATTTAATTTTCTTCATTTTATGAATATGAAATTGATATATGTAGTATCTCGTACAATACTTAAATGTGTAGCAATCGATTAGACACAGCAATGTACAGTAATTTTTAATGCTGACTCTGAACCACCCCTCAACTGCCAAGGGTTAACAATGCGGATACTTGATTCGCGTATACACGGTTCGCGGATTCCGCGTACACGTCGAAAGTCGTAGCGTCTGAGAATTTCCAAGATTTACCTCTCGAAATCGGTGAGCCTGGACGAGTCTCGGAAACCCTTGGCGAACGGGTTGCTGTCGATCTTAAGCTTGGTGATCTGCAACAGGAAGAAGACGGGTCGATTCGTGGGGTGGACTTGGCAACAACCGTGATTTCGTTGATCGCGAGTCCGTTCGATCTAGCCGGGGGCTGGACAGAGGCAAACAGAGGCTTCGCTCGAAAAATTACGTCACCGAACGATAACGACGCCTGTCGGGAAACGAGCGGCCTGGCCGGGCCGCGCGGCCGTTTCGAAACGGTTCGTTCCATCGATCGGGAGTCAACGGCTCGTAAAATTAGAAGAAGGCGGGAAAACGATTCGTCCTGCAGGGGGATGGGGAAGCCCGAGGGAGAAGCGGACGGGAAGGGCGATACCTCGTTTACGAGCCATCGAAATCGTTGTTCCGATCGCGCGATCTCGAAACCGACGCGCCGCGACGCGAGGCTGCCGGATCCTCGCGGAAATCCAGCCTAAGTCGGTCGTTTCGCGTTACCCTGGGGCCCACCCACGACGAGGAACGACGAGGGACGACAAGAACCGACGAGACGCTGCCCGACGGATGCACAGGTGGCCCCGATCAAACCAGCGCCCCCAATTAGCAGCTGGGTGTCAAGGTCCTTGCCGGCGCTTCCGCAAAGGTTCCTCGAGGCCTCGACTTTTCCTTTTCGAAGCGAGCGTCGGCGAGCCAACGCGACGGGCAGAAATCTTCCGGATTCCAGAGAGGAAACCGGGAAGTCGCGAGTCCGGTCTCGCGAATCTATTCGCTCTCGGCGGGACCCGATGTTTTCCGAACCGGAAGGTCGCGTTTCGTCGCAGAAGCGAGCCGCGAGCCAGAAGTTTATTTGTTCGGTAAAAGGAGCCGCTGTGCTCCTCTGGAAAGCCGGAATGGAGAGGTCAGAAGAGGGGAAAAAGAGGGACGACAGAGTCGGTGTCAAGTGGGTGGTCCAATTACCCTACGGTTTCGCGCTCACGAGCAGCACGTGCAGCCTGGTAATAAGACTCTTTCCTTCAAAGCCGAGGCTAAGCCGCGCTAAGCCTGGAGCTGCCTCGGTTTTAGTTACGATTCCGCTGACATCATTAGCCAAACATCTGGCCCACCTCCGCCGTCAGCTATGTCCTCTCGTCCTCCTCGTCCGCCGCCTCGTCCTTCCCGTCGTCTAGCTACTTCCACGACGATCCGTTCCTCTTTCCTTCTCCCTTTCGTTTCCTTTCTTTTCCGTTCTATTCGGTTCGGCTGCGAGTCGACCACCGGTGAGGCGCGAGGCGCGAAACGTTACTTCACCCTTCACCCTGCTCCCTTCGTCGCCTTCCGGCTTGGCTCCGTTCTCTTCTCTCGTTCTCGTCCCATTCGCCTGCTCATTTTACGATCGCTCCCCGCTACCGGAGCGGTAATATCGCAGCCGGCCGTGTCGCGTCGCGCCGGGCCCAGCCGAGCCGAGTCTTTGAAATCGACCCGCAGTACGGCCGCGGTCGCAACTCTGAACGCGAAACTCGCTCTCTTTGATATCGTGCAGCTTGTTTTGTCCCCGCGGGACTCGCCGGGCCGGGGAAAAGCGGAGCGGGTTCTCGTCTGTTTGTCGCTTTTCTCGCCACTGTCCCGGACGGGTTACGTATCAATCGTCGGCGGCCGAGCGACGAGCGTCGATTAATTTAGAGACTCGCGACGCGTCGATGCGCCTCGCTTCTCGCAGCCGCGAACACCACACTCTTTCCGGGACGAAGGGGAGAACACGGCTGGTTCATGGGGATCAAGGAAAAACCGCTCGGGGAAAATTGAGAACGCCCTCGAGTTAGTCGAGGCGGGGACGACCCTGTGCGTCGTCGTTGCGCTCCGGCTAGCCGCGAAGAAGTTATACGATTTCGTTGACACGGCTCGACCAAACGGTTGGACCACTTCCCAGACCGATTTACGGCGTCCACCGTGGACGCGCAGGGTGTTGCTCGCCGTGATAAATTTGCTCGCGGGCCGTGCGCGCGGCTCTCTTCTCTCTCGGTCGATGCCAAACCATGGTCGGCAACGAATAAATCGTTCCAGCCACTGACCGCGAGCCGCCAGATATTTTACTCGGTATCCTGCGGGATACAGGGTCGGGATAGCCGAGCAGACGTCGACAAAAAGACGTTCCAGATTTTTTTCGTGACTCGCGGAGATCGCTAAGGTGCGAATGCACCAGATACTTATTGCTACCGTTTCCTTCCGAGCAAAAACTCCGACGTCCCTCCTGTAACATGGTACTCTACTCTTACAGGTAATTCTAAGTTTCTTATAACGCGGTACGAGTTCATCTGATTTGCATTTCTACGCCGATTTGTAGCCCCTAAAAGATGGGCGTGAAAGAGTTGTAGGTTTACGTATAAAAAGTGTAGGCGTGGTACAATCATTTTGAAGCTGTCCTTGGACCGTGTTATTTCAGCTTAAAAATCTTCCGATCGAACCACTAACAGCAGAATTTTCTTAACTGATCATGCTTCGTGGTCCACCCTGTAGGTGAGCTGGCTTGTTCGCAAATATTACAAATATACAGGGCGTCTCAGCTGAAGGAGGCCACCTAAATATCTCCTTTATTTTTAATGGGATGAAAAAGATATTTGTGGCATAATTTACATGGTATCGGAGGAGGAATATCATAGAAGAACAATTTTTTTTCTCCGGTCATTTTTCACCTTGTTAATGACTTAAGCATATTCTTAACATATTCGCTACAAGGTGCAATAAAAAAAATTATTATAGTTTTCCCAATAAGAACCTTGAAATTGTTCCTCTACGATATTCCTCCTTCGATACCACTTAAATTATGCCATGAATATCTTTTGTGCCATTAAAAATAAAGGAGATATTTAGGTGGCCCCCTTCTCAGCTGACATACACCCTGTATAATATATAAACAACTTACTGTCCGCCGTCACAACGGCGTTTACACGTGTCACTTGTTAGTGCATTCGCAGCTTGAACGTCGGAGAAGGTCGCAGCCGGAAACAATCGGTGCCGATCGCACACGGCGAAAGGAAACGAGAGGTCGTAAAACCGAGAGAGGTTTTTCGGCCGCGAGCACCCGAGCCTGTTCGCGTTCAATGTCCTTCCGAGGCACGAACTAATTTCCTGCGGACGCGAACAAAGAGGGAATCGGACGGATCGCGCGGGACAGGTAGCCAATTACCTTCGGACTGCGGAGCGACGCGCGACGATGAAAATTGAGAGAGAATTTGCGAACGCGGTGGACGACGGAGTTCCCTCGCGGGACAGATCGGTTTCACGGACCCCAGGGAAGAATTTCGCTGGGTCGTGTTTCCGTCGCGATACGCGTCGAGCCGTGCGTCCCCGCGTACGCCTCTGCTTCCTCCTCTCTCTCGTCGTCGGCGTTCTATTTTCGCGCGGCGCGATTTTTCTTTCCTCCCGTTTCGATCGGCACGCTGCGCTGGGGCCCTTTCGATCTCTCTGCCGAACTCGACGAGAAAACAGAGCGTCGCGCGCGCGCGCGTCGCTTTCTCCGCGGAAGCGCCACGAGCAAAATGAAACTTTAGGTAATTGAAAGGGATGCTTTCGCACCCGGCTGGCTGCTAATAATAGATTTAATAGAGACGCGCGTGCACATCGGGGAAGGGGTCCCGTGGCGGGCCACGCTCGGTTCGCTCGTGCCACAATTTAGTGCCCTTTGCGCTAACCGTTGCCACTACCGCCAACTCGGTTTCACTCTCGTTTCGTTCACCCACTCTCCGCCATTCTTGTCGGTTTCGTCGACGATACGTCGATTCGATGATCGAATCAGCGAATCCGCGGGTTCCCGCCCTCGACCGTGGATCGTTGCACAAAGGAAATACGCGCCGAAGCGGAAGCCAACAGTCGGCAAACACGCTCGTGTGCGTGTACTTCGCGGCGAGGAAGGGTTCCGTCTCCCTTCGATGGTCCCCCCTCGAACGCTCCTGTCTCATTCGAACGCGATTATTTATGTTTTCTTTCGTTCGTGCGCTCCGACACCGACGCCGTCGCCCGCAGCCAACTAAAGCCATCGACTGCCTCTTCTTCCTCCGCCTCATCCTCCTCCGCCGCTACTTATGCTTCTGCTTTAGCTTCTGCTTCCGCTGACGCGTTCGCGCGAGACGCCTACTCGCGATACCTGTCCTGTCCTGTCCTCCCTCCCTCCTATCTCCCTTGCTTTCTTATTCTTCGTCGTCGTCGTCTTCCTCTTCTCCTTCTTCTTCTTTGTCGCCGTACTTCGACCGCCATTCGATTTCGAGGTGCACGCCGACGCCACCAGTTTTCTCCCGAGATTTACGAAACGTGAAACGACTTAGCAGGCAGTTGCTCCCGTTTCGGCGGCGAGCAGCTAATTAGCCCGACTATACGGGCGCAAACTGTGTAAAAAGATAACGACCCGCCATTTATTGCCGCGGGAATTTTCCGGCGCGATGATCGCGATTACGATTACGCGGCAATTACTCCCGGGTTCCGCTCTAAACGCGTCCGTCGGGACAGGTCGTGACGACACACCAGCTGACGTACCAACTCGTCATACTTTTATGAGTTTGCTGGATCCAACGAATTGCAACCAGTTGTTTGATTTGGCCGATCCCACGCCCCAACGACTTCTGTTGCCGAGAACCGTCTCCGTTTCGCTGACTGACCTTTCGCGGATCTCGATTCGATCCGTCTTGTTACGCGCGTCATTCGAAACCGCGGAACCGGAGTCGCAGGCAACGTCAGCGCGAGCTACCAAACAAACCGACGAAACTTTAAACGCTCTTAACGATCTCGAGAGAAAGAGGTGTTCCCGTGACGTTTATCGCTCGTCGTTCGACGTCCGCCGACCGAAATTTACGAATCCCTTTCGAAGCCGTTGGCACCCTTCCAGTTAACCGCGTCGTCCCTTTCGTTCCGGCACGGCGTGAACGCGTTCCTTCGAAACAACGTTCACCACGAAATCGAGTCGATCGTTTTTCGTCGTCGAGCGATTGTGTTCTGCGGCCAGCCACGCCTTCCAGAAATCTTTCGACCGTTCCTCCGAGGGGTTGCTGCACGCTACATCTCCGGCCCGGCCGGTTCCCGAATCGGATAACCGAACGCGGATACTGTGGGACCTCGATTATACGAAGTCTACATTGTGCCAACAAATTTCAAATTTAACCTTCCACCCAAGATAAAATTTCATCCATTTTTGTTCTACACTTTACATCAACAGATTGCCTCCTAGAAGATAGCCCCCCACTGGTTGAATTAAATAATTTCAACAGTTGTGCTGAGTTTGTGCTACATTGTGCTCGAATGTTACAGCTATAATATAATGAATAAGACTAAAAATTGAGAAGAACGATTTTTTGAGTAGCCCCCCAATTCTTTCAATTTTCTCAATTGTGCTAAGTTATGCTTAGTGTTCTCACATACAAGGGAAACTGTATGTCATTTTTGGTTTAAATATTTTGAATGTCAATTATTAATTTACCATAACATCTACATGGTATACAAGCAAGTGTGATGTGGCTATGGGGGACGGGCTTTCATTCACGTCTGAAAGAAATGCATCTCATAACACCACATAACAGACACGACGAAGTCAATCGTTTCATAATATGCAGGAAACGTAAATGGGTCACTTTTCACCTTGAAGAACGGTAAATAGCTTTATTATTTATTTATTTATTCGGAAGGGTGTAAAAAAATGTTTGGTCTTGGCCTATGGCGGCCAATACGCCTATACGAATCGAATTGATAAAGATCTGTGAAAAAAGTAGCCTCGAGATTGACGAACCTTGAATTGACCTTGAATTTCACTGTCAAATTTGATTTTTCCTTGCGTGATGCGTCGAACACAAGCAACGCGATTCTATTATTCGAAGACTCGTGTTTCTCTGTTCAATTCGGATAATGTTCTATTGTGTTCTATTGTGACCCAACAACTTTCCGCTCTTCGGCTCGGTAACATTGAGGTTCGGATAACGGAGGCTCGCGAAGAGGAGCGTCGAGGAGCCGCTCGGAAGAGACGACATCGCCGGCGATAAGGAGCTGGCAGAACGGATGGAGGAATAGTTGCGACTGCGACTGCGACTGCGAGCGAGCGAGTAGGAAAGAAGGACGGCAGTTAGGTTATGAATTATGAGGCGCGGGGCGAGAGCGAGAGGGAGAGGAAGAACGAGAGAGAGAGAGCGAAAGAGAGCGAGAGACGAATCGAGATGGCTTAGAGGTCGTTACGAGAGAAGTCGGTAGGGAGGCTCGAGACAAGACGAAGACAAAAACCATCCGCAACGATACGTAGTAGCTCTCGCGCGCGACTCGGAAAAAAAGCTTGGCCTCTGCTAAACGAGCGAGCTCCTCGTCAACGACGACAACGACCGAGACACGATGACTGAGAGGGAAGACGACAACCCCGAACACGATAACGACGAACGATGGGCGACGAGCGAGCCGCGACCAATCGCTTTCGAGACGGTCGATCGAACGAGATAGCGAGTCGTGTCCGAGACTCTCGGCTCCGATTCTCGCGAAACCATCCTCGACAATTTCATTCTGACCGGCGAGCAAACAGAGGAGCAAGAAAGGAAGGAAGGAAGGAACTAGAAGGCAACAACAAGATTTAGGAAGAGACACAGAGAGGGAGCCGGTCGAGCCGAGTCGAGATAATTGCCAGGGCATCTCTTCGCACCTCATCATCGTCATCAACGGCCGCCTCGTTCTCTCGCAGTTGTCGCGCGGTCGACGAGGGTGGCTAACCGGACCACCCGTTAACGCTTTGAGGCGCGGTCGATCGGCACCGTTTTCTCCTCATCGGAGAGAGCTCGGATTCTTCTGCGTTCGTTCGCTGGAAGCCGCGCAAAACGAGTACGGCTCGCACATTTTTCTCGTCTCGCGGCTGCGAGAAAAGGGGCGAGCATTGTCGCGAGCAGAGCGGCGAAGGGAGAGAGGAACGCGTCCGTCGAAGAGATCGGAGACGCACGGCACCGCGACGCTCTTGGAATGCGAACGAACCTCACGTGCGAGCCGGACCACACATGAGGCGCCTGCTCCTAAACGACTATCGTAAAATACGATAATGCTCGTCGTTCTCACACCCCGAACCGGGAATCCGAAGCTGAACGCGGCGCGAGCGCAAGAAGAATCGTCGCTAAATCCACGACTCTCTCGCCGGTTACTAAATTGTCCAGAATTACCAAACGACGCGGGCAACGCAAACGAGCGGGACAGGTTCGATCCTCCGGGAAGCAGAACGATTATTCCAGGAGAAATTGCCCGGTCCCGAGGGCGCGAATGCGTCAGAGAAGAACCGAAAGAAACGGCCAGAGACAAAGCGGAACACTTACGAGCTGATTCTGATAGGCGGTGACAGCGGTGAATATGGCCTCCGGGAATATGAAGGTCTTGTGAGGCTCCTTCTCGAGGTCGGTTATCGGCTTCGCCGTGCCCGAGTCCGGTCGCTTCACCAGATGGATCCTCGGCTGGTATTTGTGCATCGAATTCAGCACCAGCTGGAAAACGACAGTTTCCGTTTGTTAGAACGTAATGTTAATCGTGCCGTCGATGGTTTTCTTAACGCTGATAGGACAACCGACCAGACTTTTTGATATTTTCCATAACTATGTTCAAAAATCTAGTTGGAGCAATTCAAGATGGTCTAGCTATTACAGGGTGACAAGAAATAACGGAGTTAAACATTTCTTATTATAATTCTGTCAAATCGACGAATTTTGAAACACCAAATGATAACAACCATAACATAGACCTTTAGTCATTCATATATTTAAGAAGTTTCGAAGTGGCCACCCTTTGAGCCGATTCAGAGGCTCGAACGTGTTTTGAAATTTTCGGAGAGAATTTACAGGCTGTCAATGCATTATTTTCAACCCTTGCACTTCAATTTATGTTTTGCAATAAGTGTATGTATATCAACACTAAACCCACCGAGCCTTAAAAGCAACTGGTACATGTTCCCTTATAAAAATGACAAGATTGACGTTATTTAGACCTCGTGCAGCTCCTATTGTAGTATGTGTTCCACTAAACACATCTATACAACCATTTCTTATGAATTTAATTTTATTACATGGATAATCATAAAATAAAAATGCTGAAACCGGTCATTTCGACCGGTGAGGGTAGGTTTAGCGCTAACGAGAGCAAAATTATTGGACCCTATCCAGAATCTCCATCACAAGTCTAACACGATATTGTACGGCGAGGAGTTGAAGAGAAAGTTTCCGTTTCTCGCGATTATTATTTTGCACAAACATCCACGATAAGGTAGAATTGTGAAATATTTTCCAAAGCGAGTGTGGCGTATCGATGTCGTCCCCGAAAGGTGAAATAGTTCTAGGTTCGCCACCGACGACGGTGGGTCGACGCGACAGGACGAAACGGAAGAAAAAGTCAACGAATTAGGAGCACACGGTTGCTCTCCAGCATTCCCGACTAACCGCTCGAAAGAATCGCTTTGGCTTCGTCTGGCAGCGCGCAGCACTCTGAATACCAAATGAGCCTCGCGAAGAACCGCTGACCCAATCGGAGGAGTTCCTATTTACGTCAGTCATCCGATGAATTAAGGACCCTGCTGCCGTTGTTGCTGCCGCCGCCGCCTGCCACTGGTGCCGATGGTAGTGGTAATGGTAGTGGTAAACCACGGAGTGGCCGGCGTCACCGTACCAAAGAGAAACACGCGAGTACGTAGAAGAGTCAAGCGGGCAGCGACGCAAAATCACGCGGATGAAAACGATATCGCGGAAAGCAGCAGCCGCCTTGATGCTCGCGGGAATCGAATTGGAACGAATCGAAAATCGGCGTGGTTCGAACCGGTCGCGACACGCCCGATCGATCCGGTCTCGAATCAGAGGGACAAAGATACTCACGTGGCCGTGCCTGTCCATGTCATTGTTGGTCAGCTTGACTTTCTCGAAAGAGACGACCTGCTTTCGTAGCTGCTCTCCCGTAAAAGGCGAATCCGGGTGGACGTAGAGGCGCGCAGGTGCCGGAGGATCGGCTTTCCCGGCCACCAGCCAAGAACTCCTGTGATAAGCGTACCGATACCGCTTGTTGTCCACGGGCACGATGTCCATCAGGACCGCGTACCGACTGTCCGTCTTCAGCCCGTTGAACGACACTCGGCAGGTCGGGAACATTCTCCTGCGAAAGAAACGAGGTGAGAACGGCGCGTTAAAGCTCGCGAAGCGAAACGGATCGGATCGCGAGAAGCAACGTTCCTCGTCGGGTTGGTCGGTAGTGAGCTGGGTCCGGTGAGCGGAGTCTGAATCGGACTGTGAGTCGAAGAAGAGTCCCGAGGAGAGGTACGAGGAGAGAGGGAGAGAGGGAGAGAGAGAGAGAGAGGCCCATTCCCTGGATAAAGCGGACGGTTGAAAGCGGATCGTGCCAATTTTAGGGTTAACGCGGTGACGGCGAGCGGTGTCGGTGGCGCAGTGGCGCAGTGGGGCAGGGAGGGTAGCTGGCCGGAGGATCAGGCTGGCGCGAATGTTTTGCCTCGGAGGCCAAACATTAATACCGTGTCGGGCCCCCCGCTGCTCGACCACTAAAACGCGGGGACACCCGCCGATCTTATCTACGTCTTCTCCTCGGTCCTTGTCGACTCGGTATGCATTCATCCCGCCAGCGCCACGAGTGTGAGTAATGCTTTTATTTATCAAGCCGTCCTTTGTTAATGAATTGAACTCGGCTCGCGGGAAAAGGTGGCCCCTTCGATCCACCACACCCCACCTCGTTCCGTCCCGTCCCGCGATTCCTCGCTCCCCGTTCACCACCGCGTTCACCTTCGTGTTCACCCCGACCCACCTCGTCCGAGAGACCGAACGCGCGCGAGCTTCTCTTCGTTTCTTTCTCCGCGAGCACCACGGAAACCGGGATTCTTTTCGTCGACGCGATATCTCGTTAAGGCTTCTCGAAAGCTTCGCGAATTCCCGCCTTCGGGAACGTTCACGCCCACCTTCCTCTCCGCTCTCCGTTCTCGTTCGGCTCGCGCGCACCTCGGGACCGCACCTCGAGAGAGACCGAGAGAGAGAACTTGATCCGTGGGCAAGACCGCGACGCGGCGATGGAGATGGGGATGAAGATGGGGGGTTTCGGGGAACGGGGGATGGGGATGCGACGAAGGAAAGAAGGCCGCGCGAACCGACGGGGGTGGCCCCGGTTCTGCCCTTCGGGTCTCTGCAAATAACAGCGAAGAAGGGAGAAAACGGCGGGAGAGGGGGCTCCGTTTCGCCGTTTTCACGGAGGGCGGTGGCGAAGGGTCGCGCGGAGGATCGAAGAAACGAGCCACGCTAAGTTGACGGCCGAAGGGAGCGACGAGCAGCGTCGCGACGCAGATCTAATTACTAACGCGCGACTAAGCGTGCAGTGGGTAGTGGAGATCCCCTTCGGGAGACTGCGAGAGCTCACGAGCTTCCGAGCACCGTGGAAGAGTCGGGTATGTTGCCTTTGTGTCGCGTACACTCGGCTACGAACCGCACCGAGCCGCACCGAGGCGGGCAATTAGGCGCGCGTTCGCCGCGTCCTCGTTCTCCTCCTCTCTCCCTCTTTCACTATCGTCCCACCACCCTTTTACGCTCCACGCCACCCGCTTCGCTTCCATTTCCACCCCCGGACACAAGCCGCCCCGCCATCCCTCTCCTCGATACGCCTCTAATTTAACCGCCGAGACTCGACGTTCGACCGCGTCCTAGACACGCGATAATTATCTCCGCGGTCCCGATTACCAACTTTGCCAACCATTTTGCCACTATGATTTCGGCGACAGGAACACGCGGCTCGACTTACTCGCTTACGCCCTGCAGGGTCGGACAACGTTGACCTTGTGCTTGAAACGCGACGTTTAACCCTTCCCGGTCTCGATGTTTCCAAACGTGAAAATTTCGGGTTGCGCTACTTTCGGTTTCTACAGTTTTGCGGGATCGAGCCGAGCCCCCGACTAAACAACCATAAGGAAATTAGCAAAGTCAGTTCCCTCTTATTTCTACAATCCCATAGATGGTAGTAAAGGGTCCTATCATTAAATTTCAATGACCTTACAATGTGTCGTCAAGGTTACCACTGTGGATAACATTTCCCTTGAACGTTTTTCTCGGTCGGCTTTAGTTTGCCAGATAATTGCAAAAAACTGTACTGGTAAATGATCTAGGTTCTGTGATAGGTATAAATCAAAGCTGGGCAAAAATTTTATTGAAATAAAAATTTCGAATAAAGTGAGCTTATTCGTGTGAAAAGTCTTCGAATAAATCCTTCAAATAATTTTCTGCCAGGCCGACGAAGGCGTCGGTAGCCGTGGCAAAGGGCTGCAATAAACAGTGCCGGACAACCCGACGGCCAGTCAGGTATATCGGTGTGTAATTCAATTGCAAAACTTGTTTATTTTTCATAATTTTTTCATGGAACTGACTCCAGCTAGTTCGTGGCGTTCTTCCGATTAAAATGACACTGAACTCGATAGAATTTCGACTGTGTCTAGCGGTTTTATTCGTAAAATTGGATTTGAAAGACTTCGAAGACTACTAGACCACTAGACAAAGTCCAAATTCTATCTACATCTCTGGTATAAATACATTGTATATGAAGTAAGGGAACCAAGGTACCTAGAGGAGAAAGGAGAAGGAGACAGCCAGAGCCAGATGGCTACAGTAAGACGTGGAAATATGGAAGAAGGGAATAAATATTGGAGAAAAGTGGAAGAGAGTATGTGCATGATATGCGAGAGACTCCTGGGGAAGCTGAAGCATGTGGCAGAAGACTGTGAAGGTGTAGAGACAATAAATATAAGTATGGAAAAGATGGTACAAGATAAAAGAGCGAGAGATATGGAGTAGACTGGCTCAGGAGTATCGAGAAAAAACAGGAAAGAAATAATCAAAAGGAGTAAGAGAGAGGCAATATTACATGTAAGACATTAGGATAGATTAACATTGATTATAGGCAATAAGGTATAGAGTATGGCATGGGATATGGATGAATGGGTAAAAGAATGGATGGATGGATGGATGGATGGAAGAATAAGTGACATAGGAGAACTGTAAACCAAGTCCAATTTCTTGGCCGCGAGGACGAAATAAATAAATAAATACTACTACTGTACTGATAAATGCATGGGTTAGGTCACCTTGACAGCATATCTCAAGGTCATTGAAATCGGGGAGGAGGTAGCACATCGACAAATGGATTTGCAAGTAATTTTTACCACGTTTTTATTAGCTCGCTTTCTTGTTTGTCTGTTTGTCCGTTCGGTGGCAAATTTTGCAATTGATTTTAAACTAACTTCCTGATGAGCTAGAGACTTGAAATCGGTTACATGTTTTGTGAATAACGCGTACACTAAAGTCAACCAACAAAAACTGTAAAGGGAAATGTTATTCAGAATGACGAGACCTTGACAACAAATTTGAAGGCAATTGAAATCTGATGGGACGGGGGCCCGTTTCTACAAGTTCACCCGACAGATTTCTACAGAAAATTGTAGCGCGACGGTGTTGTAGGCTGTCGCAGCTCCTCGAAGAAAAGTCAGACAACGAGCCGTTTCTCCACAAAAGCTGCCTTTGGAACGAAGAAAAGCGGGCGGAAAATCGAAAATGTGTTTTCTGCTGGGACTCTCGCGTGTTCTCGATCGCGGGTACAGAAGCGGTCTCGAGGTTGCCGGGTTTCCGCTCTGAGCGCAGCGGCCCGACTAATCGACCGAGGCTCGATACAGCAATTTAACCGGTCGTCCGTCACCGTGCGAGCTTCTCCGTACACCTCTTTTAATTCCCGCCTGGTAATTTCTTGCTCGCGTGCGCGGATCTTTCGAAATCGAATATTGAATTCGAGACAGGAGTTGCGAAACGAGACGTCCGAACGTAGCGGAGCAGAGCGTCGAGAGAGAGAGAGAGAGCGCGTCTTACCTTCCAGTCTTGGTGATGATCATCTCGGTGCCCAGCTCGTTGAATTTGTCCCACAGATCTTTCGTCTCCAGATGACAGACGACGTGTCTCAGCTCCTCGCAGTTGGACCGCTCCTGAAGAAGCGGATTGACGGGCGACGCGGCTTTTCCGCTCGTGCTTCCGGTGTCGTCGGTCTCCGGATCGTCCTCCGCGACGATCGACTCCTGAATCGACGGGGCGCCGCGGACTATGCCGGACACGCTTGGCTCCCTTTCTGAAACGCACAGAACGCCGCAACCGTTTAGAACACTCGCGAGTTTCTCCTTTCGGACGGAATCGCGAAGTCCGTCGGCGTCGCACAGTGCGGCCGCCCTCCGGAGATGTCTTTAGTGTATGAAACAAATGCCGGAAATTTAAAATTAGCAGAACAAACGGCAGGAATCACGTTTGCACAAGTGGCAGAGTTAGAGAGCTCGTCGAAGAACTCACGCGAGACCTGGCCCAATCAATTACTGATTTTCTATAATCAAGAACGTTGTTTTGTGTCCTTTCTTTAAATTTTGAATATGGAAGGTATCGAAGAAGGTGAGGAATATCCATTTGTCCTATTTCTATAAAGAGAAATTTCTATAAAGTCACTGTGTTTTGTGCCCGTGCGAAATCAATACGAGCCGGTTTATGTACTTCTTTAAGGCCTGGTTTACGTTGTATTGTTGTCCACAAGAATTTAAAAGTTGTTGCACACGTCTTGTTGTTACTGAGAGCTCCAATTCAGCTCGAAATTGTACTGCATTTTTCCTTTCCTTAGCTGTAGACCTCATTAATATTGAATGTTGTCTTTTTGACTATTTTTTATTACTACCTTTAAGAGTGTATGACCGATTAGTTTTCTTAGCAATTGCGCGATTAGAGCAGCCCATATCTTTATAAGCATCGATTGATGCTTTTTCTTCACTTGTTAGTACTTTCCCTCTCGGCATTCTCATACACGTGAATCAAATTATAACAAACAGGATTTCTGTGAGTTCTAAAACTAATACTTTTAGAATATTCGCAGTTTTCCGTAGTTCTCCGCTCATAAGTGACTTTATAGAAACTTCGCACTTGTGTTCTGCACCACACAGAAAAAAGTCGAAACAAACGTAAATAGTAAATATGTATGTATAACGGTCTAGAGTGCGCAGTCCCTGTATCCGAGTGTCTAAAAGGCACAAGACCAGATACGATAAATCAACAAAAATGGTGATATTTTTAAAATATCTATGAAAAAGAAAAGATGACTTTATAGAAATTTCGGCCACTGTATTTGTGATCAGCGTGAAATTTCCTATAAGAATCCGTCAAGAACAGACTTTTGTCCACTCCGACCATAAGAACGCCGCACTGTGGCATCGAGGCGGTGCGTTTTCCGTCGACGTTAGTACGCTTCTAGTCGGTCTGGGTCGAAATGATCGAAACGCGTGTACGGAAAAACGCCGTCAGAAGAAGGGAATAACGACCGATAAACCGATGCATCGTCGGTAATTAATTGTTGCATAGTTATCGAGGCGAGAGGAAACGTTCTCGGGTTGCGTGCCGGTAATCTCGAAGGTATCTCGGTATATTGAAAGGTTTCCAGCTGGAAGCGGTAAACGCTACGTAAATACAGACTCGGTCGGCCGGCCGCGAGAATCTGCGGGGATGTTTTACGAGTAAAACTAGCACCGTCGAAGAAAATTGCCGTTATCGCAAGTGGTAATTCGTTGCTAATGCCCCGCTCGACGCGATCCAACGCGAGAAGAGGCGAGGCGAGGCGACGCGACGGTACACGAGGACAATCGCGTCGATTTCGTCGATAATTATCGTCGGATAGCGGAGACGGGGCTTGCATGAAACGTAATCGCGGAATCACGAAGGCGTTGTACACGCGGAGAGACAGAGAGGAGAGCGGTTCGCGGATTCGTTCGCGGCTACCGACGCGGGCGACGCATTTCCGCGTCTTCCCGACCAATTGGAATCCTTCGATCGGATCCGCGATATATTTTCCGGTGGATCTCGAAGTCAACGCGCGGACAGCCTCCCGTCGAATTCATTCGTCACAGTCGCGAACGCTCGTTAGGAGTCGCGAGACCATGGGAACCCTGAAGCCTCTCCCGCGGCAGATCGCAATCAGCGGCGTTTGCGTAATTAATCGATGCCTCGCGATTTTCAAGGATCGTTTGCTTCCGAGCTCTCGACCGATCGGTCCGTCTCCCTTTCGCTCGCTCGAGAGCCGCGGCGCAGATAATAGCGCGACGCCTACGGTAGCGGCTTCCAAACGATAATTATATAATTATCCACTTAGGACCTAGCCGGCTTCTCTCGGTTTCACGGTCTCGACGAGTTTATCGTTCTGTTTTAGTTCTCTATCGCGGTCCGAAGAATTTCGAGCGAACTGATTTCTTCGGGAGACTCGCGCGATTAGCTCCGTACAGCACGGAACCGACACGACAGGTGTACGCGACCGATAACTCGAAACGATCGCGAATAAATGAATAATAAACACCGGGGAGAGCTCTCGCGCGCGAGATTCGCGGCGTCGATGCCTCTCCACGAGCTGACGCGTATTTCGCTTAACAGCACGCTTAAAAATTACTTTCGCTCGTTAGGACGATTCTGCTCGCTCGCCGTAGGGCCCGGAGGGGAAAGGGATCGCGCGGCCGACGGAGGAAGAGAGAAGGAGTAGGCTTAGTCCCGCTCGGGAGGTTACACGTTGTGTCGGGGATCGTCGGACCGCGAGACTGGTCGCGACCGATTCTACTGTATCGGGGATTTCCGCGCGAAGTCGTCGGACCGCGACGGATCTCGGCTAATTGGTCGCTCGACGGAGGCTCGCGCGATGTGTGGTCTAGCATCCGCGTATTTTTATTCGACACGGCGAACGGCGGTGTTAAACGACTGACGAAACGGATGACGAGTCGCCGCGCCGGAACGATCCGTGGCTGCGCGTCTGTCGGCCGAGCCCGACTTTCGAGCAACTTTACGACCGACCTCGTCAAGTGAGTTACGGTTGTGGGCGAGCGTCGCAACGCCAGCAAACGCTGCAGCACGCCGGTAGCGTCGGTCTGAGCCGCGTCCGACGCCGTCGGATCAAAGACGAGCACCGGGACAGATTGAAACGCGTCCGCCGCCGAATGTCCTCCCGCGATCTACGAGCCCGACGGCCCTCCACTATCTTGCTCTCTGCTCTACCCGTTTCCGTCGATTCCTCCAGATTTCCCTCCGAAACGCGGCATCGAATTCGCGCGCGGGTCTCGCCTTTGATTTCCGGTGCTCGCGAGCGTCTCTGCTCGACGACGGCGACAAGTTTACGAGCGGGAGCGCGAGTTACGCCGCGCCGCCCTCAGCCTGTACAGAGCAGCAGAGAGATTTTCAAACGTCTCGAGCATCTTTCGAGCACCGGAATTTCAAGCAGCGGAAAAACTGTCGCGCAAGAGCTGCGCGCGGAGCTCGATCCGTCCACGGTCCGTCCGGTTGCGCCGAAAGCATTAAGCCGTTATCTGATCGCGACAGAGTAGCTCCGAACGATCGATCAGTCTGTCGACAGGTAATTAAAAGAGGCACCTTGTTTGTTCGCGAAACGTAAATTAATCTGGCCGTGACGAGGTGTGTTTTTTTTGCGGGCCGCTCTCGATGGGACTTCCACGCGGCCACCTCGCGCCTCTTATCGCCGCGAAAATACTCTCTGATCGCGGACTGATGCGCGCGGAACACGTCCGCGAGACGAGTCGGGAGCAGATCGGGTCGAGAGTTTTGTGAAGTTGAAGATTTCGGAGCTAGGTATGTAGTCAGGTTTGTTAGATATGACTGTGGTAAGGCGGTACGTGCTTCGGAGAAGTCTGGATCTACTTACAAGATCGTTTAACAATGATTACGTAGCAATATACTCGTTGGAACTTTTGGTTTTTGTTTTGTAGCGATGAAAAACTGTGGAACTGAAACTCATTGATATTGACTTGGATTGGTAGGTGCGTATTGAACTTGATCCAATCGTGACTGGTCGGTGCATTCCGGCTGGCCGGAGCGGCGCGGATCGTCGACGCGTCCACGCACCGGAAAAGACATCGCGGCGATATAATTTTTCTGTCGTTCGCGGCGAGCGTCCGCGTGTTTGACGGGCCTCGATTGGTTTTACTCGAGTAACGGCGCACGATGTAATTCCGAGCTAGCGAGCGAGCGAACGAACCATATCGCCTCGTTCCACGGACCATACGCTCTCGGCTCCTCGGCTCGGTTCGGTTCGGTTCGGTAGTGGCGCGGACTCTGCACGCCTCGTGCGAAACGTACGTTTTGCGCGTCTCTCTTATTGTCCGAGACTTCCGGGAAAGCTTCCTTCGCTCGATCGAAGCACCCTTCGCTCGATCGGCGTTGTCGTGGTTGTTCGGTCGACTCGGAAATTATCCGGCGACGATACAAAATCGTCAACATTCGTCGTGACAAACCCGAAAACGATTTGTTTCCCTCTATCGGTTTTATCGGTTATCGGTTATCGCTTATCGGAGCATAGCGAATGTTTCGAGAACGCTCTACACTCGAAACGAGAGGAATGTTTACCGGTTACACACCGGAGAAACCCTCGAATCTCGGACGTGTCAACGATCGTTTAAGCGAACTGGTTCAGAGGCCAGGTGTGGGCGCCCACGAATTCCTATGTGGGTCGACGAGCGAGGCTCGATCGCTTGGTATTCGGCGAGAACCTTCCGATTTTCAACGGAGACGCAGAGAGAAAGAGAGAGAGAGAGAGATGCAATCGATTATCTATGAATCGCAACGAGAAGTGCCTGCAATCTTATCGACGCGACAGATCGAGTTAAAATTTCCGACGCGAACCGACGAAGCGCAACAACGATGCTCTGCTCGACACGAACGCGATGGGACACGGTCCCCTTTCGATCGGCCGGCGAGCGAGAAATAAATCGCGAGCCGATTGAACGATCAACGGGATGGAGAGAAGGCGAGACGATAAGGGTCGTTACGGTTTCCGGTTATTTCGAGGCGTTCCCCGTAGGTCGGCCTCGGCTACGGCCTCTCGGCCTCCTCCATCTGGCTCCGACGAGTTAATCGATCCCGAGCCGATTCCAACCGGTCGTAACTTCTGGCACGGTCGACGCGGCGTGTCGTAGTTCCTCGCTTAACTAAGTCATTGGCTATTTATTACGGTTGACACTCCGACGAAACCCAATACGCTGGCGTGACATTTTTTTCGTGGTTGGTGGCCTCGCGTGAAAACGAGCTACCGTTCGCGCCGCTCCCGGCCCGTCGCCCCGTCGAAAAATCGGGAATATCGAATCTCGCGATCTCGATTCCACGCGTGATCCTTGGGACGCAGCGAAACTGGATGCAACGTCTGGAAACGAACTAGAAACTAGACGACTCGTTCGGACAAACGAAACGACCACTCGCGAGAAGATATCGAAGAGAATCGGACAACCCATGCGATCGAGAAAGGGTCGATCTTTCGTTTACCTCGAAAGAAGCGGAACGACGACGCGGAGCTTCCTTTTTCGAATCGGCGAAAGAGGGAAACCCGGGAGGGCACCGCGAGAGGGGAAAAGTTTGTTGTCGGTGAGCGAGTCGCGCGAGGCAGCCTCGGAATTAACGATTTATTTAACAATTTGGAATTCGCGAACCGCGGTTTTCGCGACGCCCCGGTCCATGGTGGGGGGGGGGCGAGGCGGCTTCTCGAGGCCGGAGGGGAGTAAGAGCGCGTGTCCAACACACGTGCACGCACACGAGAGCCCGCTGGTCGATTCATCGCGCCGTTTACCCAAGTTTATTTGGGAACGACGGTCCGTTTCCGTGGGTGAATTGCACCGTGGCCAACCGTAAATTTCGTCCGCGGTAGAATCTTCGTGGGCGATTATTCGCCGCGGGCGTCCAAGATACGCGATGATGAAACCAAACACCGAGTCGAGTCGAGCCCGAGTCGAGCCCTAGTCCGAGTCGAGTCGAGTCGAGCTCGGTTCGGACGGACGTCTGGCTGAGCGAACCAGCCACGGTCGTTTCCAGAATTCCGATGAGACACCTCACCTGATCGCGCGAAACGGCCGTTTCGCGCCCGAGGAATTAACGCCCGGTGAAATGACGCGCACCCGGAGCGACTACTACAAGCCTCTCGAAAAAAAACATCGCCCGTTAAATCATTCATTAACAAAAGGAGCCATCTCTCGAGCCTCTCCCCAAAAACCTCCTGTTCCCCTCCTCTTCCTTTTCTACTTTTCTCCTCGGCTTCTTCTCTCTCGCCTCTGTCGTCGACTCGCGTCCTAGCTCGGGACAAAAAGAATCGAACGGAAATGGTTTTCGCGGCGCGATCGCGCGTTCCCGACGCGCATCGGGGAACGGTCGACGACGGGAAATCTCGTCCCGGACAAATGTCCTTTTTTCTGCTCCGGAAAAAAGAGAACGAGACCGACGGGGTAGAGAGAGAGAGAGAGAGAGAGCCGGACAAAAACGGTCTCGTTCGACGGGTTGAACGGCGAAGGGAGAAAAAACCGGGGACCGACGACGTTTATCTCGGTAACGAGCCCGGCAACTCATCCGTCGCGTCACGCTGCTGCACTGCGATGTATTGTTTTTGTAATTCGAGACCGTGTACCGTAATCTTTCGAATCGTATCACCCACACGCCGGACAACCGTTAACGTTTCTCGCCACTGCCGACCGAATCTCGGTTGTTCGTCGGTTCTCCCGTGCCGGTTTGGTCGCGCGTTCCCTAATTTTCGGAGTCCGTTGGCTAACGAGATTCTCGGCTGCGCGACGCAAAGGGAGAACTCACCGTGCTGATGCAGCTTGCCGCCGCCGACGGCCTGTTGCTGCAACTGTCGATGCTGATGAGGCTGCTGGAGCTGTTGCTGCTGTTGCTGCGGAATCGTCGGTGACGTCGGGGTGGTTTGGGACTGCTGTTGCTGTTGCTGCTGTCGGGAATCTCGCGCCATGATGGCCGCGATGCTAAAGTCGGTGGCAGACTGGCGGCTCGACTGGCTGTTGCAGTTGTTGTTCAGATTGTTCAAGAGGCTGCTGTTCGGCGATGGGCTGGAGCTTTCGTCGCCGTCGTCGCGGGTACAGCCGGGCGACAGGCCGCGGCCGGTGGATACCCCGGAGGCGGCGGTGCCCTCGGCCTGCATTTTTCGCCCAAGAAACAGATGTCGAGATTCCTCGTCGTCCTCCTCGCCACCGCCGCCTCCTCCGGCTCCTCCACCACCACCACCGCCGTCACCGCCACCGCCACCCCCGAACGAAGACAGCGTCAAACCGTTTCTCTTCCTACCGGCGAGACCTCGCGACTCCAGCAACATCACCTCGCCCTCTACCTCTCGCGACGCGGCCCTCGGCTCACTCAACTGTTGTCGTTGTCGTCGATTGCGGATCGGTGTGTCGGTCGGCGGGTGTCCGAGACAGTAGTCGGTCTATCTACGCTCTTCCTGACGGGACTCCTCGACATTCTCCCGGAAGATCGCGGTCTCCCGTTGTCGTCGTCGTGATGACGGTGGTGGCGATGGTTCTACTTGTCGTTTGTCGTCTCGTCTCGATGGACGTGTCCTCTCGTCTCTGGTGAAACACGCTGTTGCTGCTCCGGATGATTTTCGGCCGATGAATCGAACGTACGTCGAAACGAACAAGAAAGCGACTCGTCGCGACGCGAGACGTCCCGTTACGTCGAGCCTCGAGGTGCGCGGTGTAGCGCGCGCATCGCGGCGACACCTCGATACGCGTCCAACTCTCGAAGCGCAGCAACTCGTAGCGACACGGCGACGAAGACGACGGAGATGCACGCGCACACCTATCAGGAGAAACACTTGGTAGTCCCGTTCAAAAACGCGAACGAGTCTGCAGGCGTCGGGACGGCACTCTGTCGCGGTCACGAGGACAACGACGACGACGACGGCGACAACAACAGGACATTCGCGACGTCTCTTCGAGGAGAACTCTTCCGGCGGTGGAAGAGAGGGAGCGAGAGAGCGAGACGCGCGCGCAAAGATCTTGATACCGGCTCTTCTCGCGTATTCGGTTCGATGCGTCCCGTGCACGGTGTATATGGTGTACACGACGCGTCCCGTGTCCCGAGCGTCTCGAGTGCCGAGTGCGTGGAGAGCGCTCGAGTCGAGCGGAGAGCGCGGACAGAGCGAGAAACGAGAGAGCGACCGGTTGCCCGACAGACTGACCCGCGCCACCGGCGGTCGGCTCCTCGTTTCGGTCCCCACCCCCGGCGCTTCGCGGCTCTCTTCTCTCTTCTCTGGATCGAGGTACGAGGAGTATCGAGGTACGAGGTACGCGCGCGGTACGAGGCGCGGAGCGGCGACCGGCGGCGGTGGCGGTGGCCGAGGGTCGCGCGGGGCTACGGGACGTCGACGTCGACGCCGACGCCAACGCCAAACCCAAACCCGGTGCCGATGCCGAAGAGCCGAAGCCGGGACAGAGCGCGCACCACTCGACACGGGGTGAGAGACGACCCGAAGAGGGAGAAAAGGCGACTCTGCGGTGGTTCGGTAGGCGGCACCCTCCGGCCAAGCTCCGCCCGAACGATCAGCACCCGGCTCCGCCCGCCGCCTCACTCCTCCTAGGAATTCATCGAGAATGCCTCGACTACCTTATTACCACTGCCGTCTCTCTCTCTTCCCCTCTCTCAATCCCACCCTCTCCCTCTTCCTATCAATCGCCCCTTTCCCCTCGCTTCTCCTCGCCGCGTTTCTTCTCTCGCGATCGCCAACCGGCAGCCAGCTGTCTTCCTAAGCGGGTACACCCGCGTACGGTCTCGCGTACGTACGCTTTCGCGGAGCCCCGCGTCGCCGGTTCGATTTGCTTTCTTTCCGTTCTCTTTCCTCGCTTTCCTCGTTGATTCCCGCGGTCTTGCCACACCGTATACCGATCTCGCCGGCAGGGTCACCGGTCACCGCGGAGGTTGCACCCGTGTTGGTAGCGACGATGGCGGTGGTGTCGGCGGCGCGGCGCGGGTTCCTACGAGAGAGACCGTGTGTTCCCCTCTCGCAGATCCCTTCCCTCTTTCTCGCGAGCACCGCTCGTTCTCCTCGTTCTCCTCGTCCGACTCGCGACTCGCCCCATCGGAACGTCCTCTTTTTCCCCGTCCAGGTTGTTTCTTTCGCCACGGTCGGCCTCCCGTTTCTCCTCGGGCCTTCGAAAGCCCTCTCGCGCGCGAGCTCCGCCGCGGACGAGTAACCGAGGAGGGTGGTACGACATTATGGTTTGGTACGAGGCATTCGGTCGCCCGGCAGCTGCCATTTTTTCTTACCAGAAGGGAGGGGGGCAATTGCTGACAGGGACCGCTTTCCTCCCTCCGACACCCGCAGCATCCGTTCCGCCATCGCCGCTGTCTCTCTATCCGTTTCCCCTGGATACCGCTGTTTTCGCGATTTTTTCCCTGTGTCCTTTTCTCTTTTCCCTTTTCCGGTTTCCCGTTTCCCGTTTCTCGCCGCGACCACGTTAACTCGATCTCTCTCGGTAATCGGCCTCGGCAAAACGAGACGAATTCGACGAACGCCGATATCTCGCCGGGGAAACGCGGGGATCTGACCGAGAACGAAGACAAGCACACCGGCATCTCGCCGGTGGTGCGCGCGTTCGAAAATGAGAAGCCGGCCGCGAAATGGCGAGGCTACGCGCCGCGAGCTGGGAACGCGGGCAGATTGCTCCGGATATTATTATAATAAAGCAGGAAATTGCCTGTGCCCTGCTAAATACGTAGGTAGCGATACGCGGGGATCGCGCGCGATATCATCGCGGCGGATCATTGTAATTACACGGTTTAAGATATACAAAAAAACCGACCGCGATATTATTACGAGTTAGAAATTTCACGCGATTCAATTCCGTTATTATCCGCGAAAGATAAATGTTATAATTCCCGGGGGAGAGCTGTGCCAGAAATGAGCCGGAAACCATGGACCGACGCGATCGCTGCTCGATCAACGAAACCCCCGTCACCCCCCCCCCTCTCCTTGTTTTTTCCCCCCGTAACGAAAACCACCGACCGTACTAATCGCAATGCTCTTCTTTCAGGCCTCTATACGACCACGGTGGTGGCAATCGACGAAGCTCCGTCGATCTCTCGAATGAAAATTTCAGCTCCGGTTTTGCCGGCCATGGAGAGCTCCGCGCGAACCGTCAAAGGGAAAGCCAATGCCGATGTCGAAAGCATCGCTTCCGGTCGTTGCAGCCCTTCCCGGCCGTGGCGCGGTTTTTTTCCAAAGCAACTGCCTCGCGCTCGCAAACGGTTACGGCCGACGTTACGATCAGGTGAATCCGTTTAAATACTCGCGGACCGAGGGAAAACCACTTCAAAGGATCGCGTCAAAGCAGAAGCCTTTCAAGACCCCGAGCGACCGTTACGTTACGAATGTATCTTTAGATGCGAGGCTCCGCTGCCGCGAGCGCTGCCGCGGATCTGTTCGCCGAGGGGATATATTTAGTTGATGTTTAAATGCGCCCCGCGTTGTTATCGATATCTTTCGGCGGAACTGTTCACGCCGCGTCATCGATGTCTTCCGAAACGAATATGTACACAGCAGGTTCTCGCTTATTGTCGATCAAATGTTCTCGTTCGTTTCGGATTTTGCGGAGCGAGTACCTGCTGCGAAATCAAAGTCGCGGGAGGAAGGGACTCGCGAGTTGTCCATATCGATGGGACGGACCTCCCGACTCCCAGCGGACGAGTTCGGGCCGATGGCCACGGTTTGGCCGTGGTTCGCTCACGGGGTTGCCGCCTCGTTTGGGGAGAGCTCGTAATCTGCTTAGTCTGACGCTGATCCGGACAAATCGCCGCGCGGTTACGCGGCACTTATTCTCGTCTTTCGTTTGATCGCGAGGCGCGATCCCTCCGGTTCTACGTTTTGTCGTAGGAATCTGATCGATGACGTTGCCGATCTCCCGGTTGCTATCGAAACGCTCGTCACTGTCCGTGCTCGCCGAGCGCTTCACGTTGGGAATTGTCGCCGAGAACGCGCTCTTCTCGCGAGTCTATCGGAATAGCGAATGGAGATGTGTATTGAGAAGCAGTAAAAAAAAAAGAACGAGGCTCGTATCGATAGCCGTATTCTGTGTGTAGCGCGAACTCGGAACTTGACGGGGCCGGGGCTGCCCAACCGTTTACAAGATTCGCAGTTTCTCTACGCGACGTTTACGTTCGGCCCGTTTCGAATATTTATGTCGCTCGCGATTTCATTTTCTGCGAGCGCTCGCTTGATTGACGGCTACCGAGCTCGCCGGCTCGGCGAACCAAACCTCCCGACTTCATCCCCATATTTTGACGCGGCTGACGCTTAATGCCACGGCGATGTTTAATAATATCGCGAGGAAAGGTTCGCGTAACAAGAGCCACACGGCTCGCGTGACCGATCGGAACGCTTGAAAATCGATTCGACGATCTCTTTGACGAACGCCGCGCCAAAACGCCATCACTATGGCTCGAGGTCGCCTAAACGCGGACTAATTGTATGCTCGTGGTGTTTTCTGAATGTTCAGCATTAATTACAAAATTATCGGTTTTTATGAGTCGTTGAATTTCATTCTGGTATTGCTCTTTTAGTAGAATGGAAAACTACCCTCGTAAGGGTGGTTTATTCAAAATCTGATTGTAACGGGTTATCCAAAAGTACCTTCAGGATGTTGAATGGGAATATCTGTAAAACGCCATGTTTGTTTCTTGTCGCTTTCTTGTATTTCTAACCTGCAATGATGGACAATTTTAACAATGGAGTCGCATACGATTGAAGAGCGTGTTGAGAAGTTGTTAAAATTTATTTTGAAATCAGTGTTCCGTGATTTTTTCGGCGTATATGATCGTCCACTAGAGCAAACAATTCGAAATTTGGTTAGAAAACTTGATGAAACTGGATCTGTTCAAAAACAGCTCGTTCTAATGAAAACGTTGCTGCTGTTCGTGAAAGTGTTGCTAATGACCCATCATCATTTCTTCGAATTGATGTCTGTAAACGTGGTCGATAATTAAATAAAGAAACCAATAAAATTACAAATAGTATGTTTTTTATTTAAAAAAAACTTCCTGTAGTCTATTTTGGATAACCCTCTGCTTAAATAATGTCGTACAACTAAGTATATACCCTCGGAACTTTATAGTTGAAGAATTATTGTTAACAAAAGTTAGACGAATGTCATTACGTTACCTTTACACCGTTTTTGCTACTATTCTCCAGGCAGCAAGTTGGAGCGACGATTTTTTGTTCGTTTATTTCGAACCACTGTGCGCCTCCTTGTGCGTGCGAATGCTTCGAAACGATCGAACGCGCGCGACGACGGAGAAGCATCGGGGAAAGCTTGAAGAACTCCCGAGGGACGAATTTTTTCCGCTTCGAATTTATAAAGTGTTCCCGAGCTTGAAGTAATTTGCGCGACTCGTGGGCTACGCGGCAGGGCGAGGCAGAGCGAGGCGAGTCTTTCTAAAAGCACGAGGAAAGATGAACGTTAATTAAAACTCGGTCCGCTCTCCACCTCGCCAATTTTCTCCGAGGATATCTCTTGAAACCACTTAATCGCTCGACCGCAGAAGTGCCACCAATTTGCCGGCTATACGAAGCGTAGGTTTAGGATTGCCGTGGCGAAGGTGCGACGAGGAGAGACAGAAGGAAGCGACGTCGACGGCGGTGGCCGAAAGAAATGGGTATGATCGCAGTTGGCAACCAGAAGCAGAACCAGAACCGGATAATCCTGAAATCAATCGAGGGGCACGAACGCCTATTAGACGGCGGTTAACCGTAAGCCGAATCCCGCCTCGGATCGTCGTCCAACCTTTCTTAAAAGTCCTCCGCTCGCTTAATTTCGCGCCGTCCGAAATCGTTCAACTTTCGAATAGGGCACGCGAACAAATCCGACAATAATTTCGCTCGGTGAACGCCTCGAATATTTAGCTTCGAACCCTCGATAAGCATGATCGACAGCTCGAATATCTTCGAGACATTGTTTCTACAGGTACCCGAGGTCATTTGAAGAAACTTTTCCCTTTACGAGAATGTTCTCCTCGGATTCGTTAAGGAGTTATTCGCGAAAAACAGGGCTGACGAATAGGGCGTTGGCGATAGGCGAGCTGGGATCCGTCCACTGTAGCCGCGGTGTGATTGGCCCGTGATTTTCGTTAATAACTCCTTAACGAAGCCGTGGAAAACGTTTCCACAAAGGAAAAAGTTACTCGAAATGACGTCAAGAGTCACCTGGATATTAATCTCAAACGAAATTGTCACTCATGCTTTCAATTCCTTCTTATAAAGATGGGTGGAATTTTTACCCCAAGGAACTTATGAGCAGGGATGGAGTGAATTGTTATTTTTGTTTCCAATCAGGGTGATTTTTCACAGTAGTTCGTGATTTTTGTGATCGCTTTTGATTGCCGGAGAGCATAACTGTTCTTCGACCGGGCACCGACGCGCGACATTGAGATTTTGATACCGACCACGCGATCCAATAGGCGTGTATGCAGATTGATCGATCGAGTACGTGGAACGATGGTCGGATTTCGAAACGGTGGTTTTTGCAGGTTCAAAGTCGAGACGCGGGGGCTTTTTTGTCGAGGGTATCGCGCAGAAACGAAACGAACCCAACCGAGGAGGGGCGAGAGAATGAGAGAGAGAGGGAGAGAGAGGAAAAGGAGAGAGAGGAGAAGGAGAGAGAGGACAAGAGAGGAACGGGTATACCGTGGCGTGGAGGCCGTTGCGTTATCCCTCGGGACGAATATGATGTAAATAAATGATGAGCTGCCCTTAAGGGAGTGGATGCTCCCGAGTGAGGGTAAGAAGTGTTATGAAACATAATTAGCGGCCGCCGCCACCGACTCGCGATGATTACAGGGCGGTGAGCAAAAGTCCTGGTGATGGAGAAGGGAGCCGATGCGGGATAGATTTCCTGGCTGGCTACGAGCTACCTTCTTACCTTCGTAACTCGCGCGTCCGTGTGCACAGACGCGCCTCTCGGGCCTCGCATGTGGTCGCCGACCGCACACCACACGTCGCTTGCTTGCCGCTCACCAAGCAACAAGGAGCAACAAGGAACAACAAGGACCGAGGGTGCGGTTGCACTCGATTCGATTTAAAATCGCATGCGACGCGCACCTACAGCCACCATATTTTTGGCAGCGAAATGGCAGACAACAGAAAATGTAGTGAATAACTAAACTTTGATATTAGACATTTTACGAACCATTTTATCATGAAACTAAACCTTAAAACTAAGAATCGTACGAAAGAGAAATTTCTTAAAAGGGAAGAAATAAGAAAGAAAAATATAGTCTACTTCAACTATTCCTGTATACGGTAATAAATAGACTGCGGGTCTTTGTGCAAAATAAAAATGGCAAATTATATTAGATGATTGCAGAAGTTCGTGCCCGATTTTCTAATCGTAGAAAAGTGTGGTGACCATATCTGTGGTTGCAAGGAAAAACGCCGCATGTCACAATTTTTTAAAAATTGAGTTTATGCATTCATTGAGCTTCGTAGTATAGGATTGACGTATTTACCAGAAAAAAGTCATGAAAACAAATTCTAAAGACTTGAAAAAATAATGCAATTTAACCGATTTCCTATGTCGAAGCATTAGTGATGAATAGGTTAAATGGCAATATCTCGAAAGTGAAAGTGTGTGACACATGCGGCGTTCTTCCTGACGTCCACAGATATAATTGAAGGGGTGGATGGATAAAGGTGTCAAGTAACAAGTTGTTTGTTTTCTGTAAAAGAGCTTTTAGCGAGGTGTGTTGTCCTTTTTTGATGAATGAAGATAATAACACAAATCAATTACAAATATATATGTATACAATTGTTATGGCTCATCTCTAATACAAAAGAAGATAATAATCAACGTCAGTCATCAAAAAAAGAGAACATATTTTGTTAAAAACTCTTTTACAGAAAACAAACTTGACACCTTTATCCATCCACCCCTTCAATCGATTAATAAAGCTGTATTCTTGAAAATCTAACCATTGAATTTTATATTCAAATCGGGCACGAACTTATGCAATCATCTGATACAACAAAACAGGAGCCAACAACTGTAATTTAATTCTTTCTTTCATGATTTCAATCAGCAACACACGTTGGTATTCGAAATTCTTTTCACCTGTCCACTGCTTTCGCAGTCTAACAATAAGTTTCGCGTGGGTTAATTATTTACTTGGTTTTCGGCCATTTTTGGTTGCTCGTGGCCCACGGGCGTACCTGTTCGCGTCGCACGCGATCAACAATCGCGCCCAATGCGTGTCGGTTCGGTAGAAACGAGCACACGCTTTCCGCAGCTAAAATTCCGAGTCTGATCCGGAGTCAAAGTCGGTCTTTCCGCTATCGAACTATATACACCCACGTTTCGCCTATGCTCGAGAGCTTTCCTTGGACGTTCGACCGGGCAATTTCGCCGTTCCGACGCACACACTCGAAAAAGCCACGCGCGAACACACTACAGCGGGATTTGCACGTACAACGCTAACCGCCTACGTGCCGGCCTACACAGTGGCGTCGAAGCCTGCCTCTCGTCCACCAATTTTCCACGTTCCACCGTTACACGCCGCTCGATCCGCGCGTTCCTTCCTCCTGTCGACACGGTTTCGGGAAATCGTCAATCTTGCAAGCTCCGCGTTTTTCAACCGTTCCACTGCGGATCGCTCCGACGCGAAACGTGCCGATCGAGTGGCGCAGAGAACGCGACAACCGCCGCACAGTGGGCAATTTGGTCGAAACTCGATTCAAAATCAAAGAATTTTCGATAGAAATGAGGTAGATCGATGAAATTTTGAAGTGAAACTTCTTTGATGAGGGTTACGATTTTCTGATGTTACGGAAGCGATGTTATTTTTTTTAATTAAAGCTGAAACATTGCAGAATATGGGAAAAATAGGGAGATTATGGTAAGAACGTTTTTTAACGTTGAGAAAATTCGTTAAACTTGCACAATTTCAAGAAAATTGTGGTTTTTCCAATACCACGCGTGGAAAAGATTTTTTTTCAACGTGCGACACATCATTTCCCGTAGATTTTTTCACGCCGATTTCAAATCTGGTCTCAAAATTTGCCTACGACCTCAGGATATTGCAAAATCGATTTATTGAAATTCTACACGTTTAACGAATTTTCTCAATGTTAAAGATCGTTCTTACCATAATCTCTCTATTTTTCCCATATTCTGCAGAGTTTCAGCTTTAATTTTTAAAAAATTTCCTCGCTCTACCTCATTTCTATCAACAGTTCTTAGATTTTGAATCGAATTTCGACTAAATTGCCCACTGTGCGCCGTCGCCGTACACGTTTCATAAAACAATGGGAAAAGTACTGTGCAAGGATTAACTCTTTGCTTGAGTTAAGGTGCAAGGATAGTCACGTGACAAAACTAGCAGGTAACTAGAATCTAACTAGATTTTGGGTCGAAACATGGTTGCGGGGCGCGGCTTTTTGTCCTTATTTAAGCAGATTTTGGGCGGTTAAGGATATTCTGGAGGTACAATGGGAGACAAAAGTACGAGAAATTCGAAATCCATTAATATATTGGCAATGAAAACCATTCATGAGTATATATTTTCTTTTTTGAGTGTCTAGTTGCGTTTTTTTTCGAGGTTTAAATAGGGTTTGAAGTGGAATTTTATGAATTCTCCATACAAACTCTGGTAATTGCATTAATTTAGTAAGAATTATATGTTTTGTCAAATTTTCAAAAATTTTGTTGCGTTTTTATATACCTCTAAGGAACATCCTTAAATGAAGGTTAAATGCGGAGCGCTCGACAAATGATTTAACGAGATTATGTTTATATCTTTGTTTTTTTATTAGTTATTTTACGTCGCACTTAACTGCCAGGGTTTTTTCGCGACGGGATCTACAGTTTTTATAAGGTGGGTTCCGAACCACCTTGAGCACCACAGTTTAAATGGCACATGGAATATTTCCAGAGGTGCCGGATGTCTATACTTATCTAATAATATGAGTGTGTCCAAAGTAGAGGAAAAATCGCGAGAAAAATGGCCGCAGATTGCAATGTATTTTCCTGTCACTAAAAGACTTTTTTCACTGATATGATGACCAGAGCAAAAAGGTATTCGGTTCGAAGGGGCAAATGTGGTGACAGGCGAACAAATTTTTTCGAGGTCAGGGAAGTTTTTTTAAATGAACTGAGAAAATGAGAAGAAACATGATTTGAGAAGAATAAATTTCTTTCGACTACAATAATTTAAGGAAACGAATTTGTGTGGAAGCAAACGCGTGAATTTGGCCCGCATAAGGGTGAGTTCATTTGCAAAAAGCCGAATACGATCTGCAAAAGGGTGAACATGGAATGCACAGACCCCGTATCGCTTGGTCGGGATAGAAGAGGGGAAGTGAAACATGTCCATCTCGAGAAAGAGATTGGAAAGCGGTCACACCTCGAGGATACGCCAGTGCGCCGCCTATTCTGTACGTATATGTACGTAAAGTTTAATGGTCACCGGGTATAGTAATTGGTGGCAGTGCTCCGCGAGCCACTATCGGCCGTCGCGTCGGGTAGGCGGATCCTCGATCTTTTTTCAAATTTAACGATCGGCCGTTGAAACCATAGAATGCGCCGACCCCTGTGTTGCTCTCGTGTCGCGACGGATCAATTTACGTGAAAACAAAAAGCAACCATAAAAACCGAACGATTGCACGTGAAACGTTCTCGAGCGGGCGTGCGGGCCCGCTCGGCCAGGTTGGTCGGGCGCGCGCGATTCATCTCGGGCCGCGCGCTGCGCTGTTTTCGAGGCGATGCAATTTAACGATCCTAAACGCTCCGTGAGAAGGAGCTCGCCTAGCTATGGAAAAAGAAGACTCGATCGAAAGGAGGGCGAGTCGAAGGATCGCGATACGCGTAATTTATTAGGGAACGTTCGCCGTTACGTATACGGATCGGTAACGTTCCTGGAGATCGTCTCGTCCCCCGCATCTCTCGTTACCCGGAGATGTGTGCTCGCAAATTTTTACGGCACCTCGCCCGCTTAAGGACTCCTTATCCGAGGTAAAAGTGCGTTACGGTCGCCGTAGAACCGCGCGATCGACCGTCCTAGATACTCGATCCCGAAATTGAGAGGCTAACTCGAAAATTCCTATGACATTCTTTCACGGGTCACCGGAGCCTGCAACTTGTCAGCAAAATAAAATATGTTTGCATTGATTGCAAGACACAGGAGCCAAATAGACATTTCTTTCTTCTTTTAATTACCTTAATTTCCTTGTATAGTACTCGGATAATTTTTGTTTACCCGGAAGACCCGAAGCACAGTCGGGACTCGCGCACCTCTGCTTCTTCCACATCAGTGTTCACGCAGTTCGCATGATCAAATACAAAAATGTTTCAAATGAGAGCATCTAAAAAATGAAAAAAGAGATATTTCTTCTTCTAGAAAATCAGTCACATTGACATTATGAGAGACAGCAAATATTTTTTTGCTTCACAGCATCGTAGCTGATGTCAGGACGAATCCAACGACCTACTGTGTGCCGCGGTTTCGAAAAAAGAAAATGCCGAATGAATCGAGAGAGGAACACACGCGCGGAGGTTGGCCGGAGGACGGGGGCCGGGATCGGAGGGTAAACTCGGGGGCGTCTTCCGTATAAGTATGAAGGGTAGCGGGTTCGCGATGTGGCGTGGCGCGTTGTGGCGCGGCCATTTGGTATGCCGGGCAACGCGACAACATGCTGTGTTATCAGAATTATTGCTGTAGCTCGCGTTTCTAACCAATACGAAGTTAATGCGGCGCGTTAACATTCGTGGGGTGCGCTCGAAGGCTCGCATCCCCGCAAGCTGTGGCCGAACTATCCCGTTTCGGAGGCCGTCCTCCCGCTCCGTTCCGTACCGTTCCGTACCGTTTCGCTCGGTTCCTCTCTTTCTTGGCCTGGCCTCTCGTTCCCCCTGCATATTGCTTTCGCGCACGTACGCATATGTCGCCGAATATCTTACGTAAGGGGTTGACTCGAAGCCGGTGTGTTTCGTCGGCGAACCATCACGCAACCAAGCCGCGGCAAGCCGCGCCGTGTAGCCGTGTCACGTGCCTCGTATAGCCGAATAAACTTTACCAACTATTGAAATTGTCCGGCGAAATTGAGTCGGTCCGGTAAAAAGTTGAAATCCGAGGAACGACGGGGGTTCGATCGAGGGGAAGATCGAGCCTGGCGGAGGATTCTTCGAGAGGAGCAGTTCGAAAACTCGAACCGTTGAACATCGACCTAGTTCCCGGTTCAGCCCGAGAGAGTTCGCGGTGGCATATTCCCCGAGTCGCGGAACCATTCCCGAGTAACGAATCCATTTTTCTCGTGGCAATATCGGATCCGATATCGCGGCAGTAAATAGCAAGGATATTATGCATCGGCCTAATAACGATCGTAATAAACTTACGAGCTACTTTATGGGCCGACCGCTGCCGGATGCTTTCGGCTGTTTGGACAGATGACGCGAATCGTAAAAATTTCGTCGATTTTATTCCGCCGGGGTCTCCGCGCGTCTTCTCCCTCGCCATGCGCCTCTTCGACGAATCGATCGAATTTATCAGCCGACCCACTGTCCCGACTTCGCTCGATAAACTCGAATCACCGGCATCACTGGGGGAATAATTCGTCGAGCGATTTTCAACGGTGTCTTAACCCTTATAACGGTCCGGAAGCATTTCGAGCTCAGCTAACGCCGCGACCAAACTATTTTTCACGAACAGGAATTGTGTACTGAAGATTTTTATGTCATGGAACAAAAACAATCATTACAATGATAACATTAAAATAGGGACGCACGTATTGCGGAATTTGGGAACAGTAAAAAAATGAGTCGGCGTTGATAAAAATTGTGTATGTATATCTTTCATGTGTCTTTCATGCGTCCTCCATGCCGGAAAGGGACATATTGCCGATTAAATGACTTCAACCTTGCTGGCGTTCAGTTTTCTCGAAACTCGGAAAAATTGAGTTCGAAGAATCACGTGGAAAATTAAGTCTTAAACCGAACGTAGTATAATTTGAATAAATCAATGATTCCAATCAATCATTTGGGTTGCACCGAATAGTGTATAAAAAATTGTATAATTCTACACTTGCAAATAAAATAGCGGCACTGGATTACATCCGCCACGAAACAGAAGAAGTTTCCTACGAGACATTTTTGTATTTAAGACAATTTTCAATTTGTAGATCGGAATAATTGATAAATTGATCTGAAATAAATAAAAATCATACTGAATTCTGTGGAGTTTTATATTACAACATTGCTTGAAAATGTTCAAATAAATGCATAAAGATCTGCAGTCCGATAATCACGTCAACAAAGAAAGTTCTGGTTGAATCAGTGTACAATTCTACGAGTAGAGAGGGCGGGAGAAGGAAGAATCGGTGAAATTCGTTCGATCACGCGGCCCGGTAATAATCGAATTGCGACTCCCGGCGAATTTAAGTGTCGGCGGTCGTGTTTAATTCGACGTTTGTCTCGGGCTATCTCTCGGTGAGTCTGCAATTTCTGTGGACGTTACGCGGGGCACCGCGCGTACGTGATGGTTCACCCGGTATGCAGGCAATAATTCTGACGTTGTATCACCTATCGACCTAAGTATTAGGCGGCGGCCGATATAATGACCTATCTAAGGCGAAATAGAAGGGTACAGAGACGCCGCGGGAACGCGCGTTATTACATGCTATTGGGAACTAATTTGAATCAATTTACTTTAGGTGGCCTCTCTCTCGGCGCACTTTCTTAAGTCCGACTCGCGTTTAGCACTCGCGCGCTCGGGCCGGAGCGTAGCCGGCGCACACCGGGCCCGCTAATTCGCCTTTATACTCGGATACTTGTTCCGCGTTTCCTATAAGCTCGATTATTCGCGGCGAGGCAACGCTTTCTCGTCCGAAGCTTGGAAAAACGCCGAGGACAAGGGGGTGCGTATGCGTACAAAAGCGCAGTTTCGAGGCGGAAGAGCGCGGCGGTGCAGCAGCGGTGCAGAAAGTGTAGCAACGCGGGGTCGCTCGAGGATCGTAAAGCCTCGATTCTGCACGGACGTCGATTCGATCTCTAATCCGTGGATTAGAGGCGTCGCGCTAGAAAAAATCGCAACACCGATTTCATTAAATTCTTCACGCTTCTCCCTCGTTCTCTCTCTCTCGAGCCGCCTTCGGTTCCCGTTCTCGTTCTCGTTCCCATTCCCGTGTTCCTGTTCTCGTTTCTATTCCCGATCCCGGCACTCCCCGCGTCCCTCTTCTCGAATCGTAAATCTCGCTATCGGAGGATTTATTGCCTTCGAATCGGGTTCTCTATCGCGTCGAACGACTTATCGCGTTTATTCGCGTGCTCGTTTAGCTACGTGGCCTACGTGGAAGCCGCGTACCTGCCTGTCGATGTCGATGAACGAGCGACGACGCGATCCAGCCCGCGGAAATTTCTGCTCGGTGGCGTTCCGCGCGTTCGATAACCTCTGAGAAATTTCAGAGAGCCGGAGATTCGAAGAGAGAGTGAGAGAGAGAGGAAGCCCCCGTTGAAACTGCAAAATTAATTGCGTAGATAAGCGTGACGGTTACGCGAGGAATCGCGCGTGCCTCAGGATCGGCGAGGAACGGGGATCCACGGTGGCACGAGTCAAGGGTGCGCCAAACGCGCCCTTCGTTCACAGTTCGATTCTCCACGGGGATCGGGATCAGCCGGTAGCGCCCCTCTCGCTCGTTCTTTCGCTCGTAAATCAAGGATTAAGCCGGATGCGTGTAATTCGCAGCAGTTTTAACCGTAAACAGTTTAATCTCGGTCGCGAGTCGAAATCGTCCACGTCAAAACAAGAGATTCTTCACGCCGAGCCGCCGCGCCCCAAGGATTTCGAATGCCCTCCAAAGGGACAACCTCTTTTCCTGGACGGAGGGAGAGAGAGACCCGGGAGAAATAGTTAGCGAACACAGAAACCGTGTAATGCGCGGCTTAACCCTCGAACGGAGGATCCTTTAGCCCGTTTCCACCCACGAGACTCGGATTGGTACTCGAGTTCACTCGGTTACGTCCTAAGCAATTTAGAGAAACAAATTTTTAAAGGTGAAGGAGAGAGCGATCACTAGATGCGGATGCATTCATAGCAAAATGGAGTGGATGAAATAGAAAATTGTTGAAATATTTTTCAAATTGAAGATGTCAATATATGATTTCTTCTCTATTAAAATGATCAAGGGAAAAAATAACATGCAATTTCGTTTCTATTTTTTGCAATCGATGCAGACAATTTTTATGTTGCATAAATATCCGCGGTCTAATGATCACAAATTGGGAAGGTGAAGTATGTCGCCTTGAACGACCTTGAGTAATTAAACTCACTGAATTCCTAGTGAAAGGAACTGTGATCGTTTAATACATATGATAATGAAAGAGACTATCATCGTAGGTGTTTAAAAAGGGGTGGTTCCATTGAAAGGATCGAGGTGATTTTGATATCTCTACAAAAATAACGTGAAAACAATAATTTTGATTGCATCGTGCATTCCATGTCTCTTCAAAGAGAACAAAGATTAGTAGTCCAATCTTGCTGAAATTTTGTATACACACTTACTTCCGAGGACAATAAAAGTACAAAATAAAGCATATAAAAAAAACTTTTCAATGACCACGTTTATATTAAAATGCAGTAAAAAGGAGAAACTCATTTTTTTCATGGTTCTCCATAAGATACCGAATCCAGTTGAATGATTAATAACATTCTTACCCAAAATTTTAAGCAATTAGTTCAATATTTCTTCTGTTAGGAAATTAGTGTCGGAATAGATAGAAAAATTTATTATAAATTTAAATAAAATCATGACACTAGTGACTATAAAAATAATTTAGTTCAGCGCCCCACGCTTTTATTTTTATAGTCACTAATGTCATGATTTTATTCAAAATATTAAATTTTTCTATCTATTCCGACACTAATTTTCTAACAGAAGAAATATTTAACTAATTGCTTAACATTTTGGGTAAAGATATTATTAATCATTTAACTGGACTCGGTATTTTATGGAGAACCAGGAAAAAAAATGATTTTCTCCTTTCTACTGCATTTTAATATAAGCGTGGTTTTTGAAAAGTTTTGTTTTATATATTTCTTTTTATTTCAACGACTACTTGGATAAATATAAAACCAATTTCTTTTTGATTGTACGAATAGATGAATAATTAAAATTCATGAAACGCATCTTTAAAATAAATATTTCCGCCCAGATTTTCCTTTCATAATAGCTACTGCTTAAGTGACCGTCATTACTCCATTCTCTCATACTTCTAAGAATATTCGAGAGGAAGCATGGCGGCGCGGCGCGGCGTCGAGAAAGGCAAATTAGTGTTTTCGTTACGGCGAATGGTCGAGTGTTTTCCTGGCTCCACACGGCGCGGGGCAAGTGTTTCGGATCCACTCGAGCTATCCTCGTCGTAAGCCTCTTCAAATATTACGAGAACCCCCGTCGCCGTGCTCCGAAAAAAGGCTTTCCGTGGCTCCGGAACATCGTCGAGAACAACGTAACCGGCGTTGTTGTTGCTTCGACAACTACCGTCGACGAACAAGCCGAGAGAACAAGACGTATCGCGTTCGTCGTTCGGATGTAGAGTCGACAATCAGTTACGACGCAGTTAACAGTTTATTCGCGACGTTTACGGAAGTCGCTCGTCTCTCGTCGCCACCGCGAGAAAAAGGAAGAGAGTCTCGGTCTCTTCGGACGGCGAAGAGATCTCTCGGAGAGAGAGAAAGAGAGAGAGAGAGAGCGAGAGGTGCTCAAAGAATCTCGAGGAGCACGAAAACGTTGTACTAATGGTATGCAGAGTTTCGAGTTGGGTCGCTCGTCAAACCGGAGAGGTGAAATGTGGCTTCGAGACCTCTAAAGCGTATCTGATCCCGTGGCAGTACGGTGATCCGTGAAACATCTTGTTAGCTCGGTATAAACGGATAAAAGGAACGTCTGTGGAGAGTAGCTCCCATGAAACGAGAGACTGTTCGTTTTGCTCAAACGGTTTCACGCTACGCCTCCTAACGATATTTATTCCGGCGAATGGCCACCTCGTAAAATTATTTATCGACGAAAGAAACGTTTTAACCGCGATCGCCCTCCCACCGGCGCGTTAGTTTGTCGCTGGGAAACGCTATTCGATCCGCACCAGCGAATATAATTACGACACACCGTCGTGGAAGCGCGCGTCTCGCGGACCATTCGCGATGCCCACTCGCTTCCTAGAATCCGCGAGGGGTATACTCTGCCCACGGTAGTAATCGTCGGACAAACACTCGTCGCGATCGCAACAATCTATCGGACTTATTATTAGTCTATCGGACTAAACATTTCGTTCTCATATTTCCATGTCCTCGGAGTTTTATTGGATCCCGTGGTGAAGCGATCGAACACAAGTTCATATAACAATTACTGATAGTTAAGAATTGTATAGAAATTCCTACATTTTTTGCACCCCAATATATAATACAAGATGCCCAAAAAATATATGTCCTTGAAAGAGGGATAGCCGAAGTGTCGTTTGAAGAAACTTTCTCCTTTTCGAAGGAGTTATTAACGAGAAACACAGATACGGACGTTGAAAACTATTTAACAGTAAACCTACCACCCACCGGTCAAAATGACCGGATTTTATAAGAATTGATTGTATAAATCTCTTTAGTAGAGCACGTATTATTACAGGAGCCGCACAGAGTCTAAATAAAATCAATCTTGTCATTTTTACAAGTAGATTTCCAAGTGACTTCCAGTGACCTCAAGGATCACCCTCCCGAAGGACGTGTATCACCCTGAAGATGTCTGATCCAGAGTGAGTAACGCGGGTGCGTAAGTCCTGGTGTCTCATTGTGGACGATCAGACAACCCTCGACGGTTGGTCATCCATCAATTTTCGTCGATCGACGGCGAACCGCTTGCACGATCACCGTTGCTTAATATGTATCCGCTTCCAACGACAATTTTTCTTGTTTCGTTCGTGGCGGAGCGAGCGGATCGTTCGGCGATAGCAGAGAGATAGAAAGAATCGCGACTCGTCTCGCGAAAGGTGTTCGGGGATTCTGAAGAGGGGCGAGAGCGGAACGTCAGAAGCGTTAACGTTCGAGGCGTGTGCGTGGCATCAGCGGACTCGTCGGCGCGAGATATCGGGCGTATTTAGAATGCATCGGGCTTTCTAGAAGGACGTATCCTGCTCGTTTCGTTTTGTACTATCCTCTCCTTCATTTTTTGTTTGCCTTGATCGGAACCCCGTCGGCTATCGGCCGCGTAGATCGCGTATTCTGGTTGCGCGGTGCGTCGATCGAGTCTAGATTGGTGGCAGAGGAGTTTCCAAGGTGGACGAATCTGTTCGGTTCGACCGCGGATCATTATCCGGGAAAAAATGTTTGCATCTTTTATAAGATGGATGAGTCACTTGAGAACGTTTTCCTTGAATAATTCTTAACTCGATTCTTTCGATCTTTACACTGTGTCAAACTGCAGCTACTCATCGTTGTCGTGAATGCATAAAATCCGCAGTCTACTTGTGGTGGTCGCGGTTAAACGCGCGGGGCCGCGAGGGGAGGAAGAAAGACAGAGAGAGAGAGAGAGGAGGTAGAAAATCACGTGAGCGAGTGTGCGTGTGGACGCGAGGTTGGGTGTGCGCGAAACCGTACGCGAGACCAAGAAAGAAAGAGCGAAGGCGTGAGGAAGGTAGAAGAAGAGAGCGCGAGGGGAAGAGAGAGAGAGAGAGAGAGAGAGAGAGACACCCGCGCGCTAAGGAGGGTGGGCTGACGAGTGGCAGGTTGTACCCGGAATACCCACCGCGGTGCTTCGCTCAGTGGGGTCTCCTCTCTTATTCTAAATGCTGGCGAGCCGAGAAGAGGACCGAGCCGATGTTATCTTCTCCGCTGGAGAGGGATAAAAGCTTAAAGGCTGCAGCCAACTACGATGATACCACCGGTATACGAGAGTGTCAGAAGGCTTGAAGCCTCGAAGAAGGCCTGCAACGTATGCTCGCTACGAATGGATATACCGAGTGGGGCGGAGGGTGAAGAAGGGTGGTGTGCGCGGCGGTGACTCGGACGAGGGAGCCCAAAGCGAGAGAAAGAGGTTTGGCCAGATTGGAATGCGGTGACCGGCAGGCTGCGAAGACTCCGCGCCGCGCCGTGCCACCGACAGAGAACGACGAAGAAAGAGAACGCTAGGAACGAATGGCCTAACCTTGCGTTACCCGGCTAACACCGGGGGACACTGACGTACCCCCCGCGGAGGAACGCGCCAGCCTAACTCATACACCTACCGTGTCTCTTGCACCTATGCTCGTTCGAGCGATCGTAACCCAACGTTCCGTGGCGCGAGGCGAGAGACCCTAAACTCTAAACTCTGCCAGGCCGGAGAACATCTCGCGACACTTTCCCCTTTCTCCCCCTTCCTCGCTGTTCGCGTTCTCTCGCCGGAAGAGATAGCGCGAGCCGATTCGAATCGATCGGAATCGATCCCGGTCGCGAGAAGAGAAGAGGGGAGCGGAGAGCGAGAAACGAGAAGCTACGAATAGGCTGGGACTAACATAAGAATCGGCGGAGGCGGTAGATAACGAGGATGATGACAGCAACGATGATTTAATGCCGCGCGCAACTTAATGACCGAGTTGGGCCCTCGGGCCTCGACGTTATTCTTCAGGACCATTCACAACACTCGCCGACCCTGCGCTCATCGTGCGACCCCCCGCGGATTCCGCGCGGAGCTTAACCCCAACGTGCCAATTCATTTCTCCTCCTGCCCGGCATTAGGCTTGGTTTATGGTAGCATTTACAATTATAATCGGCCCATTCGCTGCCGATAACCAACAAGAAATCCACGAAACCTGAAAGAGGTACGAACGACCGTGTCTCGTTCAGCTCTCTCTCTCTCTCTCTCTCTCTCTCTCGCGGCCACCCTTCCACCATCTCCTGCGACTCTCGGTTCCACGTTGCTCGCGCGCTGACCGTCCCTCGCAGCGATTTCGATTCGATTCGTTCCGCTTGAACGGACCACCCCCCCTCTCTGTCTCTCCCCTCTCTTTCGCTCGCTCGACATAAAAATGATTCTCGATGTTTCCGTTGAAGCAATAACCGCCGCTTGGTTCGGGGGATCCAAAGGAATCTATACCTCGAAGAGCGGGTCCCTGGCCGAGTTCGATCTCGATCATCGATTCAACGCGATGAACTACCGTGACGACTCGGCGAACGTGTGGGCCCCCGCGTCACACAGGGCCAGAAAAAAAGGAAAACAAACGTCCGGGGGAGCGAGAAGAGGAGGAAGAAGGGTCGTTCTCGAAGAGGAGAGACGAAGGGCCGGCCGTGTGAAAAGACTTCGGGCAGCAGGTGTCTATGAATTCGAGGAGATGAAAATCTCGCGCAGGTATTTATCGCTCGAAAACCGAGACCACGCCCACACTTCGCTGCCCACAAATCAATCGAGAAACGACAGGCTATGAAACGGCGAGGGACAGCGCGCGGAGGGAAACGCGATGCGTCGGCGTCGGAACGAGCAGGGCGAGGGTCGTCCTCGTCGCTTGTCCTCCGTCCACCGCCGCTCCAGACGACTTCGAAAGGGTAGAGGAACCGGGGGGGACCACCGGGTGGAGAGGGGAGGCGAATCGATTTGTCAAGTTTCGAAACACGGCAGTCGATTGCACCGGCACGACATCGATAACGCTAACGAGAATGACGCGCGATGGCGTCAGAAGCGACAGCCGTAGCCGCGGGAAAGGAGCCACGGACCCGCTACAGTTCCCCAGGACAACGGAAAATCGTATCGAGAACTTTTCGCGTGTTTTTGCTCCGACAAATTTCGGTATCGGGCCTGTTCCCGTTCCACCGATGTCCGAGCGAACGGGCCAACGGACGAACGAACGAGCGAGAAAGGCAAAGGCGAAGCCCGCTACTCGAGCGTGAATCGAAAAACGAGCGAATCGAAACGAATCGAATCGAATCGTCGTACCCAATCTCGCATTGTATACGAGCTACGGGACTGCCTCATTTGTCGCGTTAATAATTATAAGAAGGTGTGACCCTCCTTCGCACGCTACACCTACGGACAGGCGCATTTATAAATCTCGGCTTGCGAGGCTCCGACGTTCTCAACCGTCCAATCTCGTGCTGATTTCGTGAAAGAACATTCACAAGTTGATTCTTTCACAATGAATATATCGTTTTAAAACACGATCCAGATTCCCGACGCTAGTCCCACCGATCGACGAACATGAATAGCGGATCTTTATGCAAAATAAAAATTGTTGGCATCAATTGCGGGAAACCGTCGTCATATGTGAGATTCTTTTCTTCTTTAACAATCTTGATAAGTTCAAGACAATGTATATCGACATCCTTGAATGCATTTTAATACGGAGTTTAATAATACAGCTGGCTCGATCGATCGCGTCGACGATCCAATGACACCCTTTTCCAACGGAAGCGTTTATAAACAGCGAGCAGAGCAACGCTGGACGACCAATCGTCAGCTTTTGTCGCCGTGATCGACGCTCTCACAGTCTCTATGTGTCTCGAACGTAAACGTACGCTCTCGGGGGACCGGGTTGGGAACCTCTGTGCCTTAGGTACGCGCGTATAGAGCCCTGAAACCACGGGGGGCGACGTAAACTAACCGCCGGTTAATTATTGTCCTCTCGCACGGCGGGCCCGGAATCCCTCCTCCTCCTCCTCTTCTTCCTCCAGTGTCCTCCTCTTCCTCCGCCTTTTCTCTTGCTCCTCGATCGTTCGCGAGAGAGAAAGAGGATTCGCTTTTCTCCTCCGGTGAACCCCTTCCCCGAAAGCGAATGGACCACGAATGGGTCTGACACGGGACCTGCGCGACGGTGAATCGGTGCCACCGTAGCCGCAGTACCGACGGAAGCGGGGAACGATGCAGGAGGATCTAGAAGAGCGAACAGGAGAAAAAAATCTTGGGGTGCAACGGGGGGCGATGGGGGGGAGATGGGGGGAGGCCGGGGACGGAGGCGCGCGAGAACTCCCGAGGGCCTGCTAAGGACCAGAACTACCGTGGTAGCATTCAATTAGCCTCGCGGCATGTGAAATATTATTGTCTGGCTCGTTTCATACACTCGATTTTTAAAAGGGGAGAAAGAAAGGCATTACGCCGACCTCTTAACATATTTCACTACCGAATCGTTCTCTCCCCCGCCTCTCCGTCCCGTGTTCGAACCGTGTTTCCACTTCCACTAACTGGAACCCCGGCTGACCCGCTCTTCTCTTTCATTTGGTCGCATCGATCCACGGATATTCTTTCGATCGTTTTTTTCGACCGTCGACGATCTCCACGTCGACGGTCCCAGTGCGGATATCGTTCCCGTCAGTCGAGATTGTCGTTTCCTCTAATGGATCCAGGATAATTGAAACGATCGATTGCCAGACAGCAATAACCTTGCCGAGCGAAACAGTTCCAGTCACGAATCTTGTCGTATCGTCGGAATATTCGTAAACGCTCGGGGGAAACATCGATCGCTGGTTATATTCGAGCCGAGTCCTCTACGAGGTACAAGGGAAACCGGCGACTTTGCGAAACGCTTTGCGCGTCTTCCCGTAGCTAGAGCTCGGATAGCTCTGCTGCCATCTCTGGCCGCCCTTCGCCTCCGCGATTGACCCATCGTTTACGGATGCGCGAGCAAGCGCACAAGCTCCTCGTTACTCGGACGGAGTCCCGGAGGCTGTAAGATCGAGTGGCCAGAGTTTGCCAAAACCGCGAGAAACTATTTCATTGTCAATGTCGGCGCGGGAGCTCGAGAACGAGACATCGGAAAACGAGCGGAGCCAAGACGGGACTTCCTGCTGTCGTCCATTAGTCTCGGAAATAGTCTTTGCCGCGAGAGGATTTGTGCGGTCGTTCTCGAGTAAATATTCCGAACGGAGAAAGGGAAAGAGAACGGGGAGAGAGAGGGAGAGAAGAGAAGCGAATCGATTCCGAGCATCGGTGTGCTCGGCGAACGCGTTTGCAGGGATTACCGCGAGCGGAATCCTTTTTTTCAGAGCTCTGTTCGCGAGAGACTAGATGAGGCGGGGTGAGGCGAGCCGCTCCGAACAAGAGCGTTCCGTTCGACAACGATGGACGGAGGGTGCGGGCTGAAATTGGCGAAGGTAACCGAGCACGCGGGAACCTCGCGACAGGAACAGCGTTGCCGTCGAGTTGTCTGGCTGATTTCCTGCTTCGAAGCGAGCAGACTCGTCCCTTTAGCGATTCCCGAGGGATGGCGGGAGGTTAGGGGTGAGCCGGTTGAACGGTGCCTGGAAACCGAAGCGAGGAAGGGGGTGGCTTTGGGGGCGGGAGTGCTGATGGCGGCCGAGCGAGAAGAGGAGAAGGACCGGGGACGCGCGCGCGGCCGCGCACGCCAAACAGACCGAGGCAGAGAGACAGAGAGAGAGAGAGAGAGAGAGAGAGAGAGAGAGAAAAGGAGAGAGAGAACGCGCCGAGCGTCGGACCGTGTAATTGAGTCCCGTGCGCGATCGCTACTTTATCGACCCCCTTATGCCTACCCCCCTTTCATCCTTCGCTTCAACCCCTTATCTTCTCTTTCCCCCCGACGAAGCCGATTCCTTGTCTCGCTCGACAACCGACGCGCCACCCTCCAACTCCATCTTCCCGATTCTCCACCCAGCCGTCTCACCCCACAGAATCTTCCATCTTTTTCGCGCGACGACGCCCTCTGACACCCACCGACGCACCAAAGACGTCGTCTACGAGCACCGCTATCGCTACGACTAGGGCGACGAGGACGACGACTACGACGATAATGACGACGGTCGGGAAACAGAGGGTGGCGGTCGAGGAAGGTTCGACGCTCCGAAAATTGATGAAAACGAGCTGCCGTTGTTCCGCGCGATTTCACTCACGACGTCTTTGCCGGCCTCCTCCTCCGCGATTCGATCCGTTTGTTCTCGAACAGATGCAACCGAGTCCTCGGACGAAATCGAACGGACCAGGAGGAGGAACGCGTCTCTATTTCGGGTGCGGGCCGGCCAGAAGATCGGGAGAAGGCTGTGCGCCTTCGAGACGGGTAAATATTTCATTGAACTCGTTGCGGGAAACTGTTATTTCAATAAGGTTATCGCAGACAATCCGTCCGAAGAGATTCGCGTGTTACACGACGGTTCGCATCAACGAGTCGCATCTATCTTCGATACGGTTCCGTGCTCGGTAAATTATCTACGAAGTCCAAGTATATCGGAGTCGAGAGTCCCGCTGAGACTCATCGGAGCAGCTTTATTTAGCTCCGGCCAATTCACACCAAAGATGAATCTGCCTCCGCGGCCGCCATCAAGCATCCCTGGCAGACAGCTACGCGCCGTAAAATCCATACGTAGCCGGGCGTCACGGATAGACATATATCAATCCGTGCTAGACGTATATCGGTCTGTGTTTGGAAAAAGGTACGCCCCGCGAACCCGTCGTTCCACCTATGCGTTCGTACCTACATAGTCGAACTGCCAGACAGGTAGACGGACGGATCGACGGACGAACGGACGAGCAGACTGACGGACAGGCTGACGGTAAACGGCCACCGGGCATCGTTTGTCGAAACGTTTCCCGACCGCTTTTCCTTCTTGCCAGAATTTCCCGACGACACGAGAAGAGGAGCATCTCTTCGCGACCTCTCCACACACGACCCTCTCCCCTCTCTCTCCTGGATGGACCCTAATCGCCTGAACACGTGACCAAAACCTGAAGACGCTCTTGGATTTCATCGAACGTTTCCGTGGTTGTAAGAAAAACGCTGCGTAAATTTTATGCATTCATTCGGCTTTAGAGTAAAGGATTTACGTATCTACTAAAAAGAATAATGCAATTTAACCGATAACCTATGTCGAAGAATCAAAACTTTAAACGACAATATCTCGAAAGTGAAAGTATGTTACATGCGGCGTTCTTCCTTACAACCACAGATTTGTGATTCAAGGTTCTCAAGGTCGCCGATTACGAATCTGAATCTTAATATTTCTAGAAACGAAATCACCGATCCAAGATGGAGGATGGAAATGAAACCATTTTGTAATGAGTACCCAATCAAACAACAGACACGCTTCCAACGACAAATTAATTGTTGAGGATTTCGCCACGTTTCTGTGTGCCGTCTCTCCTCTCCTCTCGTCCCGGCGTTTACCTCGCAGCGGTTCCGACGACGGGCACAGGATGCTCCCTATCTCCGAAAGAAAGTTCGTTTTACGAGTTCCCCGCAATTACCGCGCGGGCGGCGCTCTCCCGCGATTCGTCGTGGATAGGAATTTATAGTTATCGTTATCGGATTCGCGTTACGCAAAGCTTAATTACTCTCGGATCGTGCTTTCAATGGGGCCGGCGTACTCACGAACAATTAACTAATTTTTGCGTAATTGCGCCTTGCCGGCACCACTCGCCTATCCCGGAGAGGAGAGAGCGAAGAGAGAGAGAGAGAGAGAGAGAGAGAGAGAGAGAAGAGCGAGGAGAAGGGTTCGGATGCCTATCTCTCATTTCCCGCGAAGCAATTACGGTGAAACCATGATGATTATTTCGAGGCTTTCGCCCGACGAACGATCGATCCTCGAAACAGTCATTAACCGATTGGAAGCGTACGTGCCCGCCACGGGAGTCGGGAACCAAAGGGTTGCAGTTGTTTCTAACGAAATGAAATGGATCCCCGTGCGCGTTTCGAGAGATCGACGCGTTACGGTTACGGTTACGGTTACGGATCGCCTCTCGTCGCCTTTCCCCAGCGTCCTTTCGCGCGTCTTCGCGACCCCTCGTTTCCCTTCTCTATCTCGAGCCGGGCTCGGAATCGGCGACAAAACGATCGATCGAACTCTCCGCTACGTGGAACAAAGAAAGAAATTCGAGAGGAACGACTCGCTCGGAGCAAACAGTTCTACGATAGGGAGAACAAGAAGAAGTGGAAGAAGAAGTGGAAGAAGAAAAAGAGAAAGGAAATTAAACCCTTCGGTCCCGCGAGATCCTTTAAGGTGGCCGATCCGCGTAATAGAGAAATGATTTGATTAAAATGTAAAGGAGGTCCGGACCTTCTGTTTGCGCATTTCACGGTTCGCCTGTAAAAAGCACGGGGGCTCTACCCGTTAGACAGATGGCAGTCGCCGCACTCAATGGCCTGAGAAATTGGATCGCGTTTTAACTCCCTTACGTTTTCAGCTCTCCGTGCTGCAGATACCGGAGTCGGTGCAACCGGCAACAAGCAAACCGGCAACCATTCTTGGAGTACTTTCTACGTGCCTACCGACCGATCCTAATCCCGCGCCCCGAAACAAACGGCGGAAACGTCGAGCGGACGGAACGAGAATCGTCGCCGCGCCTTTTCTTCTCTCCTCTTCTCTCTCCGTCTCATCTCTTTTCTTTTCTGATTGTTCCGGCGGCGCTCGCATACAAATATTTTTTCGCTCGTCCACGACCGATAGGGAAACGAATTTGAACGCGGCGGACGCATCGAGAAATGACCGTCAGCTGGACAAATTGCTGACAGAGGAAAGACGCGGAAGCACGCGAGTCGCCAACAACGAGAGCTAAGCACGCACACCCTAATTACACGCAAACCGACCGAAAGCAATCTCCTTTGCGACTCCGGCCAGAACTGTCCCCCGGGGATCGGCCGCAGCTTTTATCGTGGAAACGTTTCGCGAGTTCGCTCGTGCCGCTCGCCGAGACCAATCGAATCGAATCGAATCGCGTCGAGAGAAATTCTTCGAAGCAAGTAGAAGCTACATTCTCGGCGAAATAATGTAAATTACGTCGTATTCGCGAACGTAACTCTTGAAAAGATCGCTCTATTTTTTCAGATTCCGAGGTTCCTTACAGAGGACCCAGATTCTTCCGACGTCCGAAGTGTTCGAAAGTTCTTTTCTAGATCTAAAATTTAACATGTTCAATCTCGACGATACAAGTATAAACCAAACATCGACGAATTGAACAGGCAAGATCGAGCTGATAAGAAGACAGCGAGTTTCGTGCATTTATAACAAAACGAATAGGTGTAATTTGAAACGGTAAACAAATTAGAAGAATCCGAATATATACTGCTGTATCATTTTCAATCCATTAAACACATACCAAGAGAAAAAATAAATTTCCATTCAGAGATGAGTAACGAGTAAATTCAAGATTTTGATGCATTCACGAAGAAATTCGCTGCGCGAAATGAACGTAGAACAGATCGGAAAAACCGAAAAATACTGTAACGTTATTTTCAGCGTGTCCAGCTGCAATAAAAAACGAAGACTACGGTGCGTATCGTAACTTTTACGTCGCGAATCCAGCACCTGATCCTACATTGCAGTTCAAACGCGCCTTTCTGCGGGGTTACTAATTCCTCGCACTGTTCCGCTTCGGCCACCGGAGGATCGTCGTAAAGTCCCGACGGGTGTGTACCCGGCGGGAGTCCGCCGTGCAAAACCGTGGTGCTTCGCGAGCATACTAAACATTCGGAGGCCGCGAGAGCATCGGTAGCTGCGTCGTCGGCGGTTGACAATGACATCGACTTGCTCCGGCTTGTTTCTCCGCCGGTTTTCGCCGATCTAATGCCCTGCCGTGTCAGTACGCTGTCGACTTTACCGGTTTAACCCCGATTGCGCGCGGATGCTCTAAATAGTGGCTCCTCGTATTCCGCTCTAATCGAATGGAAACATCGTGCCCCCCCCCCGATCTCTCCTCGACGATCTCTCTCCCTACTTCGTTTCCTCCTCGAGGTTTTTACCTCCTCCTCCCCCTTCTCCCGTGAAAAGTAAACCCGGGAAAAGATGGGCATGGGCGTGAAAGAAAACGAGACGGGGAAACCGACGGGGGAGAGAGAGAGAGAACGCGGGGAAGAACGCGAACGCGCGGCGTGGGTGGACAATCCCGAGTTCTCCGAGAGCAGAAGGTGATACGGAGGCACGGTCGAACGATCGTGCTCCCGAGAATGGTAGGGATGAACGGGACTTCTGGTGGGAGCGCGGATCCATCCAGAGCGGGGATGAATATCGCTCGGTGGGGATGCCGATCAACGCCGAGACGACAGGGACGACAGGGGCGGCAAGGGCGACGGGGACAGAGGAGAACAGAAGGGAACAGAACCGGGGAGAAAGAGGGGGCGGAAGGGGGTGACGGTGGCGACGAGGGCGGGCGAACGCGGGCGAGGGGTGACAGAGGGGTCGAGGTACAAACCTGGTGGCAGCAATCACCGTGAGTGGGCGACACGCGCTTCTCTTCTCTTGGGTTATCAGCCTGATGAGCCACTCTCCAACCTCCTTCTCCGCTCGGCTTCTTCTTCTTTCTCTCTCTCCCTCTCCCTCTCTCCCTCTCTCTCTCTCTCTCCCTTCTTTTTCTTGTTCTCTTGCTGTGAATCTCTCTTCACGCTCGATTCGTTCGTGCTCCTCTTCCTGTTCCTGTTCTTGCGTTCGTGTCCGCGCCGAAAGAGACGAGAGGTTGGTTATCGGCGCACGGGAGACCGCGGTCGAAAGTAACGCAGGGCGACACTAAAATTGTAAATATTTCAGATATTATGTGAAACTAGTGCTCCAACGTATACATTGCTGTTTCGATCATATAAATATCCGATTTACTTGCGGTTATACTCACCAAAATGATTTTTCTCAATGTAACTTTTCCTTAGCGGGTTTCAACTGTGATTAATAAAACAAGTGAGGGCTTTTTGCCAGGACTTCGGAGTTTGGCAGTAATTGCTGATCACTGCAGTCGGAGCCAAAGTAAGAAAAAGCTATATATCGACTACCGGAGTCGGAGTCAGAGTCGGAAAAAAATATATCGACTCCGACTCCAACCCTGCCTCTTTTGTTCTTAAATCATTAATAGATTTATGTATACATAAATAAATTGCTAACATTCGATCTACAGTATCGACGTATTGAAAATGTATTATACCTCGGCACTATGTACAGGAGAAACAGTTAAAATTATGGTAGTAGTATTATTCTCTAACTACATATTCCCTGAAAGCGAGAAAGTAACAGTCGTGTTGTGTTGTATCAGAGTTATCTGTTCCATATTCCTAGACTTTAATACAATATTTCAACTATTTATTCAGTTTTATTACAACTCTTAATTAGTTTGAGTACATATTTTTCCAATTTGGAGAGTCAGAATCGGAATCGGAGTCGGAGTTAAGAATTTTGTCTACCGACTCCGAAGCCCTGCACTTTCTTCTATCTGGAGCTCTCCAATTTGATTTTTTAAAATGTAAAACTGATCGTCGCTCGAGCATGCAGTTGGCGTGCCTGAGTAAGTAAAGTCTCGAGACTGATGGACCCAAGTGGGTTCAAAGTCGTGTATCTTTTTCAATAAAAAAAGGAGAGGCTCCGAGTCTCCGGTGCAGTTGTACCCGCGTGTATCGACACACGTTGCTTAAAGAACAACCGCCTGCCGCTAGAATAACGGAAAAGAAAGACAACGACACCGACGACGACGACGACGACGACGAGTTTGCGAGTGGGCGAACCGCTACCCCCGTGAGCAGCATAACTACTCTACTTACGCTAAACGTCTGCTCAGAGTTTTACCATATGACGCTACCGATCGAGTGAGCTCGCTTACCGAGGGGCTGGTAACGATGGCGAGGGACGCGATGTTACCTCTGCGACATGCGGCACCGTCGTATAGACAGCACGGAACAATTTGTATTAAAATGAGCGCTGCCCGAGCACCGACGAGCGATTTTCCGTGAAATCCGTGGCCCAGCAGCCTCCAGGAAAAACAAGGAAAAACGCTTGCCATTCTCCGAACGGAAAAACAGCTCCGTTTAAACCGAGCTCGCGAACACGTAACGCACTCCCAAATTCCGTTCGCGTCGATTTCGATCAAAATTATCCCGCGGCAGGGTCCTTTGCACGCTTTCGGAGCAATTAAAAAAAAACAAAATTGTACTCGAGCTTGAAAGTGAAGGTCAAATTTTTTTTTCGATGTGGAAGTATTCACACTGACTCAGATTCCTTTCGGGTGCCTTTTTTCAGTCGTGAATCACCTAAACCAATGGTTCTTAACCGATGCTCCGCAACATTCCGCGAAATATATTAAATATATTTTGTACAATATATTTATTTTTACGTAAGAAGTTTTTGTTTGCTTTTTGGATCATTAATTTTGCTGTTCCGCAAATTTTTCATATAATCACAAGCGTTCCCTGACTTCAAAAAGGTTAAGATCGATGAATCTAGAAAGACTTTTCGCAACACCACCCATACCGTTTCAGATTGCTAGATATCATTTTAATTTCACATCGGTAGGTGGAAGATTGCTGTAACCAAGATCCGCACACGGCTTTTGTTCATCGATTTGCATCCACGCTGCAAGATGCTCCGTGGCTATGATTTAATTGCAAGATTTTTGCGATATCGACGCCAGCATGGAAGTAGGTGGAGGTTCGACGACGATACCATCAATCTTCCTCCGACCTCCACTGCGGCAACAACCTTCTAGCGACGAGAGAAGCTCGATCGGTGGAATCTTGCGAAAAGCGGTACAAGTCGAGATGTTGAAAACTTCAACTCTTGCGAGAACCAAATAAATCGAATAAACATTCAGCAAATAAAACATGTGTTTTAGAAAATGCATCGATTTCTACATTTGCTCTGACGCTACAATATTTTATAACAAATTCATATATTTAGTAAAAAATATGTGGATGGTGCACATATGATACTTGCAGTCGCAAAACTGTAAATTTAGTGTTTCAAGCAGAAACGAAGGTGTCGATTGCACTAGCAAGTATCTATTTTGCATAGAAGTAGTTATTTTATCTCATAAAAATTGATTTACGTTGAAGTCATATAAACTTTCATGTAAACAGTTATGTAGAAAGTGGAGCGCGAGTAATAGAAGGTTAACGGTTGTAAAATTTGTCTTTCCAGCATTGTGTCGAACGCGTTCGCGCTCGCATCGATCCCGCCAGGCATGCGTGAAGAAAACAGCGTCGACTTTTTCGCGATTACGCTGTACGGTCTCGTGGCTATCGTCACGAGCGAAATACACATCTCGGCGAGCGTGGAACTCGACCCTTAGGATCGTTCGAGAGTCTTTGTCGATCGGTCAAAATCAGATGCATCGGGCACGTTTGCCCCCTGCGGTTTGCTTCCATCGAAAATCCAGATCTGTACGGGGACGGATGCGACGACGACGACGACGACGACGACGAAGAGGACGACGACGACGACGACGACCAGTTAGATGTCAGCCGGGCATGTTAAACGAGTGTGCGTCTCTTGTAGAAGATAGAAGGGGAGAGTCCCAACGCGACGCACGCGTGTACGCGCGATCACCGACGGTGATCAATCACCTTCAAACTGTGGTCGTACAATGCATGTCGTGCCACCAGAATCTTGCCGCTCGAGAGAGCTATTGTTGCCACCCACGTCGCCTCTCGACTTCTGCTCGCCTGTCCACCGCTCCGCGCCACGACATTCTAGTTTCCATCGAAATTCGAGGGATCGGCCGGGCCGGTTGGTATCTCTACACCCTCGAACAAATTCTGCTGGTCCCTCGATCGGATCTCGCCCGGACATCGACTTCCCGCATGCGATTCGGATACGATACGTGCTCCCGATAGACGGAATATCGGGGAATCCGCGTGCGTGCGCGGTCACGGCTACCGTTACCGTAAATCCTGCTCTCCCGAATTGACCGATTCCAAATCTAAAGTCGGGATACGAACGTATAAATATGTGGGAAACGTCCCACCGGGAGATACCCTTCCGCGAGGGTTGTCCCTCGCGGAAACCCGCGATCGAGAGACGAATTTTAAAAGATTCGACCCGCTTCGAACGGGAAGAATGCCGCGCCGTAAAATCTGAGACAAACCCGGCGCTATCGAAGTATGATTCTTGGCTAAACAGTTCTTAATAGGTCTTTCAACAGCGATTTCAATTGTGTAATTGTGTAATATGTCGTCTAAGAATTTCGTTTGAGATTAGAATGCAATAGAAAATTTTAATGCTCTCTAAAATTACTAATGCTCTCAAAATTTTGATTCAAAATTCAAATGAACCAACTATGGTCATGGAAAATTGATCACTCATAAATAGCTGAATGCCCACGCTGGACACAAGCAACCACTTGTCTTCGCTTCTGTCACATATGTGCCGACAAAGCTCCCGTTCTGGCAATCAAAAAACAAATGTCACAGTTCGGAGTTACTGTACTGAAAATCCTCTGAACCCATTGCCCTACTATTTATCTTACGTTTGCTGTGATTGGAACTTCTTTATAGTTCATCATTTCCTACAAGAAGAAGAAGAAGAAAATAATTTGTATCTTTATGTTCTTCAACGACCTACCAAATTATTGCTGGATGTTACTTCGGTGTGGATGGAGCTTTAAAGAAGACGTCGCGCTTAGAGATCGCTCGAGATTTTAGAAACAGCCGCGATAGGCACGCGTGTGCCAGACGCGTATGGGAATATTCTCTGCGTAACTTCTGGTCCCGAGCAACAGACCGGAGGCTGTTCCGATCAACGCATATCAGTGTCTGGTTCGCGTTAAAACTAGATCTTAAGAGCTCGAAAGAAAGGTGAGCGACGCGTGCCACTTATCCGCCGCGTTATCTCTCGAACCCTGGCTGGCCGGATACATCCCGATGTCTATGGCTAGGCCAAAATAGGAACCGTGTATCTTAATGCTGCTGCTGTATGCTGTGGCACGCTCTGACGCTATCGTGTGTCAGAAGAAAAACACGCAATGCGTTGAATAATGTCTAGAATTGCTCTGACTACGCGACGGTGATATAATAAGCAAGAACAAGGACACATTCAGCACAACGTTTATGCTGAGACGAACCTCTTGTGGGTGTACCCATTAACCCCTTCCCCTACGATATCGTGTCTGACTCGTGATGAAGATTCTGGACAGAGTTTAATAAATATGTATGATACTAATATTTCCTTTAAACCGAAATAAAATTCTATTTTGGTTTTGTTAATGTACAGCCATTGAAGAATAATCATACAATAGATATACATTTTCTCCTTTTTCAGGAAAGTATGTGCATGTAAAACAAAGTAGACAAAGTATGTAAAATAAATCGTAGGGCAAGGGGTTAAGGCGGTGGACTCGTTTCCAGAATTGCAAGGGTGCGGGTGCGCCTTCTCATTTCTCGATAATGCAAAGATGGGGGTTTTAAGTAGTCAAAAGCGCTAGATAAAAGGTCAATCTAGGCCGCGATCGCCCTCGAAAGTCCTATTTTTACGTTTATGAAGCATAATTTGCCTTATTCGGCAGCATACAGCTGTCGCAGCTTTATGCAAATAGCTACATGCGTAGTTGTATGCTTCCGAATAATGCAAATTATGCCTCGTAACCGAAAAATAGGACTTTTGAGGGCGATCGCGGCCTAGATTGATCTTTTATCTAACGCTTTTGACTACTTTGCATTATCGAAAAATGAGAAGACGCATCACGCACCCTTCTAATTAACAACGATTTTATAATTCTCCCTTCCTCGATGCTACCCGAAATACACCGCGTGTACGCAGGCTGTAAAATGCAGATCGGGTCAAGATCCTGAGAAGACATAAAAGTCTATCCTGAACCATGTCGTAGCGCACAGGATGACGTCGCGATCGAAAAGCAGTGAAAGGAGAAGAGGGAAGACGTTGTTTGGTCGAAACAACGAACGGAAGGATTTGGAAAGATTTCGCGATAGAATCCCGGGGAATCGATGGTATCTCGAGGGGTCAGCCGAGAAGCAGCCCTCGATGACTGGGACACGGATCTCGCGCCATTAGTCGGTCCGGCAGTGGTTCCATTTGCCAGCGAAAACCAACGGAAACACGGGGGAGAAACGGTGCTGCTAGCGTGGACGAGCGTGGACGAGCGAGGACGAGCGAGGCCGCCCATCGTGCGTGGGACACCGCGTAAAAATGAGTTGTGTCAACGTGCGGCTCGAGGCCCCCCGCGCGGTTGCCACCAGGTGGTCAACTTGTTTTATAATACGTGCCTGTTCGTATACGGGCTTCTACGTGGCCATCTCTTTCCACGTGCTTCGGAATTACACCGTACCACCAACACCCGAAATTGCGCTCGATTAATCGCCGAACCTGTCGCGTTTCGCACCTACGATCGAGCCCGTCTTCGATCCCCGTTCGAAATTCAATTTACTCTCGGAACACCGTGCCGAGGTTTGTCTAAACCCACATTTTCGAGTTCCTCGTCTTCGTCTTTCAGTTTTGTAACAAGAATCAATATCGAACCAGTTAGACTGCGAATTTCATGCATTTATTTGCGTATCTAAGGGTATTGTTCTCAACTCGTTCAAATGGTTAAAGGACAACAGTCACTTGTGTGTGACAATGAGCTTAGAAAATGTCTAATACAGGAAATAGACGATTTAGATAATAGTTGCCGCGATTTAATCCCCGAGAAAGCTAATTATCTAGGAAAACGGATCGGAATCGAGATCGGAATTCCAAGAAGATATTCCGCTCGGAATGAAACGGGAGGAAAGGAGACGAGACGAAGAAGACACGATACGAGACAGGACTCGACTGGAGCGTAGCTCTGCAGCCGAGCGGCTCGCAAGTTTCGTTTCTCGTGGATGCAAGAATCGATTCGAGATGATTAGCGATAATGTCAAGGGAGTCCGGAGGCACGTCCGTGATGAGTCCGTGACCGGCGTACCCTCTGTGTCGGCGTGGTTAACTCGCTCCAGTACGTCGATACGTAACCACGAATCCACCTAATTGAAGTAACCACAAGGCGCACCGCGCCACGTTACAGGCCGATGCAATCGAGGAAACGAAACGGCTGGAAACGGGGAGGGGGAGAAGAGCGGAGAAGAGGGAAAGGGGGTAAAAGAGCAGCCTAGAGAGAAACACGGATGCTAGAGAAAGAGCGAGGAAACGGAAAAGAATCGGAGATATCCGAACGGTCGAAGAATCGAAGAGGTAAAAGAGCGCGGGAAGGAACGCGATCCGGCAAACTACGTCTACCGTTGGGCGACTGCCTCCTGTTTCTGTCTCTGTGCGGCCAGCGTTTCCGTTCGCACGTGCCAATTCCACCGGAGGATACCGACCATCGGATTCTTTGCGCGCGGGGAGATACGTCGATTATTTTGCGGACGCGAGAGGGAACAATAGGTGGGATGAGATCACGGGAACCCGCTAGGCCGAGCTCGGTTTTCGAAGAAACGTTACTCCCTTATGCATAGTATAAATATATTTATGTGAATATTTCGTTATACGTTTGTGTCTACATAGTGTGACACATACATGCTACTAAATGCCACACCTCTCTCTCTCACACACACACACTCTCTCTTTCTCTCTCTCTCTCCCGACTGGATACATGCGAGATGATCGTTGATTCTCGGCTCGATCTAGCAAAAAGCGGCTAGACTTCTCCGTTCCCATGTATATCCAGTTCACGTAACGTTTAAACAAATTTGCGAGAAAAACATTAGGCGGTGAATAGTCAGTTAACAAATAATATACGACGGTCGCTGAATAAATAATACGCAATCGTATCGACCAATAAGGAAGCGTTCGTTCCTTCGGTCGCTCGTATTTGATTTTCCACGCGGATAGCACCGCCCTGTACCGCCGGAATCGATTCGAATCGTTCCGAATCTCGCCGGCGAACTAAGTAGAAATGTGTAGTATTCGTAATTCGTACCCTACGCTCTGCCGATTGAATAGATCTGTTTGATCGGTCGATGAGCGGACTGTGTCGAAGCAGACGCTGATATGTACAAAATCAGATGCCAAAAGTCTTCGAGAGCAACGCGCGCTTCCGCGGAAACGTTCTCGTCCGGGGCGTAGCTGCTGTCTACAATTTCGGAATCGAATCTTTAGGGCAGACTCGAAAATATCTGTATGCTAGTTGACGTGTTCTCGTTCGTTTCGTTACTCGTTATATGCAGTCTGAGATATACGTACGTATCTATAAACCATGTATCTACGATATACCGTGTGTTTATACATTAATCGCTCGATCTCTAATACTGGTCTTGCTTCGAACAATTTTGTCCAGTACACTGGAAATAGAAAGGAACGCTCCGATTGTTTTTTTCTTTTTCTTTCACTTCCGAAAAGACCCGATTCTCGACAAACCCAACGAACGCGCCTCAGATCGTGATTCGCTTGATCCGCGATTACTAAAAAACACGAGAAACACTATTAGTATAGTACTAATCGTTACGACACGAGTATCGATGAAATTTTGTACGACACCGATCCATTCGATGAGTTTTCTTTCGTTTGTAGATGCACTCGGTAGCGAGAATTACAGTACGTGTAATTTAAAAAATTAGAAAATTTTTGTGCGGTTGGGCTTAACGAGTACCCGATCAGAATTTCAAGCTGGATTTTTGCGCGGCCTGTGTGGAATGTGATCGCGATCGTAACGTGGCAATATAGATACATTCGATTAGAGTCGATTGGAATTGTCGCGTTGATGCTAGCGGCTGTTTGCTTTTCTTCTCGACGATCGATCTTTCTTCCCCGAGAATGGAACCATAGAGAAGTACAGTCCCGGTTTTCCTAACAGTGCTGTATACTACGCGTTAGATTTGCCGTTCGTAATCGTTGGAACAGAACAACTTTGCTTTCCCCTTCGGACATGCATCGCTTTCGAAATAAATACCCTTTCTACAAGAGTGCACACTTCCTTTTCTTGACTGGCTCCGGAGGTTCGAGAGCAGCTAGTATGGCTTCGTCAAACACGTTCTTCAAGCCTTTCTGCAAAGTTAATGTAATATTTTTCGGTTAATTGCTCGTATCATCGAGAGCGAGTTTACATCACGCGATACACTATATGACCGGGGATGCATTTACTTGCGTGAGGGCACTGCATTCCACGTATTTCACCGCTTTCAACTCTTTGGCAAGCTTCTCTCCCTGCTCCGCCGATATTGGCTTCTGTTTATTTTTTGCCAATTTCTCGGTAGTGGTGCCGTCGTCTCTTAAATCGATCTGAGTACCAACAAGGAGAAATGGAGTCCTTGGACAATGATGCGTTATTTCCGGCACCCACTGAAACAACATAATCGTGTAATAAACGCTCTCCTACTACTTCCCGTAGAAGAACAGCTAATTTCCCATTAAAACTCAACCTTTTCCTTAACATTTTCAAACGACGAAGGCGACACTACGGAGAAACAAACGAGAAACACATCCGTTTGAGGGTAGCTCAATGGTCTCAGCCTATCATAATCTTCCTGACCTGTAACGTAGAGATGTGTCAATACTCTGAAATATTTTTGAGTTACAACGATGCTTACCAGCAGTATCGAATAATCCTAAAGTGTACGGATCTCCTCCTATCATAACCGTGACGGCATAATTATCGAAAACCGTGGGCACATATTCGGATGGGAACTTATTAGTCGTATACGAAATCAGAAGACACGTTTTACCCACAGCTCCATCACCCACTACAACGGACTTTATTGTCTGCATGTTGAATATTCTCTGTAGTATCTAGAACAGCTGTAACAAACGTACCAACATCTCGTAAGTAGAATAAAATAATTAACCCAACAGCTTCAGTGAAAATCTGTGCAATATGTATTTAGCTATTGATCGCTGAAAAGAATCAAACCAAAAACTGGTGTTTACTACTGACTAAAGTAGCGAGAAACACTTCTGATTTGTTTACTTGGTTGTTTGAACTGACAATTCAAATCAAATATTGTTTTATCGCATGAATCATGTGCGCGCCTACTTCGCCCTTAACCTACAATCACATAGTGGATTCTTTCCTTTAGACCGATCGAAACGATTTCAGTGTTTTCGTATTTATGACGATAATACGCGTACCGTATTATTCACTACATTTGTGGAAAGTTTGTGACTTAATTATTATGCTGGAGCAAACAGCGTATTAACGTATATACGAAGAAAATAGGATAATTACCTACAACTGTCCAACTGTCACTTAAAGGTTAAAATTGTAGCTCATACTCTTAAAACGCAGAAACTGAACAACTTCGATTATTTCGAAACAAAATAAAAAAGAATGTAAACAACATCTAACAGTCCAGATTTATTCCTCTGAACTATTCCACAGTGCTTCACATTTATCTTGGAATACACATTTCCCCTTTATACATACACTGATTCACTGTGCAATGCCCATCCTAAACGCCTAAAATCCGATACTCATGACAGCTCAAGGTGGCTCAAGGCTCAAGGTACGAAAATATATACGGAAAATGATAAAACTACGAAAACGTAAAAGCCGACGTATAAACTTAAATTTGGCATACTGTTAATAGTTTTATTGTTCAGACACGTAGACTATTGGGATAAATAAAAATACTAACCTTGCAAATATATGCACCAAAAAGTACAAGACCGATAAGGCTGCAGCTTTGCATCGGTGTTACTGTTATTGGTTGAATGTCACCACATTGTATTATACACTGTATTTATTAATAATCGGTGATCGGTGCCTTATTGAAATTGAACGTTTTACATTTACACTGATTTACACATTCGGAATTATGAATGATATATGATCAATTAGACATGTGGCGCCACATATTATCTGCAAGACTATACTAATTAGCCAGCAGTTTGGACGTTTTATCGTAGATGGCATAACAGATCAAATTTGAGAGAACAAGGTGAGTACACAGAGTGTCCTAAAAATGTTGCTCGTCCTTGAAAGAAGTAATTCCCAAGGTCATTTCAAGTAACTTTTGTGAAAATGGTCTCCATAGCTTTGTTCAGGAGTTATTAACGAAAAACACGGACCAATCAGAGCACGGCTGTAGATGAATAGGGCGTTGACGTTGGGCGAGCCGGAATCCATCCAGTGTAGCCAGTAGCCGCGCTTTGATTGGTCCGTGTTTTTCGCGAAGCTGTGGAGAACATTTTCGAAAAAGGAAAAAGTTGAAATGACCTCAGGAATCACCCCCCTCAAGGAAGTACAACCAAGTACAACATTTGTAGAACACCCTGTGTAGAAATAAATTAATCACCACATGGGATTTGTTGATATTGTTATCAATCGGCAATTCTGTTGCTTCTTTTACTTAAAAATTGTATATTTGACTAGAGTGTGCTCTTCTTATAGCTGACCCACTATATGTACATATAAATAGATTCACGTTTCCAAAAATTGTCAGTCACTCTCTGGAGCTTAGAGAAGCTCCAAAAACTCTGGAGGTTGAGAAACAACGAAAGTTATTGGCACTTTTAATCACAATAACCAATAATTTATATAATATTTTTCATTTTCTACTAATATAAAAATACAATTTAATTTATCCCCTGTGTCATTGTGTACAGTTTCTTATCTCATCCGGACGTATATTGTTTCAATATTGCACTTCATATCCTAGAACCACTTATTATCTCGCTTCAGGCTTTGAAAACGGTTGCAGCGAACCTGGTTGTACCCAAGACAGACCCAACGTTTTATTTTCTTCTTCTTCCTAAATCATTGAATTCATGAATCATTGAAATAAGTTAAATATGAATATGATTATCGTTTTTTACCTTAGGCTCGTAAATCTCTTGTTTGACAGGGTCATGAAGCTCGTGGTTGTACGGGTCGAAAACTATATAATGAGGATCGTTCACCATAGGTGGATCGTATACATTACTCAGACTTTCCTTCACGCATTTTTTAACGCGATCGCGAAACTCTTCAAAATTATTCTCTAATCTACAATGCAGATGCAATAAAATCATTTAAACAGATCAGATTTGTCTTTGCTAACTCGATACATAGTTTCTATACTTACAATATAGATGCTTCCTGGTTCACAGGAGTCATTTTAATGTCAACTTTTATGAGTATTTTCGTTATAAATTGTACTAATTGCCAGACTCTATTGTTTCTCCTCCATTCTGTGAATGCCCAGGAAGTGCACAACTCTCCAGACTCAGGGTCGATTAGAGGATGAAACATCGGTGTTTGAAACACGACTCTCTAATGTTTTGTGCACACAAGTTCAAATGGATTCCAGAAATGAATTATTGTATATTAAAGGAAAAAATGCTTACAGGACATCCGCCGTCTGGGAAATTTTGTGGCAATGTAATAGTGAATCTGAAGACACCTCCTTGATAGGTTCCTTGCCTACCGAATTGTACGCCAAACCACACTAACAGAAGACAAACGTATCTATTGAATGTAATAAATGTTTGACACTTTCATACGTGTAAGGAAATGCAACAAACAGTGAATTATACACATATTTACATGGAAACCATTATATAAGATGAAGTCAGGATAAGCAAGACCTAAGAACCAATTGATATTTGGCTTAAATAATTTAAATGCATGATCTTGTTCATACATGAGTCCATTCAGAAGAACAAATCGTCTCGAATTATTCAGTGTTACTTACACAGGGAATTTTGTGCCGATGGTATCACATAAACCCCTTTTAGGTCTTGGGAACACAACATCTTACTATGAAAAAGACAATCCCGTGTTAAGTGGGTTCTTACTGTACTTGCGAAGCTCTTTTCTTATCAGTACATTCATAAGTTTAACTTACTATTCGGATAAAATATTATATTCTTGTAAATAGATTGAGTATTCTTTATTGCTTTGCGAGACGGTAGGCCTGTCGATCATTTTTACTGACATGCTCAATTGAGAATCTCCGTTCGTGTCTAAAGGTAACAATTTCCTGAACGAGCCTTGTCTCTTTAGACTATCCTCTTTGTTACCATCAGCCTAACATTAACAAACAGATTATTTAATTCAAATATCGTTGTCAATCCTTTTAATCGAAATGAAGCGCGTATATACTTTGTTATTAATTACCTTTGTGCCCGACATGATGTTATTATTGCTATATAAAAGATGGCGAGTATTATCGATAACGACAGTTTCAAGTAATCGCAGGGCATCCCATTCTTCAACAATTTTTGGCAGATTTGACAGATTCTTCGATAGCAGAAACTAACGTTGAACGAGATACGACGTTTTCTTCGATTTTGTGGGGGCTAATTGCTCCATCTCACCGATAGGCGCACAACATTTATCAACAATGCTAGTCGGTAACTATTGTCACAAAAATCACTGGACCGTGGAAGGAAGAAAGAATATAATTGTTGAATATTTTACAAAAGTGGAAGAATTCCGGAGAGAAAATACTGGGTAAATAATCGTAGAAATCATCTGCGTTACGTATTCGAAATTTGTGTCAATGAACTGAAATTCGTACTCGTTGATAACGTGCCGGATGCAATTTTAAAATGGTAAAAAAAATGGTGAAAGAGTTAACGACAAATTGTAACTTATAGATAGAGGCAGAGATACTCTCTGATCGAGGCAAGAAATAAGAATAATTCACGGTGAAACTGAACACAAACTAAAGGTAGAATTTCTACGAGAACGACAGACAGTCGATAAAGAGGTATTGGATGCAACGAAGGCAAGGAAGATTTGCGCCGAATAACACGAGCAACGCCGACAGGTTCTCCACAATCTCTGAAAAAATCGGAATTTCCGTCTTTGTGAAATACATAAACGTTGATTTATCATCGAAGTCTGACAACTGTCAAATGACAAGCCCACTTCGCAGAATACACTCCAAAGATTGAAATGGCAGCAGAGATAAAGCCCGCTCCAGGTGTAAATCATGACAAATTCAGCACAAGCCGTAAACCCGTACTCTTGTCGAAATTGGAAGGATGCAATGACGATGTTAATGCGGCTATCATTATACCGCGGGAAGAAGGTGTAATTAGCGTTTGCGATGACAGGTAGATAGAAAAAATTCTGTTGATCATTAAAGTCTCGTGTCTTCTTAAACGTTTCTTTCAATCGTTCATGCAGATTCGGCGTTTTAATACATTTTTAATTACAATCGCTTTTCATCGTGCTATATTTTCATCATCAATTCTTCACTTTTCATCGTGCCATATCATTTTTCAGAACCGTTAGAGTTTGGCTGAAACGTGATTCTGGGCAATACTGGCCCAGCGTCTGTCAGTACATGGTTGCTGGTGCAACGTCAATGCATTACACCGTAGAGACTAGACAATTGTTCGTTGGGTTGGATAACGGAACGATAAATGTACGAAACGCAGAATTATACTATTTGCGATTTGCAACATGCTTGATACACATTATTTCCAGGAGTTCATTCTCGAGCAAGATTACAACCGGATGACAGCTATGCGCGAATATTCTGCGCATCAAGCAAGAGTCACAGGTGTTATATTTTCTCCAGATAACGAATGGGTTTTAAGTATAGGTCGAGATAAAATGTTTCAATTACACTGCTCGGAAAGTGGTCAGAAAGTGGGACATTATCAGACCGACGCGTGGTACACTGCGCTGCAGTATCCTTTCCTATGAAAAAGCATTTACAATATACATATCGTACTCGTAAAATCATTTAGAATTATCGTAAATGCATTGTCCTTAACTGGCACAGATTCGATGCTCAATCGAAGCATGCTTTTGTTGGCGATTATTCTGGACAGATAGCGATGTTAAAGTTAGAGGCTAACAATGTCACGTTGATCACTACGTTAAAAACGCATACAGGCAGTATTCACACTCTGGCATGGGATTCCGAGAAGCAGCTTTTGTTTTCTGGAAGTTTTGATCAAAGTATCATAGTGTGGGATATCGGAGGGCGTCAGGGAACGGCATACGAGCTGCAAGGACATCAGTAAGCGAACTTGTGTATGCTACGATGGTACCTGGACATGCGTTTTACAAATGTATATTTGTTTTCGCAGCAACAAGGTAACAGCGTTGTGCTACGCGAGCGCAGAACGCGTTCTGTTGTCTGGAGGAGAAGATGGGGTAATAGTTTGTTGGGACATGGCTGCAGGCAGGAAGGAAACCGCAGCATGGGTAGAGTCGGGCACGTGTCAAGTACGTATTTAGACTATTAATAATTATTCTACAATGTTATTCCGAGAATGTGTCAATACATGATAACACGGTTGGTCATCCAGGCTTGTGGTAGACCGTTTTTCTGGAATATCAAAGCAATGATGGATCAGCGACAACTAGGATTAAGACAGCATCATTGCCGCCATTGCGGTCGTGCATTATGCGCACGTTGTACAGCTCAACGTATAGCAATACCGGCAATGGGATTCGAGTTTGAAGTCAGGGTTTGCGATCCGTGCCACATACAACTGAAAGCGGCAAAGTGAGTAACACCGCGTCAACGAATAACGAAAAGATGAGATGGTTCTTATGATTTGACTATGTGCTTGTTACACAGCCAAACATCTTTAGCATCCTTCCATGACGCGAAGCATAACGTCGTTGGAATGGATCTCGATGCACCGAGACGAAGATTATTGACGATCGGTCAGGATCGTCTGATTAAAATTTGGGATATTTCTGCGCTCCTTCAGTGAACTTCCAAAAATATTCGTTTATAAGCAAGAAAACCAATCAAATCGTAAGATATATACATACATATATCTATATCTATAAAGGAAACTGTCATATTCCAATGTAAAAGCATACTATTCAGAGCCTATTTTTGTGATCATAAACTCAATTTGTTCGATTACAACCGAATGGGTTTTACACATTGCAATCCGAAAAGCTTGAGTCGTCCATAAAATGACTAAACATGAACATCACAGTTTACGAATATCTTATCTTTCTTTTCTCCGAGCAAAAGCATCTTGTATACTCGCCAATCAAAATAATAAATGTTAGCATCTTTTTAAATGTTCGTACGTCGATGGAATATCGAATTTATGAATTTACGAACGACCAAACTTCGTATGTATACATCACATTCGGGTTTTGTAATCAAACTATCCTTGGTGTTTGAACTTGTTATCACGAATTATTGTTTCGACTTAGAATAAGCGTGTACGCAGATTCTGTTACAATTCGGTTAGAAATTCTCGACGAGGATAGCGATCACGAACAGATTCGTTACCAGAACGGGAAAAGTATGGACAGTGTTCAAAGATTGACTGCATCGAATGTCATTTTAAGTTATTCGTTTATCAAGGAATCGAGGCAATTGAACAAAGACTATCGTTGTTCGGCTCGTAAACGACCAAGATCATTGAAAATTTGTTTGGCCTACGAAGGAACGATTATCGCGTCTCTATGCTTCTAGGAAACGCGATTGATCAATTCGCAATGGCTCCGATTCGGCGAATTATTTCAGGATGCGGCCGTGAATTTTGTGTATACGCGACACTTTTCGGGAACTATGAGAAATTTGTAAATTAGGACTATAATATAACCGCGGTGAAAAGTTGTAAAAAACGCGAGTCACTATAGATCCTAGTCGTTCTGTTCTATTTGTTATACTCCTACTTGTTTAATATTATTGCGTATGTAGATTCGTTTATCAGGGATTGTAGATTTGTTTCTCGAATTCTTCGAGCGGTTAAGTATGGGTACAAATTATGCAAAAGCGACAAAGTTTAATTCGTAAATGGTATTCTCGAGAAAACTCACCGATCGATCGATTGGTTTCCCGCGATCGGTGATACCGAGATAACGCGCTTCCATAGAAATACCATACACGATTAGTATACAATTTTTCTACACGTTTGTCACAACGAGAGAAACGCGACGTTTCCAATCAATTTACTTCTGTCTGATCGTTCGCTCTTCTTTTTCCAATACTCGAGCACTGCATTTCGATGTGAAACAAGCTGGTATGCATATCTTGTACCTGAATACGGTATAACTACTATTTCGGAGTAGCGTAGCGGATACAATTTATCTATCGGTTTCGTTGCTGAAAGTCGCAATAAACAGCAGTTGCGGTGACAAGAATAGCATTTGTTACTGGATCGCACTGAAATCTATATAAAGAAAGGGATTTAGCTTTAGATCGCGCGCCGTTTAAGTTGCTCGATGTAAAGATATGTAGTTGACGCAGAAGTATCTATATCGCAGCAAAGTCGTCTGTACTTTTTAGCGCAACCGTAATGTGTGATCCCAGAATTGTTTACGGAACGATATCGCATATTATACAGATTTTGTATGTTGCTAAGAGAATATATGCTTTCGGATAACATGATTATATAAGCTGCGTATTAAATACGTTATACCGCACACATACACGTACACACACACCCGTACACAGGCATATACACCGATATTGTTATACTCGTACCATTCACCGATGTTTTCTACATATAATATATGTATCTACTTGTCGAGAGGAGCAATATTCTAGGTATAGACGTAGGGTTCGATATTGTCCCGTTGCATAGCATGGATAAACCGATCGACTCCAAGAGTAATTTCGAGGCCCCCCAATTTCCGAATCCAGCATCCAATCATTTAATAAAGCTGAGGAGAACGAGCGCAGCGTGATACGCCATCGTAATTGGTACAGAACCAATACGAGATGCAGAAAACGGCGGATCGTCCGATTTGGAGTACTATTACTATTGTTAAATATATAGAAAGAACGTGTTTGTATATCTATGTAAAAATGATTTACTCGATCGTTGAATCGTGACGAGTGTAGCCTCGCCGATGTTGCTGTTGTTGCTGCTGTGGGATTCCCTCTACTTCCCCGTGTCGATGTGTATAATGTCTAAGTTACAGAAAAATCGCGATACACGTCTATATGTATAACGTTCTTCTGGAACTCGTAAAGAAATGAAAATATATTTTCAATGTAAACGATGTATGTACAAGGTCTGCCTGTTAATAGTTATTGGGACGGCGAGTTTGTGTTTGGCGGTGTTGCGATCTGCGGGGCGACTCGATCGGTAAAGACGAGCAGGTCGAGGCGCGCAACAGGTAGCACAGGTGTGCCAAGGTGCGCATATGTACTTTGGTGCGTCGCGACTCGCGACGATCGACGTCACGGGATCTAGGTAGATTTTGAGATCTTTCGACCGGGACCGGGCGATGTTGGACTCGGTTTTTGATCCCTTTAATCGATTCGAATTCCGATCGGAAGGCGGCAGTGAACGGGAGAGAAAGAGAGAGAGACAGAGAGGGGGAGACAGGTAAGGCACAGGTGAAGGAAAAGGAAAAGGCCTTGGAGGAGGGTGGCGGCGCGTAGCAGTCGGAGCCGATCGTGGTCTAAAGCTGCATCGTGAAGAGTAGGTTTTCCACCTCTGCGGCGCTCTCAGTCGCTTCGCTTCCACCTGGCACGCCCGATTCGAACCGAAGCTCTCCGAGTGGACGCGTTAATGTGCCGGTCACCGTGGGGCCCATCCTCCGGAACGATTACTGTTGCTTTTCGTGTCCCATTTCCTATCGTGGTGCTGTGCCGCCGCGGCTCTTTCCTTTTTCCACGTTTAGTCGCTTCCACGACCCGCCGACTTCCTCCGGCGATCCTCAGGTGTGTCACGTCGGTCATGAAAAGCGCGCTTTACGTCGCGGTCGCGTCCGAAGTGCAGTGCAGTGCCTCTTCTTCTCCTTCTGGCTCTTCTTCTTCCTTCTCCTCCTCCTCCTCTTTTCCTTCTTCTTCTTAATGGAGTGTGCCGACGTATAGCCGCTTTTCGTCGTGTTTCTCGTTACACGCACAGGTACGTCTGAAAAACCGTCTTCGATACGTTTTCCGTGTCATCCGACTTCATCCGTCGAGCGTTGCACGCGGTCGGTGCAATCTCAGGGCCCGAGGAATTCCAAATATTTCGCAGCTGTGCCAGAATGTTGTTCCCCTTTGCCGGGAGACGAGCGCAAATCGTTGTTTGGTTCGAGGCGAGATATCGGACGAGACGAGGCAACGATACCGCAGGCGCTCGCGCGTTGCCTCGTCAAGAGAGAAAGAGAAACGTCCGGGTCTCCTCCGTCTCTCTCTCTCTCTCTCTCTCTCTCGTGTCGGTGAAAAAACTCTTTGAATAGCGGTCACGCGGTCCCAGCCTTCGGAAATTTCACGCGTTCCACGGATCGTAATGACAAGGAACGGATCGTGGCATTCCAGCGCGATCCTACCGTACACCAGTACACGTACGCCAGCCGCCAACGTTTAAAGCGTGATAATAGGAACGCCAGATAAGCGGAACGCTCGCAGTCAGATAAAGCCACCTTTAGCCAACGCAGCTCGCCGGTGCCGTGCGATCGACCGACGTTAGAATGTTTACCAAACGAGTCGAGACACGAGCTGCTCTACGACTTCAGGCCGATTTATCCTATCCGCACGGACACGGAACGTGATGGTTCATTCAAACATTCTTCGATGCATTCGAATGTAGGTGTTTATACTATCAGATCGTATTGGAAATTGAACAAACAAAGTATATTATTATATACCGAAACGGAATCGTTCCGTGCCCGTATGCGGATAGCATAAATCGGCCTTACGGAGTTCGCGACACGCGGATTCCGCAAACATGCACACGTGGAAACCGGAGAAAAAATGCGTGCGAACCGAGCCCACGATCCGGCGCAATCCGTAGCCCGGAGAATGAAATTTCTATTCGATTATTCGGAGTAAAACTGGGATGCTATGCGAGATCAGATCACGCGTTCTCGCGTACTCGCTCGATCGCCCGTTGAAGTCTCCAGCGGCCGGTGCTGCATCGCCACGTCCGTTGCTTCGTCTACGTGATTTTCAAAGTCGACGACTTCGACTTCGACTTCGAGTCCAAAGATTCGACGACCCTCTGCCCTCTCGTGTCCGTTCGAGTAGATTCCAGCTAGCCGAGAGCGCGAAAACAGGCAGACGTTTTTGCGAGGGCTTGTCGTCACGGTTTACCGGAAGTGTGTACACAACCGATCCTCCGATCGGCCGTGGGGAAATTATAGAGGCTCTTTCTCTCTCTCTCTCTCTGTGTCTCGAGGTTGCCGCATCGCGAGCAAAAAAGAGCATAGCCATTATAGTAGTATGCCGGGATCGATTGGTTCGTCGACCGAAGAGTTACTCGTGCGAGCATAATTCGAAGCAAATCCGTCGTTGTGTTTCGCCGAACGAAATCGACGTCAGCGACGCGTAAACCGCAACCTGGTGCGCGATCGATCAATGCTCGGCTCCGGAACTTCGGGCTCGGCTTTCTTTCGATTCGAATCGATTCGGAATGCGATCGTCCATCTTTCCGGAGGAGGAAACGGGGACGACGAGAATAAGATCGATCGAGCAAACTCGTCGAGAGGATCGTCGACGGAACCGGAGCCGGAGCCGGAGACGTAGAACGCTGGCAGAAGCTGAATAACCCACTTTTGCGAACAGGTTTATGCTTGTACTGCTTCGACTGTAACGGTGATCGGTCGGACATCGTCGTCGCGCGTCGAAACGATTTTTCTCCGAATGGATAGATCGTCCCCTCGCGGCTAGGCCGTCTCCGATGCGCGTAACTGCCAAAGCCGAAGCCGAGAGAAACAGCCGAGCATGAGCGCGAACCGTGAACCCTAACAGCTCTCGCGTTCCTCGTCGATTCCTCGGCGATTTCTCGCTTCTCGGACGGGGAATCTCCGGCCGCCGCGCCGACGCTATTCTCTGAAAGACAAACATCGCAAAGATTTGTTTATTTCTTTCTTTCAGGCGGAGTGCCGACAACCACGACTTGAGAGATGGTCATCGTCACGCGGGTAAGTGTTTCTCTCACACCGGTGGGTTCGCGAAAGTTTCGCGGAGATCGTGCCCCGCGGTGTCTCTCCGGCGAAGATGCTCGGTGGGAATAATCTGTGACGAGACGCATCGCGAACGTACGCGAGGAAAAGGGAGACACGCGCGCGCGCACGCTCGTTTCTCTCGACGTGTCCGATGAACGATCGAGATTTTACGAAGAACGATTGATCGACCGTGTGCTCGATCGCGCGTACGCGCGCATGACTCCGAATCGGCACGCGGTATTCCGATGTCGGAGCCGACCGGTTCACCTTCGATCGCGACTCGCAATTGATCGTTCGTTGGCCGCGATTCGAAATATTTCCGGGAACGTTTTCGATCCGAGAGAGATCAATCCTACGGTGGAAGTCTTTTGCTCTCGTCCTCGCGAAGGGAACCGGCAACGAAACCGATCGGATCTCCGCGACGGGACGCGTTGTGACGCAAGGTGTACCGAAGCCAGTGGTCGGTTAATTAGGAGTAGTTAACGGTCCTTCATCGCATCGTGAATGCCCTGTACAGCGCGTTAGCATTTCGCGCGAGCGAACCAGCCGTCGTATAACGGGACGCGGATCGTTTTACCGGACAACGCGTTTCTACCATCGACTACTCGGCTCTATTCTTTCCCCGAGCGAGCACGCGTGCGAGCAAACTGCGCCCGGCTGCGTCGCCCTTTACCCTTTCCTCCCTTTTCTTCTCGCCGTGCCGTGGTTTTGTTGCCGAGGGAAACTGTCGCATGGGTTTCCGGCTCGGACAAGTGGGACAAGCATTTTCCCAAGGGAATGGAAATAGCCTCGTGTGCCACTCCTGTCTCTCGTGCAGCCGTCGTGTCGCGGCAGCTACCGAAAGTAAAATCACACGTCGAGATCCAGGGCCAAATCGGAGTTGCGCGCAGGCTCGGCTCGGCTCGGCTCTTTCGAGCTAACGAGCGGATGAGCTCTTCCGATGTTCCGGTGAGGTGAACAATCGGAACGTATACGAATATCAGACGCAACCTGTGCATTCGCGTAGAAGCGTCCGCGGAGCATAGGCTAGCTAGCTCAGGGGTTCTCATGCTCTCGGTCCGTTCAACTCGCTTAGGTCCATATCTCTTTGCACGTACGTTCGTGTCGGAGCTGCGATAAACGATAGGGGCGACCACGAGAGCGAAGCGTATTACGTTATAGAAGAGCAACGCTTCCCAGATGACCAACCAATGGCTAGTCTTTCTCTATCGCAGCTCCAACGCATCCTTCGTCGATCGACGATACGACAAAGATTAACAACGGCTTTGTTGAAACTGAGAATATCTATGGGACGCGGCACGAACGGTAAATACCGGGATAGGAGAAGGTGCAGCGTGCAATGAGCTCGCGTATGCCTAACGTTTATGTCGGAGCTGCGACAGAAGCTATAGGCGACGAAAGCTAATCCTTAGTTGGTCGTGTAGCGAGCGTAGCTCAGCTCGCTTCCATTGAAAGACTACGGGATGGATTTCTCCCGATCGTTTATCACCGCACCGGCATAAACGTGCTGTATCGCCAGCCGAGTATGGTTGACGATACACGCGGCCGGAACCGGTGCCGGCGTTTTGCCAGTCGCGGAACACCGGACGGAATACGGCCAGGGAAACGTTGAGGGAATTCGATGTTTCGTGAAAAGATTCGCGACGAAAGCGAACAGCGTACGCGATCCCTTTCCTCGGCGACGATAACGAGTGACGTTAAACCCAGCCGGAAGCCAGAGCAATACCCGTCCGCCCGACTAACTCGATTATCGTGTGCGCGAAAACGTCTGTCGAGCGACGAGGGACGGAAGACTCTCGTCTCCTTTCGTTTTCGTCCGATCGGTAATCGACGAGAGCGCGAACAAACCGCGAAACTCTCTGGTCCGAGTTATCTAACGGCCCGGGCTGTCGCGATTCAAGCCAGTTTAAGGTTTACAGTTACGGCGCGTGCTAACGCGTCCACCGCGGCTAGCTTTCGGTCGAATTCGGGTCAAGCTCGAGCGCGTTGGCCGACTAAACCGGTCCGCTTTACCCGCGCAAACCTTGACTTTGAGTCTGCTCGTTTAGGATCGCTTAGGCTCGTTTAGTAGGCTCGTTTAGCAGGCTCGTTTCGCGCCTCGATCCGTTTTCCCCAGGGCATCGGTTTCCACGTTAAGCCGTAACTTCTGCCGCGACGTGACGCGTTTTCTCCGATTGATAGCGCAACGGAGCGTTGCCGGCAGGCTGAAGCCCGAAACTGGGCCGAACGTAACCGATCCGGCCAAACAGGATCATCATCCGTGGAAAAATTCATTTGCAGGGGGACTACATATGGATCGAACCAATCTCTGGAAGGGAATTTGACGTTGCGATCGGAGCACGAGTGATTTCCGCGGAAGGCAGGCGCATTCAAGTGAAAGACGACGATAACAAGGTAATCGTTACCTACTTTCCGCGTTCGCTGCCGCCCGCCGTCGCCGCGTTTCTCGATTCATCGGAAAGTCGGCGGCGCGTGTTTCGAAGCGCGAGAAAGTGTGCTGCGGGCTGCGAACTGCCCGGCGATTTCGAATACTTTCGGAGGTAGCGAGGCTCGATCAACGAAAGCCGACGCTGACGTTCAAGCTCGCGCCTGCCTTTGATTCTGACTCTGCCGCTTTTCAGGAACAATGGCTGACTCCCGAGAGACGGATCAAGGCGATGCACGCTACCTCCGTGCAAGGCGTCGAGGACATGATCAGCCTAGGAGACCTCCATGAGGCGGGGATCCTGAGAAACTTGCTGATACGATATAACGAGAACCTGATATACGTGAGTGACCACCGTAGGTCCATCCGAGCGGCTCCACCAACCATGGTCGTGACACCGCTCTTTCCCTGATGCTCTAAGACAACTAGACTGTGGGCAACTCTGGATTCTACAGACAAAAATGGCTGAATAAAATCGTTTTATTTGGCTTCTGTTTCTTGCAATCGGAGCAGAAAAATTTTATTTGGTTGTTGCAGATGAAAATTTGATATATTATATCATTTTAAGATACAAAACTGGTCTTTAAAGTCCTATCTCTAGTTTTTATTCGACTACGTAATTTTACTTTTAACTTTATTTCAACATCCAAGTAATGAGGTTGTCCTGTATTCTGTATTCTTGTTTTGTATGTATGTAGCATGGTGTTTGGTCATAAAGTGGTAATTAATCTTGTAAGTTATAAATGAGAAACGCGAAGACCAATTCAATTTTGTACCGTGATACGGTTAGAGCGGTGTCACGACAGTTCCAGGTAACAAAAAGGATCGAGAAGATCTAAGGAAACGTCTTTTCCGCAGACCTACACGGGCTCGATCCTCGTCGCCGTGAACCCCTATCAGATCCTGCCGATTTACACCGCGGAGCAGATCAAGCTGTACAAAGATCGGAAGATCGGGGAGTTGCCGCCTCACATATTCGCGATCGGCGACAACAGTTACGCGCACATGAACCGATACGGCCAGGACCAGTGCATAGTGATCAGGTATCGATGACGGCGGTGGTGGTGGGTTTTTTGGGTCGCTTTTTTCCCTTCTAGAGCGCAGAATATCGATTGTTCTTTCGGCTGTATATACCCCATATATTTCGCCTTCTCGTGTCGTTGGATGAGAACGATTTGTCAAATTTACGAATGTTTATGTCTTAGCGGCGAAAGCGGAGCCGGCAAAACGGAAAGTACGAAACTAATTTTGCAATATTTGGCAGCGATCAGCGGCAAACATTCGTGGATCGAACAGCAAATTTTGGAAGCGAATCCCATCTTGGAAGGTAAAACGTTCGAGCGCGTTCGATAACGAATGATCGGTGATTCGACTCGATTCTCACGCGTTTCCAGCATTCGGCAACGCCAAGACGGTGCGGAACGACAATTCCTCCCGCTTCGGCAAGTACATCGATATTCACTTCAACGATCAGGGCGTGATAGAAGGGGCCAAGATAGAGCAGTACCTGCTGGAAAAGTCCCGTATAGTGTCGCAAAGTTTGGACGAGAGAAACTATCACATATTCTACTGCATGTTGGCCGGTCTGTCCAAGGAAGAGAAGCAGAAGCTAGAGTTGGAGGATGCGTCTTCGTACAAATATTTGACCGGGGTAAGGTCGCTTTCTCCTCCGCCTTGCTTTACAGGGTGACAAGAAATAACGGAGTTAAACATTTCTTACAATTAGTATAATTCTGTCAAATCGACGAATTTTGAAAAACCAAATGATAACAACCATAACATGGACCTTTAGTATTCATATATTTAAGAAGTTTCGAAGTGGCCACCCTTTGAGCCGATTCAGAGGCTCAAACGTGTTTTGAAATTTTCGGCAATGGGCCGCAGCTCTTCTGACGTCATTCGGTCCCACACCCGACGCAGAGATTTTTTCAGCGACTCGAAACTTTTATGACGTTGTTCGTTCTTCAGGGTGGGAGCATCACGTGCGAAGGCCGGGACGATGCTGCAGAGTTTGCGGACATTAGGTCGGCGATGAAAGTGCTCTTGTTTTCGGACGCGGAAATATGGGAAGTCTTGAAGCTGTTGGCTGCCCTGCTGCACATTGGAAATGTCAAGTACAGGGCTACTGTTGTAGGTAAGCTGTACTAGGGTTTATTCTTGTCAGCCACCGTATAACAGTTATCGTGGCCTGATTACAACGATTCTTCGTCGCAGATAATTTGGACGCCACCGAAATACCGGAACAGACGAACGTGAGGAGGGTGGCGCAGCTGCTGGGCGTGCCGGTGCAATCTCTGATAGACGCGCTCACTCGCCGAACGATATTTGCTCACGGTGAGACGGTTGTAAGTAACAAGTAAATTCTGCGTGGTTTCGTGGCTTCACGGGTGGCTTCTAGATCGAGAGAAAAAAGGCAACTACTATCCAGGAATATCGTAACGCGTGCGCAGGTCTCGACGCTGTCCAGGGAACAGTCGGTGGACATCAGGGACGCGTTCGTCAAGGGGATCTACGGCCGGTTGTTCGTGCATATCGTTAAGAAGATCAACGAGGCGATCTACAGGCCTAAGAACACATCCCGTAGCGCGATAGGCGTGCTGGACATCTTCGGGTTCGAGAACTTCAATCACAACAGCTTCGAGCAGTTCTGCATAAACTACGCGAACGAGAATCTCCAGCAGTTCTTCGTGCAGCACATCTTCAAGCTGGAGCAGGAGGAGTACAATCACGAGGGGATCAATTGGCAGCACATAGAGTTCGTCGACAACCAGGACGCGCTCGATCTGATCGCGATCAAGCAGTTGAACATCATGGCGCTGATCGACGAGGAGTCCAAGTTCCCGAAGGGCACCGACCAGACTATGCTCGCGAAGATACACAAGACCCACGGGACCCATCGCAACTACCTGAAACCGAAGTCGGACATCAACACGTCGTTCGGGTTGAACCACTTCGCCGGCGTGGTGTTCTACGACACGAGAAGCTTCCTGGAGAAGAACCGGGACACGTTCAGCGGCGATCTGCTTCAGCTGATCCACATCTCGTCGAACAAGTTCCTGCAGGCGTGTTTCGCCGAGGATATCGGCATGGGCTCCGAGACGAGGAAACGGGCGCCTACCCTGTCCACCCAGTTCAAGAAGTCTCTGGACTCGTTGATGAGGACGTTGTGCAGCTGCCAGCCGTTCTTCATCAGATGCATCAAGCCGAACGAGTACAAGAAACCGATGATGTTTGACAGGGGTCTCTGTTGCCGACAACTCAGATACTCGGGCATGATGGAGACGATTCGAATCCGTAGAGCCGGTTACCCGATCAGACACTCCTTCTCGGAGTTCGTCGAACGATACCGATTCCTGATTCCCGGAATACCGCCGTCGCACAAGGTCGACTGCCACGCGGCCACCTCGAGGATCTGCCACGCGGTGTTGGGCAGGTCGGACTACCAGCTCGGTCACACCAAAGTTTTCCTGAAGGACGCCCACGATCTGTTCCTGGAGCAGGAGCGCGACCGAGTGCTCACAAGGAAGATACTGATCCTGCAGCGCAACATCCGCGGCTGGGTCTACAGAAGAAGGTTCCTGCGGATGCGAGCCGCCGCGACGGTGGTGCAAAAATACTGGCGAGGTTACGCGCAACGGCAGCGCTACAAACGCATGCGAATCGGTTACATGCGGCTCCAGGCGTTGATCAGGTCGCGGGTGCTCTCGCACCGGTTCAGACACCTCAGGGGACACATCGTGGCTCTGCAGGCGCGCGCGCGGGGCTATTTGGTGCGCAGAATGTACCAGAAGAAATTGTGGGCGATCGTCAAGATACAGGCTCACGTGCGGCGTCTGATCGCCCAGAGGCGGTACAAGAAGGTCAAGTACGAGTACCGGTTGCACGTCGAGGCTCTGAGACTTCGAAAGAAGGAGGAGCGCGAGCTGAAGGACCAGGGGAACAAGCGGGCCAAGGAGATCGCCGAGCAGAACTATCGGGAGCGGATGCAGGAGTTGGAGAGGAAGGAGATCGAGATGGAGTTGGAGGACCGGCGCAGAATGGAGATCAAGAAGAATCTGATCAACGACGCGGCCAAGAAGCAGGACGAGCCGGTCGACGACAGCAAGCTGGTCGAAGCGATGTTCGACTTCCTGCCGGACTCGAGCAGCGAGGCTGCCACGCCCGCTCGAGAGACCTCCGTGTTCAACGACTTGCCCGCGCCGAAGGCGGACCAGCAGGAGATCATCAGCCCCGTGCAAACAGCCTCCGAGGACGAGGAAGACCTGTCCGAGTTCAAGTTCCAGAAGTTCGCGGCCACCTATTTCCAAGGGAACATCACGCACCAGTACTCGAGGAAACCGCTGAAGCATCCGCTGCTGCCGCTGCACACGCAGGGCGATCAGCTGGCCGCGCAGGCCCTCTGGATCACGATCCTGCGGTTCACGGGCGACCTGCCGGAGCCCAGGTTCCACACGATGGACCGGGACACGACCTCGGTGATGTCGAAGGTGACGGCGACCCTCGGCCGGAACTTCATCAGGAGCAAGGAGTTTCAGGAAGCGCAGATGATGGGCATGGACCCGGAGACGTTCCTCAGGCAGAAGCCGTCGCGGTCCATCAGGCACAAGCTGGTCTCGCTGACTCTCAAACGGAAGAACAAGCTCGGCGAGGACGTTCGACGGAAACTGCAGGAGGACGAGTACACCGCGGACAGTTATCAGTCGTGGTTGGAGGCTAGGCCCACCTCGAATCTCGAGAAGCTGCACTTCATCATCGGGCACGGGATACTGCGCGCCGAGCTACGCGACGAGATCTATTGTCAGATATGCAAACAGCTGACCAACAACCCGTCGAAGTCGTCGCACGCTCGAGGATGGATCTTGCTCTCGCTGTGCGTTGGCTGCTTCGCCCCCTCCGAGAAGTTCGTGAATTATCTGAGGGCGTTCATCAGGGAGGGTCCGCCAGGGTACGCGCCCTACTGCGAGGATCGGCTCAAGAGGACGTTCAACAACGGGACGAGGAATCAGCCGCCCAGCTGGCTGGAGCTCCAGGCGACCAAATCGAAAAAGCCGATCATGCTGCCGATCACGTTCATGGACGGGAACACGAAGACCCTGCTCGCAGATTCCGCCACCACCGCCAGGGAACTGTGCAACCAACTGTCCGACAAGATATCGTTGCGCGATCAGTTCGGCTTCTCGTTGTACATTGCCCTGTTCGACAAGGTCTCCTCGCTCGGCAGCGGCGGGGACCACGTGATGGACGCGATCTCGCAGTGCGAGCAGTACGCGAAGGAGCAAGGCGCCCAGGAGAGGAATGCCCCGTGGAGATTGTTCTTCCGCAAGGAGATATTCGCGCCGTGGCACGAGCCGACCGAGGACCAGGTGGCTACCAATCTGATTTATCAGCAGGTCGTCAGGGGGGTGAAATTCGGCGAGTACCGATGCGACAAGGAGGAAGATCTGGCGATGATCGCCGCCCAACAATACTACATAGAATACCACATGGACATGAACGTCGACAGGCTCTACACCCTCCTGCCGAATTACATACCGGATTACTGTTTGACGGGCATCGACAAGGCGATCGACAGATGGGGACATCTCGTTCTACAGGCGTATAAAAAGGTAACCATCGATCATGCTTGGGTTTAATAGCGAACGTACCGTTCTCTAAACCTTTCTTTTCGCAGAGCTACTATCTGAAGGAGAAGGTGCCAGCGTTACGCGTCAAGGAGGACATAGTCGGCTACGCCAAGTTTAAATGGCCCCTGCTGTTCTCTCGGTTCTACGAAGCGTACAGAAATTCCGGTCCGAATCTGCCGAAGAACGACGTCATCATCGCGGTCAACTGGACCGGAGTGTACGTCGTGGACGACCAGGAGCAAGTGCTCCTGGAATTGTCCTTTCCCGAGATCACCACCGTATCTAGTCAGAAGTACGTTCTTTCTTCTTTGAGAAAGATCATTCGACAAGGTCACAGTTGACTAACGCCTGTTTTCTCTCCCGTTTCCAGAACGAACAAAATGTTCACGCAGACGTTCAATTTGTCGACGGTGCGCGGAGAAGAGTTCACGTTCCAGAGTCCGAACGCCGAAGACATCCGCGATCTGGTGGTGTACTTTCTGGAGGGTCTGAAGAAGCGCAGCAAATTCGTGATCGCTCTGCAAGACTACAAAGCGCCGGGCGAAAGTTCCTCGTTCTTGAGCTTTCAGAAAGGCGATCTTATCGTGTTGGAGGAGGAGAGCACCGGCGAGACGGTCCTCAACTCCGGATGGTGCGTCGGCACGTGCGAGAGGACCAACGAGAAGGGCGATTTTCCCGCGGAGACTGTTTACGTGTTGCCCTCGTTGAGCAAGCCGCCCAACGACATACTGGTAAGCGTACGTTTCTGTGCTTTTTAGGCCGCGTTTCGCGAGAATCAACCACGTAGGATCGCGAAATCGATCGTCTTTTATTCGCAGTCCTTGTTCAGCATCGAAGGAACGGAGAACGGCCGAAAACTCTATCCGCAGCAAGTCAACGGAGTAGAACCTCGCGACAAGCCTCATACTCTGCTAGAGTACGCCATCGACCATTTCAGGCAAGTACTCGAACGAGTCTGTTCTAGTTGACCGACAGTGACTTCCTCGACAATGTTTACATCGAAGGAAGTCTATGTCCGTACGAGTTACCGAATAAATTTTTAATATCCTGCAGGACCCCGCCGAAGAGGACAATGTCCAAGGCGCTGACGCTAACGACCGCTCGACGCGGACACACCGACGAGCTGTGGCATCATTCGAGGGACCCGATCAAGCAACCGTTGCTGAAGAAACTAACGTCCAAGGAGGAGCTGGCCGAAGAGGCGTGTTTCGCGTTCAACGCCATGCTGAAGTACATGGGAGACTTGCCGACGAAGAGACCCCGGGTCGGCAACGAGTACACGGACCTGATCTTCGACGGGCCCCTCAAAAACGAAATCTTACGAGACGAAATCTACTGTCAAATCATGAAACAGCTGACGGACAATCGAAACAGATTGAGCGAGGAGCGGGGCTGGGAACTGATGTGGCTCGCCACCGGGCTTTTCACTTGCAGCCAAAGCCTTTTAAAGGTACGAGGAGCGAGCGTGTGAGCGTGTTCGCGAGCGTTAATGCTGCAACCGGAAACGAGCGTTCGCGTTTTTACACGGTCACCTTTTTACCGTTCCAGGAATTAACTCTATTCTTGCGGACGAGGCGGCACCCCATATCTCAGGACTCTTTGCAAAGGCTGCAAAAAACGTTGCGAAACGGCCAACGGAAGTATCCGCCGCACCAAGTCGAAGTAGAAGCTATACAGCACAAAACCACGCAGATATTTCACAAAGTCTACTTCCCAGACGACACAGACGAGGTGAGGCGTCTATTCGGTGTTTCGGCCGCGAAATCGTTTGGCAATCGCTTCACTCGAAACGTTCTCCGTTGCGCAGGCGTTCGAGGTCGACTCGTCCACGAGGGCGAAGGACTTTTGCCAGAATATCGCGCAGAGGCTGAACCTGAGGTCCGCGGAGGGATTCAGCCTGTTCGTCAAGATCGCCGACAAGGTCATCTCGGTTCCCGAAGGCGACTTCTTCTTCGACTTTGTACGCCACTTGACGGACTGGATCAGGAAAGCTCGGCCGTCTCGCGACGGTACGTCTACGCCATTTCGTCAACCTCGTTTATTCTCTTTCGAATGGCAACGATAATCGAAAATTCGATTTCTCCCACAGGTGTGCCACCCCAGTTTACCTACCAAGTGTTCTTCATGAAAAAGCTGTGGACCAATACCGTGCCCGGCAAAGATAGAAACGCCGATCTCATTTTCCATTTCCACCAGGAGCTGCCTAAACTGTTACGAGGTGAGACGTTCGGATGAATTTCACTTTAGTCTGGCATCTCGACGATCAATTTCGCTGACACGCTTTCCGCTCGTTGACAGGGTACCACAAGTGCACGAAAGAGGAAGCATCGAGGCTGGCGGCGCTGGTCTACAGGGTCCGTTTCGGCGAGAGCAAGCAAGAACTTCAAGCGATCCCGTGAGTGGAAGCGTCCCTATCGTAATCTCTGTTGTTGCTTCTACAAGAAAGTTTCGGCTAGGAGATCGTTCTAAATCCACGTTCGTTTTTTCCAGGCAAATGCTGAGAGAACTGATACCCGGCGATGTGGTGAAGGTACAGAGCTCCAACGATTGGAAGAGATCGATAATAGCGGCGTACAATCAGGACGCTGGTAAGTCGACAACCATCGATCGCGTTCCGTTAATCGGTATTCCGATTGATTACACAATTTTCTACGAAACAGGAATGAGTCCCGAGGACGCGAAGATTACGTTCTTGAAGATCGTTTACCGATGGCCGACGTTCGGATCGGCGTTCTTCGAGGTGAAGCAGAGCACGGAACCGAATTATCCGGAATTGCTATTAATCGCGATCAATAAACACGGAGTCAGCCTGATACATCCGCAAACGAAGGTAGTTTCGGATAGAGATGTCGAATTTAGCATCGAGCTCGATTGGCGCGGTTCGTTTCACGATCTCGTCTCGTTTCAGGATATACTAGTGACGCATCCTTTCACCAGAATCTCAAATTGGTCATCGGGCAACACTTACTTCCACATGACGATCGGCAATTTGGTGCGAGGTTCGAAACTGCTGTGCGAGACCTCGCTCGGCTACAAGATGGACGATCTTTTGACTTCCTACATTTCGCTGATGCTCACCAACATGAACAAACAGCGCACGATACGAATAAAGTAAACGCGATCGCGTCTCGCGTTCGAGTTGTCCCGCGAGGAGCGCAAACAACAGAGTGCAACAGAGTCATAGTAAACGCCGGAAGCAATTGTTCATCGTTGTTTTGGCAAACCGTTCTCCGAAGATCCGAAAATTAAACGACGCGGCAACGTGTATCGGTATATGTTTCTACGTAAACGGTCGCATAGTGTCGCGTCAACAGTATCGCCAACTTATACACGTACCCGTGCGCTATAATTACTCAGTGAACGCGGTTGGCGCCGCGTCATCTCATTCTCATACTCATCATCCGCTAATCGAACGCGTTTTCGTTGTTACAACAATATCCGTGGAAGATAAAAAGGACAACCGTGATGCACGTGTACACAAACGATTAGCTGAAAAATTGTATATGATTTATTTACAAATAAGATTTTCATATAGTTTTGTAAAATATTACTTTAATATATAGGAGATATAATTAAAGAAATTCACGCTCAAACGTACTTCCATCGTTTCGAGACAATTTTTGTCGTCGCTACAAACTAAAAACGATATCGATCGAAAGAGAGTATCCAGGTCGACGAACCGATCCTCCCGAAATTGAGCACTAAAACGAAATCTACGCACGGACGCACTTGTATTTTGACATTTATAATAGTAGTACATAGAGTTCCCCGGTGTAACGAATCGCAAAATGATTATTCGTTGATCATCCGTCCAATGATACGAGTAACGATGTAATTATTATTAAGTCGCAATTTATTACTGTGAATAAAGATAATCGTGTTCTTCAGGTACTCGGTGCAAATTTTAATCGTGGGTAAATTCCCATGGAATACATATACCGACATTCCTCTTTCACAATGGATCTCTTTGGGAAGACGATTCCCAAAGCGATCCTATCTCGTTTCCTGCTGCCAGATAATTATATTCGATGCTATCTGGGGGAAAAAGCCCGTACCGATTCGATCGTGTCGAGAAGTCGAGAAACAAACCGCGTTTAACCTAGAACTCCCTGCGCTTTCGTATTTCAATTTCACAAAGTTTCGTGAAATTTCACCGTGCCATCGGCCGTCGCCAAGTGTGAGAAAAATCGAGTTCCCCCTTGCGATTTCTGATCGCGGAGGATCTGGAAGTAACACAGGTCACCAAGCAAACTCTCCACTCTATAGAAATCTGTCCAATTTATTGTAAAACGTGAAACATAAGAGAGACAACAGATGTTTGTCCTTCGTCCTCGATAAGCCGATATGTTTTACCGAACTCGGCGCAACGCAGCGAACTGTAATCTCGACAAAACCGATATGCCTACGATCTCAATTCGTCGATCTTGCCAGCAAAATAAACTGAATTCGGACGATGAATTGGTTGAGAAATAATACTCGGATTGCCGGTATCTATCGCGCAAAATCAATCTCGGTATCGATCAAATCGCGTTCTCTCGCCGAAAATCGTCCATACGCCGTGCGAATACTTTCATCAAACTAATACGGACATTCTTCCGTAATTGCACGTAACTGTAGTCGCATGTAGAAATCAATCGACTCGGAATAAAAGACCGAGCGTCGTGGAAAGAAGAAAAGAGAAAGAATCAACGTTCGATTAAAAAAGGGATATTTTCGATAAAATCCAGAATAAAATATTTGTCTCGCGGAAGTAAAATCGCGATCGACGGGAATTCTAAAATTGATTAAAAGAATCGAATTACGATTTGCCGTACATTTCGACGGTCGATCGCGTCTGTCGCCTCGTCTCGTTATTGCCTGCGCGTAATTCGCTAAAGATTCACATTCGTAGAAAGCTCTTAATCCTAAAAGTGCTATAAATTATTATTTTCTCTCTGTGTAAATCTGTATCAACACTTAAAGCTAAGAGAGGCTACGGTAGGTTCGCGGTATCAACATAGGGAAAGGATACACGGCACACTGTACACGGATTTGGATTCGGATAGGTAGCATCCGCGGGAGATTGAACGACGCGACATCGGTCAGAGGGATGCTACGTCGTCTTTGTATTGTCTGAACGCGTTTCCGCGTAGTCGGCTCGAGGCAACGAGTCCTTCGCGATCGACGAACAACCGTTGTTCTCGATCGCCGGTCGATTGCTCGTGGAAATCGGCGGCGGCGGCGGCTCCTCGTTCTCCTCGGAGTCGGTGCTGTTGTTGTTGTTATCGTGATTGGGCCGTCGAGCACTGGTCTCGCACGGCCGGAAACTTTGGTGACGCGCGGTGCAATTGTCTAGGAAACATCAGAGACCCGGCTGGGGTGGCTGATGCGTATTCCAGGGCACATCCGCGATCGCGGGCGGCATGCTGGCTTGATTGTGCATGGCACGGGGAGCTCGCATGATCTCGTCGGCCGGCGGACAATGCGGCCTGGGACCCGGTTCCGGGGTGTACGTGAACGTCAATCCGGTCGCGTAGATGATCCCGTCGTTACGAACCAAGGAGACCGGCACCTGAGTCGGCTGCCTCACCCAGAGCCACTCGCCCCTGAACTGCGAGATGTCCGGAACCACGCATAGCATGCTCTCCTGACACCTGTACATGGTCTCGGCCTCTACGTCGCCGAACCAGACCTGCAGGTTCGGTGTGAAGTTGTCGCCGGTGAGCTCGAGCATCGCCACGTCTCCGCCGCCGTTCAAATGCAAACTGTGAACGAGCGGGACCGGAGTGACCGGCGACCTGACCGGGCCCATGCCCTCGAAGAATTGGTACTCGGCCTTGTCGGTGCTGATGATCGTCCAGCAGGCGCCATCGTTGATCATTTCCTTATTCGCCTCCTTCGGACACGGAGTCGCCTGGAATTGTATTATGCGTTCCTGCGACAAGCAGAGGTACATGTGGTCGGTATCCTTCATGTAGAATGCGCATTTGTGCAACTGCGAGACGGGATCGTCGGCCTCCAAACTGGCCATCTGCTTGTCCACCTTCCGGATGACCAAACGCGGCAGAGCCATTCCCGTTACCGAACACACCAGCTTCACCGTGCTACCATAATGCACGTACCCGTCCCGGACTTGGAACTCTTCCGACTCGCTCTCGTTGTCGTCTAAAAGATGTATCGTGAACGCACCCCACTGCGTCGAGCTCGCGTGGAAATTGCCGTTCTCCACGTGCAGGTAACGCGTGCTCACCGTTTGCGAGCGCAATCGGTTGAACAACGCGACTTTCGTCCCGCTCGCGATGCACAGGTCCGCGTTCTTCAACGACTGCTTCTTCTTCGACGGCTTCGAGATCACTTTGATCCTTTTACTGTGGAATACCCCGATGTCGTGCCCGCTACCGTAAAACATTTTCACGGAAAGCATAAAGTGCTTCCGCTTGTCCGAGTCGGATATGTACAATGTTTTCGCGGCACAATACTGTTTCCCGTTGTTCAGGTCCAGCTGCTGCATGTCCTGGTCGGAGTTGCCGATCCCGATGAATGCGCAGAGCTGCGCCGACTGCTCGCTCTCACCTTCACGGAGCATCTGCTCCTGCCGCATCCTCCATCCGTCCCCGAACAGGTAAATGCACGGCGGAGGACAGAAAAACCGTTTCTCGTTGCCGTATGATTTCTGCGCGACCTTCGCGTGCAGGATTACGATCACCATGTCGCTCCTGTCACGCAGATAACGCTCCATCGCCTCGCGCGTCAACCGCTGGTCCTGGTGATCCGGTCTGTAGACGCCGGACCCGAATCGAGGGTACACCGACATCACCGAGGTCGGCGAGGGAGGAGATTGCATTCCATGCGCCATCGCGGGCAGTCCGAACTGGTGTGGCATATTTAGTTTCCGCTCCTATTCCCGTTGCTTCAGAACCGTAAAACCCCAAGGTCCTATCCTTGTCGTCCTTGCATGTCACATAATTGCGTCTGCCGCTTATACCTGGAATAAATTCGATTTAGTAGACTCGTCCATTCAATCGTTTTATTTTCTAAAACAAAAATTGCTTCGAGCGTAACAGTTTGGATATCTGAAAAACTATGAGAGAATTCGTTTCGTGAAATTAGAAGCAAACATTCTAATTTGTTTTAGAAAGCCTGGCATTCTTCGAAGAATACGGTTCAAGATTATACGACCCAACGCAAGACAATACCATGTTATTAGTTACACGGGTTTGAATAGTCGCAGAACCTTACTAGTCTGCACGGTTAAAGCTTCGGCGTGAGAAAGATTTTTGTTTTTCACGATAGAAGATATAATTAACTCGAGCTATCTTTCTTTAAGCTAGCTGCCAAGAATTGCTAGTCTTAGTACAGGAAAGAGGAAATGCGCTTATACACTGTGGGAACCGAGTTGAGCTCATTTTTCCTGCATGAATTAAGTCACCCTCGTTCGTACAAGTTTACACAGACTACGTGTACGCGTGTGCCAGCATAAAGATGTTCTGTTACTACTTTTGCACTGCGTTTTCTATGCCGTTCTGAAAAGAATTTTAATCTACAAGCCAAACATTTCTTGGTATTAGGGATGCAATGAAAAAGTTTAGTTTAACGGAGGCATAGTATAAATGGTTGCACGAGTAAAAAAAATGGTGTCCATGAAAAAAACACTTCCTGGTAACATTAATTGTCCGACTACGGTTGCACGCGTGTGCTTCCAACTGTTCATTAAACGCTCTAAGAATAGAAACACAAATACATTGCATAGAATGAACCTGCAGCAGTGGAAATGTTTTACCAAATAAACGCTAAATCTTTTCGCGTTCTAAGCCTCCTAGAACAGTTGTATAATCAATGCTGAACATAATATCCAATACCGGTTCAAAAAAAAAGGGTATAAAAAGGTAAAGCACTCGAATAATTTATACAGACGTGTTAAAACCAGAGATTAAAAATTGTGTTTACTCCTATCTTACATGTTCAGTAAATATAATTCTGCATACATATGTGTATACATATGTATATATAAATATATATATATACATACATATACCCATAGACATATGTATATACACTGTACATAAGTATTAATTCATATATATATATATATGTATATATATATGTATATATATAATGTACATAAATATTCATATATATATATTTTTTTTGTATATATATGTTCATATACATATTGTATATACATATATATGTGTATATATAACGTGTGTTGGACGAAGAGAAAAGAATTAGAATTGTTTTACGAACGAAAAATTGACGCATAGTTTCCCATAAAAAATTCTAAAAACGCTAACAATCGTTTATTTACCTTGTCGGCACAGGAAAGGTTACACCGAATAAAAACAGGTTACGTTCTTGACACTCACCTCATTTTCTGTAACAATTGAAATCCGAGCATAGGTCCCAATGCATTTTTCAAATTGCCGTTCTATCACGAATATCGCACCGTTCGTCGATCTTTCACCATTCGCAAATCCTTTTGCGTCCTCGTCGAGTATTCTCCCTAATCCATTCAAAAAACACCTGTTCACTTTCCGAATTTTCCGAACAGTCCTGCCAACCGTTCAAAATGATTTCGCCTCGCCGCGCGCGCGCGCCACTTCAAATCCAACAGATGAACGCAATGTCCCGGAGCACCGCCCAAAATTAATTTCGATCCTCCAAGTTCCGCGAGCGATCGAACAACCGTAATCCTATCGTTACGAGCCTAACTATAATTCGAAAAAACCAATTCCCGGAGAGCCGAGCGAAACGGCAGAAGACACAACCTCTCCCGACGATACTCGCCAACCAACTAAGTTTGAAACGACACGTAGAGTTATTACTACCGCGTAAGTGGCTGTAACAGGCGCGTATCTACGAAGGACAGGGAGGCGCACCGAAGCGAAATCTTTTTCCCACTGCACAATTCGAAAATTTGTTCTTTTCTATCAGAAAAAACGTACTTGAAGGAAGCTCGTGAAGTTAAATAGAAATATTTTCGAGCAAAAATCGAGTACGCGAATTTCGTTCATTGTCGAGACCGTCTAACATTTTTCTTAGAATTAAAATTTAATTTTTCCACACGAGCAAAATTTTACGATTCTTGTACGATCGAAAAAGTTTCCGGGCTAATCTAGAAAAATTCTAGAAAGAATTCTATGCAAGTTAACAAGCACTCCGGTGTTTAGACGGTTTGTTACGCCACTGAGAGCTGCAGATTCTATTGTTTTAGTGTTGTACAATGGCCTGGTCGACCCAAGCGCCTCCAGTTTCCCCTCTTGTTCCCCACCTGACGTGAGCTATTCCCCTCTACCCCGTAGGTGCCGTGGAATTGCTGCCGCAAAAGGATGTTGGGGTTACCCTGGGGGGCGTGGGAAAAACCTGCTGTGGGAAAGAGTGGGTGGCCTCTACCTCACTTCACTTCACTTCTCTGATGATGACGATACGATATATACACGTCCCGGCTATAAATGTGTGCATGTGCCTACGAAAGACTCGAGGAAACACACAAATATATTTCACGTATTACGTTACGTGTTTGCATACTAGTCACACAAATATTCAAGAAATTGATACGGCGCAATATAGAACGATTGCGTACTAACAAACAAATCAACCTTCCGTGCGTTTATTCCTTAATCCACGTATACAATTGAAACATCTGTAAATTTTAGCCGACGTTCTTTCGAAATATTTTCATTTTAGTATTGTATTAAAATTTCACGCTTTTTTCCAAAATTCATTCTTATCTAATTAGATTAGAAAGTAGCTCCACTTTTATTCTGGCCCAAATATTTCCATAATATTATTATTGCAAGTTAGGTAATTGCTTGATCCCATAACGTGTAATTCGAGCGATCGTGCATCGAGGCACACTTTTACGAAAACCTCTACCATAACAGCGTGCCGATTAGAATGTAAATCATTTTGTAAGATATAACGGAACGTGTTTCACATTCGCGTATATTTATCATTTAGTAGAATTATCGATGCGTTTCGAGCAAATAATTGCAGGATATAACAATAATGTTATACTCTCGATCGGCGAATCTGCAAACGTCGAGTTATTACATGTACAGCTGCAAGTATTCTATCTTGTGAATGTAAATGTAGCGCGCGTAACGCGACGAGCGCATTGTTGCGGTGACCAGCTGACCGATGCGGTACAATGTCGATACGCGCAAAACTTTACCAATTTGCGTATTCGTTGATGCATTATAAGGTAAGCGATTCTTTGCACGTACTATTGGCATGTCTAAAGTCCGCCGGGAAGAAACTATTTTGATGAATAATCAGTCTTTCGATGATTTGTATTAGGTACTACTACTGTCGCTTAGGTTATGAAAAACCCTATTATTCATTATATAGCATGTAGTAAATATACAACAGATTTTACACAATGTAATCTGTATCGATAAAATACTGTTTTTTACAGGTACCTTATCAAACATAATGGGAGTTCACGGCCTTTGGCGTTTACTCGATGCAACAGGGAAGCAGGTTCCCTTGGAAACGCTCGAAGGAAAAGTTTTAGCCATTGGTACATTTAAAAATGTATATTTTATCCAAACCTTCTGTTATTTTACTTTTATCCTTTGTTTAACATAATTCTTTCACCCTGTAGATATTTCCATTTGGATATATCAAGTGATGCTAGGATATCAAGAGCGTTTTAGTAATCCTAAACCAAACGCGCATCTTATCGGATTGTTCAATAGAATTTGCAAGCTACTGTATTACAAAATCAAGCCAGTGTTCGTGTTCGACGGAGGTGTACCAATGCTGAAAAAAAACACGATTGTAAATATAAATTTGTTTACGTTAACCTCTACTTAACTATTTAAACAAACACAATCTTATATTCAAAGTAATTCAAAGAGTACAGCGTACATGCATTAATGAAACTGTACTTTTATCTCGACTATAATATTGTCTGTACATAATTGGTTTACCGTGGGAACCAGGTAGTGAGAAAAGAGGCTCTTATTCTTTTGTGTTCGCAGGCCTTACGCAGGAAACAGAAATCTATGGCCAAGAATAAAGCTTTACAGATGAGAACAGAATTAATAAATAACTTGATAAAGCACTCCGCTGTAAAAACAGTCCTTAATCCGGAAGAAGAGAATGTTAAAAATAACTCGACTCAGGCGATCTTGAGCAGCTTGAATAAGCAGACCACGGATGATATGTTTAAATTACCGGACATGCCGAGTACGAATCCATCGGAATTAAGTCCGGACGACGATTACGATTCGGATTCGTCGACAATCGAGCTGAGTCCACGGAAACAAACGAAATGGATCGGAAATATCCACAACGTGGACGTGGGTAGCACCGAGTTCAAAGCTTTACCACCAGATGTGCGCTACGACATCCTGACCGATCTCAAGGAAACGAGAAAGCAAAATTCGTGGGGTCGTTTACACGAGATGCCCGATGTATTTATTCATTTCGCAAAGTTAATCATTTCGCAAACGATTGTTTTTGTTTCTCTAAAATGTCTGTATCCATCTAGGAGTCACACCAATTCTCCGGCTACCAAATGAAACGGTTATTGAAGCGTAGATTGGTTCAACAGAGTTTAGAGTCCGCGGAAAAAGAAATGGGAGGAAAATCGCTGACGTTGGAGGAATTAGAGAAACTATTGACAGAACAGGGCGTAGACACTGCTAACCGAAACTGTAATTACCGTGTCGCGGGTGACAGTGAGACTAGACTGGTTTACATCAGCGGTATGTTCTTGCAATTTTCTAAAATCTTTCTATCGGCCGTGTCTTCGTGCTCATGAACTGTGTGTTGCAGATAAAAATGCATACATTAAGAATATTAGCAACAACAGTAAACCAAACGACCAAGAGGTTGTAGCTGATAAGGACGAGGCGAAAGAGCCAGTACCTGGCACCAGCAAAGATGTACCAATAAGCGAAAACATGAATGAATACCAGCTCGATGATGAATGGGATAGCGATGTTGAAATAACTGCTACGACCAAGTCTAAATCACCGGCGGAAGAATCGAGTAACGACTCGTACTTCGCAACAGAATGGAAAGAATCGCGACCACCATCTAAAAACTGTTTTGGAAAACACACTATAAACCCTGCGTTGTCTTACATGTTGGAGTATAGCGGATTAACGGAGGCTCAAATCCACACTCTTCTCGAGCAACGCAGTAAAGAAGATGGCAAGGGTTCGCGGGACACCGTAAAAACATCGCTGCAATTCGATCTTTTCGAAACAAAGAGCGGTAACAGCAAAGATAACGAAGACAGTAAAGACTTTACAGAAGTAGGTACCACAGGAGATATAGAATCAGTGAGTATTTCGGAAGTTGGGTTTTCCGAATCGATTGTACAATCTGATGATAACTTGTCGCCTGTCACGATTTCAAAAGCTTCAAAAATAGAGTCAGATGTGGTAACGGTAATCAGCTCAACGGATTCGGATTCGGATTTCATAGAAATAGCAGATGTACCGACGGTAGATTTCGATAGTAGTAAGATCAAGAAGAGTACTTCGCAGGCTATCGAAATAACGCTTAGATCCGATCAAACCATAGAAGATGATATGTTCGCGGACGTTTTTGGAGCACCGAACAACGAGTCAAAGACTGAAGAGGTGGAAGCAATGTCTGAAAATGTATCAATATCTAGTGAACCTTTCGAAATAGTGGAACAAAGATCTCCCGATCACTCAGAGATATTGGAAACCGCTGTTCTAGAGAAAACGATTGTGGAAACGATAAAAGAGAAGGTTCAAGATCCATCTGATACGACGAAAACCAACGACATTGAAACATTGCAAGTCACAGATAATGATACGGATAATAATAACGTTCAAAATGTAAATACACAATTGGAAGATATCGAAGAGGCAGATAGTACAGATGATGCATATAATTCTAGTCAAAACAATGCCGAGATTACATTGATGGATAATAATGCAAACACAAGCGCATGGATTACGGATCCTCCAAACGCGAGCCCTCTTCCAGTGAACGATGATGAATTGTTGTCATTGAAGGTATAATATCATTTGTCTGGGTTTATTTATATTATTCAGTCAAAACGATTGATGCGCTTTGCTTTTAGGCACGTTTAGAAGATGAACAATCAGAATTGGTAACAAACATCGGTAAACTGCAGAGGCAGGGCATCGATATATCGAAACAAGTATCCAGCGAAGCTCAGGTATAGTAATATCTAATATCAATTAATAGATCGCGGATCTATATGCATTTACGCCCAACATTTAAAAATTCCAGCTATATTTCCGAAAACTCCTATGCTCCAATTTGGCTGAAGTTTTTATGACAAAAATGTTGATCGCGAGAAGGATTTTCAGCGACTTGAAATAAAATTTTGTACCATTTCAATGTCATTTCCTACGTTACCAACACAGCTGCGGAATGTAAACAATTTTTCGGGTGATAGAAATTACAATGACCAAAGTTATAAGCTTGGATTAGGTTTTTAGGAAGATTTTATTCATTTGTAGAATATACATATTTAATAAACCGCAGTTATAACTGTGCTGGTAACATAGAAACGCCGAAAACCGTTCTCGCAAGCATGATATAAGTCAATTTACAAAATATCAGCTAATTCGGAGGTCCAGCCGTTTGTTTAAAATGGTTAGAGATGGAGATTTATATATAGATTCGCGATCTATCGGCGATTTAACAATGGAGTACAAAGGGAATCTGCTTGATCGACAGGAACTTTTACGATTATTCGGAATACCATACGTTGTAGCGCCCATGGAAGCAGAAGCCCAGTGTGCGTATTTGGAGCAAGTTTGTCTGACCGATGGCACGATCACGGACGATTCAGATATTTGGCTATTCGGAGGACAATGCGTTTACAAGAATTTCTTCGACAGTACCAAGAAGGTCCTTCGATATCGTTCTTGCGACATACAACACCACTTCAGTAAGCGAGACTGCATATTCTCCAGCAACAGAGTGAAACATACATACTTCAAAGTTCTAGAACAAGGAATAATGTTGTGTTTCAGAATTAACGCGCAACGAATTGATACGATTTGCCTTGTTAGTCGGCAGCGATTACACCACGGGTTTAGCTGGTATTGGACCCGTCACTGCCTTGGAAATATTAGCGGCTTTTCCGTCGGAAGGAGACAATTTACTGCAAGGTTTGACAAGTTTCCGTTCGTGGGTCGCGGCAGGCAGAGCCACGGGTCCTGGAAAAGCTAGTCTGCGAACCAAATTGCAGAACTTGCAAATTCAGAAAGGTGCGTATAATTTTCTCGAATCTAAACGGAGTTCTAATAAGACGAACTATCTTTTTTGCAGGTTTTCCGAGTGAAGCCGTCGTACAGGCGTACCTTGTTCCGAAGGTGGACGAATCAAAGGAAGCTTTCACGTGGGGCAAGCCGAGCACGTTGTTGCTGTCGGATTACGCGAAACAGAAGTTTGGATGGACCAAAGAAAAGTTCAACGAGATCATGAAGCCGATATTGAAAAGGCTGGAAGAGAAACAGGATCAAAAGTTTATAGATACTTATTTCAAACTGCAAAGCGCAGCTCTAAAGTCGATCGACGTGAATCTGAGCAAGCGGGTGCAGAAAGCTGTGCAACGGTTAAACAACCCGAACATGGAAGACGCGACCGAAAGCGTGGAAAGCGTAAAAAGCGCGGAGATCACGCGGCAACCGCTTCGAAAGAAGAGAGCGATCACGTCGACGGAAGCACGAAAGAAGAAAAAGGAGTCGGCGGACACGCGAGAAACAACGGATTCGAAAGCGGCCGAATCGGAAGTCTTTAATGCGTCCGTCGATAAGAAAAATAGTCTGAAAGATTATATACCGCAAAGGGAAAAAGACAAGGCAGAAGCTTTGAAGAAAAAATTGCACGCGATCGAGGTAGTTAGAAAGTCGAAGCAAGGATTGTACAAGACTAAGAAAGTGAAGCGTTGCGTAAGGAAAGTGAAAGAAGAGGCTGGACTTTCGGAAAGCGATAGCAACAGTTCGTAATACCAAAGTACAGAAACGCTGAGCATGCCGATCGTCCACAGCGAATACTTTGGCGAGAGCGTGCTATCGCGGAGCGGTAAGTATTATTTGTGTAAATAATTGAGCAGAAATCTCGAAATGTGTTTTTTCTTTTCTAAATAAATTATATTTCTATGACACGTGTTTGTCGACTTATTTGAGATATAAAAATCAACGACGCATCGTTGAACACAGGTAGCACTTACGCTAGTAGTCTAACAAGAGATGCAATGGATCCACCGAACGTTACGCTTCGGAATGGAGTATAATACACACGTTTCGGTTCAATGTTCCGAATATAGTATAGTTGGACGTTGTCGGTCGTTGTACATTAATTACATTGGTTTCAGTTTTTCTGGTAAACTCTATCCGTTTCGAATGACTATTCTATTAATACTTGTTGAACTTGCTAGCAAGGTATCTAGGAGTATTTTGGCAACTCGCTTGTTTTTAATACTTTATCTACAGGAAATCTGAAAACGTCTCCCTTCCGGTAACAATTCCGAAAGAAAGTTCTACTAGATCGCACAACTCGAGATATTTTCTTGATTGACGCTTGAAATAGCTATTGAAGAATTGATTAAAAAATTAAAAAGTCGACTTCTAAAATAATATTTAACACGCTCACAACTGCGCCCGCATGAAATGAATCATTTTTGTATCACCAGTGGTACATGCGGGCATGAACGTGTTAAATAACAGTCGGTATGTAAAGCGTTAACCGAATCGTTAACGTATCGAGCAACGACTGCTTTCGTTATAAGCTTCGTCTGTCGACGGATAAAACGGGCACGACGCGTATACATACATACATCATGATACTAGGTTCAGTTTCGTTAAATCGTCTAAAAACCGTCGGTTCTTCCTCGCCTCCGGAAATCGGAGACAGCGTACACCTTTCCATTTTGTTTCGACACTGCTGTAATCGCGCTTCCGATCCCAGAGAACGTGCTAACATTATGGCCAATATTCGACAAGTACGCCAATACGTCCGGTGGAAATTCTTTCTCGTTTTGCGCCACCATAGGAAACAACTGAAAGTTTCAAAGGTTCACTTTATTCTTCCGTTCCTGAAGTCCCATCTGTAAAACTTGTGTTTACTTACTTGATGATGAATTCGACGAGTATCGACAGCCTCCGTAATAGTCTTGTTCGCCCAAAGGTTCAACACCATCGCAATGGCGACAGCGGAAGTGATTTTAGTGCCACCCGCGGCGCCGATTACCAGACGAACCTCGCCCTTTTCATCGATCTTTCGAAAAGTTACAACAACATCGTACTCGCATATATATCGGAGAAGGGAAACGCTTTGCCGAATGCAGCGATACTTACAACTATCGTTGGACTCATGGAGCTCATAGGCCTCTTTCCCGGTCGAATGAAATTATTCTTCGACGGTGGAACATCGAAACCATTAGTTATATTCGGGGCACTAAAGTCGTCCATTTCGTCGTTGAATATTATTCCCGAGGACTTCGAACGCAGCATGGCGCCAAATCTGTTTAATCATAGTAAACTTTAAGACGCTGAGAAGGTTAACGACAAAAGCGTTTATGAGTTTACAATAGTGAACGTACACCTGGTTTATAGTGGAGGTTACCGATACAGCGGAGCCATCGGGAGCCAGCACGGACACGTGAGACGTCCCCGAATCCTCCGGCGCGACCGTGACAGCACCGTAGTATTCCGGATTGTTGTGCGTCTGATTGTCCTTGATCTTACTGCGAATCGAATCGGCATAGTCGATGGACGTCAAGTTCTTGACCAATGAGTCTAGACAGGATGATTCTATTAAATTCCATTCCACACCGATAGAGGAAATAGACGTCGAACAGTTAACACGTTCGCTGCCACCAACGAGTTATCTCGTAGGTCTCGTATACTCGTAGTTGGCGCTGTCGTAAAACATTTTATCGCAAAAACCGGCTACGATATAACTCGTATAATTAACAAAGCAATTAAAAATTATCTAAATTCAATATCTCTCCCATAAATACATGTTTTGTATTTTTATTTTACAATTAATTGATTAAGTTGGCGTGGTGGAACCGTTTTTGAAAATGTCGCTTTAAGGACACTGCTACAAGTACGCCATAAATTGTCATTTCGAATCGGATTCAAGTCGATCACGCCGATGCCGACAACGACAACGACGTCCCTCCGTTATCATAACATAATTGACGGCGTAACAAGCAGCAACGGTTTTTATAGGATGGAAAGAGTCAAGTACGTGTAATAGAACCAAGGAGACGCGCGAGAAGCACGCGACCCGTGTGCTATCAAGCATCATCAATTGATTGACGGCGCTCGGACGATAATTAATTATGTGACCGGAATCGCGATCGCTGTCGGTTTCGCGATAATTGAAACCATTTACTGTCGCGCGTCCGTATCTCCGAGCCGCCGTGCGTTAATTATGTCACAACAGAGAAACAATTACGAGCACCCGCTTATCGTTCCCGCTTATCTGGAAGCGGCTTCTATGCTATGTTCAAAGGATTACGAATTATTGACGCAGCTCGACGTCGACGACTCACCAACAGGCACGAACTCTGGATCGGCTAACTCGGTCCTCTTGGCGTAAGCCCATTTGAACGTTTCGACGAAGCGCTGCCACATAACACCCTGGTCGTCGGTGGGTACGATTCCGTTAAGAACATTCATAATGAAAGTTAGGATCGCTCCGGACCCCGGTGGAGGCGCTGTGACAACCCTCATATTCCCTATCTTCGTTTCGAGTGGTGCCGCCCACTTGACTTTGTAATTTCGCAGATCGTCCATCTCCATGATACCTTTCGCCGCTTTGATTTCCTCGATCAGCTTCTCGCCGATGGAACCGTTGTAAAATATATCCGGTCCATGTTCCGCTATCGACTTCAGCGTCTCAGCTAAACGCAGCCTTTTTATCCTGTCGCCTACCTAGCCACAGCAATCTTTCGGCAATCAGAATGATTTCGGTGAATCGGTGGACAGGAAATACTAGTTGCTCGTTACCTTCCACGTGGTGTTCGTAGCCGGGTTGATGAGAATCTCCACCAAAGAGCTCTGCTGCCGTATCAGTTTTTCTTTGTTGGACAAGTAAGTGGACAGGTAATCGTTCACGAGGTTCCCAGTCTCGCACAGGGCGATCGTCGGCTCGAACAAGTCGGACCATTTCAGCTTCCCGTACTGCTGATGAGCTGCCCAGTAACCGGCGAGCTCGCCCGGCACGGCTATCGCTAGGCCACCTTGTGTGTAGAATCATCCCCGAAGAAACTGTTAGATTTCGTTGACCGGTTCGCAGTTGAAATTAATTGAGTCTACACTCACTATACATACAGTGGCTCACGAAAGTATTTGAACGCGCTTTAGAACAGTATAACTTTTGTATTTATAATCGGACCAAACGACCTGATTTTTTTAGAACTTCTTTATTGGAGCTCGTAATAAAGATTTGAAGCAAGTGTTTTGTAGATGTACGGTAGTTGTACATATGCTGAACATTTCATCGAAATCGATTAACATACCCACGAGCTACAAGTGACGCTGTCCAACACCGAATTTGTTCCACAACTACTGTTGGGTGGTTCTTATAGAGATTTTCCCGCTGGTTCTGAATCTGTTTTAATTTTTTTCCTATACGCACACAGTTTTTGAGAAACATGACTTTGAAAAAGAAACATATTTTTCAACTTTACACAAATATTGTGGTGTTATTATAAAAGATATTGAATTGTTCTTTATAGCAAAAGATTCTGTAGACTTTCCCGAATACAGCGATATCAAATATTAATACATTATGATTGTTTGAACATGTTTAAACCAAACTTGACAGGGTGGCTTCTCAAGATAAAAGTCTGCTCTATCGAGTGGTATAGTTCGATTTTCCGCTGGACCCTTATTTTTCGAGACAAATGTAGCCCGTCATACCAAACAACTTTCGTAGGAACACTTTTTTGATAACGACAACGTTTTCCGAGCTCTCCCGCTGATCTCAATACAGCGGGACACCCTGTATATGGCGAGATAGCTTCAATTTAGCCGCTACTCGAAATGATACTTCTGAAAGATAGTATTAAAATGGACCCAGATACCGTTGCCAAGGATTACCAGTGATAAAATAGAAGATCACTCACCGAATTGTGCCAACGTAGCGTTGCCATCAAACATATTCTCCGTCGCTTTCGCGGGAGCCGTCTCTCGAGCATCCAAGTATTTCGCAGTCTTGTTTCGAGCGTCCCATATCGTCATTAAAAATCCACCACCTAATCCCATACTGGAAGACGGTGCGCGATAACGAGATTATTTTACCACTCTCGAATTTGAAATTTCAACGATTTGCCGACGAATTCGCTTACCTGTGCAGAGACGCGACTCCCTCGCACAAAAGCGCGGCTATCGCAGCGTCCACAGCCGATCCATTTTTCCTGAGGATACCCACGCCGATATGAGCGCATTCTTGTCCGTTCGTCGACACTGCAGCCTGCCAAACAAATTCAACGTTTAACTCTGCCCGATACATTTTCCATTTTCCACTTTACCTTCCAGTACTCTCCAAAGTGCGCGTCCGGTTCCGATTCGGATTTCTTCACGAGAAGCACGACCACAACCGCGATGATCACACCTAAAAGAATGGCGCCGATCACTCCTCCGATCAGGAGCTTCTTCTTTCTATGTGGTCTGCAAGAAAACAATATTCGATCATTGCTCCAAAGAAATTTCTAACGATCCGTCGCACAGTGTTTGACCCGAAAAACTGGCGAACACTGTGACAGCTCGTTATTTATGGACTCAACGTCATAGCATTACATGTACAAAATCGTTGAATTCGTGTTAACATCAGCTACAACATTCCGAGATAAGAAACATTTCAACGTTTAAAAAATCAAGGTTACCTCCATTTTCGGTCAAGAAATTTTTTCTTATTTTCAAATATTAATAACTACGCAAATGTTCATGGTGGAAAAGGAAAATGCGTTTATGATAGAAACATTTACACAATTCCCTTAAAACATTTAAAACTCGCTGACAAATGGATGACTACTGCTTCATGAGTTTATAAACGAGGAAAAAAGTGTTGATTCATGATTCCTCGTGTATTCAACTATCTCGGATAACAAAACTATAACGCTTCAGGCAACATTTTTCACGTTGACTTTCTGCCGGCATTTCTGGCCAAATACTTTGCGTCGACAAATATCGATTTTTCGATCGCCGCGCGCCGATTCGTTTGGACTACAGTTCTTATCGTTATCTTCGCTGCCGACTAAAATAACGTGAATAACACCTATTGCACAGATCGATTGTGCCGATTCATGGATTAGGAGCTTGAAATAGTTCGTCGGACTTTAATCACAATTGTTGATTAATCCGTCGATCTCAATGACGATTGATATTTCAGATAACTGCGGGGTATTCCGTTTTTTACCGTTATCCGATTGTTTTGCCAATCGAAGACAATGTAAGAATGCTTTGGCATTTCAAGCGACAGCGATAGACGTTTTCAATGCTTCAGACTGATTCGTAGATCTACCATAAAAAAAACGATGATCTAGGTAGGCAATGGAGTCATCCTTGGCATCGGCGAATCACATACCGGACAAGTGGTGTTGCAACGATTCGAATAAATGAAAATTGCCTACATAGAGGAATGCGTAATGAGTAAACAGAGTACGGGAATTAACCGCCGGGAATTTCCCTCTCTAATTCAACAACGTTTTTTACTCGACTATGGCATTATCGTCGAACAGAATTGCATTACCTATTTAGATATAGTTAATGTCTACATTCGAAGGACGTGGATGAGCAGTCCCATTTTACGCGAAGCGCCATGAAAAATTCGCGATAATTTTGCACGCAGTACCGCATTAAGCCGGGTCTTAGACCAAATTTTATTTGGGGTTCCTTTCTACAAAAATCATAAGTAAAATTCTGTATTTTTATTATTATTCATTTTCTTCTGTACCAAATCCGGAGCCCTCCGAATTATGTGCCTATCGGCGCGCCGTTTGATCGCAACGGTGAATCGACGCTTTTGGCACCTATGTATTTCCGTTGAAATTTAATCTAAACATTGAGTCTAATCGTCTATAAAACTTAGACGTGGCCATACGTCTTCGCAAATGGATCGTTGTCAAATATTTGCTGCGGTAGACTTCAGCATACTTGATGACTCGCGCACACTATTTACTATACTGAAAGAGGATCTAAAAGTCTCAACTCGCTGGAACCGTTTCTCTGTACGTTCGAGAAAAATGGCACGAAAATATTACAGTTAAACGATCGCACAGAGAACACGTCGAACACCGTGTGCGTGAATATTCATACGCTGCACAGCGCGTCGGGACAAGGTAAGAACAAGAACGCTTTCGCTGCGCGGGTTCATCGAAAGCGCGCGGTCACTGAATATAAATTGATTGTGTCGCGCCGCGATAATATTGGGTTTTTGATAACCATCGGAAAATAAAGATTGTTGCGCTGCAAACATCCAACACGTGATTATCGCGCGGCTATGATCTAATGACAATTGCCGTGACATGCAATCGTCCTATTAGAGCGCGGACACATTGTCCGCCGTCTTCTTTCTCCCGATGCCCCGGAACGAAAATAAAATAAACGAAACAAGTATCAAAGTGCCCTAATAAACAACGAGACTTCCCGTAACAAACTAGGTTTGTTACAACATATAGAACATAACCTCCTTGACATACCCTTGATAACCAGAGACACGAAAACGACGAAAATGTTCATTTCATCATAACGATCGCGCAAAATTTCACATAAACCGATTTTACGCCTGGAAAATCGACCAGAGCGTAATCACTGTGTCACGGAGCGAGCGAACGTCTTACGTTTAGAAAACGACCGTGAATCGTTTCGCATCGTCGCACCAGGTCGCACCTTTCGATTAGAACACGATCGTCTAACGTTTACGATATTTTCTATTAATTGAATAAAATTTCTATCCACTTCTGATCATGACGCGCGACTTTCTCAACGACTCGCGGAAACGCGAACGACAGTACACTATGATCGGTTGTTACCGAACATTATTGCGAGAAATAAAGAATAAAGAAATATGTTTACTAACCCGATCATGCTGCGCGTGAAAACACGGCACAGGAGAGCGCTCAACCTTGACTAAACGTTTCGCCAAGCCGATCGTTGTCTCTTATACGTACTCGTTACAATACAGATTCGACTTATTCATCCCCACTACTATCTTACATTTAGCGTATCAAATGTACCACAATTTCTTTGATCTCCATGATAAAGCGAAGCCAACCATCTCCTCGCCATCGGCTTCCGTTCTGTAATCGATGTACCGATCGATCACCAATTCAATTACAAGTTACAAACTATGTTTACCCAATCTTTATTACTCGCTACGGATATTAAAAAATTTACCGCTAATTATATTTCGCTACACACGTCGGGTTTACTACTGGTTTAAAAATCATTCACAAGATACGAGCCACGGTATACTATTTACAACTTTGATTTTTCCGCGCCGAACAATAATTGTGTATACCGTATCTCGGTTAGGGATTCGTTTATTGTTGCACTCTTTCCCGATAAGGGAAAATGTGGTAAAAATTACTTTAACACTGCACGATAAATTGTCGCGTCGCGAACATTTGAGCATACGTTGCACGCGTGTTTTTTTTATGATATCGTTTATTCGTGTTATTAATTCGATGACTTCCATTCTCCGAATAATGAAACAAGAAATAGAGAAAACTCGAGTCATTCCTCTTTTGAAATAGCGCTGGAAAAAAGAGTCGATTCATATAGGACGCGTTGCGTTACCCTCTACCGGCGACGAGCTGAAACTCGTCGTGCAGATGAGTAGCAATTGGTAGCAATCGCTTTGAAAAACGGGCAAGTCATTTCGTGCGTCTAATAGGTTCGTTGTTCTTTCGCAAAAGTTGAGACGATGTCAACCAGGTACGACAGGGCCATCACGGTATTTTCGCCGGACGGGCATTTGCTCCAGGTGGAATATGCTCAGGAAGCAGTTAGGAAAGGTTCCACGGCGGTACGTCCGTAAATCTAGCATAACCTCCTTCGTGTTTGCAGTACACTTCGGAGTGTTCATTCTGTATTTTCAGCGTTGAACACGCCGGTTTTCCTTTTGTACAGTATTTCGATGCCCAGTCTCATTTTATCGCTTTGTCTTTGACGAGTTCGTTTTGTTTATTTCAGGTCGGTGTCCGCGGCAACGATGTTGTCGTTCTAGGCGTTGAGAAGAAGTCTGTCGCGAAGCTGCAAGAAGAACGCACAGTCCGCAAAATATGCCTTCTGGACGAACACGTTGTGATGGCGTTCGCAGGTTCGATTCTAAATCTTATCGACGTTTGTTTACCGAGAGCCTAACCATGTTCTTACTCTTAGGTTTGACTGCGGATGCCAGAGTCTTGATAAATCGTGCTCAAATCGAATGTCAGAGTCATAGATTAACCGTAGAAGATCCTGTTACTTTAGAATATATAACCAGGTATATAGCAGGTAAGACAATGTATGATTCGTCTATGAAAAGAAGGCGCATGACGTCTGTACCTGACTCTGTACTTTGCGCTACACGTCTTAAAGATCCCCCGTTGTCTCAGTGTCGAAACGTGCCCCTTCTTTTCGTGAACGAATGGTTGTTACGTATTTGTTTGCGTGTGAATAGAACGATAAGCATGTACGATATTTCCAGGCTTGAAACAAATGTACACACAAAGTAACGGTAGGAGACCTTTCGGAATATCGTGTCTCTTAGCTGGGTTCGACTACGACGGAGTCCCACACCTGTACCAAACAGAGCCTTCTGGAATTTACTACGAGTGGAAGGTACATCCTTGACGCGATTTTTCAAAATTTTGAAAGCAATGTAAACAAAGCATTTGTTTCTCTGTTCAGGCAAACGCCACAGGTAGAAATGCCAAAACTGTTCATGAATTTCTACAAAAATATTACACGCCGGAAGAAGTGGCGACCGAGAAAGGTTCGATAAAACTAGCTATCAGAGCTTTATTAGAAGTAGTGCAATCTGGGCAAAAGAATCTAGAAATCGCCGTGATGCGACGCGGTCAACCTTTACAGGTATAAAATTTCGAGTATAGTTCGAACCGAGTTGATTTAGAAACATGTTATTTATCGCGAACCTATTTATCGTTGCAGATGTTAGATTCCGATACTATCGAAAAGTATGTTACGGAAATTGAGAAGGAGAAGGAGGCGGAAGCCGAGAAGAAGAAGCAGAAAAAGTGATGTCTCTGTAGCGAGCCGAGCTTTTGCAATTCATTCGTTGTTTCATATAAAATAAATACACAGTGCATAGCTAAAAACTGGAACAAAAATATCGACATTCTTTTTTTATTTATACTTTATAGCTGTGTCCATAAAAATTATGTATACATTTGCGTATATTTTTAAATACACAATATGAAATCGAAGCTGTAATGTACAGCATCTCAATTGTTTCTTATTCGTGCGTGCGATTCCAATGTAAACAAACAATTCCAGAGTTCTTAGAAAGAGATTTTTCTTAGTGAATTTCAATAAACCTACATTCTTTTGTACAAATTAATTTAATACAAATATATTTATAGTTCGAATAAGTGTCTACCACGATGGTTGAACAATTGGAATGATGGGAGGTTCCGTAGGGTTTCCCAGGATTTATTTTCCAAGTCAACCACCGCCCGAATCTCTTTGAAATCACCAGCGATATACATGACACCGTACATAACCATAAATAAGCTGACAATGCCTTGTATCAAGATCTGCAATAAATACATATTATCTCGTACTAATCATGTATTGTATGAATTAAATTCGACGATCGATTAATACTTACATCAATTGGCAAAGTAGTAAACTCTTGTTCCGTTATTCGTAAATAAGAACGATCTACGAAAATGTCAATAGTTAACCTAACATATATAAACATGTGTGTAGCTGAAACGTTAAATACGAAGGTGATACATACGTTGTGCAGCCGAATAAGCAGCATGCAGTATCGACACCAAACCTATTACCGTTATAAATCTATGTAATGCTGAAGCAGGCATCGTGTTTATTGTGACACCTCAGAAATTTCTCGCAAAAACAATCATCTGTTCGATACGAGTTAAACTGATCGCAACGCTTCAGTAGTTCAGTAGTGAAACGTACAACTAAACTGGACTTATGCGCGTGGGAACTGTCATTTTCATATACAACAAATGTATTTCTAAACAATAATCTAAACTTGAAAGAATAAACGTTCTAAATATTATGCTGTCTTTTTATAATTGTTTTAGATAATCCTGTAGATTATGACGAGCAAATGTTAAACTTCATTTCAGAAAACCAAACATTTTTAACTTTTTGTTATATAATCCTGTAGATTTTGATGAGAAATCCAAGTTTTCACTAATTCAAAAGTTATGCGTGTTTAAAGTTGAGCGATTTTAGACGTTTTGACAGATATGGGCGCCGCCATGTTACCATGTATTCAAATATCGTCCAATGAGGAAGGTTGGTCGAGGTTAGGTGGTTCTTGCCGGAATTTGTATCACGTCTTATGCGAAAAACGGCAAGAATTATACACCCCCTTCCAAAAACTAGTGTTTTGATGCGTTTCTCTTATGATTGTTTAATTTTCGGGGGCTGGAAGAATGCACTTCAATAATTACAATAGCGTTACTGAAAATAAAAAAATATGGAGAAGCTCTCGCTGTTGTTCTTGTAGCTACATGTGGATGTGACGCAATAAAAATACAACTACATAGAAAAGGTGGGAGATTTGAAATGTGTAATATTTATTCTGAAAATTGATCACAAAATAATCAAATACAATTTAAAATATCCTGGCATAGACGAAAACTATATCCACGAGCATAGCTTGAAACTTTCGCCGTAGATGGCGTCATGACGGTTCTTTTTTTCATTAGATTCACTATCACGTATAAAAATCAAATATCCATCACAACTGATCACAACCGTGACAGCTGACAATTATAGATTCGTATATTTCGGATTCCAAAATTGGCTGACAATTCGATACTAATGGAGATAGCGTTCAGTCGCGAGGATTTGAACACTTGTTTTAGGGAAAGTTACTGGTCGTTCCCATCGCTGTTTCTGTCACTGTATAAATGGTAAACAATGTGAAGTATGTAGCCGAAGGTAAACGTATCAAATTTGATCGCCCCTTCGCGTGTGCCGAGTTAAACATGTTTGTTTACAGTTGATAATCGTCCGAATAACAACAAACATGATGGATTACGAATTTAAAATGAAAACCCAGAAAGATCGAACAAAAGTGGAAGATCTTTTCGAGTTCGAAGGATGTAAAGTTGGACGGGGCACTTATGGGCACGTCTACAAAGCCCGTAGGAAGGAAGGGTTAGTGGGCTTTTCTAACCTATCTTGTAAAATTGCTCAGCGTATTATTGTCTTCTTTCGCGTTTTATTCCGATGTGTCTTTAACAGAAAAATTCCTTTCACGATAAGAGTATAAATTATATTCGACTGTTTCTGTTTAATCGTATCGTGGCACAATATCAACGTCTTTCAGACATTGTTTTCTGATTTCTCTAGTGTACCGGATGGCGAATTAAAATCTCGACCAGACACAAAGGATTTTGGTTTAAAACAAATCGAAGGCACGGGTCTTTCAATGTCCGCGTGTCGCGAGATTGCTGTAAGTATTCTCTCTTTGCTGCTCGATGTACGGAAAGCCTTCATTTTAATGGAATTTTATTTACAGCTACTAAGAGAACTGAAACATGTTAATGTGATTACTTTAATCAGAGTTTTCTTGTCCCATAATGACCGTAAGGTTTGGTTATTATTCGATTTTGCGGAGCACGATTTATGGGTACGTCTACATTTGTAGGGAAATTTATTTTGTTCGAGCAAACAAATCTATAACAACTTTATTCTAATTTGTAGCACATAATAAAGTTTCATAGAGCTGCCAAAGCTAATAAGAAACCTGTTATGGTTCCAAAGGGTATGGTAAAGTCTTTGCTGTATCAAATTTTAGATGGTATTCATTACTTACATTCCAACTGGGTGCTTCATAGAGATTTGGTAATTATCAAATTGTTCATAAGAGCACGATATTACTCTTTAGAATGACTACAAATGTTTATGGCGCTTCAGAAACCAGCAAATATTTTAGTAATGGGAGAAGGTAACGAAAGAGGACGCGTGAAAATCGCGGACATGGGATTTGCTAGGCTGTTTAACGCTCCTCTAAAACCACTGGCTGACTTGGATCCTGTGGTAGTGACATTTTGGTATAGAGCTCCGGAATTACTCTTAGGGGCTAGACACTATACCAAAGCTATAGGTATAGAATTCACGGTAGAACGGAATTGTCCAGTCGTTTTTCTTACCTTTGTCAATGTTACTTTTATTGTTTAGACATTTGGGCTATCGGTTGTATATTCGCGGAACTTTTGACGTCGGAGCCCATATTTCATTGTAGACAAGAAGATATTAAGACTAGCAACCCGTATCATCACGATCAACTGGATAGGTACAGGATGTATATTATTATACGAACGAATGTTAATTCTTTAGTACGAAATAAAATGTTGGAATTGATTGACACTCAGGATATTTAACGTGATGGGATTTCCTCTGGAAAAGGATTGGGAAGATATCAAGAAAATGCCGGAACATCCGACGTTACTCAAAGACTTTAAAAGATCCAAGTGAGTACCGGTTCGGAAAGTCTCGATCTAAATGGTGTCGAAAATCAAACTTCAACGTGAATGTCTTTTTTTCTCGTAGTTACGCAAACTGTTCTCTGACGAAGTACATGGATCGGCATAAAATTAAACCCGATAGCAAGGCGTTTAACCTGGTACGACGGAACTAAGTATTTCGTTCGCGTTTCTCGTGAACAGCCGACATTATGCGTTTCTTGTTTCAGCTGCAAAAATTGTTAATGATGGACCCCAATAAACGAATCACGTCCGAGCATTCTATGCAGGATGCTTACTTCCAGGAAGAGCCATTGCCGACGCAGGAGTACGTGTCTCGGCTTTTCGACGCGATTACGTTCGGTGTCTGTTTATCCGTCTAATATTTGTCGCATCGTTACAGCATATTCGCCGGATGTCCTATTCCGTATCCCAAGAGAGAGTTTCTAACGGACGACGACACAGAGGAAAAGACTGAAAACAAAGCTCGACAGAACCAACAGCAAACGGTAGGCTTACCCGTTCAATCGTCCCGACGGGTGTTCTCTCAGATTTTCGATAAAATTGCAGCAGCAGAATCAACAGCAACAAGGAAACGGTGACCACAACCACGGACAGAATGCGAAACGAGTACGGCTGAACGGTCCGCACGGGGCCCCGGAATTTCATCAGCATCAAAGCCACGCGATGACCCACCAACAGCCGCCGGGAATGGTTTACTCTACTGCCCAACCAACCCAGCCGTCGAACTTTCATCAACGTTTCTAAACGATCTCTCGATAACGAAATAAAACGATTCGTCGGTTGACTCGTTCGGTCAGTAGATTGCTAATTTAATCGATTACTGTATCCAACTAATGAGAAAGTCAACGATTCCTGTATATTCCATTACAGTATAATAGTAAAATTTTATTTATATATATACATACACCCAGATATACGCAATTTCTGCGTGTGCACTCGAAAAGCATCGTCACCTACTCATTTCCACGATTTCGTTGCGACGTCTTGCGAATTATTGCGATCTCTTACTGCAATTTCTGGGAAAAAAAGACACGAGAACCTGGAACGATTTTATCGAGGGAAGACCGGTCGAAAAGGGAATCGGTGGAAAGAAGCGACAGAGGAAGAGTGAAAATCGGCGTGAAACGAAAGAGAAAGAGAGAGGAGAGGGATACGCGGACGGAGAGAGAGAGTAGGTTTCTCTCCTTTCGCGGGGGATCGACGAGGAAGGAGTAAGACTGTGATTTAGCGGAGGGGGATTACGCATGCGCCGTAAATCATTTCGTAGCATCGGAGCGGTGTGTCGCGCGCTCCTGAAACGCAGTTTCCGCGAATCGGCGATCGACGAAAAAAGTGTGTGTGCGCGCCGCGTCGCGACGTCGCGTGCTACCTGCGTTCAGGATGCCAATCGAGCAAAGGATCCTCCGTTCGTCGCGTCGGTCAACCTGTTGATCGGACTAGTAATCTAAAGGTGAGAAGAACGCATCTCCAGGATCGATCGATATAGTCCTCATCGATTTTCATTTTCATCGGATTCCGAATCGTGTGTCCTGCCGCGCATCGTTCGCATCTGCATCCGCACTCGCATTTGTTTCCCTTATACGTCTGCGCGCGCGTTACTTTGTCCGCGATCCCGTTGACAAGACCCAGCTCGCAGAGAGTGTCACTTTGAATTTCAAACGAAGATACGCGGCCCCCCTACTCAGCCGAGCGTGTACCGCGCGCGTTATTTTCCATTTCGAATCGCGGAGCGTTTTCGCAACGCGTCCAACGATGAATCCTAATCGCGCGCGCGCGCGCGAGTACACGTATAATTAAGCGTTGCCAATCCTACCGGTGAGCTTTCCTACCTAGCGCTCGCACGCGCTGATCGGTTCAATTTTTTTTCACGATATCGCATCAACGATTCGCGTGCGCGCGCGCGCCTGCACCTTTGTGTCGAGGTCGCAAACGTCCGAAGAAAGTTTATAGTCGTAGAGCAACCGAGTACTTGCCGCATCGCGATTGCAAACATGCGGCGTTCAGAACTGAGCTTCGGGCCTCGCGTTACATAACTCGAAATTTAACGGCCGGTGTTTTCATTTCGAAACACTTTCGTTTTCGCGCAGCTTCGACCTTTATTCCGAGAGAAAGAGAAAGAGAGAGAAAGGGTGGGAGCGAGAGGAGAGAAACGAGAATTACAAGCCGCGCGAATATGCACACGGCTGGAGACGTCGACGAGCCTCATAGATGCAAAAGTAAAAGTAAAGGGGGGACGATCCTGACCACCGTGTCTCGCGACCAGTCGGGGCCATGACCACGTTGCGACAAGGTAACCACAGTTGCCTTCTATCGTCGTAGAATGATTCGAAATCCCCGGCTCGAACGATCAACGATCCATGCGCGCAGGTGTGTCCCGCCGCCGGTCCTTCCTCGATCGTGTCTCGCCTTCGAAATATCGGCGGACGTTCCTATGTACGAACGTTGAGACATCACTGGTCGAAAAGTCCTGGATAGAATCGCCGTTTCACACGGCGACGCGTCATACAGCGAGATAGAAAACATCCGGATGTCCCTGATCACGGCTATACATGGACATTTAGAAACAGGCCCCGTCCACGCACGGTTTTTCTCGAAACGGACCGACAATCGCGAAACGACGAGATACCGAAATGGCAGCGGGTCTCGCGCACGTGCGCTCCTACCGATCTCACGGCTACCAACGGAGTCCGGGGTCGCAGCTGCGCGATATCCATTTTCTCGGAGCGTTTCATCGAAAACTCGGCCCCCTGTATGCCCTCGACTTTGATCGTCGGCCGATTTCAGAATCCTCGCGCGTTCCTCTCCGTCCTCTGAGGAGGATCTCGTTCTGTCGCTTTTTCCGGGTTTTCGGACGTGGCGAGAGAGAAACGGCATTGGGCGACAGCCGAAACTTCTTTTGTCAGAAGTGAAAGACGTGGGAAGAGAGGAGAGCAGATAGTAGTCGGCGAGAACACGCGCGCGCGCTCGCGCGATTGAAACAGAACGAGAACGAGAGACAGAGAAGAAAGGCGAGGTCAACAAGGTACCCGATATGGTATCCCGTGTCCGCCGTGAGCGTTATTTCATATAGTATACGTGTGCCTAAATGCACACCTATACGACACACATGCTCAGGCGAATTCGTGCGTACGTCCACAATGGCTTGCTCTCCGGTTTGCCTACTATTAGCAGTCGTCGCGACACGACAAACCATCGAATCGCGATCGAACGCGCGCGCGCCAAGTCGTTTCTCCGTTCGAACTTGGGCGCGATCGCCGCTCGATCGCGAACGTCACCGAAATTTTCACCCTGGCGCCAAAACCTTTTCCTTCTCCTCCTCTCTAGTCTGTCGCGACTTTCGCGTCGGCTAACGTAATCTTTTCCGCCTAGACGTCGACCCACGCCTGCAACCGACGACGATCGATCTCGATTCCGATTCGTGTCGTTCGGTTTCTCGGCGGACGGTCGGGAAGGTAGGCGCGCTGGATTTCGTTGTCGAAAATCTCGTTTCCCGTGGTCGCGACCTTTCCGGATAACCGGCGGCAAAAGTCCGCCGCGAGAGCCCGTGGCCAACACAAAAAACCAGATCGTTTCGTTGATTTTTTCCTCGTTTCGATCGCGGCCTTCCTAAGATGGCCAGCGACCGTAATTGTAGACACGCGAGTGCGAACTTCGAGGTCGTCGGCAGGAACGACGATTGCAGGAAGCTCCGATGGCTTAGTACGGCTGCAGCAAGGCGTACTAGCATGAATCATTTCGTCCAGCTTTTATTGGCCGGTGCGCGCGCTCGGAATTATACTCGCGAATCTTCCTGCCCGATTCCGATTCCAATTCCGATTCCGACTTCGACTCCGATACCGAATTCGAATTGAAATCACGATCGAATTCCTCGTCCATTCCGTTACCATCTACGGGACGCTCGATGCTTCGATCATCCGATCAGCATTTCCGGTGACTCGGAAGATCAGAGCGACGGGGTTTGATCGACGGGAGTCGAATCGCATCCTTTCGAAGGAGAGCCTTTCGGTCTGTTTGCGATTTATCGCGGGTCTGTTTGCATCGTGGTCCTTAATATTCGAGAATCTATTTTTAAACGTGACTAGAGGTATGTGCATGCGTACAGTGACGCAATCCTATGGTCTTTCCCCCTCTTTCTCGTTCTTCCTCTCCCGCCCTTTCACTCTTACTATCTCGCGCTTTTTCTCATTTCCAGCTTCCTCTTTCTCTCGCCGACCGCCTCATCGTCGTTCCTTTCTTCCTTTCCTCCTTTCTTCTTTCCTTCTTTTCTCGGACCCCTTTCCCATGTTTCTACCACACTCTCGATCTCGATCCCGATCCCGATCCCCAATCTACATCTCGATCTCGGCAGGTGTTCCTCACGCGAAGTACGCTATTTTCTTCGGACACGAAAACCGTTTGACCGCGCCGCGAGTCGCACGTGGACCGCTACGCGCCTGTGAAAATTCGCCTACCGGAAACGGAGTGGATCGAACAGATACAGGATAGTCAGTTCACAGAAATCACCACTGGATATTGACAAAATTATTTTTCTACGGTTTTGAGCTTGTTTGGGGTTTTCATTGTTAGAATACAAGTCAGTTTTGTAATTTCGTCGAAAATGTTGATAACAAATAGCGATATTTGAAATCTGTTTTCGCAGATCCTTATAATAATTCACACAACTTAAACTATTCCTGTAGCTATAATTGTTTCCAAGATATTTTATAAAATATATCTTTCGAATGTACTTTTTTAAACATTAATTTCGACCTGATTTGCTACGTTCTGCAGGCTCGGATTGCGAAAGTCTAAACTTTTCATGTATTAAATCTCTAAATATAAAAATCAACTAATCGACTGCTTGACTGAAAGAAATTAATGGATAATTTAGAGGTATTAAGACTGAAACATATATTACAAGATCCTATATTAATAAATTGTTGTGATCGAACAAATGCCAATCCAATAACGTTCAGTCTAAGTTTGCCTAATCCGTAAAGATTATTAATTAAGGTTCGTTGGCATAATTCATTGACAAAGTTAGTTTTTGCTGGTTTGAGAACAAATTTTCTCCAGCTAATTGTGGCGATCGACCATTGTGGGACGACTCGGCTCCCCCGGTGCAGTTGGCATCGTTTCTCCAAGTTCATGAATTCCCTTCGCGTTTATTTTTGTTCACCGAAGGCGACAAAAGTGAAAAAGGCCGTGTCCATTACGGAACGACGAACGATGCGTCATTTTGTTTCGAGCGGCAGGTTTACTTGCCTCGATTCGCCTCGACTCGCCTCGCCTCGCGCACGGAATACAGAACCGGCGAGAACGTTTGTTTTTGCATCTTTCGGGAGGAAATTCACTCGGTTCGTCCTGTTTCAGGCTGGAGGCACGATTTCCACAAATGCGGTCAGCATGGACTCCAATGTTGGTCTCGACTATATCGTGGACAATCCCGATTACTGCGTCAAACTCGCTTCGGGTAAGTCCGAGACGAACAGCACACCTCCAGCAATAAAAGAGAGGGTAGAAATACACATTTCATTTCTTAACGCAGAAATTCTTAAAGCAAATGGGAAAATCAAACGTAGGAATTCAAGGAATTTCATATGGAATTTGCTATATAAACTTCAATATTGTGAATCTCTTTTTTCTTCTTCATTGTGTATCATATAAATTAGTAGACTGCGGATCATTATGTAAAATAAACAATGTTTGCATTGATTGCAGGACACAAGAGCCAAATATAAATTGTATTCTTCTCTTAATCATTCTCTTAAGCTGAAAATAATACATTTCTGTCCTTAAATATGTTTGATATATCCACTGCTTTAAATTGTACGTGGCCATTTTGATCATGAATGCATAAAATCCGCAGTCTAATAATTGGACTGCGGATCTTTGTGCAAAATAAAAATTGTCTACATCGATTGCAAGAAATAGAAACTAAATTCAACGTTGTTTCTTCAATCTAACAAATTTTTCAACAATTCTGTATTTCATCTACTCAATTCTGCTATAAATGCACGAAGATCCGCAGTCTAATCATAATTCAGACACAAACACCTCAAAAACCTTTGACACACTAACAAAATAATAAATTTCAGTTTTAAAAGCACGTGTAACAACTTTCCAGTACGGTCGACTCGTGAAATACTTGTTAAACGAAAGAAGAAAAGTGTGTTAATCGGTACAATACTGATGTAGAATCATTGTTAAAAGTAGAATAGTGTGCGTTGGTCATAACCTTGGTTAGGTCTCATGTTTCTACCCTCCCCTGTGCTTGATCGCGAGTCACATAACCGATCGCTGCGTTCAATTCCGATTTCAGCTTTGGACACCGCCTGTCCCTCGGTGAAGAAACAAGTGGTGGATCTGCTTTCGGCGCTTTGCGTGTACAGTCAAGATGGAAGGCAGAGAGTTATCGACACTCTTCACGCGTACCAGGTGCCGAGCACGTTCAGAACTTGCCAAACTCTCCCGAGGCCTTCCTTCGGCAAACACGAGAACGGTTCTCGGTCTTCGCTGACGCTCGTACGGTTCAACGAAATGTACAATGTACATACGCGAGCGCGTTTTCTACCACAGCACGGTGGGGTCGGAGTGAACTGGTTAGGACATCAGCTTGATAAAATAATTAAAAGAAGAAGAAGGGAGTTCTTTTTGTGATTTTTTAAACGTCAAAATGTATATTTCTTGTATGATAACGTTGTGGCTGACGTTAAACGAATCCAACGATACATAACATGATCTCGAGCCTACAAACAACGCTAATTCCAGCGGCTTTTCGCCAAATACCCCACTGTGCGTTGGGTAATTCGCGGTGTTGATACGCAGCCGCGACGAATCTCCCGGCTTATCGGATGTTGATGTTAATCAACGCGATACAGAAATTTGCGTAGAGCGAGGACGAGCGAGCGCGCGCGATAACGAGAACCGTCTCGATGTGGTTTCGACGAGGACGATGTTGATGAAACGACCGAATTTGAGGGAACGTTTGCAGGAACGCAAAGGGGAACGGTACAGGTTGCGGATCGTGGTGGACGAGCTTCGGAAAGCGACCGCGGAGGATTATCGGACAGGGCTGTTGGCTTTCGTCAACTGTTTGGTGATCTCCACGCCGGTGCTCAAGGATCGCATACGAATCCGCAACGAGTTCATCGGTTGGTAGTGCAAGAACAACAGCTTCCTCTCGATCCGTGAGAGGACAAGCGCCGATCGGAGAAACTGACCACCGGTCTTTTCCGTTTCAGGGCTGAAGCTACTTCCGGTCCTGAACGAGCTGCGGTGAGTACTCTTCGACGACCTGGATTCGCGGTATTAACTGATTAACAGCTTAACATTGTTGAATAATAAATAATAATGAACGTTACGAAAGGGCGCCTTATTGTACCCACACCTTCTCATTTGCACCTAATGCAACGTTAATGTCGCACATGCATCGAGCGCCGTACGCATCAAGCCAGAACCATTAAGCAATTTGTATATCAAGGATTGGTTGACTAACGAGCGAAGCATTCATTCAGCCTGTACAGCGCGCAGCAAATTGCATGCACTAATCCAAATACACTGGTGAACTACGTTATTATACATGGTTGTTATCATTTGGCTTTTCAAAATTCGTCGATTTGACAGAATTATAATAAGAAATGTTTAACTCCGTTATTTCTTGTCACCCTGTAAGACTATTTCATTCTCTCGGTGGCGTCTGTGTAAATAGTACGTGCAACAATTACCGCTACCGTCGCGAAAAGAAAAAGAGCAGGAACAATGGCGCGTCGGGGAAGTATTGCTACAAGAATTGTTTGCCGTCGTCAGTGTGGTGGAGGTTCGGTGATGTTACGGACGGGTACTGCTTATATGTACCAGGAAAACAGAAATTCAGTTTATGGATGGCCGAATTAATTGTACTAGTTACTTTAAATTAATCGAAGAGCAGATTCGGACTTGTACTAGAAGATTAGCTGGAGAAAATTTTATTTCCCAGGCGAGACTTACAAAAGATTCCTTTAGTACGTACCAAAAAACACGCCAATATTGATTGGCCAGTACCTACTAGAAAAAACATTACTAGTTTTGTTACGATCATTTTTTCCATTCGAAAAGATAGTGTTTTATAATTTTGTTTGTTTATAATTCAGTGAAACGAAACATTCTACTTTATACATATGTATGACGCTGTTGACGCTGTTTAAATTCCTGTTCTCATTCATTCTCATGGCGTCTTACAATTTTGTCCATCAGTGTATCCCTCTTTTCCGGGATACCGTCGCCATTGAGTCCCGATAGTTTGCACAGTCTGCAGCGTCGGTGTACGCATCACGATCCTGCGCCTGCCACGTTCTTTCTGTTCGCATTGTTGTGTAAACAATGGCCCGCCGAGCAACTGAACCGCAGAGGAAAAGACACGCGCGCTCGCGACAATTATTTGTGGCGAATCACGATGCGTCGGCTTCGCGTTCGTATCCGTTTCTTTGGTCTCCGTTTAAATCACTCTCTACACCACAGTCTACAGGAATAGTACGATCTGTCATTCCTCCGCGGGATGACGGCCGTGCAAACTATTCTCGATCGAACAAAACTATTCGAACGAGCCGCTTTAACCCCTCGCGCCCTACCATTTTCTTTACATCCACCACGATCAGAAGTTCGTCGTCGTTCAGAATTTCCCACAGGAAACGGAGAATTCCTATTATTTATATACAGTGGCGTACATATTACCCTATGGGCAACTTGGGAAAATGCCCGAGGCTCCAAGATCCAAATTCTACGTTTTTCTCATAAAGTTATTTAGTTGGGGTAAGGGGCCCCGAAATTCTACTTTGCCCAAGGCCCCAACTAGCCATAACGCGCTACTGTTATATATTTTCTCATCTGTTTCGTTCACAGAAGCGATAAGGTAATTCTCGTCTTACTAAATAATCTCCAATCATTTTTAAACAGTAGAATGGCGCCAGTCACCGGTGACCATCGATCGATGTGCTAATAAATAGAATTTCATTTCAAAATGCGTTTTTCTCCGATCTTCGCCGAAAGGGACGCAAACCGTGAAACGAAGGCGGGTGTCCTGCGAGAATGCTCGTGTGGAACAGCGTCGCGCGAGGAAAGGGGAAAAAGAAAACGCGAAACATCCGCCTCGAAGGCTCGAAGGGAGCGAAGAGAGCCCGAATTAACTCTTCGCGCGCAGTGCACCTGCAGCTGCGACTCGCGCCGCGACTCGCTGGAGATGCTACCGCGATCTTCTTCCGACGAGTCAGTTCTCCCGTGCAGTTACAGTTTCTCTCGCGGCCCACGTCCACGGTATCGTAAACGACGCATCCGACCGGCTTCCGATCAGCCTCGATAGTTTCGACTCGGACGATTTCGCGTCGCTGGGTAAGACGCAATCGTACGTGGAGCGAATTCGTCGAAACGATTTTCGATCCCGCGCTCCTTTCTCGACTTTCGCCGCTCGCCGGGGCGAAGGATCGTCGAGCCGCAACGAAGACGTCGACTATTTTCGGGCGTGCATCACGGAGACGGGATAATTCGGCTTCCCGTGTTTCCCCAAACTCTCCGTGCTGCGACGGAATTCTTTCCGGTATTCGGCCTCGCGTTGTGTTTGACACGTGGTCACCGGCGCTGTGGAATTCCTTGACAAAATTGCACTAAATTTATGAATGCAGGAATTAAACTAGATCGTCGTGAACAACTCTGATCCTTTCTGTGATTTAAATGGGCGGAGAACACGTAAATAAAATTCGCGTGGCAGTCACCGTGTTAACGAGACATCATCCGTCCTTGCTCTTCTCGTTCGCACGCGAGGCGCGCGTGCCGGTATATTAGATTATGAGGAACACGTATTTACGCTCCGGCCGTGTAAGAATAAACGGATAACGGATCGCACGTTCCAAACGGAAGCGACACCGATTCATGATTCTGTCAGGTCGCGCGGATGTAACGCCGAAGCGCGAACAACAAGTCTCTTTTATAAGCTACCAGGAAATCGAGAGATTCATTCGCGAAGAATAGGCAGAGAAAACGAGAGTAAGAAAGAGAGAGAGAGAGTGTGTGTGTGTGTGCGTGCGCGCGTGTGTGCGAGAGCGTGTGTAACAGAGAAAAGGAAAGCCGGGGCGGAGAAATTGAAATGCTAGAAAAGACACGTGCGTCGAGTGGGAGACGAAAATAGAGCGAACAACTGAGAAACTCGTAAAATGTACCGGGATCGGGAAGGTGACGGCGATTGTTCTTGCAGGAAAAGCCACGCTCCGGATCTGAGGGTTCAGCTCGACGTGTTCGACGACCAACGAGAAGCCGACGAGGAGCTGTCGAACCACGGGCCACCGGGGATCGACCTTTCTTCTCACGTGGACGTGTTCTACGCGATCCTCGGACAAGTAAGAGAGCGCCGAGCGCCACCAAACCGATGTCTAAATCCGTGGAAAGGTAAATCCGAGGCTCGTCTGCTCCGCAGATCGCGGACACCCCGCAAGAGATCCCATTCCTGAGCGTGCTCCAACATCTGCTGCGCCTGGACCCCAAAGACCCCGCCAGCGACCTAGCATGGGACACGGCGGAGACGTTGGTGCATAGAGCGACGCTTTTAGAAAACCGAGAAGACGCCACCAAGTTGCTGCGATCGCCCAGTCTCCAGGTAATTTTAACAAGCCTCGCTCCCTCTACTACTTTCCTCTTCCACCAACTAGATCTCGTTCCGTTAATCCTTCAGGGACGACATCAGCACATCATACTGACGAATATTTGAAAATTGATTGCACGTCGTGCTTTTATACTTCACCAGTTACATTCTAGAATTTGAACATAGTTATGAAAAATATCAAAAAGTCTAGAACACCAATAGAGTACAACGTCAAACATTACACTGGAGGTTTCTATGCAAAATAAAAATTATCTGCACCGATTACGACAAGAAAAGAATCATTTTAATAAATCGAGACTGATGCATTAAAGCTTTTACATTCTTTTAATTAGTGTTGTATAAAGCTCGAGTCCTCGAAGCTCCAGATCTCAGTCTTAAAGACTAAGTTTCTATAGAAGAACTCTTTATACAACACTACTTTTAATCCGTCTACCATTTTTAATCGCACTGCATAAAATCCGCAGTCTATCGGTCGCGACGATCGACCGTCGTCGCCTTCGAAGGGTTAAGAGGGCGGATTTAATTTTTAGGACTAGTGCGAGGTCTAACGATCCGGTGGACTTACAGGCCGTTTCTTTTACAGACGAATCTGTGCTGTCATTGTAGAGGCAACGAACAGTCTTGCGGAACGTCTCGGAAGGCGTCGCTGCCCGCGAGCAATTCGACGAGCAATCCAGCGACGGTGACGGTGACGAACACGTCGTCTTCCCCGCCTTTGCCACCTTTGCCGCCGTTGCCGCCCCCGCCACCGCCTCTCGATCCATCAGTGGCACCGAACTCGTCGAGCCAAGGCCGGTTTTTCACGCCACCTCCGCCTCCGCCGTTTCTTACCGCCAACGCAACGCAAGCCGATGCATCGATGGAACCGCCGCCGCCCGTGCCCCCGCCGTTGCACGTGGCCCCGGTCGCACGGGCGCCCACCCCCGAGCCGCCGAATAACCACGCGAGGCTGCTCCCGCAACAGGAAATACCCACCCCCAAGGCGAAAATGAAAACCATCAATTGGAACAAGATACCCAATCATAAAGTACCTATTACTACTGCTGCTCCTGCTTGCTCTCCTACGCGACGAGTCGCGTCGCCCGAGCGTGGGCCCCCCACGATTCTTCGTCCACCTTTGAAAATTCAATTTTCTCGTAACACGCGCGCGGTTGCGTAAACCGAGCTTCGCGACGTTTCGAGGGATCTATTTAGATTTATTTCGAGCATTTGCTTCACGCCATTTAGATCTCTGCGAACCGATGCGCGACCCTTGACCTTCCGATTACGCCAACGCCGAACAGTGGGTAAATTTGACCTAACTCGATCCAAAATCAAAGAACTTTCGATAGAAAAGAGGTAGAGCGATGAAATTTTTTTTAAGTTAAAGCTGAAACTTTGCAAAATATGGGAAAAATACGGAGATTACGGTAAGAATGGTTTTTAACCTTGAGAAAATTCGTTAAACTTGCACGATTTCAAGAAAATGTGGTTTCTCGAAATTGTGCAAGTTTAACGAATTTTCTCAAGGTTAAAAACCGTTCGTGCCGTAATCTCCCTATTTTTCCCATATTCTGCAAAGTTTTAGCTTTAACTTTTTAAAAAATTCATCGCTCTACCTCATTTCTATCGAAAGTTCTTTGATTTTGAATCGAGTTAGGTCAAATTTACCCACTGTGCGCCGGCCTTAGTTATTCGAGAGATGTACGTTTTCTCGTTGCAAATGATATTGTACTTGCGCGCAGGTGATCGGCAAGAGAAATATTTGGTCGCTGGTCGCGGACGAACACCAAAACTCTCCCATGGCGGACATAGACTGGGCAGAGATGGAGGGTCTCTTCTGCCAACAAGTGCCGCCGATGATCCCGGCCGCATCCTCTTGCTCTGCTCCCTACGGTGCCAACTCCGACGTCGAGAGGCGACGACGAGAACCGACCGAGGTGCGTATCTCATAAATGGTACCTCTGGAAACAAGATACCAAACAAAAATACGTTTGGGAACGAGTCAGTTAACCTTTCGCTAACAAATAATCGCCGATTGTTTCAGATCGCGCTGCTGGACGGTAAGAGGAGCTTGAACGTCAACATATTTCTGAAACAATTCCGAAGGTAAGAACGACGAGAGCGCGTTAACGTTTCGAGGTATTGTCACCGTGTGCGTTGGCTCGCAGTTCGAACGAAGACATTATTCAGCTGATCAGGGAGGGCGGTCACGACGAGATCGGGGCAGAGAAGCTGCGCGGCCTTCTCAAGATCCTGCCCGAGGTGGACGAGCTGGAGATGCTGAAGAGCTTCGACGGCGACAAGTCGAAGCTCGGCAACGCGGAGAAATTCTTCCTGCAACTCGTCCAAGTGCCAAAGTAAGCACCAGAACTTTCAGTGTGCTCTTCTATGGCCCGCTGCTTGTATTTCATCCGGCCCGCGGCATGATCTTGTTTTTTACATGAAAATTAAATCAAATTACGCGCTATTTAGTCCAGTCAACGAAAAGTTGTAGAGGGAAATGGAAGGAATACAATTTTTAACTTTGGGTCTTTGTTCGGACTAGTGAGGAGGTAAACATACTAAAAGTCCCCACTCCTAGGAGGTGAGCGGAGTGCAGGAGGGCACATAGAAGGTCCCCTTTTTCGGTTTCCGCGTATATCTCGGAAACTATGTATCCTAGCGATAAAACCATTCTACACAAAATTAATGCTGACAAAATGTGCCACAAGATTGATTCTATTCAGTTTTTCGCTATCTCGTATAGTTTCCGAGATATCCGCGCTCAAAGTTCACTAATAAAACTCGTATAAGCATTATGTAAAAGTATCATTTCATAATATAAAAAAATAAACGTTTTTTTGCTCTATGAGAAAATTACCCATTCATATCTTCATGTTTGCTACTTGGTCCGCCGAGCCTAAAATTTTTACAATCTGGCCCTTCCTAAGAAAAAGTTTGCCGACCCCTGTTCTATGGGGATCGATCATTACAAATTGTGCTCTTCTTGATCTTTCTTGCTCTGCCAAAGCTACAAGCTGCGCATAGAGTGTATGCTCTTGAAAGAAGAGTTCGCTGCCAACATGGGCTACCTGGAGCCGAGCATCAATTCGATGATCCTCGCCGGTGAGGACCTCATGACGAACAAGCCGCTCCAGGAGGTGCTGTACATGGTTCTCGTCGCTGGAAACTTCCTGAATTCGGTGAGATTCGTGCTGTGACATCGCTCTAGAAAAGATATTGACCGCGATCGTTGAAAATCAATGTACCGTAGGGTGGCTACGCTGGGAACGCAGCCGGAGTGAAACTGTCGTCTCTGCAAAAGCTGACCGAGATCCGAGCGAACAAGCCTGGGATGAATCTGATTCACTACGTGGCTCTGGTAAGGTACACTTCCTGCTCGTTTATCGCAGAACGGTCGATTAATCTTTCCGAAATGTTGCGCGCCGCAGCAAGCCGAGAGGAAACGGAAGGACTTGCTGGACTTCGCGAAGAGCATGAACACTCTCGAAGCCGCCACCAAGTGAGTGGATCATTTGAATTATGTTTTCGAACAACGAAAGCCGAAATATTCGACAATCACATTTGACCGTTGTGTTTCCGGGGACAAGGACCACCACGGAGCAGCTGAGCAACGAGTTTAACGCCCTCGACACGAAGATCAAGAAGATCATGGCGCAGATCCAGCTCGCCTCCACGGAGGCCGACATACAGGAGCAAATGGCGCAGTTCCTGCAGATGGCGGAGCAAGAGATGAGCCAGTTGAAGCGAGACACGGAGGAGCTCGAGACCGTCAGACGATCGCTCGCGGAGTTCTTCTGCGAGGACGCGAACGCGTTCAAGATCGAGGAGTGCTTCAGGATATTCCACCAGTTCTGCCAGAAGTTTAATCAGGCCGTCGCGGAGAACGAGAGGCGACGGATCCAGGAGGAACAGGTGCTGGCCAGGCGCAAGCAACGGGAAGAACAGCTGCTCGCCAAGAAACGATTGCGTACGGGTTCCTCATTTCTATTATTCGAAGTCGGCCACAAACTCTTGCTTGACCTAATTTACATTTTGTCCTTTACAGTCACGAATCAAGCAGAGACTCCGGCCTCCGAGTCCGAGTCGAACATACTCGATTACGACGCCCTCTTCGATCTCCATACCGGTTTGCCTCAGCGGAATTACAATCGTAACGATGCCAAGGTGGGTAAGCGACGCGCCTTTAATTGGGATTCGTTTCACTCGTGTCGTCTTTCGATCTTTCTCGTCGTAGATGAAAAGGTTGCAAAACGGAGGAATGACGTCCGACGAGGACGTCTCGATCGCCGGGTCGCCGAGCATCCGACGAAGGTTGGGCTCCTGTTCCGGCGGGACCATCGACCAGCAGTCTACCAAAGAAGATTCTACCTACTCGCCAGGTTTGAACCGCAATCAAATTTTAGTAAGTCACGTGAAATAGTCAGTTTCAGCGGTTTTGCTTTCTTGAGTAGACGTGACACCGAACGGTACTCTCCGTCGTCGCAGAAGCCGAATACCCTGCGAGGACGACGATGGCAACTTGATGGACTTTTTGAGGACCTCGGGACAGGACAACGCTCGCGAGAGAAAGTCATGGGGTAGTCTAGGTATAGCTGAATTTGACGATTTCGTCCTCGACGAATCGAGAAAACCGATCGCCTAATTAATTCCGTCGACAGATCGTTCGTGGGCGCGAAGAGCACGCGGCCAGTCTCGCAGGAGCGACCTGCTGACGGCCGACTTTTCCACCGACAGAGAGAGGCCGAGTTCCCCGTCGCCTCTGGTGGAGAACAAGCCCTTCTTACAAGAGGAAGAGGAGACAAAACCCGCAGGGTAACGCGATACAAATTGATTAACGCTCGCATTCTACACTCCTGAATAGAATTAAGTAAAAAACCAACATATATCAACAATTTGAAACAGAGCATCTGAAACTAGAGGTTTCAGGCTTTCAAACCATTGTTTAACGATATCGATACGGCAATTTTTGACGGAGTTATGATCACGTAAAGTGGGAGCAATTTTTCGGGTTCGCACAAGTGATCCCTTAATTCTTTTGAGCAGTTTATAATCGGATATTTCGTATGCATCAACCTAATGCTTATATGCTTATGTCGAAACAGAAAAGCGTGGCGACAGAAGATCGAGGCGTGGCTGTCGGAGAACGAGAAAGAAGATCGCGCGGGCGAACAGCTCCAAAGAAAAGCGCGACAATTGCACCAGGCGGCGAATCGACGGTCCTTCGAAGACTCGGGTAAGCGTCATCTCGTGCGTTCTCTCTATGCCCGATAGATACATACGGGTTTTCTGATCCGTAGAAAGCGAAGGCAAGACAAACACCCCCACCGAAGCGAATTCCACGCACGATCCATGCCCTCAGATATACGACTGGCGTCCATCGGTCGAGAAGACGGATGTGATGCGCACGATGGAGGCCATAGAAGGTTCTTTCGATGATCGTTATCCGAAGTTCATCTACGACAGTTCGTCAGCGAAATAACGTCCGCGTTTTCGTTTCAGAAGCCGAAACGCATCCGTCGCAAAAGGACAAATCTCCCTGGAGGAAGTCCAGCTTGAACGTGCAGAACAGCATGGAGGAGACCGACCCGCGATACTCGCGACGATCGAGATCGAAACTCGGAGGCACGGAGAACGCTCTCGCCTCCGGTACCTTGCAGGTTCGCCCATCCTCTTCTCCTTAATACAGGGTGACAAGAAATAACGGAGTTAAACATTTCTTATTATAATTCTGTCAAATCGACGAATTTTGAAAAAACCAAATGATAACAACCATAACATAGACCTTTAGTATTCATATATTTAAGAAGTTTCGAAGTGGCCACCCTTTAAGCCGATTCAGAGGCTCAAACGTGTTTTGAAATTTTCGGCTATGGGCCGCAGCTCCATTATTATTTGGTTTTTCAAAATTCGTCAATTTGACAGAATTATAATAAGAAATGATTAACTCCGTTATTTCTTGTCACCCTGTGTTAGTTATGGTTCGATCCGTTTGTAAGAATCCGTTTGTTTTCGCAGTCGATCAAAGAGGAAGATAGAAAGCGGAACAGAACGAACGACAACGCGAACGTGGACAGCCAGGACGAGTTGACGATCTACTTGCGGCAACCGTACGGCAGTTCCCAGGTCTCTGGCTCGCGGAGATTCACGAAGTACAAGCGGGGTCTGGAAGAGGAGAAGATCAGCGACAAGATAGAGATCGACTCCGACAACATTGAGACCCCGCCGGCGACGAGGAAGCTGTTTAGTCCGCCGAAGGAGGTGAAGCCGGTCGAGAAGGAGCCGTGCAAGAGGGAACGTTGCAACGGTTCCTTCCAGAGTCGGTGCAACGAGTCGACCAGGAACGCGGCCACCAAGACCGCGAACCATGGCGGCGGCAACAACGCCAACAGCGGAGACTTCGGCACGGGTGAGTAGCCACGCTCGACGAATTTTCCGTGGAATTTCTTCGCTCGTTACAATTAAACGATCATCGTTTCAGGTAACTTCGACCGGTACTCGGCGACCAGGAGAACACGGAGGTACAAAAAGGTGCAGGACTCGCCGGAGAAAGAACTGAAGCAGGACGCGGGTCAAGCGGCGAGTTCGGAATCGTTCGAGGAGAAGCCGGTTCAACGTCCGCACACGTTGCCGTTGTCCGAGCAGCCATCGCTGGACGTAGGGGCGGACGACGCTTCCGGCCACGAGCAGGACTCGATGTTGCGAGCCTGGCAGGAGAAACTGAAACGGCGCGAGGCGTCCTCGTTCGACATCGACGCCGCGCTCGCCGACATCGCTCGTTCCGGCGAGGATCTTCAACGATTGTCCAGGCCGATCGCGTTCACGCGCAGAAACTCGAGGTTGCCGGTCAGCCAACCGCCGCCGCCGGTCTTGGCGGTGACGAACACCGTGTTGAGCCCGGTGATGCAGGAATCTCGGCCTCGGGAACCCTCGATGACGGTCCTAGCGGAGAGAGCCGTCACCAGTCGCGAACGCCAGAGGAGCATGATCGATCCTAGTCAGGTGAAGGAGGCGATTAGGTTGACCAACAACCCGCCCAGTCAGGTGAACCAGGCTCGGAACAGTAGTACGGTGCAAACGCCTCGCGATCGAAGTCAGCTCTCGGACTCGTGCAGAAGATCCACATCCTCCGCGGACGGCGCGATGGAGGAGGAAGAGGACAGCAGCGAGGATCGAACGGACTCGACAAACGACTCGAAGCTGCCTAGAAGGCCGGCTACCAGCCAAGTCTTCGAGAACACGACCAGTGACAACGCGGATGGCAAAGGGTCGCAACCGGTGACGAGCAGCCCCGTGTTTCGAGGCAGATACGTGCCCGAGATCAGCGTCACGAGCTCCCCCGGGCTGCCCTCGAAGACTCGAGATCAAGACATGAACGACGAGGGATTCGAGGAGTCCCAGAGCTTGGTCTCGGAGACTCTCAGTCAAGAAACTTCCTCCGGCAATTACGAGACAGACACGCACGACTCCACACGCTGTTCACCGGCGGAGCTGCGGTTCTCCGCGAACGAGACCGTCCGCGTAGCTCAAAATGGCGACGAGGAAGACGTCCGCGCCAAAAAACCCGTCGATCAACCGTCGTTCGGATCGTCGATCAAGGGATTCGGGAAACGAGGAGGATCCATGAGGCTCACCGCCGAGAGGTCCAGCTTCCTGCCGAAACGAACCAACAGCGTGAAACGAGACAACGTGAACGCGAACGCAGCATCCGCAGCGGCGAACAATCAGTCGCGGAACGAGGTGGAGAGGTCGGGCTCGAGAAGTAGTCTGCGTAGCTCTAGGAGCTCCTTGAACAGCGCCACTTCGGTCAACACCGTGAGAAACTTGGTACCGAATCATGCTCGCCTGAGGACCTACACGTCCGCGATCCGAGCACTTACGAACGACCTCCGCAAGAGCCCGTCGAGCACACCCTTGCCGCCGAAGAACCTCGAGAAGCGACGAACCAACCCTCGCATCGCCGTCACCAGGATACCCGCCAGCAGGAGCAGCAGCAGCGGAAGCAGCGTCGGACCGGCCACCATTACCGCCAGGACGATTCGGAGATCTCTCGGGGTGAGTCAAATTATCGAGATTCGTCTAGGCAGCGAAGTAGGGGTTGCAATACCGGACTGAAAATACAATACCGGTATTTTTTCAAACGTTGTACCGGTATACCGGTATTAATACCGGTATTAGGAATTTTCACGAAAGTACAAAAACACAGTTGTTTAATAGAAAAAACCATTAACTAATTTATTGACTTCATACTTTTGAAATGTGATTGTAAAAATTATAATGCATCTATTGAACTGTCATTAAGCCTTGAATCTAGGTGCACGGTAGTGCACCAGCCAATTTCTCGCACTACCTCCTTTTACACGAAACAACTTAGCCGTTTTTTAGAGGCTTATAACTCGGCACTGGCGGCAGATGGAGAGATGTAATTTCGTACACTTGTTAAATGCTATCATGTCTCAATATTGACAAAACATTAATCTTCCAACATTAGTAGGTTCCGAGATATAGGACCTCAAAAATCGCTAAATTTCTCACTGACTGACTGGCAGATCATCGAAACCTTTTGGATACTTCCCATTGACCTACAAGCTTGAAATTTGGCACACACGGTATTCGGTATACCGGTATTGCAATCCCTACAGCGGAGCGTTGCGCAAAATAAAAATCATCTACCTGGAGTGGAATAAAGATGTATTTTCATTCTGAATATGTTTAACATACATTCAATTGTACCGTTTAAAGCTTCACCTACTCATTTCTGTGGTAAATACATAGAATCCGCAGTCTACCGACAACATGTGTTGGAATTGATGATCGGAGGTTCTAACTGTTCTAACTTTTCTTTCGAATAATGTTTGCAGGCATCGAGCGACGCGCCGAAAGGGAACAAGAGCCGAACGATCGGTTCGACCGGCAGCAGCAACGTCGGGAACATCGCGAGTCAACGATCGCTTCTTTCCCTGGACCGATCGAACATCGAGAAGCTGCCGCCCACGAGGAGCAAGTTGATTCATCCTCGAACCACCGCGAAAAGCCACGGTTTCATGAGACCGACGGCGGCGAGCGTGAACAAAGGCTCGAATCCCAACCTGCCCAGAAGCGTGAAGGGTTTGGTGAAATGATCGCGTCCGGCTCGGGGACGCTCGTCGAGATTCACGCTTCCGTTACAATTTTCATGTCGACGATCGTCGCTCGATCGCAGCCACGATTTAGGGCAATTTTCGTTTATATTCGCGCTCGGCTCGACGCCCTTTCAGTCATCCAAACCGATAGTCGACCGAATTTGCGGCCGTCTTCGTCTGGCTATCGATATTAATTATAATTATTCCTTCCAGTCCCTCTCGGGACGCATTTACAAGTATGTAATATATGTATAAGTGTACTAACGAAACGACGTGTACGACGTATGTAAGTTTCATGGATGATAGCACGCAAGTTGTAGGCCGCGATGATCGTCGGTGAATTAACGAGTTGAATAAACATAATTTAATTTTGTTCGACGCCCAGATATTCTCTCCTCCGTCGAACGAAATCTGTGTCGCTTCTTTGGACATATATTGACAGAACTTTCTACGATACTGGAATCCCGCGGTGTGGAAACAGTACTCTGTTTACCGCGCGTTCATCGGCATTACATTAACGAAACGATAAGTATCTTTAATTTTGTTCGACGCCAGATATTCTTCCCTCCGTCGAACGAAATCTGCGTCGCTTCTTTGGACATATATTGACAGAACTTTCTACGATACTGGAATCCCGCGGTGTGGAAACAGTACTCTGTTTACCGCGCGTTCATCGGCATTACATTAACGAAACGATAGGTATCTACATATGTTACACGACGCGTAAATAATGCTTAGGTACGTACAAAAAGGTGTTCGGGCTCGCGACAGTCAAGGAGCACGAGCACGATACTAAAATACTAGAATTCGCCTCTAATCTGTCGCGCGGACGGATCGCTGGCGAACGAGTCAACGGAAACTGAGCAAAACAAACGAGAGATCGTCGATTGATTCGACGCGAGTCACTCGAAACGAATACGCGTCCGGTCGTTTCGACGTCGGAATGACGAAACGCGTCGAATCGTTTACGCTTTTGCGTCTCGGTCGCGGAAACCGAGGAACACCGGACTCTTCGGCGCGAGGATAAACTCGAACTGTAAGCCGAGCTCGTCGTCCACGATGATCTCGAATTCCCGGATAATCTGCAGAAGAGAAGAGTCGAGTTATGCTTGGATCGCGTGTGACATTGGGTAACCAAAATAGTCCGCGTCGATTCTTTGGTCTGTATCTTTCCCGGAGGTAGCGACTCGCTCGCGCAACTACTGAATCAAAGCCGCGATTTTGATAAACCCAATTAGAATCGACACACGAGAAACGATAGAAGCGGCGCGAACATTCTTGGTCACCCGAGATGAAATCATAGAGATAGGAACCTTAGCCAGAATGAGCTGCAACGCGAGCTCGACGAAACGTTTCCCCGGGCATATCCTCCTGCCGGCTCCGAACGGTGCCACCAGTAACGGCGAATGGGGAGTTATGGGTTTCAGCCACCTCTCGGGCATGTACTCCGCGGCGTTTTTGAAGTTCTCCTCGCTGAGACCGGCGATCCAAGTGTGCAGTATCACCACGGTCTACGAAAGAAAAAGAAGAATCGGTGAGAACGCGTCTCTCTCTCTCTCTCTCGCTGGTCGTTATCCGAGCGGGGAAAATGATATCGCTGTCACTCACTCCCGCGGTAAGATGATATTCGTCGAGCTGAATGGGTTCGTCCAAGATCCGAGCGATGCAGGTTGTCGTGGGAATCACTCTGCCGGCAAACAAAGTCAACGAAAGTGTTAGCGGGTGAAGAGTCGAACGTGCCTAGTTTAGGTGGATGATGGAAGAAGAGTGCCTACCGGAAGGACTCCGTTATGCAGGCGCGCAGATACTTGGCCTTTCGCAGGTCGTCGACGGTCAAGTCGCAGCCGGGCGGCGCCAACGAGCACGCCTCCTCGTACAGTTGTGCTTGTACCTCTGGGTTGCGTCCGATCAGGTCGAACAGGAACACCAGAGTGTTTCCGAGCTGCGAAAATGAAATCGGGTAAGTATGCTTCAACTCTTTCCCTGCTTGCTCAGCAGCCTCAAAAATTGCATAAGATAAAAGTACTCCGGATTCACTACGCTCGATAATAGTGGCGCTAAAATTCATTTATTAATCTGGACAGATAACACTGTCCAACAGCCAAAAAGTATTTCGATTCGATGAAATTCTTACAGAGTTTTTCGAGCTGATTCCAAATATGTTCTTAATTTTTCTTCTGGGCGACAAGTTTTGGAAAATTGAGTTTTAAAACATGTTTAAACGATCATAATGTATTAATATAGGATATCACTGTATTCGGGAAAGTCTACAGATTCTTCTACTTAAAGAACAATTCAATATCTTTTATAATAACATCACAATATTTGTTCAAAGTTTAAAACTCAATTTTCTCAAAAACTGTACGTCTATGGAAAAAATTAAGGACATATTCGAAATCAGAGCGAAAAACACTATAAGAATAACATAGTGGGAATCGAAATACAAAAGAGAAGTTGAAATTTGTTGGACCGTGTAATCAGTAACGCGTTATAACTAGTTGGGGCCTCGGACAAAGTAGAATTTCGGAGCCCCTAATCGCAACTAAATAACTTTGTGAGAAATACGTAGAATTTGGATCTTGGATCTTGATTTGTGTTCGGGGCCTCCTTTTGCTTGGGGCCCCGGGCATTTGCCCAAGAGACGCGGCACTCGAGGCGCTGAAGGTCCGATTAGACTAAAACGATTAGAATCCCGAACATTTCTATTCAACGCGAATTTTCTAGACCTCGGATCTCACCGTGTGAATGCCGGCCGCGATGAAGTCGACGATGGCCGCCTTTTTGTCGCGTATGTCGAGATTCTTTTGTCGCATAATAGACTGGAAGACCGCCTCCACGGACTCGTCTCGGGCATCGTCCCGTTTCTCGCGAATGGTAGTCTCGACGATCTCCGAGATGATGCTGAAACGAAAGGATGCGGAAGCCGGTGACGTACAGGTGCAGTTAACCACCGCGAATCGGTCGAACGGTCTCGCACCTGTATATAGCGTCCTCGCTCTCTATCAGCTGTTTGTACGCGGACGTTGGCAGCAACTTCCAAAGCGGCAATCCGTAAAAGGCGTCGCGCGAGGCGGTGAAGTGAACCCGTACAGCTTCCGCCAATCTCGCGGTGGTCGTCATGGTTGAATCAGGCTTTAGGAAGCCGAGATGTCGACCCAGGATCAACGTACAGGTACCTAAAACAGAAAGAGATAGCACGATCGAAAGTAAAAGCAGCTGGCGATCGAAATTCGAAATTCGAAACGCAGACGGGTTTCCGGTCAGCTTACTTTCCAGTCCCATTTTGTAGGCGAGCTCCTCGAATCCCGTTACCTTGTACCCCGTTCGTCGACGACGAATCAAATCGACGAAGGAGTCGGCGACGATGTTCAACGCCGGGAAGAAACCAAGGACGGTGTTGGCCCCGGTCAGCTCTGACGTAAGCGCGGTCCGAAGATCGTGCCACATTTGCCCCTGTCTATCGAATTGTTCGTTTAAATCGATTCTTACTCGTGGGTGCTCGCGTCGGAGTGGCGATCGCGGGCCTAAATGATGCCGGGATACATTCGTCCGATCGACGAAACTACAGGATTGGGTCATGGTCGAATACACTGGTCGACGAAATTGTAAGACGTACCGTTTAACTCTCGTTATTGCGCGTGTGTATATTATAGATTCAACTCTGTGCACTCGACTGATGTTAATAAATTGCTAAATGTTCAAGCGTGGCACGAGATAATACATTCGATACCATGTGGACGAAACGGACAAGTCGTATGCAGATGAATTTGACTGCAGAATGAAGAGAAATGAAGGGAAAATACAATTGAAACATCAGAACAATTTAAGAATGTGATCACTAGACTGCGGATTTTATGCATTTATGACAAAAATGGACACGTACAATTTAAAGCAGTGGACATGTTACAAATATTCAAGGACATCAAGGTATTAGTTACAGTTTAATAGGATAATTAAAAGAGGAATACAATTTTTATCTGGCTCCTTTGTTCTGCAATCAATGCGAACATTTCTTAGTTTGCATAAAAATCCGCAGTCTAGTGATATTATAGTTTCGTCCACCGCCAGTGTAGATGCGCGCGACCTCGCGTCAGGCCTCGACCTCGACTCGGACGTTCCGCGGTTTCGGTCCGACTACTCACTCGTTGACCAGGCCGAGATTCGTGTAGCGATCGCGCCGCGTCCTCCGGTAGTGTGATATCACCTCCTGCGGAGGACGAAGCGGATATCTCGATGCTCGTCGAAGAACGGCCTCGATATCGGGTCGGGAGAACACCGAGATCACCGGGAAGTTCCATAGTGCCTCTTCCTTGCAGAGCGGCCCGTAACGTCGATGCAGATCTATTCTTGAATTAGAAACACAACGAGCTGAGTTCAAACATCCTATTCCCATCCGAATTTCCGGGGAACTTCGCAGGAACACATCGGACATCGTTCGGCGACCTTGTTGCTCAAGGTCCTCCTTACCTTTGTAAGCGTCGTGGATCTTATCCAATCGATAGCTGCCGAACCATGAGAATATCCACCTGGTGCCGAGGATCGGCAGCGAGTACGGGCCCGGCACGTCCGACACCGTTTTGCAGTTACTCTTACTGCTTCCCTCGTGTTTTTCCTCGGTCGAAGCTGTCGATCGTCGCAAAAAAACTTTACTGAAAGGTTCGACGCCGCGCGGTCGGAGGATCCCTCTTTTTCCCCTCTAGCGAAACTACGCGAGCAACATTTCGCGTTCGAGCTACGCCCAGACATTGCGAGAGGCAGCCTCGCGCATCCGAGACGAGGCTGCTAAACACGCTCTCCGGCTTATCCCTTTTGCTTGTACACTCGTAATGCAATCCTTGCGATGCAATCGTGGCGATTGCGTTCGCGCCGGACAATTGACGGAACACGCCAAATCGATTCATTTCGACGCATCTACGCGTCGCGTCGTCTTGCGTTGCAACTTACAACTGCAAAAGGGACTGCAAGGCGGAGCTTGTGTGGCGGCCTTACTCTCTAAAATTCGTTCGAGGTTGTTAAAGGTCGTATCGACGACTTTAGCCACAATGTACACCCTTGGAAAGTGTAACATAGAAAATTGACACTGGTTTCGTCTCTGCTTTTAAGTAACAGCGGTGTTTTCGCTCATCGTTGTTACGTTTCACGATTTCCGTGTGCGAAAATGATTCTCGATGGTTGCTACCGTCGTCTCCCACAATCGAAAGTGTACCACGCGCGCCGCAGCACGGGCACTAGATCCAAAGTGCCATGATTGTCTAGCATTGGCCGCCGGTGGGTCGTACCGCCTCGTGTCCTTGCGACGCAAATGCTAAAGAGACCCTCGAGGCAGCCATCGCGTCGCGTCGAGGATGTCTCGCAATGTTTGGACATAAACTTTGAACATAGTTCCACGGGTTTCGTGGCCGTTTGGCGCGCTCGTGCGAGCGCAAGAAAGTCGTTTCTAAGGTTGAAGGACGCGAGAACAGCACGACCTTGTCGCGCATAACCGCGAGCTCCACGCTTAGAAAGGGGACCATGACCGTAAGCGCGGTGTGCGGAGCGGCGCGGAGAGACGAGGCACCGAGTCGCTTCAAATTGAAGGTCAAACGCCTTCGAACACGCCTCTACGAGTACAATTTTCTCACTTCCTTTCTCTCTTTCTTTTATTCTTTCTTCGCCGGGTCTCGAACAGCCCGGCGCTGCGCGGCGCGTGTGCACTGACACTGACCCCGCGTAAACGCGATTTTAGAACGTTTTCGCGTTACACGGCTCTCGGTGATGTTCCCTTTCAAGTGGCCACTTGCGAAAATTCGTTCGTCAACCGGACGACGCGAAACTTGCGGAAGCGTGCACGCTTTTTTACTTGCTAGTGGCGCCTCGACCATTTCCGGTTCTACATTATTACTCGACGATAATTACTTGTTTTATTGACTCGCAATACGATCGTCTATAATTGAGTTATTTGATGATGAAGCGAGCTCTAAACTAAAAGAAAAAGCAGCTCGGACCGCAAAGTGTTGAGACGAACGTATTTGAAATTGATTACTTCGATGGAGCAGGTATTTTCAACGCGACTTGAATTAAATTTTTGAGATATGTTTAACTCACCATTTTTCTTGTGGAAGGCTCCAGCCCAGAACCACCAGGCGGGTCGATAGCTGGTGGCGAGGATCAGAACCGTCAGGAGCGCAACGGCGATCAGCTCGAACCAGGCGCTCGAAAGCAACATTTAGGAACGCTACGGCGAAATTCTTGCGTGAACGGTGGAATCGTTCTGTTTACCGGCGCACGGGCCTGTCCTTGTCTCGGCGATTCCCTCGATCCGTCTCGCGAAAGTGTCGTCGAACCAGACACGGCAAACAATCTCTTAATTTATAATCACGACCGTCCGTTATCGCGCCGATAATGAAAGCACGCCGAGAGAGCCGGGGAATCGGTTTGTTTGGCGGTCGCGACGATCCACGCGAAACGCGAACCGGAGAGTCGATCGAGGGAACCGCCGATCCTCGCATATCGCGAGTCACCGGGCGCGAACGATTTCTCAGCCTACACACACACACACACACACACACACACAGCTTGCGAGCGCGGAGTTAAGCGAAATGAAACGAGACGAAACGCGAGCGAGATGAGTCGGGATGCGCGCGAAGTCGCGTCACGCCGCGAATAAAGGCCGAAAAAACTGATGGGTCGCTGGTGCTCAGAACGAGACTGGCTCCCGACGTTATTTATGGACCGCCGTTTCTCCTATATAGCGGGAATACGTACAATGCGTATTTGCAACGCGTCGATAACGCGTGTCCCCGCGATGACCCGGCCGCTCCTGCATCGAGTAGCTAATCTCCGGAGCTGTTACACGGATCGCAGAGCACACGCTCTCGAATATTGTATACGTTGGTACGGCCGATACCGAGCGCGATACCCCCGGTATAATAGCGTGTTTCGTCGGCGTTCGTGCCGCGATGCCTTGTCGCGAACCGCGAATCGCCGCGAGGTGGGGCATTTCGCCCGAAAAACCGGGAAAAAACTATTCCAGCGTTATTTATAGGCTCAAGATTTGTGTTCACGTCGGCTACGATATAACCCTTGAGCTTTTATTGAAAAATTTCTTTTTTAACTTTATGTAATGAGTAGACTGCGGATTTTAGGCATTCATGACAAAAATGGGTAGTTGCGATTTGAAACAGTGAACAAATGAGAAACATTTAAGAACATCAATGTGTGAGTTCATTAGTTCAAAACAGTGAACAAATGAAGAACATTTAAGCACATCAATGTGTTAGTTCATTAGTTCATTAGTTCAAAACAGTGAACAAATGAAAAACATTTAAGAACATCAATGTGTTAGTTGCAGCTGAAGAACATTATTAAAGACGGAAAGAAATTGTTACTTGAATCTTGTTTGTTGCAGTTGATTCAAACAATTTTTATTTTGCATAAAGTTCCGCAGTTTAGTAATGAGGCTCCTAAATGTCTATTTTTTTGCTAGATCATAGAAAGTGGCTGAAAAGTGAGTGTTTGCTCGCAATCGCATAAAAATGATTTTTTTCGAGGAAAATCGTATGTTTTTTTTTTATTTTTTTGGAAGGGCGATGAATAATAATCAATAATATTTGTGTTTTATAGATGTACACAGCCCGTGCGTCGATAATGATAAACGAAATTGCTATATACCTATCTCAGCGATACTATTCGTACGGGACTAGAATGGTTCTTAAAATGAAGAGTGAATATTGAAGATATTGAATAGTGTGCAAGTGCAAAAATATAAATAACATCAATATTATTCGAGTACACGCCTAGGAATTACAAGTCAACACTTTTATACTCTGAATTTGATACTCTATCTATCTATCGAGAAAACAATTAATACTACGTAATGTAGCCCGTCATACCAAACAACTTTTGTACGAATACTTTCTTGATAACGACAACATCTTCCGAGATATGCTGCCGAGCTGATCTGATACTCATACAATACCGTATAAAAAAAATCGCACAAAAAAATCGCATAAGGTTTGACTGTATTATACCAATTTCGTATCCATAAAATTTCAATATAATCATAAGAAATAGAAATATTCTAAATCGGAAGAACTGTTTAATTTTCCAGATAAAATAGCTCCGAGTGCAAAGGGTTTATTAACTAATTGCTATTGCAAGACATAAGAACCAAAAAGGAATGATAATAAATGTGAAAAGAGTGTACCACATTACGGGCGAAACGTTCAATCAAGCGTATAGATAAGATTTTGTTCATTTTGTAATACTGAAAATGTACTTTCGTCATTTTCGGATCGAATGCCCACTGTGCCCATCGATGCACGATCGCGTCGTGTTCCAACGTTAACGCGAACGAGGCACGCGATGTCTATGCGCGAACATTCCCGAAAGAAATTCGAGAATGGCTCTCCCGTTTCGCACGGCAGAGGTGAAAAAAATATTTCCCGTAGACCGTCGAACCGTGCGAGCATCGACATCGAGTCTCGGTGACGAGAGGAACGAGCAACAACGATTCGGCAAACAGAGACTCGCGCAGGTCGTGTGGTGTGTACTGACGTCCGTGATATCTGGGAACGTCTCCGGTTAATTGTGTGCCCAGATAATGAGACGGCAGAACGTCGCCGCGTCGCTGCCGGTCATTCTAATAGCAAACAGCGATTAGGAGACGGCGGATCACGTTGGCAACCGTATTCCACGGGTCTGCTTTCAAAATTCAAAGTTGCGAAACACGAAGGATTTTCGAACTGGCTATTGAGTAAACTAGTCCCCCCCCTCCTAGTTCCCTCGGCAAATCAACCGCGAAATTCTTTCCCCCACCCGTGTGAATCCTATTGTCAGGTATCGTCCCTCCATCGCCGTTCGTTTCTCCCAAAATCGGAGAAAAGACAAGGAATTCAATTCGTAAACTTTTCCTTCGAAAGTGAAAAACTGCTGCGGGACGAGGCAGCATACCAACTCCGGCGAAAGTCGGCGCGAGTGTTTGCCGACTGATTATATCGAAAAGCAAATGTTATCCGTCGCGATCTTCCCCGACGCGCGATAACGAACGCGTATCGAGAAAGTCGATTCGCCTATTCGTCGAATGTTCGCGTGTGCACGATAAATCTCGCTCGAGATTTAAAAAGCTCAATAAAAAAGAGCAAATTTCTCGTTGATCGTTGACTTTCGCGTTACCAAATTGATACGTCCGCTAAAACATCGATTGCAACGTGTCCGGAGCGAATCATTTCGTTTTATCCGTTTGTCTGAGGTCTGAGAACTCGTGTGTGCGCGTCAACCGGTAGGGACGCGTTAATTTCACTTTCGAGATAGAGAATAACGGCTGGGATCGGTAGCGAGCGCGTTTGCTTGCTAGAATAGCGGATCGTTGGAGTATCGTTCGCGTCGGACACTAGCCCCGGATAATTTCTGTTAGCTCGGCGCGCGATGCACCGTGCACCGTCGAGAAACGTCCGAGGAGCCTCGCGAACCCGGAAACACGAGATCCCGTGCAGGAGAACTCGTATGAGATCGCATGACGAGTACGAACGAGCGGGCTACCGGTAAACAATATAATGAGGCGTTCTTGTACTTACAGGAGGGTGAACGTAGCTCCGGGGGACAGTTAAAAAGAGACACCGAACCTGGTCGTGGCCGTCGTTGATCGCGGATGGTGATGGTGGTAATGTTCGGGGCAATGATGATAATGATGATGATGATGATGATGATGTTGATGATGATGCTGATGGTGGTGATAGCGGTGTGGTGGTGGTTCGAGTGGTTTGGTGGTGGTGGTTCGTGGCGACGGTGGTGGTGGTTCTAACGGTGGTGGTGGTGGTGGTGGTGGTGGTAGTCGTAGTGGTGGAATCGGTACCGGTGCTAGTAGTGGTAATGGTGATGGCGCTGGTAATGGTAATGGTAATGGTAGGTGGCAGTGGTAGGGGGCAGGCGGTGGAATCGACCGTAACCGATAAGAAGAGAAATTCGACTGCGAACGAGCGGAAGGACGGCAGAACGGGAGAGCGGTTGACAGATAGGGTACGAAGAGCGAGGCGAAGTTCGATTCGCGAGCGTGTCGCCGCGTCTAACGGACGAGAGCCGGCAGAACACTTGGAGAGCGAGAAACGGCACGGCGGCCGGCGACGTGACGTCGAGTTTTTGAACGCGCGAGCGACGCGACGAGCAAATTCGACGAGCCGCGCGCGGCCGAGCTTCCAAACGAGCGTTAATTGCCGTTAATCGGCAGTTCGTCGTCGTCGCGCTGCGTCGACCGGGTGGAGATTCGATCGGCGGAATCGTGGATCCGTTTCGAATACGAACGGGGAACGGAAAGAAGTGTTCGGAGCGGATGTGAAGGGTCCGTGTCCGTCTCCGCTCCGCTCCGCCGTTACTCTCCAAGAGCCAAGAGGAACTTTATTATCTGTCCTGTTAGCTGTCCTCTGTTTACATGCGCCGACGCGCGGTCTTCCCCTCTCGCGCCGTTCTGGCTCCGGGCTGCTCCGAGCATCGGACTCTGAACGCTGATGCCCTGCCCTGCCCTGCCCTGCCACGCTATGCCTCGATATGCCTTGCCATGCCTCGGTCATCATGCCCATGCCGATCCTCTTCGACTCGCGAAACTGTCGGAGGGGGTAGTTTCGCGACGAGTGGGGAGTGTGGGGACCCGAAGAGAGAACGAGCATACGATACGCGGTCGGGAGATGGCGGTCGAGATCGCGGTTTCGGTCGCGGACTCCGCTTCTGCTTCTGGCTGCTGCTGCTTCTGCTTCTGCTCGTACTTCTGGTTCTGGTTCTGGTTTTACCGGCGAACGAATTTATCAGAGGCGATGCACCGTTGCCACCAGTTGCCACCTCGAGACAAGATTCTTCTCGCGATTGCACACGCTTTTCTTTTCAACCACCTGCGTGGCACGGCCTACGCGCCAGCGCGCATCCACGCGTTTTCTTCGTTCGCGATGAGAGTTCTTTGATGAACGCATCATCGCGAATTGCAAAATTCTTCGAGGCTCGCGAATTTCTTGAATTTTCCCCCTCGCCTGGGCAAAAACGAAATTCGAGGCGGCTCGATACAGCCGATCGGGCCGGGTACACGTGGCACACGTGGCACGCATGGCACGCCTTTACAAGAGTAAGGTGAACGCGGCCACAAAACACGCGCGTGCGAGTCACGCACACGCCTCTACGTTCTCCGCGCTCGACGTATCGCAGCCGCGCCGAAGATGATCGGCCGACGTTGACCAACCAGGAAGCGATCACGGATAACTGGTCGCTCGCCGGAATTCTGTCCGCGGCGATTACACGTTTCTGTGGTCTGTTTTAAAATTGGAATCCTCCTCGGAACTCGTTTAACGTTATGCCATTAAATCAGGAATTTCCTCGGCTCGACTCGGCGCGGCTCGATCTGTCCGAACGTGTACTTCCTGAAACGAGACGAGTCCCGCGGGAGTAACTTCGCGAACGGAGAATGCATGCATCGAATCCTCGAATCGAGCGGCGAATTGTAATTTGCGTCGATCGAAAGAACGCGTCTCCCTGTATGCACTTCTTTTATGTTACTCGAATTCGTCGTACACGGGGATGCCGGTGAAAACGAACGGCAGAACTTCCGCGAAGATATCGATCTTCGGATACAGACTGCGTCCGAGCCCCTCGATCATCGCCAAGCTGAGGATCACGCTGCTGAACGATCCGTCCTGCTTCACTTTGTGTCGAATCATCGCCGAGAATAATTCGTTCATAACCGTGGTCACGTTCACCTGAATCGATATGTTAGTTGATCTCGTATCCAGTTTCTCGAAAGAAGAGACTCCCGACAATCGTGGACGCCTCTTTCTTCGAAAAAAAAGGATCGTAGCGTTTTCGTGTTCACTTTTTTTCTAATTACGTTTGCCTTGCTGTTCAAGTGAGTGTCGACGATCCTTCGCAGCGTGGTCTTGAAACCTTCCGGGTCGGGACACACTTCCGAACTGTGCTCGAGAATGTGCTCCGCCGCCAGTTCACCCTGCAAGCATAAACCGATCGGAAATCGAAGAATCGGATGGAGGTGGATGACGACTAGACTGTGGATCTTTTCGCGAAATCGAAGTTCTTTCTTTCTTTAAACATTTTCGAAAGCTGAAGCGATTACATCGACGTTCGCGACATTTTTTAATCTACCTACCACTTTAGATTGCACATTATGTTTATTATGAATGAATCGGCAGTCCAATGATGACCGAGTACTACGTACTTACGTTACCCATCAATACGGAGCGGAACACGTCTCGAAGATTCCGCTGACATCGAGCGTTCAACGACACCACCAAACCGCAGTCGAGTATGATCAAGCGGGGATAGATCGTCCAGTAATTGCGACCGATAAGCTTCCAAAGCCACGATAGCGTTCCATCGGTTGGCTCGCGATCCGTCTCGACCAAGATGTTGCCGGGATGCATGTCGCAGTGTATGAAGTTGTCCCTGAACACCTGTTGAACGTCGTTTTCGTTTACATTTTCGTAGAATCGAAAGATCTGTTGGGTTGGCAAGAAAGTAATTTCGCTATTTTAAGGTGCAATAAACCCCCATTTTCTTTTTGTTCGATGATCTTTTCCCACCTTTCTGGTAGCTTCACTGCGCTCATAAAACTTCCGGTCCTTATCGGCCAAAAACTGACCCAAGTGCGATTTCAGGTCATCATCATTAGTAAAAGTTTATTGCTTGAACAAAAAAATTAGGTTTTATTTCACTTAAAATACCGAAATTACTTTCTTGCCAACCCAATATAACGCGACCGCCGATGCCGACCATCTTCAGGATCGTTTTGACCCCTATCTTTGCCAGCTTCTCTTGCAGCTTGTGGTCCTCGTATTCTAGGAAGTCCAGGATGGAGGCGCCCTCGTGGAAACTCTCGACGAGTATCTCTCGCTGCGTGAAGTTCGCGTAAGGTCGCGGGAAGACGACGTTCTTCTTCTCGGAGAAGTTCGCCGAAAATTGCATTAGATTCTTGGCTTCCCGATTCATGTCGACCTTGGACCAAAGACAAACAGAGATTACGATTACGGCTAGATAGGCCTAACGAGAGTGGGTGAAAGGGATCACTTGGTTTTCCATTATTTGCGAGAACTCGTTGATGCAGTCGGTCAGGCTGAGCCAATAGAACCTCGGCACGATGTACGTCGCGCATTTGCAGAGTCCTCTCATGATGCAGAGATCTCGTCTGATGCGGAGAAAGTGGAAACGATCGATTAGATCGCGTTAACATCGCGACGCTGCGATATCGCACCTCAGCTGATCCTTGATTCCAGGGTGTAGGATCTTAACCGCCACCGGTTGCAATTGTCTGTGCTGAACTTCAGCTTCTCCGTCGACCTCGTGGCTCGCCGCTCCATCTGAAATTCGTGTACACGATCCCTGCAATTTCTCTCGAGCGAGATCATGCTCATCGTATTTACCGATCAGCCCGAGGAACGATCCGAGTCTCAAGTATTCGGCAACTGTGGAAAGATACGGTGAATGAAAAACACAGAGGCACAACGTACGATTCGTCGATCTCGTCTGTCGGTTGGTCGGCTTATCTTACGACAGCGAAACTTTCTAATTTACTTTGAACGAACGTTGATATTCGTGGGTTTTGCGCTGCCTCGACGCGAGCATTCAAATCTACCCACGCCTTGTACACCTATCGGCCAGAGACGAGACGATTAGACGAACCAACGACACACGTCGCTTTGTCCTCGTTGCGCTGCGCTGCTTTTACCTGAGCGCAACATCCGGACCCGATTGGCGATTTGTTCTCGAACTTGACGAATATTTCCCTCCAACGCGATCCGTAGATCGACTTCAGCAACTGCTCCGTGTAGAACCAAGAATGCGGCGAAACGGTGCGCTGTAGCTGCGCCAGCGTGCGACAGATGTCTTCGGGGAATATATCTTTTCGCGTGGACGCCCACTGGCCGAACTTTATGAAAATCGGCCCGAGAAACTCGATACCTGTACGAGAGTTCGAACGCGTTTAGCGCGGACTGATTAACGCGTCGACCGCCGCGTGAATTTTCAGTGTTCCATACGAATTTGATGAATAATAATTATTGTAGTGTGCGAACAGGGGCCAAGTAGAAATTTCATCGTCCCTCTAATCATCACTGTCCAAAAATTCCAAAACTTTTTTATGTTTCCTAATTACTTTTGGGTGGTTCTTGTAGAGTTTTTTGCGCTGCTTCCGAATCTGTCCTTAATTTTTCTCCTAGACGCACAGTTTTTGAGGAACATGGCTTTGAAAAAAATACATATTTTTCAACTTTAAACAAATATTGTGATGTTATTATAAAAGGTATTGAATTGTTCTTTACAACAAAAGATTCTGTAGACTGTTTAAAAACATGTTTAAACAATCATTAAAGACGGAGATACACCACTTTTCCACCAATTTTTGAGGATATTTTTCAATTTATCTCAAAAAATATGGGTCCAGCGGAAAATCGAACTATACCACGTGACAGAGCAGACTTTTATCTTGAGAAACCACCCTTAGACCACCGCCAGTGGCGCTCTCCATTAGAAACGCCCGTTCTAATAGTGAGCGCCACTGGCAGCAACTCATGTTAAAATTAAAATTATTAATGAAGAATATAAATTTATATTTAGCTCCTGCGTCTTGCAGTTCATGCACAACTTTTTATTTTGCATAAACATGCGGAGTCTAGTTACGACAATCATTTTTAAGTAAGTCAAATGGTGACTGGCGACCACCGCGGCAGCCAACGTGTTAATAAAGTAATTTCCAACGAGAAAAGACGTTTCGTTGTTACTTTTCACAAGAACGCTCGGGAACGCGTGTTTGCATGTGACACGCGTCACCAAATAAGCAACAGTCAGTCCGAAAGCGACAGATCCTATCACGAATATTCTTGCCGCGATTAAAACAGCGTTCCGAAGTCCAGCAAAGAAATTGTCCTGATCCTTGGCCTTCTCCGCGAACATGTCGTTCTCCCGAAACAGCGAGCGTCGATCGGACTCGTAAGAGAGGATCAAAACAGCTTTGACGATCCGCTTCGAACCCTCGCAATTGATCCGCCTCATCGCGCTAGCGTGCCAAAATCGAATCGTGTCCATGTATTCGCGATTCGATTCTATCAATGGACAATGTTCCCGTCGATACCAAACGCGCCTTATCGCGCGGGTCACTCTCGAAAAGGTCAAACGAGAACCCATCGCTGGTTCTTGTGCATATACGGACGAACGCGATTTTTCAAAAGGCCTCCATTAATTAGGCTCACACTGGACACTCGAATACGGTTCAACGTTTCGTAGCGTAGACCGATTCATCGTGAATTCCGACGGAATTCCGATATCCAGTTACAGAACAAACTGTACGCGACCTTTCGGCTCATTAAACCATAATTCTTCGAATAGCTATGATAGACACATATTTTTCAATTTGATTCGGATTCAAGGAGCATTTTCAAGAATCGATTCTTCTTCTTTTTTTGTTCGGTGAATTTTCATGTTCGCGAGAACGTAGCTTCCATATCTGAACGCTGACGACTCCAGTAATTATCCAGCCGACTATGCCGAGCCTGTCAATGACCAAAACGGGAGATCCCTAGTACGCGACAATATTCACTCGTGTTATATCGCGTGAAAGATTATTTATTTTATGTATTTAATTTTTTTTTAAATTGTTTAATTAATTACCGCCGCTATGGTCGCAAGATGCAATGCAACTATCGGCAAGAATGATTTACACTTGAAGATGATTTATACTTGGGTCCAAATGAGAAGGTACTTAGTACTTGCAGTACTTGTTCTGCTCGTGTCGTTGCACATCAGCCTTGTTGTGAAGTCTCTAGATCACCCACTACGTTATGAATATTCACATATGTACGAGGTGACAAAAATTTGTAATTGTTTCGTCTTAACCTCTCAAACCGGTTTGACGTTTGTACGTCAACGTAACCTCATTACCTGTGGCGGTTCGACGACGTATGTAAATATCTACTCTTGTACCTTTCAGCTTCCTTTTCATTAATCTATATTGCACAATATAAACAATATTAATCTTTCAATATTTCTCTGAATACTACGAGCACATACGGTATTGTCTCAATGGTCACGTGGTCGGCGGAGTACGAGTAGGGGATTAGCCAATGAACGCATGCCGCTAGAGTCATATGCGCATAAGTCGGTTAGTAAGTACTTTCTTATTTGGACCCAAGTATAATTAAAATCTAAGTTTAGCGCCATTACAGGTAGCAGCAAAAGATTGAAACTGTTAGCCAAACATCTTTTATCAATTACTTCAAAGCTAGACCGGGGGGGGGGGGTTAATTGATTTATTTCGCAATGATCATTGAACGTCTTCCGAAGTCGCGCGGTGGTCAGTCACCGGAAGAGCTGGAAGTTTCGTCTCGAAATCAAACGAGGCATGACGTTCGACTTGATGCTTCGTGTTCGATTCTTCCTGCTCGCGTAGCTTTTCGCGGACGCGAACGCGCGCGAATTAGGGTGTCGAAACGTTGCGCGCCTGCTCGATTGCAGCAGCGGAACGATCGGCTTCTCTCGAGACTTGTGATTCGTCTCGGAAGTCGTCGATCGTTTTCACTGCGAGCATGTTTAGGGTTTCGGTTGTTTGGTAGACCGCCGAAGAAAAAGAAGAGGCTATATGCCGAAGTGGCCCCGACAAACTGTCGCTGAAAAGGGCAACTATAATGGCCTCGCATCTTCGGATACGAAGTCATTTCGTTACTACCTTGTCACTGTACTTGTCTGTGGAAATAGTAGCAGTAGAAGTAGTTAGTTGTACACATGGGCAGGCCTCGCCGCCCCAACGATCAGCGGAGATGGGCACATCCGCGATTTGCAGTAGCATTGCGAAAAGACCACGCGTGTTACATTAGTCGTTTTTGAACAGAGATCAAAGTTAGCGTTGCGGAGATACTCGAGATTTCCATTAACTTCAATATAGATTGTTTAAAGTTTAGCGTTGCGAATGAAATAGTCGCGATTCAGATTACATTTCATTTTGATTGCTGCTTGAAGCAATATTTCAGAAATAGCAATTTTATAACAGTTCGAAGTTTGTATGATACCGCCTTTTAGAGTTGCAGTAAATAAAATGCCACACTGCACTCTGATATGACTGCTCCTGATAACTCGCAGCCGTTGTGGCTGCCCCTGATCACTCGCAGCCGGTGCTGGCAGTCTTTAATAGTATCACCGATCAGACACTATTAAAGACTGCCAGCCTTATGGGAGTTCGTGTCACTCGAATATTTCGGTGTTCTCTTACGCCCTCTAAGATATATTCTGACTGGAGTGAGAAACAGAAGGCCATCGACATGATCTCGTCGGTGCAGAAGGCTACTGAGGAGATTCTCGTCGGTGAGAAGGCAAATCGTCACGGAACCATATTGATCATCATGAATTGTTACATTCTGTACCGAGCAGATATTTCAGACGATGTTGGTTTCAATATTAAAAGCAAAACTCAAGGACAAAGAATTCCGAGAAATATATTATATTATTGAAGCATAATTTTAGGAAAATCAACAATTCCTATTTCAAATTTTATACGAGACACCTCAGTTTGTAATTTCGAAACATTTCATAAACGAGAATTATTACCTTTCACTTTTTTATACATAAATGTTCCAAGAATCGATCTGGACAGAAATATTTTGAAAAGACTTTAATTTTTTGAATAAATTAATGCGTGCGAATGTTCATGGTTTAAAAGTTATCCTATATTTCGAGTTTTATTGTCTATTTTTACGAAAAAATTAGATGGCAAGGTGGTCAAGGAAGTGCTCGTCAACATCATTAGAAAAAGGAATTGTTATAAACATTAAACAGCCAGATATAATAAATTTATCTGTGAATTGTATCGAATAAATTAATGCGTGCGAATGGTATGGTTTAAAAGTTATTACATATCACGAAAACTATTAGCCACTTTGACTAAAAAATTAGGTGGTCAGATAGCCAAGGGATTGCTTGTGGACATCGCTGTAAAATAGAAATGTTATAAACATTAACCAGCTGGAAATAATAAATTTATCAATAATTGTCACGGCGATCGATATTCGGCAGAGTGGGGGGCGCCGCTCGAGCTCGGCTGAGTGGGGGACGCCGCTTGAGCTCGGCGGAGTGGGTGGCGCCGCTCGAGCTCTCCGTCAGTCAATCAGTCCGGGCGGGGGGGACCAGCGTGAGCGGACGTGCTGCGGGACCAGGAGCGCCCGGAGAACCGGAGGGACCAGAGGTGGACCAGAGGTGGACCAGAGGTGGACCAGAGGTGAACACCACGGCGATCGACATCGATCGATATTCGGCGGAGTGGGGGCGCCGCTCGACATCGATCGATATTCGGCGGAGTGGGGGCCGCCGCTCGAGCTCGGCGGCTAGGCGTGAGCTCTCCGTCAGTCGGGGCGGGGGGACCAGGAGCGCCAGGAGAACCGGAGGGACCAGAGGTGGACCAGAGGTGGACCAGAGGTGGACTAGAGGTCATCTACAGTTACCCTGGCCTACCTTCAACTGTTCATTCAAGGAACAACGGTAAGTTTGATTACTAATATTTTTCAAAGCTTCCTTTGTCTTTTCAAACTTGTCCTTCATACTTTTGAAATTTTCATCGAGACTTTCGATGAACACTATTGAGTCTTCTTCAAATTTATCAATTTTATTCTTTATAAAAATTACATTTTGAGCGTCCCACTCGTATGCAGGATTATAATTGCTCTTGTGAGCTGCTTCGTTGGTTGTTTTCGCACTCGTGTGCGGGGTTATAGTTATTCTCACGAGCTGTTTCGCTGGTTGTATTCGCACTTCTTTGCGGGGTTACAACTGCTCTCATGAGCTGGTTCTTTGATTGTATTTGCACTCATGTGCGAGGTTACAATTGCTCTTGTAAACTGGTTGTATTGGCACTTTTGTGCGATGTTACAGTTGCTCTCATGAGTTGGTTCTCTGATTGTATTCGCACTCATGTGCACGATTATAATTGCTCTTGTGAACTGGTTGTATTCGCACTTTTGTGCGATGTTACAGTTGCTCTCATGAGTTGGTTCTCTGATTGTATTTGCACTCATGTGCGAGGTTACAATTGCTCTTGTAAACTGGTTGCATTCGCACTTCTGTGCGATGTTACAGTTACTCTCATGAGTTGGTTCTCTGATTGTATTCGCACTCATGTGCGAGGTTACAATTGCTCTTGTAAACTGGTTGTATTAGCACTTTTGTGCGATGTTACAATTGCTCTCATGAGTTGGTTCTCTGATTGTATTCGCACTCACGTGCATGATTAGGTTTGCGCTTATGTGCGCTGTTATATTTGCTCTCGTGAGCTGGTTCTCTGATTGTATTCGCAATCATGTGCAAGATTATTATTGTGAACTGGTTGTATTCGCACGTTCGAAGTACTAATTCAGTCAAAGTACGCGAAAATGGTTACTTCTGAATTTCTAATTGTCCACTTCGGAACTTTTACAAGTCCCACTTCAATAAATTTTCAAATCTTGTTCAAAATTGGTATTCCTTCGATCGGAGGTCCCCCAGGGGCTCACTCACGGATGGTGCCGTGAGTGAGTACGGGGAGTCGCGTCCCCGGGGGTTACCCGAATCGCCTATAGGCCGCACCCGTGTGCGGGGTTAGTTTGGCTCTCGTGAGCTGGTGTTAGGTTGGCTCTCGTGAGCTGGTTAGATTCGCACTCGTGTGCGGGGTTTGTTTGGCTCTCGTGAGCTGGTCTTAGGTTTGCTCTCGTGAGCGGGTATTAGGCTTGCACTCGCGTGCTGGGTTCCGTATTGATATGTCTAACTATTATTAGTCTGTTTTAGGTAGAATACACCAAGAAGAGGACACACCAAGAAGAAGACACACCAAGAAGAGGACACACCAAGAAGAGGACACACTACGAAGGGCAGACACCAAGAAGAGGACACCACGAGAAGAGGGCAAACCAAGAAGAGGACATCCCGCGAAGTTTTAGTTTTATTTGCCGAGGGAGGTCCCTCAGGGGCTCACTCACGGATGCGGCCGTGAGTGAGTACGGGGAGTCGCGTCCCCGGGGGTTACCCGAATCGCCTATAGGCCGCACCCGAGCAAGTTGAGTAATTATTGTCTTAAATTCACGTTACTCGTTTTCTTGATTCCGACACAGCCTTCTGCTGTGTCGGACCTTGCTTGTATGCACCAGACCGGTTGGAGCCGGTATTCGGCGTCGATACATTGAGAGGGGTGGTTCATTGAGACCTGTTCACTCGTATTGCCATTCTCTCCGTTCGTAATCCTACCCACGTTACCTCAATGCATTGCGTTGCCTGGTGGCAGGTAGTTGGCAGAGAAATTCTCTGTTCGTCATCCTACCCACGTCATCTCAACGCATTGCGTTGCCTGGTGGCAGGTAGTTGGCAGAGAGATGGTGTTACGTTTGAACACTTCTCACTGTCCATTTCTCTTGGTGAGGACACATCGGGTATCTGCTCTGGCCGGGGCTGGTCTGCAAGCATTGTACGCGCCGCGTCACCTTCGAACTAGAGCCTTCTGCTCTGGTTCGCTCTTGTTTCTCACTTTGAAAGAATCAGAGCCTTCTGCCTGATTCGCCTTTGATCCCCCGTGGATCGGAGACTTCTTCTCCGATTCACACCTTTTGCTCCACAATAATTGCTCGACTTGCGTGCGTTAGTTGTTAAGATTGTATATCGTCGTTCTAAATATGTCGAGTAATTATTGTCTTAAATTCACGTTACTCGTTTTCTTGATTCCGACACAGCCTTCTGCTGTGTCGGACCTTGCTTGTATGTACCAGACCGGTTGGAGCTGGTATTCGGCGTCGATACATTGAGAGGGGTGGTTCATTGAGACCTGTTCACTCGTATTGCCATTCTCTCCGTTCGTAATCCTACCCACGTTACCTCAATGCATTGCGTTGCCTGGTGGCAGGTAGTTGGCAGAGAAATTCTCTGTTCGTCATCCTACCCACGTCATCTCAACGCATTGCGTTGCCTGGTGGCAGGTAGTTGGCAGAGAGATGGTGTTACGTTTGAACACTTCTCACTGTCCATTTCTCTTGGTGAGGACACGTCGGGTATCTGCTCTGGCCGGGGCTGGTCTGCAAGCATTGTACGCGCCGCGTCACCTTCGAACTAGAGCCTTCTGCTCTGGTTCGTTCTTGTTTCTCACTTTGAAAGAATCAGAGCCTTCTGCCTGATTCGCCTTTGATCCCCCGTGGATCGGAGACTTCTTCTCCGATTCACACCTTTTGCTCCACAATAATTGCTCGACTTGCGTGCGTTAGTTGTTAAGATTGTATATCGTCGTTCTAAATATGTCGAGTAATTATTGTCTTAAATTCACGTTACTCGTTTTCTTGATTCCGACACAGCCTTCTGCTGTGTCAGACCTTGCTTGTATGCACCAGACCGGTTGGAGCCGGTATTCGGCGTCGATACATTGAGAGGGGTGGTTCATTGAGACCTGTTCACTCGTATTGCCATTCTCTCCGTTCGTAATCCTACCCACGTTACCTCAATGCATTGCGTTGCCTGGTGGCAGGTAGTTGGCAGAGAAATTCTCTGTTCGTCATCCTACCCACGTCATCTCAACGCATTGCGTTGCCTGGTGGCAGGTAGTTGGCAGAGAGATGGTGTTACGTTTGAACACTTCTCACTGTCCATTTCTCTTGGTGAGGACACGTCGGGTATCTGCTCTGGCCGGGGCTGGTCTGCAAGCATTGTACGCGCCGCGTCACCTTCGAACTAGAGCCTTCTGCTCTGGTTCGCTCTTGTTTCTCACTTTGAAAGAATCAGAGCCTTCTGCCTGATTCGCCTTTGAACCCCCGTGGATCGGAGACTTTTTCTCCGATTCACACCTTCTGCCCCGCGATAATTACTCGACATACTTGCGTAATTTAGTATAAGTGCGTCGCTGTAAGAAAGGGAGCCAGAAGGAATATTGCATTCGTTCTGACTCCCTTTCGGGTCTCTTGTGCAGCAACCTCCTCGTGGTGAGACCTGGGCAATCGGTATTATCCTCTATTTGTAAGACCTTCTAGTGTCTTATGAATAAAGGATAATACCGAGCTAATAGCTGCACATTGCACATTTATAATTTTCGACACGATTGTATTAGTATCTCGTCTGTGATAGTATCTCGTCGGTGTCATTGATAGTTCCGTCGATAAAATAGAAATCTATTAAAGGGGCTTTATCATTGTACAAGTTACGTCAGGATAAGTTAGAGGGTGCTGTTAATACTCCAGCGGCATTGTTGACTATTCATATATTTGCAATTTGCAGATGTCAATGTCAAACTAGACTGGACTGACTGGACAGACTGGACAGACTGATAATATTATAATAGTGAATATAGTAATCTCACAATGTCTCATTCCAAAGGTACATTTATTGAAATTCAAAAGTATTCTAAATACATGTTGTAATTGTTTCTTTACTCATAAGTCAACGAATGCGTTAAATTTATGCGGCGGCGCTCTGAAAAGCTGTTTATCAAAATAAACAAGAACGATAGTAAATAATCGTGTCGGGTATCATTAGTTGAAAACATTTCCGAAAAGAAGACATTAAAACTTTCACTTTCTCGTTTTATGGTGGAATCTGAGCAGGCAGAAAGAATCACCACGGCAATAAGAAGATCAATATCGGTGATAAAGGAAAAGAGGTGTTGCAGAATCTCGACGAGGACAGTTTGGTCTTGCAACAATTTCGTGTCTACGCGGCCGAGTTAGATGACAAACACGATCGATTCGAGAGAATCTTGAAAATTGGTAGAGACATTACTATAGAGAGCAAAAGAATTATCTTTCTTTTACACAGCATAGACAAAGAAAGCATACAAGATAGTATATTGCAAGAGGCGAAAACAAGACTGCAAAATGTTGCACAAAATCAGTTTAAACGAATCGCGCTCGAATTGGAGAACGAGGATGCATATCAATACTTGAAAGCTTATCGCAGCAGTTTAGAAGAATATGTAGAAGCGTTTACTTTCTACCATTACTTGCACAGAAATCATTTGGAGGGCTGGTTAGAATTAGAAAAAATGATTACTTACACAGTACCGGATCAATCTGAAGTCAAAACAATAAATACTTTGGTCACTCCGTACGAATACATCTTGGGAATCGCAGATCTAACCGGCGAACTTATGCGTAGATGTATCAATAACTTAACGCAGGACACTGCTAGTTGCTATCACATGTGCACCTTTGTTAGAAATATGTATACAGGTTTCCTTGGCTGTACGAACATCACTAATAAAGAAATGAACAGAAAAATGTCCACTCTCAAGCAGAGTCTTTACAAAATAGAGAACGTTTGTTACACCATTAAAGTTAGGGGTTCCGAGATACCGAAGCATATACTTATAGAGGTGGCAACGGATAACTATGAAGAAAGCAATGAGGGTTACCAAGTGTATTAATCGCTCGCGTGCATTGTAAAATAATACAAATATTACAATTGTTTACCGGCTTGATTCGTTTACTGATTTAATAGCAGTTATTTTTCATCGTTCAGATAAGTTTCAATCGTGAAATTAATTTTATGCTTTCATCATTGCACAGCTAAATCAGCTAATCTTTTTTTGGAAATTATTTCATCTTTCAGTCTTACGCGTCTCACTCTGTATACGCACATTACTTTGCCCAACAATTATACAATAATATATTTATAGATTCAATAATATATTTCTATACCCAAGACCATACAAAATTGTTCGTAAAATATATATTTTTTGTGTATTCTCGACTTTATAACATAATGCAACACAGCGAACACAAACTATACTATTAAATTTATATAAACAGTTTCAAACTTGTTTTAATGTCAATACAAAAGTAGGTAATCATCGTCCCAGTCCCAGTCACTGTCACTGTCACTTTCACCAAAATGTTCGTTATAGTCTGAATATTCCTCTTCGCTGATCGGGTCATACTCAGATTCATCTACAGATTCTTCCTCAGAATCGTCTGCAGATGAATCTTCTAAATCTGACAATGCGTTTAACAACGATTGTGCTGTCCTACGACTTCGGTTACCACCGTTATTAGCTGCATTTGTCGGTTTAGGTGTGTGTTTGTACTCTTCTCTGTGTTCAGAGCTTATACGATAACACTTTGTACCATAACGACACTCTTTTCTGTTATCTGGAATATTGTAATCAGGATCCACGGGATGACTGTACTCAGCTTTGTGTTGTGCATTTTTCCTACATGGAAATAACATCTGTAAAACACGTTTCGCGATAAGAAAGCTAAACAAAATTACCTGTAACATTTCTCTCTGTATTTGCATTTCTCTCTATGTGTTTTAGATGTTGTATTAGCAGGCACATTCTGCTCGTTTGCTTGTTCCGAAGTGTGAGCATTATTTTGTTTCGTTGTGTTCGATGCCTGCATTTTATTGCTGTTATTGGAGCTATTATAAAGAAATACAACTTCATTTAGTACTGTTTTATCGGGAGATACTGAATATTAATATTAAAATTGGAATTGAACCTAGATGCATCAGTATTCTCGACATTCTGATCAGTTGATTCTATAACAGCTATACGATTTGAAAGATCCTCTTTGATCGTACAAATTTCTTCATTTTTTCCTGTAATTGTGTTATTATTATCTGTCAATGTGTCGTTTGGTACATTGTTAAATGATCGTGCATTATCTCCTTCTCCTGACTTTGAACAGTGCATTTTATCAGGAATCTCACAATTTACGTCTCCTTCCGCCTAGAGTCATTGACAGAAAACTTATGAAAATGAAACTGTATTATTAGCAAAACATTAACTTTATACTTTTCGTTTCATGGCGTTTTCCTTGTTAATTTCCATGGTGGAAGGTACAGGCACGATTTTAAACCAACACTTATCGGATATCAAGGAACAAATATCTCCTGGTTTAATCGACACAGTAGTACCCAACTTCAGAAGTTTCCATCGCGAAGTTTCACAAGATTTCAAGAAACACGATGCAACCTAATGCTAACAAAATGATACCTATAGAAAACTGTATAATAATTCATTTAATAATACGCACAAGATATCAAGTTTACGTTACCGGTGTTATTGTCATTTCATTGTTAGGCGACAAGTTGATAGTTGCCGCATATTTGTCGATTTGGCTTTTTCCTCGCTGAAATGAATTACGTGTACCACAATGACCGCACAAGGAATCAAATATTGACAAATTCTCTGAACGTGAAAGTTTCGCGGTTAAATTTTAGGCACAATTCTCCTACGATAACAAACACCACGTGACATCGCAGATGGATTCACGCGTGCGCGAAGAAACTTTTAAACGTAACGAAAATTTAAATTCAAAAGCGATCTCCGGTCGTTAACTAAGTTTTTTGAGTGTGGCGTTGATTCGTACTTACTTCAGTGGCAACGCTTCGTCCGATGATATTGTCACCGATTTGTAAGTTTGCTTTCTCCACCAAGTCGTTATCCACGCGAAGTATTTGTAATTTTTTCATATTTTCCGCTCATAAAATGTTTACTAAAATTTGACAACTGTTATCTATATTATAAGGCCGGCGACAAAACATGATTTTGTTCTGGCGATGGAGAAACGAAAATAATCGTAGTCGGCCAAGTGTGCAGCGCGATTCAAAATGGGTGTGTATATACCTACAAATATATGTATATATATATCACACTTTCTACTAAACATATTTGAACCATGGATATAGGTATATATTCCTATATCCATGATTTGAACAGATACGCTTTCAAATGTAATTTGACAATTTTGGGGAGCTGTTTGGTTAAGAAACGTACACAGAGGCGCTAACAATTAAAATTTTTTCATTTATAATTACAAAGAATGTACACCTTTACAAACAAATGAAGTGAAATGCGAAGAGAATTAGATATTCGATGCGATGTCGTAAAGCTCTGTGTGTAAGTGTCTCATAAAAAAGTCGTCGAGTAGGAAATGATCAATGAATTTTCCACTTATATCCGTGTGAATGTAATCAGCCAGATTAATCTGCCAATGTAAAACATAATTATCAAAATATCTTCTCGAATCGTTGTATGTATCTGTATCAAGCGAATAGCTACAATTATTACTCTTAATCGTCGTTTTTTAATTTTAAATACGTACGCTTCCGATACGAAGAAATCTTGTTCGCTTTACAGAATGAAACACAAAGCATTTATCCGCGGCAAGATCAAAGTATAATATATATATGTACATATATATATACATACATGCATTATACCGTGAACTGGAATAATGAAATAATTAATAGCATCACCGTTCGGTTCTATGAACTTCGATCAGTGCCAGACGTAAAACAAGACGCACCATTTATTGTATATATTATACATTATGGATCCGTTCTGCACACAATGTAGGAACATCATAAATCTCGAATTCGATCATAATTAAACACAGTTTGGTATTTAACAGGCCATTTTCAGTTTCAGTTCCTCTTGAATCATTCGCCTTATTGTTAGCACACGACAACGCGACTCACGACGTTTAATATAATTCTCACTTTCATGGCTTACAATTAGGTAATTAATTAGTATATCAGCATACACACGTATCACAGCATACCTCCGGGAACTTGCCATATTGTATAAAACGATTAATATTATTACATGCTCGTCATTCTTTAAAAACCAGACCGCTCTGTGTATAAAGTAACACGTTCGATAAAAAGTTCGTAACTAAAAGATACAGTACTTATGTATGTACAACCCTCCTTCGAATATCTTCAAAATCACGGTACCTTTTCGTTTCAGTGAAATTTCATAAATCATCGATTAATGGAACTCTCGTAACATGGAAACAGAATCTTATTAACATATACAGAAATGTTAAGAATACTTTATTCTTTACTATAATTAGATTGCGGATCTTTATTCAATTTTCCGTACTCGTAAATAATTTCATAGAAAAATAAAAAAATTTCGTTTATCGACCACAAGACGTTTGCTAGAAAAATAAAATAAACACACTACAATTAATTCGTGTTGGTGCGCGCATCTTCTTGCACTTAAACATTCTGTTCGTATAATAGAAGCTTAAAAATCCGCAGTCCAGTTATAATGAATCGCATCGTAAAGTAAATTTAACAAATTTTGTTATTGAAAACGAAGATATTATTGCTGTGACTAGTAGTTTCCCACAATGGAAATATTAATTCAGTTGATTGCATTCTTTTCTTTTCTAACAATGTTGAAACATTCTTGACGGATATTATTGTCTAGAAAACTCTGCTTAACTCATTCTTAATTGCGTAAGTCATATAGCTAGCTTGATTACCGTTTTACATCTTAAACTCAATTCATTTGTATTTTCCAGCTAAACGTTTCTGAAAAATGCCCATAAAAAAGGGTGCAAAATTTGCTATCGGTTTTAAGTCATTTCCAGAAAATTACAACAATACAAAATTGTTCTTACGTGTTGCATTACATATATATATTTATATAAATTAATAAATAGTATCGCCGTATGGAATATTCCGTTTGAAATACTGTCTATTATTAGAATATTCGATAACCATTTGTTTATACATTCATACCTCATAATACGTAGAGCTTTGTATCTGAAAACCACGTGTTTGCGTAAGTGTAAATCGTAACACAGATATATATGTATATGTATATTTATCCAAGTATATAATATTCATTGCAAAAGTCATTCATTGCTTTTAGTTTGATGAATCGAATTAAAAAGTACAATGTTTATTTCGCACGAGCGCAGTGATTTTGTAATAAATAGGATTACAGAATAACTTGCACTGTCCATTGATAATTTTCATCGATCGTTCGTTCGTTATTAAAATATGTAATAACATTTCGTAGCTCTCAGATACAAAGTGGCATTTTATGCAAAGTCCTCAACTGATCGTACACCTTCGATGTACTCATTATAGATTTCCAATAAAGCGAACAAGTTTCTTAGAAAACCATTCAAACAACTATGTAATAAAATAAATTAAAGAATCCGCCGTCGGAATCAACTAACGATTTTACTAAGGCAATTTAGTTTAAACGAAGAGACTACGTTTCCGGATTACAATTAACAGAAAATAATGTATACAGTAGGAATATTGAATATACGTTTCTACTAAATACCTCAAACACTTATAACTAACAACATAAAAAAATAATACTAACAAAACTTCAAGGGTGAAATATTTAAACTTTGAACCTAGCCCTCTTTTTTCTTGTATACTACTACTCGAGAAAAGAAATATATAGCCGATAGTAACGAGTATATGCAAATCAGAATACTGCTAAAAATATTTCATATTTACACATTCTTCTGACTGATTACAATGGTTGCATTTCTCGTTAATCTATATTGCAAAAGCATATGTCATTTGAAATCAAGTCTTTAAACGAATGCAATTCAATCTTAATCATATAAAAGTTCTTAATCATACACATAAGCATTTAGTATTAATATCGTTTGGTTCCGATTCTTTTAATTAACAGGACCTTATTGGAATGATATAGTGTACAGCATACAAGATCAAATGTATCTATGTATACATATATACATGTATACACAATTTACTTATTACTTTCGCTGAATTTTCTTACAAAATAAGTGTAACACTATCAAACTGAAATGCTTTCCACATGTAAACGAAAAAAAAAGAGGATGGAGAGCAAGAACAAATTATATGCACCAGGATAATCAACTTACGAAATAAAAAAACGGTGTCTTTATAAGCATTAAGCTATCGGATGCCTTTACGATAATTCTTTGATTATCCATCTTTAAACAGTACTGGAATAACTTTCACTTGGCCATACATAATATAAGTGACGATAATGGGTATATGGAAACTGCATTTTTGAGGACTGCAGTACACGCAACGACGGGACGTATTCATCTTCTTGCTTTGAATGCACATTGTTGATATCTGGTTCTGGCTATACTATAGTACCTCCACCCTCCACTGGACTGACAACATGAAGAGCGTTCCCAACTTGTCCTACTCCTGGCTGCAATCAAAAGTCATACAGATATTTACTATGGAAAATTGTTTTCGTTTGTCCGCAGAGAAGTTCTGTAATTACACAAGCAGTTTGAGAAAACGATTCTGAATTCTATCGAAGATGTGCGTTGAAGAACAGTGCAACGACGGCATATTAAAAGTATTCTTCACACTCCTAATTAGGGCTGTAACTTTCCTTCGAAGGTCGAAGATTTCGAAGTTTCGAAGATCCGCGATATCCGATGTCACCGAATTTAATAAAACTCATTAAAATTTTGTTTGCAAAGTATTATTCTTTAAGTACATTCGTGATATGATCCCGAAATTTATTAATAGAATGCAATCTTTTAAATTTAATTTAATTACGAAAAATCAACACGGAAACTTCAGTGTCAGTCACCGGTAACTGAAAGTTAATATTGTAAACATTTGTGTAAATGGACCTCGGTCCGTTCATAATAAATAATAATAATAAATAAATAATAATAAAATCGTGACATGGTATGGAACTCATAAGTTACAACTTCATACGTTTCGAAGACTTTGAAATTTCGAGCACTTGGAAGACTTCGAAGCTTCAGAACTTCGAAACTTTGGGAAAGTTACAGCCCTACTCCTAATCAGTGGTCTAAGATGCCTCGGCAAAGGCACGATCACTACGAAATCGAGCAAATGTAAATGTACTATACTACTCGGTCCAATGATGCAGTAAACAAGTCAGTCAAGAAAACAATATAAATTGTACGTACCATGCGATATCTCGGGGAAGATTCATCCACGATTCTCTTGCATCAGCCAAAGCATGGTATGGAACATTAATCTTTCCAATCAAAGTAAAAAAATATAATGCCCCACTGGCTTAAGAAACAAGCACAAGCATCTTCTGATATAAAATTATAAAACTGTCACTATAAAAGAAGCAATGCACACTATATATGTATATATGTATATGAAAATTATCACAAAAAATTCGAACTTGTTAAATCGCTATAACAGATAAGGAGCATTGGGATGTTCCGACAATAGAATCGCTTTATGCAAAGCACCAGGAAATTCGATCTAACTTTGTGAATTTAAAAAAACTGATGACTTAGAAATATAATTGTATAAACATGCCAAACATTGCAACCAATATAAAACTGTGGTATAACACAACTATTAGCAGTTATATACATGTGTGTCTGTAATAGACATATACAAAAAGTCCCAACTAACTCGAGCAGCTCAAATACATTGCTTATTACTGATAATAAAGAACAATATTAAAAGAAAAAAATGATTAGGTTTAGGGGGACAAATGTTATGATAATTCTGGTTCCCAAAGTTCTTATCTATTTTTTTCACGACGTTATAGGCTGTTGTATTTGCCTGGGATAATCTTGAAATTTCAAGAAATGTGACCTTGACAGAATTTTCTTAAAAATTTTACTGTTATCATTAGTAACCAAGATATTTGAGGTGCTCCATTTAGTTGGGACACCTATATGTGTATATGTGTATTAACAGTTTCGCCTGGGGCTTCTGCATTGCATTCTATATAAATTCAAGCAGGAAGCAAGCAGCAACGTTTCATTCAATTGTTTCGCTTTATTGTACAACAAGGCAATTCATTGTTTCAACAAAGGATTAAATGTCACATTATTATAATCTGGGACAATAGTTTGACTAAGTAATTCATTGACTTTCTATCCATTCGCTAAGCTAAGCTAATAACACTTTACAGGAAAGAAAGAAGGGTTTAAGGGGCCTGCCCTGTTACAAAATCTTATGGGGCGCAAACAATGTTACTTTCAATGATGCAAACCAAACATAAATATCTCCTATTTATAATTATACTAATGTACTCCTTCGATATTCGTAATGAATATATTTTGACCAGATGATCTTTAGGCACAGATATAAATGGAGGCTCGTACTATGAATGAATGTGCATCTCCATTTCTTATTGTATTATATGTATATATATATATACTATTTACTACTCGTGTATATATGTGTGCTATTTAATCGGAGTGAAAATCGTTTGAAAATTTTCGCGAAAAAAAACTTCAATTCCCTAGTCAAATTCACGATTGCATGCAAGATTAAAAATTCTACTTCTTAACAACACCCAACCAAAATTTGCGCATTCATAGTACTATCCGTCCGTACATTTCTGTAATTGATATGTAATACGAACTACAAGATAATGCTAGAAGGTTCTCAATATTTTCCAATGGCACCATTCATAATATACACTGCTTTGGATAAAATGTAAACTAGGATTTAATTTGTAAATATGAGAAATATAGGTAATTCTCAAATAAAAATCTATCAAAATCAGCACATATTGTATATATATGCTTAAATTGCATATGCATACATATATATATATACATATGCATATATATAACACACACAATGCCGCGAGGACAATATTTCTTAGAATACTCAAGTGTCAAAAAGAGCGTCCACCGCCAAATATAATTTATTAATGATAACAACAGAAAAATTGTCCAAAGCATCATCGTATCTTCAATTCATTTCGTTTGATAGCAATAATGATTGTATCTTCTTGTTCTACTTATATACAAATTGGAATTTGTCACTAAAGAGACCCTACTTCACAAAGTTGCGACAACAGTTGAAGATGGGTTACATCATAGATCGTTAGGTCGCAAGGAAGTAATATTGGTGTAAGGATTGCTATGATGGTGTGGCCTGTGCAGAGTGCTGCTGATGGTGAGAGGACCTACCATTTGACCAGGTCTTGCCCATGTGTAGACGTATCCATCTTGACACGCGGTTACGAAGCAATCTTCCCTAAACACTAACTCAGTCAATCTTTCATGTGCCAGCTTCTTGCACACCAGCGGCTCTAATACCGGGCACTGATCGAACCTAGGGCACAGGGCAGTTCCTATCAACCTCATTGAGTCGTCCATCACAGAACTAACCTTTTTATTCGCACCTACTAAACTTCCACTGACACTGTTCATATTACTACTCGCGTTCAAATTAGCAGCAGCCTTGTCGCCACCACTGTTTTGCATTATTGTGCTATTAGACGCACCACTACCTCTCATTGTGAGGCTAAAGTTCCTTTTATGATTATCACCACCTTTACGTTCACCGAAACCGAGACCAGCTAACCTTTGCGTCAACGAATTGACAGTTGATACTGCTGTATTTGTACTTGTGCTATTGTTACTACTTTCATTATTACCACTCGCGTTCTCTTTGTAATTAACGTTGTTCAAGTTATTGTGTTTAGAATTGTTTAAATGATGATTCGCCGTCGAGCCATTCCCACTGTTTACTGCTCCTGGAGTAGGAAGAATACCAGAACCAGCTACGGAGGGCCGCTGCTTTGTGCACATCGGCTTCTGTCTTAACTCGGCTTCGGTAATATCCCATAAACACAGCTGAGTATCCTGTGAAACGCTGCCGAGCCTGTAGCACGTGCCGCCCGAAACTCTCAACTCTGATCCACAAGAGTTTCTGTTCGAATGAACTCCTTGGGAAGTTGTCGACAGACGATTCGATTTCTCGCAGAAGTGATTGTGATTGTTGTGTGGCAACGTTTCATCGTCCGATCCGCTGAAGTCGGGATCGTGATCGCCATAGGACGTGGTGTACGGATCGAAGGCTACTACGCTTACCCAACTATGGTGTCCCTGACCTCTCGCTACCACTCTCTTCTCGTGGAAACTCCAAATCGTTACAAGATCGTCTTCACCTCCCATCACGACGTATCTTCCATCTGGTGACCAACATACACACAGAAACCCGCCGAAAAAACTTCTAGCCGAGCCCACTAACTCCATGGTGTTATACTGGAACACTCGTAGAAACCCGTCCTGCGAAACTACCGCTAAATTCGAACCGCACGGGCTGAAGGCGAATTCGTTTATACAACATCCTTCTGCACCTATCACCCATCTGTACAACGGATTCCTCGTCGACTTAGTTTTGCAGGTGTAAATAGCATACCCGTCTCCCGATTTGAACGACTGGTAGTGGGGTGCTGTTGTACCACACAAAAGTTCTTCATTATATAAATACAGCTGCCCAGAACTATGCGATACTAAGAAGAGGTTGTTGGAGCCAGGAACCCATTTTATGCATGTTACTTTGCTTTTGTCAATCAACCTCTGAAACAGTTAAGAATTTATATCACAAATGCAATAAAATCCTCAGTGTAGTATATTGGAAATCAACAGAGTCATTCAACAGATACATTCATGACAAAATCGGTTACATGATATTTAGAAAGTTATTAAAATTATTACAGAAGAAAAAAACCTCCTATTTGATTTCTGTCTGTAGCAATTGATACAGGAAGTTTCTGTTCAGCATAAGATTCTTTGGTCTAATATTATTAGTGGTAATTATCAGTGAACTATTATTATCATGTTTCAACACAGATAACACATTGATTTCAACAGAGATTGGCTAAGTGCTAACAGTGTTTACATACGATACTAGAAAATACATCAGTGTAGTAACACCGGCATATCATCCTGGCTTTTATCAGGGTTTATGATACTTTAAATAGTCCCATAACATTAGGATTGTACCAATATTACTTTACAATCTCCTTGTGCATTAAAAATTTCATCCAAATCAAGGATCTACTTTGAGTTATTGATATTTACACAAAATATAGATTACTTACATCTTCATTGTACAATTTGCTTAACTCCTTTTTTATCGGATCGATCAACTGAATTTGTCCTGTTGAAAAACCAACTAATAACGGCGCACTATCTGCAGTCGCTGTTGTCTGATTAAAATTGTGGCAAGTTGGATTAGTTCCTTTATACAACTTCTTGTCCAATGGCTTGTTTAAATCCACAGCCTGAAACATTTTGATTTGACAAATATTTAAATTTGTGAGATTTAAACATTATAAAGCATAAATGGCAATAACCGATTATAAGATTATTTCTCCCAAAATAACTGGCTGAAAGAGAAAAGTAAAAAAAAAAGAATAAAGCGATAAAGACTACATGTAATGATTGTGCATATCTTTTAGACAAATTTATACTTTCCTTATCATAATTGTATCAATCATTAGTAGACAAAGATATTTAATCCATTTTTAACCCATAAGAAAAAGTTATAATTAATGTTATCAAAATTAGTATACTTTGTATTGTCCAAAACATAGGCTGTTCTCCAATCAAAATTAGAAGGAGAAATAAACACACGGTTGTTGCAAGTTTCTTATACCATTTTGAAAAATTCTTTTGGAGTTTGAAGTCGACACAGATATGAGAATATACTATCAATTTATACTAACTCGTTTAAAATACTTAGACTCCCAAAATTTCATTTTCAAGAGTTTAAAATAGCTTTCAAGCGAAAAAGAAAATTTTCCAATTTTTTCAAATTTTACGGTATCCTAACCCCTCGTCGCGTTTCGTAGAAGCTAAAACGTTATGTTCGAGCGTTTAGACACTTGTATAGAGACGAAGCAAGGCGAATGAAATTTGACATTTGTTGATGTATAAAGTAAAAGGATTCTGTGTTAGGTGTGGTATTAGTCCGCAAAGATGGAGTCTCGATACGCGTTTTCCAGGTTATGTTTGAACGAATCCATGCTCGATTAAACACAAATACATTAGCGTAGGGTATTAAACGGCGAGAAAGCTGGTCCTACCTTTTTGACACCGCGGTACACGTAAACGTAAAGTTCCTTGCCGAAGTTGAAACACATTCGGTCACCGAGACCTTGCGTACCCGTGGGGTCCGTTGGGTCCGGTAAAGTTACGAACGACACCCGAACGGATGCGCTTCCCTGACTGTTCGTGTAGCCAACCCTGTTTGGCCTCGAATACTCCGATAGAGTCATTAGCTTGTATGTTCCTTCCCGCGTGACAAATTGTGTTTTCAAGTCCTCCTTCCCTCCTCCGTCCAGCTGCACAGCCATCTTACCACCAGCGGTACGACGGAGGAGCTCATCAGATACGAAAAAATCGTTCGTCCGCTTCTGCACTCCTGCACGTCCGTCAATACCCGTTCGCCCGGGTGCTCCGCGAACTTGTCAAACACCGTACCAGTACTCTACCGTTTCTCAGATACCTCCAAATAGTCCAGCTTACCGGTCCGATGCGAGAACACGGGTAAGGGCGCCTCGAGTTCTATATCGAAACTGCCCGTGCATTCGCGACCCGCAGCTCACGCTCCCAACCTCGTACAGCGCAACCTTCTCTCCACCGGACTCGTCGCGATTCACAATTTCTCTATTTCAGAATCCTGCATATCAAAATAGAAATACATATTATAGAATAGAATAGAATACTCCAGTCCAGCTTTGCGGTGACTTTCAGATACATTTGTCTAATATTTTACATAAACGAACAGTAAAATTTTTAAAAATACGCTCTCACAGGAATATTATATTTTCTGAAGGAACTTGAATCGTTCGTTTTTTCTTCCTACATCGAAGATTTGCACAAAAGTTTACCCGTAATTTAATACGTTCAATTTGAAGCGTTTGCCACGCTGATTTTTGTGCACAATACTTTTGTAAAATACCGAAATCGAAAACGATATTTTTAAATTCTTTCGATGTCTTTGTAGTCTAGTATTTCATAAATTATTTGTATTTGAAAGGCGTGAAACTTTTCTCGGATAACTGAAGTTGAATGATGTTCTCGGATAACTGTCGGAGAATTGAAGAATGACACGGCCCTGTCGGCAGCGTGTTATTAATGCGCGCGCAGCGTCGCCTGTTCGACTGAACTCGTTGGCTCCGAAGGCCTGTCAGGAACCGGATATTTTGTAAACAACCGAGGCAAAGGGTTAATTAATTTTGCCTACTTTTTTCTACTTCCTGCGTTTCTCTTCCGTTCGGGTTATCAAGAACACTTGTCAGTGCAGCTGTCACTGACTACTTTAAGCTCTGAACCGATCGTCTACCAACTAACCGGTAATGCCGAAGTTATTTTTTTTCATAGTATGATAAGCGAATACATACCTGGCCCCCAGTACACGTTTGAATGATATTTGAAAATCTTTCGAGTGTCTCCCGTTTTATCTTGCGTTTTGCAGATTTTTTCGAATTCCGATCTATCGAATCGAAATTAAATAAATGCCGTTACTTTAAAAAGCTCTGTTCGCTGCGATAAATTTATCCATCGAAATCAACGGTCACGTGACTTCTATGATATGGGTGTTCGCTTTACAGATTTCTTCCGGTTTTCCAAATGGCAATTAATCACTTCCCGTGAGTGCAACTGCGTCTCGAAATACTTGACAACATACCGATCGACGAGGCTCTGTTTCGTTGAAAGCAGAATTGCAGTGATCGGTAAGTGTACTAATAAATTTGTTATTTAAGTGGCAATTAAATGAGTGACAAACTATTAAAATTTTCTTCATCGTAAAATAAATCTAAAACGATTAAATTAAAAATTGTAATTGCATGATGAGTGTTTAACTTTGTGATTGAAATAATTGTTATAACATATATATATATACGTTGTAGAAATATGATTAGGCTATTTTAAGTTGCGTTTTACTTATATTATGCTTATCCGTGAATTAGAAAAGTTCGAATGAGTTATATTCAGTTATATTGCGGTGGACATTTTAAATTTGGCGCCCATAACCTATATTTTGTAAGCAAAGGTGTACGTATAAGTAAATATACGTATACACGTGTATTCTGTGTACAGTAAGATACCTGTGTTTATCCAAAAGTTGTGTACTTACCTTATCAAACGTGAATGAAGGTTCAGTGCATCTGTTTGCTAAATACATTTTTTGTAACTTTATAATTTATTTAGTTTGACATTATCTACGGATCAAACATTTTTTCCAAATGTACCTACAATGTTTGATTTCCTCATACTCGTGAGACACTGATGTGCACTGATCTGTGTGTGTGTGATAACAAAAACACGTGTTTACAAGTCTCGTGTATTTTTTCAAATCTCTATAAATACGTGTCGATAATGAATGTAAAAAGTTTCTTGTAATTATGGCACGTGGAAAAAGACCGGTTCGAGGTGGAAAACGGAAATTCAACCGGCACGACGTTCAACCAAAACCCAAGAAAGGCAAGTTTAACCTAAAAGAAGCTTCGTATGTTAAAGAACGCGATGTTAAAAACAGGGAAATTGAGAAGCGTAGGCAAATTTTGGAAGAGGAGAAATTAAAACAAGAAGAATTGGTAACCGATAGCTCTGACGAGGAAGATACGAATCCTTTGCAAGCTTTACTGTCCACGTTTTCAAACGTTAAAACGTTTCAAAAAACTGCTATAGATTCTAGTTCAGACAGTGACACGTCCGATAACGAAGACGATACTGTAGAACATAAGGACAGCAATGAAAATTTGGCAGTAAATTCCGATGACGAGACAAGATTATCCAGTCAGAGTGAAAATGAGGAGATTCAAGTCAGAGAAAAGGACGAAGAAGATCCTGAAACTGCTAAGGAAGACGCTGGGTATCTGAAAGACCCATTTGCCATTCATCTTCGAGATGATCTGAGTGATAAATTTTACGAGGCAGTTTCCAGTATTCCTCAGATTGTAGACACACACAAAATATCATGGCCTATCCTTCGAAATCTTACCTGTGAAATTCCTAAAGCTCCAAAGGATGAAAACGATACGAAACTTAAGCCCAAAGTTTCTATTCTAGAAGATAAACAGTACGCACAAAGCGGTAGCATACCTTCTTTGATTGAAACGGTAGATTGGGACAAATTATATATAAAAACACAAATTCAGGGTAATATTACTAGAGCTAATTACTCTAATATAAAGGATAATGTCAATAAAGATCCATCGCCTTTGACTCCTTTGCAAAAAGAATTATTTTCAGTAATAAACAATTATCAGGATTTATATTATCCTGAGAGGACCTTTTCCAATGCGGATCAAATAAGATTTCTATATTGCATGCACGCAATTAATCATGCACTAAAAACTAGAACAAAAGTGTTGCATCACAATGCAAAAATAGCAAAAGCTAAATGTACAAAAATGGCAGAGATCCCTGACGAGTACAGAGATCAGGGATTAGTTAGGCCAAAAATTTTGATAATAGTTCCCTTTAGACATTCTTGTTTAAAAATCGTAGAGTTGCTGATAGCCATTTTGATTGGAGAAGACAAAGGCGGTTCTGTGATGAATAAAAAAAGATTCATGGACGATTTTAGCGGCAATGAACTTGCGATGCCGAAGAAAAATCCAAAGCCGGAAGACTACGAGTTAACGTTTCAGGGGAACACAGACGACACGTTCAAAATTGGAATCTCTATCACGAAAAAGACTCTAAAATTGTATTCTGAATTTTACTCTTCCGACATTATAATTTCGTCTCTCTTAGGTTTGAGAATGTTAGTGGGAGCAGAAGGTGAAGAAGAGAGGGACTATGATTTTCTAGCATCAATAGAATTACTAATTATGGACCAAGCAGAATTGTTTGTAATGCAAAATTGGGACCATATGGTTCACGTTTTGAACCATCTACATTTGCAACCAAAAGAGTCGCACAAAACAGACTTCTCTAGAGTTAGAAGTTGGTGCGTAAATGGATGGACTAAATATTACAGACAAACGTTGATATTCTCAGGTATTCATATACCTGAAATTTATGGAGTTTTCAACAAGAGGTGCCACAATTATGCTGGAAAAATCAAAGTAACGAATCCTGTTGCTCTTGGATCTATTTGTCAAGTGGTTGTACAGGTTCCACAAGTGTTTCACAGGTTTGAAACTACGAGTCATTTTCAAGCTTTGGAGCAGAGAATGGAATTCTTCACAACGAAAATACTTCCTCAGTACAAAGACAGAATCATGAACCACACGTTGATCTTTTTCCCATCTTACTTCGACTACGTGAAGCTGCGGAATTATTTTAAAAAGGAGGAGTACAGTTTTGTACAGATTTGCGAGTACTCGAAGGACTCGAAAATAGCGAGAGCAAGGGATATGTTCTACCACAGCGACGGTCATTTCCTATTGTACTCGGAACGATTCCATTTCTTTCGTAGAATAAGAGTGAAGGGTATTAGGCATATTATATTTTATGCACCGCCCACGTTCCCCGGTTTCTACAGCGAAATGTGCAATTTGATGCAAGAGTTCAATCAGAATCCACGAGCAGGTTCCGATAGCAACATGACAGTGACCGTTTTATACTGTAAATACGATATCATGCAACTTTCTGCGGTCGTAGGCACGGAAAGAGCACAGAAGATGCTCAGATCGGATAAGTCTGTTCACATGCTCGTCACTGGTGAATGAGAGATCACAAGATTACTTGAGAAGAATATATTTTATACAATTATGTAAATATTTCATGCGTAATACATTAAACAGAGCGAATTTGATGGTGCTTCCGAAAGATACCGTTGACTGCTAGAATTTGTACCATTAACAACAATAAAATGTTCGTTCACATGTACAGTTCTGTTCAATTTCTTTATTGTACAGTTAGAAAATTACTTGAAATAAGTACAACTTCGATCGCATCTCCCAGAAACGATTTTCTCCGTACTTATCGCCTTATCGAACATATATCGGTACACAGTATCAAAACTAAAATCCTCGCGCGTGTTCTCGGAAGGTAATCAGAACTCGGATGGATAATCAAATTTCTGGGAGACGTGGCACTGAAAGTGTTAATAGCCTTTAAAAATCAACGATTACATGAGAGGTTTCATTCCTGAACTGGCAAGTTATCTCGAGAGCAACGTAATCTATAAATCTCCTTTTTAAATCGTTATCTACAAGAAAACGATCAAGTTCTTAGATATAACTAGACTGTGATGTATCGATAGACTTCCGGTAGGCGAAGTGTTATTGGATCTAATGTAACAAGTAGACTGCGCATTTTATGCATTCATAACAAATATGAATAGACGAAACACAAAATTTTGAATACGCTAAAAGAATCTAAGAATATTGTTACGCTATCTTCTCGATGGATTGAAATGATTAAAAGAGTTTAGAAGAGAACAATTCATTTTTTATATCCGATTTCTGTGTATCACAATTGTCTTAGAAAACTTCTATTTCGGATAAAGATTCGCAGTCTAGCGGTAAGCTAATAATGTAAAGTGGTTTCTAGAAAATTCGAATTCCGACGGAAATTTCGTCCGAGTTAAAATGGACCCGCAATCCTCGGGTTAATTGTTCGTTCACCGTGTACTGGAAACGATCAGGTTTCTCGTCGACGAACACTCGATCTGGTTCAACGTCAGCTAGATTAACGTATCAATGCTATTAACAAATTGAAATCAATTCGAACGCTACTCAGTTTCTAAGGAATCTCTCGACGATCGATCAATCGTTCCCCGGACTCGTGTTAGTAGTTAGGCTCTCTCTGGTCTCTGTGTTCGGATTTGTCGTGAAATCCCGCGGAGTCGACTCGGTCAAAGCGCTCGAGGACGTCGCCATGGTTGTTAGAATCGTTAACAAATTTTTTGGCGGCGATGCGGTGCTCGAGATGGTCGTGGCAACTTCCGGTTCCTTGGTCCGTTCACTCTGATCGGACACCGACCTCACCGTCACCTTTTCTAGTTGCGTTTCTGAAAGAGAAAAACGGTTTCAGATGTTTGCTACACGGTGATCGATCGTTTTCATATTTCTGGAGCTACACGAATCAGATAAAAGGTTGTCATGGTGCACAGTAGGATTTTACCCCTTCTTAACAGTATCTTTAAACGGTTTCTCTGTGTTGCGTACACGTACTCTGTTTCTCTTAGGAAATTATTAAAGACAAAGAAGTTCTACTCATTGTAACACTATGAGAGATAATTTTGTACTTTCAAATTCAAGTAGAGATATTTTACTTTGCAGAAAGATCTGCAGGCTAGTTATGCACAAGTGAAATCGTACTCTGGATCAAAGTGTGCTGTATATTTTGGCCTGCCTAGAGCTTCGAAAGAATAGTTTTACCGTTGACGTTGGAGGGGGTGGTAAGAGGGTTCAGTAATTTGGTATTGACGCATTCTGGTCTCGGCCTGATCCTGACAGTGGTCACGTTCACGTCTTTGGGGTCCCAGACGAAGGTATAGTACAGCGAGACCAGTATGGCGCCCATGCTAACGAATATTACGTAGGCCACCACCGTCAGCACGCGCACCAATTTCTGCTTGTGCTTCGACTCGTACAGCTTGTCTTTCCTCTCGTCGCCGGCGAACCGGATCTCGTTGCTTGCCTTATGCTCGCGGATACCCGTTTCCGGGTTCAATTTCTCTGAGTTCAGATTTTGAGTGCTCATTTTTCGCGGCAGCTGCATAATCCACCGCGTCCCCTCCGCGCCTCTCTGAACAGAGATTGAAAGAGGGACACCTCCAAGTATGTTACTGACGCGTTAACAAAAATTACGAAGAAATTCACAAACATATTCTATTCTATTCACTAAACATTCTTTCGATCTATCGGATTATCGTTGAAAATCCAGTTCGATGACCTTCGGATACGTTATCAAGGTCAAAGTCACGAGTAACTTTGCTTACGTTACAAAACAGTCTCTTCATTTCTATCGACGATACGAGGGAATGCTTCAGGATCGAATTGTTAGGTTCGAAAGGACACGTGTTACGATGCAGGATACTATAACCTTCGTGCGAGTTTGAACATCAAAAGTGGAAGCAGATATTATTCAATGAAAATGCATGTGTTTATGTATTTAGTCGCGTGGCGATGATGCATATGCATACATACAAGTAACGTTATTCGTGTCATCGACCTTGACAGGACACAACAAGGTCATCGAGACGATCAAGGTATGACTCTTTGTAAATAATTACCAAAATCCGAGCTCGGACCGCGACGGGTCGCCGGAAGTCATCAAGGGAGCTTCGAGGGAAACATGCCTGCATGGAAATTTCTCGAGGCTCGTGTATTTATATCTTTTCCGGATTGTTTATAGTAATCATCAACGATCAGTAAAGACTGCTTCGTGGCTCGTCCACAGAGAATGCTTCTGGAGGATATTTTCGTCGGCACACAGATCACAGAGCTCCAGAGATCGGATGTCGTTTTTTCACCATTTCCGAGTTCGTTTAGGTTGTCGCACCGTTACGAGGCTTTCGATCGAGAGATTGAGATAAAGAGAGGGGATAGAGCGAGAGAGGCTAGCTCACTGGATAGGGCGTTACCGCAGGAAAACTACAAGCTCCGCGAACCCGATGCAGAAGCGTTCCAGTTTCCACGGTTATGGCCGAGCAAACTACCCCAGAACCACGAACCGAGAGCTTTCGAGGCTTTCGAGGACGCGCCGCGACACGGAATTTTCCTTTTTGTGTCCTTACGAACTATTTCACAATTATATCTGTTCGTTTACTCGCGGATCAACCTTTCCCACCAACGGCCGCTGCTGAAAAACACACCCATTCGACGACATCGGCGCGCTTTCACTGCGCAAGCTCGGGAACCTTGACTCCGGCGTGCTTCGTTTCGCAAGCTTCAAGGGCTGCTCTCGACTTTACAGGATTCTTCGTCGCCGCCGCAAATGCCCTTAAACCGATGCTTCCGATAGCCTTATTAACTCACCAAGGCTCGCATCTATCGTGCAAACATTGCGAACGAAGCTCGCGCGCAGAGCTTTCAGCGAAGCTTGCAGAAAAGTGCGGAATTTTCAAATGTTCGATGATCTTCTCGCAAGGCCTCGCGAAATTCATTGCGAACAGGATTGACGAGGACAATCTTTGTTAAAGCTCGTCCGTAGTATGTGCTTTAGCAAAATACGATTACGGCGAAAGCTCGAGCTTGAGATTTGCGAATTTAACGATCATCTCCGTTTCGAGTTGGAAGGCTTCCGTAGAAGTGACAAAGAACCGATTAAAAATGTTGCGCAAGCATTTTACATAAGCTCGAGCTTGCGTACTGCCACGTAGTTGGCGCGAGAACGCGGAGCCTCGCCACAGGAACACCGTCGCTATCCTCCAGTGGATTTCGCAACGATTGCACCAGCCATTTTCCAACGTTTTACTGTACTTCATCAAATCAACGAAGTAACGAATTGTGTAACAAAGATGGACTCAGGATTTCAAAATTCCCGGTATCGATAACTGCGAGGAACGGAGTTTCTTTTTAAATACTATCTACTTATTCTCGAACGAGCGATAAAAATGATTAAGTGTAATTTAAAATGGTAAAAACATTAGAACAATTTCAAAATACTGTTATCTTATTAAGAAAGAAAATAAATGTATTTCTCTCCAGTTTGTTGCAAGTCAGGTAGAAAATTTGTATCCATTTTGGGGAATTAGCGGATAATCATCCAGGAATTAATTATTCTGCACAGCTCTGCACAGCTCTGGCAGAAAGTAAATGCATTTCCTACAGATGGAGCTGCATCCTAAACCAATGTGCACCATAGTCTTGCCGAAAGATCCATGCGATTTCTTTTTGTATTTTTGATTAACCTCTTGTATCCACATACCGATAATAAGGGTTGAACAATTTTCACCGATAGAGTGAATCTATATCTAGAATACAATATGCAGAAGAATTTTCATATTGGACATTTCAGATGGGACAACCCTTAATATTTATCAAAATTTTAATGTGATCGGCAAGTAATTAATTTGATTACACGACGAGTTATTGTCATACACAGAGCTAGGGGTTGCTTGCATTAGATTTTTCTGTAAAAGAGTGGGAGTAGTCGTGCAAGGCTCCGAAACATTTGGCGATGTGGGCGCCATGTTCTGAGGATGTGCATATGTCGGACGTTTATGATGCAGAGGAAAAATAGCCCGGCGGAACGAAAAATTCGTAAACGTTCGGAGGCCTTCGATTCGAGAGTAGCCGAGGCTCGTTGCACGCAAAGGCGGCGGCGCGCCTTTGTCTTAACAGCGTTGAAACGTCATTCTTCGATCATTCGGAGAGCAAACAGAGACTTTCGATCGAGGGGAAAAGAACGAAATCGTTTCTACTCTACCCGATAGTCTGCTTCCTCGCATTGCCCGAATCCTTCGCCGATTCGGATTTTCATCGCGTTAACCCAGAAGCAAATCGTTCAAATTAGATAAGAGTTAAAGAAGCCCGGCCGCCGAAGCGAAGCCGCGATCGTTTTTAGAAATTGCAAAATCGTTGTATCGATGCAACGTCGAGAGGAAGCCATAATGGATCGACCTGACCCTGTTTCAGTTATTACGCGGACAATACGGATGATCGTCGCGCGCCGATCCAACGGCGATCTTATTTCTAAGGTTTTAATCGCTGCTTTTCATCCCGCCCAAACCGGAACATTCCAATCTCCTCGAATTTTAGCTATACGCGCTGAACACGAACAAAAGAAAACTATGGTCACTCAAAGTGGAAATCGTGCATAATAAAAATGTTATTATTATAAAGGAGTACACATAGTCTAAGGATCTAATCCGGTGATTGCACGATTTTCACTGCGAGTGACTGTATTCCACTGTGAACATGAACGGGAAATACTGAATGGTTACGATGGTGAATTTAATGTAGCTTCGTGTGTGCGGTACATTGTATATTATACACGTGCGAAATCGTTCATTTACCTTTGGAATTCATCGCAATGTTAGCGAGCGCTCGGAACGGTGGGTTCGATTCCAGACGATCGGTGAACTTCCAGTTGCGCGAGGCATTTATGGCGAGCCGATTGAGAGACTCTTTTCTATTCGTCGCAAGATCCGATCGATCGATCAACGCGACTATTCCAACGGTGCTCGATAACTCCTCCCGAGACGACTTCGATCGGTAATTCCTAGCATCTTTAGCGGGCCAAATTTCCGTAACATTTGTCTCCTCGACGATCGCAGTCGTCTTTGTCCGTGGACTTACTGGAATGTGCTCTTCCTCCTTGATGAAACCCTGTGGTTCCTCGGCAAGAATGGTCGTAGAGTTCGCAACAAGGAGCGTCTTCTCGATCCTGGTTTCACTTTCGAGTCTCTCTTTGATCGAGTTCAATTCAGCGGAGTCGTGTCGCAACTTCCTCTGTTGCTCCATCAGAAACATCCTCAGTATCAGCAAAGACTCGTTCAAGTTTCCGTGTCGCTTGTTCAGCGGACTCTTGGCGTCGGCATCGTCGCCGACGATGCGCCCAGCGAAATTGCCGGCTTCTAAAGAAGGATCATCGGCCACCATGAAATTCATGTCAGGGTCACCTTCCAGGTGATTCGGCCGTCGCAGCAGCTTCGGGTCCGGCGGGACCCAGAGGAACAAATAGTACGCGCTGAGGACTATAGCCACGAAACTGACGGAGAACATGTAGGCCACTACGGTGACCAGGCGGATCAGCTTCTTGGGTGCTTTGGTCTCGTACAGGTCCGCGTTCGGGTCCTTCTTGTTGGGGTCAGCGGTCGCTGCGGCGGCGGCTTCTGGTTCGCCCATCCTGCCTCGAGTTTATATCGAATTTCCACGTGTTCCTCTTAGTCGGTCCTCACGTCTCGGTCGTTGTAGCATCCATCTTCTCGCGTTGGTATCATCGCGTGTGATCGACGAGCTACATCCCGGTGGAAAATTTCCAGGGAAACTTCACCGAATGTGCACGCTCGTCTTCGAGGAATCAGTTCGGGAGAGTCTAGGACTATTCGATAGTTCGCACCCACGGTTTAATCCATCAGTGGTCGATTTCAAATGATGCACCACGCACGTCGACTGCTCTTCGTGTGCCTCCAAACGAAGACGAAGACGCGTTCCGGCAGCGCAACCACGCACGACTGCAACTTTCCCGATGAACGTTCGTAGTAAAGCGCCCGTTCCTTCAGCACGTGTTAGGCCCGCGCAAGCGTCCTTACCCGGTTCCAGGCTCTGTGTGCGAATTCTTTATTCGCAGTCCGGTTCATCAGCCATCTCACCTCGACCCTTCCGAGAAGCCCGAGCAATTCTGCTCGTCGTCGGAAAGGTCGCTAATTTCCTTCCGATCGCTCGCGCGGAAAGCTCTCGCCGCACTGCCCAGCGGAAACTTTCGAATTCGCGTGATCGCGAGGGTAAAAGGATGCGTCAACGCCGACCGAATTTAATTCTTGCCGGCTGGTCGAAGCGGTGGTCTCGTCCTGAGATTGCTTCGACAACGTCTGAAAACGTTGCGCCAAATTTCGGTGTTGTTGAGAACCTTCGAATTCGGAGAACAAGAGGTCCGAGAACTTTGGAGTGAATCGTAAATTCGTGCGTCTCTTTTATGTATTACTAGACCGCGAATTTCATGCGCGCATGGTTTTTCTTGCGAGAATGTTCTCCGCAGCACGGTTAAGAAGTTATTAAGGAAAAACGCGGCTACGGCGGACGAGTTTTGTAGCCGCGCTCTGATTGGTTCGCGTTTTTCGTTAATACTTACGTAACAAAGCTGCGGAGAACATTTTCGCAAAGGAAAAAGTGACTTTAAATGACCTCAGGAATCACCCTGTTCAAAGGCAACAATTTTGGGACTTATATGTGATCAGTTAAACGAGTAACAATAAGTAAGAGAGTTACGTATGAGGAAACGTACGAATTTGTGAGTCAGCCGACGATATATTAGTATGTACCTGGAATCGCTGTTCTGGATTCGACGACGGCGAACTCGATGACGCAACGCTGGAATTTCGTGGAGTTTCTTCTGGTCGGGGACTCGCCGTGTACGACAGATTAGGGACGCGTTGTTGACTGCTCAATACTCTGAAAAGTTGAGTCAACAGGTCGTTCGAACCTTCGAAACAAGGTATCGGAATCGCCGATTGACTGTTTTGTTGAGCAATCAAGGAATTCAGTGCTGGCAACAGTGTCGGGGCGTAAAGCAGCACCGCTAATCTACAAACGATTAACAGCTATAAAGAAACGAACCGAGGTATTTTACTCCAAATTCATCCTTTTGTAAATCACATACATACAATACAAATTTGTTTTTTCCGGCTACTTTAACGTTATTCCGAAAGAAAAAATGTTATTGTACATATGTAATGATACTTAAGGAAAGGAAGGATACTTCAGGAACAATCAATTTTATTTGATTAAATTAATTTAAGGGAACTTTGTGGCAGAATTTGAAAAAGGTTGAATTTGGTTTGCGAAAGGGTGAACTTAGAACGCGAAATCTGTGATAGAATGAAAGAAATAAAGCGCTTAGGAACGTAGACGAGTGAAATAAAATTTTTGGCTCGAACCGCAACAATCGAACGGTCACTCCGTTCGGATCCAGCACCGGATTCGATAACGCAGGTTGCACCATCGGAGTGCAAGCGGTGTGCACGTTGCTTCTCGGTGTCGGCACTCTTTTCTGCGTTCGAACATTCTTCTGAAGCATTCTCATTAAATGCCTGGCCTGATCGTTCGTTAGACCGGTCCTCTCCTGTTGCAACTTTCGGAGACGATTCTCCTCGCGTCGCGCGAAAGTGTTTTCGAAGCACTTGATCCGCTTGATCGCGCGTTTCTCCGCGAGATTGTCGCTTGAATCTCGTACTATGCTCTCGGGATTCCGACCGGAGTCGTCTTGATGAAGTTTTGACTCCATCGTCGATGGCAATATCGACCCGTTAGCATTAAAGCCGCTCTGCTTATAATCCTCGTGTTTGACATTGGAGTCAATACAGCGCGACGTTTCCGGTTCGCGTTTCTCGTCGGACCTCTGGCAAGCTTCCATCAACGCCTTTTCATCGACGGTGGCACCGACGATCCAGATATACAATAATTAAAAACACGCCGCCGATTAAAACCGTAGGATCACTAAATCTCGAACCAAAGCACCTATACGCTAGTTCGTTCGACTTCATTCTTTGAAATGGAGCCTAGATATATATCATTCTCCTATTTTTGTTCGTTACAATGGTTTACATATCAGCCAACTCGAGATTTAACGATCCTTTAATCTTGATCTTAATTTTGGAACAGATTACATACATTTTTCATCGGAGCTTGTGGTTTCTGCGTATGAGCGGTGATCGAGGATTTCCCGGAACTATCGGCCATGTTGGTCGCGTCGCGTTTGTTTCCAGAGTCCAAGATAATGTTGTTGTTCGCGCGTAGACTCGTGCCCGTGTTTCCATTCGGGAAAAATTGATGAACTCCGGGCCTATGAAGCGTTTGGTCGCGTCTCGAGTCATGGGCCAAGGGTGGAGAGTCTTCTGGGAGAATCACAGCAACGTTGTGCGTCGAGCAGACAGCTGTGGAGTCATTGTTCAATATTTTTGGCCGGCACAAGTGGCTTCCGGGGTCTCTTATGGGATACACGTCGTTCTGCGAATTCTAATAAACAAATTTTAATATTTTAAATTTGTCAATCTAAAAAATTCCACAAAATCAAAGAAGGAAATGATGAAGAGAAAATAATATCCGCGAGCACAGTTTACCTGGAAAGTGTTCCTGCAGTTCCTCCAGTTCGCATGATCCACAGTCGAATCTCTTCCTCTTCTCGCATGATGCCTCCTCCGCGTGGAAACATTAATTTTCTCTCGATTTAGAGCGTCTTGCGAGCCAACGGTGGTCTCTCTTTGACGTCCCGACGAATTCGCACCGTTACACCCGTATTTCTTCGCGAGTGAGCATTCCTTCCAGTTCGTCTGCGACTCGGAAACATTCGATTCTCAAGTGTGCGTACAAAATGGGACATTCGAGAGAGATTAATGTTGGCATACCGTTTGACGTGGGGGAGCGGTGTTGCGTGGCATCAAGGGGAGCAGCATTTTCGTTCTGGTCAATTCTCTTTCCATTGCCGCGTACCTTTCTTCCATCTGTCTTATGTATTCCAACAAAAATTGGTCGGTTGTGCTTCTGTAATTCCACGAGATAAAAAGACACTAAACCTAATCATCGCCGGTTAAACGACCGGTTTCACATATTTTATTTTACAATTATTAAACATTTCTCCGTTGGACATGATGATACATATTTCTCTATTCAAGCACATGTTAGAATCAAATCAATTCAATTGCGTCAACTTTGTCAAAGCATTGATCGAAAAGAAACCTCGGGTCTGTGCTGTTTCTTAGATCCTGTGGTTTTACCATTTCTTAGATCAAGGCTTTACTTTACTGTATTTCAATTAATTCCCAAGATTACTCTACAAGTTTCAAGGGATTTTTATACTAACATTCGAGGCGTTCTAAGATAGGGATCATCGAGAACAATAAAGTTCAGATCAAGCGTGAACCCGTCGTTTCTGGAGAACGGAACTCTTGTCAGCTGTGCGGACGGTGTTCCCTGTTGCGCTCGGGTAGCCAAAAGTTGTCGAAGGCACTCGTTGCGTCTCCATTGTTCGCTTCGATCGTCCACTGACTCCAGAAATATCTGTCTTCCGAACATACTTGTAAATTTAATTGATACACGGGGAATTTCGTTAAGTTTCGGTAATAGTCGAAAGTTGTGTGCGTTCGTTTAGGCTATGTGCTGTCCATCGTTTGTTTTTTTTTTCTTCGTTTCGCCGGCGAAATTCTGCCTGCGAAACTTGAAGATCGCCGCGATCAACTTTCGACCACCTAGCGAGTCTTTTTACTGTTTCATTCGAGAGACTCGTATCATTTTATTCTTATCAATTCCTTTATCTAATCGTTGTTCGAAAAACCATTTTATTTATTTTATTCTAGAGATAAACGACGACCAGTCTCTGCAGAATGAAAATTTGGAAACGGGAAATACATTTAATTCCGGTTTAAATCGTTTTACTGAGTTGAAAATAACACAACAGTATGCGTAATTTCTCAATGTCCGACTCTGTGTATTTGCTCTTCTTCCGATTCAGCTCGCATTCATACATTTGGTATTCCCTAATCGTTAGGGGCTGACTTATTTTACACCATTTTTCTTGTTCTTCCCCTCGCGAACATTGTGTGTTCTTTCACACTCGAGCGGGGGAGCCAACTAGGAGTTGTTAGTGTTCCCGCGCTCCAAGATCTGCTAAATATTTACTAAACGGGCACGTATCTTGTCCGTGTAGCTTCGAGAATAGACCGATATTTTTAGAGGGGAATATCTCGGGCCTGATTATAACAAGAAACGCATATTGTTAGTGTTAATCGACTTTCGTTGTCTGACGAGTCTGCTCGTGCGATACGCGTCGTACACGCGTCCCATTTTCTACGATCGATTTTGTCTAGAAATAGGAACAATAGTTCGATATGTACCCGCGAATCCGAGTCAAGTTCGATATTCGGGTTTTATTTTTCAAATTTCTAATGTGCTACTCAAAAGCTGGCCGTCAATAATATTTTCTAAACCGACTTCGGAAAGAGGAGGTGGCTATTCGATTTCTAACATCAACAAATTATCACATTTTTTACATTTCTGTACTAATTATAACAACCGCAAGAAGACATTTGTCCGGGGCGCGAAAAGGGGGCGCCATTTTGGCTGTAACTGTGAGAAAAGTAAATACCCAATTAATAGAAAATTTGCTTTTATTAAAATTTAAATAAAATGATTTGATTTTTATCGAAGATAAAAAATATGTACCTTTATTTAAAAAAGGGGCGGCAATTTCAGAGCGGGCGCTGCAGGAACGTTTATAACATTATAAAAATTTAAACATATGTAAATAGCGTTTAGAAAATGTCTAAATATAAAAATGTTACTTCCCGTTCAAAATAAAATTTCTCAAAGCCTGCAGCAATGAAGAAGACTTTCGGATTCGTGTTTAGCCGATTGAAATCTATAAAAATGGTTCTTACTGCGGTTATCGAAACGCAAAATTGTTATTGAGTAGTTATAATTGTCAGATTTGAACCTGCGCTCGCAGTGGCTCGCAGTACATACACACTATCCCGTCGGTACGTAGCTTTGTCATGGACATTTTCATCTTCCGTGTCACGTGGCAGTGTATCATAATCGGTCACATACATATACAACAAAGTGGAGATTAGAGAATAAGGTCCGAATCGTTTTCGCTATGCGTCAGATGAAACGGATTAAAGTATTCCGTGACTGATCGGTCGGAAACTCTACTGCTGTCTGTGAATAAAAATACAAAGGAACGCTGACGCAGCTCTGGTTATGAAGGATGTAACAGTTCCGTTTTATCATTTGGTGCACATTGTGGAATGGTCAGTCTTCTCCGAAATCCGAGTTCGTCCGGTACGGTAAGTACCGTCAAACAAATGTCTGGACATTCTGTCACAGCTTGATCGCATCATTTCGCTGTCATCGTTGTTGGAATGTAAACATAACCTCTCCGCGTCGCTTCTGCTGCTCTATTTACGAGAACTTTAGACTTAAATAGGCTTGTGTAAGAGTCTCCATGCTCTAAGACGTTGACTGCCATGTATTACTCGAAAAGAGTCAAAGTGACACAGTCGATGGAAGCAAAACTGGAATATTAAAATTTATTATGGCAAATTTAACCACTCTGTAATTGGGTTATTTTCCAATTAAAACCTGGTCAAAGAATAATGGCAGTCAATGCATTCTTCAACAGTGGTTTTTAATCCGAGGGTTTGTTAGGGAGCTGTATTCTTCGATTCGTATGAAAATATGGACGACGAGGAACGCTTCGTGCCGATGTTGCTCGAAGAGAACATGGACTTCCCGAAACTGGAAACTGTTCCCATTGTGTCAGTTCCTCTCATACTAGGCGTGAGCATCGTATTATATGGAATAATCGGATATCTTCAAATGTTTTCCTATGGTATCACGAGGTTTCTTTCTTTCAGATCTGTCTAGAGATCACGGGAATTGTGTTTGTGTGCGTTTGGCCCGAGCAGCAGAACAAATGTGACACTTATTTTGTATATTTGTATCTTCACTGTGCCTACTGGTTGATAGTCATGCTAACGGATCACCTTCTCAAAAAGAAACACCATAGCTTGCGTGTCTACGGGTACCTCGACTTTTATCAGTCAACATATCAGAATATAAGGGCACCCCTGTTCATAACGTCATTGTGGGTCACGTGTTACTTACTGTTGGCCGTCGTTCTGCATCATACGCACAAAGGGAATTACGAGCAATACTGTAGAGCATCGGAGTGGTTCACTCCTTTAAATTATATCTTATTTCTAACAACGCTAGAGTTGATGATCATAGTGCCAGTATATGTACATTATATTAGTAAGTATACACTAGATCGTTCTGCAGGGCTTGACGACTGTTATAAAAATTGTAACGGCTACTTTGTTTCGAGCCCTGCCTGCTAGAAAATATGTGGTTGTACAGGACCTTGTGGAAAATGTGATTATTTTAATTTGTAGAAAGAGTTCTAAAGTTCAACCGTTTGCATCCGCCACCAGATGTCATACGAGAGGAATGGATGTCGTCTTTTAACCATGATAGTTACGGAGAAGTAGGTTACCACCCTACGAGAACAAACTTGGAGGAGTTGCTAGAGAAACAGGCAGACTTGATAAGATACTTGCTAGATTACAATGTTACTCTGAGCCATAGAATGATGTCGCTGGCAATTAAGCGTAGAGCACCGGAGGAATAAATTATTTATGGAATCTACTAACTTGTTCATTAATCAAACGAGTCGATCAAAGAAACAGAAGAGAACGATGAATCGAATTACGCCCTGGTCTGCGAGACCGGTGCGAAGGTTTAGATCAAAATAATCCGTATGTATATAAATCGTAAATGGTAAGACTTTTGCAATCTTCCCATGTTTGATTTTACACGTTTCACGTTCACCGCACCGATTGTGTCGTATTTATTAAAGTTCGTGTAACGTTCTATAATCTCTGTGATAAAAATGTATATGCGTAACTACGATTCGAATAAAGTATACATATATTTTTTGATTGTACGATAAATCGTCGTGTCACTTCACTGATGCAACAGCCAGTCAATACAACGGTGATTTCCTTGAAAACAGCGTTTACTCTTTACCAATACATTACAAAAGGTGGTGCGATGTGAGACACGAGAAATTAATTAGTTGATGTCTTGAAAAATGCTCCTGCTAGGCGAAAATGGATGCTCGATGCAACGATGGGACGTCAATCAACACGTGTATAATAATGCTTCTGTTGTATAATTTAATATTAACATTATAACACAAGTCTATATTTATACATACTTTTTTTTTATACATTTGTATACGTGTATATTCCTATAAATGCCTAATAATACCTATTTTACGTAGATGTAAACCCAACGCAATATGTACGCAGAGACCAAGGAGAATGTTTCAAAGCCTTACGCATTGGTCCGTTAATTAACGCGACGCAATTAGCTTCTACTGCCCACGGGACACCATGGAACACGGAAAATCGAGCACGGTTTCGGTGCGCGGTTTTCCCGGTAGAACGACTCGGAAACGGTCGCATTGCGTCGAAACAAAAGGGAGATACGTTCGCAGGAAAGCTCTACGTATATTCCGCCAGGCTTAGACTCGTTACACGCTATCGTACGTACGCTTTCTTTTTACGGTATATAAAACTAACTTACACGTATGGAACACTCAATTATACAACGCTATAAAACGTACAAGCTTGTACTCCGTCGAGATTTCCTAGACACTCATGATCGCGACGTTTCGCCTCGCTCGGAACGCGAAGCGACCGTATCTATCTATCTATCTATCAACGAGGTGGTGTCGACGACACAACAACTTTTGTTGTTCTCATCTCTGAAAAGTTTGTACTACGCTTAGGCCAGCCATTTCTGCTGTATGTGTGTGTATGTGTACGTGTGTGTCTGTTTGTAAAGGTGACCGATGAAAGCATACGTGCTCGATCCCCTGAGAAACTATTCAAGATGCGAAACGAGTTTTCATGGAAATTGCAAAAGAGGGCACATTTTTCTAGCAAGAAACTTTCTTTAAAGGGTCTAGCTTTGGCCTCTGAATGGAACTCTTTGTTTTCTTCTAGGTTGTTGGACCCTTTTGAGTAAAATTGGAAAGTAACCGTAGAACTACCGTTCCAGTCAGAATATCAGATTTAAGACTTTTCAATAACAGTAGAACTATCGATGCAGTTGGAATGTCAGATTCAAGACTTCGTAACGATACAACGAAAAATCGTTTCCGCTAGAAATTTGCGCCTGCTACTCAATTGTCGTGACCAATTTTTTTCTAGTGTATCTTCGATACAGTTACCGAGACGATCAAGCATTAGTACACAGTGCAAAAGTTCGTGCTCGACTTCGCATTACGATACACCAAGGAAACGGGCACCAACTATTGCACCGCAGCTAATACAAAGTACTTCAAACATCTCGCACCTTCGACAGCGTTTTCTATCGTTACAAGTGAGCGAGATACTCGAGGTGCTCGAACCTATCCTTGCACCAGACACGCTGTACGCGTTTGACGTATTACGTATGTACATGAAACACGTTAGTCCTTTTGTCCCGAGATTTTATGAACGTACGCCGAGTGTTCCTCATTATTGTCGTAACTAGAAGTATGTCAGACTTCTCGTTGAAAAACGAAAGGGCATTGGTTTTCCGAGAGGGAGAACTAATTGCGCGGTTGAAGACTTGCGTTCACGAAATGAAGAGAGAAAGAAAGAAGGAGAGACAAGGGCTACGCTTCCGAAAAGCCCTATGCTTCGAATTGGCTGAAATTTTGTAAATAGGTTCTCATTTTTTAAAGAAAACGATTGCGAAAAGGATTCCAGTGCTATAAACGTAATCCAAACTTGTAACTTCGGTCATTGTAATTTCTGTCAAGCGCTGCGATTATTTGTTTTAAAAGATTCTCACTCATTACGTTCGCGTGTCGGCAAGGTAGGGAATGACATCGAAATAGCGAACAATCTTTTTTCGAAACGCCGAGAATCCTTCTCCCAATCATTATTTTTGTTAAAAAAAACCTGATTGCGAAATTGTAGCCAATTCGGAGGGGTTTACCGAAAGTTTAACTAAGAAAAGAATTCCCTACGGCTGATCCGCGTGCTTCGGCTACTCGAAGATCCAAAAAGCGCTAAACCGAACGAGAGAGAAAAGATATCCATGATCAAGTACTGCAAAAGCGACCGGCCGTCGACCTCGATTCGCGCACGATCGTTTTTTCCGCTTCGATCGGCCAGCACGCTTTTCATCGCGTCAACTAATTGTAAGGTGCGGTCTAGACGAGGTTCTCGTTCGCTGCTTGTTTCACCGACAAATCAGAAGCTTGGTTTGACGAGATAACCTAAGATAGTATTTTTGTACTCGCGCACAACCATTTTCGAGGAAACTGTCTGATTCGTCGATGAATAGAGTAACAGAGAAAGAGAGAGAGAGAGAAAATTGTCGCGAATCGCTGGGCTCTTCGTGCGCGATGTGTGTGCTCTCTCCTAACGAGGACTCAAGGATTCTGCCCAATCGAGGATGGAATCACGCGTGCGTAGCTCTCGCAACGTTCCCGCTCAGCGAGGGCTACTCCTCGGCCTCCATCATCTTCAGCATCCTGACCACTTGGGCGTGCTCCTCGAGCAACCTCGCGAATTCTCCTCTCCTGGTCTCTGCCTCGACCTGCATTTGCTTGATCCTCTCTCTGGGACCTCCCGGACTGTCCATCGGTGTCTGCGTCGACGAGTTCTTCGAGCTGCTTTCGTTCGACAGACCGTCCATGTCCGAGTTCTCGCTCGATATCGAGTGCGAGTCTACGTCGTCCACGATCAGGCTGCAAAAAATGAAAACATTCGATCATTTGGTCCGGCATCAATTTTCAATAAGCCGTTCTTTTTGAATGTACTGAACGCGTGACATTTAGAGCCGTCAAGACAATTTATGAGACCAAAAATGGTTGGACAATATTTTAAAATACCGTTGTTTTTATTACTGAAATTATTGCACGATTTCTGGCTGCCATATCTCAACAAATCCAGTAAACTGATCCACCCAGCTTCGCTGGAAAGCTGAAGTGGTTTGATCCACTTGTAAAAATCCAATTTTCATTCAAAGCATGTGCCATCTATTATGATACTGACGGCAGATATTTCGCCAATTTTATTTGAATTTTGGTCACGTCCGAACTCGACGTTATAGGGCAAGGGGTTAAACACGTGTGAACAATGTTTGAAGCCAGTGGGAAGATAGCACGGATAGCACGCGTCCATCTTTTTGAAAACGATCAAAGCTACACGAGAGCTCGAACTTTTTGAATGTTTCCGACTCGAGTTACGGATCGAACAGATTCGGATTTCCCGGTAGGGAGGACGTAATTTTCGTAGCTGGTCCGAACTATCGACGTTCCGCCCTGCAGCATTGTAGCCGTAACAATTGTCGCTTGCGTCAATGTTACGTCATTGGTACTGAAGCACGTAGCCCCAGACAATGGATAACGGATCGAGACTATGTACGATTTTTCGCGGTCGTTTCGGTCAAGATTCTCGCACTTGCCCTTTAGGTTGGAACGCGTCGCGCGAGGGGATGCGAGAGGGGGAGGGAAAAGAGGACACTCGAAAATTCGGAAGTCTCTTGCGTCACGACCCGCGACCATAATCGTTCGAGCTGCTCCTTGTGATACGGCGCAGCGTCCCGACAAACATTATACCAGCCAACTGGACGAAACTATCGTTTGTTTTTATGTCTTTTCACTTCAAATTGAATCGAAGTCAACGTTTTAGTACATTACGTACTGGTGACGTAGTTTTAGTGAATAAAGAGTTGCGCAGTCAATCAATGTAGCAAAAAATTACGGTTTAGTTTCCGAGATCGTTCTTGCGCGAATTTTTGTACGGAGTATGTTTTGGAAAATATTTTTGTCTACTGATCGGAAATAAAAACTTGAAGTTGTTTATTAACCACATGTAGCTATGGTCCGAACCAAAAGAAATTAAGAATCATAATTTCTGACAAAACGGCGGCGTTTTGAAGTCGATTCGATTTTGATGATATTTTTGCATTGGGATATAATCGCGTTTATAGTGAGTGCAGATTTTTAAAATACAAGAGACCATGCAAAGTAGTAAGTACAGTAAAAATGACAAATTTTGTGATTCGTCTAAAAAGTTTGGTCACGAATGCGCAATGTAGGTACTCGTGAGGATCAGCCGTTATCTTTTCAGATGAAATTTTGGGTCCTGTCCAGATGGCTGCAACTTATTGCTAGAGACCTTCGAGAGAGCGCGTCCGTTATTTGTGAGCCAAACCGAATTGATAGCGCATCAGGATGATCATATAATCTGAGAATATCGACTGGCGCCCACGCAAACTTTTCCGCGGAAGTAGATTACAGAAAGGTCGTATTGGAAATTTACTCCCACGAAAATTCTGGAAATAACAGACTTCTGTTGCGCACGATTTGCAGTCGCGTTGCACTGTAGCACGCGTGCCTGCCACGATGCAACGAACTATTGCACCAATCGGGTATCGACGGAGAAACATTGATGGCGTTTTGCTCTTTGATTCGTTCCTCGGTAAATAACATTTTTCAAATAAGAAATTAGATCTGCGCGGAGCCCAAACCACGGTTTTACTATTCTATTTACCAAAAGCTCTGGGATATTTAATAATCATGCTGTACATGTTTGAAAATTCGATTACGTTATTATATTAGTGACTTGTTGGTTCACGATTGGAAGTGAAGTTGATAGATTTATTAAAAAATGCATAGTCATGGACCACAGGGCTTCAGAAATTATGGAATAATCGTCGGTGGATAATGTGTTGATAGCTGTCGATAACTATCGATAGAGTAAATAAACTGCCGATAGTCTTCGACAGCGACGACCGTCGACAATTGTCGATAACGTAAATGGACTATCGATAGTTTTCGACAGCGATAATCGTCGACAGTATCATCGATACTTCTCCAGCACTACTATCCAGTCAATTTACTGTTCCAGCGACGCGCTTTTCTCGTTTCGATCCCGTTTCGCCTCGTTCATCACACGGTTTTTTTATTTCCCCGCCGCCTTTCTACCGTGAAATCATTCCGGCGCGAGTTTCGAACGGTTCGAGGACGAAAATTGGTTGCTTCGTACCTAAATGCGCCGTAGATTTCCCTCCCCGACGTCATCTTGGATGTGCAACGTCAGCTGACGGTCCTGGAACAGAAAATTCGTTTCAGTTGTAGCCTTCGAACGAATTTCTAGATTGCTATGGCTACAATTTCCCGGTGTAGCTTTTTTCGCCGGTTTACGACGATCCACTTTAAATAGAAATTTCCTACATTAATTTCAAACTACTCATTTAATAAATTTATTTATTGTATGCAAAAATTCTCACGAAATTCGGTTTTCATATTTTTCAACCGTTCCAAACAGTCTGAAGAGACTCGAGAACAATAGCTGCGAGACTACGCAGCTATTGTGAAAGTTTAAAAGTTTAAACGACGTAACTTCCGAACTTCTATAAGAAAGTTAGTTTCGAATTTTTTCGTGTTTCGATGTTGTAAAGAATTTTCAAGTTTTCATATTTTGTCGAGGTAAAAAACAAGTCTGTAATCAAAGGATTCCCTTTGTGGATTTTAGAAAGCGATTTTTCGAGACGCGCTTCGCTACGTTCAAGTATAAAAAAAGATACAGTGTTCACGTTTTTTCCATCCCCTGACTGAACACGACCCCTTAATTGCGTTATCGAAGAGAAGGTAAAAGTGCTCGGAAACTTTCCGCTTACTGCTGTACATCGCGGCAGAGATTAATTTTTAAACTTTGACAAAGAATTCAGACCACCCTTGAGCCACGGTGGCGGGGTTCGTTTTGACCCGGCGCACGATGTCCGAACTATTATGGGAGTCGGCGGGAAATTAATAACTTCTAAACTAATCCGTTTTCAGCCTGAGACCCTCATACTTCTTTAACGAGAACACGAAGGCACGTCGATTAATGAAACAAAAAAATACAACGTTGTTAAAAAAGACTAAGTAATTGAAAGTTCTTTTGCTTTCATTAATTTACATATGTATTCAGTAAAAATTGTGGATAGGATTACATGCTACGTTAAAACATTCTTTTGAACATCATACTTCGAAAATTGAACTGTTCGATCGTCGAGAGTGCTGCGATAAGAAACATCTCACCTTTCGAGGGTTAATTGAAACGAAAGGGTCGACGATGTGTCTGGAGTTACGCAAAAAAATTGATCGATTTTCGATCGGGAAATTGTGTCCCGAGATAGACCGAATCGATCAGAGGTCGAACGCGAGGTGGTATGGAAAGGTGTAGAGCGAGGAAACGGTCACGAGGAAGTACGAAATAATCGTTATCGCGTATTATATCGAGCGTGTGCACGATGTGCCCTTTCTCTCTCTCTCTATCTATCTATCTCTCTTTTCGATATGTATGTGCTTGCTTGTTGTCTCGAAATAAACGAGGCGTCTTTTACGCACCGTGTCTTAACCAGAGAGGCGTGTAACGCGATCACGCATGCCTGGACAATCGAGCCACTGTAATCGTCTTAGCGCAATAGCCAAAATGCTCGTAAATCATTCGCAGCGGTCTTAATATCGTTGCCTCGCTCTCGAACGAGATGTTTATATTGCCTCGGCAACGACCAGCGAACCATTGCACGTGCTCCGCTCGCCTTCCGATTCAATGAAATCGTCGTTCATACTATTTATTCACCCCCGACGAATTTAGTTACGAATAAGACTACCGTTATGATGTACAGTCAATTTTAACCGTCCGTCAGCAACCTGGCTCGTTCATATCCGGTGCGGAACACTCTTGAATTGCTTTCTTTCGTTTTACGTATATTTAAATAGCGACTTCAATACGTGTTCCAGTACGCAGACGGCACGTCGATAAAAGGGAGGTTGAAATTCTACAGATTTTAGGAAAGGAGTTAGGAAGGAGTAATAAAAATCGTGCAACATCTACACAAGTTGAATCTTGACATTCGTCAAGACAAAATTGTTATAAAATCCATATTTAATTTTATATAAAATTTCTTTGACGCATCATTTAGTAAATGTTCTAAATTCGCGAGATTTACATTCACTTTTCGAAAAGTTGTATCATTTTACGGTTCGGCAGCGATCGTGTTGACAAAACGAACTCGACAACCGTGCGATCGCAATCGAAATCGACAGTTCGTAACGGGATTCGAACAAGGAAAACTGGAAGACTGCTCGCAGACGACACGTGCGAGTTTACGCCGAAGAAGGACACGGCTCGCGGCGTGAGTAGCATTTACACGTGCACGGTCGAGCGTCACATCCTCCTACGTCACGCGAGACTACGATAGCCACGATAATATTTTTCCCGGTAAAAGTTGCACAAGATCGTAACACTCGTGGCTCGTCAAATAGATCACCATCCCCTTGATCAACGTCTCGAGAATCTATACATATATCGACAAAACGATGATCGGCAGCGCGTAGGTAGAGCTGGTTGTTCTTTCTAAAATAGGAACGCGAACGCAAATCCGTCTCGGTCGGAGCCTTGGCCCCATAGAGCGGTGCTTGCGTCTCTTTCGTTAATAAAATGGTTAATTAAAAGCCACGTGGCTCGAGAACCGTCCAGTTAACACTGAGTGCCACGTCGGTCACATATCACCCACACAATCTTTCTTACCGAAGCGATCTATTAAGTGAAATTAGTTTTATCAGTAGACTGAGAGGATTTTATGAGTTTATGATAAAAATGGCTACGCACAATTTAAAGCAGTGGTCATATGAAAAAGATTTAAGGACAACAGTGTATCAGTTTCAATTTAATAAGATGATTGAATGATGAAACAATTTTTTATTTGGCACCTGTGCCTTGCGATAAATCTTAGTCTATCTATTCTTATATTATTCAATTAGTTTTCATTTTGTACGAGTTTTATGGGCATTTGTGTGGAACCTAACGAGTTACTAACCTATTTTGTTTCTTACTTCTAACAATGAAGAATGATTGTTCTATAATTTTTGACTTTTCAAGTTTAGACAATTTTCATTTTGATTAGAGATCAATTTTGAACTATTTCTCAGAGTCAGTGTACCGATGTCGGGTCCGGGAGGGTTAATTCAGTGTATCCGAAACGTCGAGTGTCGTTCCTGGTTTGTGCAACGCGAGGAAGAGCTTGTATCGGCAGAAGCGGTTGAAATCGTTGATTAGGAGTCGCGTGGTCCGAGCTGAACCGTCGAGATCTTAATAAGCTATCGCCTTGGGAATACGTTTGGCCGAGGATGACGACGCGCGGTGGCTAATTGCGATAATAAAAACATCTAGAAAGATAAAGAAAGAGGCGGAGAGAGAGAGAGAGATAGATGATTGGCTATTGTTTCGCGAGACGCGTCACCATATGAGCGGCGAGGCTACTCGAGAAAAGGTAAAACGCAATAGCAACAATGCCACACGGAATTTTCTTTATTCGGTAGAAACCGGGAATTGACCTTCGCGAGCCGGAGCGGAGAGGATCGAGCTCGAAGAACGAGAGACGACGACGACGACGACGTTACGAGTGGTTCGCGACCTTAGACAATGCGCGCGCGAGCCGCGGCACACGAGACACGAGACAACCACGAGCCGTGACCACTTCTTCTCTCCTCTAGACTATAGAGGGAGACAAAGAGGGCAAGAAAAAGAGACCTAACTCCACGGCGAGGGCCCGGCGGCGAAGAGAAAAGTAGCCCGGCCGACTCCTCGTATTATTACACCGGATAAACGTCAGAGCCGTTTAGAACCAGTTGCAACGTCTCCACTCGAGATTCCTGCGTCGATTTCCAGTCGAACATTTTCGCGACGGTGCGACGGGAGAGCACTTCGCTCTAATTGCATACCAGATCGCCTCGTCCCGTCCCGTCCCGCCTCGTGTCGCCTCGCCCCGTCCTGTTCCGTCTCGTTCCATCCCGTCTCGCCTCACCTCGGGATCAATTGGAATCCGAACCGATTTCGAGCGGTCCCGCTGCACAGTGGATGCGGCCGGACTTTGGTCAGACACGGGTCGCGCGGCCCCACCGGAAGATCCACAGATCCACCAAGACTATGTCTTTGAGCGACCGTGGCGGGAAATTTCATATCGGATTGTGTTCAACGAAGTGTCAGTGCACGAGATATTAATTGAAGAAGATGTTTCGAACGTCGACCAGCCACGGAATTGCAATCGGGGGTCGTTGATGTGTCGGGAGTTGACAGCGAATCTTCAGAATGCAAAATTGTCTCGATCGCAGAGAACCGATAACAATGTTTAACGAATCGAGAATAGGATAATATTTATTTCTGTCATAAATGCATCGAATCCGCAGAGTCTAGTCATGACAGAAAATTCCACAGAGGACGCGTTCGACTGCACGATTCAGTTTTCCCTCCGTACCTCGAGGAAAGACCAACTAACACAGGCTCATTTCGAAGACGCACCCTTCGCAGCGAGTACTCGGATTTCTTTCAGAACGCTTTCCGTTGTTGATACATTTCGTGGCGGGAAATTTCACGACAGTCGATACCCACCTTGGACTACCTGTGCACGGTTCAGTTTCGTCCGTGTGGCTCCGGCTCGGCTGCCGCGCTGCTGGCACAGATATATATGCACGTATGTATATATATTTTAGGTGTTTCCCGTCGTCGAGAGAACGGATCGAAGCGGAGTCTCGTACGCCGATGAGAAAACGGCAAACTCGGAGCGCGAGAGAGTAAATGGCTGAACGGTCGAACGAACAGAAACTGGCAGAGTCGAATCGAGGAGGCTAATTCCGAAAGGAGGAGGCGACGTTCACCGCTCGACGGATTCGCGCAGACTGATCAGCTCGGTCCCTCTATTGCCGCGCGCTACAACCTCGACCACAGGTTACCGCTCCACCGGAGAAGGGGATGCAACCGATAAACGTTTTATTTCGTGGCAACCCTCTCTTCCCCGCCCCCGCGCTCTCGTCATCGGTCGACGGTCTACGGCACTCTACGGTCTTTCGCTGTTTTCATGCACCCGACCAGGGAACGTGTGTTCGCCAGCATGTATCGATCCCGATCCCACAGCTATCGATCGACCTTGCCGATCGACCGCGCTTCTCATGCGGATTCTAGCCCAACAGAACCGGGAGTCGTCTTCGGACGCTTCTCCTCGGCACATCCCTCGCGATGCTGCACCGAATCGTCTCGGAATGGACACGGATCTCCTTGAATCATACCACAGAAGTCTTTTCATTTAATAATCTGTTTAAGGAGTCCTCCCATTTATTTAAATTACTGTAAGATTGCTTCAAATTGTACACGTATACATATAAAGTAGAGATCCCTCCGTCTGGTCTCCTTGAACCATACCACAGAAGTTTTTTCATTTAATAATCTGTTTAAGGAGTCCTCCCATTTATTTAAATTACTGTAAGATTGCTTAAAATTTTGCACGTATATAAAGTAGAGATCCCTCCGTCTGGTCTCCTTGAACCCCATACCACAGAAGTTTTTTCATTTAATAATCTGTTTAAGGAGTCCTCCCATTTATTTAAATTACTGTAAGATTGCTTCAAATTTTACACGTATACAAAGTAGAGATCCCTCCGTCTGGTGAACCAAAATTATCTGAATGTCGATAACAGTTTTCTCCACATGCTATATTTAGATTTTCCTCTATTCACCAATTTGAAAGAATCGGTCTCATCCCCTTTCGCGAATAGAACACGATATTTCGGGAGCGCGCATATTTGAAATATCGCGGCTCAGATGCACACGAAAATAATTGATCTTTTTCGGGTGGCTGAATCACGGGCCCGGAGAGCCGTAGGTTGTCGTCCGATGGAAATGTTGCACGGTTCGCCGACGCGAACAAGTTCCCGCGAAATTAGTTGCGCTTCTATTTCCGCGCTTGCTTCATTTTTAACTTTGGCCAATTATTCCCAACCGGCTGCCGAGTCTCCGGGCGATCGATCGGCATTGTCGCGGCTCGGCCCGTCATCGATTTTCCACGTTTTCCTCGGAGACAATTAACGATTGTCCAGTAATTGTTTTTCTCCGTGATTGTGCCGAGCAGCGTCACCCGGCCGATATACCCGGACCGAGGGAAAAAGTAATTTGCGATAGAAAATTGGATTACGCTCGAGGGAGCCGGCGGCCACTCTTTCACTATGTTACTCGGCCGCGGCTTGTGCGGCTCGGGGAAAACCTCGCCGTGCTGACAAACTTTCCGAAAGAAAGCCGACGATCCCGCCCGATCGTACCCCGAGCCGGATACAGGCAGCTTATTTCATCCGAGACACGGCGAATGAATCATTCCCGATGACGTTCGTGCCTCTTCCCGACTTTCGATGTTGCACGGATCTCGTGCGCAACGAACCTGCAGATTCATGGAACGCGAATAAACACGGAAAATCCTCGCTGCCTTATGCTAATTCGGCAGAGCCACCGTCCATCAAACGATCAATTACTGGTCTTCCTCTTCTTCGCAGTTCAGACAATCATTCATCGAGTCGATCGATGCCGCGAAGTAAATATAGTGAAGGTTCGATCCAAGAAAAACCCTCGGGTCCGTGCTTTTTCTTAGATCGTACAGAGTTCTACTATTTTTATTTGTGAAACCACTAAGTACAAAATTATATGAAAATGTCACAAATAGGTTGGCGAAAGTCTCACAAATAAATGATGAAAAATACAGAAGTCTTGCAATTAGATTTTTGTATTTTTCTGTTTCAGCGACGCACGGCAGACGTTTTTATTACTCGGTAGATTTAGCGTGAATAGATTCGATGAGGTGCTCCGAGTCGAAAGAAAAGCAGCTTTATCTCGAATTGCTCTCTAAATGGAGTGTTTTTGTTCCCTCTCGATAGCGGCCGTGATTCGGACATCATTTTCTCGTTTGGTTTATCTCTGAGTGAACATATTAACGCGTCGGCTGCCGAGCCAACTGCCAGTGAAATTAATACAAGACCGAATTCATTGTATTCGGTGAAACCAGAATTGAAAAGCGAGAATCTATGGTCGCGGATCTTCATGCATTATCGATGTTTATTACGGTGCCCATTATTTATGAGAAATATTTTGCCTGATAAATTGTATGTACTGATTTGATAAAGTAATCCAGGAAAGTTGCAACTCGCAGCAACATCCACAGTCTATTAATAATAAACAAATATCGTAATACATTACGAATATGCATATCGTGTTATGACAGCATTAATTAGGAGTGGCTCTCGCGCCGGTCTGGTGACATTATCTTGATTGACAAAGTCCGCGATGGTAATGAATTTTTCAATAGTAAACTCGCACGATAACACTGCCGACCCGTTGTTACGAGACCCGACGTCTCCGGTCATACGTTCCGTCTGGATCGTGATCGTTAGATCTTATCCATTCATAACAAAAATGAGTACGTACGCGAAGTCAGCATACTGCTCTACACAGTCTTCATCGTTGAAATACAGTAAAGCTTCAATGTAAGAGAAATCCTCGACTCCGTGCTGTTTCTTACTACAGCTCCACCATTTTTTGGTGACCGCGCCGAACGTAGAAAAGGACTGCGCGACGTCGAAGCCGCACCACGTACCGTCAATTAAACCACTAAATAATACAGTTCACATGTATATCGTGTTTAGTGTAATTTTAGTCTAGCAATCGCAATCATTGAATCGACGTCTGGCGGGGTCTATAGGTGATCCATGGATCACGAGGTTGTAGCGTGGCGGCGGATTTCAGGGTCGTCGCGAAACACTAAACGGACCAGACGAAAACCATACAGCTCCTGCGAGAATCCGGTGGTAAATTATTTCGGTTGGACGCTAATTTTGTCGTGGTATGCTTTGCCGCACAGAGAGAGAGAGAAAAAGAGATAGAGAGAGAGAGAGAGAAATCCGCGCGGTGGTTAACCACCGTCGCGCGTCGAGCTTCAAGCCTCGGGCCTGCACAGGTTTTGCATTCCAAGTTCACCCTTTTGCAAATCCAGTTTTGCTACAAAGTTTCTAAACAAATACGTTTGTGAAATATATATTATTCACGTGATTCCGACTCGATTATATGGACAATAACATCTTTTTTTGCGCAACAATAACTTCTCACAGAATGCCGTTGATGTAGAAAACGAATTAGACAAATTTGAGTTGCAAAAGGAGAGTAAAATCTGCAGCGAGCTGGGTTGTCGCCTCTTCGCAACGTTGTGTGTTACGCTCCGTGTGTTGTGTACGTCGTTCCAGGCTCATCTCGACTCATCCCGTTCTTTTCTTTCTGTTCGGATCTCTGCTCAGCTCGGCTCTGTTCAGCCTCCTTTTCTGACTCTCTTTGTCCGCCGCTTTCGGGGGCATTTGCTCGTCGATTGGCTCCCTATTTTCGCTCGTTAAAGTCAATGTTCAATGCACACGCCGACCCAGCCAGGGTCAACACCTCCCTGGAGGCTGAGAAAAGCTCGCCAGCGTGCTGTGCTGTGCCATGTCGGCCGGTCGCAATCCACCCGTGAAAAAAGCTGCTCGTTTCCATGGGGAGTCGAAAAACCCGAGCCACTCTTTATACACACCGTGTCGTCGTTCCCTGGTTCCAGCGTATTTTTATCCGGGGAGACCCCGTAACAACGCTGGGGGTGAGATCTGCTACTGTTCCGAGCCAATAACCTCTCAGTCGTTATCCCTGCCTTGGAATCCGACCGAAAAACTGAATGGGGTACCTCCTTACTCGACAGCTGATACAGATTGACACAAATTATCTGGACGCTGTGTATATGGTGCATAATTATGGCTAGATACTTCAGGTTCGTTAGTTGACACGCCGAATGCCACTCGGCGAGGTCATAAAAAATAGTACACTGCCCGAAATTAGCATAAAGCCACCTGATTTTGTGGTAAAATCTTATAATTATGTCGTAGTAATGAGAAGCTGACGCACTAGGATTAATAAAAAACACCATTTACACGATTACATTCATAGATATATTATTTATTTACAGAGAAACGTAAAGTTATATAGTTTAACAAAAAACGAACTGCGAAATTTACATAAAGCCACACGCTTTTTAAGTAGATAACATCAAGATTGTCGAAAATTTCTTCTATATTCACAAATTAATACTTAGTATAATTGCCATTTCTTCGAATAACGTCGAAAATTCGATTAGCCATTGATGAAATCAAAGTACGAAGAGTTTCTGCTTGGATGGTTGTCCATGCTTCGTTCATCGCAATCCATAATTCTTGCTTTTCTTGCAAGTATTCCCGAAAGATTTTCAATTGGGTTTAAATCTGGCGATATTTTTGTTGTCTAACCACTCCTTTGTTTGTCTTGATGCATGAATTGAGGCGTTATCATGCTGATCTAAAATGCTATCGTGCATCAGCTTCTCATTACTATGACATAATTATAAGATTGCACCAAAAGATCAGGTGGCTTTATGGTAATTTCGGGCAGTGTAGAACTATACGATCTAAGAAACAGCACAAACCCGAGGGTTTTTAAACGAATTTCAAGATGTTCGAAGAAAGAATCTTTTATATTATTTTGCTTAAAGACTTAGTTTTGCATTTATTATTGTCTGTAAAACCTCAGTCACAATTGATGAAGATTTCCTGGTACGGAATTCGCACAATTTTCGCAATAGTTGACTCGAATTCGAAAGTGGGTCTGCTCGACGCGGTTGGAGCTCGAATTTCTCTGTTCAACAATTTTCAGGAAACACGCGGAGTGGTTGGAAACTACTGTTGCAAAATATAGCGGATTAATTTTGTAACATACTCGTCCAACCAAACTGCTTTCGAACTGATTTAAAATTGCTTTCAGACGCGTGCGTGTACCGGCGGTCAGGTTTACGGTTTACACGAGAAAGCGAAACAAAGATTCATTTTCTTGGCTGATCAAATTAGTCCGCTACCACTGAGACAATCAAAAGACTCCGAACTACGTCCGACAAGATGAACGCTTGCCAAGTCCAACGAGCAAAGTTTTCTGTAATAAATCACATCGTTTTTCGACACTCACGAGACGTAACAATTGAATTTATAGCACTCTTGTTTTCTAACAGCTAGGAAATTCTCACGGACGCACCTGTGCGCGTTTCAAACATTATTACATACGTCCTTCACTTATTAATATAATAAGTTATTGTAATTGCTTTAGCGATATTTTGAATTCTTCGAAGAAGATTGAATCATCGCATAGCCTTGTATACGAGCTCGTGTGTCCGTTTACGAAAACCGCCGACAATTAACATAATTGTTTAAAGATAACTTGAATGCGTTCAGAAAACAATGACGTATTCTGTACTCTGTGCCAATACCTTCGTTATTGCTATTAATATAAATCTATTTAAAAATGATATAGTCTGATCAGCGAAGTCGCAAACAATTAACTCTTCGTCTGCAACCTCCGTTTGATCGAAGATTAACATTTGTGGATTTCTCCTTTGTTTTCTCCAGATACATGGAGCATTCGGTGGACTCGATCGCGTCAATGTTAGAACAACGAGACTGTGCTTATCGATCCTTATTTCGAGCATCGACCCGACGACCGTGTCGAAGCTGTTGTCCAGCAGAAAGGACAAGGTGCTTCTTTCTCGTCTCGGGACATCGCGAAAAAAGCATTCAACGAGCCCCTCCGGAGACGATAAAATAAATAAAACGGCACGCGAAAATAAATCGCAGCCTTTGTTATCTGAGTCGCGGTCTACGCCGAGAGATCGTGAGGAGTTGATAGACGGGTCGTGCGTCAGCGATAATGATCGTGGAACAATGTCGCGACTCCGAATCGGATCGGATCGGGGGCGAAAAGAGAGCCCTTGCGACGGCGACCGTTCAAGATGAGAACTGTCTCCGAGATAACTATGTGCGTCAATGCTGATACCGTATCTAATCTAGCTCTCCTCGTTTTTGCATAGATCGTAATCTCCGATCGTCGTGGGAAGACGTGTTCCCTTTCGACGTACAGAAAAATCCTCTTTCTCTCTTTCTCTCTCCTCGGGGGATGGTTTCTCCCCGAGGGAAACTGATTCCTTCGGTTCGCCGTTCGAATACCCGACCGCTCGTTTTCATTCTACAGTGGATCCAAAAAGTATTCGAAATTTCCCGGTCTCGAGAAATTGTCTAACAGACAGTACAACAAAAAGACAGTTTTTATTCCATTAAACAGTGGAAACAATCGTGCGTCAATTTTCAAGACGTCGTTGTAAAGGGGAGGCATGAATCCTCATTCACGAAACAAATTTTTTAATTTTATTACAGAGGTTTTCAATTTGTTGAATTTTGTGAGGAAAAATGGGTCTTCGATTAATAGTTCGTCCGCTACATCACGTAAAAATATCGAACTCTGGCCAGCCGGGGTGGGGGTAGCTGATTGTACGTCATCGACTCTCGGAGCACGAGTTGTCCAGGCCAGAATTAAACTAAATACTTGTTTAGGAGAAAGTTGTGCATGTTAGATATTAATGATTTAATTGATATAACTAGTTTCAACGTCTGAAATGATTTCTTTTCTCATCTTTGTCGAACTTTCCATACTTACCGGTCACTGTGCAACGCGCGCTGTATCGTTAGCTATACGAAGCCTTAAAATACGGGACAACCGTCGACCGACGGAGACCGACGCGACGCACCGTATCGTCGAAGCTATGCTCTCGCGAATGCGAATACGTCAAAGCCGTCCTTTGTCAAGGCCGTTGTTTCGCTCGTGAGACTAGAACTTTTCCGGATCGCCGGCTAAACGAACGAGATTGTTTCCGCGAACTGTTACCGATGGCCCTCGAAACCGTCCTCTCGACTACCATGATGCATTGGGTCACGACGATTTCCTCCCAGATTTTTCGATGACCAAACATAAAATTGGCACCGTATACTGTGCTGGACAATATACACCATTGGCGCGGTGTGTAATTTTTATGCAATTAATCCACAAGCGATTCCAGTGCGTTATACAGGATGGTCCACGCGACTTGCACATCTCGAATATTTACGTCAATTGTAACGATATGAACAAATGATATACAGTCGGTGTAAAAAGTGTTCGTACGCCCTTTAAAACAGAATCCCTTTTTTATAACTGTACCAAACGACCTGATTTTTTATAATCAATTAGAAGCATTGGTTTACGAAAAAATTACAATTCACAAGGTTGAATGCAAAAATAAAAAAAAGCATTCTTTAATACTTTTTTATTTGGGCCCTTGATGAAAATTTAAAATGTATGTTTTGTAGATCTATAGTAGTTACACACATACTGAAAATTTCATCGAAAAAATGACACGCATCGAAAGATGTACGATTCTGTGTATTTTTAAGCAGAAACTGGTCAAAAGCCGTGTAAAACTAAGATTTTCACCATTTTTAACTGCTTGTGTGTATGCTAATTGATTTCGATGTCATTTTCAGTATTGTATAACTAACATAGATCTACAAAACATATATTTAAAATTTTCTTTAAAGACCCAAATAATCAAGTTTTTAAAAATACTTTTTTTATTTTTTCATGTAAAATTATAATTTTTGGAAAATCTTTTCCGCGTATCATTTCGTAAACCAATGCTTCCAATTGATTATAAATAATCAGATCGTTTGGTACAATTATAAAAAAGTTATTCTATTTTAAAGGGCGTATGAATCCTTTTTAGACTCACTGATATACAAAAGTTGCATGTTAAACAGGGGGAAATATTGTGGTGTAAACATTTGTCATGTGCGTGAAGGCCTTCCGGACATTTCAAGGTCACCTTGAGTTCTTTAATTACAAGAACATCAAAATTTCGATAATATCTCGTTAACTAACATTATATTTATTTTAAACCGAATGATTTCGTCAAACACAAACGGAGGTACACAAACACAGTAAACTCACGTTAGATCGATACACGTATACTGCGAAGAATGCGTATATCGATAGATGAATAGACGTCATCCAAGTTATCAGCCACTCGATTAACCTTTTGCATACCACTGTTCCCAAATGGGAGCAGAACTCTGCTGATTTTTTCCTACGCCCACTGATTCTTTATTTTTATTTCGGATTTTTTTTATAGCACACCTTTATTACCGAGTTGCACGCAAGCAAATTTTCGATATCGACCTTTCGCTAATAACGTTACTAAAAATTGTCCCGTTTGTCGTTGTGTTTCTGTACCGTACAGTCGTCGTCACGTTGATTGCAATTTTTCCAATTTTTACCAACTAATTAACACTTACTTTTCTCTTTTTAATATTAGGTGTGCAAATAAGTTCCTTCCCCTTTTTTTCTACGATCATGACTTCTGACTGAAGTCGAATTACTTCTCAATGCTTGGTGCCATCTGAAAGAATGTTCCTTGACTTTTAAGAAGAGTCGAGATGACCGCTCTAAGAGTTTCCAGTCCTATGCAACAATTTGAAGCAATATGACGTGCGAGAAGCATCATTTGCGTCACTACTTCACTACTCTTTGCATTCCAGCTTAGGAAGTCAGCTGTTGAAGTTACTGAAATGGTTTGTGCGGCACTGGGAGAGAACGCTGTATCTTATAGAACTTGCAAAAAGTGGTACGAAAGATTTAAAGCCGGAAACTTTTATTCGGAATGCGACGATCGTTCAGGTGCACCGTGAAAGTATAATGACGGTGAGTTAGAGGAATTGCTCGACGAAAATCCGACCCAGACGCAAGAAGAATTGGCAGAAAGATTGGGAGTCATCAGACAAGATTTTATTATGTAACAAAATCTTGAATTTGGAAGAAAAGAGGAAAGAACTTATTTGCACACCGAATAGATAACTGTACAAAAATTTATCTGAATGCGAGGAACATTTAATGTACAGGGTGGCCCAAAAATCACTGGACCATTACATGGATTTAAAATGATCAGACGTTATTCATTACCACGCTTATATTAGCTTTCCGAGTTTTTATATGCGTCAATCTTGTAATCGAATTTTAAACCACTTCCCGATGAGCTAGAGACTTGAAACTTTAAACATAGCTCAGAACTGGATGACAATGCAATATTAAAAAACAAATTAAAGAAACTATATATAAAAAAACTATAATATAATATATAAAAAAGAACTTCTTAAAAACCACGCTTATATATTAACATGCACTAAAAAGGAGAAAATAATTATTTTAGACATTGGTGACTATAAATAAAAGGGTGGTGCGCCCACGAAGATTACGTCAATATAGTTTTGCGCTGCACGCTTTTATTTATAGTCACCGATGTCTAAAAAAATTATTTTCTCCTTTTTAGTGCGTTTTAATATAAGCGTGGTTTTTAAAATGTTGCTTTTATTTTTGTTCCCTACTGTTTAATGCCACTGTCTACAATCAGACGTTCCATACGCAGCAACCTAACAGAACGATTTAGTAACTCTTGGGTGACACGATAACGCGCAACATTTCTCCAAAATATCTCGCTTCCCCAAAAAACCCGTATGTGGCCCTCGAAACAGAAAATAGCCAGCGGAGGGTCTAAATGAAATGACGGAGAACCGCAACGACCTTGAGAAGGGCTGAGCTGATAGGTTTAGCTAAATTTAAGTAGCCTCGTTTCCTGTTTGTCTTCCCTCTCTGACAATTGCGTGGGCCGCAACATTGCCTTTTCCGGTGAAAGCGTTCCTCCTCGGCGAGAGTGTTCCACAGTCTGTGGACGATAGACTATAGACGAAGTAAATTGCGCAGAGACTGTAGTATCGGCCAACGGAAAAGGGACTGACAATAAGAAAACGAGACCTTGGATTCGGAACCTGACTCAACGCCGCAGACATTTGATATCGAGGTTAAGCGTTTCTCTGTTTCTCAGTTCCCTCGCATCGCATCGTCTCGTCTCGCCTCGCCGCGGAGAAAAAAACGGGCGGTTTGTTTCTCTTACGCGAAAATCGCGAGGGAAGCGAAAGAGATTCCTCTCATACCGAGACAACACTCGCACACAGTTCATAAATTCGCATTTCTTCGAGGCTCCTCGTCGATTTTAATGAATCGAAGCCCGCTCTAGCCAGAACATTGAACTTCGAACTTCTCTGGCAGCTAACCAGACCAATATTCTTCCTACGATTAATCCCTTACACTCGGAGACTCTCGCCGGATCATCGAACGGCTACAGTGGCTGTAACAAGTATTCGTACATCCTTTAAAAAAATTATTCATTTGTGATTGTTGCGAACTTTAGTACAGTTAACGAGAAGTTGTAGACGAAAATGGAAGGAACACAATTTTTAACTTTGGGACTTTATTTGGACTAGTTTTCCGCTTATATCTCGGAAACTATGCGTCCTAGCGATAAAACTATACTATACAAAATTAAAGCTGACAAAATGTGCCACAAGATTGATTCGATTCAGTTTTTCGCTATCTCGCAGAGTTTCCGAGATATTCGCGCTCAAAGTTCACTAATTGTGCTGAAGAGTTAGCTAGTCAAATAAGGCAAAAAACGTGAGGCAAACATTTCTTTTTCACAATTAGTGAACTTTGAGCGCGGATATCTCGGAAACTATGCGAGATAGCGACAAACTGAATAGAGCCAATCTTATGGCACATTTTGTCAGCTTTAGTATGTTTACCTCCTAACTAGTCCAAACAAAGTCCCAAAGTTAAAAATTGACTATTTGTGAAGAAGTGGGAATTTGTCTAGAATTGAACGACGATAAAATTGAACCAAACTGCTCGAGTTTTATCGAGACGTTGGCGTATAAAAAAGGCATCGTAAGATGTGAAAAATCTTTGAATTTAGTTTCTCACAATATTCGCCACTTTCTTTTGCACAAAGAATATAAAAATCTACAATAATCTTGCGATTGGTGGACAGAATCATTAATTTCTAAAAAGAATTGAAAGTGGGCACATGGCTATTGGCATAAGGGTTGAAGATTCAGGGGAGTTCACAGGCCCGCGAATGAACCGCGCAGGGCCGTTTCGAGTGTGTGGACTTCGACGAAAGTTTTCAAAAGGCTAAAGAGCTGTCGCTTGGGACCGATCGAATTGGAATTTCCGCACGTGGACGCATAACGAATTCTTCGGAGAATAAGAGTGCCGGGAATCCTTTCCGCCCGAGGCAGTTAGGAACATCCGGTCATGCCACGACGTACGCTGAAACTCTATAAGCTGCCGAAGAGTATTTTTGTCCGTGGATATTATCGATTGCATATACCCCTGATTCGTTCTCCCTCTTTCTCTCTCCCTCTCTCTTTAGAGCGCGCGCGCGTTTACCGCTAACGTACACAGCGGATCAAAAAAGTATTGGCACGGTTGCTTTTTCGACAGCGACCATGTAAACACAAAGAAGAGCACAGCCATGCCATATACGGTTTCTGCCATTCCATCGCACGCGGAAATATTGCGCTTAATAATTTATGATTCAACGGTATGGTAAAAGGTGCGAACATTCCGGGAGCAAAAACGTATTGGCACAGTTTTTATAGTGACGATGTCGATGGCACAGCGATACAATACAGATTTTCCACTATTTTTTAAACAACGGTGCTCAACAATTTATTTAAAGCAACGAAAAAACATACAATTTAGATTTAATGCACTTAGGTCCACGATGATCGAACTAAATATTGGACCCCAAAATTATTTGACTAAATGATTTCAAAGAGAATTAACTTGAAGGGTTGAACGATAAAAAAAGGCAGAAGATCCATGTATAATCGCTCGCGGAATTTGTGTCTAGTGTTTTCATTCCTTTCACTTGTTTATTACTTCTTAAATAATACGTCATCGGTATGTGGCCGAAGCGGTATATTATTTCTGGGCGCGATATCTAGAGCGTATCGATATACCACTACGTTTTTAATGCACGCTATCGCAAAAAGATGAGTGCGCCAACACTTTTTCGATCCATCGTGTCGATTCGCGTTTCTTTATTTTTCTACCTACGCGTGGCTTGGTCAAGAGATTCTGAAGCTGCTGAACGAGACGCGCGTGTATATCTTTCCCGTTTACAAATACACCGCTGTGCTCGCATAAATAATAAATTATTTCTTCGAGAACACGTCGATCGAAAATAAATTTGTACAGAGTATCGATTGCACTCTCGGAAAATTGCTTTGGGATAACGTGCGGGAAATAAATTTGTATAGAATATTGATTAAATGAGGCTACAAATAGGGCGGATTTTCTGCGGAAAATTCAGCAATGAGTAATTTTCTACATTCAGCGCAATAGAAGAACTACACGATCTATGAAACAGCACGGACCCGAGGGTTTTTCTTAGTTCAAGACTTTACTGTAAATATTTTTCCAGATTTTTCAAACAGACGGTTTCATTGGTTCAATGTTGCTAATCGCCCAGATTCCAAGAACCGTTCGTCTCGCGTTCCTCTCCGCCTAATCTGCGGAATGATCGCGGAACAAGGGTTGAACCGCAGTCCTAGGCTCGTGGAGTGTAATCCGCGAAAATTCTAGCCTTGTTCGGGGATCGATCGAACCGTTTCTAGTTCGAGAGGGAGAGAGAGATTCGGGAGGTATCTAGTTCCTGGAGGAAAGGCAGCCGGCGATATCGATCCTTGTCGCGGAACCAGAAGCAGGATATTTTCGAGCGAAGATCCCGGTCGATCTTCTCTCGGTGCTGAAATCAGATTAAGGGCGAAAAGTCTGCCGCGATCGAGCAGCTAAAGCTAAAGCATCGGCTGAAGCATCGGCTAGAGGCGGGTCGAGGCTAGGCTAGGCGAGGCGAGGGTTCAAACTTGGTAAATTCGACGGTGAGTGACGTGTCTCGGCAACGATTGTGATTCACTGCAATGCGTCACGGTGAATAGAGAATCTTATTCTTGGCCCCATCGACGCTCATTGTTCCCAGTCACCTACTTTCATTTGCCCAATTGTATCATTTGCTTCGCGCGTCATTCTATGGCGTGCCGCGGATTACGCTCTGCAATGGTGTACACTATGGTGACCAGATTCTCCGTCTTCGAATCCTCTTGCTCTCTTCTAACCCGTTGCACTCGGAGCTATTTTAACTCGAAAACTTCCGTCCTAGAATAATTTCATTCCATATTCATCATTTTTCTTTGTATAACTTTCAACAAGAGGTGTCATTTGCGGTTAAATTGGCCCGAAACTTCGTGACTGTTATTATTTTAATGCGGAACACAACCGAAAAATCTGTGATGTAAATTTTAACTCATCGATTTGACTAAAAAAACATCGAAAAATAACTGTTCACCTTGTTATTTTATCGGATTTTTACCACTGTGTCAATTTGACACCGAGGTACAGATTCAGTTCGTGAAATGAGGGATGTGTGATGGTTAAATCAACAGATCAGATAAATCTATGAATATGAAATTGATATAATACCTCATACAATATTGAAATGTTTAGCAATTGATCAGATACCAACATATTTAATAATGTAAACAATATCTTGAATAATGGTGCAGCAATTTTTGATGGCGATTCTGAGTCCTGAGTACTTCAAGTGCTCGACTGCGAACCTTTTATGCAAAATCAAAATGTACATCTTTATGCAAAATAAAAATTGTTTGCATTGGTTGCAAGACACAGGAGCCAAATAGAAATTTCGTTTTTCTTTTAATTGTCTTAATAAGCTAAAATTAACACACCGATGTCCTTAAATCTTTTTAATTCGCTTGCTTCTTTAAATTGTACATTCCCATTTTTGTCATAAGTGCATAAAATCGGCAGTCTAGTAATCTCTCAGCAGGTACCGGATTAAGTCGCGTGAACCGTCACGTGATCGGGTCGTGTAGCGTCATAGAAGGGGAAGGGCAGAGTGGGAGACAAGTCTTGATCTGGCGACACTGGTCTTGAAGCATAGAATACAGGAAAAAATGGAAGACTATCTTCTGTGCACAGGCCCTTATATCCAGTATAGTTAGCGGAAAGTTCGGGCAGTTTCGCTCGGCGTGCATGAAATTTCTGGTACTCTTCCTCCGGGTTCGAGCTCCTCGTAAATTCTCGATCGTTTTCCGCCTTGTACGGTAAACAACCGTTGGCGAACGCGCTCCGCGTCAAGCGAGAGCAACGTTTATTTTTAAGGAATCTCTTGGTTCCTCCTAGCCCACCCGCCCACACGGCTGAAAACTTCTTTCGCGAGTCATCGAGAGTTTTCCTAGCCGGCTGGTATTCCGTAGCATCACGTACTATAAATAGTTTAAATAATAGCGCGATGCCTTCGCCGACGAGGCCCCGGTTGCCACTGCAAGTACAAATTTTCCGCGAGAAGCAACATTTCCGGACCTGTACACAAAATTCTCGGTTCTCCTTCTTCCTGGATTTCACTAAAATAAAAATGTAAAACATTGTCTGATCGATTGCAAGCAGTGCAAGTGACATTCATTTTTTTCTTCTGACTAATTGAATTATTACAAAATAACAAGGCCTTGATCTTGTAATACTTTTCGGATGGTCTGTTATAAATAAAATGCATAGTTTATGATACTTTCGTTGACCATTGCGGTTTCCGATCGTGAACAGATATTTAATTCGTTTCGCATTCATCGTCATGTGACGCAGTGCGTGCAACGAAGCCGAATCATTATTTCTATTTCGCGACAGCAGCGGGAGCAAACGTTTGCTCTAACGGGCTGCAGTCGACGCTGACCCCTGGACCTTGGACGAGTTCATGCACATTGCGAAACGGTACAGTGAGTCGTCCGCTCCAGTACCATCTCGAAAATCGACGTGTTCGATGACTACTCGTTTGTACGCGAAATCGTATCCTGCGAAATCGAAGTGATTCGTTATTACTTTTTGGGGGCTGTCTCGTGTAAACGAGAATTTTGTACATGTAGTACATTATGTACTGGAATATACTGCACTTTACATGAATTAGATCAACGAAACTTATTCAGAAGCGAGAAAGGCATAAGTAAAGCACGTCTTTACGGTTTGAAAAATTGAACGATTCCATGAACAAACAAACAACGATTGCATAAACAAACTGAAATTGAACCGATCGTTCCTTGTGTTGAATTCATTTTCAACAGAATTTTTTAAAAGTAGAAATTAAAGTTCACTGTCCTCTTATTTTTCATGCGTCACACGTCTGTTGAAGATGGACATGTAAGTACGTCTACCCAGCAAAAGAAAAATTGTCATCTTTTTACGAAGATTTTACCTATATTCGACAAAAAAATCATCATCTCCGTCCAACGAATATGGTTACGAGTAGATTGCGGATCTTTTAATTATCTGATTAAGGTGAAACTAATACACTGGTGGCCTCAAATCTTTTTAATACCTCCATAAATGCATAAAATCCGCAGTCTGGTTATGATAATTGTACGTGAAAACTAAATGAGGGCTAAATCGGGAACGCCGAGGGGCGGAAACACGCGCCATGTAGAGGGAAAACTATCTTTCCGTTTGGTAAATTAGGGCGGCCCGGTGGGAGTAGACGCGGAGGATCGCGGAATGTAAACGGTATAAATTGATTGTTACGCCATTGGGTTGAGCTGTCAAACACGTGGGATCTCGAAAAAGCCCGCGAGCCGCGCGACCTACCACCGCCATTTTGGTTGTTGAGATATCGAAGAGGTTCTGATCTTCTCTCCCGTGTAATCTCGCTTCGCGGCCGCTCCCAGCAGCTTTCTCCGTCTCTTTTTCTCGCTGTGTGCGGCTGTTATTGCGAACGATTCTTCGGAACGCGAGCCGAACAAGGATAAGCTGGTAGCTTCGAGCGAACACGCTGGCTAATCGTAAAGGCGGAAATTAAAAGGCGCGAGAAGCTTCCCGGCTGAACAAACAACAAGAATATTCCTCCCGCGCCGTCGCGTGTCGCGTCCTGTCGCTCGCGATAGATTCTTTGCCCTGTCTCCCCCCTCTCTCACTCTGTCTCGCTCGCTCTCTCAGTTCTCTCTGCTCTCCGAACGATTCCTGCAGAGATATCCGTGTGTCCGACGACAAATACCAGCGGCATACGCTCGATATCCACCCTGAATCACACGTCGAGAGAGAGAAAGAGAGAATGAAAATAGGGAGGGAGGAAAAAAAATCGTTTCCACGCCTCTTTTCGAGAGAGCAGCTCGTTCGACGAAGTGGCCGGTTTACAAGATTTACAATTTCTCCGAGCGGAGTACGCCGAAATGGCGAGTACCATTGAACGGCTCGCGTCTGCTATTAAGATCGATGCTTAAAGCGGAAAGCTTTTAAAGCCTCGCGGATACAAGACTGCGAAAGAGATCGTGCCACGAGTTTTCATCGGCGGCTACAGACAACTTTACGACCGCTCGTCAAACGACCTCTCTCTCTCTCTCTGCTTCCCCCGCCCTCTCGGAACGATAAAAAATTTCGGGGAACCAACCCCGGAGATATTCGGAAGCTTGATTCATCCTCGCGTAACCGCGAACACCGTAATCCTCTCGTAAAAGTGGCAACGAACCGCGGATCTTGCCATCCCGGCGAAAGTGAACAATACACTTGCGGTTTTTAAGGCGACCTTCTATTTATCGCTTTTCGTAAAACTTCCCTTACTGCTGGCAACCCCTTGCCAGCTTGCGTTATTGTAGCGAGTCGGATAAAGTGCGATAAATTCGTTCCTATCCGACCGAAATCAAATTCCATCGGAAAATTGCAACAGGAGCGCTTGCATTTTAAAGTAACAGTTTTATTAATCAATTATATGCAATTGTCGACTAACTTTTTACGAGCTGGTAACTAACAGTTGTCCGTTTTTACTAAAATAATCCTGGAAATTGGACACCACGTTACAGCTAGCATTTACGACTATCCGCTGCTGTGTTTATCAATTTTTTGAAACACAATTTTCAACAGAATCTGAGTAATTAAAATGGCAAATTTGATACTCTGTAGAAAATCGCGGAGAGTTTCGCGCTACGAGATTTGCACAACTAGCTTGAAATGGCTGCCGCGGGTTCGAAAATGGTGACGACTCGATGCTCGCAAGTCTAATCTCTCTATCTAGCAATATTCGAGAAGCTTGTACACGAGCTACGATACGAACAAATGATTCCTGTGTCGTGTTATGGTTCGAAGTTCCCTGTGTTGACTTTATTAGTCAGCTACAAACGTGCGCAGTTTGACTCGCGGAAAACTAGTCGATTCGGTGAAAAACATATTAATAACACGTTGACACTGGCGTTGGTCATACCTGTGCACACTGCGGATGCGAAATAAAAATTATGGTAATTGCAAGAGACATAGGAAGCACATAGTAGTTTAAATTATTAGTTAACACATTACCGATCGGTGATTATTGCATAATTTTGAAAAATTTATGGTACATGGCTAAACACTTTTTAATGGAAACTTTAATAGCAACAGCAATTTTCATTGTCAACTAACAAGTCATCCTCAATAACGTTATCCAATAGTTTTCATTTAAGATTGCAATGTGAAAGAAAATTTCTATGCTTTCTTTTGGTACAGCACAGTTATTGAAAATCCTATTAATAGGCTTCCGGTAGGTAAAGTGTTAATTTACATTCACTTATTTACCACGATTATTTTATTACCACTTTTATATTAGCTTGCCGAGGTCCAGTCCGCGGTCCTGTCATAAGTTTGTCATTTCATCGACTTTAGATTAAAATTCTGTGGAAGTATTTTTAAATCGTAATTTTTAGCACTACAAGCGATTAAAATGTTTCACCTTACAAAACCTGACAAGGCTCTGTTCATTTAGATCTTGTGCAATTTTTATTACAATATGTGCTTGGATAAAGAAACTTATCGAAACAATTTCCATGTAAGCAATTTCATTATTTCAATACTTGTAAAATATAGAACCAGTCATATTTGACCGGCAGCGGTAAGTTTAATGTTAAAAAATCGATTTTTCGACCCGGTTTGCACGGGGTAGCCTCCTCGGTTGGATCAGAGTGAATAATCGAGCGTTGCTTCTTTGGCTGGAATAAAGAAATCCGAGTAAAAGACGAAGCCAAATCGCTATATCCGTGTAACAAAGCGAAAAGTCGATTCGCGTCCGAAAGCAGCATTGCGCTCCGCGTTGTTATCGTGCAGGGCGTGCAGGTGCAAAAATAACCTAACCGGCTCGGGTCTAGCTTGACCGGCGATGGAAGGTAATCAGTAGCGAAGCTCAGGTAACGAATGACGAGGGGAATCGTCATTGCCGTCGTCATGGTGAATCGATGACGAAGGCATTGCTTCGCGCCACCGGCTCGATAAACCCGCGGCGTACCTATGTATGTACATATCTATGCATGTAATGGAACGTCTACGCAAGAGCCTTCTCCCTATTTGGGACGAAAAATGATGCTCCATCGCGCCACGTTCGTGTCACGGAATCCGTTCTACTTGGTTCTTCGCTTTCACCATTCAACAAATTATTTCAAAATAAATAGCACAATTCAAAGAAATATTCTTGCATATCATTCCGATCAAAAAATGCTATATATAAAATTCCATATTAATTTAATACTATTTTAAAACAATTCAACATTCAAACATTCAATCATTCAATATTTCTGTTTTTTCAAAATTACTACAACATATTTAATTTACAGACGCGATTCAAATAAATCTTGAAAAAGATCCAAACTAGGATCGAAACGTTGATTTTGTTTGACAATTATAAACGATCGAACCGCTGCGCCGAAAACATTTAAAAATTTATTTTAAAACAATATTGAATTCTATATAAAATTTCTATAAATTAAATTTAGTTTATTCGGTTATTTTAATTTTAATAGTAATAATATAATTAGAATGTCTGCAGATTTATTCATTTATTCATTCACTGTGTATCTCCGGTTTCTATGTAGACATCTAATTTCACTTTTAAACAGTTTATTTTAAATTAGTGTTCTTCCAGCATGTCGCATTTCTGAGTCAGCTCAAAAATGTCTTAACAAATACAGGTAAACAATCCCATCTCCCATTTTACAAGAGGAGCGTAACACGTGCTAGAATCTAGCAGCTACTGTCGGTTCCCGTCCAAAGCCTAGATTCTCATTGGAGTGTCCGGGTTCTAGAGAACACGTTGTAGAAAATAAATTCGGGAAAGCGGAAAATTTCAGAGTGGGAGGCTGAGTCACCGGTGAATAAGGACCGACGGTTCAAGTCCAAGCCGAGCAACGTCCAAGAGACAAAATTGTCACGGAAAAGTTTTGTCTAGCACGGTGAATCGATGCTCGAACATTTAAGTCGGCAAATAAGACGGACGCGTCGACGTACAACAGCGGGAATAATATTTGTTCGTCGCGTTTTCGGTGGTTCTCTTTTTTTCTCTCGTGATGCACGCGAGAAACGCGAGACAGGAAACTCTGGAATTCATGGCACAAAGGTAACTCGGTTGCCCAATATTCCGAGCTGACGTCAGTGCAGGGTTGTTGGCGCCACTGTCCTATGACGTCATTAGGGGTGTATTCGGGGTGGCAGGCGGGGTGGTCGAGCGTCAGAGGCGTAGGGTTCAGAAAGCAGCGATAAGAATTTTTCCAATAACCTCTCCCCCGGACAAATGAAATACCTAGATTTTTTTCCAGCGCAAACTGGCTGATATTGTTACCGGTTGTTCCCGGCAAATATTATTACTCGCGAAACTCTGCGTACGCGTCGCAAACTTTCGAGCGGCCGACGCGCAAAGCCGAGAGCTCTTTCAACGTTCTCTGCTCGAAATTACCTTTCTGCCTGTTCAATTTGAACAGGTTCCAAAACGTTTACGAACAAATCAATTTTCTAAACGCGTGCTCTTGAATATGTATTAACAATTACGATCGTTTACCCTTGATATTGAACGGTAGGCTAATTTGGACCTGCGCCTATGTTCGCACCACCATGTGTCTTGGCAAAGAAAAATAGTTTGAGTATTATTAATGGTATCATTGATCGAGAATTATGCTTTGGGGTTGGTTTGACCGTGTATCTCTCGGAAGAGCAATGTTTACGGTGTTATTAGCGGTGCTAATTCACTGTGAATTGTAAATTAGATCCAACCTAGGCGCTAGTCCAAATTTAGCCGCCCCTATATCGTGCCGAATGAAATTTGTTAGTACACCAATTTTCACTGGACTGTGGATCTATATGCAAAATAATAGGCACTGCGTAAACATTGATTTTTCTCTAATTTTAATGCGTCGCTAATAAATACAATTATACTATAATCATAAAAATCGCAGCAATTTTTCACCAACTACAGATCAATTCATCTTTCAAAGTCTAGCTCATTCCAATTAAAAAAAAATAAATTATCTGTAAAATGTCTGTCTTTTTAAACATTTTGAAATATAGACGTATGCAGACTTTTGCGCCCGACTGTACGAAAATTGATTTTTGGGGATGCTTTGGCAATTTGTTCGCCGGGGTACGGACTCGGTTGATCGACTATGCTATTCCAGATGATGGAAAAAGCAGCAACGACGGAAATGTACTAACGTATTCGGCGAATCGAATCTAAGCAGCAGCCGCCGCCGCCCAGACAGAAATGCACGACAGCACTTCCACCATCGTGTCGCGAGAGATGAATTAACGGAGGTTAAATTTAATCGTGGCTTCTCGTTCGACGCTTTACATTGATAAGAATAGCTCCATTCAAGTCGTGAGCTGCCACGGTTTTCGAGAGCCACGAAATTATTCCTTATTTCCTGTTTATTTTTCGTGCTGCTCTCGATACGGAACTGCCCGTTCGTTTTAGATGGATCGATCGTAGGGAATCTCGCTGCTAAAATTACTGGCCCGATCCAACCAATTTCGAATTTCTGTTTCTGCTCCGCATTCTTAACCTGTGCTGCAGTCTTCTCCAAAAGTAGATACACGCTTCGATACACAAACCGTTCCGTCGGATTTATTCCATTTGATTCTCGCCGTTTCGTCTAAGATATTTCCTGCGTGGTTTAGATGTACGAAGTTTATCACGGATTTTTATGCAGAATTAAAATTGTCCAGGTCGATTTTCCGGGAGTTAAACGAAAATTTATTTCCCCTTTTAACACTGAACCTACCGAGGCTTAAAAGTAACTGGTACATGTTCCCTTATAAAAATGACAAGATTGATTTTATTTTGACTTTGTGCAGCTCCTATTTTAGTATGTGCTCCACTAAAGATATCTGTACAATAATTTCTTATGAAATTATTTTTATTATATCAATAATCGTAAAATAAAAAATCTGGAACCGGTCATTTTGACCGGTGATGGTAGATTTACTGTTAATAATTGTTCACATCAGACAATTTGTTCTAATATTCTCACAGTTTTACATTTTTAAATGCACGCATAGTAATGTAAAAATGGTTTTAAATAATAACTAGACTGCGGATTTTATGCGTTTATGACAAAAATGGGTAAGCACAATTTAAAGAAGTGGAAATATTAAAAAGATTTGAAGACATCAGCGTATTGGTTTCAGCTTAATTAGATAATTAAAAGAAGAAAGAAATTTTTATTTCACTCCTGTGTCTTGCAATCAATGCAAACATTTTTTATTTTGCATAAAGATCCGCGTCTAATGATAACAAAGCAATTTTCAGGAGCGGCTTGGTCAATAATATTTTTAGGCTGTATGTACTGTTGTCGACCGATTTGAAACTTCATTTTAACTTCTAGGTCGGTAAACGTTTCGGTCAGTCCTGATTTTTCTAGCGATGAAATTTCATCGGGAGGATACATGGAAAGGTCGCGTCGCGAAAGCTTTGCACAGAGTGTAACATCGTGAAGAAAATTATTGGCTGGTGTCTCTTATGCAGAGAGAGAGAAAGAGATACGCCGATATTATGAATCAACAGACAACTAGATACAGTCTCCCCTCCCTGGAACCAATAAGTCACGATTTCCAATTAAAGCTGCCTGTTCCAATACATTTGAGAGCCGTGTATCGTCGAAATCGCGGAGCGCCCGTGTCAGTCGGCCGCGTAACAACCGATTCATTGTCACCAAATTGTACCGCTTTATCCGCGCTTATTCATTCGTGCGATTCAACGAACTCGAACGAATGGCTTGTCATAAAAGTGGCAATGCTCCAGAAACGTCATCGCAATTAACCGGCGCGCACGAGGCTCCGCACCACTCCGGCCCGAACACGAGCCCGTTACTCTTCACCGTCCATAAATACTAATTTCTAATAGGTATGATGAATTTACAGCCAAATGGAAAACGTTTGGATCGAACGAGTCTGGCTCGACGAACGATCGAACCATTCATTTGCCAAATCGATCAACACCGTAAGATTCATAGTAGAGACAATTGATCAAATGCTAGGTATACGTTCCTTTGTAAGAGTGCTATCAATTCTTGTCATTGGAAAGAGGGAGCAATCTCACTTCAAGAATTTTCCTTTTACATTTTAAAAACTTCTAAACAAGGAACTGAGTCACATCGGCAAAATGTTGGCCGGAATACTGAATCATACAGGGTGTCCCAAAATGTTGTGCATATTTCCTTGGAAAGGGTGATTCCCGAGGTCATTCGAAGTAACTTTTTCTATTGAGAAACTGTTCTCCGCGGCTTCGTTTAGGGCTACATATTAAGCCGGTAGACTCGGCTTATGACTATTTTGCTATAACTAACATTCAAAAAGACTTTCAGTCAATTTAAATATTAGTTGATTATTGCCCAACTCTGGTTCAGACTTGTAACTTGTTCCCCTCACTTTAGACAAGTCTGGTCTCTGTAGCTCCACTCTGATTGGTCCGTGTTTTCCGTGAATAACTCCTTAACGGAGCCGCGTAAAAGATTTCCGCAAAAGGAAAAAGTTACTTCAAATGACCTGAGCAATCACATTTTCGGGACACCCCGTGTAGCGAGAAGTTTCCGAGCTCAGTTTTCCACTAATAAATTCTGAGAGACCGCTCATATTTTACGATGCAATGACAGGGTTCAACGACAAATCTTAAATGTACCAATCTCTCGACCAGTGCCAAAAGGATTAATCGGGAAATAATCTGCTCTACCCACGTCGAGGATGAGTGGGCGGGAGAGCCTTTACATCAGCATGTACAGGGTGTCACAAAATTATATGTCGTCGACACCATAGCGCGATTCTACACCCCCGATTTGGTCGAAAATAACGTAAGAAACCCCCCGCAAAATTGATCTTGAGCGTGAAAAACAAGGGAAAAAATCCAAAATTTCTTTTAAGGATTAAGATTTTTTAAATTTTTATACCAAAATTTTCCCTTAAGATTTAAGATTTTAGATTTTAAAAGAAAATTTTGCTATAAAAATTTTAGAAATCTTAATCCTTAAAAAAGTTTTGGTTCTTTTACCTTATTTTTCACGTTCAAGGACAATTTTGCGGAGGATTTCTTACGTCATTTTCGACTAAATCGGGGGGGGGGGAGAATCGCGCTATGGTGTCCACGACATACATATAATTTTGTGGCACCCTGCACAACTCGATTCGTACATGATGCAGCGAGACAAGCAAGGAGTTATTGTAGCTGTCTTCGGAGAGTGATTCTCGATGAAAAAATAGTTATTTGCGCGGAGAGTTGAGGTTCGTCGGGCGCAGAATCGGGTCGTGGAACGTCGTCTCCATCATCGAGATCGGCTCGTGACTGTTGGCTCGAAAATTCGAGCGAAAAACTCTCAGCCACGCTCGATATGAAGCAGCCTGTGCACGCTCCGACGCTTACGTCCGTAGTCGTGTCCGTATTCGTGTCCGTATCCCGCTTTCTCGGCGATTCATTGTCGGTGATACGCTGCACAAACGAACACGGATCCCTCTTTTTATTGTCGCGACGGCGTGACGTCAATTCTCTCTAATCTTGGCGCTCATTTCTGAAAATCATGATAGCGCCGACGACAGGCCAACGCGCGCGCGACACGGCCCGACGGACGTTTAGAACGATCATCGGTTTCCTGATTACGACCCTCCTCCGTTTTACAAACGATTTCGCCTTGCCTCGTCCCGCTCCGCCTCGCCCCGCAAGCTTTTCGGTTTAAAAACCTCGCAGCGCTCTTCGCCGGAGAGAAAAAAAGAACCGAATCTTCGATCATCTCAGATTGGAAACAGGAAGCTGGTAATTCCTTCTGGAGACTCCAATCATCTTTATTACGCGGAATCGATTAAACTTTATCATCAGTTATCATTATATCATCTCCTCTAACTGGATTTTCCTTTAAATTTCCTAACTCTTCCTCTTAGAATCAATCGCACAGCATATATTTATTACAGGCAGAGTTGGGCAATTTAATCAACGATTGACGAATAAATTTCTACTTCAATCGCTCATCGCAATTAACAATTAATCTCCTAGTTTAGTCGTTAATTGCGGTTAACGATTACATTCCTCTCAATTGCAATCGTTAATCGGATAATTAATTAATGATTAACTGCTGAAATTTTGAAATGAAATACTGAATAAAAACTATATGGACACTGGAAAAAATGTAAACTGAGTTTAGGTGTATTGTCATTTGGTCTATAATACAATTTATTAATATAATTTATTTTTCATCAACGATCGATGATCAACTTCATCAATCGATGAATCAGTCCCCGACTTTTTCGTCGATTTCTTTTTTCAATCAACGATTGACGATCAACTTCATCAATCGATGAATCAGTCTCCGATTTTTCGTCGATTTCTTTTTTTAATCGTACACATTAATCAATCAATCTTGATTAAAATGTTAATCGATTAATGCCCAACTGTGATTACAGGTAAGAACACAGGATGAGTCACTTAACTGCACCGCCAGAATTCACTCGTAACCCAGTCATTGCATAACCAAATGTGTTTCAAACAATAGTTCCTTTATATCGAGTGAGACATGCAATGTGATGATTAGTTTTTTAGTGTCTTGATATTTTATCGAGATATAAAGGCGACCTTGGAAGAATATTTAATTCGGAGTAAAAAAGAATTAAAACGTACATGGTGACAAAGTAATGGTTACTGAGATATTCTTCAGTGAAAGTTTATGGAACCTTCGACGTTTTTGTTTGTTTTTAATCATTTTTTGATGAAACTTATTTCAGCAACACGTGCGTGACGCTTTTCTGATTAAAATGCTACCCAACATGTGGCACTGTTTGAATCGTATTTACTTGTTTAATCCGCGATTATCCGATTTAGTCAGTGGAACGTGTGTGTTCGGATAATGGAGGTTGCACCGAATCGTGGATTAAACGAGTAAACATGATGCAAATTGTATCGTGTTTGGGCTCGCTTTAATCGGAGAAACGTTGCAAATCCATTAGCGAAAGATTCGCAAACAAATGATTAAAAATGAACAAGTTTTGTCATTATACTCTTCCACCGAAGATTCGCTGAACAAGTTTTATGAAACCCTCTACAGTATTTATGCCAGCCAAGATGGAGTCAGTGAATTCTTCTAGAATTCTCCTTATCCTCGACATTTATAATATTTCCAACTTTAGCTACACAGAAACACGTTGAACGCCATGTAAATCATATTTAACTCACTATTATCCTTCATCAAACAGTTGCGAGAGTTAAATATCGCTGCAACGAAGGATCGGAGATCTTATTTATAGACATACAATGTAATAAATAGACCGTGGATTCTATGCATTTATAATAAAAACGAGAAGGTGCAATTTAAAGAGATGGGCAGATTAAAAGAATTTGAGGATATCACAGTTTATTGGACTCTACATCTTAGAATTAAATTAAATCGTTGTTTTCGAAAGTGGTTAAAATTAATAACTATAGGTATACCACTTTCAAAAACAGATACTGTGATACTATTGCTTGCATTCGACGCGAACAATGTTTATTTCGCATGAAGGTCAGCAGTCTAATAAAAATATGTATCCCCGGAGATTTATTTTTCCAATTCGGTGGCCAATAAATTAATGTCAGAGGTTCCGTTACCTAACACGTCGTTTGCAAGCCTGAGGAGGGATCCAAACAGGTGAAGATAAACGTAGGTGGCATTTACGGCCTCCCAAACATTGCTACAAGTCGTCTTTTTGCGTCATCGGATCAACAACGAACGACAGTACGCGTCGTTAAAGATAGGAACGGGTTCTGGTAAATTAATTACAACGGCTTTGATTGCCGCGCGTCGCTCGCGCAAACACGATAATCCCCCGATTATTACAATGCATTCTCGTTTTCCTCGGTGTCGCGTCGAATCGGTTTCAAGGAAAACCCAAGCGTTGCAACAAAGAAGCCAGAAGAGCGATGGATGACGCGAAAACGTACGCGTTCATTGATGCTTTTATTATCGATTTGCGTGGTTGCTGTATTAACGACCGATATTACATAACGACAGCCAAGGTCGAGGTCCGCGACCGTTGTCTCTCGAAGGAAAGAACCTCTTCGGTTTTCTTCTGCGATGTTCGATCCAAGATAAACGTAAATGACGATCGCTATGTTTTCAGAACTCGCTGATCGGGAAAATTAACGCCTACGACCACGGAGATCCCATCTACGTATCAGAATCAGACGGAAACAACGATTCGAGACCATTATGTCACTTTAGGTACGTCAGATTATTTATCTTTTTTTTATATTCATATTTTTACGGTTGAAAATGATCGAAAAAACTTTTGAAAATTATATGCTATTCAAATATGATATAGAAGATCAAGTTCAAATATAAAAGACTCATATCAAATATAGAAGAACTGGCAACCCTACCATCTCGGTTTCCTAACCGATTTTAAATTTTTTAGGATCCGGGGAGGATTTGGCGAGGATTTCTTTTCGACGTAAGGATGACCAGCCCGATTTATTCAAATGCTAACATTTATTAACGTATAAGTATAGACAAAATAGGCATTGCGTGAATATACAGTACACAGTGCGTGCTACAGACATACGAACGTGCAGTGTGAATCGAATATAGGAACATCGGAGCAATGTATTATCTTGAACGATTAATTTTTTTTCTCAACGAGGAATGCAGGCGGAAACTCGTTCGCGAACTTTCCGCGATGATGAATGCACGCGCGCAGGATACGACTCGGTTGTTCGTCTCGTTCGTAAGTATAAACTCGAGCAATAATGCCTGGGCTAAATCGTATCGACTTTTTGTCTGGTTCGATGCGACCGTTCTCAGCTGAATAATTTCTTATATGCTTATTTTCCTTTGCGAGACGCGCCCTACATTATTTACGAGTTCCATTGTACCGAGCATAGCGTTCCTCGATGTCGGTCGAGTAATACGTCAGAAAGGACACGCAATGAAAGAAATGGAAATAGAATAAATAACAGGATGCGGCCGGCTACGTTTCTAATATGAAAATCGGCTCGGGACGAGGGATCGACAGCGATCCCTTGGATCCCTTCGATTTCTGACGCGTTACTCGGATCACGCTGCGCTTACAACAGATGCGATTCTCGATCACAAGATATAATTAGTAGACTGCGGATTTTATGCATTTATGACAAAAATGGGCACGTACAAAGCAGCGAACGAATTAAGAAGATTTAAGGACATCTGTGTATTAATTTCAGTTTAACAAGACGATTAAAAGAAGAAAGAAATTTCTATTTGGCTCCTGTGTCTTCCAATCAGTGCAAACATTTTTTATTTTGCATAAAGATCCGCAGTCTAGTAATTAGTATTTACTCTGCAAATTTCAATACAAACAATCTCGAAAATTTTTATTCGACCACAAATAAAGGTCACCTTCATTTTTCTAAATGTTGAAATGAACTTTTTATCTCATAATGTCGTAGCTGACGTTAAGACGAAGTCAACGACATATAATATCCTGATCTTGATCCTGCAAATAACGCTGTGATAATTTTTGCAGACTTCTTAGGCGAAAACCGTGGCGTGGACGAAGGTCAAACTGGACCACCGTGTCGAAAGCGATTGAGAATCGCGTCCAGTAGAACCGTAGCCTAACTAGCGCAATGAAATATGGGTGAAGTCCCCGGCAAACCAACGAAAATCGACGTTCAGCATCGATCGACTGGTTGCCGTGTATAAATTACCTATCGCCGACGATGAAATAAATAAAGGATGCGGATGACGCGAGGTTGAGGAGGAAGTGAGAGAGAGTGAGACAGAGCGAGAGAAAGCGAGTGAGAGAAAGAGATATTCGAAGCGATTGAAATCGGAGAACATTCAACGGGACTCGTACGTGATGGGCAAGTATTCATCTTCCTCTTACTCGCGGCGTAATGAGATGCGACCCTATCGATTAACAACGTCTCCCCGGGAACGATTACGCATCTTCGTCGCCCCATTCGAAACTCTCCTCCCCGCCAGACACCACCTCCTCGATCTTAGGCGTGTTCTCGATGTTGTTTTCGCCCCCGTGCGAATTTCCTTCCGCTCCTTGGGGCTCCTCGACGAACGGTTTGTCCATCTCGCCGTGCTCCTCCTCTTGCGCGTACTTCTCCTCGATCTAAACGAGCGAACGATTTCCAGATTTAATCCGTAATAATTAACGATTACAATTATAGTAAACGAGACAGAGATTCTAGCAATGTAAGCTCGAGCGATATTCGTCGATTCGAGAACTCACCTGTGACTCCTCTTCGACGATCGCCTCGTACGGTTCCGCCTCTCTCTCCTGATCGGTGATGTCGCTCTCGAGCGGATCGTCTCGGCAGCAATCGACATCTTTCACTAGCTCCGTGTCGTCGAACGCAGCGTTCACTAGCCTCTCCTCCTCTTCCTCCTCCTTATTTCGGACTTCCTGGAGGTGTTCCTCGACGATCATCCTCTGCTCCTCCTCCATTAAGGCCGCCACTCGAGCCTCTTCCAGATGCCTGAACAGAAAGAATCAATATTTCATCGCGGACGATCCGTAGACCAAACACCTGCGACTACGTAGGGCAAAGAGCAACGAGCGGGGAGTGCAAAGAGCTCTCTCTCTCTCTCTCTCTATTTGGAATTACCTTTCCACCTCCATTACTCTCTCGGTTTCCACCCGATCGGCTTCCGTCTTCTCTTCTTCGGCTTGCCTCTCAGCCGCCGCAGCTTCCTGGTCGCGAATCTCGTCGAGATGCGCCACTCGCTCCTGCGCCACCTGCAGAGCCTCCCATGCTTTCAACTCCTCCAGCTCCAGCTTTATTCTTTCATCCTCGGCCGCCTGCTTCTTCTCTTCTATGGTCCTGCGGTCAACGTTACACATTGCAGCTTTGCTTTTCGCCCACGGAACAAGTCTCCCTCAACATCTCCTGATTCATTCTCACGAGGGAGCATATTCAAGTTACGCAATTTTAACGATACTTTGGTCAGAGGTAGTCCTTAGATTAAAAATATTCGACACTTGTGTTTTTACATCGTTTAAGGTCGAAAACACATTTTATTAAATATCTTGCAAGGGAACCCAAGTGTCCGACTTCGATTTTGATCATCTTTTGCGAGACGATGGTATATATGGATCCCTAATGATGTCTGCGAAATATTAGATGCAGCTACTCAATAGTTTTAAAGATATAAACAATTGAACTTCCACGAAATTTGCTCACGAGTGTGGGTCATTTTGTTCTAAATGAAATATGTTGTAGTCCATGTGAAATTATGGAGGGGTTTAAGTCATCATTCTGCCGGTTTCGAATTTTTTTAGAAATGGCAGGCCTTCAAAGTTTTCAATTTTCGCCCATTTTGGCGAAAACGGGCCTCACTTACGAATTTTTATGTGGGGATCTGTTTGTCCGATTGAGCTACATGTTTTTCTGTTTTATTCGGAAAGGATTGGGCTATTACAAAATAATTTTCTCAACCTCGAAAATCAACTTTACAATGTCGAAAAATTTAAACAAATTCTTTTTTTACGTTTTTTCCGATGAGCGGCCGGAGCGATTGAAATTTTGAAAAAAATATGGTTATATTTCTTGAAGTTTCCCCTTTAAAATGTGCCGCTGTTCGTTTGAACAACATCTTGAGAATTCACTTACTTGGCCTGATCGGCAGCTTTGATAAGGTACTTCTCTATTTTCTCGATGGCGTCCTCCTTCTCTTGCTTCACTGCAATAAAAACGACGCTCGTCAACTCGTATGGCTTTTATCGCTAGAACAGAGTCGATCATTCGCGTATCGAGTAGTAAAGAATAGTATAGAATATAGAAAATCTGCGCGCGCGATCCGATTGTGCACCTTCTGAACGGACAGGGGATCAAGACTTTTACGATTGTTTTCGTGCGTCGACGGCCTCGATGGCGTACGAATAGGGGACACGTAATGTTACCACGTGACAGGACGTTCCATGCGACAACGAACAGGAGACATACTCCACAAGACAACGATTTTACGACCAGCACGACAACGATATAAATCTTACGAGTATACTCGCCCGATCAGCCATAACCTATGATACCTTCAGGGGTCGTTTGATTTCTATCATCGGCCAACATACCGTTCTTGTCTTCCGGCTGGCTTTCGGCCGCTGCTTCACTTACGGGCTCCGCCGGCTCTGAAGCTGTTTCCGGTGCAATCTCTACTTTCACTTCCGGCTCGGGTTCCGGTTGCTTTTCCTCTAGAACTGGCTCTGGAGCAGGTTCTGGAGCAGGTTCTGGAGCAGGTTCTGGAGCTGATTCTACAACTGGCTCTGCAACTGGCTCCGGAGTAGGCTCTGGAGCAGGTTCGGGTGCTGTTTCCACAACTGGCTCCGCAACTAGCTCCACAACTGGCTCTGGAGTCGGTTCAGGAGCCGGAGCCGGAGCCGGAGCTGGAGCTGGAGCCGCTGCAGCTTTCTTAGCCTTCGCTTTCGTCGCCTTCGCCGACTCTCTGGCAGGCTTCGGAGCCGGTTCAGGCTCTTTCACGGGTTCAGGAGCCGGTTCAGGCTCTTTCACAGGTTCAGGCGCAGGTTCAGCAGCCTTGACAGGCTCCGGTTCAGGCTCAGCCGCTTTGATGACTTCCGGTTCTTTCGCCGGTTTCTTCTCCGGCTCTGGCTCCGCCTCTTTCTTCGGAGGTTCTGGCTTCGCGCGGGTCGACTCCCGCTTCTTCTCCGGCTTCGATTCCTTCTCAATTTCTACTATACGCACTACAAGATACGGTACAACGTTGAGGATCATGCGGTTCATGCGGTCGACGGAGGTCGGCGTCGATGCACGTCTATCGAAATGAATGTTTCCAGTGGAGTGTTATCCCATGGGCAACTTTGGCAGATGCCCGAGGCCCCAAGCAAAAGGGGGCCTCAAACACAAACATTGAACGTTTCAATGGAAAAGACCGTCGCGTTCCGCGAACGACTGCGACAGCAGCAAATTAATGAGTGGAGCTCTCGCTGATTTCACAGTTACGCTGTCGATTAGACGTGAAACGACCCGTGGAACGATGAGAGGACACGTACCTTTCTTGAGCGCTGCCTCGTCCATATCAGGCTGTAACGCTCGCACTAAAATTGGTCAGATCACGTGAGAAAATTGGGTAAAACGAATGAAAGAAAGTGTGTTCGGGGCTACGCAGGTCTTTGTATCACAGAGAAATCTACTGACCCTTTCGCAGCTCTCTCTCCGTCATCGGCCCGTCCGGCGCTATGGGATACATGAAACATAAACGTTCGGTTAACGGGGCTACGGGATCGATGCACAGCGAACGATCGTATTACGCGCACACCCGATGGAACGACGATTATGAAATTAGTCGGTGATAATGTGGACGCTGTGGAAAAAGTGTGTTCGGCGACATGTGGCACGTTCGTTAGTTCGTTAGCGAATGTTAACACACCAGCGAGAGAAGCGAAGATGAGTTAGAGTGTTAGAGAAACGTCGAGTTCGATTGCTGTCGACGATGAAAGTCCCTTGTTTCCTGGATCATGACGCAGTGCGATCTTTGGAAACGATGGAGTCGACGACGAACCAGACATCCATTGTTCTCGTCTCGATGACTTCGCGACGATTGATCGATCGATCTGACCGAACTGGTTCGGCCGGTATCATCGTTGTCCTCTTCTCCGTTCGATGCGATCGCCGTTAACATTAATTGCGAGCCTTCGCTCCGTCGGTTCTGTTTTAGTCACCGAAAACCACTCAGCGTCGCTTTAGAGACATGAAACAAGTCGGCCGACCTGGTTGCTGGTACGCAGCGCACTCGACAAGCCGCCGGACCCAATTCTCCTCGCATCTATCAGTGGCGTACTTTAAAATCAAGCAGGCTCTTCCATTTTAGTCTACCGGCGATTATTCCCCAATTTTTCAAAATCTGTGCTCCATTTCTGAGGATATTTTAGTAGCTACATCAACGACAATAGTCAAGTTGAATGGGTACGCTCGTCCGGAATACCTCGAAGCATTATAAAATAAATGGCTACAAATTTTTAATAAATGTGAAATGGTCACTTTTAAAGCGTTTCGCTAACTAGACGATCTCCCTATAGTCCAGTCAACGAAAAGATGTAGAGGGGAATGGAAGGAACACAATTTTTAACTTTGGGTCTTTGTTTGGACTAGTTACGAGGTAAACATACTAAAAGTCCCCACTAATACCAGGTGAGCGGGCTGTAGGAGGTCCCCTTTTTCGGTTTTCCGCTTATATCTCGGAAACTATGCGTCCTAGCGATAAGACCATTCTATAGAAATTTAAAGCTGACAAAATATGCCACAAGATTGATTCGATTCAGTTTTTCACTATCTCGCATAGTTTCCGAGATACCCGCGCTCAAAGTTCACTATTTTTATTATTTGACTAGCTAACTCTTCAGCACAATTAGTGAACTTTCGGCGCGGATATCTCGGAAACTATACGAGATAGCGAAAAACAGAATCAAATCAATCTTGTGGCACATTTTGTCAGCTTTAATTTTGTATAGAATGGTCTTATCGCTAGGACACATAGTTTCCGAGATATAAGCGGAAAACCGAAAAAGGGGACCTTCTAGGTACCCCCCTGCACTGCTCACCTCCTAGGAATAGGAACTTTTAGTATGTTTACCTCCTAATTAGTCCAAACAAAGTCCCAAAATTAAAAATTGTGTTCCTTCCATTTCTCTCTACACCCCCCCCCCCCCCTTATGAGCATTCATTGACTGGACTACTACTGAAAACGTGAAAACCCCAGCCAAGCTCCCCTAGTAGACCCGATCAGATGATCCGAGATCGATCGACACAAACGTGACGTTAGCTCGCAACTTCGAAAACTTGTACGAGTGCTTCTATGCCCACCATAATCCATCGGTCCGGGAACTTTCGAGCGCGCGCTGTAAAATAGAGCACGAATAGAAGCTTACCTCGCAACAACGCACTCGTTTGCTAGCCGGCCCAGTTAATCCCCCGATTTTCGTGCAAGGGAAATAACTGACGGAATAGTCGACATATAGAATCAAGGGTACGTCTATTTTATTATCGGATATCTTTCTGGCATGCTCGAACAGATTTACGGACAATGAACTTTCGTTTTTCGGCATTTGTTTTGCGGCCGGGCGAGAACTGGTACGGACGGTTAGTGACTCGACGGTTGTTCGGAGGGACACAGGCGCCGAACGATCGTGCAAAATTTGTACATCTCTTCGATTTCGTCCGCGCCGGAAACATTCGCGGACTCTCTGGTACACCTCGGTAGCTGCGCGGCAGAAACACACACACGGTGGAGAACGGTTGTCGGAGATATTCGTGGTGTATACAGGTTTTGCATTCCAAGCTTGCCGGTTTCTGTGCAGATCCTATTCAGCTTGTAGCAAACCAAAGTTTCCGTTTTGCAGAGCAAATTCTGATCAAGTCTGGCAATCAATACAGGCAATATTTGCCTAAAAATCCGCAGTCTAATTATATTCAATATATGCAGTACAATTTTTCATCGGACACTTTGTAGCTTGGGAAAACAACTTAGACCTGCGGGTGAATTTTATTTACAAAAACATGGTGAATACGGTCCGTGGAGAGGGTGAAGTTGATTTGCAAAAGGGTGGCCAAGACTCCGAAAGAGTTAATTTGGACTGCAGAAAGGTGAATACGATCTAAAGCAGGGGCGACGAACTTCTCCGCCGGGAGCGACTGAACCCCCACTCTTCCACCTCCGTTCAGCAGCCAAGTAGAGGGGGTAAGCCGGAGGGAAGAGTGGGGATGGGAGCCACAACTGGCTCGCGAGTCGCCAGTTCGTCACGCCTGATCAAAAGGATGAATTTCGAGTGCAAAACCTGTATCAGAAACGGTAATTAAGGTAACGGCGCGGGGCGATCACTCCTCGGCGGGTTCCTCGTCCCCTTGATCCTCCTGTTTCGGTTTCGTCGGATCCTCGTACAGCTCTGGAACACGATCCCTCCACCCCTTGCCTGAAACGTTCAAAAAGAGCCGAACTGGTGGTTCTGCGATTTTTAGCTGCGTGTGCGTGTCCCGGTCGTCTGGTTCTGCCCGACACTGGAGTCCGCCATTGTGTAAAATCTTGCTCACGTTTCCGTTTCCGATTTTTTTCGTTCACACGCTGTGTATCGTCGATCGCTCCCGGTAAACGCAATTGGAAAAGAAAAAAAGAAAACGATCATGCGCAAGAGAACACGGAGCGAACAGATAAAAACCGGCGCTCTACGATACGTCTTCTTCTCAAAGTAGTCACAACGTGTAACAAGGTGAAGGGGTGGCTACGAAGGGCGACTACCAACAAAATACCAAAGGAAAAGAGAGCAAAAATAAAGAGAGAGACACTTGTTGTAAACGGGCCAGGAACAAAAAACAAGAAAATAACAGGAGCCAGCGCACAGCACAACCAAAAAATTTGTCAGACAGTTGCGAGTCAGTGGCATTCATCCCAAAAAAAGATGGCGGCGGCTAGGAAAAAGATACAATAGATAACGAGCGGGGGAGAGAAAAAGAGAGAAAGAGACAAAAATAACGAAAAAGAAAGGTGCACACAACGGCGTCACATGGCCGCTTTTATTTCTCCAAGAAAAAAAAGAACGTTCGCTTCGAAATATATATGTGTTTCGCAGGTGACGCGCGGGGAAGGTCAACGCCGAATAATTCGCTGTGTTTCGTCGTGTTTCGCTACTGAAATAAAAAAGAACAGAAGTCGCAGAGAGTGGACGTATGCAGTATTATTCGTAATTACACCCTCCTCGCGAGCGTTCGTTTCCACCCTGTGCCTCTAACTACGTGTTCCTTGTGCGGATTCGGTCGGTACAGTGTTCGAAAAGCGTGAATCGTTCGTTCGTGGCGTCGCGTCGTCCGCTCTGGTCTCGGTCGACAAAGGAGAAAGATTTCTGCGTGGAAGCGTTAGGGTGGTCCTCCGTTTTCAACTTTATCTTCTCATGATTCCGAATTGCGATACTTTGCGAGAAAGTAATGCAAACTTTGAAATTTCAGAGAAGCTGTTACAGTCTTGATCTAAGAAAAACGAATATCCCCTCCGCTGCCTCGATCGCCGAGGACCATCCTAGCGCGTGTACATGTGTCGGGTAGACCCGTGCTGTCCAAGCTGGAGTGCAACAACAATGATAAACAACAGAGACCGACGAGATAGGAGATCATGCTTGGCGTGTTTCGGTTCAAAAGTAAAACTGTGAAAGTAAAATAAGCCGAAAATAATAGTTCGCGTTCGAAGAAGCTTAATTTGTTAGACAGCACGGTAGTGAGAGACTGTGTGTGTGTTTGATTGGTCCGTGTGTGTGTGTCCGTCCAGGTAGCCGATCGTCGTCGTTGCGTTGTCGTTGATCGTTGGTAGCGTGACTACTCACAGGCGTTGGCAGCCGCCTGCCGATTCTTTTTGTAGTAGCTCAGAAAGTTAACGTCGTTCTTGATATCGGAGGGACGCAGATCGGCGACCTTGAAGTACGGCCTCCTGACGGACTGTGGATTACCAGCGACATACTTGACGCAAGCCAGCGTTCCAAAGTCACCTCTTTCCGGTACCTCGTACCAGGAGATCGGTTCCGGGTCTTTCTTCGCGATGTTCTTGCCCGACAGAAGACGACGCACGTAATCTCCGCTGCGCATACGCTCGGGCACGATCTCTTCCAAGAAGTCGCTAGAAATTCAAAAGGTCCGCGTGTTACGTTACTCGACAGGGACCGTATGGGCCGACCACGACGACCCGGCTTCAAACGGTCGTCGAAATAACTCGGAATATTTTCTTTCGACCGACACAGTTACGAAGAACCAAAATAACGCGCGAGAGTTCTAGGCTGTGAGACGGTTCCACTCGACTATGCTACCTTCGATCTCCGTTATATATCTGTTCTGGTATTGGCTTCTTGGCGGAAAGTCCGCTATTTATTGCTACACCAATTTTACAACGATTCTAGAGCCGATAAATTATTCTCGGTCTTCGCAAGCGTTCAACACGTTCGCTACCAGCGTTTGCTTCATCGCACGCTCTCAGCTTCAAAATGTTTTATTAAGTCACCGTCTTTATAAAGATCGAAATGATTTACCTGGAGGTCTGGAACGTGATGTATAAAATTGTACTATCTTTAACCCCTAGCACTCGAGTGGTAACTCAGAGTCACCATTAAAAATTGCTGTTCCATTATTCAATATATTGTTTATTTAGTTTAGTACCAGTGATTAGTTTCTTGTAGATCGTGATTCACTAAGCAAGGAAAATATCGATATAAATTATGTTCTCCAATAGCTGTATATTAACAAAACCAAAACAGAATTTTATTTCGATTTAACACCGGTTCCAGATTTTTTATTTTACACTTATTGAAATAATAACAATTATTTGATATAAGAAATTATTGTATAGATGTCTTTAATAGAGCGCGTATTACAATAGGAACCGCACAAAGTCTAAATCAAATTAATCTTGTCGTTTTTACAAGGGAGCATGTTCCAGTTACTTTTGAGGCTGTTAAAGGAAATTATAAATATACATTTTTATCAGAATCTGTTCACAAAAAATGAAAATAGAATGGAATTATTCTAATCTCCTAGTGCAAAGGGTTAAGCTAAGTCACGATGGCGGAGGCAATCGACAATAAGCACAGTTGAGCCACGAGCCTGCCTCGCGTTGTTTACGTTTGTTCCGATCGAAGTACCAGGAGTCAGGCTCGTGTTTCTTGGTTTTGCCCCAAATTTCTTACGACGAGTCTCACTCGATACAGTAGGTGAAGGTATTAAGTGGACTGCAAGATTGCGGACGTCGTGTGACGATGGTGGCGAATGTGTTGAACAACCGGAATTGCTATATCTCAGTTTCGAATCGCGGCAAAGGCCAATATCGGTGTGGGGTCGAGCGTTTGACAAGTATAGTGATCGATTGTAAAGGGAGAAATACCTTGCTACGGCTCGTGGGACGAACACGTGTACCCGTCGCAGAAGGGAATCCACTTTCGCGCGTATTTCCCTCGCCTCATCGTCAAAGTACTGCGAAGAAACACACACACACACGTGAAATATGTACGCGTCCAGCGAATTGTGTTAGCGCTGTGTCGCGCTCGCAGAGACCGATTAGTATTTATTATTCGATTAGTTCCATCGACTGTGACTCGAGTCATGAGAATTATTTATTCGTGAGAATGATTCAATAGCACCAGGGGAGACCGGGGTCCGTCGTGACGTGATTCGCATTTCCCGGACAACAAATCTGGCAACTTTTCAATGGAACCTGAGAATATTTTAAAACCACTGTACCAAGTTGACAGATTTGTTCAGAAAATTTCAATCATGTTACAACTCGCTCTCCCCAAGTAGTAGTAGTTAATTGCATATACATGGTGGTCCACGCAATTGTTTCAAGTCATAACTCCGTTATTATTGCATTTACGAAAAAATGCCAACGGAGAAAGATTCGAAGAGCATTCTATTTAAAGAAATGATGCAATTGTTAATTGCACATGCACTGCTGCATCTAAAAAAAATTTAAAGGCCTACAGATGTAGTGCTCTTCGAATCATTTATCTTTCTCCTTTGGCATTTTTTCGCAAATGCAATAATAACGGAGTTATGACTTGAAACAATTGCGTGGACCACCCCGTAGTGTTCCCGATTTCTCAATATTTTTCCATTTCTCGAGAAATGAGAAATAAGACTATATTTCTCGAGAATTCTCTAGAATTACACCGACTAGTATATGTATTCGTTCATTTCCGAAAATATGTTATAAAATAAAAATGAGATTCATAAGAATTTTCCTAGATTTAAATTTCTCGAGAAATACTGTAATTACTCGAGAAATGAGAAATAACCAATTATAAAATTTCTCGAGAAAGAATTCTCGAGGAGGAACACTAATTGCATACGAGAGAGAGAGACAGAGAGAAATATAGAAGATGAGATCGAGCGCCGGACAACAGCTCGTCCAGCGCTCGAATCGAAGTGTATTAATCTTGCACTCGTATTCTACTGATTCTGATTATGTTTGAAACAGACGACGCGGTTGCCGCCGATGAACGAGTGGTGACGGGCCAGGCGACCAGTCAGACGCAACGACCAACAGATCACGACGATGACGATGATGATGATGGCGGATGAATGGAGGCGATGGTTTTCCGGTGACATGGATGAGACGACTCGACGGGTCTCGAGTGTAATGGCCACGAGGTTAGAAGGCTGTTTTCGATACTGTGGGGAGGAAACTTACGATGCGATCCCTGGACTGAAGATACTTTTCCGTGTAGGACTCGGTCGAGGGCCTCCAGAGGTTCCGTATCCTGTTGATCTCGTGCGCGATGACGCTGGGTCGCACGCGTGCATGAACTCTTATCGGTATCAGGCTGCGGCTACTATCATATCCGCCGTGGTACACGGTATGGTAGGGCATGTGGATTACGGTCACGAGCCTTTTGTGAGCCACGTATGGCATGCGAGGAATGCTTCTCAACTAGAGGCACGATACTCTGCTTTACTAACACGTCGATCATCGACCGTCATCGGTCGCGTTACGTTCCCAGCAGCGGCGTCAGGCAGGAGGCGTCAAGGCGGTTGGCAATTAGCGCGAAAACAAGCGTGCGATCCTCCAAAGCGTGCCTTGTGCTCTTTGTAACGAGATCTTAGCGTGTGCTCCATAACTCTCGCCAGGTGGCAACGATGGCTGAAGCGGAGGCATTCCGATAGGCGACCAGCGAAAGCGTTGCAACGATGTTACGGTCAGAACAGGGAGAGGAATGGTGGATAAAGCGCAGGTCGATGAGCATGAGCGGCGATCGCGAATTAGTCGGAAAAGGGTCGTTGCGGTTTCTAATTGATCGAAGCGATCGGTGCAGCGAACAACAGAGCTGTATGTACAATGCGTTGCACGTTTTTGGCGTCGTCCTCGCTTTCAAGCTTTTTCGTATATACGGAAGAAGTAATTCACAGTTCAAATATCTACTCCATGAGAACATGTTTTAGGAAATTCAGCCTTCAGAGAGCTCAAGGCTGAAGTACCTGTTGCATACGTCGCAACGCATTGTACTAAACGTACAAACTTTGCTGTTTGCGTAAAGGCGAAAACACATTCACCCCTTGCCCTACAATCTATTTTTTCAGTGATTATAACTTTCTTTGTAGGTCGCAATTTCCTAAGAAAGGAGAAAATTTGTATCTATTGTATGACTACATGTTCTCCGATGATTATACGTTAACGAGACGAAAATAGAATTTCATCTCGGTTTGAAGGAAATTAATAACTAGACTGCTGATCTTTATGCAAAATAAAAAATGTTTTTATTGGTTGCAAGACACAGAGGAGCCAAATAAAAATTTCATTCTTCTCTTGATTATCTTATTAAGGTGAAACTAATACACTGGGCGCCATAAATTTCTTTATTACCACTACTGTTTTAAATTGTACGCACTCATTTTTGTCATAAATGCATAAAATCCGCAGTCTATTGATAACATACATATTTATTAGACTGTTCCGAGTCTTCATCGCGAGTCTGACCAGACATTGTAAGGCAAGGGGTTGATATATCGCTTCACGTGGAATCACTTGCTGTCGGGTTAACGCATCGCCCTTTGTTAATAACGGAGTGTGAAACCTCAAGTGATGCGACAACGCGGTAATTAAACTAAGAGAGAAATTTTATATGAAATAACAAAGGATGCTTTAACGGGTTACCATGGGTTCCTCGACAACTCATTAGACATTAGACGTTTTCCTCGACATTGTGAAATGGTCGACAAATGATTTGATCGACACTATCAAAACAGTGTCGGTCAAACGAGTTGTCGACGAACCCATGGTAACCAGCTTTAAGGGGCTAGTACACCCTCAGATGTAACTAGAAAATAACTAGAATCTTACTAGAAAAATGGCTCGAAACATGGGTTTGCGCCCAGAAGTTGTTTGACCTTATTTGAGCAAATTTTGGGCTGGGTGAGGGCTCATTCTAAAGAGGAAGGTTAGATGCACAGCGCTCCAGTCATGAGGTTAACGAGATTATGTTTATAACTAATAATATGAGAGCCCAAAGTAGAGAAAAAATCTAGAGAAAAAAACCCGCAGATTTCAATGCATTTTTCTGTCTCTAAAAGACATTTTTGACTTATGAGATGACTGGAGCGCTGTGCATCTAACCTTCCTCTTTAGAATGAGCCCTCACCCAGCCCAAAATTTGCTCAAATAAGGTCAAACAACTTCTGGGCGTAAACCCATGTTTCGAGCCATTTTTCTATTAAGCTTCTAGTTATTTTCTAGTTACATCCGGGGGTATACTACCCCCTTAACGAGGTAACGGCGTGCGATTCGACGTGTCGTGACATTAAATTGTGTTTCCGCCCGAAAAAGCGGCCGATCGGAATCGACGATCACGCGCTTGTTGCGTCGAGCGGTTTAGCGGTTAAGCGTTTTGCGGTTAAAAGCGGCATCGCGGCGAGCAAATTGCGGCCGGTCTCTCGGTTTCACTATGCGAAAGAGTATTGTGCGTTTCGGTACTTACCTGGATGACAGTGGAGAGTGGTAGGGCGATCGGTCGATCCTGCGGTCCGGTTTGTCGATCGTGTTTACAGAGAGACGATATTTTTGTGCGTTTAATCGATATTCGACGAGATTGGGCGAAATCCGGCGGCGGCAGGGGGACGAGGAGTCACGTGGGAAGCAGAATAAATAGAAAGAAGAAGAACAACACCTGGTTAGCGAGTTTTGCAATGATACAGAGACCGATCGTTTCCGCATTTCTTACATTTTCCTCTCTTTATTCTCTTTTCTGCAATATTACGTATATATGTCCCTTTCTGTGGATCGTCGATCGGTGTGCCGAATACACTTGATACAATATACATGTATGTGTGTCTGTGCGAATGGATGCGCGGTCGAACGATGTGTACGTGTGTGTGTATTACATTCGTAGAACGATATTATAGAGCGAAACGAGTTTTCCGTTTTCCCCGCGAGCAAACAATTTGGCCAATTGTCGCGTTGTGTGTCTAACGAGATGGCGAACAGTGGGTTAGTCACGGTTAGTGATTCGGTACTAGTGTTGTATAAAGCTCGAGCCCTCTAAGCTCTCAAAGCTCAGTCTTAAAGACTAAGTTTCTATAGAAGAACTCTTTAAGACTGAGTTCTGGAGCTTCGAAGACTCGAGCTTTACACAACACTATTCGGTACTCTCCCAGATCTAGATTCCACATCGAGATTCCAGATCATTCGGTCGGAGATCTCTCCTAGATCTACAAAGCGAGCGGTCGCGTTCTCACGGTGCATCCTCGGCCTCGCGCTTTCCCTTCTCACGACTTCGGCCAGAATCGCACGATCACGGCTGACCGGCACGCGCTCGCTCCCCTAGTTCACGCTGTGACAATTCACACTGTGCTCGCCTACGAATCTTTCCGCAACAAGAATCCTGTGCTTCGGAAATCGGAAAAACTCCTTTGTTTCTCGGAAAGTGTTTTACAGAAAGATCCGTAGTCCAACGACAGCACACTTTGCACGCCGAGCAAATATGTATTCGAATACAGAACGTTCGATCCGTGAAGCAGAAAACAATCCCACGCATACAATCCATAATCGGACAACGAGGCAAAATATTATAAAACGTGTTCTCTACGGTGGATGCGTCGAACAGGAGAGGGAATCGGTTAAAACTGTAGAAATTAATTGGTGTCGCGTTTGACGGGAGAGGCGCGATCGCTATCGTGCCGTTTAAGCGTTAAAAAATGAGCGATCTTGGACGGCACCTAATTGGATTAGCGAGATTAGCTTCAGAAAACGTCTAGATACATCTAGGGGGTACAGTTTCGGTACGATGCGTGTCAGAGATACAGTACAGAGACAATGTGCATGACAAACGACGGAAACCTCGATCCTGTCTGCCGACGACTCGCGATTCCGATTTTAGCGAATGAGAACGTGAACGTCATATTCAACTTTTAAAATGTTAACCCCTTGTAACTGGACTGCGGATTTCATGCTTGATAAAAACCAATTTGAGAGTGGCATTGTTCTCGACTTACTGAAATTAATTTTTATTCTGCATAAACATCCGCAGTCTAGGAAATCGTAAACGACAAGGAGGTCCTAATCGCAGACACAGAGACAATCGTAAGGAGTTTTAGGACACGGTCCATTAAAATTCTGACTGCGATGAACGCGCACAGATCCGCGGTCTAATTATAAAAGCCAATTAATCGAGCGTCGACAGACAAGAAGGGGGGCGTGTACGTTTCGCCGACGTGGATGACCTCCAAGGATTTCGAAAACGGTTCGCGCGATATTTCAACCCTCGACCGGTCGCGTGCCATCCGTAAGAATATTTCACGGTTTTCGAACAAATTAGTGTCCGACGAATGAACATTGACCGATCGCCGGTTGGTGCGATGCCCGTTTTCCACTTGGCTACTTCGATTGTACACGTAATTAACACTTTATCTGCCGGAAGCCTATTAATAGGAGTTCCAATAATTATACTGTACCAGAAGAGAAGTTAAAAATAATGTTTTACATAATAATACCAAACGAAATTGTATTGGTTCTCGATTTAAATTGCTGTCGAAGGATCTATTAAAAGATCCTTAGCCGTGGGCAGTAGATTTGAACAAATTTTTAGATGTGCTGGTAGATAATGTGTTAACATGTCGAAGTAGAGGACTGGCGATCGGCAACATTCGTTCGTGAAGCCTGCGGCGAGAACTGGACAACCACTCTAATTGTTCGAAAAAGGATCCCTCTGGGTCGTTTATGTTGGCGACTAATGTTTTTGCTATTTTGCTATTCTCAAGAATCTTCCAGAAGGTCCTGGAACACACGCATCGAAATGTTTGAAGCGTTAACAAGGGAGAAAATAAATTCAAGAGTGAAATTTCGCTTCGGAGCTAAACGACCCTGGTCGCAAACGTGAAATGTTGACACAAGTGTTGATTGGATGGATGCGGTGTTGGAGAAGATTTGGTTGGATCTCCGATCGGCGAAACGAAAGCATCGTGGGGGCCAAGAACGGGGTCGGGACACGTTTAGACGCGGTAGGAGAAATGGCGGTAACTGGTGCCACCAGGCAGACGGCCGGAAGTGCTGGTCTCGTATGAGGAGTGATAGCCTCCAGGACCGCCGCCGGACGATGTCCTAGATGACCTCTCGGTCGAGTACGATCCGTACGGTCCGCTCTCCCTCTTGACGACGCTCTCTTGGGTGTAGCTTGTCCTCTGCGGACGTCGACTGTACGGATCCGTCGAAGAGGAGACGTTCGACGAGCTGCTGTTGGTGTTGGTGTAGGCGTAGCTGTACTGCTCTTGGGCAGTCCTCAGCCCGGCTTCCGGATAGTCACGGACCACGTAATGCCGAGGAGTCTATAGATTCGGGTTACACAAGGTCAACAATTTGGAGATCAGGCCTCGACGGAGAACAAAACCACTCGTTTCCATCCCTCTTTCCGTTCGCGCTTCGCAGCCTTTCCCTCCCCAGATAGCACCGGACATCCTTGGCAAGACTCGTGGATGTCCTTGAGACTTCAATTTCGTACCTTCTAGGAATCGTCCATTTCTTCTTAGCACTTAATACAAAGATGGGGTTTGTCAGTAGTCAATAGCGCTAGATAAAAGATCAATCTAGGCCGCGATCGTCCTCAAACGTCCTATTTTTACGCTTGCGAGGCGTAATTTACATTATTCGGCAGCATGTAACTGTCGTAGCTTTATGAAAATGCAATAATAATGTAAGTTACACTGACGGATAATGCAAATTACGCCTTGTAAACGTAAAAATAGGACCTCTGAGGGCGATCGTGGTCTAGATTGATCTTTTATCTAGCGCTTTCGACTACTGAAAACCCCCATCTTTGCATTATCGAGAAATGAGAAGGCACATCCCGCACCCTTGCAATCCTACAAACGAGTCTACCCCGTTAACCCTTTGCACTCCGAATTATTTTTCAATTTTATTGCCAAGATCTCCCTACTATTTTAAATGTTTTATTTTAAATTTACTTCAAAGTACAGTTCCTTGACTGCTACTTATTTTAAACAACTTTATTCATTAATTGTATTAAATATAGCCTTTAAACTTTGCTGTAATTTATATTTGTGGAACTATTTCTTTTAAACTAAAAAATAAGAGATGAAATAAATTCAGGAAGAATTTTTCTTTCTCTGATGTCGAGTCACAGTTGGACAAAGGAGTGCAAAGGAGACGAATTTTCTATCATGGACTCGCGGACAAGCTCTCCTTTAGAAACGAGTCTACCCCTCTTACCCCTTAACTCTTTGCCGTGTCAACCGAAGCACTAATCAAAATTACTAGTACTACGATCCAAATCAAATCCTGCATTACTAAACGTCTTTGTCATCAGGTCTCATATCTAAACGTCTTTCGGCTCTGTTTTGACAAGTTCTGCAAACGTCCAGAGAACGTTCTGAGGATGGCCCCAGAAGATACAGAACGTCCGACACTGACGTACATAGAATGTCTCTGTGCTATTTGGGCCAAAGCGATTAATCGCACGAAACGCGAACGTTCTACTCTACTCCTCGATTCGGTCTTCGCCGAAAGTATCGTTGGGAGCTTGGATGTTGGGATAGTTTTCAAAGGCACCCTTACTTGAGTGCCATTTTTGTACTACCTATACATATTCCTACTCCCGAGCTCCCAACGATAGTCGATTCTGTTCTCCGTTGCGGAACAACGTGTACTGGAGAAGAGGACAACGTGTGTCACGGAACAATGGAACCGGCAGGGACGATAACACGCTGATCAACGAACGCTGCTTCGACGGATCGGTCTCGTTTCCGTTTAGTCACGGCTAAAACGTGGATTCTCCATTTTGATTCTGTCGCTTCGTAACGTTTCCCTACGGAACCGGACAGTTAATAACTAGACTGCGGATCTTTATGCAAAATAAAAATCGATTGACATCCAAATTGCCATTTAACTACTCAATTTGTGGCAATTGAACTAATTGAATAGCTGTTTCATTGAGGATATCGGAAAGACTAATGTGTCTACACGAGATATCATCGAAAGTGAATTTTCAAAAATTATTAATTAGAGCTGGAAGCGAAATTAATTAGAGCCTAAAGGCACATGGAACCGAATAAATAATTTCTCGGGTCAATTATTCGAGCCGTGTCTATCGAGGTCGCGACAGATCGAAGTGACATTTGAGTTTCATTCTCGAACGGAAATCCGGACCGATCGTCGGAGGAACGTTCGAAGGGATAGGGTGGAGAACGAGAACGTTAAGTACAGTTACACAGAAACAGCGGATCGGTGGATCGTCAGCCGTACCGGTCTTAGAACGGGGAGAAAAGAGAGTAACGGAGTATGTATATCGATAAGGTGTGTATCGCGATATCTATCTGTAGACACACAACGTGCGGGCCAATTATAAACGCGGAGCGGTACACGTATGCATTAATAATGTCTCCTTGTCGAGATATTCAGGACGCTCTCGGAGTGTAACGTTGAGCAACTGAACTCGCCCTTGCCAAGAAACACATGGATTACATTGCGCGATCTGCCTATGTCGTATATTAGTGTCCTTTGCTCGTGTGTCGACGCCGCGACGCGACGTGCGGGCTCTCTCGGTGTCTCGTTTCGACGGTAGCGCCTACCTCCAACCAGAAACCTTCTGCACCGAAGTCTCTTCTACATTCCGCCTCTGTCTTTGTGTTCATCTTCGCGAGCACCTACTCGTCTTCTGGCTATCGTTGTCGCATTCGCGGTTTACCCGAAACAGCTTTCGCTGAGATCGGGCCCGACGAGTTCCGCTTCTCCGAGAAGCTGGACGAATTGGTGAAACGAATTTCGAGAAAATTGAAATCGGTCGGAACACACAAAGTGTATCGAAAATCGTGGTCAAGCCGGTCGACTAGTGACTCTAAAATAAGCTCGGCAAAAATAAGCCGACAAAGAGGAATATCATTTTTTCGATTCACGCTTCATTTCCGAGAAGATCGAGTTTAAACGTCCGACGCAGGAAGTAGAATCGGTAGGTGATGGTCAGACGCATCAGTCGACTCCTATCGATTTACTCGAAAACGGAGCGTCGAGCGAAAAAATATTATTCCTTTCTGCAACACGTAGAGTCTCCACCCGACCGCTTGTTCCACGATTTCGGAAACACCCGGTGCATATACATATATAGCAAAGGAGGGAGAGAAAGAGAGAGATGGTCGAGGCGCGATTATTATAGTACCTACTCTCGTGGCCGGCACAACGCGCCCTGTCCGCGCGTTTGTTTCAGGAATGGGATCAGTAAACGCACCTTTGAAAGTCGAAGAACTTTATTTATCCGTCGCGTGTACAAAGATAACTGAAAATAAACGGACGCCACGCAAGCAGCGCTCGCCCGACATTCGGGATAGGTATAGTGATTGCATGGGAGCAACGCGTGCTAAGGAGGTACGAACGGTTCACGCGTGAAACGAACGTTCGTGCATCGGTGTGGAAAGAAGAAGCCTAAAGAGCTAGAAAAAGGCGACCGTTACGCGACTCCTAGCTACCAAGCGAGTCCCCGATGTTCCGAAGTAGTTGTTCCGTGAGACGAAGCATAATCGGATGGTCTTCCGAAGTCCCAGTGGTAGATGGACAAAGATTCTGTCCCGCCGATTTTTTCCGAGAGAGTTACGTTGGCACGGGGGGCGGGGCTTGTCGGCGAAACGCCCCTAGAATCGGTACCAAGTGGGCGTGTGGAGGGCCATTAGTATTCTGGTGCGACCGCTTGCGGGCGTGTGGGCGTGTCTCGAGGCTCCCGGCTGCCTGGAGAGCACGCCCTTCTCGAACACGTGGCCCTTGGTGGCCAGTTCCGTGGCCGCGTCCAGGCTGACCTTCGAAACGGCCCCGCCCTCGACCAGTTGTCGTTTGTGCTCCTCTTTGGCGACGTTCTTCCCACGCACCACGCCCTCCTTGTCCTTCAGGGTGACGTACTGATAGAACTCTTTCTTCGGATCCTGCTTCTTGCGACCCCAAACGGTGAACGGGTCCGGTACCAGGGACGGCCGCGGAACGAACGGTACCTTCTCCCACGGGAAGTAGTCCTGTTTCTGTAAATGTGATCGGTTCGGAACGCTCTTTTCGCTCTTTTCACCATTCTCATCTCTCGTATCTTCTTCCCCCTCCTCGACCCTCGACCTCCCCGACGCTCCTTTTCGACGTCTTCACTTCCACACCGATCCTCTCCTACCCACTCTCCCTCTCTCTCTCCCTCTCTCTGCTACAGGTTTTGCACTCCAAATTAATCCCTGCGCAGATCGTATTCACCTTTCTACACTCCTAATTAACACGTTCGCTGCCGAGCGACATTTACAAAAACGGTTCCACCACGCCAACAAATTTTAATTAACCCTTAGCACTCGAATGGCGACTCTGAGGCGCCACTAAAAATTGCTGTACTATTATTCAGAATATTGTTTACATTATTAAATATTTAGGTATTGTACGTGGGGTTATACCAATTTCATATCCATAAGAATTGTTTAAATCATGGGGAACGGAAATATTCTAGGTCGGAAGAAATGTTTAATTTTCGAGTGGAAATAGCTCCGAGTGCAAAGGGTTAATTGTAAAATAAAAATACAAAACATGTATTTATGGGAAAGATATTGAATTCAGATAATTTCTCATTGCTTCATTAATTACACGAGTTATATCGTAGTCGGTTTTTGCGATAAAATGCTTTATGACAAACCTAAACGCAAACTTCGATCTACGAGATAACTCGTTGTTGCCAATTTGAATTCCAATATCAAGATATTTGTTTCAACCCAGATCATTTTTGTTCTGTGTCATCTTTTTTACATTATGCACATCAAATCGAACCTGTTTTCTTATATAACAGTTGAGCTTTTTATAATTTATAACGTTAAAACTGTTTTGAATAATGGTATGGCAATTTTTAGTGGCGCCTCAGAGTCGTCATTCGAGTGCAAAGGGTTAACTCTTTTTCTACAGGTCTTATTCGCTCTTTTGAATAATTTAAACACGCATATTTATAGGACAACTTGATTGGCGAAAGGGTGAACTTGGAATGCAGATCCTGTATCGAACTCTCGTCTACTCTCGTCCGTAAACAACGCGTCCGGTCCTCGCTCGTCAAGGACACCTTCGGACAATGTCCTTGATATTGGGGAAGGTCGAGGGTACTGCTAGATTTTGATTTTCGGTGAGAGATGGTACAATCCCGCCGATGCAGGGCCGTTTTCATAAAATAGGTGGAATCAACTCTTTGCGCTCGAGGCTGTTTTAAAAACCAAACGTTGGTTCCACTGTGTTCGAGGAATCAAAGGAGGACTGCCCGGAAAGTCTGTCACGTGGCCTCGAATTTGGATTAGGAGAGATACTGCATTTATTTACCACAGCAACAGGTATGTTTTACTAAAAAACATACCTCTTACTCTCGCGTGAAGTTCAATTTTTTAAATTTCAGGAATCTCGACCAAGCCGTTTGGCCATTGGTTATGTGCTACGACTGGCTCGAACGATCGCAATGGCGCGTTCTACAGGCCGGCACTCAGATCCCAATAACCTTGAATTTACAACGTACTTCAAGGTCATCAAAATCGGTGGGCAAGGCCCTAAGAGATTGTCGAACTTTTTAACTTATTAAAAGAGGAATGTGTCCAAGATTTCGGAGAGCCGATAAAATCGAGTGATCGGGACATCATCGAGCGCCGATTTTCAAACGTTTAATCTCGCATCCGATTCGAGGTTTCCGATCCAAGATCCAACGCGTGGCCGCGAGCAGATCTAGAGCGATTTCTGCGTCCTCAGACGTTCCTCGAGAAAAAGCCTGGATATCGTTTCCGTTTCTCGGGTGTAAAAATAGCCCGCGCGTCGTGAATGGTGCAGGAGGAACGCGATGGCTGCGCGAGGCTCTCGTGTTCGAGGTTCGCCCCCGTGCATTCTCCGGACCCGTAGGTCCACGGAATCCCGCGGCAACCCTCTTTCTCGCGCCTTTCCACAAATATCGTTGTATCGGCGAATTCCTTGCGACGCGGCGCGACCGTTCTGAATCATTCCCCTAGAATATCGTTGGTTTCTTGCCGCCTCCACCTCCTCTTCCGGTGGATTCTTTGGCTTTCCGCGCGGTTGTTCTCCGTGTAGAACGCACAGATAATAATCCTTCGAAAATATCGTGTCGAAAGAGCGCGGTTATTTCGTGATCCTTCTCGTGTGGGTAGAATCGTAGCAGCGGCCAAACATACAGAGATACACACCGGTATGTCGAGATCTAATTATAGCCCCGGGGGAATCGAGAACTCTCTTTCTCTCCTTGGTTGGATGAGCGATATTTAATAAGACCGTTCGAGTTACATCGTCGTGTCTGTGTGGACTATTTCGAGCGGAATCGAGCAACGACTGAGAAACGTTCGCCGTAGCCGAACCAAACCGAACCGGATCGAATCGAAAAGAAACACACCGTTTGTCCGCGATTACTACGTTGGCGACAAGCATTAACTATGTATGCTCGGCAGAGAAATCACGGAAATTATGACATATGAATTTCCGTGAGTAATTCTGGGCCGCCGGTGGTGGGAGCGGACGTCGCTGGTAAACTCGTCAGCCTAAATTAGGACAGAGTAACGCAACACCGGCTCTCCAACCGGATCCCCCTCTACCGAAACGAGGAAAGACGGGAAAATTCTGAATATAAGAAGCAGGGTCGCGTGTCGCGGCGATTTCTCGTTGTTCCCGTGTCGATTCAACGACCACGGTCATTGAAATGGCACTCGAACTCGAACTCGAAGGCGGAGGCCTCGCCGAGAAATCTTCCGGGGCATAGTTTCGATCACTGACGGGGGGGAGGACCCAGGTATTTAGGTCGGCTTTCAGCTCCGCGCTCATTGATTCACGATCGACAATGGAGCCGAGAAGGGGACGCGCCGCTGCCAAAAATCTTCTCCCAAAAGATTAGCAAACGCTCCGGCTGAATGACTGTCGTTCGACGACTGTCAGATCCGGACCGGGGAAAAACAGCGAATCGAACACACACAATTTTCCTGTCGAAAGAGCCGGGTTAGTCGCGGCGGGTCGTGCCGCGGCTAAGTTTAACGCAACCGAGTCCCGGAAAATGGCTGCAACGCTATGAATAGTCCTCCCTCCGACTCCTTTGCTCTCTCGCGATCACTATTTATAACAATTTTCCGATTTTCGACCAGCAGAAACCGGCCTCGCGGAGAGACGCCTAGAGCTTCTCGCGCCTAGCGGCTCGTCGAGAATCTCTGTCGCGCTCGATCTTAAACGGCAGAATGCATTGACACCTGAAACACTATGTGCCGGCGGCACAGCTGCCAAACGCCCGCGTTATCACGGGCGTCAAGCCTGTGCCTGTCTCTGTGTGCGCATACGAGTACAAAACACGGGTTGAAAGACGAACAACAGAGGGGATGCTCTAGACCGGTGGTCTTCAAAGTCAAAATTCGTTTCGCGTTATCTTTAGACTGTGGATTTCTATGCGAAATAAAAATTATATGAAACGGGACTTCGAGAACCCAAAAATAAATGCATCCACGTTTTTAAATTCTTTCAAATTGCATCTACTACTCCTTTTGGATGTCTGATAATTAATCATTTCCATGATTCTATAAATACCCGTTATGGCTAGACTGCCGATTTCATGTGTTTATAATAAAAATGTCCAGCTGTACTAAATTACTAATATTTGTTACGTCTTTCTCAAATTTATCAAAATTATTGAAAGAAGAAACACATTTTAATCCAACTTCTGCTTCTCTTAGATGATGTAGATCATTTTTAGTTTGCATAAAGATCCGCAGTCCAAGTTATTACTCGATTCACGTGTACGGAATACAAAAATAGACCGGAGCATCGACGAAGCAAGCATTACACGTTAGTAATCGTGACAACGGTATCTTTCCAATGATATTTCGATGCACAACTTCCGGCAAAGTTTGAAGACCACTGTTCTACAAAACAGATCATACAACGGGGTGCGTTCCGTCCCTCCACACGGACGGATAACTCGTACCAGAGCTTGTTTCGACGTAGGTGCGTGTCAGATCCGTAAACTGGAAGTTGCAACGGTGCGGTTACACATACGAGTTTCTGTCGAAAACTTGTTAATCACGTACGGTAACCGTATTGATGCGTGTGCACAAGTATAGAGTAGACTGTGGCGGCGGTGAATCGTCTCGATAAATAATGCTCGCAATAGGTCCTCGATTTTTATTATTCGTAGAGGAGAGACACCGGGCGAGACAGCTTGTTCCGTGGTCGGGTGTTGTATCAAAACGGCGACAGTAATGGCGACAACGGTAGCAGAGCAACAAGTAATACAGTGGTCGGAATACAGTGTGGAAGTAGAGACTTCGAAATGCATCGAACTCGATCCGAGCCGACAGCAACAACGATCCGCTTTCGATCGAACTCGAACGGAAAAGCGTGTGCGCGTGTTCGACTGTGTGCGGCTGTCGTCGATCGATTTCGCGAACGAACGGCTGGTGATCGAGGCTTGTCAGTCCCTTTTTGTTTTCGTCGATCACCGGAGAGCCAACGTTTCGCCGTTCGACGACATTTCAGAAAACGTAACAACACACACGGTGTGACACAGCGCTCGGAGAAGTGAAAAATATCGAAAGCAATCTCAAAAGCGTGTGCTAGACAGAGGACAGTGATTTTCTCAAAAAAGAAAAAAATACAAAACTGATAGAGGAGAAAAACCCGAAACAAAGAATGATCGAGCGAACGAAACGTTGAGATCCCGGATCGGGTAGAGAGTCGTGATCGGGGGGGGGTTGGGGGAGGGGGCAACTTCGGTTAAAGTGTTTCCGTGTCACACGGGGCTCTTACTCGACGTTAGTGCCATCCAACAAAACATTATTAAGACATACTTCATCGCGCTCTTCAAATCCCGAATGTTGATACTGACCGTGACGCTGTAGGACGAGACGTAGGGCCTCGTGTAGGGCCGCCGGGTCGTGTAGAAGTCGCTCTCGTAAACCATTTTGCCTGTCGATGCTCTCTCTGTCGCTCTCTTACTTTCTTCTCGTCTCTGTTCGTTCTTCTGCTCGATTGAGAAATTCGCTCGTTCGTCGGTGATCGGATTGATTTTGGTGTGACTTATTTGGGTGTGATCGGGTGATTAGACGATTGCGGTGCTGTTCGAATTGGTGTAGCGGTAACAACACAACGTGCGCACCAGGGTGAAAGATCCGCTACTGCGGCCGCGGTGAAGGTTCGTACGGTTCTGTTCGTACGGTCTCCTTCTCTACTCTTGTTCGACTTCTACCGCGATCGCTTCTCACCCCACCTTGGTCCGTCTCTTTTCATCACGGGCCAAAAGAGAGAGAGAGAGAGAGAGAGAGAGAGAGAGAGAGAGAGAGAGACCAGTGGCTGCAAGCTCTGCTTTACCGTGATCCTCCACCGAGAGCAGAGACACCTCGCAGAGCATCGTCACCACCCCGATTGCATCATCTTCGACGCGCAACGCGGCCTGATGCATCGAAAGAAATAGAATCGTGTTAAGGTTGCCACTGGCCGCCCTCTTTCATCGACTTCCCACGATCCTCACCTTTTGATTCACGGTCCCTTCTGTGTTCCTCGATCTTCGAGGACCCTTGCGGACGCGTGTCTTCGCCGCCCGTCACTTCCACCGTCCGCAAACTGCTCCATTTTCTGCGTACTTTATGCGCTGGTTCAACCGCTTCCCGTACCCCACTTTCTCCATCTTCATGGTTACAATAATCTAGAGAGTCATCTACACTACTGTGCAAAAGAAAGAAGCACCCGGGCATATATTTAATAGAAAAAATCAAATATAAGAACACAGTAATAATGTATATTAATGTTTTCAGCGCACTGGTTCGATTTGATGCTGCATCAGATAGTAAGTTTTGAAAAAGGATTCCGCTGTTTAATTGAATAGTTCTGAGAATATATGTGTTATCGCGGATTATCTAATACTTCAAATGCAATAAATCAATCATTGTACAATACAATTTCTCCGTATAGATATTGTTTGTCATTATATCTTATAATTATACCGGATGCTTCTTTCTTTTGCAAAGTAGCGTGTAATAGTTGTATGTATAAAGTGCGCAATGGTTTTCTTGGAAATATACGAAATGTACAAATACACGAGGCGCGTCTTATACTTTTGTCCACCGGCGCAGATCCTTGACGACATTCCAGATGAAATAGAAGTGACTAACATTCGTGGTTAGTAGTTAAAGCGGTTATTTATAAGAGAAACAATCATCCGTTTACGGTTTCACCGTGTTTGCTGTACAGCTTCACGATTTCGTAGCCTCGTCTCGACACCCCGATGCATGTCGCTCCTTTTTATTTTCGTCAAACGATACACCATCGTTTCAATGGCGGCGAACCATGTCAAGGTGCTGGAAGAAGTCATCGAGTACGAACGTGCTTGAAAGAACATGATCGCGGGCTGCGATTGGCTTTTATTTTCGCAACGAATGCGCGCCGTGACCTTCGCGGCGACTCCATGCACCGGTACATCCCTAAATCGCGCTACAAAGTATTATAATTATAAACGTATGTCTTAATACCGTAGCTATACGTTGTATAGAGACATAACGCAACTTTGAGCTGTTTTCGTTAAACGTGGAAACGACACCGCCAACGTTAGGATTGTTTGTTTAAAATGGTAACAATAGACCGGATTGTCCCTACTGACATTCGTTCCGCAGCGGATGTCAGGCTGGCAGATCTCCAGCGATTTAGGCTAAATTCTTCGGTTGGAACCGATTCTGCTATTTCTTTGTTGCAAAAACATTAATGAACCCCTTGATTTCCGGGTGGGATAACCCGAGACTGCTCATTTATCCCTGCCCTATTGGGATTTAAGTGTCGTTCGTAACTGATCACTTGCCAAAGGAGAGCTTGTCCGCGAGTCCATGATAGAAAATTCGTCTCCTTAACCGTTTGCACTCCTTTGTCAACAGTGACTCGACATCAAAGGTATACAGTCAGCAGCAATATTAAGTGGACACTCTTAAAAATCGCATAACTTTTTAGAAATTGGTCCAAAGGACTTGAATTTTTTTAAGATGTTAGACCGGCTAATTCGCTAGGGAATAAATAAACAAAAATTTATTACGATTGCAATTGGTAGGAATTATACAAAATTTTAAAAAATGATGTTTTGTCAACTTTTTTATCTGGGCCTGTAACGATAATTTAAAAAATGCGTTGAAAATCTGCGACTTTCACCCTTAAGCTCTCCTCTTTAAACGTATGTAGCTCATTGCAATGTTGACCGATTTCCGAAATCTATAAAACGCATTTTTTAAATTATCGTTACAGGCACCCGCGACAAGTTTTAATTCGTTCGGAAGAACAGCGGCAATATCTCGAACAGATATTTTTGTAGCCTGCCAAGTCGAAGGCTATAAATCTTATGGAAGCGGACCGGAATCTATTCACGTCGTTCGGAGCTGTAATAAGGAACGATAGGCTATTAGAAACACATACATTCGTCTTCTAATATATTAGTTTGCATATCACAACCGCGCGAAGATAACGCATCGAAATGCAGCCAAACGTTAATGTGCAAATCATCCGTCCGAACAAAATTAAGGGAGATTCCCAATTTCTTTAAACCTTGTTTAAAACATACACATTAATAATCACGACGAGACACGACTAACATAATAATATAAACGTTGTACTCTGAATACTCTGAATTTTATATATATGCTTCAAGATTTTTTTAAAAATCGACTTTGCAACCAAAAATTCTGAAATAATTCACAGTCGCGTGTGCTATTAAGTTGAATGTTCATGAATTTTTTCGTAATTTTTTGTCGAGCGGAACGGAAGAAATAAAGCATAATTCATTAAAACTGTATTCACCCTATAATTAGCCTTGCGGTAGGGGTAGCGACTTGAAATTGTCACAGAGGGTTTTCTTTGGTAGCCCTATCGAATGATCCAACCAAAAATCAATCTTATTCGGCTATACCGTTACGGTATTCGGTTATGTGCGTAATTAATAATGTTCGTATTTCGGCTGTGAGGGCAAATTATTAAAAAGGAATCGCGTCGCGCTCATTTTTCAAGTCTTCCAAAATTGCATGGAGTAGACCTGACCATCGGTCGGTAATGTAGGCGCAACTTGAGTTCGCACGCTTCGGACTGTCATCGTCGACAGCGTGCAAAAGTTGTGGTACACGACTGTACACGACTGCTTTTCCCTGTAGCCCTGTAAGAAGTTTGCTCGAGCCGTTCTCGCGACGACAAAAGTTTCGTTATCGAAAACATGCAGGATTAGATCGTCGACGGCCGACGGAGAAACGTCGCATTTCATGAGAAGCGTTCGACGTTCGATGAGCGTGACACGTTCGGAAAAACGGGGAGCGCACATGTTACGAATCACAGCTGTCATTCCGGGAGAGTAAACAGAAAGGGTTCTCGTCCTCGGATTGCTCGAGACACGACAATGTCCGTAACCGAGGAACGGATTCAAGAATTGAACAAACGGTTCTTGGATTTCATGAGCAAAAACGAGAATGTGGAGCCGGCCACGAAAGAAATTTACGACGATCTCCTTGACGAGGTTCTGATGGGGTTTGTTTTCGACGTGCATCGTACCACGAAAACTGGCAGTTCCGATGTCGAGGAGGGCATACCCGACGACGAATCTTATGCCATTGTAGGTGAGTGAATCGAACAGGTATTTCTCGAAGGGGTTGCTCGCCAGGGTACCCGTTGCTCAGGTTATGTTCGTTTATTGTAGATTCCCCGGGGCTGGACGTGTTTGGACAGCACCCTGTTAAGAAGTCCCAAGAATGCAACTGCCCGAATTGCGACAGGGGAGTCGCGGCTTGTCGCTTCGCGACTCATTTGGAAAAATGCATGGGCATGGGACGGAACAGTTCGCGAATCGCGTCGAGACGTATAGCGAACAATTCGAAGGATCTCAGTAATTTCGGTGGCGTGATAAGCGACGACGACGACGACGTTGACTGGAGTTTAAACAATGACAAACGTAAGCGTAGGAAAGACCGCAACGGTATGAAACGGACGAAGCAGCAGAAGAATAATCAAAGAAACGGGGAGAACATGAACGAGCATGTTCACAGTAGCAACGAGAATTCTCCGTCGAATTACGAGAACATGTCCCTGGAAGACAAAAGGATTCTGTTGACTCAAATCTGCGGAGTGATATCGGAGCACACTAAGAAGTTGTGCACAAGGTCTATGCGTTGCCCGCAACACACAGAGGATCAGCGGAAAGAAATGAGAGCGAACTTAGAATCTGGCAGTAACGCTCAAACCGGTCAGGATAATCTTCACGTGGACGTAGATACCTACGAGGAAAACGACGGGCAAAATCTAAGAGAAGCTCTGGCGCGTTGGGATCGTGAAGGCTCTAGCCATTCGAGTCCTGCAGACTCTACGTCTACTACGTCCACGTCTTCGATCAGTAGGAAACGAGAAACAAAGACCAAAGGCAAAGGAAAGGGATCGAAACGTGACCGTGGATCACCCATTTCACAAGGCGACTAAAATGAATAGTGTATTTTATTTATTTTTTAACCATGTAAGCTGACTAATGGAAGAAGTTATCTAATAATAATGTTCCTATGCTTGTACAAAGCTTCCAGAATACATTGTTCAACCCAAGATGTAGCCAAACTGGTAATACCTTTCCAAATTCATTTTTCATTGATGTACAATAAACAGGATTCACAGTTTTGAAGAGTATGTATAGAGCAAAATACAGAACAACCGTGAAAATTGCAATGAAATCATTTTTTCAAGTTTAGAGTTTCTTTTTAAACTACAATACTCCTATCACGAAGTGCCATGCCATCACCCATCTTCAATTTAAGCCCTCGTGCGTTCGAAAATTCTTACGAATGCATATTTTAAATTTGGTTCATTTCTGCGCAATTATCTATCTCGTGTTTCTACGCACCTTTTTCATTAAATATTTGTTTCTGTGTTGCTTATACCTTTTATGGCGCGAAGTTTGAAAATGTTTGTTTCTGTACTGTAGCACCGACTCAGTATAATAGTAGGTAACAGCTTGAAAAGTTTCCTCAAAGATGTCGCCATTATTCTCTGACTAGAATTTGTTACTTGTGTTTGCTACTATTGTTATCTTGATTATCAACATATAAATCAGAGTTAATAATTGAATGTAGAAGTAAGTAATTATTTGTGTTCTAAAATAAAAGTTAACACGTTCGATTATAAAACAATAAAACGTTCTTTATTACTCAGTTGATGTTCTATATGTAATATAAACAGAGTTTATGTGTATAAAAGTATACACATGTATCAGAAAATCAAACAGCACAAAATTCTGTGCAACCAAACGAATATGTTTGATATCTTTTGTCCAAGTAAAATGAGAGAATGATTATGATCGATATATATAATTATTCAATTACCTCCATGGTTTGTGCATTTCATATGTAAAAGATAATATAAATATTGTCGAATAGCTTCGATAAAATTGTTTCGTTGATAGACAAACTGTACAATGAAGTATTTTGTAATCTTGCTAATGATATGAAGTACGATGATCAATCGGCTCTTACTGGAACTCTTGTATGTACAGTAGAACTATTTTGATAAATGTATACTTGTGCTAAAATTGCGATATCGATGATAACTTGAAGAATACCGCACACTTCAAATTGAATGGGAGCTTCTTTTAGAAAGAAATAACAAGTTTTAAATGCATCGCCTAGTGTCCACATAGTAACCATGATTATACTGAAATCAAAATAAAATTAATTACACGCGTAACGATTCGTTCCATTGTCCTGTCTCGCGAACAGATTTACTGCACCTTACCTCATGCCACTAGTTGACTTATTTACAAAATTACGGAGAAACTGGGGTACTCCCAGCATAGCTTCTGTTAATACTGCGAGCAATCCCATAAATTCAACGAATATCGGTACGTCTACTAACAGATATGTCACAACTCCTACCACCGCAGCGAATAGCAGCATAAAATCCAAATACGATTGAAAATCTGTCCATTTCCAAAAAAAATTTGCATCTAAATCTATTTAAATTGAAGTTTAAAATAATTCGTAAATACTACAATAATGATAAATAAAGCAATATTAAGATTAGAGTTTTTTTTATTATTCTTATAGTTCGAAACTTACCAGCGAATACGTGTTCTCTGGTTTTTATTATCTGATTTCTATTTTGTACACTGACACACAGTTTAATCATAATGAACATAGTAATGATCATAAATACACTTTGCAATAAAAGGGGGACTTCATAGTGTTTTCCGAACCTGCGAAAAAATATATGAACTGTTATCATTTGTTTCAGAATATCATTGTTGCTGTATAGTGTTATGGTTATTTGTTTGTCAAGTTGAGACAGAAAAATACAAACCAAAAAAAAATTCGTAGAGTGTTGGCTATCAGTAGTGTAAGACATACATAAAGGGAAAACCCTTCTGCATCTTCTGTTCTTTTAATTTCTCTATACTGTGGTATGTATGGTATAATACCACCGAATATAATTGCTCCAGAAGCAAGCCAGTTGGCTAGGTCTTTAATGGTCAACTCCCCATAAACATTATTCATTTTAGTGGAATGTTTCTTTTACCTACATAACATTTCACTATCTACAACTTATCACATGTGTGATGACTTAGGTTATACCACCAATAATTTTTACTGTCATATCAGCAGCGGATCGGTTAGATTAAACAAGCCCGTCTCAATTATTCGAACTCTGACAAACCCCATCTCGAAGTGTTACTTACAAAACAAAAAAGTGATTCACTATTCTAACGTCATCTCTTGATTCAACCTTCATTCTTGTTAACAATGCACAACAATTAACATACTGCGGCAGTAAACAGATATATTATATGTATACCTTCGAAACCCAAATAAGATATATATATATACATACATAAATATGTGCATATAAACGTATAACCAAACGCAATTTCGAAACCTTATCTAAATAAACATACATCAATATTTAATGGCCGACCGTAAACTAAGAGGAAAAAAAACACCCCGATACATATTTATAATAATATTGAGCGCTTAAACTGAATGAAAGAAATTGAAATTTCGTAACCAATACAAAGATAAATTATTATTTAATCGTTGTTTATTAACCGAAGGTGGCAAGAAAAATCAATAACCAAAACTTTATTCGAACAATCGTTTTATTCGTGTATACATATCGATGAAATGAAATTTATAATATGTAAATATATATTAGTTGTCACAAAAAGACGTTTTTGCAACGATACTATTTTTTCACCCAACACGTTGAATAAGAAATGCAGTTAGAACTGAGTCGAGTTACTTAGCAACTGAAAGTAAAACAATTTCCAGCAGGTGCACATATATTCACTGTGTATTATGGTTGTCAGATAGAAGTAAAAACGAACTGATTCACATGTCGGTAGTCAAAATTCACAGTGCCTGCAGTATTGTTCTCGACTTTGCGTCGATTTAATATGAAATAAAGCAACAAAACAGTGAACGAACTACCCGAAATGACGAAATGGAATAGAAGCGAAACCAGTCTGAAAAGTAGTGGTACGAATGTAATAAGGATGTAGAAGATGGAATGCATAAGACACGCACAGGGTAACCTGAAAATTTATAATACAGTCTATTTACGTATATAATTTCGAATCTTTAGCGTACAATCATAATGGGCAGAACTATTTCGAGCAACTGACAACGTACAACTCGATGAGCTCGCACTTACGGCGCGTTCTACTGGCAAAATGTGTCATCGACTCGAGAAACAAAAACTGTGTGACTAGAAGAAAGCAATTCTACAAGCAAATCGAATGTAAGCCGCATTTTACGAAGAGAAAGATCACGGATGATCTGATCGATCGATTAGCGTACGACACTTTACATCATCCAGCGGTAAATTAATCATACATATAACAGTCATTAAGTTGCATTCGATACGCGGAAATGTTCGTATTGTACCATTCCCGGCAATTTTTAAATAAGTATGATGTCAACTCAAGTCTACCCGTAAATTTTCGTTGTTATTGAAGAAGACAAAGATGTAGTCTTGAAACAAGATTTCTTTGAAAAAAAGAAAAGCCTTTTCAGGTTTCTTTACGTTTTCGAATTCTCTAATGAGTGTGTGTTTCGATTAATGAACAGGATGTTGTGCAACTGCATTACGATTCAAGATACTCGTGCCACGACGAGGACCAAAGGTATTCTCCCGATTGCTATGATCATGATTCGATTTGTCCACAGTCGAGTCTACTGCACGATCATGTAATTTGTTCAAGATCGCCAGGATTCAAACCGAATAAATACCAGACGATTCAAAAAGGCAATCACGACATGGGCGAACGATGTACGCGGACAATTTCAAAAGATGAGGATATAAGATGCAGGTGAATGGCAAGCGTATATTTTGTTCTCAATATATACATATACAGTAGCGGACAAAAGTTTAAGACCGCTCTATAAAGAAGACGATAACTTTTTTAATATTGTACTATACGATTTGAACTTTTTTGGGAAGCTAGAGCAATTAGTTTACTAAGGGATGTGAAAAGAAATTTTTTCAAAAATTGCAATTGATCGGAATTGTTGAAAAAATACTAAAAGTTGAATTTTTAACTTTTTTATGAGGGCCTATATTGAAAATTTAAAAGATACGTTTTGTAGAGCTGTGTCAATTAAACATATTCTGAAAATTTCGTCAAATTCGCTCGACGTTGCAATGAGCTACAAACATTTAAAGATGGTAAAAATTGCAGATTTTCAAGATTTTCGGCAATAAATCTTTAAACGTTTGTAGCTCATTGCAACGTCGACCGAATTTGACGAAATTTTCAGAATATGTTTAATTGATACAGATCTACAAAACGTATTTTTTAAATTTTCAATATCAGCCCACATAAAAAAGTTAAAAATTCAACTTTTAATATTTTTTCAACAATTTCGATCAATTGCAATTTTTGAAAAAATTTCTTTTCACACCCTTTAGTAAACTAATTGCTCTAGCTTCCCAAAAAAGTTCAAATCGTATAGTACAATATTAAAAAAGTTATCGTCTTCTTTATAGAGCGGTCTTAAACTTTTGTCCGCTACTGTATACATATGTATATTCTGTACTAATTTCGCTCGATTATATGTATATAGATACACGGAGGATTCGATATATTATGAAAGTATTTCCGATATTCGAACAACAAAAAATAATCATGTTTCGGTAAGATGTGACGAGGATTGCAAAGCAGCCCGCGTAACCGATAATAATCCGACCGGAAACCCGCAACATTCCGGAAAATGGGAAGAAGCGAAATATGTGAATTTTGTATATGAAATTACGCGCGAAATACTGCACGATCATTTGTATACTGATGATCAGTTGCGAGAGGTATTCCAGAGGCATATAGAAAAAAACAAAGAACATCTGAACGTGGTCAGACTTGCACCTCAATTTTTATTATTCAAATCAGAGTTAGACAATATTTAACCCCTTGCACTATCGAGTCAGACTCGTGATGAGTCTGATAAAATTCTATTTTGTTATATAAGCACTGGATAAATATATAAATATATAAACTTTCTACCTTTTCTAAGAAATTATGAAGAATTTCCACAATCACTGTAACTGTAAAATAAATTATAGTTCAAGGGGTTAATACGATTGTGATTAAAAAATCGGATTTGACGAAAGTCATTGTATTGTACAAACTTTGATTTAAATGTAATGTGTCTATGATTATTCGTGGAAAGTAACGTGCCGTCCAATCCTGTACAGAATAGAATGATGTTCGAAATTTATCAATTGAAAAACGCGTTGGACATCGTGGACGAACTGGGTGACGAAGATATCGTTGTTGAACAACCTCGACCGCCGACACCGCCGAAAGTTCTAGACGAGAATAAAGTTCTGGAGAAATTAATGTCGTATTGCTCGGACGAGAACTCCAACCGACGCCAATCAACAGCCAGCAATAAATCAGTAGTATTAGTCGATGCGAATCCTGAAATGATGTTAACCGAAAGAGATGTACTTACATCGCTGATAGAATCCGATATCAATCCGGACGATGCTCAGAAAATCTATAGAAGGCTGTTTTCTAAAAGCAAAGAATTTACTCACGGATTTGCAGACTTGGTACCGTCGATGAATTTTTTATGACTGAATAGCTTACGTAGTCAGCGTAATCATTCGTTATTAGCAAACTTTATTGTTCAGGTGAACACAACGGCACGATCGAATGACAGCGATGCAGAGAGTGTGAACGATCGACTTGATCCAACGTTCGAGGAAGCCTCTGATTCGAATAAAGCAAACGAACAAGAAAAAGGCTCAACAACGCAGGATCTTATAACACAGGCAGACAAAGATCTGCAAGTTTAAAGTACAAAATTATAGAGAAAATTCGAGCTTCCAAGGCAGAACGTGAGCGGAAAGATAAAAGTTGCGCTCGTGTGCAAGAAAAATATTGATTTTATTTGTTATAGTTCCTTTTTGATAGAAATAAGTTCTGCTATCGTTTTTACATCAGTTCTTCATCATGTTTGTACACGACAGTATCAACAGAGACAAACTATTTCGAAGAAAAATACAGATCGTAGGTACACATTATAATTACAATATATACGCGGTTCATTTCAACAATGTATATATACTATACATATATATTAAACGTATATATTACAATTATGAACATACGTTTACAGATTTTTATAGTACAGTTACCTCGGACATTGCATAGGTAGATGCTGTTTATGTTTGTGTATGCGTTGTATATTACACAAAAAAGTACAAATAAGTTATAAAACTAAAGTGGATGTTCTTCATTGATAGTACATCCGTCTCTTATTAGTATTTGTATCGTTCGAAATGGGCTAAAGCACTTTGTACTTAAATTGTACTCTTCACTTACAACAAATTATATATGCTTACGTGAAAAAAACAAAAATGTGTTTACAAAAGCGAATCGAGTATTGAACGAAAGGCAAAACAAAATATTGCTCGTTCCTATAAAATTGCAGTTATACTCTCGCGTAAATGACACCCCCCCCCCGCCCGCCCCTCAAAATAATAATAAAAGCTGCTATTAATTTTCTCAGCAGTAACATATAACTAAAAAAAAAAGATATCGTGTAAAAATAGACATTGTCTCTTCGTTCGTATGTAATATCACTAATCGTTTGCTACTTTGCAGTCCATACTTTTACTTTGTTCTGTGTAGCAACAAAACAGTCACTTTATAAAAAAAGTGTCTGTATTGTTCTTCATAACGTGCGTAATAAATTATTAATATTGTTATAGAGTTGACTGTATTAAACAGTTACTAATAGCAAAGAATCGTTTTCGGGATTTCCGCGAAACAAATCCATGAAGTGGATTCAAAAATAGAATTTAGAATTTCGAAAGAAAAACTACAGTCCTAAAGTCTGTTCCTTGAGAGAGGAGATACACATCGATGGTCACGATAGCTGACCATTGAGCACCTAACTCTCCGATTGCAAAAGCGAGTAGATAACTACTATGAATATCCGTGTAGCTCAAATCTCTTTCTCCGACCAGCAGGCTATAACGTAACTATAATATTCTAAAAAAAAAAAAATCAAAAAATAGATATTTTCGTTTCCTCATCAGCTGCCGTCTGACGCGTTCGAGGAAGAGTCCTGAAGTTCCGGCACATCAGGACCTCTGTTTAAAATGTTCAAGAGATCTGTTATATGAGTTATGGTAAAATCTGGTTGCGGATCTTCTTCTAACAATCGTGGTTTATCCGAGATTGGAATCCAGATTGTAAATCCGAAGCCCGCCTTTTTCCCACCTAAGTGAAAATAATCAATTCTTTAACGACGTTCGATGATAAAATTGGATAAGAAACATTTCAAGCAATAAATACCTAGAATATCAGTTTCTAATTTATCACCGACCATGACGCATTTCTCTGGCTTAACATTTAAAAGTCGGCAAGCTTTCGTAAATATTGGTCTCTCCGGTTTTTCGTACGGTAAATCTCCGGACACCAAGATAACATGGAAATATTGTTCCAATGATAATTTATGTATCTTTTCCCATTGTGCGTTCGAAGGACCGTTCGTGATCAGTCCTAGTCTGTACTTTATCCTCAGCTGTCTCAGCATTAAAATTGTATCTGAGGATAGCGCTAAATAATAATATCGAAGATACAACCATCTTTCGTAAACTCTGCTTGCTAAGTACGAGTACTTCTCGCCGAGTGCTTTACTCCATAAGCTTATGCGCCAAGTGTCCAATGTATAAACCATATTGTCAGGACACTTTCTAAACAGTTTCAAATATAACGTTGTAATCTTGACAGATACATCTTCAGGTATGCCATACTCTTCTGTTAGTTCCTCAGCCAGCTGTAGATAAATTTAGAATAGTTCTTGTTAGATGTCTGTCCAGCTCGGAAGATATTTCGAGCGATATTACAAGAAAATGATAAACAAAATACAAAGTACATACTAAGTATGAGCATAAGTATATATAAGTAAGAAAAGTATTGAATGTGGAGTTGACTCGAATCACTTAACTAAAGGTCTGGGGAAAGAAGAGGATACAAATGATCAGCTAGGAGATTAGGTCACTTAATTCAGTTTTGGATGATTACCTAGAAAATGCATTGATTCATTGAAATACTCGAGCCGATTAGTGGACACTCGAAGTGGCACCCGCGGTCGTTGCTGTAATCACAACAAAATCAGTTGTGCCAACAACAAACTTGCAATTAAACTTATCGCTGCATCTGCTACGCCATAAGATTGATCTAACATTAACAATTATTTTGGCACGCTCTAATCATTTCATTCACTGTAATTATTTCATTACGACAAATGCTGGAGGGATAATAACTTAAAAGAGAGAGAGAAAACATTTTATAAAACAAATCTATTTAATAAAAAGATCATTTGTTATTTTACACAATCACTGATCATACATAAGCATATTTCTTTCTTTTTCGTATATATATATACATATATATGTATACACGTTTTGAAACTACATCAATGGTAAATACATATCTAGTTCGTAAAAAATTTTAGTAGCCTATCGTTTTATACTCTTACAAGAAATATAAAAATGTGTGTCGTGAATCGAAAAGTGTTTTCAATATATCTCAATGTTCAAAGCCATATTCGATTCATATAGGTATTCATTAACTCCGTTGCTTGCCAGAAAACTATTTCTAGATATGATTGCTAACTAAATTTACATTTGAGTTACGACTGCGTACGGTTTCACAAAATTGTAGGCAGAGAGAGAGAGAGAGAAAGAGAGAGAGTAGCGTATAGAATTTGACGAAACAGAATCATTGAGAAACCGACCTATAAATAAACCTGCATTCTAAAGGATATTAAACAAAGTGTAAAGCTCGTGTTATTCAAATTCATTTCTTTGATCGTAAAACACAAATCGTACTTCCGTCTTCGCGGTAATTTTAATCTCCGAAAAGATGTTTTCCAAGCTCCATCATACGATGATTTCTGCAAACTGTCAAAGCTCCACATTTCTTCAGAACAGAAGCAACGTTTTGATCTGCTTTGACTAAATGGCATAAAAGATCTTCGAAAGCAGATTTCACATTTGGCTGGAGGCTTCCTATTTTGACTTTCTTAAGGGTCTCGATAATTTCCTCAGCCCAACCTGACTCTAGAGCGAACTGTGAGAGCCAAGGAACTACTTTCAGAACTCCAGCCATCGTTTGCATTCCGAGGAACCACAGTTCCATTATTTCCATCCATCGTTCTTTGTACGTTATAGAAACAACAAGTTCGGTAGGATCGTTGCTCTCGTCAATTATATAAGCATCCCAGAGAAATCTTATAGTTGCTTGAATATACCGACATATGGAGAAATCATTTTGCTTAATGCGTTTCGCCTGTTGCTTCAACAGGAGCAACCCCAGAACCGCTAAATGACCATGCAGAACTAAATTCTCTGGAATTTGCTTGAGCTCCGGGAGATTATTAAACATGAACTTCAACAAAGAAACGAACGTCGGCGACTCTTCTACTAGTTTCGGTTCTAATACGGTGATGTTCATTAAAACGTTGCAGGTAGAAATCATGGCTGCTCTTGAATCTTTCATCGCTTCTGACGCGTAAAGCTCTAAATCTTCTCCTTTTTCTGCTTCCTTCAGTGCCTTTAATCTCTCTGCTTTCGGCACTGGTGGTTTCTTATAATGGACGATAGTCCAGTGATAAGACAAACATTCGAATAAAATTTCCTCTTGTTTATGACGGAGTAGAATTTCCCTAGCATCCTCTTCAACAGTCAAGTAACACAGACCTGGTAGTAATAGTCGCAATAAATCTATCTCACTCAATGGATCTTGCGGAGCTGATTCTTCCAACGTTACTCCTTCATCGTTTTTGGCTTTAGCGTTAGTTTTAGCTTTCTCCGCAAGCTTCCTGTTTCGATAAGCGTAAAACGTATCGTTAGCGACTGTTAAAACATAAGGCAAAATCGCGTAAACCTGTGGACGCATGGCTTTGGTTTCTTGGGCCAGCCAGGCAGCCAACACTCTTATCACAGCGCAGATAAATACTCGTTCTTTCATGTCTGTAACGTCTTTCTTTTTTGAGGCAATGGTCAGGAAACCTATAATCGCAGAGAACGCTCCTTTCAGCGCTGTGTACAACGACTGTTTTTCTTTCTCTTCCAAATCCAGCTGATCGGTAGTGATGTAATTAAGAGAAATTTCGAGAATAACAAAGCAGGATGTAATTAAATCGACATTCTCCATGATAGTTTTACGTTGCTTGCCTTCCAGGAGTATTCTAACTTCGATAGATGCTAACTGAATCAAGAGTAAGAAAAAGATTTTTGGCTTCTCTTTGTCTGATAATGTCCATTCGGGACCCAGGAGATCCATCATCGTTGAAGCGAGCTTCAATGCTTGACCTTTACCAACTTTTGATCCAAGAATGTCCGACAAAGCCTTGTGGATGCTGGCTGGCCAAGATTCCTCTTTGGAAGTCTCAACGATCATATCTTTCCTACAAGACATCAACAAAGCTTGTAAAATCGTGCACAATTCAAATTTCCTTTGAGTGTGATCTGTTTCAAAGTCCAGTGCAATTTTATTTATAATCGTATGAAAGGGTGCATTGTCTGTTGCGTCCCAAGCTTCAGGGCCAAATCTTCCAACCAGCATAACCAGGATGTTCAGGGCCTGATCCGTTTGAAAACTGTTTTCCGCGTAAATATCACACATCTTCGATATCGCTTTGTGTTCGAGCAGAGTTTTCTGTCCTGGAGGATACTGCGCGATGTTTTGTAAACACGTGTAAGCTTCGCTGACAATAATCAACATGTCGTCGGCTGCGTCTTCGTCCACTTGAGAAACAATTTCCAACAATGCAGGCACATGGACAATCATATCTGGATGAGATGCTAGTTCTGGTTCCCCACAGAATGCAGAAAGTATGGACAATGCTACCGACTTGTATACTTGCGGAGGGCAGTCCACAGGAACCGTTTGAGTGGACAATAATGCTTTCAGAAACTTGGATCCAATGGCTTCGAATAACATCTTTTTAACTGCAGCTGTACAATCTTTACCATCCACCAATTTTGTAACCATGAAAAGTGCTGCAAACTTTTCCGAATCATTCTCGACAGTTTTTAATATGGCCACACACTTCTTCACACTTTCTGGAATACTCATTTTGGCAATTTACTTGTTACGATCGATACGATTAAATACTTTCTATTCTCTGTTATCCTCTAGAGCAATAATTCCTCCGACAAAGCCTTGACTAGCTATCGACTAGACAGATAATGATTTATTGAATAGTTTCAACAAGGTTTCACTGAAGATTGCATCTTTCACATGGCACAGCCAAAAGCCAACTGGCAGTACTCCCAGAACAAACCCCTTGGGACTAGCCTTGCCCTTTGACACACTCACTTAGCAGGATAAAAATAAAGCTCTACCACCACGAGCGTTATTCCACAAACGTGGCTACATTACCAGCCAATGGATTATTGCCAGTGTAAGGTTAATGACGCTTTTCAATCTCTTATAGCACGAAATGATATGCCAGCGCAGTTAATTATAGTATTATGCGTGTGTTCTTTTTTCAATTAAAAAGAATCCTTTACGTCGAGTCGAATTTGTCAAATTCTGTCGGAAACTATTTTACGCTCCGATAGGATACAAGAGCATAACCTTTTTCGTTAAGAGGCGCACTGCACACGAGTTTCCCGAGTGAGTTTCGATGCACACAGTACGCTCGAACTGGTATCTCAGGATCGTGAAAACCTTCAGTAACGTGCACGCACGCTTTTTCTACGTTATGTCGAGCGTCTGGACAGTACCAGTAGGTCGAAAATAACCGTCCGAGAGAAAGCTCTATATCAGGGAGTCGGCTCGTGTTACACAGAGGCTTCTATTTTCGTGCGATGTTCATATCCGAACGGAAGTGAAAAGAGAGTAGGTGCGAACATAATCGTCAGAAAGATTCTTCGAAATGTACATATACGTTGAAGAAAACAATAATGCAAAATATAGACGAAGCGAATGAATGATCGTTATATAAATAGACGCACATATTTCTCGGTGTCCTGGTCAATACATACAAATTTTACATACTGATCGTTCTCTTTTGTAAGTTATACACGACATTATTTATAATGTGTTAAACATACCTTTCGGCACGTTTGATTGTCGCCATTCCTAGTCTTGATGAGCGTGTTGTCCAAATCGAAAAACACAGCGCTTATAGATCGATTTGACGAGCAAAGGTGCTTCTTATGGAAAGTCGCCATTGTCATCGGTAAGGTGAATATGCTGTTGTTAATTCGATGATGCTTCGACGGAGAATCGCGCATAAAAACATGTGATGATGTTCATCGAACAACTCCCCTTCCGAGAATACTTTAGGAAGGGATATATGAGAATTATTTCGATAGTCGGCCGTCGCAACGGACTGTATATATCCGTCTTGTCTCGACCTAATACCCTTCGTTCCTGACCTTTTTCCCTTCCTTGATTTCCTTCTCTGATCATCGAACGAAGAGACATCTTTGATGGAAATGTAAATCATTGATCGTCGATAAACACGCGATCTAATTTTTTAGAGTCAACCACGCGAAAACTCTACTCTTACCAATAGAGTCTGTCAAAAAATATTTAAAAACTACTTTCCGCAAAAGTTACTCGAAAGATGAACACAAAATGAATTATACGAGTAATCTGACACTCGTGGAGAGACTGGACAATTATACAAGGTGTCTCAAACCATTCGTCCACTCGTATTAAAATGGGAAAGAGACAGTGGTTTTATAAGAAATCTAAAACGATTTTCTGACTTATAATTAGAATCTAAATTATCGAACCATCGCCCAATATTTTGTTAGGTATGAACGGGTAGTTTGAGACACCCTGTATACATCAGTATACATGGTGTCAACAACTATACTATTGGGTAGCAGAGCGGCCAGAGCCCTGAGGCAGTTATATTGGCGGGAATGTATCGAAATAATCTTACCGGACAAAAAGACTCCAGGACGTGTCTTACGAGTTACAAAATATACACAAATACACTTGTTATACATTCATTTTTCAGAATCAAATCATATAAATTTTTTTAAATTCTGCGGGGTGCTCAAGGAACCCCATTTCATCTACCCAATAGTAGATACGTTACTGTTTTTCCGCGCAGCGCCTCTAGCGGCCATCCATCGTACGAAGAATGTTGGGCACAATCAGGCACAATCGAAGCACTGCTGTCTAGTCAAGAAGTCAAGTAACGGCAGTGGCTCTGAGTCACTGATGCCAAGGCTGTGGTACTGTGGTACTAAACCATACCCCCACCATAGCCTACTATTGCCCCTACGTATCCTTTCCAACGCGCCCGCGCGCTACACTACCAGCGTACCTCTGCTGTATCCATAGAGGTACGCTGGTGAGTGTAGCGCGCGGGCGTGTTGGAAAGGATACGTAGGGGCAATAGTAAGCTATGGTGGGGGTATGGTTTAGTACCACAGTACCACAGCCTTGGCATCACTGCTCTGAGTGGATCCAAAGAGTGGTATTACTGGCACGATAACCAATGATTTTGGCGCAAAGCATGATTTAAATTGCTGAGCTCTGAAATTCTTGCTTTTTTATATTTAGGAAAGACAAGATTTTATTTAAAAAATGACAGCGGCAGCGACTACAGCCACTCTCCGCGAGAGCGATGAAGAAGTTGACGATTATAATCCACAAGCGAAATTAGTAAAAACTCTCGAGGTGAGTCTATAACCCAAAAGTAAATTTAGCATTTTGAAAGATGTATCTGCCAGATCGTATATATTATTCGCGAAGCACAAGAGATCTGAAGAACCGCTCAGTAAATATATTTACTTTCCAGAGGAATGGTATAACAGCAGGGGACATTAAGAAACTGGAGGAAGCAGGTTTCTATACTGTAGAAGCTGTAGCTTATGCTCCCAAGAAGCAGCTGATTGGCATAAAGGGTATCAGCGAGGCGAAAGCGGACAAGATATTACAAGAAGCTTCGAAATTGGTTGTTATGGGCTTTAAGAGCGCCACAGAGATTCACCAAACTCGTTCGAACATTGTGTTCGTAACTACTGGCTCCAGCGAATTAGATAGACTATTGGGTGGTGGTATAGAAACTGGCTCAATCACAGAAATTTTTGGAGAATTTAGATCAGGGAAAACGCAATTATGTCACACATTGGCAGTCAATTGTCAATTACCTATAGACATGGGCGGCGCTGAAGGAAAATGTCTTTATATCGACACAGAGGGAACTTTTAGACCCGAAAGATTAATCGCTGTGGCAGAAAGATATAAAATTGCAGGGGACTCTGTTTTAGACAATGTAGCTTGCGCCAGAGCTTACAACACAGACCATCAAACTCAGTTGTTAATTCAAGCCAGTGCTATGATGATAGAATCTAGGTATGCTTTGCTGATAGTGGACAGTGCAACCGGTCTCTACCGAACAGATTATTCGGGAAGAGGAGAATTGGCTGCCAGACAACTACATTTAGCTAGGTTCCTCAGAATGCTGTTGAGAATAGCCGACGAACATGGTGTCGCTATTATTATTACCAACCAAGTTATGGCACAGGTCGATGGTGCAGCAAGTATGTTCGGTGGAGATCAAAAAAAGCCAATTGGTGGTCACATTCTAGCACATTCAAGTACTACAAGACTCTATTTGCGCAAGGGAAGGGGAGAAACAAGAATATGTAAAATATATGGTTCGCCTTGTTTGCCTGAAAGCGAGGCTATGTTCGCTATCAATGCAGATGGAATTGGAGATGCTAAAGAATAATTCTATACTAATGCTAAGCAAAAAATATAGCATAAAATTTTGTTTGATAAAAGTTTGATAAAATTGAGTTTGAAGTATTCTCATATATCATATATATCATATCGAGCAAGTTGTGAATAGGCGATATTTCGAACTCATTTTTCTTGATAAAAAATGTCCTGTGGAAAAATTTCATTCCGTTTACATGTTTTATTACAACAAGTTCTACGACTTCTTTTTTTCCCTTCCCGATCATGGGAAGACCGTGAATATTGAAACGTCCTGTATATTTATTTATAATCAAAAACTGAGTCAGTGCCTTCCTTTCTATTTTTGTATATTGTATAATAAAGAGATTTAATAATATCAGTTACTCGAAAAAATTAAACAATTAATGATGGTAATCGCGTGAAATATAAGTAGAATTTAATGAAAAAAATATATGGTAATTCATTTCGTGTAAATGGTGTTATCTGTATAAATAAAAATATATATTTTCTACTATATAATAATAAAAGATATTGCGAATAAAAGAACAAGATTCTGTTTGTTTTCTAAATTTTTCGATCTGCGAATTTTGTTTATGGAAGATGTTATTTTCAAATCAACACGATAAAGATTGATAAAATTAAAGATAAGGTTCGTTGAAACGACGGACACCTGCGGACACCGCAGGAGGAAGAATTGGAAAATCGGGACCAGTTCCAGCTTGTCATTCCGCATTAGCCTCGGTAAAGTTCAGATTTTTTGCACTGGTCTTCACGCGGTAAATAAATAAATACTGTTCTTTCCTTGGATAGAGTATAAATACATAAATATATAGTTTCGGAACTAAATAGCCTATCTATAGAAAATTTTGGTATCTCTGGTCTCTGGTATGGCCAGTTACTTCGGGGGTTGTTTTAAATTATAAATTATAATGTTCCATTTGCATACGTGGGTTCTTCGCCGGCAAACGATCCTTTATAAAAAAATATTTCACGACTTTGCGCGACATTTTTGTAACGGTGTTCCTTCACAAAATAGCCATACTGAATCGTTTCCATGGAGAAGTAGAAAAATTAAACATTTCAATAAAAATTTTCATTTCTGGTAGGTTATGTGTTTCAAATGATTTCTATAACTGTACGGTATATGTAACAGTTCTATGGTATTTACAAATTCATACTATTTAGGGTTATTGAATGTCAGTGTTTCTGGCAACTCAGTTAACCTTGAACGCTTTTTTTTATAGAATTATATTCGTTTCAAAATAGAGCATTCGTTTAATTTTATATCAGAAACGGTTTTGCCGTCTACTTGCTCAGTTCGTTAATCGTAAATCGTAATTTTATATTTCAGTATGAGACACCTCTACACGAAAATGAGTGACGAGACTTCTTTATTTACTTTGCCAAACAACCAGCCCATCATTTTATTAGAATGCGAAACAGCATTCAACGCTTTGACAACGAAAGAGAAACTGTATGCGCATTATTTAAGCCGAGCTGCATGGCACGGCGGTCTTATTGTGTTTGTACAAACTTCTCCTGAATCACCGCTGTTATTCGCTCTTTTGCACAAAATTTTCATATCAGAAAACGTGGGAGAATTGAAAAAATCGGCGCTCGACGCCGGTGTTACCGAAAAAGAATTTGAGGTAAGTTCTCGACAATAAATTTCGATTTTATTTATGTACCATTAGTTTTATAGTCTTTGAAAATAGATGTATGTATGTACAGGGTGTTCGACAACCTAAAATTCTCAATCAACTATTACCAAACACCCTGTACATGTGACGAAAATCATAACTGATTGTAACACAGCGTGATAATGTCAATTTATCGTGTGAAAAATTTATAATAAATTCCACATATGTTTTCAGGGTTTCCTAGTGTATAATTGTGGTGTATTTGCTAACGGCGGTAACTACAAGTCTTACGGAGACAGTAAAATCATTCCTAACTTGCCCAAAGAGAAGTTTGAGACCATAATAAAAGTTTCTAAAGCGTACAAGGATAATCCTGATAGTATAACAGATATATGGAATAAAATTCAAGACATCACTTATGGAATACAAGAGAAGCAACAGTCTTTAGGCCTAGGTGAAAAAGGAATTACAACATATTTTTCTGCCAATTGTACAGACAAAGATGCCAATTTGGTCAACGAATTTATGCAACAGAAGGGATTAGAATCTTACAATGCGAGATGCTTTAAAACAGTAGCTTCTGACAACACAAATTCCTACGAAATCAGATTAGCTTCTGTGAAAACCGATGAGGATCCTAAGATTACATTGCCGGAAGAAACTTTCAAGGATTCGAAATTTAGGATCACACGAGGAGATTATAGCAAGCTGTTAGACGCAGTTGTCGATAATTTAGAAAAGGCGTCTGAGTATACCGCGAACGACCATGAGAAGAATATGCTGAATAAGTATATAGACCACTTTAGAACAGGATTATTGCAGGATCACAAAGATGGTTCTCGTTTCTGGGTTAAGGACAAGGGACCAGTTATAGAAACATACATAGGCTTTATCGAAACGTACAGAGACCCTGCTGGCCAGAGAGGGGAATTCGAGGGATTTGTAGCGATGGTGAATAAAGAAGTGTCCGAAAGATTTGCGGCTTTGGTGAATGACGCAGAGAAGTATATTCAAAAGCTTCCTTGGGGCAGCGATTTGGAAAAGGATGAATTCTTAAGCCCCGACTTCACTTCCTTGGATGTTCTAACATTTTCTGGATCCGGAATCCCGGCTGGGATAAATATTCCAAACTACGACGAAATTAGACAATCCGAGGGATTCAAAAACGTGTCTCTCGGAAACGTAATCCCCGCGAGTATGACACTGGAGGTGATACCATTTTTGTCGAAAGAGGATCAGGATATTTTGAATACCTACAGACTTCTCAGTTTCGAGGTGCAAGTAAGTTTGCACGAGCTTCTTGGTCATGGAACGGGTAAAATGTTAAGACAGCTGGGACCTGATTCGTACAATTTCGATAAGGGATCTGTGAAGAATCCCTTAACGGGAGAAGTGATAGACAAATTCTTTTTGCCAGGCGAAACATATGATTCGAAGTTTGGTCCGATGGGATCATCTTACGAAGAATGCAGAGCGGAAGCTGTTGGGATGTATTTGTGCATGGAGGAAGGTGTGTTGAAGATATTCGGACACGAAGGATCAAAAGCCGAGGATGTAATTTATATAAATTGGTTGATGATTTTGTGGAACGGCTGCGCGAGAGCTTTGGAAATGTATCAACCGGTTACCAAGAAATGGTTGCAAGCTCACTCTCAAGCGAGATACGTTTTGCTGAGAGTATGCCTCGAAGCCGGCGAAGGTTTTGTTACCGTCGTTCCTACCGAGGATGGGAAGAGTTTATTATTAACGGTAGATAGGACCAAAATCCGGACTGTTGGGAAACAAGCGATCGGAAAGTTTTTAACGAAATTGCAAGTTTACAAAAGCACTGGCGACGTCGAAGCGGCCAGAGAGATGTACGAAAAGTATAGTGAAGTACCTGAAACTGGAGAGATGCCATGGGCACGTTGGCGAGACATTATTCTTGATCATAAAGAACCTCGAAAGATATTTGTACAAGCGAACACATTCGTAAATGGTATTTACTTAATCGTTATTTATTTTTTTATGACAATTTTTCATTGTGCTAATTTGTTTGTTAATGTCAATCAGGTTCGGATGGAGTACAACTGAAGAATTATGAACCCAGTTTCGCTGGATTGATTCAGTCTTGGATGGAAAGATTCCCTTCTCCAGAAATCTCGCAAACTCTCATTGATTTGTGGGAAAAAGATAAGGAACACTTCACACTTGACGCTAACTAATTTGGCCATCAGTAAAACTACGCATCGTTACATTCTTCTTTTTTTAATTATACGTGCTGTAATAAAATACGTGTATGTATGAATGGATATACATACACTTAACAACACTACTAGCTATAGGTTTTGATAATATTCTCTTTTGGAATGATTTTGTAACGAATGAAGCATTTGAATTATAACATTTAAATTATACCGTAGTATTTATTTTCCAAACCAAAATTCTGACCTCGACCTGGAACAGTTTTGAAACAAATATACTCTCACCTAGAGATTTTGGATTTTTTTTGCAATTATTTCGACGAGAGGGAGAATGAGAGAGCGACACAACTGCGCATGTGCACTATTCGCCGAGTTGGCGGGAAAATCCTGAAGAACGTAGTTTACGGTGGTTTACGGTACAATATGGTGTCGGAAGAGACGTTAGTTTCGTGTTTCTGTAGTTTAGGCTGCGATGTTCCAGAAAAACTTGTCGTCGACAAATGTAAGTTATTTATTAAGTCAACTATTTTCATTATTAAATTATTGCTATCGTAATTTCTCGTGCAAATAGATTTTTACCAATGACTGCTTGATAAGTTCATCGACGAATAAAGTTGAAATTAACTTAAAATCTTGATGTGTGTCCATTGCTATTTGCAATTACTGCAATTCTTTGTGTTATTATATACGATTTAACATTTAGTATATCTTTAATATGTTTAAACTCGTCACTATCTTTTATAACCTAATACAAAGAAAAATGTAATACACACATAATATTCATATATATATTTATTATTCGTATAATGTTTCCAATAGTTGAATTATATGTATATATCTACGAAGTTATAAGTATTTAAGCTTGAACTTGAAAAAGAACATTTTCAATTAGGTCTTCAGCTTTGCCATGATTATGGCATCGATGAAGAAGCATTTGTTGAATTATGGATAGCATACAGTATTCCACAATCTCTAAATATTAATCCATCTCTCGATGATCTTGATAAATTTGAGAAAGAGGAATTAAAAAATAATAAGACAGACTCTGATGAAATGGTTCGACACGCAGCGTCAAATATGGAAATTGATGTACAAAGTAATGAAGAAATCATGTATCCTTTTGTGAGTTACAATGGAAATGTGTAATGCTCGATTTTTTATAATTGCTAAATGTTTTTCTTACATGGAACTGTCATATATTATTATAACAGTAACAATGTGTTAGACATATATAGTACTGGACAACCTGTTGTATCGAAGGTAAGTCCTTTTACTTCTAATTCATTTATTTTATATTTTTAATCACTTCTAATTAAGTATCCTTTCAAATTATGATAGATCCTCGTCTGATATGATCAAAAACTGTTTTAAAAAACTATATACATACGTAGTGAGTTACTAAGCATGATCAGCTTAGATTACTCTGCTGCTAGCGGTTCGATTGAACATTTTTTTAGCTAAAATAACATGGCTCAAGGAGAGCTTTAAAAAAATGGGTGTCAAAAAATTGTAGATTAATCTATAAAAGACTGAAGATGAAAAACTCTGGAAAGAAGATGTTGACAAGAAATTTGGTGCAATCAGCTTAAAGCTCTCTTTGAACCATGTTATTTTAGCTAAAAAAATTTCCGATCGAACCGCTAGCAACAGAGTAATCTACGCTGACCACGTTTCGTGACTCACCCTGTATAATGTATTTTAAACAATAATTTTTCTGTCGCTTTATACGAGGATCTACTGCATATTTTACATCAAACTATTTAAGGGATATTTATTATTTTTATCGCAAAAAAACGTAGGAAAATAATTTAACTGTTTCAAGTAATAGCAATGTTTAAATATATTTCGAAAATATTTCACTCTACATATTTACCGGCTACGATTGGAAGTAAGGCTTCAGATTTTCGGTCTACGCCGACCTATTGTTAATCTTCGAACAGGCTACTTTGATGATTTCAAAAGCTGCCTGTTCCCCTTATTCTCTCTTTCAAGAGGGAAAGGTCTCCACCCCTGTAATGGCCTTCCGGCAATGTTGCCAGATTTATGAAACTACTCGTTCGGTACGAGAAATATAAACTATTACGTAAAATACAATTGTTTCCATGGGATTGCTGCTAATTTTTGAAATAATTCACTCGAATACATTCAAATTTTTATAGAAATTCGCCGCGATCGTAGCGTACAAAACATTTTATCGAACTCCGAAAGTTACAACGAAGAATGATCTATACCAAAAACTGTTCTTCAGAGCACGATATGTGTAGATTTTCTTTTGTTACAAATTGTTTTCAATTTTTTCAAATTTGTAATGAGAAACAGCTGGTTTTCACGAACACGGTCGCTTGTACAAACAAAAACTCTTACATTTCCGTTACACGCGTATCGAGTTTATTCTACAGAAAGACAGTTTTTGACTAACTTAAAAATGGTACTAAAAATGATAAAAAGTTAGTAGGTTATCGTGGAACAATGCGAAATTGTTTTATGTATATCGTTGAAACAAGGACGCGTTCTATGTGGAACCTCAACCTTGGCATTGCAATGATTTACTCGCTTTGGCAACGCTGTCTCACATTCTTTATGGTCGATCTATGGTCTATAGTAGCAATGACGTAAGATTTCTACCTGTGAATCTAATTCTTCGTGAAACGTCCAGCTTTCCGTGTAACAAAAAGAATGTTCCTTAGCGCTGTATTTCCCTTGTAAAATACGTTACTTCGTTTCTTGAACGATCCTCAACTTTCGAAGTAGTACGATGAAGTTTATTGTTCATACGAACGTGAATAATTCTTCATTTTAAATTTTTCTACGATCTCTGTCGTCTGTTCAAATTTATTTCATTACAAAGAAAAATTGTTCTAATAATTCTATTATAGTTTCACAAGAACTGTTTACTGTTCAAAATTTCAACCGCATAATTAAACTCTGGAAGATGTTGTATAAGCCGTAACGGCTTTGTCGATGTATTTCAAACGCAATTACATAACATTAGTTGCATTTTTATTCGTAGCATTAATCAAATTCGTTGTGGATTTAGATTCGCAGTTTAATTTCATCATTTTCTAATCAGCGAAAGACTCGCAATCTAGTTGCAGCGTACGTGTTAATTAATCGTTTTCGTAGAAACTCAATTTCTTCGTGAAAATGAAAAACTAACAAAAATTTCAGCAAAATTACAACGTCACGTTGTCAACAGATCGGTTAGAGCGTGCATTGTAAATGAAAAATTCTTGTATCTGGTCGAGCTTACAATCGACGTCGAGCGTTTACGGTACGAGTGAAATTTCCGACTCGATTCCCAGGCAGGTGGTTTCTTCTCCCGAAGTGAAGCGTCGTTGTAGGATCTCGTCGAGGCACCGTAATTCCCGCCAGAAAAATCGTCCAGGTAGATCGCCGCCATTATCCCCACCTCTCTCGTTCCCAGTCTCCCACAAAGGACACGTTCCCGTGGAGGGGGATAGTGGGATTCGTTCTCATTGGCGGAAAAAAGATAGCGTTCCTCGTTGGAATCACGAAGGAGAGGGATTCTCCTTCCATCTAAGAGAGCTGACCAGATTTCTTCAAAGGGTACGATTTCAGTTTTCAAGGACCCAGACTCCATTATCATCCTGATGCGCGCGTGCGCTGTCTCTCTTTCTCTCTCTCCGAAGAATATTTTCGAGCTCGAAATGTTTCCCTCCGTCGCGTGCTTTTCCACGATCCTCGAGTTATTTGAAAAATCCGCGGCAGTTCGCGGGATCAATTATTCTCCGATATTCCCGCAAAAGATCGTTATATGTGTTCGAGTATCCCGATGGCGTCGAGTCGACGACGCCACGGACTGTCTGTCAGCGCGTCACGCGGATTCGGAGTGTATCGAAGTGGTTCGCCGGTTAGTTGTGTATTTATATGTAGTTCGCTTTCGTTCACTTTCGTCCGGGAATTGTGATATTATACATCGTCTTCGATTTCTCAGAGAATCGTTGGTGCGCGGCGGCATGTTGTAACTGGGGGGAAGTTGTGCGAGCCAGTGCATTACATCTTGAAACGGTCGACCGGAGCGTCGGCCATCATGGAATCCGATTTGTGTGAATTTCATACTCGAAAGTCATTCCGCCAATCGTACAACGCCTCGCGTCACGGCGGCGACCTGTTGCTGTTGCTACTGTTCGCTAACCGCCACTGTTCGCGTTTCTTTTCACGTTTTCGGCTCGGCTCCGCTCGGCACCGTAGAAACTATTGTCGTTTAGACCCCGTCTCGTGTCAAACGATCAAGCTCGAAGGAACGGGACATACACCACGCTTCGGGTAAATCTTTTCTTTTCCTACAATCGCGCGAACCATAGTTTCTCTCAATCATGAAACGATAGAAATACTCTCGCGCATCCGGAGAATTTATGGATAACCCGGCGCGCTATCTTTTTGTGCACATGTTTGCACGCGGGCTAGTGTGCGCGCGAGAGAGACAGAGATAGAGGGAGGGAGAGAGAGAGAAAGAGAAAAGAGAGAAAGAAGTTCGTAATTCCGCGTGTGTGTATATGTGTACGTGTGCGTGGACGCGCGCGAGTGCGAATGTCGTCGACCGTTCTGTTGAGTCCTGAGCGCGTCGCGTCGCTACAACCTGTTGCTTCGATCGTGTCACATGTTGCTGGTTCTCTTTCTCGTGATTTCTCACGCTAACTCTGTACCTTCGTTGACCGAATAATAACTCGGAAGGTAGTACACGAGATCGTCTCTCGAACACGAGATTTTTCTGCATCGTCTTCCCGACTGATAATACCTATTTTTTTCATACAGACGCGTATATACCAGAACAGAGCATGTATACATGTCTGACTGTGGGTAATGTGCGTACACGATTCTCTTAAGATCACATACGCGCGCGCGCGCGCATAATCTGTTTTCTTGATATTGGGTATTTAGCGCGGGTTGAATTTTTTCTACTAAAAAATCTCCTCAGAAAAGCGATGAAAAAATTTCGTTAAATGACTGTACATACAGTCTGTCACAAAAATCTACATACGCTTGCCTTTCGTGTATACGAGGTATGCTAACAAAGGCTTCGAGCGTTTTATGGCCATCGATTAGTCGAAACAAATCAAATTCGAAACATTTTACGGCGTTTCAACGAGAACAGGAATATAAAATAGTTTGTGGAAAGTTGCCACAGATTTGATCAATTATTACACCTGGTTTACAGTAAATTTCGAAATTAAGAGAACCGTCACCGTTCCCAGAGTTCGTTTCATTTGAAATAAACAAGTTATCCAACGTGCATCATTTTAGTTGTCTCTTATTAAATATGTGAAATTCAATAGGCATGTGTAAACTTCTGCAATCGATTCGGTTCTCAAGCAATTTTTTGCCGCGTTGCCTGTGGTTCGCTATAATTTATGAATCAGGTACGTTCCAGGCACTATCTCGCGTTCCACGAAATACACGATAATGAGACGATTAAATATGGTCGCTTGGTATACGCGAGATTCACGGCTGGTTGCATGTTCGTTGGAATCGCGCCGCACGGATACGAATCTATAATACAACCGTTGAATTTCTCGAGCTTTACTCGGTTGGGAAGATCGGTTCCTTAGGGAGTCGCTTGCGTCTACTAATTAAGTGCAATTGGCCAACAACGACGTACGCTCCCTCTCTTCTTTCTCTCCGCATTGGCTCGAACCTATGGTACTCTTCATTGATTTTGCACGCGTCGTGCGAAAAATTTGAAAGGCTCTCTTCTTCGAGGGGAGAGAAGAAAGGAAGGATCGATATATCGACGCTCGAACACCAATTCGAAATCTCCAACGGATTATTTCCGTGGTCGGTCGGTTACAACTGTATCTGGTAAAAGCTTCGCGTTATTTCCCACGGTATCTTTGTTGAGAACAGTGGGGCGAAAGATTGCCAGGGGCGGTTAGTTCGCGGAGAGAGGGATAGAAGGAGAAATAGTCTCTTCTCGGTGTGTTATTCGTCGGGCACGATCGGGGTGGGGAGGGGGGAGGGCAGAGAGCTAGCCTCGCGGTGATCGACCCAAAGTTTTACATGATCTGGTACAGCAAGTATCGTTCGAATGAATTTCCCCGACACTTCTGGTCGTCCCTTCGAACGAGACTTATGTAACGCGCGATTCCGTGAGTGTAATTGCTCGATACTTTTCTTTCGCTTGTCCTTCCAATCCGAAGTCCTTCAATTCAAACCATTCGTTTCTTTTCTCTTGTTTCCCGTTCAAACGAAAATATTTCGATTTTATTGCCTCTCAGGTTCTTCGGTTTACAAATAATTCCAACTAAGGTTGAAGAGTCTGAGAAACATTAAAAATGAAAATATTTTACTTCTGACAAAAAACGAGGAGAAAGAAATGTGAACGCGCAGGAGTTGATAGACTTGCTGGGAATATTCGGACACCTTTTTATTCGAATTTAATGGTATTGAACGCGAATTACAAGAAATGGTCTGAACTTGATTGAAATAATACGTAATAAAGGCGAGCGGCAAGATCGGTCAGGTTAACAACAGTTAACCCTCTTTATTACGATGAACTCCTGAACGCAAGCCACTGTGACTATTTATATTTCTCCGCCGTGGCGGTATCGGTTCAAAATCTTCCCTTGCGTTCGTTTGTTCGAGCCATTTGCCTTTCGAAGATTACCAACAGTCGGTGGTAATAGGTAACCGGCAAGGAGGAAAGAGCAGGATGCAAAACGTACCTGGATTTGCTGAATGAGTGAAGGTCTAGTGCACAGATGATCGAGTTGTGACTAGATCCACACTCATTAAGCACGTTCAGGCCCATACATCGCAACCTTACCGACGATATTCCACAGAAAAAAGAGTTGTTCACGCATATTATGCAAAATTGTACAGACCGAGCACGATGCAAAACAGATGATTCCATAGACGAGTATGAATGTGGTGCACGTTGAATTCCATTTCGTGACTAGATTCCTACTCGTCTACGGTGGTCCGTTTTTCTCTCGGGATTATGTACACGAAAATTATGATTGACCTTTCATTTTCAGTGACATAGTTCTACGATCTTTCGGCGGCGTGTATCTCATTTCGTGTCTTCTCTTTTTCCTTTCAAGCAAATTAAAAGAGCAAGAAGTCCGACACTGGAAGCAGGGAACGATAGTAAATTACGAGCAGTAACCCAAACTTTTTCACCATCGACGTACACTGCCAAAGCGTAAGCAAATATAACATCGAAGAAATAGATTTCATGATTCAATCTTTGATAAACCAGTTCAGATCTTTGCGTAAAACAACATTTTTTGATTTCTTTTCTTAACATAAAATCCGCAGTCTATCGCGCGGTTCGACCGAATATGTAACGGCATTAACGTGTGATCGAATTGATCGTAATAATGTTGTAGGAACGTGCCCAACCGTGCTCCGAGTATCAACGCCAGAGGCGGAGTTCTCCTGCACTTTGGCCGAAACGTGGAGGCTTGGAAGAACCAGAACGAGCACGATATATCGATCGGTAAAGCCGATAATCCCCATGTGCCGAAAGATGTGACTTACATGTACGAAATGTTGTCGAAACAAGGGGCCACGCTTAGCGCCAGTTGTGAAAGTTTCGGCGGCCGACTCTGCCACCTTTGGAACGAGATGGAGCCTGCTAATTCAATCGTGCGTTGCGTGAGAAACGTGATGTGCGTGAGCCAAGTAGCGTTTAGAACATGGGGCAGAATATCGACCTCGATCGATGAATCAGGCGGGAGGAAGATCGTTTTGTTGGAAGGTTGCACATCGAAACTCGGCAACAATGCGCCTGTTATCCGGTTGGATCTCGGCTGGACCAAGCACTATTCAGTTTTTCCGGGGCAAATAGTCGTGGTGGAGGGCACCAACACGACAGGGAACGCTCTGTTGGTGAAACAATTGTTCGTCAAGGGTTACGCACCGCTCGCCGAACCGCCGAACTTAACGGAAGACCTGAAAGTATACGTTGCGGCTGGACCGTTCACACCCGCCGACAATTTGAACTATCAACCCCTGTGGGACCTGATGGAACGCGTCAAGGAAGACGAACCAGATGTTTTAATACTGATCGGACCTTTCATCGACTACACGCACTCCGAAATTAAGAAATGCACCATGATGGACACTTTCCACGATTTTTTCGACAAAATTTTATCGAGAGTTATGCAATGCTTGCAAGGGTACAGGATTTGTTATTAACCTCGCAATGGCACACTGGAGACTCTCGGACAGAATTTTATAGTCTTGAATTACACATATGCCTAGAAGTATTATAGGGAACTTTTGCAGAATTTGTAGGAAGATCCTACATTTTGTAGTCCGAGAAAATAGCGTGCCTTTGTTAGGGTGAATATCGTGCTAGTACTTTCCAATTTCTGATTGCCATTCATTTTTACAATGTAGGAAACGCACGCGGGTCGTTGTTGTATCCTCTAACCGTGACATTCATCATGATCCGGTTTACCCGACGCCAGAGTTTACTATTTATACGAATAAAATTGGATCGAATGCTACGAATCTGTGCTCGATGCCGGATCCGTGTATAATAAATGTGGACGGTCTGCATATAGGGGTGACTTCTGTCGATATTGTCAGGCATTTGGGACAGCAGGAAGTATCGTAAGTTGAACGGAATGTTTGGGTCGCAAGAATTGCATCATCGATCGAAAATTTAATCGTTAATTCTATTAAGGGGGTAGACTCGGTCTAGGATTGCAAAAGATAAATCTAGGTCGCAACCGCCTTCAAAAGTTCTACGTTTACGTTTCCGAGGCGTAATTTGCATTGTTCGGCAGCATGTAGCTGTCGCAGCTTTATGAAAATAGCTACGTGTATGCGCAGCTTCATACTTCCGAAAAATTACGCCTCGTAAAAATAGGATTTTTGAGGGCGATTGCGGTCTAGATTGATCTTTTGTCTAGCGCTTTTGAGTACTCATCCCGCACCCCTGCAATCCTGGAAACGAAAGTCTACCTTCTTTAGTATACTTTAAGTTTGGTCTGAGCAATGCGACTAGAAGTTTAATACAGTATCTTTTTTAGAAACATCTCTGGCATGGATCGATTGGGTCGTTTAGCAGACCACGTGTTGTCTCAATCAACATTCTACCCTTTGTATCCACCTTTTGCTGGTTTGAACCTTGACACAACACTTTGGAAAAAATATGGTTTCTTCGAACAACAACCGCATATCATGATTTTACCCTCTGACATTAAATACTATTGCAAAGCAGTGAACGAATGTCTTGTTTTAAATCCGGAACGATTGCAAAAATATGTATACGCGAAACTGTGCGTACGACCGAACACCGACGGAAAATGGAATCCGAACAATGTATCCTGCGAGATCGCAAAAGTTTGAGAACTGATCGTTTTTATTTAGAATATAAAATTTACCTCTTTTACACAGTACAAAAAGTTTATTCTTATGCGGTTTTGCTCAGATTTGGAGTGCAGTTAATAAAGAGAATACTTGGTAGTCGATAGTTTCTGATTTTCCGTAATTTTATCATGCTTTTCTTTATTTATTTAATAACTTGAACGTTGCCCCGAAGGCTTTCGATCACTGCGACGGTGATGGAATTACGTTGTTTTTCCGTTAGAGGTTAGCACCGGATATACTGGTGGGAATGTGATTTTTGTCTGGTTTCGTAAACGTGTGATGGCGCCACACGCACCACAATCAGAATCATCGAGTTTTCTGCTTCTAGTGACTTGTGGAGTCGGCCATTGCTACAATATTTTTCTTGTGTTCAAAAATATATAAACGTCGATGGAGATACGTGCACGATTACCGATTTCAAAGTGAGTTGTACAATCAGTTCTTTGTATTTGCTTATCTGTTCCATGGTGTGGTTCCTTGGGGAAGGTAGGTATACAGGCATCGAGGATCTGCCAAATTTTGTTCCGCCATTTTTGTTACGAATTCGTTTACATGTCGCTGTGTATATCGCAGTTTTTGTTGCCGTTTTTTTAATGTCGTGGTTCATTTGCAAATATTTCCTCTAATCTCATCGCCATGTTCTCGAGACTCGAGTAACATCCTATATTCCCTGATTTCGGAGTTAGGTGCGCGGGTTTCACAACAAGGCTGCTATGGCCTTGATTTTTTTCGACCAAAAAAACGTGAGTTATGAAATCGAATGTGCGACGATAAACGAGAGTTCGAGGCTTTATTCTTATTCAATATCTCGCAATTTGTCGACTGATATATCAATAATTGAACGCACAATAAACTATGCGAACAGGTCCAAATATCCATTCCGTTTTTGAAAATACGTCGAATACATATATCGAAAGATTAGGATCTATTTTGACTCCAAAACATGTGGTTCGTGACGTGCGTTTACATATTGACATACATACTACACTACAAGCTACTATGTTCATGAATAAATGCTTCCAGGCTTCAATTTCGTCGTTTTCTGTAACAGTACAAGTCTACCACATATTGTTAAGTTAACGCCAGTGTTTTTCAATTTAATTCAACTAACTTGAGAATCTGCGATGCCAATGACTTTCATGTGGTTGTTGTTTAAATGTTTATTCCAATATTTTACATTGTATTTAAATGAATGCAATATATTCTTACAATTACTTCCGACTATACCGACCGATGTAACGAGTAACGAGCGAATTTCTCTATTACCGACCATTTGCCTACTCATTTTGGAGGATCCCTTCAATTCAACATAATCAATTAATTTACACTAGGCGTATGAGTATTCTGATTATATAAGTCCGAAATATAAAAAATGAGAAAATCGATTGTTTCTAGTAGCTCATAATAAAATATACAACATTCTGTGTCTCAGTCTACTTCATATTGTATTGGGTGTTCATTAAAATTCAGTAGTAACATTCTTCCAGCAAATATCTTATAATTATACGAGCATCAAAATGTTTACAAGCGAAACATTACTTAGAAACATGACATTATATAGGTATGTATTTCTTATTTCGACATTGGAGACTTTCGATAGTGTACGAAAGCTTCTTTAGCGAAATATGACAACCTTCCGAGCACATTCTACAAGTCACAGATAGGCATATCGATCCGTTTAGTTTGTAATCTACCTGCATCGACTCTAGTTGTAGTTTTACCGGACGTTTCAGTGTCATAAGCTTCTTATTAACGTTTCCTTCTTTTTCCAACGAATATTACCTGTTAGGAAGTAAATCGCACAGCGACGAGCAAATTACTTTAAGAAATAGATAAACAGGCTTGCAAAAGTCTTATGCAAATATCTTCTCTGATTGCCCGGCTCGTTTCCCGTATCGAATGTATCAGGAAATGTCGAAAATACGCAACACAGAGTTGCGTAATGATTCTCGCAACGGATAATCCATTCGAAAACATTCGTCAGACAATAGGTGCGCGATCGTGGTGTTGTATACTTACGTTCGCGTACTGAATTCGTGGGAGATATACGTTTCGCTCGATTCCGCGTTCACGTTTCTCAAATCAACGCAATTTCGCCACGGAGAGCCTGTTGCTTTAATTACGCGCTTCGTTTTTCCGTTCGCTTCGACAGTCGTCCTACCCCTTCACAATTTTTTTTTTCAGTTTCTCATTCGTTAGGCGTTAAACACGGTCCGCGCAAATTTTCCGTATTTCCTTTAGCATCCGATGTTGACAGCCGTCGCAGACATTCGATTAGACTAATCAAATAGACTGTTTGATTTTCCGCTTAGCATCGTAGCTATAGTCGGTAATAACTTTCGATTAAATAACTCTCGTCTGTATCGGCGGATTTCGCTTCTCGACGGTACGGAGAAATGGGATTGTCGCAACTGTTCTGCCAGTTTTTAGAATGGTTGAATTAACCCGACCGCCATTCTCGTTTCTCGTTTCTTGCCGGGTCCCGGTATAACGAGATCCACTTTTCTCAATTTTTCTCGTATAATTTTTTATTCGAAAAATCCGTGGAAGATAGTAAAATATCATATACATATAATAACATGTAAGTATATTGTTGATTGTTTTATGCCCCATTGTCGCTGTAGAAAAATGACAATCGACAACAATTACGTTAACCGGTTAAAGCAGAGGCCCGATGAGAGGGAGTCTAGTTGTATACATATGTATGTGTTAATATTTTTCTCCGAACTATTCTGTCCACACAAGTCTCTTCAGGATCGGCTTCTGCAAGTTGAATATGTTCCTTGTTCCTTCGCGAGCAGAGCGTGGTGCTGCTCCCGCAGACGAAAAGTTCGGTGTCTACGCCGGTGGGCTGTTTTGGGCGTGCGACGGCTGTGTGCAAAAACTGCGGCAGTCAAGTTCAAGGCCACCGGTCCCCTCCTCCTCCTCCTCCTCCTGCCGTCGGCCGACTAGCCGCCGCCTCCAGAACCTCCGCCGCCACCGCCTCCTCCCTCATCACCCTCTCTCTCCCTCCCAGCCCCTCCTTCCTTCGTCGTTTCACCAGCACAGCCACCGCCCCCGTCTCTCACACCCACGTAGCCTACCATCCTGATATATCTACACGTAGCACGCATAACGCCAGTAACGTATCAACGCAAACCCGGCCGCCGGACAGCCGAGTTCCGAGACGAAAGGGAAAGGGAAAGTGTTTTCGGGCTCGATCGATTCACGCACCTGCCTTTGAAAATTTCTCGCACCTACGTTCAACTCTGCTCCCGGTACATACAATAATTATGTGCCCGCCACGCGATAGCATACTCGATGGTCGCTATTGATTGATACCGCTTTAAAAAAAAAGAACGAAGAAAGGGAAAGCAAACGGTTTCAAGGTGACTCGATATACATATGTACGCTCCAGAGTTAATGTCCGATTTGCCGGGTGACGTTCGCGACCGATATCTTCTAATTATCTGTGCGGGAGGAGGGGGGGGGGGGATGGTAACAGCTGTGCTCAGATTAGAGTGACCAATGATTTCACTGTTTTGAGTAGGCTTTGCGATCCGTTACCGATATTTCGGTAACGTGGCGGGCGGTCGCCTGTGTGCTCTCGCTTGATAGCGATCAGCTGATACACAGAGCTGTCTGCGGTTCGGAAGGCTACGATGAAGTGGGTGGGTTCAGACCCGTGTTTTCCATGCAACAATGAACAAGTATAGGTTAAAGTAATCAAGTCGTCGTAGATTATAAAACTAGCAGGTCAAGATGTATTTCTACGATTTTTCTAAGATAGGATATCAAAGTTTTTATCGTTTATATTTAGCCATTTGGATAAACGAAGGCACGCGATAGATAAAGATTTGTTTATACAAGAAATCGTAATAGGACAAGGGGTTAAAGTCACACTTGAAATCAGCTAGCTCAGTTTCTCGGATTGGAGCAGCCGAGGGTAGTTTTACAAAGACAGTTTCTCATTCCGGCAAATAAATAATTCAGAATCAGATTCTACGACGTTAAAAACCCGCGAAACCATTCTGTTTCTAATGAATAATGTGTAATTAACAAAGACACGAATTTCGACCGTCTTTTTTTACGATTGTGGCCCACAATGCGTCGGTTCCGTGCTCGCGATGAAATAATTAGCAGGGTAAAGGCGCGTTTCGCGGATTCGTGGCAGTCGGTGTTAAGATCGGCTCGACTCGGCTCGCGTATTACCGTATCCTCGTCGTATCGGCCGTCAGTCGCGTACGGCTCGTCGCACCGTGAACGTCGTGTGCCAGGAGGTGGTGTGTACGTGCATATGTGTGCGCGCCCGCGCGTGCCTGCCTGTTCGTGCTCGGAGTTCACCGTACAGGGTTTTTCGTGAATCGTTTATGCTTTTCCCTTGTGGACAAAGTGCGGGAAAGAACGCGACAGTGTGTCCCCGTTCGTGTCAGTGAGAAATCGAACCATACCGATTACCATGGATGCCTGGATGTACGATGTGGTAAGTGGCCCCGTCGTCACATAACCTCTCTTCCCGTGTTCGATCTCGTGGCTTTGTTTACGTGCTGCGCGCGCGTTCTCAGACCGCTGCCGTGCCCGCGATCACAACGTTAATCGAATTTCCGTCCGGAATCGTTACCGTTTCCAACGGTAATGTTCGTTAGATCGACAAAAAATCGCTTATTCGTTTCTTCTCGTTAGAAAAAAACCGAATTTGTTTCCCGAGGAACAACTCGTCCTTCGATTTGACACGAACACGTAGTTTCGAATCGTAACGACTCTGGAAGTTTGTTTTTGAAGTTGTTTATTCTCGGCCATGAACAAAATATTACACAGAACGTTATTGACACGCTCCCTTTGCTAGCACTGTTCGTCGTTAAATATTTCATCGAATGCAACTTATCCTTTACCTGACAATTGATTTTATTAGGGGATTTTATTAGAAAATTCGAGTACTCAGATATCTGAGTATAAACCGGGACAAATATCCGAACTGACCCGAACCCGATTTTAGGATCATTTAGGACCATTTTGCGAAATAATTTACCTTGAGTATCTGAACGGTTCTCCGCACGTACATAGCAGTTTCAAATGCACCTGTGCGGTTATGTTCGGGATCGTTTGTTTTTCGATCGCGCCGGAATACGTATTATCTTTGCTCGCGCATCGTCACTCTGCGTTAGCGACAACTCGGTTGTAACGTGTTACGACGTGTCTGTTAGGTAACTTATCCCGCGACTCGCCGATCGTTTTTCCAAACCTGTCCGTTTTGAACCTGTTAACCGTTCAATACGCGTTCGGTGCCGCATAAAAGCGAACGAAAATAATCGGACAGTGTTGTTACATATTTTACGATAAACTGCACACGACACACGGTATAATCGATGCTCTTCAACGATTACTGGCGCGGCAGTACTATCAATGTTCTCGATAACTGTGCATAGTCTACTCCATTTGAAATTATCTACATCGCCTTCAAGCAGGTAATATCATACTTGTAAATTTTTTGAAACGGTTATATCTCCGATTATATATTCCGAAAATATTTTGAAAAAATTCTATATGGTAGCCGCGGAACGTCGCACGGTGTGAGATGTCAGCAAGCTAGCTTTACCGAATTAATAATGTCGCAGTTTTCGGACATTTTGAATCCAATGATACTTATTCGCTGCGCTAATGGGACGGTACTATCGAACACAGTTTCAAAAATGAAAAAATAAATAATATAAATAAGTTAAACAATGAATCAGAGTTATTTCTTGGTTTCCAATAATTTTTTTCCTTATAATTCTAATACATATTTATTAGTTCTTGAAAGATAATTACTATAATGTCTGCGGTTGTCAGGAAAAAATTTGGGATTATGCATCAATTGAACTTTACGGTATAGGATTCACGTATTTACCAGAAAAAAATCATGAAAATAAATTCGAAAAGCTCAAAAACATAATGCAATTTAACCGATGTCCGAAGATTAGGATTAGTGATGAGAACTTTAAATGGCAATCTTGAAAGTAAAAGTATGTGACATGCGATGTTCTTCCTGACAACCACAGATATAATGTAGACATTTAACGTACAGTAAGTAATAATTTTTTGCCTGTAAGAGAACATTCGATTTTTGAATAACTTAAAGATTCCTGAATTCACACACTGTGCGTAACGGATACGAATGTGTTCGATACATATATAAATTACAGCTTGAAATCGCCAGTTATTCCTCAGGAGCTGAAATATTGAACGACCACGGTAGAACGCGAATGCCGAGATGAAAAACTTGTTTGTTTTGATGAATGTCAGTTACCTAAACGGACGACTCGCGTCGAGCAGCAGCTTTTAGAAATACCTTTTTTCAATCGTTCCGAACATACGATCGTTTATTGGTGTATTTGCTTATTTCGCGGTATAACTGTAACTAAAATATAGGGTAAAATATAAGACCGATATTTTATTAAAGTATTTATAACGATATTTGTGTAGACCATACATTTATTTAGAGTAGAGAAAAATTATAAGGTCCGCGGCATTCGAAGTTACCTGTACTTTAAAATGCGGCAATTTTTAATTATTTGAGAATTCGATTTTTGAAATTTTTGGACACTGCGCGTCGGTTTCCGCGATAAGCGTCGACTCCACTTGAAACCGGAGCGGCGTGCTTCGCGGTGATTAAGATTCCGTTTAATGAATGCGTAACTGCCGCGAAGATGACTATCTATGCTCCGTTTATAATAATTCCAATTGTCTCGTGACAATTGACTTTTGCACGCGTCGACGATAACGGCCATGTTAATAATTTAGCGGCTATTCGAGCTTTCTCTTCAAAGATTCAGCGTGAATAGGACGACTTCGTTTTAGGGAATTCGTTGTACAAAAATCACTCGAAAATGTCATTCTCAAGACAATGAAATTTGAGTAGCTGTCGAGTAGACGCGGACTTTGCTATATCCTGATTGAATATAGATAACGTAATCGGGGTTATTATAAATGCTAAAATAAAATGAGAAAACAGTGTTTCCTTCGTTCAAGGCCGTATTCGACCCGGTGTAAATATTGGTTTTCTTGTCAACATTATAATTTTCTCGTGAAATATTTTCCGTCTTACCTGAATATTGTACTCACCTCTGTTCCATGATAATAGTAGCAGTTGATGAATTTAATTTGTCCGATAATAATATTTTTGATAATAATGATTAAAAAACTAGATTACGTAATATGGGGAAATCTCTGCTATGTCAATGAAATCATGCGCCTCGATTTTTTGCCCTTATACGAGCATATTTTGAGCTGCACAAAGGTTCATTTGATAGAGGAAGGTTCATCGCGGCGCGCTCTGCTGATCACATCAGTCAAAAAAGTCTCTTTGAGACAGAGAAAAATGCATTGAAATCTGCGGTTATTTTTCTCGATTTTTTCTCTACTTTGGGCACTCATATTATTAGATATAAACATAATCTCGCTAAATCAATAGCAGAGCGCGCCGCATTTAACCTTCCTCTATAGAATAAGCCCTCGCCAAGCTCCAAAATTTGCTCAAATAAGGACAAAAAATCGTTGTAGGGCATAGTTCCCCCTTAAATCTAAATGAATTGGAAGTTACCCGTATTAGACATACAGTGAGATGCAAATTAAATTATATAAATAATATGAAAAGTTATATAAATAATATAAATTATATGAATTTTACGAATTGTGTGTGTGTGTGTGTGTTCGAATGTATTCGAGTTATTATGATATCGAACCGTCGTTGCACCCTGAGAAATGCCGAGATTATGCAAAATGAAATTTTTCTTTAACGTGCCGGGGGTTTTTTGAAGTGGGATTACAATGTCTATTCATTAGCTATTCGTGCGCGAGTGAGCGAGAATCGTGTAACGACGTAAGCCCATAACTTGCGTGCATGGTGTCTGGCCGGTTGAGCGCGTTAAAGCGCTTTGACACGCACCTACACCCACGCGACACTGCTCTTACACAATTCCACGTGCGTAAGTCCTCCTCGTGGAAGAACGGCGGAACCGCGAATGTTTCAGCGACGCGTGCATCAAAGTGCACCGGAGACGACCCTTATTCTGCACGCTCTTGAAATCAGCCGGTGTCAATGTCAGAGTCAAATTGTACCGTACGACGTCGTATACACGAAACAAATTTTTCAAAATTATTCGCTCATCTCTACGGCGACCATATTCTCTCGGAGAAATCAGGAATCGCGTTAGGGTTTGACAGGATTTGACAAATGTTCTTGAAAGTTGTCGAACAGATTTCTGACTCCATTTTCAAAAAATTTGTAGACTTCCGAGCGTAAACTTCTGCGTTAGTTTCTAATCTTTTGATATCAAAGGTTATTGCTCGACCCAATCTTGGTTTATCAGCAAGTGAAGAAAATCCCGTTTCGAAATTTGGGTATCATCTTCACGAGTTCTAGCGCTTGAATCATGTTCTTCCTACATTTCGCAGACATTTTAAACGGTGTCTGCAACTGTGTAGCCTTTTTTCATTGATAGAGCACGCGATGCCAAATTGAATCTCGTCAACACCCTCTTTTTGATGTTCTTATTCAATTGGAAGTAAAATAACAATGCAAAAGGTTCTTAGACGATCGAGTAGTCTGAAAAATTTGAAAATGGCCGGGGAATGTGGCCAGACCTTGCAGCTCCGAGTTTTAGAATTTGAAGAAGTGGCTGTTCGTGGAATTCGCGAGCAAAATTTCGCACAGGATGGAGCGAGATACATGGAAATGGGAACTAGACGGAGGCGACGGAACCGGGTAGCTTTGACACTGCAACGGAAATAAAATGCCGGATTCCGGTGGGGAGGATTCGCTAGCAGTCGAGGAGAGCGAGACCGTTGAGAAAGCTGATGAACACGAAAACGAAAAAGAAAGAAAGAGAGAGAGAGAGAGAGATGGAAAAAAAAGAAGAGGAAAGAGAATATTCGTCGCGTGGATGCGTCAGCCGATATTTTCGGACCCTTTTGACTTACCTTGAGTTAGAGAAGCTTTCAAATCGCTCGGAGTCGAAGACTCGACCTCCGTTCAACCACGGACACTTGGGGCCTTTATGGATTCCCATTCGCGATGGCGGAGATGGATTTATTTTCGCGACGAACGCGCTTCACTTTCGTGCTATTTTAACCGGCAGGAACGCCGGGATCCTTTCGCTGAACCGTTGCGAATATCTCGGGCACAATGCTCGGCTTTTGCACAGGGTGTCTTTAAACAATTGATACATTGCATTTCTAAAGAATCACTTTAAGGATGAAAATAATTCTCTATTTATTCGCTGCTCCTCACGATCGATGCAGAACATCTTTATTTTATTTTTATGATATCTTTTTATCACAAATCTGACACGATAGTAGGGGTAAAAGGTCTCGGCGTTCTTTTATCAATTTTTAACTAAGCTTTCACTTGTTTGACCATGCCATTTGTTTGCCCGAGAAGTATTTCGGGACAAGCCACTATTATAAGAGAAAGTTAGGGGAGGCAGCGATGTGGAAGAACTCCAAAAAGGTCTAAAGATAGTGTAGGATCCTAACTAGCCGAGGCTCGCGATCCTGATCATCGGAAGCGTACGAAAATTGAGCAGGCTCTCGCGAGACTGAGAATTTGAGTGAAAGAATAGAATATAATAGAATGGAAGGGTCGTAGCCTCTGCGAAAGATCATCCCCTAAATAAACGGAGTCTCGAATTTGTTTTCTTCTTTTAAGTAGTTTCTGGGTGGGCGATCCTTCGTTTTTGAATGACGGAGTAACGCCGCTGATCGGCTTCTTATCAATGATGAGCACGGTGGGGGCGAAGCGTAAACGAACGTTGATGATTGGCCGAAGCTCACTGGTGCGCAGACTGATTTTGCGTTGAACGCTCATTGGTTAATCGTCGGCTTTCGGAAGTTTGAGGCTGCGAGACACGTTGGTGACGTCACCTGAGAGAGCCGGACCAGCCCTAACCTTGGACAATGCACGAAACGAGCAATAATCTCTTACGTGCCGTTTCCTTTATTCCCAGCGACTTCGTGCTCCGAAAGAAGTAAATATCCTGCGTCAGAGAACGAAACGGAAAGCGAATATTATTTTTGCCTCGATCCACTACTACGTATTTCCGTTCAGTTTTTCCCCGTTACGTTCACCTCGGTTATCTTCGGTCCTCGGCCAAAATACTTTCCTCCAAGTGGCCGAAAACAGGGTATTTTTAATTTTGATCACGAGAGCTTTATCTGCAAAATTCAATATACAAAAATTACAAGAAATTTCTTTTCGGTGTCGAGACGAATTCAACGACCTTCTACATATACCTTGAGCATTAATTAAAATCAATTGCAAAATTTGTACCGAACAAACAGACGGACAAACAAACAGACAGACGAGAAAGCGAGCTAATAAAAACGTGGTAAAATGACGCTGAAATAATTTTGGCCGAAAAAACGGATTTCCAGCTCAGCACGTGAGTCACGGCATTACCATACATACCGGCTCTCGTTTTTTATTGGATAAACTCGCTGTAAAAGCGGGTGAACATAGTCGTTACCGAAGCTACCTGGCCTTGACCGCGACCCAGGGTCTTCATCCTCGAGGAATCGATTCCGTTCTCTGAACTTCTAATTTTGTAACCTCCCACGCGTGTGCCCGTGCAATATTTCAACTTCGCGATCATCGTGATAATTCAGCGTCGCGACGACCGGACCGCACAATCGACTTGTTGCCAATGCGTGTGCGTGTGGCGTCTCGCGTAACCAGCTTCTCTCCTCCCCCGTTTTTATCGGGAATCAGTCTCCGCGGAGGAAGTAAACACACGTTGTAACGCGCAAGAAAATACGATGTCGGGTGTTCGGTTCTCGATACCGGTCTTTGATTTCGCGTTCCCACTCGCCCGTTATCAGGACTCGATTGCGTAACGCGAGCCCAGAATCAACGAAAGTATCGGCCGGCTTGAAATCTAGACGTACCACGATTCAAAAGTTCATTCTTCGGCCGACCCTTCGCGCTCTTCAATTTTATTAGCACGTTCAATGATCACGCCATTCCTTATCTAACTTTAGAACGCAATTTTTATTGCAATTGATTCGATCGAACCGATCGCTGTTTGAGTTTGTCGAATCCGAAAGGATTAAAAAAGCAATCGCAATGATAAATTGGAGCAACTCCATTTTTTAGTGAAACTGTACTCTGAAGTTCCACATATTTGTGTACAGGGTGAGTCTCCTAACGTGACGATCTCAAATACCTTGTAAGTTTCAAATAAATCTTGAGAAGGATCCAAATTAGGATCGACACGTTGCTTTTGTTTGATGATTAGCAAAATTGCTTCATAATTAGTAATAAATAAATAGACTGCGGATTTTTATGCAAAATAAAATTTTTCTAAGTCACTTGTAAGAAATGGAAGCTAGATAACAATGTATTTCATCTTTCAATAATCTTCACAAGTCGAAAATAATATAACAACATTCTCAAATCGATCTAATGCATTTACAATTTTGTTTTTTTCCCATTCATTTTTACCACAAATGCATAAAATCCGCAGTCTAGTAATAAACGATCGAACCGTTGCTTCGAAAGCATTTAACATTTATTAACTCGTAAGTTATTTGTTGTACAAAAGAAATGTTCAAAGAAATGCTGCGTGGTTCCTATGGGGACATACAGTGCTGCGATATGATTTTTGTTACTTCGATTTTGTATCGAGATATGGAGCAGTCACAGTTTATTAAATTAAATGCCCAATATTTTTGATCGAATTCGGATGAAGCACAAAATTCTGCGTAAAAAGAGTATTGACCTTCGCGTATCGTAAAGCTAATAGTTAACGAGATATTATCGAAATAATTTTCCATGTGTACTTATTCAAATTGAGGGTATCAGTTCCAGCACCTACTAGTTTCCAGGTAATAGCTATTATACATCTGGGAAATTATATCGATCATATCTCGCTAACTATTAGATTTATGGTATATGAAGGTCAATACTTTTTTACGCAGAGTTTCGTGCTTCCTCCGAGTTTAATCAAAAATATTAGGCATTCTATTTAATAAACTGAAGGCGACCTATATCTTGATAAAAAATCGGAGTAACAAAACCATGCAACAATTGGTTGAGCATTTTTTTTTTTTGCACAACAAATAACTTACGAGTTATTTGAGATCGTCACGTTACGAGACTCACCCTGTATATCTTCAATTATTTTGGAGTAAGAATTAAGCAATTTTTATTTTTACGTTTGAGCGGTTCGGTAAACCGAGTCAGAACGGACCCGGGCATCGGGGAGGGTTAAAAGCGCGGAACGGTTGATGTTTACGCAATTTCGGTTGCACACGCTGCTTTTGCCGCGTGTGTGGACATGTACGACATCGGTTACGACGCGATAGGACAAGCATTCCCCGGTTTACTTGAACACGGGACCGATCAATGCCGGCTTTTTCATCGTGGGCATACGAAGAAAGAGGGAGAGGGAAACGAGTTCAATTTCCAACAAAGACTCGCGATCGCGAGGGGAGCCACCGGTTGAAACGAGGCGAGGCGAGGCGATCCGAGTCGTCCGTTTCTTTTACTTTGACTCACCACTACCGGCCAGCCTTTTTTTCTTGCTTACATAATCGACCTGTTTTAAAAAGAGGTTGGACGAGTCTCGCCGCCGCGCACCTTGAGATTTTCGATGTCGCACGACTCACGGGAATCGCGAGCTTCCGCCGCGGCAGGATCGCATTTCCGTTCGATTCTTTCTTTAACCAAATACCGATGGCGATTTATTCAATGAGTCAACTCCGGAAATCGATGCAATTTGTTTGATGACAGTAAACGTAAATAGTTTATGTTGATTATTTCAATTCATTTCAGTGACTACCCAAATCCCAACAATCAGGAAAGTTCGTGCCTGATTCCTTTTTGTATTTTAATCCGAAAAGTTCTCTTTTTCACCATGTTTCGCCACACGTTTTATTCGTTTCCACAATGCATATACTATATTAATGAATGAAATCGAGGGAGATTTGTGGAGAACTTTTCGGGAGAAGTACCCACTGTTCCACGAGCACTGCAAGCTTTTCATCAGGGGTCAGAAGACACGGTGATAAACGATATCGGTGCTTACGAAATGTTGGGATACTTCTTCGAACAAGACTCGGTCTATACTCGGGAGCCCAAGGAAAAATTTATTTGTTTTTTATTTTATTAACTATGATGCACTTTACCAAAAAATCTGAAAAAATTAGAAGCATTGCTTTCGACAATGTCTCACTACAGAATTTTCAGAAAATTTGTATCTCTGAAACTTCTATGGGAAACATGCATTTTTTACTAATTTTTGGAAAAATTTTCAGTTTATTTCTAATATGTTTGCCTAATCTGAGAAATACACATTAATAATCATCATTAGAACCACGTTCATTCTACAATTCCTCTTGTGGTGGGGATACCGACTCGAAACTTGGTTGGTTTGCTCGAAAGGATCAATTCGCAAGCTCGCAACACGCGCGCTCGGCTGGCGCGGGCGCAGGGTGCGCTGCCGATGGTGGTACTTCCTGTTGTGCAGGTGAAATAATAAGCGCGATCGTCTCGATTGGGTAATTAAGCGCCGTTATCGCGATGGAACTAAAATTACGGGTGCGATCGATATTTGGGTCACGGCCTCCTCTAAAAACGGACAGCCTCCGCCGATCGGTGGGCACACACGCTCTTTTTTCGGGCGTACACGCGCGAGCGCGAAACCATTCGCGAAAACTCGGTTTGAAAGAGCGCGGCGGCCTTGATTTCGAAGACGAATCGCGCACAGAGGTCGCTCGCGCGCCGCTAAATAATACAGCTAACGGTTCCGCGCAACTTTCAAGGCACCGGGATCAAGTTCAATATGCTCCCACAAATCCTAGGCAATTCGAACCCTCTCCTCGTTAAAACAAAGTTCAGCATCGGTCGATTAAACGTTTCGTTACGGGGTAAAAATAACCCCCGAAATCGGAGTTGGTAAACCAATTGTATAAAACGTCTTGGAGAAGGAGCTAAAAGAAAATCAAAACGTAGTTTCGTGTTGATTAAGGATTTCTTTACCGACTATTTTGAAAACGCTTTAAAATTCGAAGTGAATTTGAAAACACTGTAAAAACAGAGGAGGGTAGATGCGAGGGATGATTCCTCAAGACAAAGTGATATCTCAAGTACTTGTCTTTTCCCTTTAGCGAGCCTCCTTATTTCATTTTCCAATAAAATATCGAATTTATAAGATTAACAATACCGACCACCCCAACGGATTTCGCCCTTGGCAAAGGGCTAACTAACTTCGTCAGAGAGAAAAGACCCAGGGGGAAGGCGAGCAGCGCAGAGGTGTGAGAAAGCAATAAAAAGATAAATTAAGAGGAGTATGTAACGAAGCGAATGGAGAGATAGAAGAGAAACCGGGCGAATTCTTAGGCTTCGTGGTCGCGGTTGGTCCCCCAGGATTCACGCTACAGTTCCTCGTGCGGGGACTGTCAAAAGCTGTGCAAGGAGGTAGCCGAGCACCGCCACGATACGGAGTAACCGAACACGAGGAAGCTGAAACGAAAGAAGACGCGAGAACAGACAGAACGAGAGACGGAGAGAAAGAGAAAACTAAAAAAGGGACGTATAGAGATGGAGAGAGAGAGAGCTTATGTGTCTGCTGTGGCCAGAGGGGAGGGTGTACGTTGCGCGCGACAGCGACAGCGATGGTTAGTGAGAGACGGGGCAAGACGATGATGCGGTAGGGTAGGGGAGAGGGGGGGCTCAAGGTCGCGGCAGTCGGCTGTTTCCGTCAGAGTTCGGGGGCTAAAACTGTGTTGGCGCGCGGTTCTGCGGCCTTCGCGAACACACGACTGCTTCTCTCTCTCTCCCTCTCTTTCTCTCCCCATTCTTGTTTCGCTGTGTCTCCGTCGCTCCCGCTTTAGCTAGCAGAAAAGTCAAGTTCAAGGCTAGCCAGATAGCAAGGCGCGCACGATACGTTCCTCTTTCTTTTTCCATTTCACGGCCGTTCCTTCCGTCTGGGTTTCGGTAACCGCTCAATCGAACGCCAGTGGAACGGGTTAGGGACAAGGGAACGGGACGGGACGGGAAAAAGGAGAGCCAGCGGAGTCGAGGCGTCCCGGTTACGCAATCCTCCTTTCTTCGCCGTTTCGGACTCTCGTTTTTCTTTTCTGGCCGAAACGATGACCGTGTTTGTCCCGGCCTCGGCCACCATTGTCTCTACCGCGCCCGGGAAAATGACCGGCGCCGGTTTTTAATTCTTCTGGCCAGGATGCCTTTAAAAACATCGTATCCAACTGTGCCCAGACCTCCATTCGAATTATTACTTATCAATTTTGTCAGCGCAGAGTGAATGCGCGTTTTAAGACCCCTACCCGATATGCAGTCGGCATTCTTGGAAACAAATTGCTTAGAGATAAGAAATGTCTATGTACTAACAAATTGTTATAAGTACTGTTCATTAAGCACAATGGTCGGCCTGTTCCTCACTTTCTAAATGACATGTGAATAATAGTAACGTTTAAGGAGGTAACTACTGGCTTTCAATGCCTGCTTATTCAGACAATTACCCTGGTTCATCCAAAAGTATCGACATCGCAAAAACAGCGAAATATGTATACATTTGTTTTGGTAAAACAGCATTTTTTCCTCAATTTTTCCAATTAATGTTCGAGTAGGTTAATTTAAGGATTTATATTGGGTTGGCAAATACATTCGAGGATTGATCGGACGATTGAAAACTAAAAAGACGGAGTTACGGAAGAGCTGGGTCAACGTGGACCCAGGCGCCGTCATGCGAGGACTAAGGCCATCCGCGTGTTATTGCGCTACGTCGTCGATTATGGTCGCGGACCATCGATATCCACGTATTAGCGCTGGCGCGCGCGTTCCTGTCAGTTTTTAATCTCATTAAACCGAACGTGGGAGCAGAGTAAGCGCCGTGACTACCTAGTCAAGTTCGAGGTCGACCAGACATGCTTCTCGATATCATTGCCTTTTTTAGTTTTCTCTCGTTTCCCGTCTGCATCGCTCTTCCTCCTTGCGGCCTCTGCTGGCTCCTGATATAGCGTTCGATAGAACGCTTGATATCCACTCCGTTTACTTCATACCCGCCGCGGCACTCTCATACTTGGCCTTGCAGTGGTTCAAAGGGAACATTTTAGCAGGAGAAAGTCATTCTCTTAGTATCATACTGTATCCTACGACTTCAAACAACATAGTGTATAGAATTAGGTCACCAATGGTCTCCGGTCATCGCCGATCGGTGGCTATCGCGTCGAACACTAGGAGGTCGCGCACAGTATTATCTCACGGTGCTTCATACGGTGCCAAGCTTCGCTCGTGTGGGAAGACAACTATCATCTATCGGGGAGCCAAGAAACAATACCATACTGCAGTGGTTCTTCAACTTATAGTCCGGGGCCCCCTCTCTTGGACAACATTTTCTTTGCAGACCCCATCCCAACCCTAGGCATTTTACGTAGTTCTTGAGACTTAATTTGAAACGTGAAAACGTGGAACATTTTGAACATTAAAATGATTTGAATGACCTTTTCTTCTTAGGAAAAGTATCTGGTAATGTTGTTGGGACATCTGCAAAATTAAGTCGAGTGTTGAAGGACACTGAGAGTGTGCCGGTATATCTTAACGGTCCTCTGTTCTTTGTCTGGTCTTTGTTCAAATTCAAAGAGGGCCTGAGTAATAAATTATGGGTCCACCAAATCTGTTTCTCCCGAGTGGACCCAACAGGTGTTCTTCTTTCCTCTAAAACTTTCTCTTTAGCTTCACTCCAGTTTCGGCTTGCTGACTATACAGACGGTTTCTGACTAGTTTTTCTTCGGTCGAATAAATAACAGATACTTTGAATTCCTGAGAGGTATTGATTGTATTATTGGGTTGGCAAATAAGCTCGTTCGGGTTTTTAGAGTGGAATAAATCACGAGAACCGAACGAACTTATTTGCCAACCTTATATAAATACCCATTTCCATTAAATGTCAAAATTCAAAATTGTTTCGCGGACCCTCAGAGGGGTCCGCGGACCACAGTTTAAGAGCCACTGCCATACTGTGATGAAGCTTGCATACGGTACTGCGACAAGATTCGCAGTTGGCAAGGAAAAATTTGTGAAAAGCGACATTTTTTCAATCGCTACATACCGTATTGAGGAGGCACGTTTACCGTGACGAGGCCAGACGAAACGTGACGAGGAGAGGCTCGGGAGGAGAAAGGGGGCTGCGAGAGGAGAGGAGTGGAGACGCGTCGAGACGAAACGCGAAGTCTAATAAAATCGATAACGCGTGGTGCGCCTCTTCGAGCGAGGAGGCTTTCGCCGTTATTCCCCTCGGCGAGTGGTCGCGCCGCGATTCACCGGGAATTAAAATGATACGCGCGCGCGCGGCCGAGAGATATCGTTTCGCAAACGTCGGTACCGGTCGCGATAACAGTGGGACGCCGGCTGCGAGGCGCGAGATCTCTCTCGACTCCTCCGGAGCTTCTTCTCTCGGCTCTACGGAGCTGCTCGCAGCCCCGCGCCGCATAAATCTTTCCTGTCGGTCTCCCTTTCGTATTACTCGTAAACGATCGCAACTGCATCCCGCAGAAAAGTCAGGTTCAAGGCTAACCAGATACTCCGCGTGCTGCTCTTCTTCCTCCTCCCCCCCTCCTCGGCGGCGTCGTCATCTCCTCCTTCGTTCCTCACCTCATCCCTCTACTCATCCTCCTCGTCCTCCTTCTCCCCGTACATTTAATATACGACACCGCGGCTCGAGAAGAGGGAGAGACACGCTTACGCAATCCTTTCACCGTTACTTTGTTCGCCCTACCTACCGTTCGCTTCAGAGAACCCCCTGATTTCAGCCTCGGAGTTTTTGGAAATTATTTCACCGAAAGGGCGATGGTAGAAGAAGGCGTGGCCCCCACTTTTACATTGCTAACATCTGATTCACCACTTGAACTCATTGGAATTTATCCTTAACATGTAGCAAATTAACCCATTTGCATCATAAGGAAGACTGAAGAATCTTATCATTAGTTCTTTGAACAATAAAAAGACGTTTCATTATATTTTGGTACACGCTAACCATGCAAATTGGTTAATCATTTCAATAAATTGGACGTGTTGATATCCTTGAACTCTGTTAACGCGTATTCTTTAAATAGTACATTCATAATTTTGTCACGAATGCATAAAATCCGCACTCGTCATACACAGCCAAGTGGTTAATAGCAAACACCGGGCTCGACCGTTTGACGAGTGCCGGGTCCGTCCCGGACGGTTTCACTTTTACCGTGGTATAGTAATAGCGCGACGTTGCTCGCCGAGTTCCAGCCTGTCCCGCTCGATTTCGCGAACGCGAGAAAAAAGGCTAGCCGGTCATAGAAAGTAAAAGGTATTTTCGCAATTGTTCGGAGTCCGGTTGCTGCTCCATGTTCCGAGAACATCGACAGCATACCGCGCGCTCGACCGGTGTTTTCTGAAGTCAATTCTAAAAATGCTTGCGGCGTTGGTCGCGCTTAAAAATAGCGGCGAAGGAAAAAAAAACTGCAGCCGACGACTGCAAGGCGGACCTGTCTCCCTCGGTTTTTCGGGGACGACGCGAATTCGGCTAGACTCCTCGCCGTGTTTCCTGTCTAAACACACCGCGTTCTATTCCCCCTCGATTCTCGACTTAACGGAATTTTGCTTTCATTCAGGTCTGCATGATGTCCGGCGCGGGCACAGAAGTCATGGTCGGTAACAACCGCACCATGACGAACATCAAGCAAGAAATCGAGAATCCCACGACGCCCACCCAAAACTACCAGGTCTGCTCACCGACCACCACTCTTCAACACCAAGATGTACGTATTTCTGTAGTCCTCCCTGTCCCGCGATAATTTACGTAATTTTCATTGTTTTTATTGGAACAAAATCGCACGTGAACTTCAAATACCAATAAATATGTTTGCGAAATCAAAATGTGAGAAGTTCAATCTGTGCTTAAGGGGGTAGACTTGTTTCCAGAATTGCAAGGGTGCGGGATGCGCCTTCTCATTTCTCGATAATGCGATGGGGTTTTTCAGTAGTAAAAAGTAGGGCTGTAACTTTTCCGAAGCTTCGAAGACTTTGCATTATTCGGCATCGTAGATGTCGAATTTTTATGAAAATAGCTACATGCGTAGCTGTATTCTTCCGGATAATGTAAATTGCGCCTCGTAAACGTAAAAATAGGACTTTTAGGAAAATAGAAAAACCCCAGCTTTGCATTACTATCAAGAAATGCGCATATTCCGCACCCTTACAATCCTGGAAAAACAAGTCTATCCCCTCAAGCACACTTGCAATGATTTTCTGATAGATTACCAATGGAAATGTTTGTTTCAGGCGATCTGTAGCAAGATCGAGATATCAACGGATTACGGGGGTGGCGGAGGCAGTCCTGGAAGTCCGGAAATGCATCATTGTTCGTCGACGACGCAGCCCTTAGGAACACCTGAGGTACGATGCTCGATTCGATGTGTTAGAATTATTTCGCCGTTCGTCAAACTGAGAACTAAATCTATGTCGTTTTAGGAAGGCGTCAAAGAGGAGGATATGATACCCAGAAGACTTTGCTTGGTATGCGGAGACGTGGCCAGTGGGTTTCACTATGGGGTTGCATCCTGTGAAGCGTGCAAAGCCTTTTTTAAAAGAACTATACAAGGTAAGATGAGTTTCTTCGCACTTATAAATATTCTCTTTTGAACCGTCTTCCAGGTAGCACCATTTGATGGATAATAATTGCTCGGAGCCTCTCTACCCTTAACTCTGCTGTGTTCACTTCAACGTTGTTCCTGTCTCAGGGCGATCGAATAAATTAAATTATCATTCACATTCGTCGGACGAAAAGTATAAAATATATTCACTTCCTTCTTTAAATCAAACTAGAACAAAAGGCTGATCCTTTTCTAAATTTTCGTGGTTATTTTGTCACAACCAACTCTATAGAATTATTAACAAAGAGCTATAGAATCAAAAGAAATTAACTATACATCGATTATACATTAAATCATCAGACTGCGGATTTTTATGCAAGATAAAAACTGCCTACATTATGTACATCTGTCTTCTCGTTTTGCATTTGGTCTACAAAATTTGTTATAAGTGCACAAAATCCGCAGTCTATTTATTACCGAGTGTGTACAGTGTTCAAAAGAAAATTGTCGTTAAGCCTGTGAGGTTGTCGATAAAATATTGCTTAATTAAATTGAAAAAGATTGCAAAACGCGCTTATTCGAAGCTGCTAACTCGTGTCATGGACGCTGGTGCTACCTGGGCAAGGACCATATATATTACGATAAAATAGCGAGTAATTTTACAGGTAATATCGAGTATACGTGTCCAGCGAACGGCGAGTGCGAGATAAACAAACGCCGGAGGAAAGCATGCCAAGCTTGCAGGTTTCAGAAGTGCCTTCGACAGGGCATGCTGAAGGAAGGAGTCCGGCTGGACAGAGTTCGAGGTGGCCGGCAAAAGTACAGAAGATCTACCGATCCCTACACCCCGATCAAGACGGCGCCGTTGGAAGGTGATTCTCTTTGAATCCTATTCTCTGAACCACCTTGTTTTTTAACCCTCGCAATACTGACAATCCTGCAGAAGACAAGTGTTGATGATCCTTCGCTTCTGCCGAGAACCAGTTTGAATCGAGTTTCAAGAATGGATATCATTTATTTCTGCATCGCTGATAAACTAGACTGCGGATCTTTATGCAAATTAAAAATTGTCCAAATCAATTGTAAGAATCATGAGACAAATAAAAATGATCATTCTTCCTTTAATAATTTCAACTAGATGAAGATAATACATAGCCATTCTTAACCCTTTACACTTGACGTTATTTTCACTTTAAAACCCGGACATCTCTTATTCAACCTGAAACATTTTCATTGTGCATACATGATTCTTATCGTTTTGTGCATATGAAACTGTACGCGTTTGTCCATACCACGCAGAGATTTCTAAGCAATTGGTTAACTATAAATAAATTCAGTAACGTAACAATTGTGTCGAATTATGGTATGGTGATTTTTAGTGACGCTTTAGAGTTGCTTTTCGAGTGTAAAGGGTTAAATTAATCCTTTTACTGTTCTAAATTGCATCTACTCATTTTTGTAATAACTACATAAAATCCGCAGTCTACCGATAACACCGTGTCCAACACCAAAGTAATGTTGCGTTTCGGTAACCAGTAACACGAGTATAAACATGAGTTGAACATCGGTAACGTCAAGGGTCGAGCTGGACCCGACACCGTGTATGGCGAGGGTTAATATCGGTAGATTCATGTAGAACAACATCGTGAATTGCAACAAGACGTACCTGATTAAATCTGGTTATTTTGTTGTTTCTAGCAAACATAGGGACAGGAGCTTCTAACGAAATAATAAGTAAGCTATCTCGGCTCCTCTCAATTTGCTTTATTGGATGGTGAACAAAAAAGAAAAGCGCGGTTGTTATTATTCTCGGCACGATAATTCTGTTTCCGGTTAAATCCGCGTCTCATATTCCCGTGCAAATGTGCGGAGACCGAAACGATAAACGGTTTTATATCTATTGCTAGATAATAAAATGCTGGAAGCACTGGCCGCTTGCGAACCTGACATGCTGCAAGTCTCTAATCTCTCCCATACCCTTGACACCGATCAGAGGATCCTCGGACAACTGTCGGATCTGTACGATCGAGAATTGGTTGGGATTATTGGTAAGGCTCTTGTTTGTGGCAATCAATATGCAGAAAAATTTTATTTTTGCATAGAGACTTGCCAGTCTAATAATTAGGATTTAAACGATTCTTGGATAATTCACATGTTCCTGTTGATCGTAGGTTGGGCGAAACAAATCCCAGGATTTGGTACGTTGGCTCTGAATGATCAAATGCGACTGTTGCAAAGCACGTGGGCCGAGATCTTGACATTTAGTCTCGCTTGGAGGAGCATGCCGAACAACGGTAGATTAAGGTTCGCTCAGGATTTCACTCTCGACGAGCGACTCGCGCGCGAGTCCCACTGTACGGAGCTTTACACGCACGTAAGTTGATTTGTTAATACACTCCTCAAAAGAATTAAGGGATCACTTGTGCAAACCCGAAAAATTGGTCCCAATTTACGTGATCATAACTCAGTAAACAATTGCCGTATCGATATCATTAAACAATGACTTGAAAGCTTGAAACCTGTAGTTTCAGATGCTCTGTTTCAAATTGTTGCTATGTTGGTTTTTTACAAAGTTATGGAGAGATGAAGACAACATTGTCGGTTAACAAAAATTTTGTGCAACTTTGGAACATCACACGGGGAGCAACAAATTTTTTTGATAAATCGCGTTAATATCATTTCGAAGGGCTATCTTCCCTGTGTAAATTGTGTGGTTGTTGAATATTGTGCGATTTTTTTTAGTCGAGTTATTTTTCGGGTTCGCACAAGTGATCTCTTAATTCTTTTGAGGAGTGTATGTTTTACGCTAGAAGTATACTCGTACGTTCGCTAGGATAATAATGTTTCTTTGTCGGCTCAGTGCATCCAGATCGTGGAGAGGCTGCAACGGTTGGGGCTGACCAGGGAAGAGTATTACATGTTGAAAGCGTTGATACTGGCGAACAGCGACGCAAGGTCCGACGAGCCACAGGCGCTCTACCGTTTCCGTGACGCAATATTGAACTCGCTGTCGGATTGCGTTGCAGCTGTGCGACCTGGACAGGCACTCCGTGCAACTCAAAACATGTTCCTAGTGTTGCCGAGTCTCAGACAGGTGGACGGTGTCGTCCGGAGATTTTGGGCGAGCGTCTACCGAACGGGGAAGATACAGATGAACAAGCTGTTCGTGGAGATGCTGGAGGCCGCTTACTACCGATGAAGCAAGGCGCGTCGACAACAAATATTGCTTCTCAAAACCACAACAAATTTCAAAACTGGAAAAGGGACTCTATACAAGAACTCTGTGTATACCGTTCGACGCGGACGGTCAGCGTTCCACTTACTCTGGCAACGAGTATGGTTTAGACCGTGACTTCAACACAGTCGTCGAAACTCGAGAACGGGAGAGTGAGAAAGAGAGAGAACGAGAGAGTGAGAGAGAGAGAGAAAAAGAGAGAGAAAGGAAAAGCAAATCGCGTTTTAGGGACGTAGGCAGGCACACGGTCTTTCGTTGAAGTAACCAAACTTTCCTTTTCGAGTACCCCTTTTACAGGTACGGAGAAAACTAAAACTTGATGTTATTTCAGGATAGGATACGGTATCTAGTCTCGCGCTAGGTATGCGTCGTCTTGTGTCAAGCGAGATGCTTTTTTTCCCTGGGGCTCTCGCTTTAGGATAGTTCTATAAACGAAAGTCTGTCCGATCCGGGCGGAGCAACCTACCAAATAAACAGAGCAAACAGAAAGGTATAGAAACGAAAGAACACGTACGTTTTCGTTTGCGCGCGTAGAGGACCCACCGACGCGCCGGTGTGGTCGTAAAAATCAAAGCGAGAAAAAAGGGAAGTGTAATTATACCGAATTGGTGGACGCTTCAGCCATATTTCGAGACAACCAGGGAATACTTTTTCGATGTCGATGTTCCGAGTATTTTCTGCTCGTAACTGCCGTTCGGCCTTAGTTTTCGAAATGTACGTGATCGCATTTTTTGGGGACTTTAAAATCACCCGAATGTCAAAGATTAAGACGAATTCAATGACTGGGAAAAACATGCTCGGAATGTCGACCTTGACGTTGACGATCACCCACAAATGTTATCATTATCTCCATATTTATTTCCTGGTATGAAAAAGTCACGGTGGAAATTGTGTTGCAAAGTTATTGTCACGTATTCGCAATTTTATTTTATCAAGCTTCTGCACTACGAGTTTATCATCCACAACGATCGCAGCTTCTTTGTCATTTATAATTTCCCAAACGAGAATTTCTATTGTTTGTATTCCTGTGGTTTCGCTAATCGCGTAGTATCGATGCCAGGCGCCGATGAAATGATTGTCGGATTATTCCAGCTTACGACATTTCATGGTGATTGAAATCGGTATGATGTCGTCCCCTCTTCCACCTAATTACCTAGGAAAAGAAAAAGAGTGTGTGTGAGAGAGAGAGAGAGGAAGAGAAAGAAAGAGAGTGAGAGTGAGTGAGTGAGAAAGAAACGAGAAGAGGAAGTAATCGACTGTGGGTATTTGACGTTACATACATATAGTTAGCATCGTGTTACCAAATGACTACCAGAGTTCAATCAAAAAAGAAAAGATTCGACGCGCTGGCTGCAGTTATTTTAGCCACGTCTTCTCTCCGGCGGAGGGGGGTCTGTCAATTTTCGGGGAGGACTGAGGGGAAAAAAACAGAGAGGACGGTGACTCTTATATTTTTCATAAATTCGTCGACGAGAGAAGAGTACGTCGTTTTGTACAGTAGAGTAATCAAACAAAAAGCTGCACGTTTTAATACCATCGAACTCGTATCGACCGGTGCGAGATGTAGAAAAGAAAAACCTATTGATGTGCGTGTAATACCGTTGCATTGAGCATCCATAGTTCTAGTTCGGCGAGGGAGAAAGAGAGGGAAAAAGGAGAGAGAGAGTGTGCGTGAGAGAGAGAGCGAGATGAAGAATTTAGTATGCGCCGTTGTACAAATCGAACCAAGTTGACGCGAAAATAAGAACTAAGCTGGCCAGTGAACAATGTAAAAAGGTTAAATAAAATTAAGCAAAAGAATGGCTGGATCGTTCTCTATGTCGGGCCATGCTGGTACTATGTTTTATTTGTTCCATGCTCGAAGGAATGATACCGTGCGTGGGCGTGAAAGACAAATTGTTTCGGGAAACGAAATCCCTGGCCTGGTCGCCGGGTTCTCTTGGCAAAGAGAGGAAGATAGATAGAGTAGATGAGAGAGAAAGTGAGCGAAAGAAAGAGAGAGAGAGAGAGTCAGAAGAAATTTAATTGATTGTTGAAATGATCGCGGACAAAAATGAGAGATGTTATTCGCGCGTGCCACACAGAGAGCGTAGGAGAATATATATTATATTATATATTATTATATTGTATGTATTCAGGGATCTTTATTGTCTAGTTACTACTGTTACCGGGACAAACCGCGGCGCACGCGGCCCCTGCGCATAATATATCGCTTTCCTCGAAGCGTGTGTGCGAAAAAATTGAAAATCGGTCGGACGTCGTCTCCGGAGCTGCTACTCACACGCAAAAATTCATTTGTTTACGAGGGACACGCTTTTTCGGAGCAAAATTCTTCAGCGAGGTTTTTCATTTTCGGTTCCCGCCGACTCTTCGGCCCGGCATTTCGTTGTTTCGCGGACGTATTCAAACATACAGAGAAATTCCACTGTCCAACTTTTGTTTTGCGTTCCGGTAAACAACGGATGGATCTTGTTGGTTTCGTGAAAATTAAATTTAAAAATTCTGAAAGTTGGATGCACTAATATTTTTCGAAATTAAATCTCTTAGGAACCGAAGGGACGAAGGAAAATGCTGTTTAGATTCGTGTTCATTGCATCTAGGTCTATGGGAACGATCCATCGGTTACCGAAACGCAAAAGAATAGTTGAAGTTGGACAGGCTTGTTGATAACGTTGTGGATAAATGACGAGATGATATTTTTATTGTAATTAAACGTTGAAATTCTGCCAACGAGCCGTGGGGTAGGTCGGAACCCGGCAGTTTCTGCGGATAGTCGTGTAAAAATGTTTTAGAGTGCAATAATATTAGGAGACACGCGACTGGGATGCATTGGTTCCGTCGACCGATCGGTCGCCACATCCTTTTCAGTTTTCCCTTCGTTTCTGTGTCCGCCTTTTCGGCCCCCTCGAACGTTCGAAGCTTTGTTTAACCTTCTTCGTTTAACAGAAAATAATTTTTCTTCGTCAAATCTATCGGCTTCGCATTTTTATTGACCCCTTGGTCGAAGATTATATACAAATTTCAACACAGATCCGTTAACACGTTGAGTGCCACGCGTATTTTATGCGTCCGCACGACTTTTATTTAGTGTATTCTTAAATAAGATCAGCGTTATTAATAGCGTTTAGTTAATTGATAATGAGTTTCTCATGTTACACTATAATCTAGTTAATTTCTGCATTAATATAATAGATCGCTGTTCAGTGGCATTAATTTTATGGCAATCATTTTTTACTAATCCTACAGCGTGTTCAACGTGTTAAAGGTGAATGTTGTTTTCTTCTTTTGAGTTGAAATAAAATAGACATGCGATAAATGTTATTCTCTTTTTTCTTCTGTGAAGTTACCAAGGAAAAAGAAGAATCGTAGCTGTGAACAAAATCACACGGCAAGGGGTTAAGAAAATTTATATTTTGGAGAAATGGTGGCGTAGGAATAGGTGCAATGACATCTACGTGAATTAGAGAAACAGTTTAAAGAATATATTGAACAAACTGATGAGTGGACTGCGGATTTTATGCATTTATTATAGAACTAGGTCGGCGAAATCAATACGATATTGTCAATATACTATTTTGAGTTTATTAAAACTGTTCAGGAAAGAATAAACTCTCTATTTGGTTCTTGTTTCTTATAATAGATACAGACTACTTTTATTTCGCATAAAGATCCGCAGTTTATTGATAAGCATTGGCGATGGTACTGTAGTTAGGAAGGTCAGTTTAACACTAGGTTTTGGGACCCGTCGAAATAACGGGTTCTTAAAAAAATTCATTTCTTTGGTTATATGTTATTAACACTAAACCTACCGAGCCTTAAAAGTAACTCTTGCATGTTTCTTTATAAAACTGACAAGATTGATTTTATTTAGACTTTGCGCGGCTCCTATTGTAACACGTGCACTACTGCAGATATCTATACTATCGTTTCTTGTGAAATCAGCTTTATTATTTTTCTAATAGTAAAATAAAGAACCTGGAACCGGTCATTTTGACCGAAGTTGGTAGGTTTAGTGTTAAGCAAAACGACTAGAAATTTGTAGACATACAGTCTTATTATTTTTATAAAGTAAAGAGAGTTTTTTCAATGCTCTGTAAACCTAGTGTTACGTAAGCTTTCAAATGCACCTTGTTTCTTCTCGTTGCTTTCGCATAGCCGGCGAGATTTGTCACAGATCTGTTTTGAGATTTTCCACATCTTTCTGGAGATCTTTTCGCGACGAGATCGGATCGACAGGGATGCAGACGGTCGCGGCACGATGTTACCTATGAAACGTTGAACCGTGCGAGCGGTTGTGAACGTTGTATTTACGGTTCACGGTGTGACGTGTTTCCCGTGTGTGACGCGCGATCATTGCGGGCAAGGAAGAGAGCCAGAAAGAGACATATTTTTACGGATCCTAAGGTGATTAGGTTGTATTGTTCACGACTTTAACGAGCATTTTCTTTGTGTACGTTTTATCGATTCGCCGTCAGAGGTAGAATCATAGTCTCAGGGTTTCAGACAAACAAAACAAACAACCAACAAATGATACAAATTTAGACACGTATAAATAGATAAGGCGCGCGAGTATATTTGTGGAGCAAAAGATTATAATAGTAACGATAATAATAACGATTATGATGCTGGTGATGATGATGACGAGAACGATGAGTGATGACGATAATGGTGATGAGGATGAGGATGACGATGACGTTGGTGGCAACAATAATGATAAAGAATATTAATATTAATATTAATGATGATCATGATGATAATAAAGATAACGATAACATGGAATGTACGAAGATGACTTATTACCATCAATTCGATGCGCTCGTGACAACAATGATTAGATAAGGTACAAATTACAGTGACTCCCACTAATGTTCGGACACTCTTAAAAACACCGTAACTTTTTAAATATTGGACTATGCAATTCGAACTTTTTTGGAAAGCTAGAGCAATTAGTTTTACTACAGGATGTGAAAAGAAATTTTTTCGAAAATTGCAATTGGTCGGAATTGTAGAGGAACATGTTTAAACAATCATTATGTATTAATATTGGATATCACTGTATTCGGGAAAGTCTACAGAATCTTTCGCTGTAAAGAACAGTTCAATATCTTTTATAATAACATCACAATGTTCAAAGTTGAAAAATATATCTTTTTTTAAAACTCAATTTTCTCAAAAACTGTACGTCTGGGAGAAAAATTAAGACAAATTCGGAATCAGCGCGAAAAACTCTATAAGACTCTTATAGTGGGTTCGAAATACTTTTTGGCTGTTGCACAGTGTAATTAGATCTATACCGTAGGTGTAGAGGTATTACTTTCGGCCAGGATTTCGGTGAAAAAATGTGAGGAGCCTCCGCGAGGCGTTACTTTTGCAAATAATTGGAAAAAATCGGTTGGTTAACAGAGGATAGGATCGATTATCCGGCAGCTTTGCTCGCCGGCAGCGATCCGACGCGGATCCATCGCCGGAAGAACGAGAATAATCCGTCGTGGTTCGTTAGGTACTGTGTAACGAGCGGGCGGATGGGCGAGCGGGCGCGCGACTATCTTCTCTCGTCTTTTTCCCCCGGATTTTTTTGCAAACGACTAATTCGCCGTAGGACGAACGGAAAAGTCTGCATTAATTCGAGCCTCGGGCGAACAAAAGACCGAGAGGACACGGTAGAGTAGCGTTGAAACGATTAAAGCGATAGCGCGGAGGCTCGGTTGTTACGGGAAACAGTGGAGAAAGAGACCGTTGAATGACTGCGAACCAAAACGTTCCTGCTGCTACGGCTACTGCTATGTACAACCGTTGCTGCTGTTACTATTACAGTGTTCTCTCTTTCTGCGGACGTGGGAGAGGGGTCCTTGTAAATAGACGACGACCACCCTTTGTCCCCTGCAATATGCCCCGTAACAATAAAAATCTCTCGCGGAACTCGAAGGATTTCGCGGACCACCTGTACACTCGCGTTCATGGCACTTGGCCAGCGCTTGCTTGGACACCGCGGCGTGCACAAGACGATGCGATTATGTGGCCAACATCTACAATCCAATGGACGAGGATCCCAACGTTAACACGCCATGTGCAAGCCTACATGGCACGCAAAATTGGTCCCATTTCACATCTGGTCTCAAAATTTGAAATCAACGTGAAAAAATCTACGGGATAATGATATATAGCATGTTAAAAAAATTTTTTCCGCGCGTGGTACTGGAGAAACCGCATTTTCTTGAAATTCTACATGTTTAACGAATTTTCTCAACGTTAAAAAACATTCGTACCGATGATATCGATGATTTGGAAAGCACACAAATCATATTTCTTATCTCAATTGAAACGTACATACATCTTTTTTATTTACAAAACTGAATTATCATGGTCGTGTCCGTCTTCACTGCACTCGATACGAATTCCTCGTTGGTCGCTGCAATATTCAAACAATCACAGTTTTACCATCCACAATGAATCAGAGACGAATCATCTAAAGCGAAAAACAGTAGATTCGTTACCTGCCGCGGCCCCCATCCTTCTCGGCATTGTAGAACCACCTAAAGCTTTTCTCGACGTCCGTATTCAAACTTCCGCGTTTCTTGGACCTGACGGGACCGGTTCGGGACCGGTTATCTTTCCGTGGATCGGGCCGATTGCTCGGAGATCCGGTAGCCGAGGCAACAATTCGTGGGATCACAATGCGACTCGAAAATTCGCTGTCTACCTCCGGCTTCCTCGAAACCGGAGGTTCTCTTATCTTGCCCCGATAGGGGACGACTTTCTGGATGCTCCGGTGAGTCGAGGAGCCGCCATCTTTTCGGTGAACCGGCTGCTGGCCGAGGGAACCGTCGCCAGGGATCTCGTTTCCCCGAATTCTATCAGTATGAACGCGACTCTGCACGATCGCGATTTTTACGTCGGTCATCTCTGGGTCACTTGTATTCGGAGTGCCGCGATACTCCGCAGTATTCTCTTGATCTTCGGAATTCATGGCAGTATAAACTAGAGGGGAATCTCCTCTGTTCCTCGCAATTTCAGTTCTCGTCGGAACGACGGAGCCCGATTCCTTTATCCCCACAGCGCCGGGAGTGACGTTCATAGTTCCATAATCTCGGATCCTGCTCGTTGAAAAATCGCTGCCGAACGGCGTAACCGGTGTATCGGACTCTGATACCGGCGATGTAATTGGCTGTGCGTCTTTCTCGACGATGGCTCCGGCCACGCTCGATTTACCCGCGACAAAACCACCGACCGCAGCCTCAGCCGCAACCGTAGCCACCTCCGCTCCTCGGAAATGATCGGAGCTTCCGTCTTTCGCGGAACCGACCGTCTCCTTTCCTACGGCTGCCATCTTCCCTCCCTGATGCTTGTTAACCGAATCACTCTCATTCAATGCCACGACTTTCGTATTCTGCCAGCTTTCATCTCCTTCGATAATAGCCCTAGCCGCCGATGACTCCTCCGAGGACATCGCGGTCGTCGAGATCATTGTATCAAAGGGTGAGGAGGCTGTTGTGTTGTACGTATTCATTTCTTGGTGCTGTTGTGTCGTAGACCGAGGGTCCATAAGATCATCAATTTTTGCGAAGCTTCCATCTTCTTCAATAATAGCCCTAGTCGTCGATGATTCCTCTGAGGACCTTGTATTCGGCGAGCTCGTCGTTGTATAAAAGGGTGAGGCTGTTGTGTTCAACGTATTGACTTCTACAGAGTCTACAAGATCATCTTCCTTGCCCACTACCGAACTATTAATGCTGTTTAAATTTGTCATGCTTCTGTCTCGCTCGATAGTTGCACCAGTTGATGATTCCTCTGAGGACCTTGTATTCGTCGAGGTCGTCGTGGTATAAAAGGGTGAGGCTGTTGTGTTCAACTTATTGATTTCTAGAGAGTCTACAAGATCATCCTCCCTGCCCACAACCGAATTATTAGTGCTTTTTAAATTTTTCAGGCTTCTGTCTCCCTCGATGGTTGCACCAGTTGATGATTCCTCTGAGGACCTTGTATTCGTCGAGGTCGTCGTTGTATAAAAGGGTAAGGATGTTATGCTAAATGTATTCATTTGTTGTTGTGTCGTGAGCTGATCCTCCTGCTGCGAGTCTTCGTCGATTCTGTTATTAGCCAGCTCGTCGTAGTTCTCGAATGTTTGATTATTAATGTTTTTGAAATTTCCAAAGCGTTTATCCTCTCCAATGCTATCCTGGCCCGCTAATGACTGCGTTGTAGAGCTTCCGATCGTGTTTACATCGAATGTTGAGGATGTAGCGGTGATTACAGATGAGTCGATAGGATTCGTAGAGGAATCCAAGCGTTCTCCGTCTGCTTTCGTTGCGCCCGAAGCTGCAAAGCTGATTACCTTCGGAGTATATGCACCAACTCGATTACTAACTGAATCATCGCTCGAATCGTTCTTGTCTGATGTAGAATTATTAAAATCGGTCATGTTTTCCAATCTTTTCTCTTTATCGATGCTGTTCTGATCCGTTAATGACTGAATTTTATAGGTTGTATGGAACGTTGAGGACCTAATGGTGATCGAAGATGAGACGATAGCATTGGTAGAGTAATCGAAGCGTTCGTCGTACGATTCCGTTGTATCAGAAGCTGTTAGTCCGATTTCTGGCACGCGAGAAGCTTCTTCGAGGCCGGGCGGGTTGGTTAAAGCAAAACTTTCGGAGATGTGATTCGTTTCTGTTGAATCGGTAGCTGGGGTACCGAGTTTCTCGGCTTCCTCTGGATCCTCTTCGAACTTATTGACGCTCTCGCTGGTAGAACCATCCCAACTGTCGAAATAAAGCAAAGAGCCAGGTCTGAGCCGTTCAACATACAGAATCAAGAATAACTAAGTAGTCGAAGATGAACCACGCTCGGGAGTGAGGAGCTACGAATAGTAATCGAAGTCGCTGTTATTTCTGGAAGTACTTTGAAATATTGACAGTGCAACAGTCGCGAGAATTTCATTCCTGAACTAATGAATTCAATCTAATAACTTTGAGATCGTGATTTAATCATAGACAAAACTATATACAGTTTATCTTGTAATGGAGCAGGATTATGAAAACGAAATGGTTCTATTTTGCTAACTTAATGGAGCACGGAGGATGACTTAATATTATAAAATTGAATGTACCTCGTTTTTACGAGAGTTTTGGTGCCGAGGGTTAAACGCGAAGGAAAATATTAACGGTAATTTAACCGTCGATTCGAACACGTCTTGTATATTTTCTGATACGAACCTGCCGGTGGTTGAAAAGATGGCTGGCTCCGTGATATCGGAGGGTTCCACGGTTTGAAAGTAAGCGACCGCTAGAATTCTGAAAAGACGACCCAGTTTCTCTCTTAAAATCGAGCCCTCGGGTTGCGCCCTTTCCAGGAGCAACAGTCTCCGCCAGTCGGAGCTCAAAGCACCAAAGGGCAGCTCGGTCACCGGGGATGTGAACTTGCCAATCATCGTATCGATCGACGGCAGGTTCTCCGGATGGACTTTTGACAAATAGTCTTCGAGCTCGCCGATATCGAACCGAGTGCAATCGACCGTCGACACTGTCGACGAACTTGCTCCTGTGAAGAGAAAATTCACTGTATAGTTCGTCTCTCTCCTAATTAACTGCTACGGTTTATCTACTCCTAATCTACGTTGGCTCGCAAAACGCTGAACCGACTGCCATCGTATCGGGCCAACGAAGTACACCGATCTTCGTGCAGAATTGAAATTTTTTCAATAATTTTAGTGAGTTTAAAAATGATTTCATTTCATACATCAACACATTACCGGTGATCGTTGCATAATTTTGAAAAATCTGTGGTACATGGCTAAACACTTTTTAATGGATCCTTCAATAGCAACAATAAATTTCATTTTGATTATCGAATTAAAATTGCTTCGAGTGCAAAGGGTTAATGTAAATACTGTTAATTCTCTTTTTTGTAGAATGTCTTCCAATTCGAAGGGACAGGGGTCACTTACTATGAAAAGCAGACACGATCAAAGCCAGGGAATAGATATGCACACGCGGAAGAACCTCTCGCATCATGATCGCTGCGCTAACTGATCGCGAGTCCGACTTGCATATTCTATTTCGTCGGGATTAGCATATTTTGTGAATGTTCGCGGATTCCTACGACACGTGACGAATTCTGGCAGGTAGTGGCACCTGTGACTATGCATGGGAGAAAGACGAGGTCGTCCCCGTTAACGCTAAACCTACCACGGTCAAATTAATTATTCAATTTCTGACGATTTAATTGAATAGCAGGACTGATGTGTCTACAAGAAGCGATACGGCGATATTTACTTCTTCTATTTTAAATTCCATCTACTGGGTAATTTACTTTAGCGATTCCTCACCGATCTCGATGACCTTGAAGTATCGTTAAAATGTCATAATTTTGAACAACTTTTCCCTTGTACATTAACGAGTCTCAGACTCGTGATAAAGATTTTAACCCCTTGCCGTACCTTTTCTTTTACAGTTACAGTGATTAGAACGTCTTTGTGCACAAAAATGTCGTAGAAGGGAAAAGAAAATGTATATTTTTTGTATGGCTATATTTATTTGAATGCTTAAATATTGATTACAAACCATTTCGTCTAAAATCAAACGCGTAAGACATTGTAAAAAACCTTCATCACGAGTCTGGCTCGTCAAAGTACGGCAAGGGGTTAACAAAGTCTAAAAATATGAATGTTACGCGTTTCTTTTAGATGAAATAAAAAATTTAGTTCGTTTGTAATCAATCTTTAAGCATTCAAATAAATGTAGCCATACAAAGATATATATTTTCTTTTCTCTTCTGCGACACTTCTGGGTACAAAGTCGTTTCAATTACTGTAACCGCAACGAAAATGTTACGGCAAGGGGTTAAAAAGCACAACGAGAAAGCATTTTGATGGTATTTAGGGTAGTATTTATCGTTCGATTCTCGGCGCGTCAACTTAATTTCCCGGAAAACAAATGAACTTTGGAAAACGCGGGGAACGGATTACTAGTGAAAAGGGAAACGGGCCGATAGCGCGGTTATCGGGAGAACACAGTTCCGAAGCAGAAGCAGAACAGCGAGTTGACTCATCCGGAATCAATCGCTGACTATGCAATGCAACCGGAGGGGGAGAGCCCGACCGAGCAGAAGAGGCGACGAGGAGGGAAGAAGCGAGAGCAATCGGGAAGGAGGTTGCGAAGGAAAGGAAGCAACCGCGCAGGTGAATGAAACGAGAGTAATGCAACCAATTAGTAAGAATTAGCATCGAGCCGCTGCCGGGCAGAGGGTTGAAGAGACGACGTCGGCAACGAATGAGAGTGGGGGTTGTAGATGGTAGAGAAGGGTAGGAGAAGAGTAGAGGGTTGCGCTGTGCACTCCCTCATCCCTTCGACTGTGCTTGGTGAAATAATTACCAGGCGTCTCTTCGCCCACTTCCACCGACTTTTCCCTCCCTCACTCTCTCTCTCTCTCTCTCTCTCTCTCTCTCTCTCTCTGTGCTCCCTCCTCAGCCGAAGCTGCCGTCTAACTCTTTCCCAGTTAAATGATTTCTCCGTGAAGCTTTCCACCGGGTAGCAGAGTGGTAGCCAGCTACTGCAGGCTCTCGCCGGCTCCTCCTCCCCGTCGCGGCTGCCACACCGCTACCCAAGAAGCATCTCGAGAGAAGCTAAAGTAATCCTGACGAACGATCAGAACCGTTGGAGCGTCCCGCTGTTCCCGCTATTCCCGTATTCCCGACACGAGGAACACTGAACGCGCGCTCGCGTTCCGCCCCGTGAACCGGCTAATTTGTTCCCTCTCGCGAAACAATGCGCGGCTAATCCGGACGCCGAGTAATCGCCGAGAAATGATAAGCGATGGGAGCGAATTTGTTTTCCCGGGGACTCGCCGCCCACGCAGTTTCCACTCGCGATTGATCGACCTTATTTGTCGATTTCCCCCTCCATCTCTCTATCTCTTCTCTAGCTCTCTTTCTCCCCTCCTCCAACGATGAACTCAATACTCTTAATAATCGAATTTCAGAACTCGGGTAAGAGATAACATAGCCGTGTGTTGTCAGTTGCAGACTGATCTCGCAAGATACGTACGCTCCGTGCCTCGCAAGTTGTCTCCTGCCGGGAATTCGAAAGGAATGCGGCAACAACCCGTCCAATTGGGTTATTCCACTCGCACTTTCGGTTCTAGCCGAATTATTGGCTAAAGTGTGTGACGTCACGGACCAACCATTGGCTGCAAGCGAGGGATCTCCTTTGCTCCTGTGCCGCCGTCTCGAGGGACAACTTGCGAGGCACGGAGAGTACTTGGGATCGCGAGTTTCTTGCGAACGGACGCGATGAAATAGGAATGGGAAGAGACACTGTGCAACAACCTCTCGCCGCCGTCTAAGACGGAGAGGGTCATTCGTTTCTCCAGGATGTACCCCTAATCCGTTCCGCAGCCGGCGAAATTGTTGACTCTAATAAATGCGAGACGCTTTGTTGGCCCGACACACGGAACACGGCTCGATAACAACCGTACGGATTGCTGCCTAATCGGTCGACTTCCGGCCGACCCTCCTCGCGAACTTGAGGGCGGATTCTCGCGTAACTGGTGAAAATGTCGGGTAGAAATTAGTACGTTTCTCCTTTGGTATGTAATTCGGTAGATTTGTACGCGGCGCGGATGCAGATCGAAGTTTCGATTCTCTAGGATCAATAGTTGACGAGTTATTGTCGCTTAAAGTTCAGCATTTTGGCAGATAAGGGCGCCGCCATATTGGCTTACAGCCCCCCACCTCGATCTAATCCTAACCAACTCGGTAAGCGGCGTGCGGCCATCACTACAAACCAATCTGTCAAAAATGTTGAACTCTGAACGACCATAACTCGTCAACCATTGATCCTAGAGGATCGAAACTTCGATCTGCATCCGCGCCGGGTACAAATCTACTGGATTACATACCAAATACATCATAATTCGTGGGAGAAAGGCACAAATTTTGAGTCCGGTGAAGTAAAGACCAGCCAAAATGTCGATTTTTGTTTTATTAAAATGTTACGATATTTCGAAGGAGTATTTTTGAGGTTCTATAAGTACTTTTATAAAGTACAATATAACAGTCGATTTTTTTTATCCGTTTACACCAGACGGTCCCCTTCAGTCTTACGTCATTATTTTGAAAGCGCATACTCCGACTCTCAGAAATTAATTTTTACGAACACGAGAGATATAAAAGTGTACCACATTTTTAGTCATTATTTCAGAACCCGGCTCTCCCAACAATCGATTTTTCTTCGCGCGGTTTTAGTTCTTGTAATCCCCGGAATATCCTTACAAAATGGTTTACGTAAATTCCGCGAGCATTAAGGGAGTTAGAGCGAGGACAAGCATACGCTGTCCGGCAATGTAAACCGATAAAACAACCGTGTAATTTCTTCCCGGATGTAATCTCTTTTACGACTGGCCTGTGGATGTTTATGCATTTACAGCACGTCCGGTCATGTAATATGCAGTAAAATAAAGATCTTAATAAAGTTTAGCAGTTTGTATACATTTTTATGAACCGAAAATAAAAGACAATTAGCGCGGGAAATAAAATAAAATCGCGTTCGCTCCTCTTTTCGCGACCGAGCGTTCGTGATTGCAAATATACAAGATAAACTGTATATATAGAAAAAACGTAGTGGCTCGTCGCTAAAAATATAAATGTTGTTCTAGATTTACCGACGATCCGGTGACCGCAAGATATTTAATTGACGCGATGAAACGTGGAACGGTGAAAACATCAATTTTGAAACCGTTCAAACAATTCCATCAGCGGCATTTACTGTTTTCGTCTAATCTCAAATTGACTGCAATCTTGATCGATTGTGATCATTTTTTGCTGTTGTATAGGTAATTTTTCAAGTATCGGATATTTAGTGAAATACTTCTTGCATGTTATCATAATTTTAAATGAAATAAGAAATATATAAAATATCTATTGTTGGCTCACGCTCTAAGAAAAACCTTTCTTTTTTTTATCACGCTTATATTAGCTTGTTTCCTTTACGATGAAGAGGAAAAATATCTTTAAGTCCACTCCAGAAGGGAGTAGTGTGGGACTCGAGGGATCAGATGGGCGGATCCTCCACTACCGATCACGCTAAGCGATCGTAGGGTTCCCACTCTGCGTATAATCTCCTACAAATCGTTTCGACGCATCGGCCATCAGGTCACGTCTTTCGCAGTGGGTATATGAGTGATGTGTACATGTATTCCAGTATAAGAATGGCACACCTGAAATGACTTGTTTTCAGGTAACGTGATAGCAGCGTGTCTGTAGTTTAATGAACGGGTCAGGCGGCAAGTGGCCAGGAAGAAATCAGATACAACGATGGATGAAGTTATCCCAATTAGCATGGCTCTGCGTGCACGCGTCATTTACCACCGTTTTATATTTGCAATATGCGCGATAAAGGTGTAACGCCTCGACTCGAGGGTCGTATCTCGCGGCAAGATTAATCGACGAGGCTGTTCCGCGGTCGCGACCAGGTAAATAAAGGGCTCGTAATTACTAGCTTAATCCGTATCATGGAACGATAACGGTTGTTTGTAGTAAGACGACGACGACCACGAAAGAAAGAGAGATAGAGAGGGAGAGGAAGAGGGAGGGAGATCGCGCAAGAGCCCATGAAAAACGCGATGGAGCGTTGCGGGACCCGAAGCCGAAGAAGCTGAATCCTGCGTCGAAGAGAGCGCGAGAGTTTGAAAGTTAAATTTACGAAAGGGCACGTTTCACGGTTGCGCCCTTTAAGGCAATATCCAGGGCAAAGTACGCGCTAGTAGGCCATTACAAAGTTATAATAGTACCGGCAACCCTCTTACGATGTTCGGAGCCCCGGCCCGGCCCGGCTCGGGCAGCGTTTTGACTTTAAAATGAAATAGTCGCCGCGACCCGCGCCAGTAAACGTATACAACGGAAGTTCCTGCGCTGGAGCCACGCCGAGAGGCTTCCACCGGGGGCCATTACACCGAGTGGAACGTTTTTCCGAAAGCCACGGTCGCCGAGTAATTCCTAATGGGCCGTGTAACGCCGCGGATTCGCCGGAACGAGCCACGCCGTCCATCGCCACCGCCGACGCCGCCATTCTAATTGGAGATCTTGCCTAACCAAAGAGAGACTCGCCAGGATTCTTCTCCTCCTCTTTATCCTCCTCCTCCTCGTCCTTCTACTGCTCCTTCCAGCCGATTCATAGCATCCGAAGTCCAACTTGTTGCCCGCCCGCATTCCCATCGAGTCCTAAAGTCTGCGAGAGACTTCTCGTCGCGTCGGCGAAAAGAAAAGCTCCCGATCCTTGCACTTTTCTACAAAATAGACGAGTCCACGCTGAAAAGCGTGTAGAGGAGAATGGGGCAACCACGATTAGCAGGCAATGATCGTCAGGACCATTATTATTATTATTAGACTGCTATAAATAATGTAAATGAACTAGGGTATGGTTATTAACTTAACAATACTACTACCGCACGCTCTTATCAACAGTCAAACCTTCTCCCACACTCATACCAACCTCCAACCTTCTCTCTTGCTCACACCAACTGCCTCGCAATAATTATTACCAATACTGCGGATCTTTATTCAACATAAAAATGTTTTACTAAGCTCGATGGCAATGTATTTCTTTTCAAAATGATGTGAACAAGTCGAAAGGAGTGTAACAGCTGGAAATCTCGATAGACTTCCGGTAGGTGAAGTGTTAAAATTTGACCAGTGTATGGCACTTTCAGGAATAGCTCTGTAGCTGGCTGTTCGCTTCGAATCCCGAGGGATAGTTTGAAACTCGCAGTCGCTGGAAGCCGAAACCGATCGTCTCGAACATCGCGTGTATGTATCGCGTAGAAACGATCGCGTCCGTCTCGGTTCTATCGTAACCCGGATAGACGGTTTCTCGAGAGGCAACACTGTGCTGCGAAGACGCGCGAGAATCCGGCGGAGTGGTGTAATCATCTTTGTTCGGTGTCGTCCGCGCGAATCCATTCTCGTCACGTCGAGACAAACGGGCGCAGTTGACTCTCCGTCTGAACCTTCGGCCCTCCGAGCAGCCCCTCGCCTTTCTTCGCACGGATAAGAAATGAAATTAAAATTCTCGGGGAGACTGAAACGTCACGTTCCGCGACTGCCGTCTCTCTGTCTCTCTTTTCTCTCTGTTGCTTCTCGCTCGTGAATCCGACGCGATAGCACGGATAGACTTTAGTGCAGTGTCCGCGAGAATAGAGGCGCCCACACGTTCGAGCTGCCCAAACGCGGCGAAAAGCCCTTTCGAAGAAAGTGTACCGATAACCGATATAAAGTCAACAGAACACCACGCGAGAAAATGGATTTTATTATATTAAATTGTTGTCCGAAGCAATTGTAGCTGACAGAGGAAAATGTTAAATAGAATCGTCAGGGTGTCTTAACATCTTCGTGATCGGTGGATGTTTAGTAGATAAGAAAATGGATCCGGGGGCTGTTGGATCGCTCGAAGATCCTTCCATTCGATTCGAGAAAGTTTCCGGCGACTCGGCGAAACTCGGCGAAACTCGACGAAACTAGCCGCGGCAAAAGAAAAATCGGGTCGAGGAAGGAAACGGGATATTTTTACGACGAGGAGTAGCAGTTGTCCTATTCCTCCGTCTCGGAAAAAGACGCTCCCCGACGTCTATTATTCCTACTCCGGCATTGTTGCGGAACCTGTGCTAGAAGCGAGCAAGCAGCTCCGAGGTCCGCCGTGAATAGTCATCCGCGGAAAAGGATTTCTCTTAATTTCCACGCCGGAGAAAGGTGACTGGGCGGACGGGAAAGGAGAAAAAGCCTCGTCGCCGGTTAATTGGAATCGCCGTCGCCGAACTTCGCGACCCCTCGACCCCGAAAACCATCGATAGCGCCGTTCTGCGACCTTCCTCTTCAGCCTCCAACTTCTTCATTCTTCCCTGGCTTCATTCGGCATGGCTCGCTGCCGAAAATCATCGGGAACCAAGCCATCGTCAGTGGAAACGACGACGAGAGTATAATTTAAACAAAATATTTTCATTCGTCAGGGAACAGAACACAGATAAGCAAAGATAATTAATTATTCAGGATTAATCGAGTCTAAAATTTGATCTAAAAAATCTAGATCCAGTAATTTGCCCTCGGCGCACTACCCTCAGGAGCAACGATGTCACGCCTACGAAATATTGAACATAAACAAGACATCAACTGAAATTGAAATCGAGAGCAGTTAAGCCACGCCCACTAACGACGATCAGTAAAAAATCGTCGGAGATACCGGCTCAACGAACGTCGAATGTGGACCAGGCACGCGTGGAGGTGAAGGGGCGTGGTTACGGGCCGCTAGAGCCCCGCGACCGAGTCTTTATCAAGCGGTAACCGTAGAACGGCTGTTACTCGACGGTTTCATTTCTTTGTTTCGTTGGCCGAACTGTTCCCACTGAATTGAATCAAGGTAGAAAAGCCTTCAAAGGGAAATTTTCGCAGGATCGTTGGTCGCGGTTCCTGAGGCGAGAGCGCCGTGTTTCTATTAACCGAAATAAAACGGAGGAACCGTGACAGACAGACAGACAGACAGACAGACAACGGAACGCAATATCGTGAGACCACCGCGGTCGAACGCCGTCGACGCGGAGCCTTCGCGAATCCTTTTCGAAGCGGAGTTCCGGCGTTAAGCTGCCTCGGGAAATGAATAAAAATTACATCCGCGACGACTCGCTAAATTTCTCGACGCGGCTACAAAAGCAATCTTTTTACTCGGCCGTCCGGCGAAAGATTAACCGAATCTACCAAACAAGAAGATCCTCCCTCCACCTCTCTCTCTTCTCCACCGCATTCCCCTCCCCGTACGTCGAACGAAGGCGAAACGAAAAGACCGACGCTCGACCTCTCGGTTTCTCGGTTCCTCCGCGGTTCAACGAGAAAATTTCAATTAATTACGGCGACAGGACGCGCGCCCCGTACAATGGCGGAATGCCGGCGTCGAGACGTAAACCGGCACGACGACGATGAAATCTTCCTTTAACGCAATCTCTCCGCGACGATCGTTAGCATCGAGGGGAACGTCGCTAAATTGTTGCTGCGTAGACGACGACGACGACGACGGCCGGGACGCAATATCCTCGGGCTGGCATTCTTGCGAAGCGCTCCGGGAAAAAGAGAAACGACCCCGCGGAAAAGAGCAGTCGGAATAATAACGATTCGCGGTTACCCTATTTCCGTCGCTGAAAGGAGCTACACAGAAAAGCGAGCGGAATAATACTTCTCCGTGAAGTCTTAAACTGTTGTGTCAACTATTGAGCCTGGTACTCGCTGTTCCTCCATATCGGCGAAACGAAAAATTCAAACGTCTTCCACAACCCCTTGCGCTCGACCTATTTTCACTCTAGAATACAATCGTCCAGAAATTCACTGGTCCAGAAATTCTATCCACTTCTTCATCGAGGACAAGCAAAAACGAATGCACTTTCTCACGTGCACGATACTAATTAAGTAAACACGTTACTAATGCCAAGACGATTTATTTTCTCTCGTAAAACATGTTTCTTTCTCGTAGCTCCAGCGAAATTCGATAATGGGTCGACCAAGATAATTTTTAACATTTTTACCATGCTTATATTAGCTTGCCGTGTCGAGTTGTCGTTGTTCTATGCGTCAAATCTTGTAATCGAATTTTAAACCTCTTCCCGATGAGCTGGAGACTTGAAACTTTAAACGTAGCTCGTTATCAAAGTGGGTTATCAAATCTGTTCAACGAAAAAAATGATCACATTAGTTTTGTTCACAAAAATCGATTTCTTGCGAAATCCTGAGGTCGTAGACAAATTTTGGGACCAGATTTGAAATCAGCGTGAAAAATCTTCACGGTCGCTCCACGCTTTCATTTTTATAGTCACTAATGTCATGATTTTATTTAAATTTATATTAAATTTTTGGGAGAACCAGGAAAAAAATTATTTTCTCCTTTTTTGTGCATTTTAATATAAGCTTAAAAAGTTTTTCTTATTTTTCTTTTTAAAACACCCCTTCATGCAGATTAAAAGCCTAAAATTTACCTGTTGTTTTCTCAGTTATTACTCGAGATATTCAGATGAACTAAATGCGAGAATGAAGCTGCGGGCGTGCTTTATTAGGTACAGTTTTCTAAGAATTTTGAAGCAGTTATTACGGGTGGGAAAAATTTGTTTCAGCCAACATTTGTCTTCGCCAACAACCGTTTGAGTGACCACCCTACAGTAAATCAAGAATAATGTTCCGTCACGTAACAACGAACATAAAACATTGTTAAATAACGATATTAAAATCGTAGGATTAACGATCGCGTTGCGGGATCTTCGTCCTGCGGAACGGACGCGAAAACAAGGGACTCGCGAAAAACGAATGGCATTCTGTTCCCCGCCGTTCGTCACCGGCGGTTCTTGCAGCTTTTTCCGTGGCTCGTCCTTTGGCGACGGTTTCAGCCCGGTTTCTTTCGCCGTTCCGAAACTTGCCTCGGCTCGTTAATACCTTCCGCGACCATAAATTCGTCGGGCGTGCTATTTTCTATCGTATGAGGGATGGCGTTTGTCGAACGGACGAAAATTCCCCCGGGTTTTGCTCGGACCCGTTAATTTCCACGACGCACGCGACTCGCGAGCCGCAAATCAGCTTTTTCCTCGATCCGCCGTTTTATCAAAGCGCGCGTGATCGTGCAGAGTTGCGTCATGTGTACGCGAGATTCAGGCCAGTGCAAAAGTTTTAATGGCTTTCCTATAACTAACTTGACTGTGTGTGTATATGTATTTACTTAATGCAGCTAGTTGATTTTATCCATTAGAACAAGCTCTCGAATATCTCTAAAATTATTTACAGTACCGGAGAATACTTCAAACGACAGTTGAATGGTATCGAGGGAAACGTGACACATCACTCATAAAGTCTCCGGTCTAACTAAGAAAAACAAATTTTTTTTTAGAAATTCCACTTTATTCATCAACATACTCTCCTTCAAGAGTGATGCATTCATTCCAACGCTTCTCTAACTTTTCGATGCCCTTTATGTAAAACGATTTGTCTTTGCTCTCAAAATAAGTTTTAAGTTATAGACCCAATACATGATACCGAAAAACCGAAAGTTTGGGAGATGTTGTAATTTTTTTGGCTATTTTTACTCTTTCATTATAAGAGTTAAAATATCTAATGTTACAGATGAAATATTCCTGAGAGTCGGTACACAATAACCGACGTCGGGACCGAGGGGTCGAAAGCCCATCAAAAGTTTCGCTGTTGCGACTAGCCTTGTTATTTTTGGCGGGGGAAGTTAAAGGCGATTTTCTTTCTATTTTCGTGGACCAATGGGACGGGAGATCGTTGACGGTAGGTTTTTGTCGCGATTACGTCGTCTGAGCGAAAAGGTTAATTGTATTTGTGTTGGTACTTGGCGTGTTAGGTTGGTAAGTTTGGCCATGGGGGTGGACGGGGGTGCGGCGAGGGTGGATCGTCACCGGGCCAAACGCCTAGGCGACCCTTCCATCTTCGGCGTTAGTAAGTTTGAACCGTTCGAAACGTTTCGTCCCTCGTTTGCATGTCGATGCCTGGCTGCCAGCCCGCCAAGAGCCGAGAGTCGTCGAGTCCTAGATCCACAGGACGATCCGTACGTGAAAGTTTAGTCCGCGCCCGCTCTCACGATGTAAACTCGGCGTCGAGCACAGGTACACGTTCCTCTTCGTCTCTCACTCTATCTATCCCTCTCCCTCTGTCCCTTTCACCCCCTTCGGCTCTCCAGGGTAAGCTCTCTCTCTCTCTCGTCGGGATATATACCGTAGGTGAGACGAGACGCGGTCTCGTCGGGATGACGCCTTGCAATTTCACGCGATTACCGTAAGGCTCTTCCAATTTGCCGGGGAACTTGGTCTTGGGCGCTATCGTCGCTTCCCGGTGCTCTCCTAGATCGATAGCCTGTGTCGTTTCGACGGCAGTTGCTTCGGAAACAACGTGACGCAAACTTCAGCCCTTCGGCTCAGCAAGGGTACGCGTGTGGGTCCTTGCCAAGGACTTCTACGTAGCTAGAATACTCAGAGACTGCCGGGACTCTTCGACTAGCTGCTCGAGTGGTTCGGTCCACGTGGCTATTGCTTTTCTTCTTAGTCTACAGGTTACCCTCGACCCTCCTTGTATGCTCCTCAGGTGAATAATCAAGAATTATCCGATCCTAAATACAATGCAATAGAATCCACGGACTGAAAAGGTTGAATTGTTCCCTGTTGGACTTGGACTGTTGAATATTATTGCAGATTCTCGAAGACTGTTGAGGACTGTTTTGAAGGCTGCAGAAGATTCACCAGGAGTCGGAAGACACACTGTGTCTTCGATGTGTCACGTTTCGGTTCATCGCTGACCAATAAGAAAACAGACTTGCCGATGAACAATTAAAGAACGAAAAGGAAAAGGCTCCGGATCGAATTCAGGTGGCACACCGTATCAGAACGTTCCACCGTTTCCCAATATTTCGCTACAACTATATCTGAGGGGATAATTCCTGCCCACGCAGCACCCGAGGAAATTCTTCCAGCGTAATTTCCCGAAAGTGGTGCAAGGGGGTTAAAAAGACAACGTCGCCGGAGCGGAGGAAATCGGTGGTGAACGGATGACGCGGCGCCGGACCCCGGCCAGAAATGATTTAAGGGTTGTTATCGGGAAACGGGGCTGCGGCTCGGACCGTCCGCGTCAGCGGGAACGTTCGTATCAAATTCGTAGGGTTCGGCCTCGTGTCCCTGGCCAGCCTGAACTTCGGGGTCGCCTGAAGCGTGGCTCGGTGTGTTCCCCGACATCGACCTCGTCCGACGAGGTTGTCCGACGGGGTTGTCCGACGGGGTGTATCTCGAGCAACCGGGATCGAGAATTTACCGGAGCGCACCGTAGCCGGTCCCGTTCCCGATCCGATCCACATTGGACGCGACGATGCTCCTGCGCGCGTGTCAGTGTCGCCGATGTATCGTCTATCGAAGCAGGTTCACGCGCGACCGCCTCGAGGGGCAATGGCGAGTGATGAATCGGTGATTAAGATGACCCGTCTTCCGTGAACGCGTGTCCTCGCAGCCACAGTCGAACGACCGATCTATCGATCGCGCTAGCCACTCTCCTGCACGCTCCATCTCGCTGCTCTTCCTGATCGATTCCCTCGCTTCCGGTCTGCGACCTTGCTTCTCAAAAATGGCTGTGCGCAGTCGGATGGGCTGGTCAAATCGTCAAACTGGTCTGTCTTCGTACCATTCGCCCAGATAGCACAGGACGTCTTGAAAACGTCCATTTTTTAGGTCTGAAAGTCTTACGTCGTAAAAAGACATTCAAGACATCTTGAATATCCGTCGACAGACGCCTTCAAGATGTGTTTTTGCTATTTGGAGACGAGGACCTCGCAGAGAACACCCTGTGGGAAGTTTCACAAGGGTAGTTATTGTATAGGGTAGTGAATCATGCTTCTTCTGTTCTGCCGAACAAAAAGTTTCGAAAATAATCATGGAATAGTTCACCCAAGAGGATACATACCTGTGATTTTATCCAGAATTTTTTACTGCAAACTCGATTGACAGAAAATTCCAGAAGCTCCAATTGCTGACTTTTAGCATTGCTCGATTTTCCTAATCGATTTCCTCTGTTTCAGGTCTGCGGATGTGCTTGCATTCGCATTGCTTCCCGAGAAATTAACCTGTCACGCTCTTCCAGATTTGCGTTATTATAAAAAAATCGTCGTTACTACAGCTTCCGCGATACACCGTGCGTATCAGATATGGGAGTTCGACGAGCCGTCGTCCTAGGGTCTTAGAACTGTAGAAGCCTACTTTGCCAATAGTCGTATAGGAGTTCGAAGGGCTGCTCCGCTCTCGAAGGGCCCGAGGAATGCGAAGTTCCTAAGAACTTGGGAACGATCTTTGGAACTAAAGTAGTTCCGGGGGTGTACCGAAGATATCTTAATGCGGACGTGACAGTTCGTTGATACTTCGGGACGCGAATAATTCAAATATTTAACTTAACCTCGAAACGGAACGATACTGTACGCTCCGTCGCGTCCGGTGCCGGCTCGATATTTTCCCAGGAGCGCCGCCGTGCCGCGCCGCTTCGAAAATATTTCTAATACTACTGACAGTGTCTAAAGCACGAGATATGCGTTTCCATAAAATATGATCGTTCGAGAAACGAGTCCTGGGCAGATTCCCGCGTATGAAAAAAAGATTGACTTCGTTCCCGCCGGATCGCTGAAATAACACGGTGTGCAGGCACGGATCGATGCGGGTTGTCACGGTTCCTTTCATCGAATGAAGGCCGCGGGACAACGAAAATGTCTTTTGAAATATCGCCGGAATGCCAGCAGAAATAGAAGAGGGGGACGAGAGGAGGCGAGAGAAGGAGAGAGAGAGGAAGAAGATAGGAGAAGGGAGCATACGATCCTCGAGAGTGGTCGAGCTGACAGAGTAACCGGGTTGGCAACAGCCTAGCAGGATCAACTGCTCTTCCGGTAAGGGATGCGTTGGCCCGTGAACTCGCCGATAACGCAGAATTATAGTCTCGGCTCTAGCCCAGGCTCGGGGGCCCAGCCTTTCGGCGGCAACCGTGCGACTCCCTGGAAAACGCCTATCACTGCACGTAGCGAGGCGTGAGCAAGGGGGCGAGAGAGCATCGTGTGTCGACTCCACACGCGTGTGTACCATTCTACCTAGATATACCTTCCACAGTCTCCAGCCGCCATTACGGTCGCCTTTGTCCGACCGGTGCAGCAACGGCGCAACCGTGCAACCGGTCTCTGTGCACCGGACTGTGCGTCCCCCGCCGGGATCGTCTTCGTTTTTCACCAACCGACAAAATTGTCCGCGAACTCCGAGCACCCGTGCACTCGAACGGTCAATGTTACTCACGATAATGCAACGATAACGGCGGTCAACCGGCCGAGAAGAGGGAACAGGCCACAGCATACGACAAGAACGGGATAACGACCTTCTGATAAGCGGATTCTCTCCATACGATAAAGAAACCGAAGCTTGCCGCCGTCTTGGGCTCGTAAACTGCACCCCACTCTGTCCGTTGCCAGACATTCGCATGCATACACGTTAGTTACTGTAGTGCTCGATAGTTGAAATAACTTTCTTAACAATTCGGTCGATGGTATCGAGCCGCACACACGCACAAAACAATTAAACAACTTTTGAACACAATTTTCTCTAGTTTAACATTAAACCTATCGAGCCTAGGGTGCTACTTTTCGAGGATTCGAAGGACTCGAAGGAAGGGAACTTCGAAGTGTGCAAAGTTTCGAAGTATTGAAGTTTCGAAGCCTTCGAAATCTTCGAATCGTATGAAGTTGTAACTTAATCAATCTTTTATCTGTGGTGGCGTATTTTTTTCGAAATGTAGGAATGTCTGTAATTGTATCAAATATAACCTAGCAGCGAAATTTCGAAGTTCAAAGCCTCGTGCTCTAATAATTCACTATGAAGCGCAGGTTCGAATTTTCAAGCTTCGAAACTTCGATTCTTATCTTCGATAGTTTCTGAAATCGAAGTTTCGAAGCTTCAAAATCATCGACCTTCGGAGGAAAGTACATATTATTATGGGACAAATTAAATTCATCAACTGCTGCTATTATTATGGGACAGAGGGAGTATGAAATAATTAAATATTTATAATTCCAATAAAATTTGAAATAAAAAATGTGAGACCGGTCACTAGCGGGTAGGTTTCGTGTTGATGAAAATGAAAAGTGATTTATTAGCGTTTTTCTCGCTGTAGGACCTACAGTCTAGACTGTTTCCTTGTATCGGGCATTGTCCGCGCGATAGAGACGCTTTCACCCGAAGGTTTCTTGCGAAATGGTAAGCGACTCGGTTCCTGACCGAAAGTAATTATGGCCGATGTAATTCGGCGCGGCGGCCGAGAGTCAGCCCTCCATTTAATTTCCTCCGAAAACGTCACGGACGCGGCGCGTTAGCACCGAAAGATGTTATCTGTAAGTTGCACGATAAAACTATACGCGGGGGTGGACGGCAGAGTGCACATAACGGTATTCCCAGCCTCGTCCCTTGGTCCGTGAACTCGGCCGTCCATTACTCGGATCCGCCATTAAATTTTCTCCAAAATTACTCTGTATAGATGAGTCGATAGTCGCGGGCAGAGGGGGAAGCGCCGTTAATTTCGCTCCCGTAAATTAAGGCGGTCCGCGATTACGACCGCACGCTGCCAATTAGACGATTCGGACTGAAGGAACGAACCTACCTCGTCACAGGGATTACGGAACTGTTAAAACGAGGCGAGCGAAAACTTTCAAACATTTTAAATATTACATACTCGTTCGCGAGTACGAATTTTACTAACTGTTGGAAGTAGACCATATCGAGTTTTTTCAAGAATTTAAAAGAGTTAGTTGACAGGAATGCCAAAGAATGTAATAAATATACTGCGGATCTTTAAGAATTTATAAGAAAATGGAGTAGATGAAATTCAAAATTTTTGGAAAATTTTCTAAATTGAAGATGTCAATGTACAATTTCTCCTCTGTTAAAATCGTGAAGGGAAGAAATAACATTCAGTTTGGTTACTATTTTTTGCAATCGATGCAGACAATTTTTCTTTCGCATAAAGATCCGTAGTCTTGGATATCCCGGAAAACGTTGTCGTTATCAAAAAATGTGTTCCCACAAAAGTTGTTTGGTATGACGGGCTACATTACGTAGTATTAATTGTTTTCTTGTGGGTGGAGTGGTGGAGGACATTCCAAGGTCACCTTGGTCAACATCTACAAAAATTCGATCCCATCATTTTCATAATCCATTGCGTCGTGTACCTTAAAAACTTGAATTAATCGTAACCGTTGTATCCGGAGGTGGCACGTACTGTTTCACATCCTTCGGTGTAAAACCGCGATTATTTTTGCACTAATAATTAGGAGGCGCGTCGCGTACCACGACATTGTCTGGAGCCGAGGCGGCGCGGCGCGCAGCGTCTCGACGCTAGGATCAATTACCTGTGACGGATGGAACAGACGGAATTCGAAGGAGATTTGCAGAGCGGGGAGAACGCGCGACGACGCTCTCGGCGATGAAATAAGTCTGGCAGTTCCGCGCCGTGCGGCGCGGTGCACGATACGAAACCAAAACTAATTTCCGCGAGGAAGTCGGCACGCGGAGACAAAGAGCCGCGAGAGGTAAATGAGAAGACGCGGAGGACGGAGGACGAAGGACGGAGAAAAGTAGGTGGATCGAGGTAGCTCGACAAATTACTATAATCAACCTCCGCGATGGAGTAACAATTACTTACACGTGGTGTCACTCCGAGTACCGAGGAGTCGAAGGGATCACAAGAACCAGCTGTGGGCCAGAGTATGGCGAACAGGATTGCCATCTGCGAGTGCCGCCAGGCCCCTTACCCTTCCGTCCTTCGCCCAGCTGTGCCGCGGAGCCCGCCTTTGCTTCCCCCATTCCTCCCACTAACGCTGACGCGTACCACGTGGAGCAAGCTAAAAGACCTTCCTAAGAGAAGCTTCCTAAAAGACCGTATGTGTGACCCAAGCCAAGCCGTCCGTGGCGTCGCGTGGAACAAAAGAACACCCTTTATTTTCCCTACCCGAAAAGTGGGGGAAGCAAAGGCGGGTTCTGCAGCACAGCTGGACGAGGGGCGGAAGGGTAAGGGGCCTGGAGGGACTCGCAGATGGCAACCCTGATGGGGAAAAATCCTCCCCGCTGACTCTGCATTACCCCCACCATTTCTCTGGCCCCTCTCCTCTGGTTCCTGTTGGATTATTAATAAGTTACCAGCACCATGAACTTATTGTTCATTCCAGATGAAGGTCGGGGGGCGGGGGCACAGTATGAAGTCATATCCACTAAAACCCCACCGATCAGAGGCCTCCTGGTTTCCTTCTTCCCCATCTCTCATGCCGGAGATTATGCGCTTCCGGTGACCGGCAGCCCCCCAGTTTACCTGGGACACAGTGTTTATCAGAACCGATTAGAGGTGCCATCGACAGCTGAACAGAGAAGACGATTTCTCGGAAGACGGTGTGCTGAGGTTGGTTCTGGTTAAGCAATACAGCACCCGTTCCGTGAACGGGCACATGGAAACAAAACGTAATCGCTTGGTAAGAAGGGTTGATCTAGGACCGACTCGATTAATTCACTCCGCCGAGCGAATTCACCGACACGGCCTTGGCGAGATCTTGCACCGATGAACGAGGGACATTGGTCGCGCCACAGACGAAGCGAGATAAAAGGACCACACGGCTGGAATAAGGTAGCAGAGCGATTCCGAGCCCGATAATTACGACGCGGTTGCGCCGCTGTCGAGGCGCCGCAACCCCTTCGATAAATAACGAATAATGCGCGCCGCAACGGTGTCGCGTAACCACCCTTGCTGCCGATAAATGCCGAGCTCCGGGGATCAGGACTAACCTGCGAGGGCTCTCGATATCCGCGACACTGCAACCACTCGGAACAAAAGTTTGTCTTTGAACTACGACGAAATCGATGCTGGGCGTCCGTTGCCCTGTGGGGCATTTAACTAGGCCGAAACCACGCCCACTCTGGGAAGTATATGCGCGGTATTGTCGTTGCAGTTTTCAGAGTCAGATTTTCACGAAATATTCGATCTAAACGAGTCGCGAACCGAGATCGCTCTATGGGGCACTGGCCTGGCTCAGTCGAAAAAGGGAGTAGCTAAACCACGCCCACTTAGGGCGGTGTATACAGAAAGTTATTGGTCTTTTCACAGCTAGAGTTTTCGGATCAAAATGGAATATGAACCGAGACAGCTCTACGGGACGCTGTCTCGGTTCCACTGAAATAGAGAACAATCAAGCCACGCCCACTCTCTGAAGAGAGTACAAAGTTTTTAGAGAATGTCGAGTTCTAGAGTGTACATGGGCACAGAGTATCCGCCTTAATGTTGCCCAGGCTCCACGGAATCAAATTGCAAAACTAAACCACGCCCCCTCAAGATACTCTTACACGAAGAAAATGAAGTAGCCCCGTCCTTCGAGCGTCTCCGTGTCTGCAGAGAGCTGCTAATTGGCAAAATGAAAGAAGAACGAGAGGCAACCTCTATTCCACGGGGCGTGTGACGTGGGACGAGCATTGTCGGTGGCAAACAGAGGCGGCGGTGCTCGATTTCCCGCGGATTAATCGCGCGGCCTCCGGTTCTTTCCGAATGGAACGACGACGACTCAGCGTACGAAAATTTTCAATTACGCGCATTTTGCTCGGCGGTGTCGACGTCCACGCGTGACACGTCGCCGGCCCCGCGAGGCGCGAGGGGCGGCGTCAGGGGCAAGATAAGGGCTGGAGGAAGAGGCTGGGGGAGAGGGAGCAGAGGCACCGTCGAAAGGGGACGTAGCTGGACGTTGGAGGAGGAGGATGAGGAGGAAGAGAGTGGGGGGGAGGAGGCAGGGGGTAGAGCGGTTTTCGAGAGGGTATGGGTTCGGCGTAGAGACAATAGTAGGCGGACAAAAGCGTGATATACGGCGACCCTCGGAGCAGTGGTATTAAAATCATATTTTTAAGCCCTCCATCCTACAGCCGCCTGCCGGACCGTGCCGGCTCGGGTCGAGTCGGGTCTCGTTTCGTCCTGTCCCCTTTCTCTCTCCTGTCCCGAGCCGGACCACAAAATGGCGGTGGATGGGTGGTGTCCCTCCGCGAGTCTCTCTCGCGCGCGCAATACCTCTGGATTTAATTGGATTCGTCGGCTGCAATTAATGTAGCCTCATCGGTCGCGGAAAGGTGTTCGTTCCGAAGAGCTGTCGATTTCTTTCTGCCATGTCGCCGCGTTTCGCACCGTTTTACCGCTCCCCCCTCCTCTTTTTTTTCACCGATTGATCCAAACGAAACGAATCATCGACGCGGGGACGCGAGATTTTCCGCCGGTTGAAAAACAGGCCGCGGAAATTGCTCGATTCGATTCCGGCGAAACAATTTAATCCGGTATTTATTCCGTCGAGAGCGCGCTCAATCGAATTCGTTTTGAACACCGATCGATCCCCGCACCGCCGTTATCGTTCTCGTTCCCGTTGATCCACAATCCACGGGAAAGTTTCTGATAAGAGCACCCGCCGCGCCGATCGAAATTTGTAAGAGCGACGGGCGGGGGGAAAAAAAGCTGTGCGGGGCTCGTGTCAAAGGTTCGAGTAGGCGGCGGCGTCCATTTTCATTTGGAATTCCGTGTACACGTCGCGTCGTGTCGCCCGGCCGTATCCTCGAACCGGCTGGTTTATTCAACCCTCCTCCAGGCCTGATTTGAAGTCCTTCGAAAGAGATGATACGCGCGAGGCTGGGCGAGATGCGAGCCACGAGCGAGGCCTTGAATGTGGCCCCGTCGCATTTGCACGCAGGCACGCGTGAAATGAACACCTCTCTCCTTTCTAACCCGCGACCTACCGCAGACGCGTATATTTCATCCCCCGCTATCATTATTTCAGCGAAGGAGCAACGGAGACGGCCGTGTCGCCGTCCGTCGGAGAGAAAGGAAGATGGATCACTCGCTCTTTCCCTTTGAGCCACCAAGAAGAGTCCCGGCTTAGTTTCGTCGCGGATGGAGGCTACGCGATTCACGACTTTCCGCCGCTTCCATCGCGTTCTCAGGGAACACGCGGATTATCAATTACTTTAGCCACAAACATCACGGTTTTCAGGTCTACGTGCCGCGACCGTGCATTCCCGCTCGCGTCCTTCAACATGCCACACGAATCTTCCGGCGAACTGCTCTTTTGAGATATGGAGGAACGGCGGACTGGAAGTCCTGGATAATCGCATTTCACTCGGCCCGACCATCGATGGATGAGTTACACTTTGTTTGCCCATAGGCGGCTCTCCTATCCCTTGTCCGTTTTTTACTTCATCGTATATACCAGAATATGTATACAGTAAAGTCGGGTTTATTGTCCAACAGCTTGTGTTCTGCACGGACAGTGATCGCATATCGATATTATTTTTTTATGACTGCGTCTACCGCGCCGCCCGCGCCGAGAGTTCGAAAGAAAGCCGAACGTAGAGAAGGACAGCATGACAGTGGAGTGGGTAGGCATTGGACAGTGATCGCGTACCCGATCCGCGGACAGGAAACGCGACTTTACTGTACCAAGATATGCCAGAATACTACACTGTATATTATACTGTTTATTCAAATATAATCGTGGGCATTACTGTTCTACTTTGTGCGATCACGAGCAAATCTATTCATTAGCGAAGAAGGTACCCTCTTCCTGCCAGTGCCGGATTAGTGACACGTGACATTGTCGGATGCGTGGGGAATAGCGTGGTAGAAGGGGAAGGTAGAGTGGGGACACAAGTCTTAATCTGGCGACTCTGAGCTACGGCTCACGTCGGCGCGAGCGTGAACACGAACGCGGATACACCTTGAGCTAGGGACTCGCGGCGGATGCACTTTGTCCGAACTTTTTAAATCTCGTCCCGTGTCGGCGTCCGCGGGCTAACTCGCAGAACGACCGAGTTTCGCGATACCGAGATGAATTTGCTGGTCCCCTGAACGTCGTTATACGTACTCTCCGCTCTCGCCCGTCCCACCCCCCCCCGCCGCCACTTTTCCACGTTTTCTCGCCTAAGTGTTTCGTTCTGTTTGTCCGTTTTGTTGTTGCCGGCCATCTTCTCTCTCTCTCTCTCTCTCTCGCAGGTCGCGGAACGACCGCCAGTTACGTCGAACCCTGCACGCCGGCAAACTTTGCGATCCCGCTCTCCCCTTTCTATTCTTTCCGCGTTTCGCCGCGATATTTCTGTCTTCCCTTGGCCCCCGCTCGTTACTACCCTTTTCCACCGTTGCGATTCCCGTCGAACTCGCAATTCCCCTTCGCTGGAACAACAAAATTTTGCGGTTCGCCGAGCCACGCTCCACCCTTCCGCCCTAATCGAACTTTTTAGAAATTCTTGCCACCGAGTTGAGGAAAAATTATCTTTCGAAGTCTCGTTGTATATTTTTGAAAAATTTTACCGGTTTATCAGGATCAAACATGCGATCTAATTAAGTCCATTATTAGTTCATTACCGTAGTCGGATCGCAACGTTTCAGTTCGCGTTCGACCGTGCAATGCGATGTAATTGCATGAAAAATTTTCCAAATTTTAATCACCACTCCGGCAAAAACACTCTCACAATTTCGAATTATAATTATGAAATAATCCTCTCGTTTCTATGTATGCGAAATATAATGGTTGTACATTCAAACGTGAAAGTTCCGACATCGTTACCGGTTGGAATTTGGAATAGAACACTGTCTCTGTTGGACTGATTTTTTTTTTCAACAGAGTTCCACCGACTCGTCACTATTGGAACATTTATGTTAATCCTGCCTCTTTTTTGGTGTCATTCATTGTCTCCAAATTTCATCCCCGAAATTATCGTATTATTTCTTTCTACCCCGAATCTCGAATAATCAACCTTTTTTTTACTGCATGTGTCTTGTGTTTCACTTGCTAGAATTATTAAAGAAAGATGGAAGTGTGTATGTGGCTCCCTCTTTTCTTTTGCAATCGATACAGAACATTCTTATTTTGCATAAAAATCCGCAGTCTAAACATGTCTCCCCACTCTACCTTCCCTTCCGATCTCAACGTTCCTCAATCGTTCCCGCTCTCTCTAACCGAAAACGTCGCGCGTCTCTTGACCGGTTTTCGCGAGTAAGTCGATTCGCTCTATCAACGGGATTCACGGACGCTAAACGTGAATATGTCGACTATCTATCAAGCTAAACTCATCTTATTATCATCTCACGCTCTTTATTATGCGTTCTAGTCAAAACGAGCTGTATTTTGGCATGTTACATCTCTTGTTTTGTACATAGTTCGTTGACTATTTCGAACGTAAATAAAGGTGAAGTTTGTTTCTCGATCGTAATTGATTGTATAAGAATGAATGATTTCGGCGCTTTAAAGCTGGGAATAATATTAGTGGTTCTACATTTTTTAAAGCTGGGAATAATATTACTGGTTCTACATTAATGTAGAACCTTGGGGGAATAAAGTTTGTTTCGACTTGAAATTACTTGTTCTACCCCTTCTAATCCGTACCATACATATTTATTATAAATCAACATTTATTTATTACAGTTCAGAATCTTCATCGTGAGTCTGTCACGATATTGTTGGGCAACGGGGTTAAAACTAGTACAAAAGAGAAAAATTCGCGAACCTGTCAAGTCCCAGTTTACTTGCCATTCGTGCACGATTATTCCAGTGAAAATTCGAGGTTAACGGAACGATCGCGCCAGATTTCTTCGTGTTTATCTCGGCGCGGTTTCAAAACAAGCGGGCGGTCAGTTTTGGAAGAGGTCGGGCATCCGATCGAACTATTTACTCTGGCCGGTCGGGGGTCTGGTTATTAAACGATACGCTATCGGCGCTCGGTGCGGCGCATGAAACGTATCGACGTGGCGCGTACCGTTGGTATATCGCAGCGAAAAAATCGTTATTAAAACCATCGAGTCAGGATAGTTCGCGTAAACCCAATTATGAACTCGACACGGCCAATTTCATTCCGTTTCCCCGGCGGATCGGGAAAAATATTTGAAACGCCGCCGCGCCGCGCCGTGCCGGTGCGTGTGCCGCGTCGTCCAGTCCCATCCCAGTATCTCTTGACCGGTGTAATTTTAAACCATTCGCGATAGCGATCGGTGGCCGATACACCGACACGATATGGTTCAACAATTGGCCGAGCCCCTGCGTAAATTGCACCGTCCCTGCGTCGCTACCGCTGCCATTACCACACTGCAGTTGCCGGAAGTGGCCGCGAAACCATTCGCAAAGAGTCGATATATATACATTATATATAAACTATATACATATGTATACTATATAAGGGGACAGATAATAAGAGGATTCGTTTACGACGCGTCGTAAAGTAGGACGAACGTTACCAGCTGCGGACCTCGTAAATATCAGTCGGCGGTGTGTGTCCCGGCTCATGAATTTATGGACTGGTCCGCGATATCCTTGATAAGAATCGGCAAGTGACCAGTCATCGCCTCGTATTCCACGCGCGCGAACCTCTACCACAAACGAGACATAGGAATAGACCTGACACCCAATGTATTTCGGTGTCCGTCGGTTTTGGGGCGTTAGCGCCCCACAGAGACCCCCCATTACCCCCCCCCCCATTCAGTATCAACACCCAACGTTACCGATAAAACACGATTTCTAAGCATTATTATCACGGTGGTTTCGAACTCGATATGTATGTACAATATGTATTTATCGTGAAATGCTTGCGATGATGGGGGATTAATGATTCACGAGTAGAAATTCTGTGAAGTATCTGGATCCTCGGTGATTCGCTAACTATGGAATAAAATAAGATATTGTGCATTTACAATCTTTGTATGGATGTTAAACCAGCAGAAACATCATAGGTGAGACTCAGTGTTGGGCAAAAAATGAATCAACGATTGACGACTAAATTTCTACTTAAATCGTTAATCGCAACTAACAATTAATCTCCTAGTTTAGTCGTTAATTACGGTTAACTTATTAATCGTTATTGAAGAACTAATTTTTTTCGACGTTTTTCTACGAGAACCTAAAAGTTACACTTCTTTTACTTACTCTTATTCTTATTCTCAAAAATGCAGTTGTAATCGGCGTAACTATAAAATAAATCGCCAGCCAAGTGGTCGGATGAAATTGTCTTGGAACAAATGGGCAAGTGGTTGTAGTCCCGGGTCGTAACAGGAAATCTCGAATCTCGAATCTCGACTAAAGCTGGCCGGGTAATCCGGGGACTATACAAACAACCACGGGGGACGAAATCGCCCTTAATTATATGCTAACGACCGATCTCGGTGAGTCGGGAAGAGGGGTGGTTTTGACTTTGGCCGGCCAAAGTCTTGCACAGTCAGTCAAGCTCGGCCAAGTTTCCGTCTCGACGCGGCTCGGCTCAGCTCGGCGCGACGTTACCACGCCAACAGCTTCAATTACCGAGAGTCCTTTTAATTAATTTCTATTATTAACCGTGCGACGACGCGGTACCGGGAGAGAAAAATAAAAGAACGCCAACGGTAAACCAAGAGGGAAACCCTCCGCGGAATGGAAGCCAACCCCGAGGCGGCTTGCACTCTGAAAGAAGTTGGGGGTGTCTCGCGTTCGGTACTCTCTGATTCAGCAACATTGCTAGGATTCGAGAGCAAACCCGCGGATTTATCATTATGCATTTATGCAGATAGAAATTAATATTCGAGCCCCTGCGCTGGCTACGCTTTTCCTCTCCCCCTGCGTATCCTTCGATTCGGTCGATCGAGATTTCGAAGAAGGGTAGACTGTCCCTTCGGGTTACCAATTTGTGAGTTTGTAAGTTTGTAATATATACAGGGTGACGCACCTAAGATTTACAGTCAGCCACGAAAGTATTTGAACGCACTTTGAAACAGTACAACTTTTTTGTAATTGTACCAAACGACGTTCTGTAAATTAGAAGCATTGGTTTACTAAATGATTTGCAAAGAAGATTTCCCAACAATTACAATTTACAAGGTTGCATGCAAAAATAAAGAAAGCATTTTTTAAAACTTTTCTATTTGGGCCCTTAATGAAAATTTCAAATATATGCTTCGTAGATCTATGTTAGTTACACACATGCGAAAAATTTCATCCAAATTGATTAACATACGCAAGAGCTACAAGTTGGTTCTTTACATCTTTCGATGTAAAGCTTTCGAGCGTGTCGTTTTTTCCTGCGTCCACCGATTCCGATGAAATTTTCAGCATGTGTATAACTAACATACATCTATAAAAAGCATATTTTAAATTTTCATTACAGGCACTAATAAAAAAGTTGTAAATGGTGCCTCTTTTACTTTCTCATGTAATTCTTAGCAATAGCAATTTTTTCAAAATCTTGTCATTTGGTAAATCAATTATTCTAATTGCTAAAAGAAAATCACGTCGTTTGGTGTGACCATAAAAAAATTATACTGTTTTAATAATAAAAAGGAAAGTGCCTAACGGATTTGTAAAAATCCCAAAATGCTGTAAACTTGAAAATTGTGAAAGCATTTCTCGCACTCTAAAATCTACCTAATGTTATTCAGTAGTTGATTGTATCTGCGAATCACGTGCACGATGTACAGGTAGACAGTGACCGTGTTAAAATATTTTTACGCCGCTCCAGCGCGTTGGTCCCACCGAAAACACGTGAGAAGGATCGATATTTGGGTATCGAGAGACACGAGTGAGTCTCCGGGCCAATCGCGGTTACGTTTCCGGTTGCAAAGTGGCTGGCCGAGTCCGGGACGGGCTCACGTGCCGTATTAAACATAAATTATTCTTGGTCGGCGGCGTTTTCACTCGGTTCTCGCCGCAACAGGAGAGAGCTGGGAACTCGGAAAGAAGGTCAGTAGTACTTAACGCGGCTTCATTTGGAGGATGGTGGTCGCGGGCTCCGCGACAACGTGATTAAACTTTGGTCCAAAGGGGTGGGAAGGGGTGGTAGAGCAGCCGCGCGTGCAAAACGTCCGGCTCTTTCGAAACTACGTCCCGCGGGGGTTAGCTTTCAAGGATACCAGGATCGGACCGGGCCGGGCTGGACAAGTTCTTTCGCTCGGTCCTCTTTAAAGCGTATTCATACGTGCCCCCGTATGAATACGAACGAGCGACGAGCGGAGAGCCGGCCCACCCTGCCGCAGAATTTCGGCCGGATTCGACCGGGACGCGAATAAAGGTAGCCGGCATAGACTGATATACAGGGTGCCGCGCACAAGTCTCGGGACAAGTCTTGCAAAGAAATGCATTTATGAAGAAATTAGTTGGGCAAAATATAAAACACCAAAAGATTTGAAAAATTCAAGAATGTTGCAACGTTGCTTTTAATGTTACAATGTCTATAAGGGATGAAATCAATTTTTATGCTTTTTCTGCTTCTCACAATCAATGCAAAACATTTTTATTTTGCATGAAGATCCGCAGTTTAATAATAATTATGTAATTATATAAGCGTAATTATATTATACATTTATATTAAGTACAAAGCCGACTACTGGCGTCAAGTACCTCCTTTTTTTATGTGTGCCACATGGCTTATTACTAGCGTGCGGATCTTTATGCATTTATGAAGAAATTAGTTGGGCGAAATGTAAAACAGTGCATCTGCAGTCTACTTATTACTGTATAATTAGTGTTGTAATTTCATCCGTTAAATAAATGTGAATAGAGCTCTGTACATCCACGCTTTTTATTCCGATATAAGGCGATGGCTCGGAGTCAGCTATCGCCGTATTTCGGATCAGGGTACCTATGCGGCTTGACTAGATGATCTAGAACCTAGAGACCTGGAAAATTCTACAGACATAACATTTACAAATATAGAGATTTCAAGATCTGGGGACCTAGTCCTTGATTTTAGAGATCTAGGCATTTAGAGTTCTAAAGGTATACAGACCTAAAGATTTAGGGGTTTAGAAATTAGGGTTCCGAATCGTGATTGTACAGATTCGAAAATAGAAATATAGAGGCACAGGAGTCGAAGTGGAGAGGCACAGATAGAATAAAGTCGCGCAGTCCCGCGTAAGTGGTTAACGAAAACCGTGGCGGTCCGAAGTTTTCGCGCTAATCCGAATTTACGGGCGTCCGTCGTTGCAAATCATGCAACCGGACCAGCCGCCTCCGGCGCGGCGGGTCAACTTATTGGTCGAGCATCGAGTCGTTCCATCCCCCGGATTACGATCTGTCCAAAACGCGTCCTCTTTTGGAAACCGATCCCTATCCGAATCTCACTTGATCCCCGTCCAGCGGGGTGGAAGCATGTTGGCAGCTGACACGTTTGTTTATTTATAGACGCGCCCTACGGCACTGCCAGCTCGCGATACATATTCCCTGCGTTCGCGGGAATCTCTTACGTTTATTCGATCACGTTACTCTCGCCTATGACACCGGTCCACGGGGAAGAAACAAGGGAGAACGTCGAAATTTCGTGTTCCTCAGTACGTAATCCGCAGACAAAGGTGATATTATGCACAGCCAATTCTCGTGAATACAGCAAGATAAAACTTCGCACAATCATTTCGACACTGAGCACTCTGACAGCGCACGTTCACAAACAACTGCGCGACGATTCGAGGCAAAATTTGAACTGTGTAACCATTTTGCAAGTATAAATGGCAAGACCATCGTACCACGGGTTTTAAAAAAAATACATTTTCGAGGTTTCGGCCACGTTTCGGCGATTCGGGACCACTGGTGGCGGTGTGGTTCGAGAGGAGAAGAGGATCGGTGTGTTTCGTTCGCGGACAGTCGGTCGTTCCACGAATTTATCGATTCGCTCGGTTCCTTTCCTCAGGCATTCTTGGCTGGCGAAGAGAGGTATACGGATTGTTGGAAGGTCGCCAGAAGGCCAAACGCTACTCCAGGTGGAAGGCCGGCGAGGGTTGCACAGAGAGAGAGAGAGAGAGCGCATCTCGAGCAAAAGATTCCCTGTGAAAAAGAGGGTAACGCGAGAAAGGGGCGAGGAAGGCTAGCCTGGAAGAGCGGTGTACTGCGGAGAGTGGCAGTAGAGCAACACAGAGAGAGAGAGAGAGAGAGAGAGAGAGAGAGAGAGAGAGAGAGAGAGAGAGAGAGAGAGGAAGACCACGAAATATTTGTCAATCGCGAGCCGGGAAGACCGGTCGGGAAAGTCGATTTAACGCCCGTTAAGGAAGCAATTCCTTTAAGAAAGACGAGCCTGGGAGGCAAGGGTGGCTAGGGGTGGCGCGGCCTGGCCTCCCCGGGATCCTCGACCTTCGTGGACTTACGACCTTTCACCGGAGAATCGCTTCCGTCCGCCATTATCGGCGGACGAATGGAACATCAATAACCAATTTCGTAAGACTAATATCGCGAAAATTAGTTTCCCGGGGTCCCTTTTCCCTCGTCCTTCTCGTTCCTTATACTCTCTCCCCTCCTGCTTGTACCTATAACCTTCGTTACAAGGTCTACGACCTACTCGGAGAGCCTCCGCCGCAGCTCATGCTTTTCTTAATGTCCATCCATCGGAGGAGCGATCGTGAATCTACTCTTTTATCGTCGATTCTCCGTGCCACGTTTTCCGCAGCTCTTCTTCTTCTTCCTTCTTCTTTTTCTGTTGTTCGGCCGCGAAACGATAATGCCGCTTTTAATCCGCGTCGCCCGGATTTACTCGCGTGAAATATTCGAGACAGTCGATCCTGCATCCCCCCCCCCCGGATCAATAGAACTCTCTGTGTTGTGATCGAAAACAATGCTAAGTAAATTTCTCAATTAATCCCGCCATTTTGTCGAGTAGCTTCCGATGGCTGAGACGAATCGAATGGTGGAGCAGCGCGGCTTAATCTATCTGAAAATAATTTAAATGGACTGTATTTATGTGTAGTTTATGCAAGCGAACAGACTTTTCAAACAATTGTTTTTGTAAATTTATTGCACGTTTACCGTCTTGTAAAATACACATATACAATTTTATTTGTCAATACAAATAATAATTGAAATTGTATTTGTAAATAACAATTAACTTTATTATCTTAAATAATTCTATTTAGACAACAAATAGACAACATTTAGACAACAAATAGCTTGTTATTTAAATTTTTATTGCCCAACACTGTGTACAAAATATATATTTTAGATTTTCACACTAAGGGCCCAAATAAAAAGGTTTTAAAAAATGCTTTCAACCTTGCATGCAACCTTGTAAATTGTAATTTTTGGAAAATCTTTGTTTGAGATCATTTAGTAAACCAATGCTTCTAATTTACGAAACATCTGGTCGTTTGGTACAATTATAAAGAAGTTATACTGTTTTAAAGTGCGTTGAAATACTTTCGTGATTCACTGTAACAACATTGAGTGAATACTTCCCGAAAAGAGGCTTCGCCAAAAAGATTTCAGCCGGTTTCTGCCAGGATAAGTAAAAATGGCGGAAGTTCCGTATTCCGTAAACAAAATCGAATGGAGCCGCCGGCTTAAACCCTGCCCTAATTTGGCGTGTACTGCATCGTATTTCATTTGAACCAGGGGGGATCCTTGACATCCATCTCCATCGTATTCAATTCCGGGCTGCGAACTATTCACGGGAGAATTCGCGATTCGTCCGGCAATCAGCGTCCACCTTCATCCCGGCGGACGATGATGGTCTCTCGTTCCGGAGTATGCGGCCGAAAAGGGAAAAAGAAGATCCCGGTTGGGAAGGTCCGCGTTTTCCGTCGGAGCATTTTCTCCCTGCGACGTCTACGGGGCTTCTCTTAATTATAAATTAATTATTCGTCGAGTTATGGTCCGATTCTCGGTTCCTTTCCCGTCGTAATTACTTCGAGATCGTCTGAACACGCTTGATCCCCCTCTCCAACCCCAACCCCTATACCCTCCTCTTCTTCCTCCTCCTCTTCTACCTGGGTACTCGTTTTTCGTTCCTTGATTTTTCTCCTCTTCGCTCTCCGGTATTCGGCGAACGTTCCAACGAATCTCAGCTTTTGCTCGGCCCGGGGAACCAATGTTCTTTCCCCGTGACGTCATCCTCGTCCAAAGAACGCCCACGCGGTTCGAGGCTCTGTCTTTTCAGGACCCGTCTCGAAACCAACGAGCAACGAATTCTTCATGCATTCCCCGTTGTTCGCGAGTAGACTGTACACTGTACACATTTATGCGAAATAAAAATGGTCTACATCAATTATAAAGTGAAACTTCTTTGCTGAGGGGGCTACAATTATCTAACGTATAGAATAGTTTGGCAAGTAACATGTTCACAATTAATTTACTAACTTTAAAGACTTCATTGGTGAACTTTTAAGATTGTAGAATGTAAAATGAAGCCTTGGCTACATTCCTATTTCAGTTTTATGCAGGTTTGATGCTTAAATTGTCAGATATTAACAAATTTTGGAGAAGTGGTATGTTATGTATGTCTGTCCTTGTCGCACAGTTCGACTCTCCTTGCAAACAGCCCGCGCAACAATTGTTAATAACTAATTGACCAGAGTTAATTTTTGAACATTTGCAATTGGATAACATATAATCAACCTCCAGCTACCATTACATGCGGTTTCTCATCGGATTTTGTTCCGACTGAAATATTTATAAACAATTATCCAAACCCTTGTTCTAATCTAACCTGAGAAATTTTGACAGGTGTCAAAAATGATCAATTTCAAGCGATCAGGTACAAAGGTACTAATTTTGAGTCCGGCAAAGTAAAGTTCACACCCCGTATTTTTTAAATTCTCAATACATATAGGCCCACAGAAGAACGTTGTAAAATGCAACTTTTAGTATTTCTTCTACAATTCCGATAAATTGCAATTTTTGAAAAAAATTCATTTCACATCCTGTAGTAAAATAATTGCTCTAGCTTCCCGAAAAAAGTTCAAATCTTATAGTACAATATTAAAAAAGTTATCGTCTTTTTGCATGTGTTATTAGATCTTACCTTGCGAGGGTTAAAATAGCTCCGAGTGCAAAGGGTTAAAGTTCCACAGTATTGCCAATAAAACAGAATCGAGTAGAACTACATAGAAAAGGGGTTGACGCGCGTTTATGGAGCATCACGGAGAAGACGTTTCGTGGGGGGATGTTTCTCATTTCCGCTTATAGAGGATGCGAGGGAGCCGACGAAACACGCGGACGGATTAAAATTCCGTTCATGTTAGGTTCATTTTTTGTCGGGACGGGGCGGTGTGCGGCGTGGCGCGGCCGACGTCGGCGGCGGCTATAGGGCGCACAGGGGATTTCCCGGCGGCGGGGAGGCTTGCATCTTAAGCGATTTTTATGGCGTGTCTTGCCGTGTAACCTAGTCAAGCCGCAAATTTATTTTCCGTTGCGCGGGAGATACGTTACGCTCGACAGTTTGTATTTTTTCACGTCCCACGATTAAAGCACGGAGCCGCGCCCCCGTAAATTGGATCGGTGGAGAGGGCCCATAAATTCGATTTCCACGGATTTAATGGAAGACGAAGTTGATGTACGAGCCGGCCCGACCCGGCCCTACGGCTGCTTTGCATACCTCCGTCGGCAAGCTACAAACATCAAAGGTCAGTCGCGAGATCTTCGAGCGCCGGCGAACTACATACTCGCGCGATAATGGAAGAAACAAGCCGAGGAGCGACAACAATGTTTGATCGACGACAAAGGGACACGCGCCTCTCCCCGGCGAAAATTGCGTTTCAAAGGAAAAAATGAAAGCGCGGGGACTGTGTTTGGCAAACCGAGTTACGCTGGAGCCTCCCACATCCTCGCTGCACTAATAGCGAGACAAAAGTCGTCGGGTAAAAGAATTTTCAGATGGCGGAACACTCGTCCTTTCATACCAAATCTTATTTATTCGGACGAGGCGCAACAACATTGACACGCTGCTTTAACATTTAAACGGCTCGTATATCTCTTCTTGACTGTTATTATATTAGGATCCTTTTGCAAGATGAAAAATTTGCGCATTAATTGCGGAGCTAAATATAAATTTATACTTTTTTATATTTTCTCACACAGTGGCAGCTACTCTCTACACTCCTTACTATGTATTATATTATCTTGCGCCCCACGTTTTTCGTTTTAAATCTTAGAAGTATTTTCGAAGCTATTAAAAATGCACAATCACTTTTCAGGACTATCTGTACGGGGTTAGGAATCTGTATGGCGCGAGGAAAAATTATTTTATACTTTATAGTCCGTTTTAAAAACGTGGTATTTAAAAAAATTTTTTGTTTACAGAGAAATTTTTATGAAAATCAATAAAATTTCACAATTACTTACGCAGTCAGAGTTTGTTCGTTACATTTTGCACTGAACACATGCATAGAGTACAATTACACCGCAGTACAGGGTTAACATTAGAATACATGTACACAGAGTGAAGGTTATGCATCGAAATAAATGTATCCATATTAATATTAATTTTCGTTTCTCTTCTGTGACGTTCCAATCACTGCAGCCGTCGAGAAAACGATACGGTAACGGGTTAACAACGTGTTTAAAATCCTAGTCGTTTGAATGCTCGTGCACAGGATGGGCGAACGGGAGAGGGAAGAAGGATGCGGAAGGTGGCGTCGCAGATACGCGTCGACGTGAACAAAGAACCCCACGGTAGCGTTACGTATGGCGGATACTCTGTCAAGTTTCGTTCGCGGAATCCTCGTTCGGTTCCTGCTCGTTTCGCGAGCCGCTGATAAGAAGGAAGATATAAAGGGGGCGAGATTACCGCAGAAACGGTGGTGGGGGGAGAGGGGTTAGAAGACGTGGAGAGAGAGAGAGAGAGAGAGGGGGTAGAGGAGGGGGCGGTGAGGCTCGGTTACTCGATGAAACTGAGTTTCCGACGAGAGCTCCGCGCCACTTTTCCTGCTGCTACGTGTTGCCACGAGCTACGGCAATCTCACGATTCCTTATTCATCAACGCCATCGGACAAACCCGTGAAATTTGCATCCGACACGCTCCTACGTTCCTCCGCCGTTTACACGCGGCCCTCGACCGACCCCGCTTTGTTTCCGCCCCTGAACGTCCACGGATTCTCTTTTTTGTCTTCGCCGATTTCTTCTGTTGCAAATCATTCCCGCAATCTCGAAGCTGCTAATCTCGAAGCTGTTAATGTAATTAATATACAGAGTGTATAACCCAAAAATGTTGTGCTTCCTTGGAGGGGGTGATTCTTGACGTCATCTGAAGTTTCCCTTATTTTTCCCTTAATATACACTCTTTTTTTTAGTAATGTTTGATAAATAGAAACTGTAAACAAAATATCGTGCATTTAAGGGTTCACAGGAATCATTCCTTCCAAGGAAGTACATTTTCGGGACACTCTGTACTTTCAGACTGTGCGGTACTCGAAGCAAAGTATCCGTGAAGCGGGAAGGAGTTTTGTTTACAGTTGCAGACTAAGGTATTGAATTCGTCGACGACAGCGAGGTCGAAAGGGTTGAAAGTTTGCGGAGGGCGCGGCAGAGGTTGTGGAGTTTTTGCAGGGTTTTATAGGGGGGAGTGGCGACCCCACGAGCTAAATAAAACCTGCTGGATCTTAGAGGGTTTGACTGACAGATTTGATTCCCCCCTCTGGCCTATCCCGAGGCTAGATTTGATCGAGTTTGTGTTCGTTCCCCTGTTTCCCGTCCTCTCTTCATCCCTCTCACTCACTCTCTCTCTCTGTCTCTATCTCTCACTCCGACGATTGTTGTCACAGCTACCCATACACAGTAGACGCGTTCTCGAGCGTGTCGTCGTAAGTAACATTTAAACATTTATCCGGACGTATCGTTCCGCGGAAAGTAGGGCGTCTCTCTTGATCGAAGAGGGATCCGATGGAACGAGAAAACCCGATCTGCCTCCGTGCGTCCCCTCGAGCGAGAATCTTTTTTTCCATCGGCGTTTCCCTCCCGCGAAATGTCCAAAGCCCCTTCTCCTTGAGCTTTTATAAATTTTCGATTATGCTAAACGATACTTTAACGGTCTCCCGAGATCATTCCGGATCATTCTGCTGACTGAATTCACCCCCTGATTTCCGACAACCCCAACACCCTCGTTTAGTCAGGAAATTGCGGGTGTGTCTCTTTGATCGTCATTTGAATGCGTTTGCGGGGCCTGTCATGCAATTTTCAAGTATATCCTCTCGACAGAGTTCACAGAATTATACAGGGTGGTCCACGAAACTCGCACTCCCTAAACGTTTCCGTTACTTCTTGTAGCAATATGAAGAAATAAAGGTGAATTCTTCTAGATCGAATAATAAATTTTATGATTTCGACGCAGGTTTCGATCATTTCTAGAAAACCAGCAAATGTGCAGTTAATTAAACATGCTTATCCCTGCGCCGAAATCATAAAATTTATTAAATATGAAGAAATGATGAACACAAAAATTGCACGGTGTAGACGGGGAAATATTGCTGTGTAAACATTTGCTATGTGCGCGAAGGCGTTTCGGAGGTTTCAAGGTCACCTTGACCTCCATATGTTTTAAACCTAGTTAAGGAGGTATTGTCAAAATAATTTTCAATGCTCTATTTCAATCATCTTCTTCGAATACAGCAAAATGAATTGTACTTCTCCCCGATTTTCATCAGAATGAATGTTCTGATGGAAAAGGCGAGGCTCATCCAAATGAGCGATGCTTTAGAGATCTCGACAGTTTTACTGGTGTATAGGGACATTCACAAAATCACGAATTAAACGGATTCTCCTGTAAAAGGGGTGAGCAAACGACACGCGATACGTTGCCGAAGCCCCTCATTTCCCTCATTTCTGGCTAGCTGTCCTCATCGTCTTTCGCCTTTTCTTCGACCTTCTCCTCCTCCTTGTCCGACACAACCCTTTCAAGTTGTTCTCGCAGTTTGGACGACGCGCTCGAGATACAGTTCATCGTCGTGAACAATGCTCGATTGTAGTTATGGACCAGGTTTTGCTTGAACAGCTCCAATCGCGTCGAGGTGTTCTGCAAACACAGAGAGAATTAATTTTTTGAGAAACCTTAGGAATATCGCGCGACTTTCTGTTGTTACTTCAGGACAGGTTTCCTCGTCGCCCGAGGCCGGCGATATGGTCGCCAGGATCCGCTGATAGAAATCCTCCACGTCGTCGCTGGAGCCCCATAATCCTTCAGCGTGCGTCCAGTAAACCAAACCGGCAGCCACGCCGCTCTTCAACAGGAACAACAGCGTTCCGCATAGTCTTTGACCGAACGTCTTTGGCGGCGGTTTCGGGGGACAGTCGCAGAGCTGTCGAATCAATTAATCAGCTAATTGTTTAATTAGTAATGTCATGTTCATATACTTTATCATATTAGTAGACTTTATGTGTTCATCACCAAAATGAAGACGAGAAAGAATTGACTAGCATTCAGTGGCGTGTTATAGCATGCCAAAATGTAGCCCAAAAGGGGGCCCCGAACACAAACCAAGATCCAAGATCCAAATTCTACTAAAAATTTTCATACTCAAACTCTAATTTGGGAAAATTCAAATATTTTGTATTTTTATGCAAAAGGTTTTCATGGATGAAGGAGAATTTATTTCACTCTTTATGCAACAATAAATATGTACATAGATGTTTTTACAATTGTTTTATTTTCTCCAACGTGAAAATTGGGATTAGGGGCCTCGAAATTCTACTTTGCCCAAGGACCCAACTATGTAAATAGTTATAACGCGCCACTGCTAGCATCAGTGTATTAATTTCGACTTGGTAAAGTTAATATTACTGTTCCAAATATTTTTCACATCATTAGATTTATTTAATAAATTATTTCAATATTGTACGAGTAAATTGCAACAGTTTCACATGGCCAAAATGGAGAAATCATGGAAATATTTTTAAGCAGATCCGAGTGCGACTGATTAAAAATATGCGTACGCTGTAAACGCGTAAATGTTAGCAGCCTACCCATGAATAATGATTTTCTGGAAAATGGTTTCATTGGTTCAATTTTCCTCGACGTTGTATTTTCTATTGGTAGCCTAGCGAACGAGAGCCGCGTGTCCCATTTTCGACAGCGGCGAATGTTTCGACAGTACGTTCCCGAAAAACACTTGAAAGCCGTGGCAAAAAAAAAAACTCTAAGCAAGCCCCACATACAATATGTGCCCACAGCACTCAAACGGTTAACAATGTTACGACCGTTTGTCGGGACGATTGATTCGCTGGCCTCAGCAGCTTATCCGGGTCCTGCGTTTATTACGTGAACTGCAACGCGCCGTTGTTACCACTTTGTCACGGTGACAGCGTTCGTTAGCGTATAACCATTCGAAATTCCGAATTCACGTCCGTTTCGCCAGCGAGAGAATACACTGTTCCCGCTCAAAAATTGTTTCATCGCTTGCTCGATCAACATTCAATTTGAATCCGTGCGCGGACAAAACTCGCGCGGATTCTTCGGCGTGCTTGAGCGGAATAAACGATCATTCAATCCCGGGAAAAACACGTTCCCCTAAGAATTTTTCGCGTCGAAACGTTTCCACGGAAACTCGTCAAACTTTTAAAAATAGTGCTTCGAGGAACGTACGAAGAATCGTTTAATTATTGGCTGTTGCAAAGCATGCAGTTGATAAAATCGGGTCCCATGGAAATCACCGACACAGATTTCTCCGACACGGTTTTCACCGACAACATTTCATTAATTTTTTATTAATTAATTAATTAATGTGGATGAATGAAAATCAGTGGGAAAACGAAATATGAAACAGAGTGTTCTTGAATTAATTAATTAATAAATAAAAAATTAATGAAATGTTGTCGATGAAAACCGTGTCGGAGAAATCTGTGTCGGTGATTTCCATGGGACCCGATGAAATCAGTAGACGCAATAGAGGTCAGTATTTTTATCGTAGCTTCTTTCTGTACCTTTTAAGAGTTAAAAACCTTCGTTTCTGATCGAGAACAACGCCATCGAAGAGCAACACAGCGAGAAACCTCCGAGTCCAGGTCTCCTTTCGGTGAGGAAGGGTTGGAACTAGCTAAACGCTTCGGCCTCGGTTCGTAAGGTCACGTACGTACGTGTCCCTAACAAGTACGCGAACTCGAAACTGTCCTCCTCCATTAGAGACCCATCGGCGCCGCCGTACCTGTGTACGCCGGACTGTCGGGCTAATTTCAGGTAAACGCAGCTACGTATCGGCTAACCAATTCCGTACAGGTGCTGGAGCACCGTTGCCATCCCCCTTGGCACGGCACGTCAATATCGCGCAAAGACAGCTCGTCGCTCTCACACGCTGATGTCAATGCTCGGTGCGGGTGCTGGCAACACACGGGAACGCCACGCCGAAGGTCCCTTGTTAACGAGTCGACGCAAACCCGGACGGAATCTCATTAATAGTAAATACCCTGTTTCGGTCGAGTAGAACCTCTACCCCGCCAACAATCCACGAGCCACTTCCCAAGGAAATCTCAAGATAATCCCGAGAAAACGCGCTTTTCCAGTTACCCTGTTTCGCAAACGCCGGAAAAATCGCAGACGAAAATCTGTAATCTACCAGGGGATGAAAATGAAATTCCTCTTCAGGGAAACTGAACTGGACGGTCGACACAACATGAGCCATTAGCCAACATAATTATGGGCTGCTCTTTATCCTTACTGGACTCAAAATTTGTGCCTTTTTCCTATAAATTATGATGTTAAAACATCCTCATCCCCAGAAACCCAGCGCTACCCCTAGCTGGTATCTTTCGAAAATTTTTGTTTTCTTAATCGGAAGATCCCTTATTTACGGGTTCGTTACCTTGGGAGGACAGGTCCTCTGCATATCCTTCCTGCTGCAGACTTTGACGGCGACGGGCCTAGGGGTCCAAAAAGGTGTGGATCCTTTTCGTGGACAGGGTTGGCTCTCGGCGTCGATCAGCTTCTGGATCTTCCTCGGTCGTACGCAGGTCTCCGGATTCGACAGGTTGATGGTCTGAGCGATGCACTTGGTTCCCCGCTTCATTTTCGACAGGTACGCAAGCCGGTGGAGTGCAGCTCGAAGGGGACGGGTCCTCGGCGAGGATTAGGGGGTAGGACTACATACACTCTGTAATATTCCAACACTTTTAAAAAGAGGAGACCTTAATTTTGTTAAAAAGAATTTTTTCCATTTTGGGTTCCATTTTGCTTTTTATCTGGGACTGTATCGAGCAAGATCAATAGGTAGACTGCGGACCTTTCGCATTTATGGCTGGTGGACATTTTGAAAGAATACCAAAGTACAAAGTAAGAGTTTTTCTTTATTTTGCATCTACGAAGTCTGTTCCCATTAAGAATTCTATATGAATACACTTTCTTGATATGTACAAAGATTGGAAACTGTATGAAGATCCACAATCTCGCAATAAATTGTGATTGAAGTCGCGAACTCTCCGATTATTATGCATGAAATTAGTTTTACGAACGTGTTAATAAATGAATAAAACGTAAATGTCTCTATGTTGCTTCAATATTTATGCTTGCACGTAATCCCATCAGCAGACAAGAAGGAAAAATGTTTGTAACAAAGCTGACATAATAAATACGCGTCTTTCACGCATAGTTAAACTACCCGCGTGTGCAGCGCTGCGAATGGACGCATGCGAGTTGGACGCGTCGCATAGTAAATCGCGGTAAATTCCAGCTTTAGTCGCGTCGGCGACGGCGGCGGGTCAAAAGACTTTCAATAAGGTCGGGTAGCATGGGGAATCAAACATCGGGTCCGAGCAATTTTTCCGTGTTTCGAGGTTTTGAATTTTTCAGGCTAGGGAAGCTCGCCGGTCCGAGAAAGGGCAATTTCCTTTGGCAGTCGCCGCCGACGTCGTCGACGTTCACATCGTTCCTGTGTTGCCACCGCTCTGCCATCGCTCTGCCACCGCGCTGCCGGTGGCGTTCCTTACAAACTTACGGAATTTCGAAAGATTACGTGCATTCACTTTGCATCGTATAACCTCCCTGGGAATAATTTATCGCGGCCGGAAAGCAGCGAGGGACGGGAGCGTCCTCTCTCTCTCTCTCTCCCTCGATTCTTGTGCACACAACACCCGAGGATTTTTTTTTCCGACGGTAAACCGACCGTGAGAGACCGCCACCTCAAATTTTCATCGTTTCCCCTTCAGCGCATGTCGCCGCAATTTTATCCGGTGCCGAATGATATCAAGGTTAGCTGCTGGCCTCTGCGGTGACACGCGACGATCTCCTCGGGACAACTTCAGGAGCGACGCACAGTGATCGATTCCTCGATTCTAAGTGGACAAAATTCAAATTTTTCGTCGTTGATATTTTTTCTAATGGAATGGGGTATTTTTTAATACATCAATCGATGCAGCTGGACATCCGTCATAAAAAAGTACTAACCTATTTATAGCGAAAAGTTAATAGTTCAGGAGATATTCGAATTTAAATAACTCTAAAATACCATTACTGTCGTGTACTAAGACGTTTCACGAGTAAGTAAACGCTAAACGTGTTCTCTTAAAAAATGATGTTGAAGTTCCAATAATTTTTGCAACTCGCGCATTCGTGCGCAACATTAAAGAAGCACGGCAAGAGCTATTAACCTCGTTTTAACCTTTCTATCATTGCAAATTTCAGTGTATCTACACCTACACGAACGGGTTAAATCAGTAATATTTTGCAGGGTTAAGCCTCTAGCCGATGGGAATGATCTAACGTTGTTGACGCAGTATAGGCGATTAATTTAAGAGCAACTCGGAGCAGCTCGCCTCTAGGCGCAGGTGTCCTCTGCAAATCGGTCCGTAGCGTCGCGTTGCGTCGTTCCTCGGGTCCGTTCGAATCCAAAATGATTGCGCCGTTTGCGAATGAAAAGTACGCGGCAATTAGACTCCTCGATAGGATCCGCCGCGCAATTTCGCCTCGGTCCTCCCGTACCGACTTCCTTTCTCTCTCTCTCTTGCGTGTTCATCGGGTGAATTAATGGACGAGAGAGGGCACGCTTATCAAACGGATTTTATCAATCGGAAATGCCGGTCGCTATTGGAAACGATATTCCTAGCGGCTTTGTCTCAGTGCTTTTTTTCACGCCGTCCTCTCCCTCTCTCCCTCTCTCTCTCTCTCTCTCTGCCTAGCAGGGCGGGATCCTCGGTGCGCTAAAGTTGATTTATTAACGTTTGATTTATTTCCCTATCGATTCGAAATGCTTTTACTACGGCGAGCAAGATAGCCGCGTGGCCCGTTCGATATACGGCGAGGCGATCGATTTTTCAACCCTTCGTACCCGTCGGCCATCCTCTTCTGCCATTCCCTAGCGACGATCACCGATGCATGTCCCTGTTCCTCGTAGATCGCCGGGCTCTCTCATTTACCAGAGTAATCGCGGCCATATTTTTTTTTTTGAAAGAGGATCTAAGGGCGCCGGTCGTGTCTATTAATAAGCATATCGAACCAGTGGGATCCGACGATAAAACGTGATGTATACCGGCTCGATTGCTCGAGCATCGCGTGGCAGCGACCGATACGAACGGCTCGCGGACAAGAACAAATCTCCTACGAAATATTCCCGGCGCCATCGGCAATTTTTCTTCGAGGTTGTTAATTAAGCTCTTCGCACACACTACCTTCGCGCTGCTCGAAATCTCCCATCGATCTTGCCACTGGCTCCGGTAAAGTTTATTCCAAATCAGGATCGAAAATAGCAGCTTGAAATAACTATATAAATCCGATAAGAATGCAGGCTGCCTCTTAAGAATTTTAGTGAGACGAAAATTGCGCAACGATTTTCTTACATTACACCCCAATCTTCCACCTCTGTTCGTCAGACAAGTAGAAGAGCAACTCTCTCCTCTGTCTATGAAGGAAGAGTGGGGATGATCAACCCCTGGCTTAATAGATCCAATAAGTTGAGTATAATACAATATTTTTAAATTCTTCAATCGTTTTTTAATAAATGCATAAAGTTTACAGTCTACTGAATTATCACGGATGAGGAAATGATTAGGGGATGATCCAATAGGTTGAGAATAAAATACAATATTTTTAAATTCTTCAATCGTTTTTTAATAAATGCATAAACTCTGCAGTGAAATGAATTATCACGGATGAAGAAATGATTAGGGGATGTGATCGGGTGAGATCGAAGACGCAGTGGTTTCTTGGACAGTTAAACAGTTTATTCAGATCGAAACTTTACGTAGTATATACATATGAGTTAGTAGACGATATGGAGTTCTGATATGAAATCACCTATACAGTGAACTTAAAATATAGTTGTCGATTTACACGGACCTCGCGCGTGCCACATGCTGATTATGTACATTCGTTTTGTCTCCAAAAAGGTTCATATGCGTGCACATACTTACACATACACACCACTCGCTCGCTTTTGCGGTTCCTACGTTAACGATATCGGAATCGCTTCGACAGAAAAACGGGTAAAGATACTAAAAAACGGAGGTGGAAACGTGTAGATCGTCTCAGGCTCTCGGCGGTACACAGTGAACCATTTCCTCGATCCAGGTCGCTTAAAAAAATCATTGGAACACTCTTTGGCGTCGAATTATTATCAAAGCGCTATTCACATTCACGCTTTTCACTAAAAGTATTCGGGCTCACCTGTCCAGTGAATGAACGTGGATTTTTATTAAACGGAAACACAATATTTATGATGAAACTTTGTGATGAAATTTGCGCTGTACGTGTACAGTTCGGAGCAAAACTGATCACGCACACTATGAATGGACCGAACGACTTCAATTTATCTGTACGGCTAGAAGAATTAGTTTATTACATTGTGAAAAATAATAGTAAATTTTTACAACTTTTTTAGCTGGGCCAATAATGAAAATTTAAAAGATGCGTTTCGTCAACTCGTATAAATTATATACGCTCTGAAAATTTCATTGAAATCGGTTCATTGGTTTACGAGTTATAAACGATCGAAAATGGTAAAAATTGCAATTTCGCCAAACCTTCAAGATTTACCACTTTTGATCGTTTATAACTCGTAAACCAATTAACCGATTTCGATGAAATTTTCAGAGCGTATATAATTTATACAACTTGACCAAACACATCGGTTAAATTTTCATTATTGGGCGAACTAAAAAAGATGTAAAAATCAATTTTTACTATTGCTTTTTAGCCATTATTTTCTTCTAGCCTTACAGCGAAATTGAAGTCGCTTGGTCCATTCATAAAAAAGTTATTCTGATTTAAAGTGTGTGTGATCAGTAGACTGCGGATCTTTATGCAAAATAAAAAGTGTTTGCATTGATCTTGTGTCCACAAGAGCCAAATAAAAATTGTATTCTTCTCTTAATTATGCTATTAAGCTGAAACTAACACATTGATGTCCTTTAATATTTTTTACATGTCCGCTTTAAGTTGTACGTACCCATTTTCGTCATAAACGCATAAACTCCGCAGTCTAGTGATCAGTTTTGCTATTAACTGGACAGTTCACCCTATTATAAGAGTCGCCAGATTGAGATTTGTCCCCTTCGACGACGCTGTTCCCCCACGCTTCCGCCACAGTCCGGTCACGTGACACGTTCCGGTACTGGCAGAGAGGGGGTACCTTTTTCCCCTGATCTGGCGACTCTGTCCTATACGTATGTATGCCTAGAAGTGCGTACGTGTATTTATTAAACGATCACAGGAAATAAATAACGGCGATCTCTCTTTCGGAAACCGTTCTCGCAGACTTGAAGTACATATCGTAAATCGGCAGCTGGATCGGGTGAATGTGTCACCGTGCGATGTTCCCTTTCGCAGGGATCGACGAAAACGAAACGTTTATTGAGCGTTATTTCGCGCGAGAACATTCGGCTTGCGCGCGTCGATTTGAAAAACGATTAGATCGGATCGGATCGCGACACCCGGACGTACAAGGAATTAGGCTGAGTTCGTCGTGGACGTGAGAAAACTTGGGCAATCGTGCAGATCGCGGTACATTTTCACTCTGTTCCAGTCAGCTCGATCTTGCAACAATCCCGAGTAATTTTTAGACTCAACAAAAATGTTCTCACCGCAGAACAATTCTCTTATTGCAGGTCTGTTACATTGAAAAAAGGACATCGACGAGTTTCATAAAAAATTTGTCACGTTTTCTGCATCTCTACGTCACAGTCGAGTGACATGTTTAGCAAGATGAGCAAAATTAGCCGAGACGTTGAATTTTGGACCTCGAGCTGATTAAAATCACAGAGATGGATCTTGATCCGCACAACAACCGGAAATAGCGATCGCGCGTCGATCAGGTCGCTTCTTGCCGCGCGGCAGCGCACAGTGGTTCAATATGCGACTCTAGCTGAGCTGAATTATTTTCGCTTCTGCTTTTTATAAACAACAATAATTGGACCTACAGTCGATTAATATTCGAAGAATAATCTGCACAATTTTTGGAAACTGTTCCTCGGAATATTTCTGCTTTTCTTTTCTGCTCAGTGCCGCCAGACCGGGGAAATTGAGGGGAATACGGCCAACTCCTCTCTGTCATTGCTGGGTTAGTCACGTGGCATTGCGACGCATGCACGACAGAGACGAAACGCGTCACGTGGCCAGGCCGTGGCGGAAGGGAGGGATGGCGTCGTAGAAGGGATGAGACAAGTCGTAGAGTGGGAGACAAGTCTTGATTTTTTGGCGACACTGGCTTTATTCAGGCTACCTACAACTCCTGGCAGAATGTTTCCGATCGGAGGCATTGATACGGATTTTAGAGAAGACATTCACAATTTAGAAGTGTAAAATCTACGGGAAATGATGTGTCGCATGTTAGAAAAAATTTTTTTCCACGCGTGGTATTGGAAAAACCACAATTCTCTTGAAATTGTGCAAGTTTAACGAATTCTTTCAAGGTTAAAAAACGTTCGTACCACAATCTCCATAATTATCCCATATTCTGGAAAGTTTCAGCTTTCATTTAAAAAAAATTTCATCGCTCTATCCCATTTCTATCGAAAGTTCATTGATTTTTACACAGATTTCGTCGGTTTGGCCCATAGTGCGCCGCATTCCGTCACTGGCGGCAACTCATGTCGGGCAAAGATAATTTTGTTGTTTTTCATTCTTCAGTTAGCCCCTTTGCATCTCCCATCAGTTTTAACTCAATGAAGTAATATTTTATACTTCTAAATTGTGAATGTTTTCTCTAAAATCCGTATCAATGCCTCCGATCGGAAACATTCTGCCAGGGATTGTATTAATAAAGCCTATTGATTCGTCCATTTGTAAATTTTGAAAAAATTAATCGATAACACTGCGGAAATGAATAATCTCGAGCGACGTAAAATTGTCGACGTAAACTTGAAATTGTTAGCTCACCAAGAATTGCATTTCGACTCAACGTGGAGCGTCGCGATCGCTCGTCGACCGTGATGTTCGATAGAAAAAGTGTTTTGTCCATTGATCGATTTATTCCCTCGATCATAATTCGAATCGTAAAGCGTGTCTAAGTTCTACGATGCGGGCGAGAGTCGAATTCTAATCGGCGAAGATCGTCGAGCGTTTCTGGGAAGCGACGACCTGACAAACGTCGCCGTTCTGAACTCTTTGGGGATCGAACGATCCTGTCTCGATCGCGTCTCGATCCCGAAGAAACGCCTGCCACAGCCCGCAGCTCGTTTCTCGGATCTCGCGACGTCCGGAACACGCGCGCAGAAATTCATCAACGATACATACTTCTGTACAACGATACGACATTAACTAACGAGCAACGACTTTTTCTTGTAGCTTATCATTGTGTCTGTCTGTCTGTTGTGTGTTAGTGTGTTCTTCATTTTTATATTCATGTTGTTTTGTTTCTTCGTTATCCTATTTCTTTCTTTTTTTATTCTCGCTCCCCACTTCTCCTCTGAATATACCGAAAGAAGAAACGCTCGTCGACGTTAACGACAACTTCACGTCTTGCACCCTTGCGATTTTCGATCTGATATACCCTCGCACTCCCTCGCGTGTTTCGCCCCCTTTTCTCTTCGTCAGGCCAAAAAATTCAGTCAATATCAATGATTAAATTCATCTTTCCCTCCTCAATTTTGATTTCCATTTTTTACTATTCCTCGAAACGTCTTCAATTTCAATTTCCAGTATTCCCTAATCGATTTTCATGATATGTAATGGAATAGGATATGTAATAATTGATATGAAATTGGTCGTTCAAGCTGATTGTTGAATATTTGATGCTGGTCATAATTAGTGAATTAAAGTGGAGATTTTTTAATGGGCGAATCTGGCCCTCGTCACGTTTCGCACGTTAAAATTCAGAGAAAGGGGACGACGAGAGAGAGAGAGAGAGAGAGGGAGGGAGGTAGAGAGGGTGTCTCGGACGAAGTTCGCGTCACTTCATTCTCCTAGGAATATACTTTGTCACTTTTCGTCTCTTGGTTTTTTTTTCTCGCTCCCAGTTTCGCCGTCAAGCTTCATGACTTCGCCGAGAAGCGTCACGTGGAAGACCGGTTTTTCTGACCTTATAAATTGAATTTTTCAGCCCCCGAGTATATAAAGGCTTCTCTTCGCCGAGCCGAGCCGGCCTCGCCTAGTCTCGACTCTTGTTTCTACCCCTCCTATTCCCGTTCGTTCCACGGGAATCGAATCAAATTAGGAGGGCAGTCTCGGTGACAGTGATTCATTCCTTCCTATCCTCCCAACGAGTGATTCGGATTCGGATGGCTGCCGCTATGAACACGTACGTACATTTATTTACAGGTAGTCGAGCTGTCTCCGCGCCACGGATCGGTGAAATACTGTTCCGAACGGCAAATAGTCGGTTTCAGTCGAAATCGTGCGTGGAATCTTCGAAAACAAAACATTTTAAATCATCCACCTGGCCGACAACCTCGTACAATCGAAATAATCGTTACGCTACAAATCTTTCTGCGTACTATCTTTCTCGAGAGCAAGCTACATACTTCTTCGAGCCACTAACTCGTTTCTCTTCGTGAAAGTAAAATCAAAATACCTTTGGAATCGCAAATCCTTCTGAAATCATTTTCGAGGACAAGCAGTTTCCTTGTCAGACTGATTCCTCGTTGCTAGATTGCGTATCTTCAAGCAGTTGCAGCAAACTTGAGTATATGAAATTGAAAATTGTTGAGAAATTTTTAAAATTCGAGATGTCAATATATAATTTCCCCTCTATTAAAATCATTATGGGGAAAAATAATGTGTTCGATTTACAGTGTTGCAGAATACAACATGTTTAACCCTCAACTGATAGTACAGCATAATAAAAATGTAATTCTGAACGTTTCTATTATTTTATGCATTACATAAGAATATTATAATCAAAGAAGTTCCTCGCAGTTTCGTATTTCAGTGAATTCACTTTTCCAAAAAATCCTCAGTTTAATTAATTCACGTGGCAAACAGTAAACAGCCTGTCCACTTTGAAATTGGACGCGCGAGCTTATAAAATATTTTATGCAAACCAAAGTGGGTTTAAAACAACGGTTGAAGTATTTTCACATTCGAGGAGATATAACCGAACGGACCACACATTTTTTCGGAGATCATTCGGCGTTACGTATGTAAAAACAAACACTTTATTCGTCGCGTCAGATTATTCGAATAAAAATCATTTATCTCGGGCGCGTCGGGCTACCGCAGCGAAACTGTGTAATTTCGCGTAACGGACTATTAAAATAGAACTTATGTAATATCCGCGCATCGAATAGTCAACATAAAAACATTTCGCTCGCGGACATTTTGCTGTCTATTTGAAATACTATTTCATCCGAGCTGTATGTCATGTACTATTTCAAATATTTTTTTTTCCTCTGGAAATTTTACCCATCTCTCGCTCGGCAGTGACGCGTCAGCGCGCGTGTTAATGGAAAATGTTTTTAAACCAGTATTTTATTTAACAGCTCCGATGGGCGCGAACCATCTGTCGGAGGACTCGAATAATGTTTCATTTAAAAGAATACCCGAAAGAACATCATTTCATTTTCGAAATGTTTTTGTTTAACTTCGCTGATCCGTTCCGGGGGCAATCTAAACGTTGAACATTTTCGAATGAAACATTTCATCGCGTTTCATAAATTAGAAGGGAAATTTCGCGAGATATTATGCTCCCTTGAATTACAACCGCGCGTTCCCTTCGCTCGATTTATTTTCGGCGCGAAAAAAAGGAAATATTCGAAATACAAGATTACAGTATTTTATTTGACGCGACAGAAAATAAAAATGGTTTATTTTATGCATCGGAAATGAATGGAAATATTTATCGTCCAGATTGTTAGAATAAATCTTTAAATCTAAAATTTTGTTTATCTCCGAACACCGGATAGAAATATGCCACGCGGTGGAGGGGATGGGCAATTCTCTTAGACCCTGAAGCTCCCGTTTTCTTAGATCACGATTATTTCGATTCTGCAGGATTCTCGTAGTCTCCGCTGTCAAAACGGTAACAGCATTTGTTATTCATTTCTGAACATTGTTAAAGTACATTTTCATACGCCCCCACACACAATCCGACCCTGTACCTTTTTACCACGTTTTTTGTTTGATTGTTTCACGTCGCTTCTTCAACTGCTATGGTTATTAAGCGACCCTGTACCAAACTCAAACAACCTTCTAGATTGTTTCTTTAACTTTACCAATAACCGAAAGGTTGTTAAAAAATTATTACGAAGAAAATCGAGTGTGCGAGGTGTTTTCCGAGGTGTTCTTCGAGGTACACTGCCTGCGAATCGATAATTCCCGTTCGAAACGCAACAGCCGCAGACGTTCTTATGGGCGTTGCAGAGAACAGAATCTCTTGTCTCGTCGCGAATATTTTTTCCGGCGGCGGGGTAGATTGATCAGCCTGAAGGGTGCTGTTCACGCCCCCGCGAACAACTCGGCAAAGTACCATCGCATTGTCTTTCGAAGGCTCGCCCCCTCTCCTTCTCCGGCCTTTCTCCGTTATTTTCGTTGGGTTGCACTCGCGACCGTACCATCGCGTATCTCCCTGCCGTTCCGCCATCCATCTTCATTCCAGCAACCGGAAGAGGAACGATAGGGGTTGGAGAAGGGAAGGGGCGCGTCGTTCGAGCATCTTTTCTCTTTCTTCGGGCTGAGACGCGGGTTTATTTACGTCCGTTCCAATTCGCCGATCGGAGCTGCTTTGCCATCGAGAATTCCCCGGCCCGCTCCCCACCGTACCGTCTCGTTTCAAACCCAGGGTGCACGCTAATATTCTCGATAACGATTCGGGCCTGGTCCGGGTCGCATCGTCGCTCGATAGTCGCGTTTTCCCGATGTATTACCGTCGCCGTTCGTTCTCGGATTTTTCCGCGGAGCATTTCGCACGGACGCGTCTCTCCCCTGAAACTTGAATCACGTACCTCTCTGCTGAGAAACACCGGACGGAGTTAACTGTGCCACCCGAATCTACTCGTAACCTACTTGTTGCGCCAGAAAATATTTCGAGCTGAAGTTGTTGGACATTATCCGGTACACACGATGTAACAATTAGCTCTTTTAAGAGTTCACTTTGTTGGCGGACCTTGAATTTCTATTTCATGATGTGGAATTCGAAGGAGCATTGAATGCCGAGTAAAAATGTATCAAGGTACATACGGGGTGGAAATTGTTAATTGCTAACGACCACGTTGCATGTCTTAATTGACATACAGGAGCTTTCGTTTGAAACTTTCTCTTATGTGATCAGTAGGTTATGAGTAAATTCGTGTGGTATAGTTAAGTGAAGCCACCTTGTATACGCGGGAGAGGACAAGGATCGTCGGATCGGCGGTCGGTCCTGGGAGAAACCGGCCCGAAGAGAAATCGAGGGAGAGAGAACAAAGTTTCTCATCGGAGAGAACTCGAGAACTGGCAAGTTTCCACCTAATTCTTCCGCGAGCGGATCCTCCGTCCGTGTGCTCTCCTCTCCGCGCCTCCTCCGAGCAGAAAGAAACAACATCCTGTCCGACACTACGAGGGAAACGCTCTTCAAACAGTTTCGTCGGCCGGGAAGTTCCCGTTTCCAACGCGGCGTTCGTTACGACGCGGGATTGTCTGTAAAATCGTCATCGTCTTGCAATTGACTTGTTCGCAGTTCGATTTACGCACGGATCATTAGAAAGGCGACGTCTCGGCTCCGATTGCACGATTCGACGCCGAGGAGGCGAATTCCAGGGTCTATACTAGGCTCGGACACGGTTTGCCCCGAGGGGCACTGCTCTTGCTCCGTTAAGGGCGGGACTAACGAAGCCACGTCCACTCGGGGAGCGTTTCTTACAAGTGGAGGGGAATAGACCGTCCTCTACCCCTCTCTGTATGATACTTCCTCTGAAAAGTTACTCTAGAGCAGGCGTGGACACGGTTTGCCATTTGGGACATTGCTCCGGCTCCGTTAGCGGGAGCAGCAAAGCCACGCCCATTGAAGGCGGTCTTTACACAGAGAATAAGATGAACAGTCTTCCATTTGTGATTCTGAATAGAGGTTCATCTAAAAATGTGGCTGTAGAACAGCCTTGGTTCTATAGAGCATCGCCTTGCCTCTCGATCAAGCCCAGTGAAGCCACGCCTACTTGAGTTATCCTACGCTCGAAGTACAACGTAGTCAACATCCCTTTCCTCCTCTGACGCTATTTGCGCCGAGACGTCGCCCTAGATCAAACATGGACAAAGATTGCCCCGTGGGGCAGGGCCCCGGCTCCGACTCAACTCAACTCAGCGAAGTCACGCCTACTCGAGGTATCTTACGCTCTAAGCACAACGCAGCCATCTTCCTCCTCCGACGTTATTCCCGCCGAGACGTCGCTCTAGATCAAAAGTGGACAGAGATTGCCCCGTGGGGCAGAGTCCGGGGTCTCACGAGACCCAACCCAGCGAAGCCACGCCTACTCGTAGCGTCCTATACGAAGTGAACCATATAGTCTTGTGCCGACGACGACGACGTCGAACTCGCGAGTGTCTCTCGTTCGACGAAACTTGCCCCGGGAGCAAATCGGAACGCCCCCGGGGCGAAGAGCGATTGCCTGGTCTAGACGCAGCTCTCTGGCAGCCTGTTCGCCATCAGTCGCCGCTTGATCGCCTCGCCGTCCAGACATTCCCCGGCGACGACGACACCTTGGCCGGCGCTCATCGCGACACCTTGACCGCCGCCAAGCACCATCCCCTGGCCCACCATCATTCCCGTCATGGGCATGCTCTGCAGGCTGGGTATCGTGCTTCTCGATGGTAACCTCAGCTCCGTCGGCCTCCCGGCGAACTTGTGGCAGAGCTCGTCTATGCTCGGCGTGGGCCCCGGCGTCACCCAGTGTCCTGGAGGATAGCCACCCGGGTAGCTCGGAGGACTCACTTCCACCAGATTGCCCTCTGCAACAGTCAACCGACAGAATGGTGTTTTAAGGGATTGGTTGGGCATCGTGCAGTGACCCCTCCCATAGTCCCTCCCCCGCTCCCTCTACAGTCCATTCCCCTAGCTCGTCCTCTACTTCATTCCCCAGACCCTCTTTAGTCCCATTTTCTGGTCCCATTCCTAGTCCCCTCCTTAAGGGGGTAGTACACCCTCGATTTGTAACGAGAAAATTACTAGAATCTTACTAGAAAAATGGCTCGAAACATGGGTCCGGTACGTAACGTTGTTTGATCTTATTTGGGCAAATTTTGGGCTGGGTGAGGGCTCATTTTAAAGAGGAAGGTTAGATGCAGTGCGCTCCAGTCATCTGATAAGTCAAAAAAGTCTTTTAGAGACAGAAAAATGCATTGAAATCTGCGGGGTTTTTTCTAGAATTTTAGCCCAAAATCTGCTCAAATAAGAACAATAAGCCGGGCCCCGCAATCCATGTTTCAACCCAAAATCTAGTAAGATTCTAGTAATTTGCTAGTTTTGTCATATGGCTATCCTATCGCCTTAACCCTTTTACTAGTCCCCTGTCTAGTCTTTTTTCTCTAGATTCTTCACTAGTGTGTGTTTTACTTGGCCCCATTAGCAATGAAAAGCAAGGCGGTCCACGTTCCAATCGCCCGACGCCACGAGAATCTTTATCGGAGACTTGTAGTGCTTGTCGTGCAATCGTTTCGCGCGTTTAGCGCAAGCAACAACCGGCGCGGTGTAAACAATCAACCGGGTACTGCGAACTCCATAGAGAACGAGGTGCGCGCGCGTTATTACAGGGAAACGTAACGGGGTGAACGCGTAATTAATCTAATCGCGGGATTCTATTTGTAGACGCGGGGCGCGTGTAGATTCTATTCAATTACCGCGGCTTACAAGGTCTGCGGGGCGCGCTCGTTGCACGATGCAGGGTGCAGGGTGCCGAGACGCCGCTGCCATATTTCATCGTCAACAAAGGGGATCGAAGCAACGGGCCACACGGGCTTGGGTCGCCCGGCTAGATGCGCTGCGAAAGCATTTTCTGTCGTTGCGGGTACGGACTCGACGCGCGATCGCGTCCGCTCCCGAGCGGAACCGATGCCATCGTCCCCGAGAAAACAGAGTACGGATACGATACGGCGCAGCGGCTCTCGCGATACTCTCGCGAACCCCCGAGAGAGAGAGAGAGAGACTTCCAGAGAATATTCCTAAATATCTTCCACCAGCCGTGGCGGCTAGGCTCCTGTCTCTATTTTTGCGGCGACACTCCTCTCCTCTCTCCTCCCCCCATTGTGTCCTTCTCTCGAACGCGAAGTGCACTCGAGCGGATGAACGCCGGCTTGCGATCGATTACGGTGCGCGTGCTTCTGAATAAAAAAAAAAGAGAACTCCTTCCTCCTCTCCCGCGTCCGCCATCCTACTCGCTCTCGAAATATTGCCGTCGCGAACCTTCCGCGCTCCCAAACTCGATCGAGTTCCTCGTTACGCGTTCGCGACCTCCTGTCGCTTCTTTATTATTAAGTTTCCCCGCGCTAAATACCCGGCCACGAACGTTAGCCAACTCTCGAAAATAGCTTGCTTGTCTACCGTCGAATGTAGAATGCAATATTCATCCCCTTCTGCACTGATAGGATTTTTGTTCGACTCGCACTTTTGGTGCCAGTCATTTTCATCCCCGTACCGAAGTTAAACATTGACGTCGACGGAGCTGATCACTGAGCTTGCGGGTAGCTATTTTGATAGACAGCTTGCGAACAGGAAGAACCGAGATTTAACGCGGATTCTATCGGATTAGATCATCCCCTAAGTAATGCAGATTTATCTTTCATAGCCGCTACACGGAGGAGTTCATGTATTTGAAATAGAAATGGGTTGGTGCACTTTAAAAGAGGAGAACATTAAGCAGCAAAATAAACTCGTATTCGTTTACCTGTACCGACTCGACTGGTTGGACAAAGTATATATATCACACTATTCCGCGGGAGTCCTGGCAAACGAGGGGAAAAAACGTTTCGGAAAATATCAAAGAAAATTCGTTTCACATATGGGACGACTTGGCACACACACAGTTTTTCTTTGTTTGAATTGAAAGTTTCCCGCGCACGCCCATTGTTCCCATGGTAACAATTGAATGTTAGAAATCGAGGAACGTATACGACGTTTAACATTCTATTGTGCGCAAAGCCATTTCTCACCTACTTTCCACGGCACGCGCGGACCGACTAAATAGAAGCTCTGGCGACGCGAAACTGCGAGTAGCCGACGACGACGACAACGCAGGAGGGTAGAATATCCGCGCGAAACAGCAAGTAGAACTAGGCCGACTAATTGTCGGCGGCGAGAGAGCCGCGCAAACCGGTTTCGCTAACCGGTGCCATAGCGGAAACTCGTTTTTCGTAGCTAAAATTGTATTGTTGGAGGTTTGACAAAATTTTTTAGCTAACTGTGCAGCGGAGGGGATTAGAAAAGGGGCCAGGGGAAGGATGGGGATGGTACTAGAGAAGGGGATTAGGAATGGGATGGAGGAGGCACCACAGGTGAAGATTAGGGGGATTGGGAAGGGGACTAGAACAGGATCTAGAGGACTGTAGGAGCGCCTAGAGGAGAGGACTAAAATGGGACTGAGGAGGGACCAGTGGAGGAGATTAGAGTTGGGACCAAGAGAGGGAACGGGCCAGGGATTAGGAAGGGGACTAGGGTGGGGACTAGAGGAGCGCCTAGAAGAGAGATTTAGGAACGCGATTGACGAGGGACCAGGGGAGGATATTGGAGAAACTTACCGAATTTATTTGGTATAACGTCTGGATCAGTTTCTACGGTTTGTTGCGTGTTCTGCAGAGGATACTGTTGGGGTGGCAGTTCGCTGAGTTCCGCTGGTTTTTCGTGCCGTGGTTTCGATACTCTGTCCCGTCGCACGCGCACCGCTACCACCAGAATGATGAGCACCAGGGTGACCAGAGCACCGACCACCACTCCGATCAGCGGGGACAGCGCGATCCCGGCATCTTGCCCTTGAACACACATAAATTCCAGGACGATTAGTGCGGCAGACTAACAAGGTTGGCGAGAGCTCGGCAGGCTGGGCGACGCGACGCTTAAACGACCGGCGTAATTAACAAATTCCGCTCGGTCGCACAGTTTCAGTCAGCGCCCGATGAAATTTACGAGGGCCTGGGGATTGACAAATGAACAACGGCAATTTATTTAAAATTATCACCGACGGTAATTAAACGATGCACGGGACCTGTAATAATCGGCCGACCGATCGGCTCTCCTCGAATAAATCGTAATATGTCCGTGCATTATTAAACAGGTAATCGCGGGACCGTCCAAATGGCGCGATAATAATCATTATGAACCGGCCCGGCAAGCTTTCCGAGAGACGGTTGTTCGCGTGCCACGGGTATAAAATTACCCGCAAGCATGAGCCCGCGCGCCAAATCCCTGTCGAGCAATTAAGCGGCCGGATTTTCTTGCGGTTCCTCTTCTTGTCCGCTACTTTGCGGTTTCTTGTTGCTCGTCAGCCAAGAAATCGATGGTGAAACACGATGATTAAAAGTACACAAGCTAAGAGCGACTTTCCTCACCCCGAGAATTTTCATTATAGTTACACGCCGACAAGAACGTACTTATTCGAACGCTAATGAGTCCTTACACCTTTAACAAACCTGCTGTGATATTTTCACTCTGGCGAACAAGTGCCTAAAGTACTAGGAGACATGTTTATTAACACTAAACCTATACCACTGCCGGTCAAATGACCGGTTTATATATTTTTCATTTCATAATTATTGAGATTATGAAGCTGCTTACGCGGAAATTGATTCGGTAAAATTCTGTATCTAAGCGCATATTGTTGTAAAAATTGCAGAGAATCTAAATAAATAGAGCCTCGTCATTTTTGCAAACTAAAACATAATCGCTTTTAGTTCTCGGTAGGTTTAGTTTTCACGCACGCGATCTTCTCGACTGGAATGTTGCTATAATTTGTACGAAACACAGTGGCAAAAATTCTAAAATAATTCACTGTTATGCGTACTATTAGGTAGAATGTTAATGAATTTTTTCGTAATTTTTTGTTGAGCAGAACGGACGAAATAGAGCCATAATTCATTAAACAGTGCCGACTTAAAACTTGTCACAGAGGGTGTTTTTGTTTCCGAACAAAAATCGATTTGGTTTGGGCGAATTTTTCAGCATCTTATTCTTCTTTGTAACCTGAAAAATCATCCCTGTAAAACCATTCAAGGAGGTTGAACTTGCAATGATGTACTAAATATCATCCCCCTCGTTCTACTTTCCATAAAAATTGGAATTTCCACGAAGAAGTAGAACGCACGTGTAAGGCAGGGTGTTAAATTCTTCAGCAAATTAGTTGCGCAAACTGTTGCGATCGCTGAGGGGGTTGAAGCCGGTAGCGCGAGGTATCAGTCGCTCGTGTATAGGGGTTGCTCGCGATCCGATTCCCTCGCGGCGCGTGGAGTTGTCGAAACGCTTGTCCTTTGATCCGGCAAAGGCTCGTTAACCGCGTAACGGTGCGGTACATATAAACGATGCGTGGAAAATGCCGGAAAACACTCGGCGCCCGGTATAATCGGGTTTCGGGAATGTTCTCGAGTTCCCCCTTCAGCTTTCACCTAATTTGAAGCAACGCGAGAAAGCGCGGCCGAATGTACGCGCGTACGTCTCTATTCTTGTTTCGCGCGTTGACTCGAGTGCTCTCTCCCTCTTTCTCCCTTCACTGTGCCTCTAGTTCTCCTTTTTGTTTCGGTCTCTCTCTCTTTTTCTAGGCAGCTCTGTGTGTATTAAATACCGCGTGTACACAGCCCTTTTTCTCACTTTGTCGCAATCAGACCGAACCAGACCGGAATCCATTGCGAAGCCGGCGCTCGCCCGAAAAAACGCAAATTACAACGAAGGATTAACCACACTGTAACCCATTTTTTGGATGATGATAGATAACAAAAAATACGTTTTGAATATTTTTCTGAATGATACAGAGTGCTTCATCACACTATATTTAATGCTGAAGAATCTGTACATATTTTTAGAAGTAACACGTAAATCTCAACATTGTTCGTCCAACAGATCCAGAAGTCACATCGCCAGATCTTAATGAAGTTCTAGACACATATTTCTCTTTAGCATCCATCGTTTATACTCGGGGGGTGAAAACAGCCCTCAAAGTTTGGAACAATATTTGGTCGAATATCTCGGTAACTATTAGAGTTAGAGGGGTAGTTCAAACGGGAAAGTTCTGTGTTTTTTAGTGAGGAATCCAACCGCGCAAACTGATTTCGGATATCTTAATTTGTTCGTGAAATACATTAAAAATCACACTTTTGCGGAAGTGTATTTCCTCCTTTGATCATCTCAAGACACGTCTAAAATAGGATAGCAATGTCCTTAAAGTTTTTCCAGTGTTGCATTCGATCTGCTGATTTTAGTCAAATCCGCAGTCTATTCATAAAAGATACACGGCTTCCGTTTCGAAGTACTACACATAGAAGCTACACCGCTGAGTCGGAAGAAGCTTGGGGCGCAGGCGCGCAAGATAATCAGCGGAAATTCTAGAAAAACGGGGTAGTTTCGCCCCTGGTCAAGTCCTCTGTGACGTGGTCGCGTACTCGTGGAGTCGAGAATTAAAAAAGGCTCGCCAGGGAAAGCTAACGAGCGCGGCTCGGCTCCGTTCCGCTGTCCCACTTAAATTGCCGTGCGAGTGGCGCACAGCTGGCCAGCTCTCGCACTGCAAGAAAACAGTTTTGTTAATTATCCGACGAAAGCAGCAGTCCCGATCCCACGCTCAGCCACTATCGACCAAAACTGCCGGTGAGAGAGAAAGAGAGAGAGAGAGAGAGAGAGAGGGAGCCAAGCTCCCCGAGTCCGAACCAGCCAAGAATTAACCCGAATCTTGAATAAATCGCAACCAAGTATCGTTCCGGAGCCGTGTTATTGCACGCCGGAATTCAAACTTCGAAATAACTTCTCCGGGCTTTTAGCACCGGCCACGCTTCAATCTCTCCCGTGGATATTTCCGCGAGGGAGAGTTTTTTCTTTCGGAATTACCGGTAAACACTGTTTCGATCCGCCGCGACGCGACGCGATGATGGTTCCCGGCTACCATTCGTGCCGGCTGCGGTTATCGTTGTCTTCGAGGACTGGCTTTAGCCTGCTTTAGCCTCGATGTTCTTCGCTCTATCCCTTAAGCCTCTCCAGCAGGATTATTTTATCCACGCTTCAGATTTTATACACACCGAATTCGTTATTTTTACACGGTGGTAATTAGACTGCGGATTTTATGCATTTACGACAAAAATGGGTACAGCTGCATTTTGAAACTATAAATAAACCCAATCTTGCTATTTTTATGAGACGACCTGGCAGTTTTAATTAGCTGGGTAGGTTTGGTATTAAAGAAGCACATTTTTAGTTACAATAATTAAGAATTGACGAACTCACTGCCGCGCAGTGTCGCCAGACGAGGGGACATTGAATCAATCATGTCTCCAGACCACTGTGCAACGAGTCACTCGAGTCAATGGTTTGTTACGAATCCTACGAGTGAATAAGAGAGAAAGTGTAAAAGGCCAAAAATCTTAGAAAATTGAAATCTTTACCACTTTTGGTCGTTTATAACTCGTAAACCAATTAACCAATTTCAATGAAATTTTCAAAACTGTATAATTCATACAAGTTGATCAAACACATCTTCGAAATTTTCGAAGATACTATACCGAGTATATACTATACTACTACCGAGCGTCGCGCGGGGAGGTGTAATGGTTAAATTTTTAATAGTTTATATCTCCTAAACGCATAGTTTTTTTTTAAAATTTGTTTTTTAATATTGCATTGTCACCTAGTTCTGAGCTATGTTTAAAGTTTCAAGTCTCTAGCTCATTGGGAAGTGGTTTAAAATTCGATTTCAAGATTTGACGCATACAACAACGACAACGACAACTCGGCAAGCTAATATAAGCGTGGTAATAAAAACGGAAATATAGAGAAGTGCTGTATACAATCACCTGTACATAGTCGCTACTCCGAACACAGTTCTAACAGGCTGCCAAACAGCCGAAGGACGTTGATAGGAGGAAGTGCGTGCGGCTCGCATCGAGTGTTCGCGCAAATTGCCCTTGACACCGCGTGTCAAGGCGATGGCTATGGAGTATGGTGCTCAGTTTCAATAAGGATCCAGGCGAGCCAGCTTTCAGCTAGGATCCGCTCGGCGTGTTGTAAGGCACACGCCGAGCGTAATGGCGCGCGTGCCGCCGAACGTTCCTCAGATTACGGCCAGACACGGAACGGGAACGGGACGGAACAGGGGACGATATAGGTGTAGAGCAGCGCGGGAAGGTGGGAAGGGGGTAGGAGAAGGCAGGAAGCAAGGGCACCAGTGCCTAGGGTGGCTGATTAAACCTTGGGTTTTATGGGCATTACGCGTCCCAGCGAAATACCTTGCCGCGTCTAAGTACACGCACACAGCCGCCTGACCGCAATCTATTTACATACATACATAAACACACCTGTATTATGCAGGACGCGTACACAGGACGATAGCTGTATACATATACTGTATGCTGTATGTACGCGAACACGCGCCGCGTACGTCCGATTCTCGCTCTAATTCCCAGCCGGCCTTGTCGAGCAATCACGCCTGGCCGCAGGAGCTGGTGAAAACTTGAAAATCTGACGAGCCACCACCGGAAGGTCCTCGGAATCCTCTACTCACCAACGGTCCAACAAGCTCCGACAAATCTAACCAATTCCGAAGGCAACGCCCGCTCTCCGACCACCCGTTAATTCCGATTTATCTCGCCGAACTGTTCTATTTAACCCTATTATCGTCCTCGTTGCTTAATATTTCATAGGTACAGATTCATCCGGAAGCTAGGAAACAAATGTGTATTGTTGAGCGCTCACAAGAAAGTCCCCGGGACGGCACACAGTGGGACCTCTCGTCCAAATCGGAGACAAAATCAAAGAACTTTCGATAGAAATTAGGTAGAGCGGTGAAATTTTTTAAAAATTAATGCTGAAACTTTGCAGAGTATGGGAAAAATAGGGAGATTATGGTACGAATGTTTTTTAACCTTGAGAAAATTCGTTGAACATGTAGAATTTCAAGAAATCGATTTTGCAATAGCCTGAGGTCGTAGACAAATTTTGAGACCAGATTTGAAATGGTATTGGAAAAACCACAATTTTCTCGAAATTGTGCGAGTTCAACGAATTTTCTCAACGTTAAAAAACGTTCTCACCATAATCTCCCTATTTTTCCCATATTCTGCAAAGTTTCAGCTTTAATTGAAAAAAAATTTCATCGCTCTACCTCATTTCTATCGAAAGTTCTTTGATTTTGTCTCCGATTTGGACGAAAGGTCCCACTGTGCGGCACAGAGGCAAGAGGGGTCTATGCTTCGGCCAATAGAAGGCGCGCTCCTTCCAAGCTAACCAATCGGACGCGCATTCTTGTTCCACGTCACCGCATTCCTGCCACGGACTTTCTTGTGAGCGCTCAGCGACACACATCTGCTTATTTTTCCGCTTTACACGAGAATCCCCCTTAATTTCGACAACAAACGAGCTTTCCGAGTGAGAGCTCGTGTGTCCCGAGTGTTCCCGAAATCCGAAAACACGGCGGAGAACACGTCGAGGGAAACACGAGGAACATCTCTGGAACGAATCTCATGTTTTATCGGTCGGGTGTTGCTTGCTATCGTGGCAGACACCCTCGCGAGGATCCACGCGGCGGATCGTACAGGAAGATCTAGCTAGGGGGTCTGGAGAACCGTCGCCGGAATATATGAGACGCGCGGCCCGTGAGTGACAGGAAAGTCCTCGAGATGGGCGTAAAAGTTCCTCGTAAAAGCACCGCGTCGCGTCCCGTCGCAACGCGCAGCGTGAGCGAGTCAAGACGGTTTTAGTCGGGAAGCTAGATGGATAGATAGATTTATTGGAGCGGGTACCGTGTCCCTAGGGCGTAGGGAGAGGAACGGGGCCGAGAGGAACGGGGGACGCCCAAGAGATGATAATAATTCCGGGAAAGACAGCAGAGTCGCGCGGCGTGCGCAACGGTGTGCGCGACGTGCCGGCAATAAGAGCACGATAAATTTGCACGGGCGATATTACCGATACAAATAATCTCGATGATGCTAGCGGCGCAGGAACACGCTTTGGCAGACACCGCGCCGTTAGCTGGCACGTTGTAACGATAATTCTCCGATTAATTACCGCGATTTAGCTGCGCGCGGGCCCCCGTCACCGTCGCTCGCGACCGTATATTCTTCGAAAGCGGCGACGGTTTCTCGTTAAAGTTGCACCGGGAGCCTCTTCCCGCTGGAACAACGGGGAAATATATTCGACGCGGCGCGTTTCACGACGCCCAGACACGGTGTTCCCCTAAATCAGCTAGATAGTTGCTCAACCCCCACCTCGAAGCAACCACTCCGACGCGGTCCTCAACTTGTCGCCTATTTTTCGGCCCGTGAGACCTCTGACCGGTTAATCCGAATCATATACGCAATGAGTTCGAAATGTATTTACAAATTGTACAATACTATAAGCCTAGACTAATTTTAACCTCTTCAGCCGTTACTTTTTAAACCAATGGCCATAAAAGGCGTTAGGTAGCGGCCAAGTTTGAATAATTTAGCCCTCCATGTAACTCTTTAAAAATTAAATAGCGTTCTCTTTTAAACTAATTTTTACAAACGCTTTTTTCAGTATCGCAAGAGGTATTTCTAAGCTAACGAACTTGGCCGTATTTTGTTCGATACCTCACAACTTTCTACAGCCATAGGAAGTCGGCTCCTGTTTGCAGGATGTTTTTGTTGGGTACTAATTCATCAGTAATAACTGTGGCAAGAGTTTGATACCAAGAACGTTTATTTTACATACCAGACTGGAAATACATCAGTTTAAAGTCCAACTTTGCAAAAACTAGGGCGGACTTACTCCACTGCACCTTATATCGACAAGGTATGAAAGTTTAATTGTTTATATCTTTAAAACTATTGAGTAACTACATCTAATATTTTGCAGACATCATGCAGGGATCCATGCACCATCTTCTCGCAAAAAATTATCAAAATCGAAGTCGGACGCTTGGGGTCCTGGCCTTGTAAGATATTTTTACATGATGTAACGTCTCCAAAAACCTTCAAAAATTTCTCTTCCAAATAAAACTTCCACAGATCTGAAGATTGAAGCCTCCTGTTTACACCGACACTTTGAAAATTGATCTTTGATTTTGTTTCACGAAGCAAAAGTCGGGAACAAGTTTTGTCATGTGAAGCACGGACATTTTGAAACGAGAATTTTAGATCGTGCACCTACCAAACACCAGAGATCTTATCGTGTCCTCTCAAACGGGACATTCAAATTGCCAGCCAGATATAGGATGTCCTCTTACAGGGGACAGTCGAGTGCAAAGGGTCAATTAAATGCATGGGAAATGAAAGTTTCATTAAGTCGGCTATGAACGAATATGAATATATATTTGGTTTTCGGGTACGTTAATACTTTAGTTTGATAAAAATTAAAAAATCAAGAATTTCGTAAAAAGATATTTAATTTAACTCTTGTTTCCGAGATGAATTTTTATGAAATTCTCTTGGTACAGGTTAAATCCTTGCAAGACACACGCTTCGAGCACGAAAACACCGCAAACAATTCCAGAATATTCGTTTCCTCAGAACATTTCCCCTATGTAGCAGGCAGAAATGAAAACAACAACCGAAATGGAAAATGTGCACGGACGAGATATGCAATTTTTAAAAGGAAGGCAAAGATAGATTATAACAGCGCACAGGACTGAAAAGTTTCGCTCGAGTTATATTGCTGAGCGATCTAAAAACAATCTCCGTGTACAAAGAGCTAGACACATTGCTGAACGATTCATTTGATCCATATTTAAACCGTGATCATTTTATAAAGGACTCGTTTGAAAACTAGGAAGCTCTAGTTTCATAATCCATCATTAATTTAATTCTAAGCTTTTTTCTATGTTGTAGAAAACGTTTATCTCGAGGATGCTGTACATTCGAACGTCTGTGGAAGCTTTGAAAATTTCTTTTCGTGATTGAAAGCACAATTGATTTGAAGAACGAAGCTTCTCTTTACAAGAATACCTTCAAAATTGGTGTACGATCTTTTTGAGTACTTTTATCGAGCTCTGAACGAGAGGTGTGCCGCCGGTTCTTCATTTTGCTCCACAAAACAGTGAATAAAAATCGTAGTTGAATGTTTAAGGAGTCGTTGTAAAGAACTCTTTAAATCTGTGGAAGTTTTGTTTAGGAGAGAAACATTTTTTAAAGTTTTTGGAAAGGTTTGAATTCGCTGGAGAATTATGTAGAACATATAATTTGACTAGTTGCAGGAAAACAATTGTACAGAAACGCAGCGTTAACACGTAAGGGGGTGGTAGTGATCATTTAGGCGAGCTCTCGGGGCCGTTGCGTTTAAGGGTGAAGGTAGGAGGGTGTGGGGTGTGGGGGGTAAGAGGTAAAGCATCCCATCCACGGGAGCGTTCAAACAAATGGGTTTCCCCGAGCGGCGAACGTAACCGGCCGGACGAGAACGGTCCCACGGTATTATGTTGGAGTCCACGGAAAGATTGCTGGTTCAAAGGCGGCGTGGCGGTGGCCGGGTCGGGGTTGGTCCTGTAATCACGACCAACCGTTTTCGCTTAATTCCGGACAGTATTTAGAGACGGGCTTAGGGCACTCGAGAATGGGTCGTTATGATACTTCCGGTTAGGCAACGGCTCGGCTCGGCTCGGTTCGTCGCACCGGTTAGAGGGCTTGGTTTCGGCCACTAGCGCCGCTGGCCAAACCGTTTGAGGAGTTTCCACGTTCCGCACCGCACCGGTTGAATTGCCGGATAACTAGTCTCCGCGCGACGGTATAATCTACACCCGGAATATATTACGCGTCACAGAGAATATTTCTTAAGGTATTAGCGGTGTGACTCGCCCTCTCGCTCTCTCTCTCTCTTTCTATTTCTCTTGCTTGCTCCCGTTCCGCGATAATAATCGTTTCACATCCGACGGGATCTCCGCTACCTCCTGTCGCTTTAATGGAATTTAAAGCAGCCTCTCGCGACCGTCTTCCGCCGCGGAACGATTCCACGAGAAAAGATTCATCGCACGGGCCGATCTTCCAAGCTGAACAACGCGATAAGCGATTGTTCTTGCTCCGAGACAGCTCTTACGGGATATCCGGCGATCAAAACGGATGAATCCTGGAGCCTTCGCCGATGCGCTTGCTAATCAGTGTCCCGTTATCTTTAACGGTTCGAATATAGGCGACCTGCATAGAGTTCCTTAACATTTCGATCGTGCTCCAATTTTCTTTTAACACGGCAGACGTCGAGCTTATTTTGTCTCAAGTTTCGTATCTATTTTTATTTAAACTCGGCTAGAAGAATATTTTCGCGATAGAGTCGTTCTTCTTGATATATTCGGTTAAATGTATCCTCTTGTAAAGTGTGAGAACTGCGGATCTTTATGCACCACAAAAATGTTCTGCATCGATTGTGGCGCAAGCAGGAATAAAATAATAATTGATTTCATCCCTTAATGACTTTGTTACGCTAAAAACAACATTACGATAGTTTTAAATTTTCCTAATCCTTTATTGTTTTATATTTCACCCAACCAGTTTCTTCGTAAATGCATAAAGACCCGCAGTTTAATTATAAGTACACATCTTTATGCAAAATCAAAAATTGATTTGTTTTCTTAATATGTTTCATAGCCTGAAAATTGTTGATGCTCTTAAATTCTGTCAATCTTTGTATTTATTCGAATCGCACCTACCCATTTGAGACTCCAATTCTTCATCTATGGGTGTCAATACTCGGAAGGTATTACTTTCCGAAGTATTTCCATGACATTTGCAAAAGTATGCCTGGCGTGCTTACAGTATATAATAATTTATTTATTTGCCTCGCTTGGGTGCAGTACATATATGCATGAATTTTTTGAAAATTGTATGCCCGCGCAGAGTGTTCGACTACGACCGGTTAATATTTCAACGGGTTGATTCTCAAGCTGAAATAAGACGGTGTAGAATCACCCCCCGGTATAGATACCTCGTAGAATCACCGGTTAAAATATTTACAGCATCGAGTATCCTGTATAATGCATAATCCCTCCTCTTTTTAGTTCACATACTAGCTAACCCCATGTACAATTTAAAGAATTTCTGGCGAGGGGATGCTAAAGCTTCAGTAGAACAGGACGACATGTAAAGGACAGGAGACAGAGAACTATCGTCATCCTTAACGGCGAACCCGCCTATTAAGGTGAACCAATCACATTCTGTACGTCAATTGCAATAAACTAGTGCAAAATAATAATTCTATACCTCGGTTGTAATAAATTGGAGCAAAGTAAAAATTCTATGCCTCGGTTGTAACAAAAACTGGAGCAAAATAAAAATGTTCTACCTCAATTTGTAACAAATTGGAGCAAAGTAAAAATTCTATGCCTCGGTTGTAACAAACTGGAGCAAAATAAAAATTCTGTACCTCCAGTGTAACAAAGTGGAGCAAAATAAAAATTCTGTATCTCAAGTGTAACAAACGGGAGCAAAATAAAAATTGATCTCCTAATGTATGTACTGTTTCGAGCTTTCGCTACTGATTTTCGATAAAATCTGAATAACTCCTATTACACTATTACACATCGTTAGACAGCGGATTTTATGCGGATTCTGCAAGAGTAAGTGTAATTGAACACAGTAAAAACATTGGAAGAATTGTAATATTATTTTCAATCTACTAAACATATTAAGAAAGAGAATATTTTACTATTTTCCTCCAGTTTGTTGCAATCTAGGTGGACACTTTTATCTTGCATAAAGATAAAGAAGAAACAAGACCGCTAATAATAAAGAATCTTTCTGGTTGGGTCTATAATACAAATGTATCCAAACCCAACGGCAAAACAAGCTGTACAGATCCGAAGCCACTGCAGAATGAAAAATGTACGATTCAGCATAAAGTTTGTAGGAGACGATAGTCTCGTTGGGACAGCGACAGACAGCAATATCTGAGAAACGGACTACAGAGAGAAGGAGAGAGAGAGAGGGAGAGAGAGAGCCCTTTTAATATCTCGGGTCCAGGGTCGAGGAAGTAATTCTCGGGCGGCGAGTCCCGTCTAATCCGCGGCGAGATCGATCGATCACCGGGGTACAGCACTGGAAAAGAGAGACCTCTCGCGTGAGCGTTTCATTAATTGAAAACGGCTGCCGGAACGTAAGTCGTCTTAGCCCGTGGGATGGACAGGGGGTAACATCGATTCGGGGTTAGCCTTACGTTCGAATTAATCCAGGTGAGCCGAAGTTAGATCTGGCTTCAGCTAAGCTGGGCTTTTTGGTGACTTAGCCGACCACGTGACACCGAATCTCCGTCTTAGCCGGGTACCGGATATACGTAGCCAGCAACCAGGGTATAGTAGCCTAACCGATCCGAGACGAGCCGACTTTCCCGTTTCGCGGGGGTGGGAAACGTTCGCCTAACGTTCGGCCAAGGTCCTCCCGGTAAATTCCAGCATTTGCCGGATGACCGGGGGGATTAGGGAACGTTTGCCAAAGGCTCGCTGGCTCGGGAGAGATCCTTCGACGACTTTCGTCGCGGGCAAATCCTCCGTCGGCTCCCATCGGCGGACCAACACGCCGAAAAACCACGAAATTTTTACTGCACGCCGCGACGAACGCGACCGCATCCGCCGTTTAGGAAGTTCGCAAAGCCTCGGACCACGACTACCCTCGCGGATCACGTTTTTTCCCCGCGGTAAGACCGATTAGCGATCTAAACTTCGATGAACTCGAGTTCGGGATCCTCGGCTGACTCGGCCCGAGAAAGGGATCCTGCCCCGAGGATCGACGGCACAAGGACCGGTTTATCTTTAGTACTCCGGCGCCAGACGTTTCTTCGCGTGGAACTCGATTAAACTTCCATTGCAACTTTTACGAGACATTGTCCGGGCTTAGGAGGGTGTACGACGGAGAGTCTAGCGATCTTCATTGCCCTCATCCCACTGCGATGGCCCTGCCGCGAACTGTTACAAATCGGTAATTGATTCGGCTTGGAGTCATTCGACAGCGGTTGCGTCAGTCACCCGGTTGTTGCCAGAGAAAATTGTCTGCTCAATAATCGCTCGACAATCGTGACTAGATAGTGGATTCTAACACACTATACTATAGTCCAGTCAACGAAAAGTTATAGAGGGAAATGGAAGGAACACAATTTTTAGCTTTGGGTCTTTGTTTGGACTAGTTGGGAGGTAAACATACTAAAAGTCCCCACTCCTAGGAAGCGAACGGGGTGCAGGGGTGCACGTTAAACTTAAACCACCTTAAACTGTAGGTCCCGTCGCTTAATAACCATAGCAGTTGAAAAAGCGACGTAAAACAATCAAACAAAAGGGGGCACGTGGAAGGTCCCCTTTTTCTGTTTTCCGCTTGTATCTCGGAAACTATGCGTCCTAGCGATAAGACTATTCTATACAAAAGTGAAGCTGACAGAATGTGCCACAAGATTGATTGAATTCAGTTTTTCGCTATCTCACATAGTTTCCGAGTTATCCGCGCTCAAAGTTCACTGATTGTGAAATAGAGACTTTTGCCTTATTTGACTAGTTAACTCTTCAGCACAATTAGTGCACTTTGAGCGCGGATATCTCGGAAACTATGCGAGATAGCGAAAAACTGAATCGAATCAATGTTGTGGCACATTTTGTCAGTCTTAATTTTGTATGGAATTAAAACTAACATAACCATTCGATGGTTATGGTTAGACTGCGACTTTCAATGAAGAATAAAACTTCCAGTACCGGGTTAGTCACGTGAAATTGCGACACGAACACGGACAGAGACAGATCGCGTCACGTGACCGTGGCGGAAGCGTGGGGGCGTAGCGTGGTAGGAGGGGAAGGTAGAGTGGGGACACAAGTCTCATTCTGGCGACTTCGGTGAAGAATAAACAACACCGATTTCGCCGTTATAAGTTACTGATTTATCTAACAATCTGGTGCAACCGATCAAAATGGTACACAAATAATGATGAAATTATTATTAACCAGTCGTAGTACCCGAACGAGCAAGATATAGAACGTTTTCCAGGATCGTTGCGGAGATCGTTCGCCGGAAACATCGATCGGCTGCGCGATGCTCGTCGCTTCCGGTCGGAATCGTTCGATAACGTCGCGCGTTAGCGTCCGCGATGTTTCATTGCGGCGTACATATACCGGAAACGCGCGTCGCGTCGGGTTTGATCGGGCTTTAATTGAAGTAACGTACGACGCCGGTTCGGAGCTCGGTACCCGCTTCGGGAATCGCGCGGGTGAGGAGGACAGACGTGTATCGGCGTTGGCGCTTGCGCCCACGAGATGAATTACACCGACGCGACGCGCGACGTCGCGCCGCGCCGCGCCGGGGTTCGATTACGCTAACGACACGCGTAAACACGCGAAACGGCACGCGCCAGATCGCTGCAAACCAACTGTCGTCGCTTCTCTGTTAACCGCGCGACCCGGCGCGCACTTGTGCGATACGAACGTGTCACGATCCGCGACCCGTTCCCGTTCCCTGGTCCCGTTCCGGCCCTGCGAGCCGGAATCGCGGAATTCGATTTTGCCAGCGCGTTTACCGGCCAAACGAACCACCCTCCATCGGCAATTTTGGCAGCCGCGGTTCGATGACCCCCGTCGTGTTTCGTATAATTTCATCCCTGTTTTACATCCCCCACCTCGAACCACGCGGTCCGCGGTCGACCATCGCCCGCTGATCGATCGGAAATCTCTTGAGGATCGACGGTTTACCTCGCCCCGTCTGCCAGAGTTTTCAGCAGGAAAAAATTTGAAATTATTATCGGCTCCAGATGCGAGTCCATCTTTGCTGAAGAAGCTCCTTCTTTGCGTCGCAAATTTTGATCGTTCATTAATTTCTCTATGATTTTCTATGATTCTATCATTGAAACAATTGGCTTGTGATAGCTAAAATATGATATAAATATTCTTCATTCAATTTTGTCGAAATGTCTTGCAGATACTGCATCGAGAGTTGTTCCTGATCTTGTTTTCGCTTCATTAGGATCATTCACCATTTCCAATATTAATTTATTTCTAAACATTACTAGACTGCAAGAAGTTTCACTTCTGCCGCGCGTGGTTGTGTTTTTTCATAAAAAAACTCTTTTATATTTATATTATTATTTATATTATTTCGGGCGAAGAGAGAGAGAGAGAGAGAGAGAGTAGCACGATGAGACAGGTCTGTTCAACTCACGGCTCTCGACCCACATTGGGTCCGTTTTTCCACTTTTTCATTCCGCTAAGGGGGGAGGTGACGTTCCTCCACTGTTTAACACGATCGACGGTCGTACCGTCTTAAGGGGGTACCCTAAGTAGTGGGGGAACGTATATAACAGATTTACTATACTAGTCTATAATAAAAAGTAGAGACAAATCAGGACGATCAGACGAGAGAACGTTTCTTTAATCAGGATTAATAAATGCTACAGACTCGTACCGATTAAGAGTCGTCATGGAAGGTGGGGCGTGTGCGTTGCTGAACAGTCGACCGCGTTCGGCTTAATTCCGGGGGGCTGGTTCGCGGAGTTCGAAAGAGAAATCTGGGCGAATCGATTCGGCGGCGTGCACGACACGCTTCCCGGCAATCCCTGACGAGGCGGTATCGCGTCTGAGGTTGAGGCACGTCAGCTGCATCGACTTCTCAGAGTCGTATCAGATTAGAGAGGATCGCGGGATTTCCCCCCGGAAGCGAGGAGAGGGCGCGTCGTTCTTTGTTCCCGCGACTAGACGAGACGAGAGACGAGACAGACTACGGTACTGTCCACGAAATCTTTTGCGGCTTGACTCGATTTCGGCAGCAACGATTCAACGTTATCGGTAGGTAGCGAGAAGCACGCCTCGGAGCCAGAGGATGGAACGTTCTCTCCGGGCTGATTCGATGGATCGAGGAATCGGTGTCGCGGTTTCGGGGGAGCCGAGGAGGAGGAAGGCATAATTCGGATATCCGGGAATGGTAGCCGTCGCTCGCGCGAACTCCTCCGGGGCACGGAGAATAATTTTGGCAAAACCGATTGCCCGCGGGTATTCGAATTAAAGCGAAATCCTGAGAGGGAGAAGGAGGGAAGAGAGTAGCAGAGGTCTGGGTCGCCTCTGCGTTAGATAAAGGGTTCCATCGACACTAGCGGAATTTCGGGAAGCGGATCGCACGATAATTGAGATTAGGGTACCTGGCCTTAAGCCTTTCCGTGGCTGCGACGATCGGCCAATCCCCTCGATAAGCGTTTATTATGGACGAGATTCTCAAGATCCGCGAGTATATCGCCCGTTGCCTTCTCCTCTTCGTCTCTTCCCTTGCCCTCTTCTATGCGTCCGTTCCTTCTCCCGTGACCCCGGAGCCCCTCTACAGGCCAATCCTCTTCGGGTCACGGAGATTGCGCCGGTAATTGCTCCTCGATTTCACCTACGTACACACGGCTTTCTATTGTTGCACATGAGAGCACGATCTCCCTCTCTCTCTCTCGTGTGTACACACGAGTATGGCTACGAGAGCGCGTGGAGCCGACAGATAGAGAGGGATGGAGATAGGGACGCGCTTCGCGCCGGCAATCACCGACCAACTCTCGAGACTGTTCCGGCTGATTGCAATTAAGAGGATACCAAACCGTCATCGACGTCGATACTTGACCGTTTCACATTAGCATCCGGAGAGCATCGTCTAGCTCGTAAAACGGATCAACCCTTCACTCGACCACGCGAGAAACGACCAGCGAGACTTTGCCGAGCATGATCGATCTCCTTTTCCGAACATACGTCACACAGTGAGCCGGAAACCCGTTTTTCCTGGCCAAATTTCAGCTCGGTTCTAGGACCAGGGTAGAGTGCCCCACGGGGCAATTTCGCCTCGGCTCGTTGGCCCCGGGAGCAAATCCAGTCGTTTCATCGTACGCTAAACGCGATAACGATCGATAAGGTCACGGGGGCCGGTTGTTTTGCGGGCAGGAAATTTCATTGAACGGTCCGCGAACCCTCGGGACAAGGGCGATTCTTGTTCCTTTTTGCCGAAGGCCGCTGGTTAACCCCTTTCTTGGGGCCGGTGCGTCGGAGGAATTTTTTTTCCGTTCGCTATACGCAACGGAACGAGCATCGAATTAAGGAAAGCAATTACAGATAATGGTCCCTACGGCACCCGCCGGCGGATCTGCGCGGATGTCGGGGGTGCGGAAGGGTGGGCGAAGAGGTGAAAGGGGACACGGTCGCGAGAGAAAGAAAGGAAGAAAGAAAGAGGGGTCGGGAATCGGGAGAGACAGAGGTAACGGTAGGGAAGAACCCATCCACGAAAGATAGGAATGTACAGGGTGGTCATTAAGCGGCCTGCGCCCTTCTCCGCCATCCCTTCCCACTCTCTTTCTCTCTGTTCAACCCTCGGTCTCGCTCTCCGTCGCTCGGCCGCTCGTCTTTTTGGACATTAAGCCGTTTCGCGTGCGGTAATTTTCCCCGGGTCATTTTTGCCGCTCTTCTTGCTCCGTCGTTAACTTCACTTAGCTCTGTTTACCCCCCCGACGTCATTTTTCTCTGCCCCCGACCACGGTCGCCAAAGTCTGCTACGCAGCACGTTTCTCCTCTCTCCCCCCGCCTCTGTATGTCTGTTGCTAGTCCCTATCAAAACGTGGGAGTTTTCCCCTTGTCAACTTATTTCGTCGCAGGTCGAACTACCCCGCTTTCACCCCTTTAGCATAATTAGCGTCCTGGCCTCTCTACCTCGGACACTGACCGTTCGATGCAATGTCTCACAAAAATTAGAATAATCGACGTGTGGATTCGGCTTCGTCCCATCGTTCATCCGTAATCTTGTTGATCAAGCGTATGGTCGAATTAATGAGCAAAACGTTTATTAAATTAGAAAGACGCAAATCATCGTAACAGATTCATTTCGATCTTCCTTCTCAATCTTATTTTTAACGATTTGTATGAGAACAGCGAATAACTTGGTCTCCTCATATAAAAAATTTAGAGAATTGTGTATGATTAAAAACAATGCGACTTACTATGGTTGACTTACCGGAACAATTACACCGTAATGTCCACGGTGTTCGTTCAGTTCCAATCGCAGCAGAGACATGAACATGGCCTAACCAGAAGAGTAATAACGCGTGAAACGGTTGGCGGCGGACACATCGGTTGATAAACCTCGGTGTCGCGGTCGTAGACGAGAGAAAAGTGTGCGCGAGAGAGATAGAGATAGAGATAGAGAGAGAGAGAGAGAGAAAGAAAGGGAGAGACACGGGCGTAAAAATGTAAACGATTTGTCGTGGTGAGCGGGTAGTGTGTCACTGGGTGACGTCGTGTGTACACGCGCGATCGTAAATATCAGCGTGGCGTGGAGTTTACAACGAGGTAAAACGGAGGGCACCAAATCAATTGTCAGTAAAGTGATTTACGGTCGCGGCGGCGTCTATCAATTTGCGAGGCGGGGGATGCGAGCGAGTAGAGCGAGCAGAGCGAGCGTGGGACGACGACGCGGGCGTAGTACATCGGCCTCGCCTAAGCGAGCCTAGGCAAGAGCCGGAGAGCCCTCGCCCTAGCCTTGCCAAAGCGCGAGCTACCAGCCGCCACGACTCCTCGTACATCAACTTCTCGACGTTCAAGAACAAACGACCATTACTTACCCCCACCTTCTACATCTGTCTCTTTCTCTCCACTTTCCCCACCCATCTCTCTCACTCTCTCCCTGTTTCTCCTTCCATTTATCCGGCTCTCGCAAAGGAAGGACCCCCGGCTGTCCCACCTTGATTTTAACGAGCTTTTCGATTAGCTCGTCCCGCAAGTCCTGTCGATTTTTAACCCTCTAAATGAACCATTCGGACACTTGCGTTTATTGCAGTTCTGTAATCTGTCTTTTGCTAATTTGCTTTTTTATCACGATATGAGAAATTCTCACCAAAGAAGGGCTTGAAATGAATGTTAAAATCATGACCATTATTTTCATCGTTATTCCGACATATATTGGGTCGGCAAGAAAGTAAAACCGAATTTCTTTATCCAAACGATGAACTTTAATCCATAAAATATTTTCTTATTTATTCTCTTTTGCAACAGATCATCGAACAAAAGGGAAAATATTATCGTATTCATTAAAGTTCATTGCTTGAATATAAAAATTGAGCTCTATTTCACCTTAAAATACCGAAATTACTTTTTAGCCAACCCAATAGCAATGTTTTTTCATAAATTACCTAGTGAAATCCTTTTAATCCTTCCGTTTTGAAACTTTCGCACACCGCTGTACATTTGACATGTGAGATGAGAGACCCGTGATGCAGCACGGTGCAAGAGCTCGTTAAAATCGAAGTCGGACAGTTGGGATCCTTCCCTTGTCAGACCGCATTTGATTATCTTTCGATTCGCCCTTCCGAAGAGAGAGTGAGAGAGAAAGAGGCGGTGGGGGATGGCTAGAGGGTGGGATCTGAGAGAGTCACGGCTACTTACCATTAAAACTCCCCTCGTTGGAAGTCGATCGGTGAAACGACAGGTTCCCTAATGAACGGGCCGAAAGTCGATTAGCGCGTAATTAGGACATTAGCTGGAAACTCGCGGCATTTAAATACGCCGGCTTCTCTCGAACCTCCGCGCACCACCCCGAAACCCACCCTGAACCTTTGCGTTCTTCCGCGTCGCCTTTTCTATCTCGGCGGACGATCTGGAATTTCTGGGGCGCGGCGCATTTCGCATTTCGCATTTCTCGGCGAGAACAATCAAATCTGCGTTTCTTAAACAATCAAATACATGCTGTCCTTTAAACGATTCATCCGAGCTACTTCTATACGTATTTATCAGTAGACAGCGGCGATTATGCATTTATGATAAAAATGGATTGGTCGAATACGAAATTGTGGAGACATTTGCAGAATCGATTGATGTTGTTATTTTATTCTTGGTGTAAGAGGAAATGTGCATTTTCCGTAGTCCACTAACGAGGGAAGGACCCCAAGTGGCGGACTTCGATTTTGAATCTTTATAACTACACCTAATATTTTGCCTACATAATTAAGGATCCATATACCATCATCTCACAAAAAATTATCAAATTCGAAGTCGGATTCTTGGGGTCCTTCCCTTGTAAGAAGTGTCTTATACAGGGTGTGCAAAAATTCCTTTAACATCCGGAAATGGCAGGTTGTTCCTGAGATATCATTCGTAGCAACATTTTCCTTTGTCCGCGGCTTTGTTAAGGAGTTATCAACGAGAAACACGGACCAATCTGAGCGCGACCTAGACGCGTGTTGGCACAGTCGGCCAATTGACAGTTGGCGCGCCGGGCCTACTAGGTCGCGCTCTGATTGGTCCGTGTTTTTCGTTAATAACTCCTTAACAAAGCCGGAACGCCACTTTTGCAAAGGAAAATGTTGCTTCGAATGACCTCAGGAACCTCGCATTTCCGGATGTTGAAGGAATTTTGAGACACCCTGTAGTACGGCACTTGATCGCATCTCTAGTTAAAAGCGACGTGAGGTCCCATTGTCCAGGATTCTCGAAGGAAACGGTTTCCAGAAGCGATCCGCGACGCTGCACCGGCTTGCAGTAGCGCAAGCCGGTCGCGGCCGCTGCCGTGCGACCTAAGTAGCGTGACGTACACACACAGAGAGCCGGAGAGAGAGTGAGAGAGAGAGAGAGATACTGGTAATGGGCGTGGTGCATTCGTCTCGGTGTGTTGTCTCGGGGGTGGCGATCCGTCTTGCTTACCAGCCCCGTCGCTGACACCACCCACTCGGGAGGGCCGGGAGGGAGAGGTGGGACGGGAGGAACAGCCGGCATCCGTTTCGTAGCCGGTTAGGAACCCGCAGCCGGAAACCCAGCAACGACCTTGCCCGCTGGATCCCCCGAACCGTTGTTAATCTCTGGGCAATCGGTGCCGGTCACTGTATCGATCAACGGTCAGCCTAACGCGGCCCGTTTCGCCTTGAACGCGCGTTCCTCGTTCGATTAAACTCACGCGTGACACGTGATTTTTCATTCTGTCGCTTAGCCTACCCTCCTCTCTCGACTCCGAGCTACTTTTTTTTTCCCATCCGTAGAGAACCGCCCCTCTCCTACGTAGAACAACGCAGTCTTTCGTTTCCTCCGTGTCTCAAGGACGCGTCGAACTATGCAAACGAGAGGGCGATTAGCGTCTGCTGCGTAACCAACACGTCGAATCCCGCCCGCGTCGTTATAGTCTTGCGCAATTGGTCACGCATTAATCGTCAAGCTGACGTCTCGATTTCCCGATTAATTGACGGGGCCAAGTGCCGCGCGAGTTTTCCGCGGTCCTCGCCACTCGCGATTCTTGTCAACGCCCGCCCGCGAGTTATCGATTGCGACTGTTAATTGGAAAATTTGTATCGTGTCCTGTCGCACTTACACTAGATAGTTGTCAATAATTTTCATTCCGTTCAGCAGATGTACGTTTCCACTTTTCGGTCCGTTTTTCTTACTCAAATGGACAAGTAAAAATTTGGAAAAAAATCAGACACGCAGCAGCTACTAGGATATATAAAACAGAATTTTTTCCGAATTTTTGGTCGAGAGCCGTAGGCGTAACAAATCGAAACAAATCGAAACGGCTCGCGGTCGTCACTACAAACGAATATGGCGGCGCCCTTACCTATCAAAAATGCTCAACTTTAAGCGACCATAGCTCCTCAACTATTGGTCCTAGAGGATCGAAATTTCGATCTGTATCCGCGCCGGGTACTAATCTACTGGATTACATAGCAAATACATCATAATTCGTAGGAGAAAGGTACTAATTTTGAGTCCGGTCAAGTAAAGTTTACGCTATTACCTTCTTGCTAATCTCGGTGAATTCCGATTGACGAAGATTGTTGGAGAAATGGGAAAAATGAGGAAATGGACGACTTACCGGTTCGTTTCTCAGCATCTCGATAGGTGACCTCGTGGAGGTAGACCGGCTTGCTTTGGCCCTTGGCGTTAATCGCGTAAACCGCGACGTGCACGCCTGCTTCAACGGTCGCCTCCAGTCCCGTCAGGAAGAAGCTCGGCTCTTCGGTGTTGGACACGTTGAACACTGGGTGCAAGCTCGGCAAGGATTGAACGTCGCCGTGGTACACCTCCAAGATGAATTTCTGGGGCAGGCCTCCGTCGTAGCCCGCCAAACACTTCACCTCCACGCTGGTGTGCGTCTGGTTCGCCAGCGTGCAGTTTATCACCGAAAACGGTTTTCCTGAAACCAGCGGGCGACATTGTTCAATCGTTATGGACGACGATCTCAAAATTATTTTTCTTAGGCATCTCACAATTAAAGAATTTAGGTAGTTTGTCGAAATCACCCAATTAAAACATAGTTAACTCTCTGGAGGCCGTCTTTCACCTCCAATCACTTTCTCTAACGACCTTACAATTGAAGAATTTAGTGAGCTAGTGGGTTTACGGCAGGGGTGCATAACTCGCAGCTCTGAGAGCGGCTCATGAGCTGACAAGCGACACGGGAGCCGTTCATGAGCCGTACCTCGGACGTATGGAAGGGGAACCATGTAAGTGTGTGAGTCTCACCCGCGAGACGGGAGAGCGTGTACCTACGTGTGCCAGCCAGCGGGACGCTCCCAAATCGTCCGGTTGTGCATGCCTCTGGTTTACGGGTTTAATATTTTTAATTTATTATACTTGTTAAACTATCTAAATTGATTTCTCTCTGACTCCATAAAAATGACCAAATACTTGGACAGACACGTCCCCATTATTTTTATACAGCAACATTTTTATTTTAGTCATTTTTAGTGCTCTGCAGACCCAGTGTTAATGTAATATGGACACGTGTATTATTTTAGAATGTGTCTCCTGTTAATTGTAATTAGTTGTTTTTTTAAGTAAAATGAGTGACGTACGTTTAACCGATCGTTACCTAACCGAGCCCATAAACGTTATTTAACCACGTACAATTCAGAGGAACGGAATTTTTTTACATTTTTCTAATATTGCAATATTGCCCAACAGTGGACACAGCAATGTCGAGCGCTGGACTTCGATCAGAAAAGCTAATAAACGAGTCGGGCTAGTAAAAAGTATTAATAACGTAAACCGGACGGAATTTTGCAAGTTACTGAAAATTTCGGCTCCGCAGATCAACCGTCGAAGTATCACGCATGGAAATATCACGGGATTAACGAGACCCGGTTAATAAAAGTGAAAAGAAGTGACTGGTTGGTAGAACGTTATTCCTGGAATAGGCAACAGGCGATGTTTGCTTGGGGAGCACTTCGAATTGCTCCCAGGGGCAGAAGTGTTCAAGAACGACTGACGCTTGAAAAAGAACAAACTTTCAAAGACTATCTATCTTGCTCTCTTTGTGTAGAGTGGCCTGAATAGGTGTGGTTGCTTTACTCTCGGCTGCAACGAAGCTGGGACGATGCCTCACAGGGCAATGTGTATTCACAAGTGTTCACAAGAAACTTTTCTTCGATCGGAATTTATAAAGTATACATAAAAATCGTGTGTGCATAAATACAGGGTGGGCCGGAAATCGTGGTACAACCAGGCAGGGGTTGATTCTACATGCGAAAATAAGTCGAAAGAAAAGAATAACATTTTTTCGTTTGGCAGCTCATTTTCGAGAAAATCGAGTTTGAAAATGCAGCGAATACACGTGCTATTGCATAGGAATCGAGTGCGCGTCTGACCATGATCAACCGATTCTACTTTCTGCATATTCTAAAGCACGCGAACCTGGCGGAACTTTAAACTCGATTTTCTCGAAAACGAGCCGCCTAACGAAAAAATGTTATTCCTTTCCTATCGATTTATTATTACATTGTATTCTCAATACATAGTGGATCGTAACATGAATGACCGTGGTTTTGGTAGGCGTGGCATCAATAGCAGTGGTTTAGTAGGCGTGGCTTAGTAGGCGTGGTTTAATATGATCTTGATTGATTATTAGTCAGAACAAAAAATCTAGCTTCTGAAATCGCGATGACTGGTTTCTGCGACTAATTTATTAAGTGGGCGTGGTCTCGTAGCTCCCAACGGAGCCAGGTAAGTGCTCCAGAGGGCAATCCCTGCTCTCAGCTATCCCAGACGACCCAGCTGAGCTATTTAAAGGCAAAACTATTCACTGACGAAACATCTAATGAAAATACAGACTCCACAGTCTCAAAAATGGACAATGTTTAATTCGAACTAAACTTGGCTTTAATAAACGGAGGCGCATCGTGTCGTGAACCATGCCAAACGTCGTAGCTAGGATTAATGCGGGCACAGGGGAAATAATATTCGCCAGTGATTTGATTCGACGCTCATTCGCCGACCAGTGGCCTGGCTACGCTACAACGATAATCGTTTGCGCGTTGAGAACGTTACGACGGAGTCTCCTCTTTTGCTCGTGTTACACTCGGAGTAAGAGAGAGAGAGAGAGAGGATGAGCCGGGAGCGGTGGGATCCGCACAAAGTAACCGTGGAATATTGCAGAGCGACCGACGGCGGTCGGGCTACGGCCGTCCACAATCGTAACGTTCTAAAGAGCCAGCCAAGACTGAAATCCTTTACGAAGCAATTTCACGCGCCGAGTCGTTTTAATATTCGGGAACTTCCGGAACGTCAACTTTTTCCACCGCCCACGCCGGAATCCGCGAAACCACCCCTCCGCGCACACCGCCTCCCAGACACCGATGATTCCTCGACTCAAAGTCGACTAGACTCGACTCCACAGTGGACTCGGAACTCTAATAAGCAAGGTGTTTCGCTCACAGGAAAATTTCAATTTTTCTGTCTCGCCGACTTGTCCCTGCGTACGGTTCTGTAATCGCTCCGTTTTTATCATCTCCTTGTTGCCTAATTATGCCTTTGTCACTTGGGACGTCCACTGAAAATTCAATTTTAGTCCTGTATATAGCATCAATCCCGCTATGCTGTTTCAACTGTGCCTAGGAAAGAATTGCGTGCGAGGAGGAACACGATGACCAGGTTAGAAATATTGTCAAATCGTGAATGCTGCAGATATATGCTAACAAGTCAATTGTCTGTAGGAATGTACAGTATAAATAGTCTATTTTAAATCGTGTCCACAATGTTAACAAATAGAACATATCTACTAACCATTAGAAAATCTCTCGAGCACGGAGCAAGGTGTTGGGCATCTTGTAAAAACGACCCTGAAGAACGCCTCTACTGTTTCTCACCGCTAGTCGTGTACCGCGAATTCCCGCAATTGTTAGCACCATCCGAAAAGCGGATAAGTAGAATTGCAGCGATTTCTGCAGTCTGCACCACGCCACCGACAATAAGACCGTGTCATAAAGCGGTTGGAAGTCGTAGGGTCGGAGGGTCGGGATCCTAACGGCTCTCTCGCATCGCGTTGTATGACATCGCATTGCATCGCATCGCATCGCGAATTCGCGAGGCATCCGCGTGCGCTCGACTCGGAAGCTGGCCCCAGTCGTTCTTGATATCCGGCGCGATTTTTGTTATCGCGCTGCCTCGTTTGTCGCTCTTTGTCCGGTAATATTTCCCGGGTACTTTGTAACCCTCGAAGGCTGCACGCTCTACAGGTTGGGGCCGAACGAGAGCGAGAGGAAGGGAGAGAGTTGGCCACCCCGAACGCGAGAGAGCCCCGCTCTCTGGAAATCAAGCTCCGGCTGGGTCCCGGGTGAAAAATGTTTGCGCGTCTACGAGTGGCAAGGATTTAGTGTACCGGGATAGTAATGGTCACAGAGATGTGTCCCGCTGTGTTTCTCTCCCTCTCTCTCCCCCTCCTTCCCATTCTCTCTTGGTCCTCCTCGTTCCCTTCGACCGTTCTCCGTCGCGTTCAATTCCGTCCCGTCGGCTCCCCGACTGCGCTGATGCAGTTTGCGTCCTATACGAAATTCTTTTCCCCTTCCGGCAGTCAAAGCGCGCCGTTGCAGTCGTGATTCGACGCGCGATGCACCGCGATGCAACCCCCGATACAGCCGCCTCCGATGCGCCGCGTATTTTTCTTTCCCACTCCATCTCATCGTTATTTTTTCCCCGTTCTTCCTCTTCGTCTCTCGCTCTCTTGTTCGAAATAAAATTTCCTTTCCCTTAAACAGACAGCGGAGCCATGCCGCGACTCGCGAGAAAATAAATATTGTTCGGCGTTTCCGTCGGCGCAGAAAGCGAATCTCTCGGTCGCTTTTATTTCGCATTGCGTCCTCCATGTTTCCCACACCCCTTTTCTCTGTCTCGGTCTTTGTTTCTTCTCTCGTCAATCTATTTACGCATCGTGCGCCTTGATACCTTGCCACGCTCCGCTGGCGGGTCCTTGGTTCGCGTTAATCGCAACCCCTCTCTTGTCTCCGCCGCCATCGCGTTTCAACGTCTTGATCGTTTTAAGAGACCCCCTTTTCCTTTATCGACTCCGAGCGTTTGTAATCAATTCCTCCGGCGGAATTGTAAGTCAGTTTGTGGATAGCGGTTCGCTCGGAAATTGTTGACTTTCTTACGCCGCGTATCTCTGTTTGTTCGGTCTGCGAATAAATTCGGTGCCTTTTTATACGTAGCTTTCTTTCGTGGGGGAAGTATACGAGATTATGCTTCGAAGTATTCACTACTATTTTGTAGTTTTCCTGTCTGGTTGGCAGATTATACAGAGTGTCTCAAAATTCCTTCAACTTCCGGAAATGGGAGGTTCCTGAGATCATTTGAAGCAACTTTTTCCTTTGCGAAAATCTTCTCCGCGGCTTCATTAAGGAGTTATTAACGAAGCCGCGCAGAACATTTTCGCAAAGGAATAAATTTCTTCAAATGGCCTCAGAAATTATCCCTTTTAAGGAACTACAAGTTTGGGACACTGTGTATAATTTGATAATGAAATCATTTTAATCTTCCCATCGTTTTGAAATGCACCCAGTCATTTCTCTCAATAAATACATGAAACAAGGTTTAATTAATTATAAGCTTGTTTCTGCTGGCATATCAGAAGGATTTCCACGCGAAGGATTCGGCGGAAAGCGAACGAGTGCGCCTGCAGTTAGTATAAAAAGATGTATCGAATTTTGCAAGGGTTGCGTTCTCCCTTCCGACCTTCCTCTCGCATCGCGTCGGTTCAATTTATTTTCATCCGGTCCGGTAATGTATGTACGGGCGCGCCGATTGAAAATCGCGTTCTCGATAAACCGGTCTCCTTCTTTTCAGCTTTTTCAGGCGAATAGCGGGCAAAATGGATTCGCGGGGCGGTTGCTTTGCGAATTTTTTTCCGTGTTCACGGTTCAAAGGCATTTCGAGCGGCCCCGCGTTGCGTTATTTAATTAACATCGGGGTTGGAACGTTGTAACAACGTTTCCGCATCGGTGATTCTTTTACTTCATTCCGATATATCGTATTGTGCATTCTCGAAAATCTCCTGGAAAAAATCAGCTCTCTGGGGAGAGAGAGAAAGAGAGAGAGGTTCGAACAATGTGCTCGAGACACTGTTAAATAACTGGCTTAAGTTTCTACGAGTTTTCTTCCATACAAGCCACGGCCGAGCACGATTTGGAAATAACTTTGTTTCGTCGAGAACATTGTGGTCTCTCATTTTCATGTCTCAAAAACAGAGCTGGGCATTAATCGATTGAAATTTTAATCAAGATTGATTGATTAATTTGTACGATTAAAAAAGGTAATCATTGAAAAATCAACGATCGATCCAATCGATTGATGAAGTTAATTGTCAATCGTTGATTAAAAAAGGTAATCATTGAAAAATCGGAGACTGATTCAATCGATTGATGATGTTAATCGTCAACCGTTGATTAAAGAAAGAAATCATCGAAAAATCGGAGACTGATTCTATCGATTGATGAAGTTAATTGTCAATCGTTGATTAAAAAAGGTAATCATTGAAAAATCGGAGACTGATCTAATCAATTGATGAAGTTAATCGTCAGTTTTGATTCCGTGTTTCATTTCGAAATTTCAGCAGTTAATCATTAATCAATCATCCGATTGACGATTACGATTGGCAGGAATGTCCGACTAATTTTATCTACGTTAACCTATTGGTTTACATTTGCGCACATGCGAATGCTGTCCAGTCACGGCATTAATCGTAGCGTGCCTATTAAACGTTAACCTCGAGCATATTTTTTATGGCCGTTTATGTATGTTTATCTTAATTCATCTCTCGACTTATTAATAATTGATGGAGTCTTGCCATTGGACTGCGGATCTATTATGCAAACATTAATGTTTGCCGGCTAATTTATATAGTTTTGTCCTGCCAAGTTCGAGATTAAATAAAAATCAACGTTGTTGACCCTTTGACTACAAAAGGCGAGTGTACACGACCTCATGGATAGGAATTGTCTGATCACGACCAACCTATTCTACTCCCTGCATACAACTATACAGGCTGTTTGCGAAATCGTAGTATAACCGGGCAGTTTATCATTTTTTGCTCTTTATCTGTTTAGTGAATCCTAATAAATTTTGAACATAATTAATTACATAATTTTTACTATATATATAAAAAAAACTGGAGTTTCTAGTTGCGTTTTTTCAAAGTTCGAAGTGGAATTTTATGAATTCTCCATAAGAAGACGTGTTAAAATGTGCATACTTTAAGTTGCTATAATTCTTAAACGGTGCAGTCAATCGAACCCAAACTTTGGTAATATTGCATTAATTTAGTAAGAATTATATCTTGTCAAATTTTCAAAAATTTTGTTGCGTTTTTATACATATACCTCCAGAACATCCTTATTTCGTATCAGAAATGTAGACGGGCGTGTACGCTGTGACAGCATAAAATCGTGGGTGTATAATTGCGCCCATAATTATGAAAGTGGTCCAAGTAATATATTGCTTATGTTTCAAGATATTTAAAGGAAAATGATATTAACACTAAATAAATTCCACGCGATATTGAAATAACAAGCACTATCTAACGGTTCATTTTCTACAATATCGAAGAATTACACAGAATCAATTTAGTTTCAAATATAATGTGATGAAAAATAATTGACGAGCTCATTTTTTCGAAAGTTTGACTTGCACCACTCTCGCAATTACGGGCGCAATTACCGCCGAGCGTTGAACAAATTTTTCTGCGATTTTCGCGGGAGAACGTCGATCGCGTTCCTTGGGAACAAAAGGCTCGGGCGATTGTTGTCGGCCGGCAAAATTCATTTTGCCGGGCAAATATTCCCGGCGTACGAACTCCGTGGGAGTTAACACGTGACTCGTTTGGTCGGCATCGGACGCGTATTCGTCAACGTCAATACGCTTTCGGCAGGTCGTCGCGTCAACGTCATTGTCGATCACGGTTTGCGGCCCGGGGGCAGAACAACGAGTTCGGGGATGGGAGGGGTGGTTGGTTTGAAAAAAAAGATGTGTAGGCGTGTGCAGGAGCGGACCGCGTCGCGTAAAATCCGCTCGGGGATTAATGTCGGTTTACCGCGCGATGATTGGTTGCCGGGGCATTGTACGCGGCCGCGATAATTCCCGCATATCTGTCAGGATTTTGACCGTGCGCGCGCGTTTCGACGCGTAAAAAAAGCCCAGGTCCTTCGGATAATTGGCCGGTGCTTGAGGAACAATACCGGGGGCTGAAGCCAGCCGCGTTTTCCCGCCGTTTTCTCTACGCTGCGCCGACTGGCCCTCGCGATCCCTCAAAGGGACGGAAAAAATAGAAATGGGCCGCGAGAGAACGCGGTTGGGGAAACGCGAAACAGTGCGGCGCAGTAGCGGAGCAGTGTCGGATATCGCGGTTAATCTGTTTCGAGTTTTGGTAATTAACGAGATATTAATTAACTCGCTTTGCCGCGATACCATTCCGCGTCCAAACGCGGAAAATAAACACGCTCGTCTGATGTTTGCCAGCGCAGTTACCGCGACGTGACGCGACTTTTCGCTAATTTATCGGCGATATGCTGCATGCTGTATATGCCACAGCGCAGTACGCTCTGCGTTACGCTCGTTTACAGAGCGACTCATTATTATTTGAAGCCAGCTGGAAAACGAGAGGCCCAGGTACGCGTGCCACCCACTGGAAGTGTTAAAACTTGTTTATTCTTTTTTATCCCGGGCCCTACTACATTGTTTAGTGGTTATAGTGATTAGTAGACTGCGGATCTTCATGCGAAATAAAAAATGTCAGCGTCGATTACAAGAAATAGAAACTAAATCGAATGTAATCTCTTTCCTGAATGAATTTAATAGAGGAGAAATCATATATCGATATCTTCAATTTTTAAAATTTTCCAACAACTATCAATTTCATCTACTCAATTTTGCTATAAATGCATAAAGATCCGCAGTGTAGTGATTATAAATTCTTCGTCGTGCAGAATTTCGTAGAGAGAGAAAGAAAGTTTATATTTATTTGATGATTTCTCCATGCACTGTACTTTATTTCGGTTTGAAGGAAATTAATGTCGTTCATATTTATTAGATGCTCGGTTCACAAGGGTCCTGTTTCAGACCGAGGGGTTAAAGTTGTAGAACAAGCATAATATTCTCGGAGTACACGAGTTTCCTTCGCTAAAATTTTAACGAAGTACAAGAATTTCTTCTGCTTTAGTTTGACTGTTTCGTAGTGTAGATACAGAGCCGCTCCACTCTACCTTCCCCTTCCGCGACGCTACCCCACTACGCTTCACGTCACGTGACTAATCTCGTACTGATGGAGATACTCGAGAGAAACAAAACACTATCGCGGGAATATGTAATACAGATTTCTGATCGGCATCGAGTCGTTTCGTTCCAGTGTGCGGGAACGGTTGGCGGTCGTAGCTTAACAATCGTGCGACAGGTTTGATTAAAGATCGCTTTCCAACTAATTGGAAGGATCTTTAGAGTCGGGACAATCTCGGTCTCGAAAGGGTAAATAATTGAGGCGTTAATAGTCTCGGTGGCTTGGTTCGGTCTCGAGGGTGCCAGGAATTCGACGGTTCCTGAATAATTTACGCACGGAGGACTTTCGTGTCGAAGTAGAGCTGCCGCCGACATCTATTCACCCCCTTCCTCACCATCGATCCGCTAACCTTCGGAATCCTGAAGCCGAGGAACGAGTACAGTACCTTCTTTCCTTCCGAATATTAGCTCCGACGGAAAGCACTGTCCATTCTTTAAAGTCGACTGTTCCCTGTCGGCCCAAATTGTCCTGACAAACCGCCCTCGTGTGTTACAACTTGCTGTACAATGTACCGCGAATGAAACAGCGAGTCCTGTGCCGCTTTTTAATTTCGTTATTTCGTGTTTCACTTGACTTGGCCATTTTACATATCTCGCTTATTTCTTATCATAGGAAAAAGGTCGGAAAAATTTTCCTGAGGTCACTTTATTCGAGATTTCAAGGTCATCAAAGTTTAAAAAAAGAAAACAATTTCAACGATGTGTGATATGTTGACCTTCGCGCGACCTTAAACGAGGAAATGACGAAACAATTTGTTTGGATAAATTGGATCAGTTTCAAATGAATATAGTATTTTATCGATAATTATCCACTAGGGATACTATTCTTTGACTTTTGCCGAACGTAGAGAAGGACAGCGCGGCTCGAGAGGCCTCGGTCGCCGAGAAGTGTAAACATCACCAATCTAAAACAAAACTTCTTCATTACTACGTTTTTATTAGCTCGCTTTCTTGTCTGTCTGTCTGTTTGTTTGTTCGGTACAAATGCAATTGATTTTAAACTAATTTCCCGATGAGCTAGAGACTTGAAATTTTAAACACAGCCCAGAACTGGATGAAAATGCAATATTTCAAAAAATTTTTTAAAAAAGCCTATGCGTTTAGGACATATAAACTATTAAAAATTTAACCGTTACACCTTATATTTTATTTTCAAAGTTGTACAGACACTGTAAAAAAAGTAAATGGGATTATTTACTATTTAATACTTCATTTCATACTTCTCGGTGACCAAAGCCTCTCGAGCTTCACGGTCCCTCAAGGGGGTACACCCGGCAGAAGTGGGGCTAGTTCTGGGACACTTACCGGCCAGACATTTGGGACATTTATCGATGAAATACTGTAAAAAGAATCGTATGAAATGGAAATATTCCAGATCGGAAGGAAAATATGGTATTCGAATTAAAATGTGCGAATATCGTAGCATTGATAATGAATCTGACAAGTATTTCTTACAAGAGGGATGGCGAGAGAGAGAGAGAGAGAGAATGCGCGATGGAAGGGGTTTGAACAGGCAGTAGTATCAGGAGTGAACAATCGGGTTGACGGCGGCTTCTCGGCGTGTTCGGGCGGTAAAGATGATTTCCGTGGAGGTCGGCTGGCACGCGTACCGAAGCAGCCCGTATTTTCTGAGCGGTTGATCCTTGCCGTGAGGTTCTCCTCGTCGCTTTGCCGCGTTCGGTGTTTACACGAGACTGGCGACGGTACGGGGCGTGCGGTACGGAAACGCGACGCAACGGGTCATAGTTTCGTAGCGTAAACAGGCTCGTTTCTGGCCTCAGAAAGGATTTTAACTCGATTTGGGTGACCGCCGGTCGACTCGAGGCGAGAGAACCAGGGAGAAGAGCGAGGGCTCGTTGAAGCACCGGCACGAAGCACTTCTCTCTCTCTCTCTCTCTCTCTCTCTCTCTCTCTCCCTTTCGGAGAGGGTGAAACGGGGTGACGGTGTGACAGTGTAACGTTTACCCTCGATCCGGTAAATACTCACCGGCGGCTACCAGCTGGAAGAGACACGGTCTCGCCTGTGTACCGACAAAATTGTCCGCCCAGCAGGACAGAGTGCCGTAATCCAGTTCGCTGGTCGGCGTGTACTTAAGCACGCTCACGCCGCTCGACTTCTCCATCGAGAACCGGCCGGGCGCGACCTCCAACGTCTCCCCGCTGTTGTTGAATTTCCATCGGAAATTGTGCGCCGGAGGATCGGCCTCCACCTTGCAGGCGATGTCCAGGGACTCGCCGCGAGACGCCCCCACCACGATGATACGGTCCTCCTTGCACACCGGCGCGACTGTAATCCACAGAATAAACCATCGTTAGTATACCTTCCGCTCTATACTTACATTCCTCGAAAAACAACTGGCCACGGGATGCTCCCTCCCCGAACCAGCTCCCACGGTCATGCATGTATATACAGAGAGGCTTTGCACTCGAAATTCACAATTTTGCAAATGACATTCACCTCTTTGCAAACCAAATTCACCCCTTTGCCGAATTCGTCGCGTTGCAAATCAAATCGACCCTTTCGAAATTCAAAGTTTTATCGCGTGCAACAATGGACAGATGTCAGATACTCATTTAACGGTATCGATGTGTGCGTAGTATCATTTTGTATCGTGTTATTTTATTCTCGTAAATGTGGCTCGATTCTCCTCGCAGGGAGAATAATGTGACCGGGTATAAATTTTGAAGGGGATACAGTTACCCTCTCTCTGTCTTTACAGGATTAGCCACGTGACCATGGCAGAAGCGGGGGATGCTCGCAGAGTGCGAGAGAGGTCTTAATCTTGCGACACTGTTGACACGTGCCTCGTGTAGAGAGTCACGTTGAAGTCCCCTGTTGGGGAGAGTCACCTGCAAGATCAAATTGATTTGCAGAAGGGCGAATTTAATCCGTAAAAGGGTGAATTCGGTCTGTGTAAGGGTTAATGTGGAGCCTGCGTAGGTTCTGCGAAGAATCGTGAGGAACTCGTGAGCGCGGGAAGACGATACACGAGCTCGGGGTTGGAGAGCAAAGCCCCATTGACGGAGGACGTAGCAGGACGTACGAGGACGTCGTTGGCTCGTTGGGCGAGGCAATCTTTGGGACTAACTTTGTCGGAGGGGGTTTGTCGACAGATCGGAAGGCATGTTGTCGTTAATGGGTTTCGAGGACGGGGTCGCGACCGTTCCGAAAATTGTGACGAGCCGGTGAGGGTGGATCCGGGCTGGTCGGCTGGTTGATCAACGTTCCAATCGCTTTTATTCGTTCGAGGAGGTTTGAAGCTGGCAGCTCTCAGCCTCGGAGCTCGCAGTAGCGCGTGACTCCCAGCAATGGCTGCACCGTTACGATGAAAATTGCGGCAAATGAAAGCTACAGAGAGCTCGGCCGCGGCGCGAAGCGAGGCGAAGCGAGGCAAAGCTAGGCGGAACGGAGAGGAGCGTAGCGCGGCGGTCAGCTTATTGCCCCGGTTTTTTTCCCTCCTCTCGACGGCGATAAACGTTCGCTTGTTTGCTATTCCTTTTATTTAGTTACCGCGCGCGCAATTCGGTAAATAGCAGTTGAAGTCAGGTTTCGAGTACAAAAGCGTCATCGAGTGCCGGGGCACGGTTCTTTCTCCGTTCGATAGCTTTTGTTCCATTCGATTCGTCGCCGCGCCGTGCATCGATTTCAAAACCGTCCGATCGCTCGCTCTAGCTCGATTCAACGCGCTGCAACTTGCGCACTCGCGTTCAACAGAACGAATTAATTCGCGCTCGCCCAGGCCGTCAAGTCCGGCGCAAATAAATACAACGGAATTCGCAAACAACCCCGCCGACAAAAGCTTCCACTGGAAACTGACGCGACGACGATCGACAAAGGGCCCAGAGCGCGCGATCCCTCTTATCAGGCATTTTCGCGACCCGTTGCCCTCCGAGTTTTGGCAGATCTTTGTACAACTGCATTTAAGCGTTCAAATATCCATACAGGGAATTTTTCTGTTTTCTTATACAATATATCTAAAATCCATTTCTTCTTGAACACATCTTGAATACATTTCTTAAATCAAACATACAACAAAAATAGCAAGAAATATAAATCCAACCATTCTTACGAAGCAATACATGCAAGTCACTTCTGATGCTTGGTATATATAGGTTTAAGGAAATTTCAGTCACCGGTAGCTGCGAAGAAAATCGTACGGCAAGTGCTTGAATAAATACTATTATAATTCTAGTGGTGTTGGTGCTTCGAGACTGCTCGAGAGAGCAAACATGCTCGGACTCGAAGGAATCGTGGAACGGAGGGAAAAAAAGCACGCGAGTTCGATGGTGCTTCGACGACAATGAGCTCGAGAGAACTCGAGAGTCGCCTATCCTACTGTGCTCGTCTCTGAACGACGTTCGAGGAGAGCGTGGGTACGTTTATTCGCCCGATCCTCGTCTCGAAAAATTGTCGAAGCACGTCTCGCAATTTTGTCACTAGGGAGGGAGGAGAAAGGAGCATGGAGAGTGGGAGAGAGAGAAGCAGGGAAGAGAGAAGAAGAGCACCTTCTTCCGGAATGAAATCGTTTCGCGACCGACGCGGAAGGATTGCCGGCGCCGTGCCGCGTTTTCCGCGCGATATATATATTTCCCCTCGTTCATCAGCCGTTCCTGCCACTGCTATCTATCTCCCTTTTGCATCCGTCTACCTTTTCACTTTGCGGCAGAAGAGAGATAAATAGACGGACGGTATCTTATCAGCCTGGCTCTGCTCTGTGCTGCTCTGCTATGCTCCGCGCGGAATCGCGGAGAGGACGAAAGAATTTCCAAGCGGAGACCAGAGGAGGCGATATCAACGACTGTATTTCGGGCTCGATTATCGGCCGGGTAATTTCACCGAGCAGAATGAGCTCGCGAGTGCCGCGGACAACCTCGTCTCTAGGCGAATTGAAAGACGTTGCACAATCGACCCTTCGGATCTCTTAACCCTTCGAAAACGAGGATGGTCGGTTTCTCTCTGTACATATTGTACGATGTTAGGGATGTTACTGTGTTGCGATTCTAGAAATTAAATGATCGAGTGCGTAAGTGTCTAATAATTTGAACAAACTGATGATTTTATGCATTTATCTACAAAAGATGACTGTTCTTCTTTAACGTTCTTAGTAAATGTAACGTTGCAGACATAATACAGTCGAACGCTCAAGCCGAAGCTCTAATCATGATAGTTAAGATTTTTATGCGAAATAAAAATTGTCTGCATTAATTAATCATTTCTCGCATTCTTAAATCATTTTTAACCGACTTCGAAAAAGGAGGAGGTTACTCAATTCGATCTGTCAATTTTGCGCCGCCTCCGAAAAGATTGTATTGTATTCAAGTTCATACTTTTTAGTGCGTTCTTTTTATCCTTCCTACAGTTTCCAGTTGCACCTACTAATTATTGCTATAAATGCACAAAATCTACGTTGTGTTATGATAGTATAGAGCAGTGGCAAGTCTCCGCGGTGTGTCTCGAGAAAAATGACTGCAGCACCAACAACCGCATAAATCTGTACGAGCATCTCAGCCGGCCATCATTCTCGCGAATGGTCTCGCCGATTCGCGGGAACTTTTATTCGATGAGCCGAAACGTTTAAACGATTCTCGAGTGTTAATGTTCGGGGTCCGTAAAAATTCGACGAGGAGGAGGAGGAGGAGGAGGGAGCAGTGAATCGTCGATGGACGTACATACACGGCGGCGTCGAAAACTAGCCTCTCGATATTTAACTGCGGCCGGTGACGGCCTCGTAAAGGTCGAGGAAACGAGCTGGGGATAAGCAGCAATCTCTCGTGGGAGTTTCTCGGATCGAAGCAAGCGAGAGAGACAGACAGAGGTTGGGAGACCCGTGTCCGGATTTAGTTTCCCGGTTATTACATCGTCGCGCCACGTCTGGAAATGACATTTGCTTTAGGCCATTCACGTCCGCACGGGGAAACGAGGTTTTCCCTTCTCGCGGTCGGGGATTTAAATCGATTCCGATCGAAGCTTTAACGAGAAAGTGCCGGGCCGAGAATTGCCAGATTTTTCGAGCGATTCTGTCGAGGAGCGACGAGAGGAGAGAGAGAGAGAGAGAAAGTGTGTGTGTGTGTCGCGCGCGTGTCTCTTCGTCGCGTCCAGTATAAACAGACTCGAAAATCGGCCGGACGCAACGGCAGCGCATGCTATTTTCTCTTTTTCGTTTTTTTATCCCCGGGGAAACGCGCGTTACAAAGCGGAATTTACACCGTCGATGGCAATTATCGAGGGAACGGCCGAAAAAATTCCGGAACATCAGAGGGTGCAAGCGAGCGACCGGCTTTATCAATCCCACGCGGTACGCGTCGCGCGTCGTGTCGCGACGCTTCCTGTCACGGATGATAATTAAATTTCATACGCGTCATTTAAAAGCGCGGGGAGCAGCGCCGCGGTCGCCGATTCTGATCGTTAATTTCGAATTACAGAGTCCGGCGCGCTGCCAGCCCCTGCGCCCGCTAATGACGAACGCAACTACACTGTCGCGCACGTAATTACGCTTCAAAATCGGCCGGACCACAATCGAAATAAGATTTCTCTAACCGGCACCCCTGTTTGCTGAAATGTCCGATTTGCGATGGTGATGTCAAACATTTCGTAAATAAATCCTCTTGGTCGAATTTCATCTTTTTTGCTAGTCTGTGGTCCGTGACTGACGACTTTTTAATGGATCCTTTCGATTGTGAACCAACAAGTCATAATGGGATTATCATATTATTACTTGTGTGTTAAATGAATGTGTTAAATCGTAATCCGTTCCTGATGTTTGAACTTATACCGAACAGGACGTATACCAAACCAACGTTTCCCATAAGAAGTAATGTGAAAATGATTAATCCGTTTTACTGTGATGACTGACTAACTCCTATTGATATTATATCTACTTTGATGGGGTTGTAAAATAATTTAAACACTGTTTAAACACATAAATAAAATAAAAAGAGATTTTATGATAGATATTTACAGTCGGTGTACAAAGTGTTCGTACACATTTAAAAAAACGAGTTACTTTCTTAAAATTGGACCCAACAACTTGGACCACAGAATAATTTTAACCGTACTTGCTATGTGTAAACTGTTTATATTACGTGTTAAAATTTGTTACTGTATCCCATGCTGCCAGAAACTAAACTGAACCATCAATCGTCGAAAAATCGGCGATTGATAGAATCGTCAATCGTAGATTAAGAAAAGGAATCATCGAAAAAAAAACACATAAAAGCACGTAAACAGAATTTGTATTATGGACCAAATGACAATACACCTAAACTCAGTTTACGTTTTTTCCAGTATTCATACAGTTCTGATTACGTATTTCATTTCGAAATTTCAGCAATAATCATGAATCAATTATCCGATTGACGATTAATAAGTATTCGTCAGTCGTTGATTAAATTTTTGCCCAACTCTGTCCTCGAGGTTGTAACGTGGGACACGTTAGGGTAAAGATCATTGGCGGAACAGAAGTAGGTTCCGGAGGAAAAGTGGGCAAGTTTGCAGGGAGCGGGTGATCGAGCAGGCTGCAGGATGACCATGGGAGGACAGTGATTCTCCGACGATCGTCTTTTAAATTGGGGATATTCAATTTGTATAGGGGCCGCGAGATAGAGGGGGCCGGGAATCTGACGGCTCCCGGGGCCGCAGTGCGGTCGGCAGTATGCTCGACGTAACCCGGGGAATTGGATATCAAAAATGTAGCTGGAACTAAGTACGCCTGAAATATTCAGGTGAAACGAGATCCTTGGGTGCAGCCGATTCGGAATAAATACGCGAGCAGGTTACCGTTCTACAGGCTAGAAGAGCTCGTTCTCTCTAGCTAGCTAGGTGGAGGTAGCTAGAGGCTAGGTCCTCGTTGCGTCCGGGTGAATAAGGGGGCTGCTCGTTAACGAGTGCCATGGAAAATCCTCGATTAACTCTGCCCGATTAAAATAAAGCACGGCCCCCGGGGCAGCTCCGGAGGTCTCCGGAGGTCTCCGAGGTCGGGGCGTGCACTCTCGTGACGGTGACGGTGACGTATACTCACACTTGACGCGAAAATGAAGGGGCTCGCTCCGCGTCTCGTTCAGGTCGTTCGTCGCCGCGCAGACATACTTGCCGGCGCTGCTCCTCGTCACGCTCTGCAGCACCAGGCTCTGGTTCGACCAGATTATCCTCGCCGACGCGTTGTGCGCCAGGATTTGATTCTGAAACCACCAATCCGACATATTACAACCAGTTACACCGCACACCAGTACTCACTTCAAATCCGAAGAACTGCTTTAGTTTACCGGATAATATTTCGCCGTCTGAATGTAAGAACTAAGTAACTTACAACAACTAAGATACATGAATATTACGCAACACTACTGAGCCAGTAATGTTATATGATGAATTTTCCAATAAACTTCACTTTTGTCATCAACTGTTCTCTCACATACAATTAAATGTATATAGTTGATTCCAATAAAAGTGAAAGTTAATAACGATTTACCAACAAGGTATATTCGTAAGAGTGGACTCAAGAACATATTATGACTTTTCAAATTTACCGCCTTACATCGATTGATATAACCTAGATCGGTTTCAAATACGTTTGTACATCAGTATCTTGACAACAAGCATGTACGACGCACGCAACACACGTGTCGCACATTTATCATAAATTTATATTCCCCAAAGCAAGTGAGTGTGTCTTTATGAACAATATTTCTTACATTAATTTCTTACATTCTTACATAATTGTTAAAATAAAATGATTAAAGGGAATAATAGTACTGAAATAGTGATTCCTCCTGCAATCTTTTTGGATGTATCAAATAATTATTCTCCTCCCGATTAATTCTTAAATTAATCTCTACCAAATACTGCTACTCCCATGTGGAAGAGTCATCTTTAAATCATGCACATGATACAGTAGCAGGTCTGCAGCACTATAATCCTATCGATTGTTTAGGAGACCACCGCGTAAAGCCTGGCTTTGTTGAAATATGTATAAACGAACCATAAAAACTTGAAAAAGATTAACCGGCGTTTTTATCGCGACAGCCCGGCTTCGATCAATTTACTTTCTGTTGTTTCGTGTTTAGACCGACTTTGCACGGCCAGATCCCGATCGCGATTTCGTTTCTCGTTACCGTGCAAGATGAATCGGCAATAAACGAGCGGCGAGCGGTCTCGCGACGTCCTTCTGACTGATTTCTCTGCTGGTCGCGTTATCACTGGGGTCATTCCACGCTAAATCGATCAGTGAAATTAAGGGGTAGCTTAAATCATGCTTCTCTGTTCAGAGGGGCGCGCACTCGCGAATTTTTATCTCGGAAACCATTCATCGCGAGTCGGGTTCATTCTTTTTTTTTTGTCATTGTCGAGAAGGGTTATCGGATCGTGCAAACATTTTTGTCGACTGACAAATTAATTCTGGAATAATGAAAATGATCGACCAATTCTTACGCTTGCCCTCCCGAACAATTTAAATATGAAACGGGCTTTTTTAATATAAAAATGACAAGATTGATTTTATTTAGACTTTGTGCGGCTCCGATTATAATACGTGCTCTACTAAAGATATTTATAGAATCAATTCTTATAAAATCTTTTTTATTATTTCAATAATTGTAAAATAATAAATCTGGAACGGGTAATTCTGATCGGTGGTGGTAGGTTACTGTTAACACATTACCGACCGGTGATTATTGCATAATTTTGAAAAATCTATGGTACATGGTTAAACACTTTTTAATGGAACCTTCAATAGCAACAGCAATTTTCATTGTGAACTAACAAGTCACCTTGAATAACGTCATGTAATAGTTTCATTTAAGGTTGCAACGTAAAAGAAAATTTCTGTTTTCTCTTGGTACAGCACAATTATTGAAAATCCTATTAATAGGCTACCGGTAGGTTTAGTATTAACAATAAGAAAAGGCCCCGTTTTCCCGAAAGGGTAGTTACAGACAGAAAGATAACAAAATTTATTTAATCACTAGACTGCGGATGTATATACGAAATAAAACTCAATTGCAAACCATAGAAGCTAAGTAGGAATTTCCTTTCCTCTCGAATGATTTGGTGGAATTGAAAACTTCATATTGCCATCTCCTAATTCTCCTAGCCTTCCTTACTGCTTCAGATTTCTTCCACAGTTCCATTTCATACGGTTGTCCCATCGAGGGAGATCGCAGTCCCGAAACAAATAAACAAAATCAAAGGAAAATAATTGTAGCAGTTTCTTTCCCACGCGTCCTCGGAAAGCTCTTTTTTCGTGGGGTGATGGAGGTACGTGGCCCTCGTAGAAGCGTCAGAATTTACGAGGCCTCGTCGGGAACGCGTTAAGACGACGCCCGAACGAAACAGGGGACCGTTTCGGGGTTAATGGATCGAAAGGCTCGGGGAGCTTTCCCTCTCGAGGCGAAAGTGGAGGGTCCGACCTCCCCAGGATCCGCGAGGATTAAAATATTTCGCGGTGGCGCACAGTGTCTCGTCCAATGAAAAAAGGATCAACAATTCGATGTGTAAGATCGACAATTTTTTTCTAAAATTGATACTGCCCCTGACTCTGTTTTTTAATTTCATTTGTCGAGGACTGGGGGTTACTCCAAAATAAAAAGGACACACGTACATTGTGTAGTTTCATATAAAAGTCGTGATGTTGCACACTGCACTGACAAAAGGCGAGTGGTCCATCAGAAGAAAGTAAAACACAACAGGATCACATGAAATAAAACATTATCGAAACTCGCTGAAATAAAATATTATTGTGTGACTCTTACGTCACTCCAACATCATTTTGATAGAATGAGAAAAGATATTAAAAGATTTCTCTTCAAGTTTTGAAAGAACATGTATATTTTTTTAATTTACCATTCAATTCAGATTTGTATTTCGTTAAGGTGCTTCACTCGAAAATCAATTAGTTTAAGAGTTACGACTTTCTCCCCGAGCTCCCATATAAACGCTGTGTGGCGGGGAGGAAGAGAGCGAGGGAAAGGAAAAAGGAGAGAGGGTGAGGGGAAAGTAAAAAAAAGAATGAATTGGATTTTATCGGTAGCGGGCCCGTCTGCGACACATCGCGATGGCGCCCCGCCGCCGCGCCGGAAGCCACGAGTAAACGAAAGAATTAGAGGCGAGCAAGAGAGCAAAAGAGCAAGAGAGCGGGACGAGGGCGCGTGGGTGGGCGGAGAGAACCCGAGCAAGCCACCGTGCAACCTACTCGACCAGAATACTGGCTGCACTCGTGCTCGTTAAACCTCCCTCGTACCTTCGAATTCTTTTCTTTGGCGGCGAGCCTGAGCTCTCGCGCCCTCGACGCATTAGTACGTGTACAGAGAGGAGGGGATCGGAGGGGGGATCTCCGAGGGAGAAAGCGATTCGTTCGAAATACAGCCGCCGCTCGAGGAGAACGATTCCGAAACGTTCCTCGTTCACGGTAATAGTTGTTAGCCGCCCCCAGCCGCTGCGCTGTACCGCGATGGCGAGCTTTATGACACGCTCGCGGCCCGTTCCGAGGCTGCCTCCACTTCTGCTTAAAACGATCGAGCCTCCACCGCGAGACTCCAACGGGAGTGTAGTCGTCGAACCTGTTCCGGTTGCCCGAGCAGAGTCGCCAGATTAAGACTTCTCTCCCCACTCCACCTTCCCCTTCTACTACGCGTTTGGTCTCTGTTGTGCTTGTGTCACAATGTCAATGTAACCTTTTTGTGTGCGAGAAGAGGATCTTCAGCGGATAGAGCCCCAACTCGAGCAAACACGGCTACAGGAAGGATTCCGAAAAAATGCGTCGTCGGCAAGGTTTGTTTCGGTTCGACGACGTAATTAGCCGCGACTAGGCTCAACTCGCCGATAGGATTCGCGACAGGAGAGAGGGATTAAACAGGGGGCTCGGTTGCGATCCTCGTTTAACCCGGCTAAACCTGATTAGCAGAAGGAAAGTGCTCCGTGTAGCTGATCCTCGACGTCAACGATCAAAGGATCAGCTCGCTTTCGGGGAAACTGTGCTCCGAAATCGAATTAATAACGCTAAACCAGAACCTGCGACGCGATCCTTGAGACGATTCGCATTAGCGCGCGCGCTCGCTCGCTTTTACAGGCTCGTTCCATGCTGGGGACATTCGCCATTTTGGTTCCGTGGATATCGATAGCTTCCTTGGTCAATATAATATTTCTCCGCGAATTGGACGAGCCAGAATTTTTTGGGTTGGATAGGGGTAGAAATTGCTCTCTGGGGCACTGGTCTCGGTCCGTCGGGAGCAGTAAAGCCACGCCTACTTCAACTACCGAACATAGAAAACATTTATCGTGGTCTTCAGAGGAGGAAACTTAGCCGCCGAACCTAATTCCGTCGGAGTAATGCGCGACAGATCGAACATTGTTTTTTCCCGAGGGGGTTAAGCTTCTCTTCTGGATCGGGCCGGACTAGATCGCTATCGGCGACATCCGATTACGAGGAATTCCTTCCCGCGAGGGCGTGTCCGACAACAAAACCTCGGAATATCTGGCTCGTCCAATCTCGCGGCGAACGGCTATCCGAAAGATTCATCGAATTTCTTCTCGCATTTCGATCCCGAAAGATTCGTGGCTCGGCTCTTCGGCCAGCACGCCGAAATTCTACGGGAATTCGGCAGCGGGTAGCCTCCTCTTTCGGCGTTCGCCGCTTCTGGTCGTCTCGGCGCAGACGGAGAAAAAATGCGAGCCGAGGGGCCACTGAAGAAAAGAGGCTAGAGGAGCTAGGAGAGCTAGAGAGCCGGGCGTTCATTCCGGTCAGACGGCGCACTGATTCCTTGAAAAATTGCCAACAACTCGTGGCCATCCTTCCATCCTTCCTTCCTTCCTTCCTTCCTTCCTTCCTTCCTGCCTTCGTTCGTTCGCTTTATCCCCTCTTCGTCACAGACCTCTCTCCCCAGTAGCTTCTTCTAAAGACGCTGCGGAAACCATCTTATCTCGCCTCCTCCGCTTCCTGCGATGGTCATCTGCTATACGTCACCATGATCACGCAATTAAAGGCCAATTTCCTTCACCTCACCGAAATTGCCGATATTTTTACACGGTTTTCAATAATAAAATCACACGGTTGATTGTGACCTCCTTCGCGTGCGAAAACACGGATTTGATTCGGTAACGAGTACTATACAGGGTGTGTAAAAAATGTTGTACTTCCGTGAACGAGGTGATAGGCTACGGATCTTTATGCAAATTATAATGTTCCCTTATAAAAATTACAAGAATGATTTTATTCAGACTTTCTGCGGCTCCTATTACAATACGTGCTCTGCTAAAGGTATTTACACAGTCAATTCTTATAAAATCATTTTTATTATTCCAATAATTGAAAAGTAATCAATCTGGAACCGGTCATTTTGACCGGTGGTGGTAGGTTCAGTGTTAAAATGAATATTTATTACTAGACTGCGGATCTTTAAGCGAAATACAAATTGTCTGCATCGATTGCAAGTAATAGAAACTGAACTGAATGTTATTTCTTCCCTTAATGATTTTAACAGAGGAGAAATCATATATTGACATGTTCAATTTTTAAAATTTTCCAACAATTTTGAATGTAATCCACTCAATTTTGCTATAACTGCATAAAGATCCAGTAATAACTTTTTCCTTTGCGAGAGTATTCTCCAGGAGTTATTAAAGAAAAGCGTGGACCAATCGGAGCGCGGCTATCACGTTTTATTCGCGTTTTTCGTTAATAGCTCCTCAACGGAACCACGAAGAAGATTTTCGCAAAGGAGAAACCTGCTTCAAATTACCTCAAGCATCACTTGTCTCAAGGATTACATTTTATAATGTTCCCACAATGGATTGTCGATAATCTGTCTGTGGAATTATCGGATAACCCGGTGACGACGTGGAAAACAGGAAAGTGTAGACGAAGAAGGTATCGGAGGCTTGATATCCGTGATAAAACGGTGATCGGCGTGTTCCGGTGGCGGGCGCATATCGAATGCCGGGAACGGCAACAATCCCGCGTAACGAGGCCACAATGGCGACAACGTTGCTATTCATTCGTCGCACGAATCCTAGCCGGAACACCACCACCGGGTAACCGAGCCACCCCCGCGCGGGGGCACGTTCCCGTTCCAGTCGATTCGACTCGGTAGTCTCGGGGAATAAGATCGCGGACGGGGATAAATAGCCCGGCTAGAGAAGAGAAGACGGCGTTCGTTCCGACCGACCGGGAACTATTATTCTTGAAAAAGCATTTTACCGTACCGGATATACACTGCTATAGCTGGCACGAGGGGATGATTAAGAAAAATGGCTAGTTACATACTCCGATAAAGTTAGGGGATCGATCGGCGCGAAGAACGCCGGCCCAGACTGAACTTCAGTCTCGCCTTTCGAGCGCCGGCCAATTAAAGTCTCGGCTAACTCGACGGCCGAGCCGATTTATTTATTTAATGTTGGACGGCGATTTAATACACCCGTTTTGTCCGATCGTATTGTTTCGATTGTATTTTGAGAGGCTCCGCTTTGAAAAACGTATTTATTTTTACATCATTAATCCTTTCGGACGAGAATTCGGTAAACAATAAGTTAAATTAAGAATGTACATCATTTTTTAGAATTGAAGGAGAGCTTCAATTTTTTAAATGAAATGCTTGTGTATAGTCCAGTCAACGAAAAGTTGTAAAGGGAAATGGGAGAAACATAGTTTTTAACTTTGGGACTTTGTTTGGATTTGTGTGTGTGTTACGGGGTATATATACTAAAAGTCTCTACTCCTAGGAGGTGAGTGCAGGGGAGGTATGTAGAAGGTCCCCTTTTTCGGTTTTCCGCTTATATCTCGGAAACTATGCGTCCTAGCGATAAGACCATTCCATACAAAATTAAAGCTGACAAAATGTGCCATAAGATTGATTCGATTCAGTTTTCCGCTATCTCGCGTAGTTTCTGAGATATCCGCGCTCAAAGTGCACTAATTGTGCTGAAGAGTTAGCTAGTCAAATAAGGCAACTTTTTCACAATTAGTGAACTTTGAGCGCGGATATCTCGGAAGCTATACAAGATAGCGAAAAACTGAATGCAATCAATCTTATGGCAAATTTTATCAGCTTTAATTTTCTATAGAATGGTCTTATCGCTAGGTCGCATAGTTGCCGAGATATAAGCGGAAAACCGACAAAGGGGACCTTCTACGTGCTCCCCTGCACTCACCTCCTAGAAGTAGGGACTTTTAGTATGTTTACCTCGTAACAAATCCAAACAAAGTCCCAAAATACGAAAGCGTGAGCCCAAACGAATTGATACGTATACGACACACTCCTCTCCAAGACCGCACAAGGTCAGACATGGTAGAAACACTATAAGGTAAATTCAGCTCTCTGCTGAACTCTAGATCGTTTGTACTCGACTGTCTAAGACTTGCGCTTGTTTACCTTCGCCGACTCGAATAGTTGTACGCAGTATAGAAGCAGCTAATCCGATTCTTTACCGTCGTTATGAAGTTCGAGAAGTGGAGGATCGCAGGAGAGGTTAAGAGGCGATCGCGCGAAGGATTCCGTTTCGCGAGAGCATAACTCTTGCTTTTCGTGGACGGTCCGTGCGCCGGTGATCCGTTCGGAATCTCTCATATCTTCTAGCCGTGCTTAGCTCTGCCTCGAGGCGAGCCAGTTCTCGGTAAGTAGAAGCTACGAGGTAGGAGCTCGTATCAGCGAGGCAGCGCGCGAAATTCTCAGCTCTGGTCTTTACCTCTGGCGAGCAACGAGCATAGAGCAGTCCATACGACGGAACTCGTCGAGCGAGCTAAAGTCTGAAATATCGTTTGCCGGGTGTATAACTGGTCGTTCGGCCGTAAACCGTTCGCGGAACGATCGGCGATTAGGCGATACAAGGTTTGGGAGAGTAACTGGCGACGAGAACGATCGGGCCAGCCCAGGGCACGTCGATTAACAAAGTCGTCGATAACGGAGGGAGTTCGGAGGTGGTCTCGGGCCCTGCCCAGAGAGCTGCCCGGCTACCGATGCTAAAAGTTTCCGTTTGAAGCCTGACATGGTTTGCCAGATGGGGTTGGGTGGGGGTGGTAGGTCCGTGGTAAAGGGCGGAGGGGAAAGGAGGGAGCCAGCCACCGGTTTTATGCAACGGGTCTAGCCGCAGGAAGAGGCAGTTGGAACGGAGCCCAAAAGCCCGGGAGCTTCATTTTGAGAATATTCGGAATCCGGAATAAGGGTGGAATTACTCGTAGCACGTGGTACGTACAACCGTGCCGGTACAATGGGCCACGGCATTGTCTCGCACGTCGCCGTTACATAAAGTAGGTGTTAACCGTCCTTTCGCGTACACCGCCTCACAACCACCCCTACACCGCCCCCTTGATATTCCGTGCACGCACCCTTCCAAGGTTACCTCCCTCGGAACCAAGTCCGACGGGAAATGGATGAATCCCCGACCCTGTGTCCCGCAGATCGGCCGATAGAGCCGCGGTGTCGCTGTCGTCGACACTGTCCTTCCTCTCTGCTCTCGTCTACCTCGTTCTCACTCGATCACACCTAACTCGATCACCTCGAATAACTTCTAAATTATGAGTTGTACGAAAGGATTATTTCTACAGATGTTGCTTGGAACAGTTGGAACCAACCAGTTTTTTAGTATTCTTTTGGTATAATACAGTTATTAAGAAACCTGTTAATAGTAATGAAGTGTAGAAGCGGTAAGAAAATTTTTCTCAAGCATAAAACCATCGTTGAAACGTTAAGTCTGTGACGGTGTAAAGAAATAACGGACCATCTTACTATCATTAAACAGAAACGAAAATATTGTTGGGTTGAAAGATAGCTCCGAGAAAGCAGCAGGATTAACCATCAACTTGGAGGGTTGTTCTGGTGGAACGAGTACTGAAAGGGTGGATGTTTTATGAGTCGAGTTGAAGAGGCTCCTTTCGCGCGGGAGTCCTAGAGTCGTAAAGTCTTAAAGTCCTTAAGTTTTACACTCATAAAGTTTCTAAATTTTAAAGTTCTAGAGCCTGAAAGTCCAGGATTTCGGAAATATTCGAATCATAGAATTACTCAAATTATAGAATTCTAGAATCCAAGAGGCCAGGGGCGTGCTGATCCTAGAAGTCTACTTTAGTATAGTCTACTTTAGAGTCTAGAGTCCGAGGATCTTAAGGTTCTAATGGTCGATGATCTTCTAGTTGCAAAACTTCAAAGCCCGCAGGTCTCAGAGTACCAAAGTCCCAAACTCTCTAAGCCACAAATTCTCAAAGTACCACACTGTCAAAGTCCCAAACTCTCAAAGTCCCAAGATCTCAAGATCCCAAAGTCCCCAAGATTCAAAGCCCCAAGATCTCAAGGTCCCAAAGTCCCCAAGATTCAAAGCCCCAAGATCTCAAGGTCCCAAAGTCCCCAAGATTCAAAGCCCCAAACTCTCAAAATCCCAAAGTCCCAAAGTTTTAGATTCCCAAGGTCCCAAAGTCTCAAAGTTCTAGAATCCTAGAGTCCAGAGACCTAGATACCTAAACTCTGTGGGTAAAGATCGCACAGTCCCCACACACAGAGGCTCCAAAGTCCCAGAGACCCTGAATCCGAAGGTCTAGAGCGCTGGTATGACTCGAGCAAACACCTGTCGCCCATAAACAAGCGTTATCCTTTTCGCCAAACTATTATAAACCCCGATGCCGCTGTTTACTTCGCCGCCACCAGGGATACGGCACAATTAATCGCAACAGCACGACACAACGGCGGTAGGAACGAGACACGCGCGACAAACAGTGGAAGATCGGGATAAAGACAAGCGCGTGGCTGGGGGTGTTCCCCCGTCGCGGGGGCGGCTGGGCGATAAAAGACAAACGGAAACGCTCGAGTTGGCTACAGGAAACGGTATCGTTCTATCGTTTCTACTCCGGCGGAACGACGAGCTGGAAAACAGGGGTGGAAACTCGAAAGGCTCGGGCGGCTAGAGACAGACACAAGGGAGAGAGAGAGAGAGAGAGAGAGAGAGAGAGTACGGCAGCAGCCGGTGGGCGGAATGGAAACATTAAAGTTTCGCAGTTGCCTTCTCAAAGCGGACCCGATGCAACCGGTTACCGATACGTCGAATCTCCGAACGCGCCGAGTTTTCCGGATTCCAGGGGCTCGGTGACTCGCGGAAACCTCCGCGCAGCGCCGAATCGACCGGAAAAGTCTCCAACTACTTCCGAAACGAACGTTCCCGCCGAGAACACAGCCTTTCAATGTTTCTCGTGCTGTGGATGTCCGCTGTGCAGACGTAAACGAGGACACAAAATTAATTAGCCGTCTTGGAACCAGCCCTAAGCGGATGGGATATTCGAAAACTGCCAAGGTCCAACTCCTGAGGCTGATGGATCGATCCCCTGGCAGAAAAATAGTTGGGGCAAAGAAAAACAGTGTTCACTGTTGATGCTTGCGAGCGTAACCGTGTCCTTCTGGATCTGTGGTCTCACAATATTTAACCAGCGTTTTATTCATGTCGCTCATTAGGGGTCAGAAGAGAACTACATTCCTCAAAAGAATGAAGTTTCCATGATCATAACTCCGTCAAAAATTGCTGTATCGATATCGTTAAACAATGGTTCGAAAGCGTGAAACCTCTAGTTTCAGATGCTTTGTTGCAAATTGTTGCTATGTTGGTTTTTTACAAAGTTATAGCGAGATAAAGACAACATTGACGGTTAACAAAAATTTTGTGCAATTTTGTAACATCACGCGGGGAGAAACAAATTTTTTGGATAAGTCTCGTTAATATCCTTTGGAAGGGCTATCTTTCCTGTGTAAATTGTGTGATTGTTGAATATTATGCGATTTTTTTTATTCGAGTTATTCAACATTGAAGTAAATGTTGGCTTGTTAACTAAAACTGGCTCCAGAGAGCGAAAAAATTATCGTAGAATCCTGCGCAGAAAAGCAATAGAAAGAGCGTTTCTTTCTCTTCAAGGCACTTCTTTTGTTTTTTCCAGGCGAACGTCAGATTGAAGCAGAGATTCTGTCGATTCTATTGAGCACCGCACGAACTCGCTGTGACAATTTTTTAGCTATGGCAGCTGTGTTTGAAGTTAGTGATTCGTAGAAATTACCGAGGACATGCGAAACGTTTACGGGGCCCGGTGACGGGAAGCCCGGACTTATTAATTTTTCCGGAGTGCCTCGACCCTGCCGAGGCGTTTAACGAAACTCCTCGAGCGGCTAAATCGAAGATAAATCCCTGGTCTTAACCGAGGCTTAACCTATGCTAAGCGGGCTGAACCCGGTCTCGCTCGCTTCGCCTTACGCGCAGACTCGTTCGAAGCCGACTCGCATAGATTACAATGCGAGCTTAATCGAGTTAGCGCCTTCTCGATGCCCGCGAACGGGTCCGTTCATCGATCCGAGCTCAGAATCGTCTCGTTTAATCGGATTCGAGTCGGGTATCCGTTCGACGAATCTCGACTAGTCTTCGATCGCCGCTAACGGAACCACGACTCATCCAATGGAATCGATGCGCAGGGTTACAACGATCGCAAACGATCCACCCTTTCGTCTTTCCTCGGTCGTCAAACCTCTGTCGATCACCTGCAACGCGGTTAAGCCGTTTCTTTCCAAGTTTGCGAATTTACTGCTCCGGAGATGGCTCAGTTAATCCTTGTACGCTCCTCGGGAATAGTCGGGAGAAAGATCCCGGGATAATCATCTTCACCCAATTCCGTTTCATACTTGAACACTCTCGCTGGGAATCCAACCACAGAAGTTCATTCAATCCCAGAAGAAAATCAATGTGATTTATGAAGTTAAAATTGAGAAGTTAAGTTATACACGACGTTGACAACTAATCAGCACTTTTCTATGTCTGGACAAATCAGTCTGTGAAATTATAAAACAAATTCTGGTCTGTCAGACATGTGTCAACGTCGTGGTTGATGCCGTGTCATTAACTTCAGCGATTTTGTATGAAGAATACAAGAAGTATCTTCTCAAAATTCAATTTGGAAGATGCACCGCATTGCTACGAAATTTGTGCCATTCAGCCCTCAGAACTCGTCAGTTGTTGGCCAAACACTTGATCACCGTTCTTCCCTGCCCCCCTACTCACCTGACCTTGCTCCTTGCAACTTTTTCTTGTTCTCAAACTCAAAAGACCCTTGAAAGATAGAAGATTTTAGACGATTCCCGAGATTAAGGCAAATGCGACGAAAAAGCTGAAGGATATTACAAAAGAAGCGTACCAGGACTGTTTCAACAAGTGGAAACACCGTAGGGATAAGTGTGTGCGTCGGGAAGGAGAGTACTTTGAAGGGGACCCACACATGTAACTACTAAACAAAGTACATTTTGTTTTATGACGTCAGTCCACGTATTTTTTTAACAGACCTCGTATCTGGAATCTTCTAACATCTAAGTTCAAGTGAAACGAAGGAAACGGGTCATTCGAACATTTTCCTTTGTTCCAACGTATCGAGGAGTAGCTCGCACAGCCATGCGAGTTCGAAGTAGTCTAGTTGGCGAGAGAAGCTCGTGCGACTGAAGGTCGTAGCAGGGGAAGAAATCTTGATCCGGTCTGTCGTTTCGTGCCACCTTCCCCGAGTATTCAAATGGCCTCGTTCCGAATCGATTTCGAATTATCTTCGGCGAACGGATTTCGCCCTCGGGGGATGGGATAAAAGGGAGAGTCTGTCGGTGTAATGGAGGAAATGGTTGAGAGACGAAGAAAAACTTGCGTAACGAGAGAGGGGGAGGCAGGGAGCCAAGAAGAGAACTAGAGAAAGGGGAAAAGACAGGGAGAGAGAGGAGGAGGGAGAAAAAAGGAGGGAAGAAGACCGCGGGAACTTTTATCGAGCAGCAGAATGCCTGGGCGGAAAACAAAGAACGATTTCGAGGGACGTCTCTCGTCCGATTAAACGGACGCGGCTGCATTTGGCAAGGTCTTCGACCGACTACCGGCGAGCCGTGTCCCGGTTTTATCTACTTGTTGGCTGTAACTCCGCCCGTGAACGATCCCCTCCGCGGACCACGCCGATCCCTTCGCTAATTGAAACACGCCGCTGCCCTCGCCGAATCACCCGCCACGCGAAAACTGAAACGGCTCAACGGGTCTACTCTGTTCTCGAGATTGCCTCGACTCATTTCGCCGATACTTACCACCATTGCCATAATACACCCCCGCGAACGCACCGGTTACGTGTAGCCTGACTGAATTAATTACTCATTTTTGTAGAAAACGATTGCCTAGCCCTGTATATTTAATGAACTATTGCGAATTAATTAGACGAACACCTGCTATCTTAGGAACGATTGCAAAATTAATGTGTCCACAAGAAGTACCTTCAGAAATATCAGATGATTGCATAAGTTTTCGTGCCGGATTTGAAAATAAAATTCAATGGTTATAATTTTAAAGAATACATTCTTTTCTAATAGCAGAAAATAAATGTGGAAAACGCGCATAAATGTAATTCCAATTGTAGAAAATAAATGTAGGAAATGTATTAATGTAATTCTAATTCTAGAAAAGAATGGTGACTATCTAATATCTTTTACACATGCGCCGTGCAGTACAGTGTGCGACATTTATGAAAATTGGCCACGAACTTGTGCAATCACGTAATATATTTTTAAAAATTCATAAATGACGATATAATATGGCCCCAGGAAATGAGATGGGTGAAAGAGTACTCGAAGCGGTGTTTAGAGGAGAAGACGGTAAACAGCAGACACAAGGTTTCTGATGATTTACCGCGCAGCCAGGCCGTCTCGCTCGGTTTTTTTTCGGGGCGCGTCGTCACCGTTTCTGTCTCCACCTTGCTGTCGCGTTAATTTGTCCAAGAGAGTCGGGGATTCTTGAACCAAACGCATTCGTTTTGTCTCCTCGTTAGCCGAGACAAAAGGGATACGGCACAAAAGATAACGAAACTAGCGCTCTTTTCATCCGGTCTGATTAAACAACTAAGCGCAGCCGCCGGTGCCGTTCCTAACCGTGGATCCGGCTCTGATAAGCCGTCAGTCTCGTTCTGCCGACTTCCCGCACCTCCGTAGCGTTGTCAATCCTCACAAAGGAGTATCAGAGTCAAAGGATCTCGGGTAATAAAGAATACCGCGTTATTGTTCGACGATCCGCGGAGTCTCTCACCCCCGAATCTCGAATCTCGCGCGTTCGAGCCGAGAGACGTTCGACGATGTTCTCGCGTGTTTTTACGGTGGCCCCATACCCGCGCCTCGCCTCGGCGCAAGCCGTGCCGAGGAGAGGATCTTCCTGGCCCTATCGCTCGACTCCGGAACGGATAAATTTGTAATAAAGACGGGCCACACCGTCATATCTGCGATCGTAAAAGTTATCGGGTACAGCATGAGACGCGCCCTCCGGTGACGTGCTCGCAATAGTAGAGAATCTATCCCGGTTTTATTCGCGACCGGGCACAAATCCCCCGAAACGATGTTTCGTTTAATACCCGGCGCAGCGACGCGCGGCGAACACGAAACACAGTTGCGTTTTGGACACCCCGGCTCATCTTCGAACTCCCCGGACAGAAAAAAATTTTCTCAGTGTTACTGTCAAGGTCATCGAAGTTTTTTTTATACGGGACTACATGCTAGGTCTACTAAAAAGCTATTTACTTTTTTTTGATTGTTAATTAGATGAAAGAAAAACGAAAACACACTCGAATTTACCTCCCGCAATTCATGTATTTTTTTCACTATTGTGAGCAAATTATTAAGGGTAGAGAAAATATTGTTTTCTAGGGATGGGGGTTGCAAGCCTTTCGGGTGCATGTTTGTTGCATTTTCGAGATCTTAAGGGTCGGAAAAGTCCCGTTGGTTTCGGGGGAATATTTGCGAAACGTTCTCGACCCGCAGTGCGTTAATTCCGGCGAGTTCCTGCCGCAGTGAAAAAAGCAAACAGTCTTTTTCGCAGAGAGCTGTCCGCCGTTAAAGTCGCGAGACTCGGAGGTCGGGAACGTTGTCGTTCGATCGGGTCCCGGAGCGCCTTCGAGCGGAAGAGACAAGCTTCGGGGGAGGTAAAAGGCGAGGTTGCTAGTCCAAATGATTCGAAAGAATTCCGTTGACCGTGGACCGGCTACACGATTCCACCGAAAATTCCGTTATCTCTGCCGGGGAGAAGAGCCCCGCTAGATCGAATTCTAGCGAAACGTTACGTTTTCCGGTGTACTCTTTCCTCTCTCTCTCTCTCTCTCTCTCTCTCTCTCTCTCTCGTTTCCTCTCGACTCCACCGTCGCGTCTGGTCTCGAAGGCGACGAGTTTAAGCGGAATTCCGGCACGGCAGCTCGAGATCGCAGCCCCCGACTGAAATTGATTGATGTACCGCCTGCCGAATCCGACGTAGCCCCCTTTTCCTCCCCGTTACACCTCTCTCTCTCTCACTCGCTTCGTAACCACTCCGCGTTTTCGATTCCTCCGAACTCTGCATTAAGTCCGGAGACTTGTCGAGCTCTCTCTCTCTCCTTCTTGCTCTCACCCTACGGCTGGCTTCAGGCGGAAATGCACTCGGCCGATTCATTGCGCGGAACCCCATTACCCTCGCCTGGTACCGGCGACCGATCCGTGTACAGAAGCAATAACGTCGATTTGAAAATCATATAACGGTGCAACCGTGCGGAACTTGAACTTTCGTCCATTTCCTCTCTTTCTCTCTGTCTTTGTCCCCCTCCCCTGCGCTCTTCGCGCCTTCTCTTCGCGCCGCTTCGACGACAGACAGTAGCGAATTTGTCCGAAATCAAAATGAATATTTCTGAGGCACAATCTTATATAAGTCAATGGATTTAAAGAAGAGGAGGATGTTTCTGATGTTGTCATTGCTCAGTTCAAGATTTGTCTCTCCTTCTTCGACGCTGTTCCCCCACGTGTCGCAGTGTCTCGTGACTAATCCGGTACCGGCAAATAGGGGGTACCCTTCTCCCCTGAATTCAATTCACCCGAAGAAGAAAATTGTACTGCAGCAGAGCTGCACACGATAAAAATTAATTCCGATAGAAAAACAAGCCCGAGCAGTTCACGAATAAAATACACCCTCTAAAATTACCAGAGAGCTTTTCTTGATTCTCCGCGAACGATCTCGAACAAGTTCGCCACTGTATGCCAAATGGACCCTCGACCTCGACCGCGGCCGTCGAGTTTCCTCGATCTCGCGACAGGGCCGACGCTGTACAGTGGCCCCCTTGAACGAGATTGGGAATTTTCGGAGAGGGCCCCGTGAAAAGCGAGCGGCCGTCCATTCGCCGGCAACGACGACGTCAAGATTACTAGCAGCAGTGAATCCACTCCGCGAGAACGAAACCGAGAGAGGGAGAGAGGAGGAGAGAGAGAGAGCATTTGATCTTTCAGCCTCTCGTATCTGGCTAGGTGGACGCGGAAGACATTAATAGGGTTCTTCCGGTTGTCTAGTCGGTCGATCCACTTTCAGGCGAAGAGAGACGAACTGCTTCGGGCTCGGCCGATTGGCTCGTCGATGGTCCGCGCACCTACAGAATCTCTCTATCTCTCTATTGTCCTCGTGAATGGCGGAGCCAGTCTAATCACTGTACCCCATTACACAGACTGTGTGTCTTTCTCTCTCCGCAATTCTTTTTTCTCCCTCTCTCTCCCTCTTTCTCACTCGACTAACCTCATACCCTTTGGACCGCGCGCATCCCTTTTCCCGAACCGTTTCTGCAGGCCCGTTCCGACCCGTTTCGCTCGTTCGCCAGTCTTTCTTCGTCTTTACGATCGCCATTCGAAAGGTTACTGCCGCCGGCAATAGCTCGAAGCGTTTTTTTAAGACCGATAGTTCGAAATCCTGGCTCGATTGCTACCCCGGGGATTGATTGCCAGATAGAACGTGCCAACGGCCTCTTGTAATTCCCAGGCAAGCCTTTCTAATCGACAGAGAACGACCCCGGGCTACGCCGCGGAACTTCTTCCGCGACAGCTATTCGTATTGCGAAATCCGTGGAAGAAAACCCGTCAGATGGGATCCAGGAACGTTCGAATTCATCTCGTCGCTTACATCCTCACGGACCAGAGAAGCTCTGGGATTTTCTGGAACACTAAACCTCTCTAGATTTGATGATCAGTTGGGGGCTCATAGGTCTGCACCTTGCGTAGTGCCAAGAACAGGCTCGTGGTAGTGAGCTGGAGGATACAGTTCCCCTGAATGCGGAAAGCGGACCAGCGGAGGTGCGATGACTCCGGCGGAGGAAATGAGCGAGATGGGTCTGTCGAAAGGCCCTGGGCTGTGGGGTTTTAGTGGGTATGGGTAGGGATTTACACTCCCAAAGAAAAAGATAGCACACGCGTGCTACAGGGTCTGTCCGGAAAGTAATGCGACCACATTTTTTTTAAAATCTATTGAACATATCAGTACAAACCTTTAAAATTCTTCAAAGTAGGATCCTTGGGCGTCGACACATTTTTACCAGCGCGATTTCCATGTTTCGTATGCTCCCTGGAAAGCGTTATCTGTAGCCTCTCGTAGTACCCTCGTCGCAGCCTCGTCGAGCACTTCCAACCAAAACTTTTCCGTATATTACGGGGAAAACAGTAAACGGTACTTCTTAGTTGGATCAGAACACTTCCTAACCCCCCGTACAGTCCTGACTTGTCTCCCGTCGACTTCATCTTGTTTCCAAAAATTAGAAATGCGCTAAAAGGATGCCATTTTGAAAGCGTGGAACGCGTCAAAGAGGCTGTGACGAGGGTACTACGAGAGGTTCCAGAAAACGCCATCCAGGGAGCATACGAAGCATGGAAACCGCGCTGGAAAAAATGTGTCGACGCCCAAGGATCCTACTTTGAAGAAATTTAAAGGTTTGTACCCATATATTTAATAGATTTTTTTTTAAATGTAGTCGCATTACTTTCCGGACAGGCCCTGTACGTAAACAGAACATAGATTCACTTTAGTTCAATGAGTTCTCAAACAGAGACGGAACGCGTCGCGTGACCGGGCGGAAGCGTGGGGGAATCGCGTCCCAGAGGGGGAAGGCAGAGTGGGGAGACAAGTTTTAATCTGGTGACTCTGCTTGTATATTTAATAAACAACGGTCTTCGTATCGATACAAGGAACACAGAACGTAACAGAGTTTCCGAAAACTCTGGTACATTTTTCGAAAATCAGCCATTCCGTTTCTAACGCGAATTGTAGTGAAAATTTTCCAACACATTTCCCTCGGTCGTCGACCGGCCGGGAACACTGTCGACCCAAGGCAAAGGAGAATTACTGGGAATTGCATTACTTATCGAACAATTCCCGATGTCTCGCGGACCGGCGTTTAACGAGAGCGGAAATCCACGGACTCTTCATTCGCTTCGATAAACGTAATTGCGCGCGTACCGAGCGCACAAAGACAACGAGGAATCCAGAGAGTACTTTGATCGTTTCTACCGGCTATGCGAATCCGCGAGCCTGCACACTGCGCACGATATATCGTGTAGACTTGATGTTCTGGAGTCGGGAAATGTTCGAGTTTGTCCTAGCACGCTGTTACACGTCGTAAAGCCGAGAACGAGATCTCGTCGATCGCCTTTGGGGATTCTCCAGTGTAGACACGATCGAGGACGGGGACGATGCAGGCGATGTCCTCTTTACGGTCGTCCCGCGCTCCTTCATTCTTTCCGTGACGAACTGCCGCGACAATTCTTTAAACGGCCACAGCTCTCCCAGGAATAGCCCGTTAATTTACTTGGATCGACGACTCGAGATCTGGATCTCCACGATCTTTACGAATCCTTTATCTTATTGGGTCTATAACTTAAAAACCGGAATTTTTTTAGGAAATTTGAGCGTTTATTAAAGAAAATCTTGTACAATTCTGTTATTCAGTGTATTGTCCATCGAAAGTTACAACATTTCCCCATCTTCCTGGCAATTTGTGGATGCCATCCCAAAAAAAATCGGTCATCTTTTGAATCGAAGAACGAATCGAGCCAATTTTTGATGCCTTGGACTGAAGTGAAGCGTATTCCGGAAAGTGCATTCTGCATCGACCGAAACAAATGGTAGTCCGAAGGCGTCAAGTCTGGACTATATGGCGGGTGGGGCAGAACTTCCCATCCGCTATTTTCCAAATCTTCCAAGTCTCTTCCAAGTCGCGGTGAAGCATGGACAATTGGACACTCCGATGCTAACACCATTTTCTCATCAAATTTTTATGTTTGCTTGTCCCAAAAGTTTTCAGTCGCTATAATATTTAATATTTATTTGCGTATTTTATTCAGGGCTACGAATAGCAGCTGTTACAATGACAGCATGCCACCGTAGCCTAATTAAGATCGCTCGAGCAAGTTGGTTCCAACAATTCTTATTAAATCAGGCATATTGTTCCTCGTAGCTTCGCCGCAGCTTTTTACCACCGAGAAATGAAAGGTAGCACACACCTGTGCTAGCATACCCGTGTCTTTTGGACCGCGAGACCAGCAGAATTTACCAGAGTACCCAGGTTTCAGAGATTACACGAACTACAGAAAAACTATTTCCCTTTTATTCCATAAACGACGTCGAGGTTTCGAGACCCCCGTGTTCTTCGGGACTGTCAGGACACATCTACCTCGAGAACCCTTGATTTCTCAGAGACCGGTAAAAATTTTCTTGTATACTGATTTTTGATCTCTAATCTCGTTCTCTTTCGCTCGTCTCGTTCTTCACGTTCTGGCGGAGGATCTTTCAGCGGATACGCGTCGTAGCTCACGAGAAATGCCGAGCAGAGCTCTGCAGAGCGGTGCAGAGCGGTGCAGAGCGAGAGTTAACGGTGGCCTGGCGGCAGCTGTTACATCGTAAGAGATTCCCGTCGAAATTGCATCTTAAAAATATGATCCGACTTCATTCCGCGGCAGCAGCCGTTCCAGGCCCTTCCTCGTCCCTATGAAATGCTCTCGGCCGGCTTTTTGGTCAGCTCTCCACGCCCTTTACGATTTACTGGATGCAGATCCAACCGGAATCTCGATGCTGCAATGCGCAATGGCCGAACCACCAACCCAAGATAATAATTGAACTTTTAATAAATAGAATCAATTAACCTTTCAATAAGTGACTTTTCAATCACTCAGCAAAATCTAGAATTTTCTATTACATTAACAGACCGCGGGTCTCAGAGAAATCAAAATTTTATGCATCGATTTTAAGAAGCAGGAGTGAAGTAAAAATTCTTTCTCTGTTCAATAATTTCATAATATATCATTCACCATGATTTTCACAGGGAAGTCGCCAAATCACCAGGTATGCCATTGAATATTTTACCACGTTTTTATTAGGTCGCTTTCTCGTATGTCTGTTTGTCTGTTCGGTAGAAATTTTACAATTGATTTTAAACTCACTTGCCGATGAGATAGAGACTTGAAATTTTAAACATAACTCAGAACTGGATGACAATTTCTTTCTAAATCTTACAAGTATATTCGTAGCTTTTAAAAATTCACAATCACAAATTTTCAGGACTATCTGCACGGGGTTAGGAACCTGTATGGGGCTAGAAAAAATGATTTCATACTTTTTAGTCCGTTTTAAAAACGTGGTATTTTAAAAAAATTTATTTTAAATAATTTCTACGTTTGGCTCGGTCTTTGAAGCTCAAAAAAATAGTGTCCGTCAACGAACTTTGCAACCGAACCTCCCCGAGGCTTTTGCAACTATAGAGGATGTACTGTATAACTATAATAACAACTGACATCGTAAACTACCGCTCCAGCCCGATATCGGCGGGAACACTGCGCATCGAGTGAATTAAATATCGTTAAATTGTTTCGGTAGCAGATTAGCCGTGTTAACTAACGAAAGAGCAACCCCAGTAATATTACCCTGCTAAATATTAAAAATCGTAACGCTCGCGATCGTGTTGCAGTTGCTGCGAGATCGATGAGAGCAAAAGGGCTCCGCCCTCGCATGAAGATCGCAGTGTGCGGATTACGCAGCTCGCGTTGTAAATAATAGAGTTTCACCGTGGCGCAGGGTTTTTGTCACACGCGGTGGATTCTTCTCCGCGAATCCTCGTGTGTTATGCGGACGTCGCGGGAATTTGTATAGCGTCCCGACGCGACGCGACGCTTCTGTTTAATAAGGTCGCGCGATAGGACAAGCGAAATGAAACGGTCTTCCGCTTCGAGGACCGTGGGCGAAACTTTGTTAAGAAACACCGACGATACACGGCTGCCTACAGAATTCTACGAGACTCCCCGCCCCTCCCCTCTGTTCTTAGAGATTTGGACAGGTTTTGTACTTACGTCGTGTATCCACGTGAGCTTCGACCAGGGCGGGTTCGCCCTTATGTGGCACTCGAAGTAAACGTCGTCGCCCTCCTTGATGTCTTCCGGGCTCAGCGTGGATCCCAGGTTCAGCGACACGATCGGCGGATCTGCAGGCAAAATAGAGTTAATTAGGGCCTGGGACCTTTTAACCCTCCGTTAATAAACCCGAGCGTAGTCGCTACCCGCTGCGTCCCGAGCTTGTTGCGTTCGAAAGTTTCCTAACAGCGTCGAAAATTTTTCTATTAACTCTTTGCACTCCAAGCTGTTTTAACTTCACCAGCCAGACGCATTTCCGTCGACACGGAATATTTCCACGTGTTTCTTCTTTGGGACGCTAATGAAACTCGGCGCTTTTAACTGATATTTCAAACTGAAATTTTCGAGAGAGTTTTGTTGACTACGAATGGCGCTAATGTCACCCTGGTTTTGAGATCTGGTAATTTTTGGTGGGGCCTCCCTGGACATAGAATTGGTATACTTGCAACTCGGAAAATTTACCTGCCTGTGACCTTGAATGACCTTGGATAATTATAATGAAAGGGACTATCACCTTGACATCTCTAAAAAGAATAACATAACAACGTTGTTGTGGTGTTATTATTTTTTTTTTTGTAGGTGGGCGCGTCAAGGACTTGTGAAGGTCGACTTTGATTTTTCAAATGGGACCGTATATTTTTTCCGCAACAATAAAAAGAAAGTACTACCCCTGTATGTCGGCAAATGATTACTTGAAGAGAAATTTTAATTTAAATATTGCTAGGTTAATCAAGGTGGTAACATCTGGCGAGGCGCTCTGTATAATAATAATGTACAGGATGATTCTGTGAACTGGAACAAGTATAACTGCTCCTTTTCAAGTAGAAATAGAAAAAAATGATAGAGGAAAAAATCATATGTCACAATACCCGTCAGGTGCAATTCTATGTTTACTTATTAAAGAGCAGTAACTTTTGTCCCAGTTCCCAGAATCACCCTGTATTTTATGTACAAATTAATTTAATTAATTTCTACTTCAGAAGACTGCACATCTCTCGTTTGATTGCAGGAATTTGTTCGTACATTTTTATTCGCATTCTTCTGCAGAAGGAGCAAATAAAATTTAATGAAAATTGTAATTGCCGTGAACATTTGAAGTGTGCACGTTGAAAGTAATGTTTTTTTCACTTGGAAAAGATCGAGTTTCTTCGCTTTGAAACGAATTTCAACGAAGGCCACTCTTCCGGGTGCTGTCGACTAAAAGTTTGTGTTCGTTATGCATTAAAAATGAAACGATGCAATAATATAATCACGGAAACCACTGTCGACGCTCTTTATCATTGTCTACAAGCATCTCTTGAGTAGCAAGTTGTCCTATGATTTATTGGAATGGTAAAACGAACCATTATTACTAAAATTATTATTTATTAGACTCTTTAGACTATTTTATTAGACTATTTTTTGACGTATAAAAATGAAATAGGTTTGAGAACATCTCAATAATTATTAGACTGCGGATTTTATGCATTTATGATAAAAATGGCTACGCACAATTTAAAGCAGTGGTCACATTAAACAGATTTAAGGACATCAGTGTATTAATTTCAGTTTGATAAGATAACTAAATGATGAAAGAAATTTTTATTTCGCACCCGTGTCTTGCAAACGCAAACATTTTTTATTTTGCATAAAGATCCGCAGTCTAGTAATTATTAACTTCAAGCCCTGTTTGGTGTAATACTATTTTACCCAGAGTTTGTCGCTTCATCCGAATTCGAGAAAAAATACTGGGCATTCCATTTACGAAATTGAAGGTGACCTCCGTGTCTCAATAAAATAGATACAATAAATAAAATAAATAAAAACCGTGGAACATTTGTTTTAAAAATGTTGTCGTACAACAAATAACTTCTTGTCGCTAGGCGTTCTCTCGCGGAAGACGAAGAAAATGGTTGACCGTCGAAACAGCGCACAGGCTCTCTTCGGTGGGCACTTCGTTTCCGGTCTGTTCCCGTGTCCACTTCAATTTGGTAAGTGGCCGGTCCGAGGAACGGTGCGCCAGCGATCGAGACTAAGACGACAGTCGATTCCGCTTTCCCTTTATCTTCGAAGTTGCCTCGCTCCGGTATAATTTAGTCGCGAGGAAACTCGGAAAGTTTCGGAGCCGCGGGAAAGCGACTACGATTGAAAAATGTTTAAGACTCTCCGGACAGGTAACTGCGCTTTAACAAATTTAAGGCTCGCCGACTCGGAACCGCCGAACTTCGTTTCGCCGCTGGTCGAAAATTCGCTTCTGTCTGGGCAAACATTAAAACACCAAGTATTTGTAGACATCAAACGTCTCGGTCCGTTGAAAGTCGAATGAAGGTGCATTTCTTTTTCGAGATGTGCAGTTTCGTATTTGATCTGTTCATTTTACCACGTTTTTATTAGCTCGCTTTCTTGTTTGTCGTGAGTACGTAAAGTCTGCTTCGGTAATTATTTAGAAAAGGGTGCTCCTCGTCGATTTCGATGTCCTTGAAAATCGTTGTCAAGGTCATAATATTGAAATCGAACTGAAATCTCGTGGTAAAAATCAGTGTAGAACGTCGTGGAGGTTTTGAATGCGAAGCGGAGCAGCCCTCGAAATCGTACGAAGCTTCGCCCCGTGTTGTCGGTCTTGAACCCGTCGTTGCCAAATATGAACGGGGCCGAATAAATTCCCCGGCCAGCCGATAAACCGGGCGGCTGGCCATCAGCCTGGGCACGGCCGGCTTCCGTGCAGCAGGTGTGTCCGGTGTAATAAATAAAAATAATCTCGTAAAAAACGTATATATTCATGGGCCTGTGATCCCGCACAGCAGCGCATGGCGCGCGCGGAGCACAGCGTTCCGCTTTTACGCGCGGCGATGAATTCGGCTGCGACGCCAACGACGCGTACCGACGCCTCTTCGAGCATTCCGGCTTTGCGGCTGGTCGCTTGATCACGCGAGCACACGGGGACACCGAATATTCGAGGCGAATCAAGCTAAAGTTCCGTTCAGTTGGCTGGATCACTCGCCGAAAGTCACGCATCAAAGCGAAGAGTAATTTCGAACTGGCTAGAATCGGTCGGATCAGCTTCAAATTGCTTTAAGCCGGCTCAGACAGCTTCAAATGAATTTATTACAGCTGGAGCAGCTTCAAATGAGTTTAATACAGCTGGAGCAGCTGTGAACTGGCTTAAGCTGGCTAGATAGCTTCAGACGGGTTTGAACAGTATCTTCAAACTGGCTTAAGCCGGCTCAGGCAGCTTCAAATGAGTTAAATACAGCTGGAGTAGCTGTGAACTGGCTTAAGCTGGCTAGATAGCTTCAGACGGGTTTGAACAGTATCTTCAAAGTGGCTTAAGCCTAATTCCAGCTGCTTCAGACTACCTTAAGCCAGTTCAAACTGTCTTAAGCCGGCTCAGGCAGCTTTAAATGAGTTTATTACAGCTGGAGCAGCTTCAAATGAGTTTAACACAGCTGGAGCAGCTGCGAACAGGCTTAAGCCGGCTAAGATAGCTTCAGTCGTGTTTGAACAGTATCTTCAAACTGGCTTAAGCCGGTTTGAAGAGCTTCGGATTAGTTTAGGCTCCAGGTGGATTAAAGCCAGCTGGTGCAGCTTCCAACTGGCTTAAGGAGAATTCCAGCTGCTTCACGCCACCATAAGCCGGATCGGGCAGCTTTTTAAATGGGGATTTGAAAAGATTCTCCTAAACCAGCATTAACTGTTTCGTATTTTTGTAAAGAGTAGCTATGCAGTCAATTTGTTAATTAAAAAAAAAGGAAGTTGCATACTTTTTTTTTATTTCTAGCTTGCAGTGACGTCGCATCGTTTGGGAACGAGGAATATACGAACAATTTTCGCCGCGGCGCTCTGGAAACTCGAAGAAAGGGCGAAAACGACGCCGGCTGAAGAAACAAACTGGCAATCCGAGCCGTTCCCCTAACAAGTACAGAACACAGCACGGTAATCGCGGACGAAGAAGAACTTTTAACTAGAATTCATTAGAGCCTCGTCAGGCCGTGTACCGGTATAACAGACATCCAGCATCGAACGTTCATACCGCGAGGCACGGGTGCCGAATAGCAGCTTCATTTTCGTCGCTATACGTTCGCAATTTCGCAAGCGGAGCAGCATAATTTCTCTCCATTAGCTTTCGAGAGCGCGCTCCCGCGTCTTCATTCTTTTCCGGTCGCAAAAGGAAAGACGGACCACCGGGTAGCAAGCGAGAGATAGATAGAGAGAGAGAGAGAGAGAGAGAGAGAGAGAGCCGGATGCCGTGGAATTATCTTAATCCGAAATGCTTCACGGAAGCTCAGTTTTTCCTCGGTCGGTTGCTAGCTCCGCGTGGGACCCTGATCTCGAAATTCTGAGAACCGCGCAGGCTAGGTAGGTCCTCGAGGAACTGCCGGCAGTTTTCCATGCTCCTTGTATCTCTCATTTACCGTCTTCATTAGTTTAATCATACCGGCGGCCCCCTCTTATCCTGTTTTCTCTCTTCGAGGAGAGTTTATTCTTCGGGCGTTCTCGTAGGATTTAATCGCGCGCCACGATAAATTTCCTCCCTTTCCGGGTGCCTTTTCTTTCTCTCTCCCGCCTCGCGTCTCGTCCAGAGATACGGAGAGAGAGACGGTCGGTCTTTCGAGAGATAGTATTAATTAGCTCGATCGCGTCTCCGCCACGTCCCCCTGATCCTTCCGTTGTTTTTTAACCCTCAAGCCGTCCTCCCTGCATCGTTCTCCCGTCCATTGTTTTTCGTAGCTCGTGTACCTCGGCGAGCAGTATTCCTCCTCCGGGATTGCAATAAATTCCGCCCTCCGCGTGCACACTCTTCACCCTTCACCGTTCACTCTCCTCTAGCCTCTCTTCGTCCCCCGACTTTTCATTTTCTTCCTCGTAGCTCGCGGATCGAGGCTTCGCAATGAGCGGGAAACGAAGCGCGCCCGTGCCACGAAAAAACATCGACTCTGACTATGACTCTCTACTACACGACGGTCAACGTAATTGGACACACAAAGGGACGTCGTTCTACTCTTCTACCTGGCCATCGTTCTGCATCGATGTTCACGATAATCGAATTTTTTCTCGCTGAATTTACTCAAGAATTCAATTCCCACTCTCCGACACTTGTCTACAGTATGGCGAAAAGTCGTTCAGAATTATGAGCTTGACAGCATACTTCAAAGCCATTCGAATCGTTGAGGAGGACTATTGGCTGCTCTTTACTTTACCGGACTCAAAATTTGTGCCTTTCTCCTACGAATTATGATGTAGTTGGTGTGTAATCCAGTAGATTTGTACTCGGTGAGTTTTCCATCCTCGAAGGGTAAGCCGGAAATAGTGGAGGCATTAGAATAGTGGGTATCGGCGGGGGCTTTCGCGAAATCGTTGGATGATCGAAAAGAAGATCGCGGATCTCACGAATCCATCGCATCGGCGCGGCTCGTCCGCTTTACGAGCCGTCCGTCCCCGTATGTCGCATATATATTTCTTTTTTCCACGGCCGCTTTACGATCAACCAGATTACCGAACAGGTTCCGTGTAGGCGCGCAACGATCGGTCCCGCTGAATTTCGGCAGTAATTCGCCGGAAATCCGGCCGGAGGCCGTTTTATTGTCGTTGTAAAAAAGGAGAACAGCGCGGTGAGCCTGTATCTCTATGTCTATGTGCTTGCGTCGATGGGTGGGCTCGTACTCAACGTAAAAAGGCTCGTAAATCGGCCGATTTCACGACGGGGGCTCGACGGAAGATGAGACTAGGAAAAAAGAGAGAGAGAATTGACGCGCGGCGTCCCGACGCGAAGTCGACGCTACACACCGGCCTCTACTTGGTTTACGAGGCTCGACCCTGGTGCGTATGCATGCATCAAGGAACCGATTGCGGCCCGAACCGAACGAGGAATAAGTTTCGAGCCCGGAATCATCGAATATGCATTTAGCGTCACGTGCCGATCGTAAAAGGCCGACCGAGGGACGCTGAACAAAACGGAGCTGAGCGGAGCAGAGCGAAGCGGAATCTTGCCGCGGAAAGATCGACGCCCAGAAGATAGAATACGGTGTCTGTATAGGGTGTCCGGCAAACAATGAAAAAACAACGGACAACCGATTAGGAAATAATTCTGAACGCAAAAGTGAGACGAATCTGAAGAATACAATCTTTTCATTTGACGTTCCGCTTTCGAGCAAAGGTCGCTGCACACTAAACCGCCCTACAACAGCACCGACCAGCGTTTTCAGTGGCGCTCACCACTATAACGGTCTGGGTTAGGTCGTTCGACGGGTTACGGCGCGAAGCTGCGAACGGCCGCGCTACTGGCGAGCGCCGGTGAAAACGCTGGTCGGTGCTATTGTGAGGCGGTATAGTGTGCAGCGACCTTAAATCGAGTTTGAAAATTCAGCTCTGATGCGTCTGACCATCATCTACCGATTCCACTGCTTGCTATACTAAAGCACGCGAACCCGACGGATTTTTAGACTAGTCTTTCTCGAAAAGAATGCGTCCAACAAAAAGATGTTATTATTTAGTTTCGGCCTCACTTTTGCGTGTAGAATTACTTCCTAATCGGTTGTCCATTATATGCGGGATACCCTGTATATTTATCGGCTACTTACAGACGATGTCGATCTTCCAGGATTTCTCGACGAACAGTCCCGTCACGTTCGGGTTCTCGGCCCTGCAGGTGATCGTCTTCCCGTGGTCCTCCACGCCGGGCTCGAACTCCACCATGCTCACCGTTCGGTTCTCCGAGCGCTCCTCCTGCGTGACAGATCAAATGCTCTCTGTTAGGCTACTCCTCCGAGCAACTGGCGAACTAGGTACTACGACAAGATATTGGGTTGTTCGGAAAATCTCCGCCGATGTTTGGAATAAGCGATAGAAATGAATTTCTCTCAACGATAACATTTACCAACAAGAGAAAAATTTTCAGTTACTTATAATCCTTATTCGTAACCAATACGATTTTATTTTATGACTCTTTTTCTTTTTGACTGTAACAGTTATGGTCCCTGTTTTTGCCTTTTCTATAGTAAAAAAAAAACATTAAATGTCAAAAATGCACTTTTTCGTTCTTCATTAAATTGACGCCAAACAAAAGCGATTGAAGCTATGTTCATGCTGAATAGATTCAAATATTGGCGCAAGCGTCATCTATCAGAAAATGTATAATATTGTTAAAGGTTTATAAAAATAATTCAATGTTCCTAGAGTGTTCTTGTGCCATCTATCGGAAATCGGCGAAGACTTTCCGAACAACCCAATAATTAGAGCAAAGTCATAATCTAAGGAAAACCCTCGGGTCCGTGTTGTTTCTTAGATCATGTAGGTCTACTATTTTTTAAGGACAGTGTTTTTAGTATGACAATTACAATAGTCGTTAAACGCGGCAGTTTCCCCGCGAAACATTTAATGTTTACCGTTGAAAAAGCGAGCGAGGCACATTTTTATGAGAGAATGGAGAATAAGTGGGAGAGGGGAGGATTGTCGCGGGGATATTTAGCCACGGCCAGCGTTGATCCCACGAGCGCGGGAAGCTCGAATGTTTTCGCTCGAAGTGAAACGAATGCGGCGTATAGTTTCAGTCGGCTAACGGCTGTACATTTTTCCATAACAATTGAATATTTCAGCTGCCTCTGAAAATCTTGAGGCAATAATGCGCCCCGCGTGCCCGTCGCGAACAAAATGGAGAGAAAGTCTAGAGGCGGTTGGCGGAACGATACGGTTTTCGATCCTCTTCGAGCGGAAACGGGTAAGTCCGCCGTATGGTTACGGAAATTACAATGGCGCGGCGCGGCGGACGTCGTTGTTCCCGGCCACACGGGGAGAATCGATGGCGTTCTTACCAAGGATTTATTCGACCGCGAGGAAAGTCGGACTTTTCGAATCGAGGAACAAGCCCGTAATTCAACCAGCCTCGAGGAATCATACGTCGAGAGAGAGCCCGCCCTCTTGTATTCCGTTCGAACCCGGAACTCGAGCCCCGAAAAACCGAACCGAAACTGCCATACTTGATATTTCCAATAATGAAACTACCGAAACCGGTCCCGAGACCAATATCTCGTTTTTTTACGATAGGGAAACGGTCAGAGAAAAAGAGTATTCGGTTCGAAGGGGCAAATGTGCTGATGGGAAAAAATTTTCTCAAGGTCAATTCAAGGTTATGGAAGATCTTTTAACGTTTCGCATTCGAATGGTGACTCTGAGCCGTCAGTAAAAATTGCCATACCATTATTCAAATCAGTTTTAATATTATTAAATTCGTCTGTATTCTGTAAATTGGGAAAAGCTCAACTGTTGTATGAGAAAACAGGCACAAGATAAGAATGATCTGGATTGAAAGAAATGTCTTGATTTTGGAATTAAAATTTGCTGCGAGTCCAAAAGATTAAACGGGACTACATATTTTCATTAGAACAGTCTTATAGCTCACAAAGAAACAAATTCAACGATGTGCGACATGTTGACCTTCAGCTGACCTTCAATGTCAATTTCTTTCCGACTTATTTTTCCCTTTAGAATCGCCGAATTTTACCGATTGATAGATTGCACCAGTTACGAACTTGTACGAGTCTGTTACGAGCCTGTACGCAAGGTTCCACCGTGTCCATATTTGATAGCGTTCCGAGGACCCTAACCCACGCAATTAGCCAATCGTCAGGCATAAACGCGTCCGCAGGACTCTGTAGCGATTGCGTGTCGACTAATCCGCGGCGCTTGTTGCGTATCGGTCGTTCATTCACGGAAAACAAAGCGGGTGCGTGGTTACGGGCGCGAGGGTGGTGGCAGTACAGGGGAGGACGAATCAGGGATCGGTTAATTGGCAATTAGCATGCGGTCGATGAAGATATCTGGAGTCGACAGGTGTGGCTGCTTAATTCAATCGGCACGGCTCGGTTCGGCCCGACCCAATCGTATCTTTCAAGCTGCCTCCAGCCGAGCTCTCACTGTCCTCCCCCAAGTCTCGAAACTCGCGAAATCGGATGCTGGTCGAATCGCTCGATCCGAATTCCTTTTCTGAAGAGTGAAGAGAGCCCTGCGAAGGAAGGACCTTCACCATTTTGATTTCACTTGTATAGGTAAATAAAAGTGCTACTAGAGAACACTTCTGGATAATTAACACTGAACCTACCGAGCGCTAAAGGCGAATAAAATGTGTTCGCTTACAAAAATAACAAGACTCCATTTATTTAGATCCTGTGCAATTTTTATAACAATATGTGCTTGGATAAAGAAATTTATCGAATCAATTTCGATGTAAGCAGCTTCATAATTTTAATAATTGTGAAATGATAAATATAAAACTGATCATTTGACCGGCAGTGGTAGGTTTATTGTTAACAGAAAAGAATTGAAAAGGGTTCTCTTGTGTTTCTATAATCCGCGATATTTTAACATCGCACAAGATGAAATACAACGAACGCGACGATAGCAATCAGAGCGTATTGCAGAACGAAAAGTGAAGTAAAAAATTTTAATTAAAACCGATGTCAGGACAACTGGCAGACAATACGTCGCAGTACATGACGAGATATGTCCCTTTAATTGTTTGTATGTTTGAAACGATCACCTAACTGCGGCAAATATTTTTCAGGTGCTATTAGGAAGCCGTGTGCCGGCACCGTGCAAAAGCTTGTTAAAATCGGACAGTTGGGGTCCTTCCCCTGTCAGCTGGGACTCTCGATCGTCTTCTTCGTCCGACCGGAACGCTTTCGCTGTGTTTCTGCGCCGTGAACTTCTCCCTCGGGAGAGATTCGCCGCCGAGAGGTATAGTTATCGGTTCCCCGGAGCGTTTCGACCTTTTCAGTTCCTCCTCTCTCAACAGTTTTCTCTTTCTTTCATCAAGAGAGAAAGAGAGAAGTCTTCTTCGAAGTTCGAACTCCTCGCGTCTATTTTTCTCCACGGAAAATCAAGTCGGCCACGATTTAACTGTGTCCTTGAGACCACACATACTTTCTCTCTCTCTCTTTAACCGTGTAAATCGTATCGCGAAACTGCTCGTTAGTGGCCGACGAGGCTCGTTAGCTCGGAGCCGATCGTTTTTCAATCGCGAGAACCACGGAATCGCTGACGAGTATCGGGCCAACTGTCCGTTGATGGGGAACAGGGAGACGTCGAAAACAATCCTCCAACGAGCCGAGGGCCACGGGATTGCTCTCGGTCGACGTCGGCCAATTTCGTGTACCAACGAAAAATCCCGTCGGTCTTCTCTCGCGAAAGCGATCCCGGGAGAAACAGGCAGATGAGGCGTTAAAGAACTGCGCGTGTACAGTCCGCATGAAATCCGTCATTTCTCTGATTCTACTTCGCGCGAGTATTTCGGCGATTAGTAGACTAACGGAGCTTATGCGAAATGGACGTTGTCTGCGTGAATTGTACAGAGCAGTAGCCATATAAAAATTGCATTCTTTCCTCAACGATTTTAATCAGCTGTAACTATCACGATTTTTACATGGTGGGTATATGACATTAATGTTTGTTACTATATATGTTTTCTTGTATTTTAAAGATGTGTGGATATTTGAAATACATAAAGATCTGCAGTGTAGTGATTAGACACTAAAGAGATCGCAGAGCAGGCAGCGCTTAGGTGCTGATCCAACGAGCTTGTAGAGCTTGTTGGATACAGTGCTCTAAAATGGAAATTCCTTAATCTGTGTAACTGGAAAATACGGCCTCGAAAGAGTCGCATAATATGTCACGATTAGACTGCGGATCTTTATGCATTTATGGCGTCAAAAATTCTTCGAAAAAAATGCTAGAAAATAAAATTCTTCAGGATTTAGTACGCTTTTTATTTATTTCAGATCTACACAAAGGCTACTACCACTGACAATAACATTAATTAATTATTTATTTATTGATGCCATAAACCTAGTTTGGTTTATATAGAATACATTACTACAACACTTTACAAAAAAATAGAGGAGTATATAACATAATATGTGTAAAGTGGAATTATGTAGTATAAACGGTAGGCGGTAAATCCTAATCTTACATTTTTTGATAAAGTTAAAAATAAACATTAGCGCTGTAATGTCTCGTACGCTTAGAAAAAAATTAATACTGTAGGGAGGATAGTGTTTTGAATATAACATTTTACATGATTCAACTATGCCTATAAAAATTGAGAATTGCATGAACATCCGCAGCTGGGTAAACTTTACTTTACCGGACTCAAAATTTGTGCCTTTCTCCTATAAATTGTGATGTGTTTGGTATGTAATCCAGTAGATTTGTACCCGGGACGGCTGCAGATCGAAGTTTCGATCCTCTAGGATCAATGGTTCAGGAGTTATGCTTGCTTAAAGTTGAGCAATCTGCAGTGTTGAGAATACTGAGTATCCAGTATTCTTCAGACGCAAAATTCTCTTGAATATGATCCATACTTGGATGGAAACGTTGAGAAAAATTTTTTAAATTGCAAAATTGCTTTGTCTTGATTTCGGATCGAACCTGTGCGCCGATAACATAAACTAATTTCTATTAATATTAATTTTGTATCTCAGTATGTTGATCATACAACGAGAGCTGCTATATTATGGCCTTGAACCCACAGATAACGGTAGAGTAATTTTTTCGGATTTCTTGGGCCGAATGCCCGACCGTGCTCCGTTCCGCTCGCATCGGGCTGGCTTGTATCGGTTGACACGCTTTGAAACGAAATTCCGGGTCGAAGTAACTGCTCTTTTTCTGTCGGGTAGGATGAGGAAGAGGATGAGGACGAGGGCGGCGCGTCGGTGGAAGATAAATAGAAAAACGGGACGGAGACGTGCGAGAGAGAGAGAGTCTCGTCGTGCGGAGCGGAGCGGAGCAGAGCAGAGCGGAGCGGCGCGGCGTCAGAAGCTGCCGGTAAAATTCACGCTCGGTGGAATCCGGCGCGGCTCTTTAGAAAGGATTCCGGAGCGTTAGCAGGACTCGAGGTCCTTTCGAGTCCGGGCTAGCAGGAATGAGTTTCCAGCAGATGTTGCCGACGTTGCTTACGGTCCGCCTCTCGACCTTAATATAACCAAAATTAACCATACCCCCGTGCCGTCGAACTCGTTCCGCCATATTCTTCTTTTCCCTTTTTATCTCCTCCTCCCTCGACCGCCCTTCTTCCTCTGCCCTTCTACACCCCTTCTGCTCTTTCCTCCGCACCCTCTGGGCTTCCTGGCTCTCTCGTTTCTCGCCATCTTGCGCCCTACGGAATTGGACCGAGCGACGACGTCGGCATTCAAAGGCAGAGAAAGAGAGAGAGAGAGAGAGAGAGAGCGAGAGAGAGAGAGAGAGAGAGAGAACCGTGCATGATACAACGGTGCGCGGAATTATTATTTTCAAAAATTACATCGGACGCTCCGCCAACACCGAGAACCAGAGAGAGTACTGCGAAGATCGTTTACGCTCTCTACAACCAGAGAAGGCCGGCTAGTCGACTAGCCGACTTTTCCCCTCGAGGGGAAAACTACTCGAGAATATTCGCATTCAGGAAACAAAAGTTCGGGGGGACCGATAAAAATTACCTTTTGATTGCTTTGCCAACTGCGGGAGACACTCGGAAAAAATTTTCGGTATCCCACGTATTCTACCCTGACTATTACCTTTACCACCCCTTGTTTCATTCTACGTTACGTTCTACGAATTTTATTAATCATTTGTGCGAGTACATTTCTGCTCGCTCCACATTCCTTTCTAACATTTCTACGTTAAACATTACTTTAAATAATAACCCCAAGAGCAAGTACTAGATTGAAAAATTCATTATGAAATCTGTAGCTATGAAGTTTTGAAAAATTATTAAAACGTGGACCCATTCCGTCGCACTCAAACGATTATCACGTGCACTTTTCAACAGAGACTATCTTCATTATTTCACAGAGATAAATTCCCCCGTCATTCCCAATCGTCCGCTTCCACCATTTTTACGAAGCAGACGTAACGCGAATGGATGACAGGTGACTCGTTGTAATAAGACGAAGCAGCAACCCTGAATAAACCTCAAGATCCCGCTGTCTCCCGAGACGGGAGCAGAAAGTTCGAGCTCAAGGTGTCTTAAGGTGATTCGTTAGTTTTGATGAAAATCACAATTTACACCTAGTACACGAGTCCCCGAGATACGACGTCGTCATGCGAGCGAGGCAACAAAGATGATAAATCCGACGATGCTCTCCGCCCGAGCCACCCTAAAGATGGCTGCTACTAGTAACCTGTAGACAGCTACTCTGCATTTTTCCTGCACGAGATAACCCCGTACGTCGTTCGCCGTTAATGTCTGGGGGAAATTCGCTGAACGAACGTGCTGATTCTCTTTTTATTTGACACCTTCGAGGCGACGTTCATGGCTCGAGTCTTCGGATAAGGAACGTCGTAAATTAAACGTATCAACGTCGATCGGCTTTAATTCGGCCATCCTTGACATTTTTATTTGTTCAATTACCGATCCGTGCGGATGATGGCCTTCACAGATTTGTAGATTGCGGATTTTTAGATCATGACCTTCAAATGACCTTCATTTCCAAAAATCTGATCGGCGGCCTAGAACTCAGGTCGCAGATTAATGAAACAATTAGCATGAAGGTTCGCATAACAGGATAACAGGAGCAGAAAGATCTTTCTCGGACGCGACGCAGACGCGAATAGAAACGTACATTTGCATCGAGTTGTTTCGTGCCGTGGCGTAGAGATCGAGACGAGCCGGGAGAAGATCGTTTCCGGGACGTCGGAACTGATAACCGTTCCCGCTGATCCAGTATCGGCGAGAGCACAAATTGCGCCGCGGAAATGGAACGTCGATGAGGAGAAAGACTCTCTGACGCGGAGAGCCGCGGTGCTTGGACGGGTTCATGGAGCCATAACTACTACCAGCTTCCATCCAACTCCGCGCGATACGTTACGAAGTTAGAGAAGCCCTTTCAGCCTGTTCCCGAACAGGGAACAGGGAACGCGCGCGAGCGGTCTTGCGAAGTGCGCGAAAATCGGTGTCTAACCTGACACGGGAGTATTTGATGCGCCGATGCCGATAATGTATGTGTCAGAAAGCTGCCCGTTTATGCTTATTTGTTGAAACGCTGCGATAAGCTGCAGCCCACGCTAAAAGAACCCAACCACTGCCTCTGGCTAGACGCTGTCAAATGGATCTCGAGCTGGCTTTACTTATTCGCCGAATAAGCTCAAGGCTACTCTGGTTTGCTATCTGCACCATTTGTGTTACGCTAATTCCTCCCATTTTTTATTTGTTCACATTTGTTTCTATATCCAGTCTGCGTATTCTTTGCCTCGCTATATTATCTTTGCACCCTTCCATTTTCCTCCCTTTTATTTTATTACCACGCTGATATTAGCTTGCCGAGTTGTCCTCGTCGTTGTCGTTGTCGTTGTATGCGTCAAATCTTGTAATCGAATTTTAAACCGCTTACCCGATGAGCTAGAGACTTGGAACTTTAAACATAGTTCAGAACTGGATGACAATGCAATATTAAAAAACAAATTTTTAAAAAAACTGTGCGTTCAGGAGAAAATTTTTTTTAATATTAACCGTTACACCGTGGTTTTTAAAAAGTTTTCTTTTATATATTTTTTTCTGATGTTTTCTCTTCTTCTTTTCATTTATCTGTATTTTCTCCGTCCTCTGTTCCTCCTCTCGTTTTTCTGCCTTTTATAACTAGGATGTGAGGGGAGGATTTTATGTTGATGGGAAAAGAGCAGAAGATTTTGAGAGTATTAATGTATTATTGCTACTGTATTGGAATTATTAGTGAAAAATATAAAATATGTAGCTCTTCTATTTTGCATAAAGAACCGCAGTCTAATTATAATGACCTTCGCGTTTCGGTTTTTAAATCAACTGTTAATGAGAAAGTTATTTCGAGGAATGTTTGTTCTGCTTGTCTAACGAACGGACATCTCCATTCTACATATCCAGCCTGCATACCACTCGCATAGCTATAGTTTGGTCTCATTCTACTTGTCCGACCATAGGCCGTTCGTATTCCACTTGCGTGAGTATAGGCCTTTCGTATTCTACTTGTCTGGCCAAAGACCGGCCCATTCCACTCGCCTGATCGTAAGCCCTCCATATTCCACTCGTCCGACCATACTCGTCCCTATTTCATTCGTCTGATCATAGGTCGTCCATATTCCACTTGTCTGATTACAGATCGTCCTACCTTAAGATTACCTTGATTCCAAAAATTGCTGATATTAACGAACTTCTACCTATGCTTCAAACGGCAGCAATCAGAGGTAGCTTCAGAGGTAGCAATAATAACGTAACAATGTTTACTGCTTGCACACCTTGAAAGATTAACCTTGTGCACAGACGAAGCAAAAATTGATTTACCCCTTGCACTATGATTTATTTAATAACATTTTCTCCATTCTATTCTATTACTTTTCGTCATTTCCGAGCTAACTGTTATTGAATAAATCTATGAATGAATATCTTGATTATATCATTGAATTTGACATGTTCTGTCGATTTCGGATAAAATACATAATTGTCTATAATATTCTGCTAAGAGAACAAGAAAAATTCCAAATCATTTTATGCCTAGATTTAGTCTAATCCGCTGTACTGCTAATTCCAATACAATTTGGATAAAAGGCAAATCTTAAATCCACTTCCTAACTTCGGATACAATCTTCACGGTGGTCCGCTCACCGCTGCCCGACCACAAAAGGTTCGTTCACCCGTGAATAATGCTAACAACAATCTGTCACGTGGAATTCCTTAGGGGGTTCGCGGGAGCTGGACCGTTCTTCCGATAACGGTATCGATAGACAACTATCGAGCATGTGCACATTTCCTCGATCATCGAGATATCGGAGGTCCGCGGGAATTCATTAAAATTCCCGGGTGTTTCCCGAATATTCGATGACACGCTCGGCCCCATCGCGGAATCTTCGTATATCCTAGCGAGCGGAGCAGAGGTAGATCCGAGTAGAGCCGACTCGTGCGGTGTCCACGTCAAAGAATTTTAATTTGGTCGCGCGAAAGTTCGTTCGGCGGGTTCCAGCTGGTTGGCCCCGTCGTCACGGAGACGGCTGTTTTGCTCGAATTAGAATTCCGCTGCGTTTCCATCGGTGGCTGTCGTTTACTTCGTTAATCAGTCCGTGTAACGGAGTCTCGGTCTCTCTCCGCGGGAAGAGAGGCGAGAGAGAGGGAGAGAACGAGCGAGAGAATATTGCGACTGGTGGCGCACGGGATACGGCGGGATACGACGAGCCGGAGCCGTCGAGAGGCGAGAGAGGACAGGAGAGGAGAGGAGAGGCGTCGTTAAGCGTTGCGGCCACGGCTTGTTAATGAACTACGCGAAATTAATTAGGGCCGCGCGTCAGCGTGCCGGAGACAACGGCTCGACTCTCTCCGCTTCGCACTGCTTCGCACTGCTCTGCTCCGCTCTGCTCGAATCTGCTCGGTTCAGCGTGCACGTGCGCCACAACGTTACATCTGTGATTCCGGATTATCGATAATGCGTGGCGCCCCCGGGCCGCGTCCTCTCTCGCGCCTAACCATCGCGCCGTGATTTAGGTCCGCGCTCTCCCGTATCTGGCCGCTCGCTCGGCCGAACGGGAGATTACCTCGGACAGCGGCAAGATTACGAGCGATTCCCCAGGCCTGTGCTACAAGTCTTCTCGGGTTCTAACAATCCGCTTCCAACACCCATCCTCATCCCTCTACCTGTGATGACTTTAACCCCTTGGTTCTCGCGCGCGTGACCATCCTACCGAATTGGTCGCCGTTTTCTAATTTCCCGGTGTTCGCCCCTGGGAAACCGTTCTTTCTGATTAACAACGAACCCCCCACCACAGCCGCTTTAATGACCGGTTTCGGATTGTTGATCTCACAATTATCCAAGCCATTAACAAGGGAAGGACCCCAAGTGTCCGACTTGGATTTTGGTAATTTTTTGGCAGCGCATGGGTCGGAAAATAAAAATAAAAATTGGTTGGTTTAAGTTAGGTTATTTGCAAATTCTGGAGGAGATCTACAATGGGAAGATTATGCGATCAGAATGAGTTTGGATTAGGTTGGGGGAGAGCGGAGAAGGGCGATCACGCATACGTAAAATCCAGGAATAGTCTCTCAAATAAATATAAAGCGTGTCTTAAAATTCTTTCAAAATCCGGCCTGGATAGGCTGCATCTTTTTCTGTAAAACGAACGGTTTTCGCGATGAAATTGAGAAAACTGTCGGAACAAAATGTGTACATCACTTTTCGAGAAACGAAGGTGACTTCGGTTTTCCCGATGAAATTTTGTTTAACCTTTAGCTACCCGCGCTGGGGTGTGTAAAAAGTACATCGATACAATAATATATGTACTGTTCAGAGCACGAGAGAAAACTAGCGGGAGGGGAACGGGGCAAGAGGAACGCAAAGGCGATCTTCTTAACCCCTTTCCCTGTCCGCTAGTTTTCTCTCGTGCTCTGCACAGTACTCAGTCACACAGTGATACATGTGGTGTACTAAATATTCAGGGCGCGGGTAGTTAAAGAGGTTAATGTCATATGAAAGCGTGGATCAGGACGAATTTACTCATACGTAACACGATGGTTTCCAAGCTCATGCAAGGTCGGATCTAAGAAAAATATATGTAGATCTTTTCTCGTAAAATTCTATTCATATCTGAATAATTCTGGTTTTCGCGATCGCAGGTGGTCAGACTCTTTGTAGGCTAGTTAGATCAACGATTCCGACTATGGGGTTGGATGAAAGGGAGGGGTGCCGTAGTGGTGCGGTGACAGAGAGATCGAGGGACACAAAGGGGGCGGTAAGCCGTTAAAGGGGTCGACGATAAGGGTACGTCGTGGCTCGTTTTCGCGGTGACGATGAAGGTGGCGACGTGCCTTCTTAAAATTCGCGGCGCGGAGGCGGGACGGTGACGCGGCTTCTAAGCGGCAGATAATAAAATATAGGCGGGGGTTCTCGCGACGGTAAGAGGAACGGACGATCGTTGGTTGCTGGGAATCCTTGGAAAGAAAGGGTATTCGTGGCAAGAGAGCTGAGACCTTTACCGGTGGGGCTAAGAGAGAGAGGGAGAGAGAGGGAAAGAGAGAGAAGAGGCGAGGATGAGGTGGAGCGTAGCCGAGGACAGATATTAACGTAAGCAGATCCTACGAGCGACGGAACACGTAGACCACTTCTATCGCATTACCATCCTGATTATCCTATATAGTCATCCGGGGGCTGTCTTTAGGCATTCGCCCGCGAGCTCCGCATTACGTGGCCCCGGCCAGAAAGCGTTTCGTTAGCGAGCCCCGAGAAAACTGCGATGGAGCCGCGTGTAATCGCGCGATATATTATCTTTATTCCCTGTCCGCCGCCGCATCGGTGCGCTTAAGACCGTATAAATATTTCGAAATGAAATTCCGCAACGAGCTTTACGCGCGGCGCACCTTCTCTCTCCCTTTCTCTCTCACTCTCCAACATTTTCTCTCCCTTTGCTTTCGACCTGCTAGTCGCCGTCGTCGTCGTCGTCGTCGTCGTCGTTCGCAGTCGTCGCGAGAACGTTCGAGCGCCGGAAATTAGAGCGGCCAGGAAAAAAGTAGAATATAATTTCACCGGTCGGATAACAGTTTTCCGCCCTTCACAGTGCCGCGCAAATGTGCGTCGGGCACTCCTCAGCCGACGGAATAGGTGCAACAGAAATGTGCAAACGCGATTCCCTCCGCCGCAAACGGTCGCCTCGTTCTCAGCGAAAAGCCCTTTACCGCTCCTAGAATCCAAGTTCCGGTCTACGGATATTTTCCACCTGTCGCGGAACGCAAAATATCGAGGCGCGAACGTAAAGGGTGAATTTTGAAGAATACCCATCTGGAAGGTCATTTGAAATTTCAATTAAAAATTTTAATCGTGAAAGATTGATTAATGAAGTTAATCGTCGAGCTAGAACTAATGCTAAGAACAGTATTTCATTTCGAAATTTCAGCAGTTAATCATCAATCAATTATCCGATTGACGATTACAATTGAAAGGAATGTAATCGTTAACCGCAATTAACGACTAAACTAGCAGATTAATTGTTAATTCCAATTAACGATTAAAGTAGAAAATTCGTCAATCGTTGATCAAATTTTTGCCCAACTCTGAATACATTTCATGTAAAGCAATGACGGTGACTTAGGAATTCCGGGAAGTATGAGCTTGGGAAACAAAAATCTCTTTTGTGTACCGGAGTGCGAAAACCAATTCCAACGGGGCCACCCTGTAGAAGTGAAATAATTCTGTCCGGTTAGAGTCGCGGGTCCCCGCGTCACCGGTTGCACGTTGCACGTTGCGCCGCGCGGGTTCTCGCGCGCGCAGATGCACCGAGGCGTAATTTACGGGACGGACGGACAGTCTGATTTAAATTTAAAGGAAGTGAAATTGGAATACCTTAGTGTCAGGACGCGTTGCCGTATTTCATCCTAGCCCGCGTCCAGCGCTCGAGTCATGCGGAGGACGAGTAGGGGGGTGGAAAGGGTTCGAGGGGGTCTGAAAGTGTGGAGGTGAGGGGTCCCAGAGCAGAGGGTGCGGGGGGTACTGGTTAATTAACGAGCACCGACCGAACGCGCCGGCTATAATAAGCAGCTTAGCTGTTAATTAAATGCCGCGCTGCCTTTTGTTCCTCCGCCGGGACACGACAAATTTCGTTAAGGTGATGCGCTAATAATTAGAAAGCGATAGGCGACCGGATTATCGGGCTCCAGTCGGCCGAGCATAATAGTCGTCTGCTTGCTCTCGCTACCGACGGGGAATATTTTCGGCTACCGACGGCGACGCGACGCGACGTCGGCAAGTTATATATCCGGCCCGTCGATATTCCGCTAATTGAACCCCGTGTCGTAAAGTTGTCGCGGATAATCGAATTGCCGCGACACCAAATTCGACGCCGGACGAAGAAAATTCGTCGGCGAGAGCCCATTGTGCTGTCTCGCTTTCAGCAGGATCCCCGGAAACTTCGAAACCGAGCCATTATACTCTCTCTAATCCGCTTTCATAATAATTACACGGTGGATCTTTATGCATTTATCGTACGTGCAATTCTCCAAATATTTTTATTCTGTCCGCGAACACGAAGAAATTTTTCCACTGTTTTCATAAAATTCTACATGGACATGGAAATTCTCTACGTCCGCAGTCTGATAACTTTTTTCACTTTTTTCGAACATTCAGTCTTGGGAAATACGATAGAACCTCGATTATTCAAACCGTGACTTTTGCAGTTAATTTCAAGTCCCCTTTTTCGGTTTTCCGCTTATATCTCGGAAACTATGGGTCCTAGCGATAAGACTATTCTATACAAAATTAAAGCTGACATAATGTGCCACAAGATTGATTAGATTCAGTTTTTCGCTGTTTCGCATAGTTTCCGAGATATAAGCGGAAAACCGAAAAAGGGTACCTTCTACGTACCCACCTGTACCCCCCTCACCTCCTAGGAGTGGGGACTTTTAGCGTGTTTACCTCCTAACTAGTCCAAACAAAGACCCAAAGTGAAAAATTGTGTTCCTTTCATTTCCCTCTACAACTTTTCGTTGACTGGACTAGGCTCCGAAGGAATTTGAATGAAAATCGAGAACGATCACTCACCGTGGTGTGCTTCAGCTGTCTTCTCCTCCCTTTGTACCACGTGATGACAGCGGGAGGCCTGGATCCAGTGGTTTCGCACTCGACGTCGTACCGCTTTCCAGCCAATAGAGACTCGGTTCCGACTCCCTTTTTGCCGGGCCTCCTTATAACGACCGTCAATGGTTTCACTGGTGGAAAAATAGAATCACCGGTTAATCCATCGTCATCGTCGATGACGGGAACCGTTCGCGAACGGCTCGTTCAGTCACACAAGCACTTGCACACAAACACGGACACCGTCACACACACACACACACACGGACGATCCGTTTCGGCGGTATAATACGCCATGCCCCCTGCCCTTTTTCTCGAATCACCGAGTCCAGCAATCACGCGGTCCAACGACGCTAATCGGCCGCGATAATTAAAGCGAACCGATAATTAAGGCGGACAAACTCGTCGGGTACAGTGAGAGCGGGGGACAGGGGAGGGGCAGGTACGACGCGAGTTCGATGCAAATTGTGTGCGGTCGATTCGACCTGCTGTAAAACTGGCGACTAATCGATCAATCACCAGTCATTTATCATTTTTCGGCGGGCTGAACACCCGGTTTTTGTGGCCGAAATTATTCTAGCGTTATTTCAAGGTTTGAGGTTTTTTTACGGTATGCTAGATCGTCGAATTCGTATCGATAACAGGTAGAATATTATTTTGTATAAAGATTCGGAGTCTATTAACCTTTAGCAGTCGAAAAATTACGATAAAATTCAAAATATTGTTTAGATTATTAGAGATGTTGCTATCTAATCAATTAATAAACATTTAAATATTGTATGAGGTGTTATATCAATTTCATATATCTCCACAAAATGGAAACAATGATATAGAATGGAATTATTCTAACAATAAGTCGGAAGAAATGTTCAATTTTTCAGTGAAGATAGACTGCAAAGGGTTAATAATTGGTTTCACTTTCAATTTTGCAGTCTTCTGACAGATGGCCCAGCACAAACATAATTAGGTGATTAGGCAATTAGCCTAGGTAGGCTAATATTTTGGATTTGGAAGCTTCGAAGGGTTAGCAATTGAAGTACTATACAGGGTGTCTCTATTTTTAATGGCAGAAAAACAATATTTTTGGCATATGGTGACCTTGAAAAAAACTATGGAAAAATAATCGGACAAAAGAAATTGTTCTTCTATGATATTCCTCCTTCGATACCATTCAAATTGTGCCATAAATATTTTTTCTGTCATTAAAAATGAAGGAGATATTTAGGTGGCCTCCTTCAGCTGCGACACCCAAATATTTTTTCAAAGAATCAATTTTGGCCTCGAGAAACGGGTTACCAGCCCACTTTGGACTTGTCACGTGATTCGTGTACAGTAGTTCCCCGCCCCTTTTGTCCCTAAACGTGGGAAGAAGACGCAGGAAGCAGCCGGGGAAATTATTCAACGATTTCTTTGCGGGGGCCGCGAGAGTGCGATAACGATCATCGTTCGCCGGTAAACATTGATTTTCCCGTGCGCGTGTAAACGCGCGGAACGACGCCGTTTCCACCAGTTTCCACCGGTTCCAGCGGCCAGGCGACGATCGCTTTGACGGATGATAAATCCGCGTCCCGAATTGGCCAATACCGAGCCAGATACGATTCGCTCGCGCGTGAAATATCAAAACTATGAGACGCGATGCCTCCCGGGCAAGGAAATCGGAAAATCGGCTTTTTGGCGTCCTTAAAAAAATTCAGTAATTCCAAACGCCGACAGCGAAACCGTCCACTGTTCTTGAATACTACACATTTTTTTCCTGCGAGCTTTTAACAGGTTAACACACAGGTTACTAAAACCTTTTATTTTTGCTTTCGCATGATTTTTATTTGTTGATTTTTAATATTTCTTCTAAGTTTCGCCTAACACAGTTTCGATACAATAGGGAACGAATGAATCGTGTTATAGTTATAATATTAGTTATAATATTATGTTATGTTATAGTTATAATATTAGTTATAATAACGATTAATAAGTGTTCAATCGTTAACCGGAATTAACGATTAATAAGTATTTAATCGTTACCCGAAATTTTTTAACGACTAAACTAGGAGATTAATTGTTAATTACGATTAACGATTGAAGTAGAAATTCAGTCGTCAATCGTTGATTAAATTTTTGCCCAACTCTCTCACACAGGTTGTGCCAAAAATGTACTTCCTTGAATGGGGTGATTCCTGAGGTCATTCCCAAGTCTCCCCATTCGAGTCGAATCGGCTCATCGATAATGAGTTTCGATATTTTCCTGGACCGTTCTTTCAACGCGGACGTCTCCTTCCGGTCGTCCCGTTTCCATTCGTTCGTTTATTCGTATCGCTCGGCCTCGTTACGTTAGGGACGGCTGAAAATCGCTTTTCGATTTGATGTTAACGAGCCTGGCCGCTTCCGCGTGGCACATTTCGAATAAATTTTGAAAAATAATCTCCGTTAATTAATTAATGAATCTCCAATACGATGGTCGAATAAATAAAATTCCGATCAACTGCCACAAATTAATTTGTACACCTGATGAAAAGTGGAAGTTATACTCTCGAAACTCGAACCCACTAATTTGCGCAATAAAAAATCGATGTTACTCGAGTCTCACCCGCTTAAGCGAAATTGGTCGGTCGGATCGCGCCGGATGGCGCGTCGCGACGCGCGTTACAAGTTTTTGAACGATCGACCAGGGAATCGCGTGATCCCCCCCCCCAAATATTTGATTTGCCGGATTTTTAGAATCGCCGACCTTTTTTCGATTATCCGGAATCTCTCAGCGATCTCTCCAGCGCCGGCAGCGGTTCGCCTCGTCACCGCTCAGAGGGTTTTTTAATTTCTCTTCTGTTTTTTGCCTCGCCAGCCATGAGATGAATACACACACTGGATGCATGGTCACTTGGCGCAGGTCGCGAAAATCAAAGAGCGGAGCATCGATCAATCCTCTCTCCCTCGCCTCTTTTCGGCTGGACCGTCGCTTTTTCTGCTTCTCTCTTTCCGGTTTCCCTCTAGCTCACTCTCTCTTGTCTTCTCTCCTCTATGCACAGGGTGTACCAACTTCGTCGCGATACAAACGTCCGTAGCCGTAATGAAAATTTACGAAATTTCCGGGGAGCCTTTCAGAAAGTCGAACTTCGCCGATCTTACTGGGCTCGCAAGGGAAAATCCCCGACCCAGAAAATTGCGAAACTTTAGGGATACGTAGGGCTCTCGTGTAGCTATATATATTCCGCAATTTTTGTTTGCTGCCCAAGTTCGCTCTGTGGGGCTAAAATCAAAGTTTCGAAATCCGGATAGTTTTTTTACCTTACTTTCTGACGGCGAGATTGCGGTTGCTGGTATACAAGCTTTTAGACAAAAGTTAGTCTTTTAAATTATATCTATGTTGCAGAGGGTGACTCTCTGTGGATTTTTCTCTTATTAGGAGACTGCGGATTTTATGCATTTATTTAGAGCAGTGGACATATTGAGAAGATTCAAGGGCATCGCTGTATTAGATAATAGAAGAAAGAAATTTTAATCTCTCTCCTGTGTCTAACAATCAATGCAAACATTTTTTACTTTAATCCTTGCATTTCTTGCAGATATACGTACTACGAGGATATTAATTTGACGGAACATACTTAAATAAAATAGAGATTATATATCGGTATGAATACTTACTGTGTCTAGACCGTGGATATCGATGCTAAATGAAAATTGTCTGTCTCAACTGCAATATATGTAGGAGCTATTAGATGTACAAATTAATTTATAACCCTCATGTTGAATCAATAGCAATTTCATTTCAAACTTGAATCATATATCAGCTATATTGGAAATACATTAATTGCAAGTCAGAGTAAATGTGGGTATAATGTATGCGTATGTACAGAGTCGCCAGATTAGGAGAATTGATTGGAATTAAGGGGAAAAAGTCTCGTGACATTGTGACGGAAGCGTGGGGGAATATCGTCGGAGAAGGGGAGAGTAGAGTGGGGATACAAGTCATAATCAGGCCACTCTGTGCACAATTTGTACACCTAATATACAAGGGTGTCCCAAAATTCGTGGACATCCCGAAAGGGGGTGGTTCCTGAGACCATTTCAAGCGACATTTTCCTTTGCAAAAATGTTATCCGCGGCTTTGTTTAGGAGTTATTAACGAAAAACACGGACCAATCAGAGCGCGACCTAGACGCGACTTGCCACAGTCGGCCAATAGACAGTTAGCGCGCCGGGCCGACTGTGGCAACTCGCGTCTAGCTCTGATTGGTCCGTGTTTTTCGTTAATAACTCCTAAACAAAGCCGCGGATAACATTTTTGCAAAGGAAAATGTTGCTTGAAATGGTCTCAGGAACCACCCCCTTTCGGGGTTTTCACGAATTTTGGGACATTTTGGGTCTAAAATCCACAGTAGAACAATGACACAATTTAAAATTAAGAACTAACAATTTAGAAGCGAAGTGTAATGACTAGACTGCGGATCTTTGTGCAAAATAAAAAAATGTTTGCATCGATTGCAGGACACAGGAGCCAAATAAAAATTGTATTCTTCTTTTAATTATCCTATTAAGCTGAAACTAACACATTGATGTCCTTAAATATCGATTACATGTCTACTGTTTGAAATTGTACGTACCCATTTTTGTCATAACTGCATAAAACCCGCAGTCTAGTGATGACGTATGAATTCATTTTCCCAGGGAACAGATTACGACATTTTTTGGTGAACGAGGAAAAGGCTCGACCAACCAGAGAAAGGTCGCTGACTGGATGGACACCCCGTGCATGTATTTCCGTGGGCATCCCCCTTTCGTTTCGGCGCTGGTCGCGCACCCTCTTTCGCTGTCCGTTTCGTTATCTCTGCGCGCGATGCGCGGAGATATATATATATATTTTTTTGTTCGTTCGTTCACCGCTATGATGGGTGTTCTCGTTCGCCAATAACGGATCTTCAATTTCGCTGTTGGCTTCGTCGAAATTTTCGTGACTCTCGGAAGCGCCGATAATTCAGCGGCGATCAATCATGGTCCGGTCGAGAGGTCGAACGGTTTTCTCTCTCTCTCTCGACCGATCGACGATCGTCGACCGTTTTCCCGGCGCGCAACTCGGGGGTGTCTTGTTTTCTTTTTGCCGAACGGCAATTTCGTCGGATCCCGTAGGCGGGGATAAAGAGAAAGCGGAAAATCAACGGGACACTGGTAAATATTTTCGAGAACCGGTCGGGGCGAGAGTTCCCTGCCGAGTAGACCTCGAAAACGAGACAGCCTGTGCTCGATACGATCGATCCGAATCGACGAAAATACATCTGTATTCCCGCGAGCCGATAAATCGATTGCTTCTCGTATCGTATTGTTGCTAAGTGTTTGGATACTTAGAGGAATCGATTCGACAGCTTTTTGGTATCGGAATGAGCCAATAAATCGACCGTTTTGCTTCCGGTGCTGCATCATTCTTGCCGAGCGGTCTCGATAGTTGGACAAATGGAATCGAGAGCTGTTTAATATCGATATGAGCTGGTAATTCAATCCTTTTGCATCTGGCGTTACATTATTGCTCGCGAGTGTTTGGATACCTGGTGGTGGAGCTTGTTTAGTATCGTTGCTATTAGACTGAGTATACAGGGTGGGGCATTTAAGCTTAAAAATAATCTGATGTTACTAATTTCCTTATAGGTGGAGGCGTCAAGGTGATACGAAAGTCAAATCTGTTTTTTTTTTTTTAATGGAACTGTATGGTCTTTTATTTATAGACAGCGGATTTGATGCATTTATAACAAAAATGAGTAGGTGTAATTTAAATCAAGTAAACACATTAGCAGAATTTAAAAATACTAATCTTTCGCACAGTAGTGTATATATAAACGAAATTTTCCTAATCAATTGTGAGAAACAGCGTGGTGCTCTCAGCGTAGTAACGTTGGAACACCATGTTGGAAAGCGTTAGGCGAATCGTTTCTCATCCGGGAGTCTCGCTCGCCCGATGATCGTCCCGGTTGAAGCTGCCAGCGCACGACAGATAATTGATCTATGAATTTTTCAGTTTACTCTCGGAATTAGTGTTTCGTCGTGCGGGGTTATGGGAAGGTCGTGAGTTAACGAAGAATTCTAATTTTGAGATAGCCCGAGGTTGGCCCGGGTTCGGCTTCTAGCAGACTCGAATGAAGAAAGGGAGAGAGTGAGAGCGAGAGAGAGAGAGAGAGAGAGAGAGAGAAAGAGAGAGAGAGAGAGAGAGAGGGGGATGGGATGGATGAGCCGGGTGGGGCTCCAGGCAGGATTTAATATATTTCTCGTCTTATCTTGCCTTATCTTCCCTTAAAGGCGATTCACAGCGGCGAGGGAGCAAAGGATGTTGGCCCACTTTCGCTGTCTCGTAGATCTTATCGCTAATGCGGGACAAGATATGCTCCGGGTGAGGCTTCTGATTTGTTAGCCACGCGATAAGAATTTGTATCTACTTCTCGTCTTTATTTCATTCCTCTTTTATCGGCGCCTATGCCCGGCGTCGCTCCTCGGCCCGAAGGGATTCCCGTTGCCACCGCTTCCGGTTACCCTTACACCAGACTTCCGCGCCCTTATTCTCTTTTTCTTTTTATCGTACGATACACTCGTTTCCACAAAATAGCAGAAATTAGTCCGAAAACTGTCACGAAATAAGTCAACCCTTTGCTCTGACTAGAATTATTTCTCGTGTACCTTCCGACGGATCAAATGTATTGCGGATCAGATAGCAATTGTTGAAGGTAATTGTTACTCACAGTTCAGCTCCAGCGTGATCGAGGACACCTTCGGCTCGATCAGGTCCGTGTTCCTCGCCTGGCAGGTGAAGTTCGAGCCCAGGTCCGAGCGACTGATCAACTGCAGCGTTAACCTGTCAGAAAAATGCATAAGAAACCATCTCTTGAAAATATGTTTCCAAAAATTGACAAACGAAGCAGTGAGTGGTCCTAAACATCAATTATATGGTTGCAAGGATGATCAGCTGTCCGAGGGTAGAGTTGGGCAAAAATTTAATCAACGATTGACGATTAACTTCATCAATCGATTGAATCGATCGTCGATTTTTGGATGATTCCTTTTTTTAATCAACGATTGACGATTAATTTCATCAATCGATTGATTCAATCGTCGATTTTCGATTTCTCTTTTTAATCGTACACATTAATCAATCAATCATGATTAGAATTTTAATCGATTAATGCCGAACTCTGTCCGAGGGTTAAATAACAGGAAATAATTTCAGCGAGTGGCAACTACAGAAAATTAATCCATTAAGACTTGACACTAATGAGAGAAGCAAGGTCTACTAAGGAAAGCTTCGCTTTCTGTTTCGAGAAGCTCGTCTTTTTCTAGAAAACCAGCGAAGCCGTACCTGTTCTCTATGACGTCACCAGCATTTTTCTCATACTCCTCGTCTTTGACTTGGCCGTTGACAAGCCACCGTACCATGGGCTCCGGTTTTCCTGCAAAAGTCAATTAATAAACTGTAATGGACTTGACGATGAACGCGGGGGGGCAGGGAAAGGGGTAATAAACAAGTTTGCTCAAAAATTACTTTATCAGGGGAACTATTGGCGTAAAGTTGTAGCGCGTTTCTCTTAGAAAATGTCTGTGTAAAGGTTGCTGCCTCCGTCTTTTGGTTCTCGAGGTACCACCACTCCCGCTGCGATATTGCCTTTATTTTAATTGCTTCTTCAGGATGTCGTCGCCTGGACGACGTTCAGTGGGGATAAGAACCGAGAGAGGAGGACCCTTTAGGAATTTACTATGGAGAGCCTCTTAAATGTAAAAGGCGGTAGAATACTTATACTTAAAGTAAACTGAACTAAACCGAACTTATTCCGCGGGGATTATAAAACCATTAATAACACCAGGATGAAGGGTTCCCTGCGAATTTTGTTCTGCGAGGCGCAATGAAGTTATATAGACCACGATCCCGACAGTTCCGATCTGAGCAAAACGTGAAAGATTCTGAGTTATGCTATCTTAAGTGTATCTTATCGTTCCAGTGTATTATGTACGGTGTTACGAACAATGATAACGCAGATTAAGGATTTGTGGATATGTGTGAGAACAATTTAAAAGTGAAAGGGCATTGACCTCTTCTACTAGATAATTCCATAGGGCGGATATCAGAAATGCCCTTGTGGATTTTAACGAGTAGGTAGGTTCCATTGTCGTCCAACAATTTATTAAACATTTTTAACTCGCTGGGACCCTAAATGAGAACCAAGGTATGCATCTGTCACTTGATACGTGACTGTCGCGCGCCTGTGTGACGTACGCATCGTATACTTTTGTTAGAAGTGTTGCAGATTTTTAGAAAGCGGATTTTTGATTGTTAATAACTAAATAACGAAGCCGAAATCGCAATTTTTTTATTTTTCATTTTCGTCTTATATGTATATTATCGTTGAGAACCACCCTTAAATTTTCTCCCCCTGTAATCGAACACCCTGTATATGTACATATATGTAGAGTTGCAAAGAAAAATTTTACTTGGTGGCAGGTCAATTTTTTAGTAAAATTGTATATTCGTCGTAGTTTTAAATATTTTCATAATTTTAGTCCACAAGAGATTAAATATTATAGATTCTTGCAGTTCTGCCAGCTGTGGCGATGGATCGAGCGGACAGAGGGAGATTGTGGAAGATGTTAGCGTAAAGGGTGGCGAGTTTCGCTGGGAACTTTTAAATTAGCCGATACCCGAGAGTTTTCGATGCGGTGCTCCAGACAAAAACTGCGGCACGACTTCACAGCCGGTCGGCCCGGCCCGTCCCGATAACTGTATGCCGTTATAGTTTTCTCCGGTTTCTCCGGGAGATCGATAAATATCAATTATAGAGAGACAGGCGAGCACCGGGGCTCCGGATCAAAGCGGCTGAAATATTAAAAGCGAAACCGGATCGGCTGCAATTTCGACGACTCGGCCCGGATTCGAAAGTTCGGGCTTTACGGGCCGGCGAAAAATACTTTTAACCGGTCTCGGCCGTAAAGCGCCGAATCTCCTCCGGATTTAATCGGAGTTTCAATTTTCGTTATGATCGACCGAGAATGCTGCCCTCGTCACGCGGATATCTTTTAACACTAAACCTACCACCGCACGGTGGTCAATTTGGCCGGAAAACGTGGAAAAAAGTCGATTTCTAAATTTTGCGTGTGTCATAAAATTTTTTGTTGTCCGTCATATGTAGTTGAAGATCCGAAGAATGTTGTTTCAATGTTGTTTTTTCCATATCCTGCGGTTCTCATTCAAACAGGACACTCTGTATAACATTGGTATCGGAATAAATCCAAGATTCCTCTTCCTCTAAGCATTGCTTATCGCCAGCAAATAAAGATTGATACTGTTCACTGAATGTCTCGCTTGAAGAACGCACGTAGGACGTATGGAGGCGCGAGAGTTTACACGCGTTATCGCGGCGTGAATTGCAGGTGTGTGTGGCGAAACAACATTTCATATGCGGCAGCCTAATAAATAAGGGTTGGAAGTCGGAGTGAGAGCGTGGGTGTTGGAGCAGCGATCTCTTTAACCGGGGTGTCCCCCCGCGGGAAAGAGCAACGTTTATCGGGAATAAATGGTTCGACGAGGAAAGAGAGAAAGCAAGAGAGAGAAAGAGAGAGAGAGATGAAGGTTGCGGGTTTGGATATATCGTATCGAGTTCCATTCGAAGGAACATTCCGTGGATAGACTCCGTATTATATCACGGATTTACATATCTCCCTCGAATAATACCTCGGCTCCGTGGCTAGATGCATATTTTTATTGGAAAAAGCTGCCGGTTATGGTGATAAAACGGCTCGAATGATATACGGGCATTATAAGAGTCAGGTATGCGCCGGTAATGGGTCAGAAATCATAAAGCGAGAAAAAGCGCGGCACCGGGAGCATAGAGAGAGAGAGAGAGAGAGAGTGAGAGTGGGGTGTGGTGCGGAACGCGCGCGTCTATCGAGCTCTCGGAACGGTGAAATTCCCGGTGAGGGAAAAGGCACCGAGAACAGCAGCCAGCCAGGCCGGGGAACGGTTTACGTCCCTCCTTTCATTGTTATTCACGATGGTGTACGGTGCTGGGAATCGCAATTTAATCAGGACGACGCAACATCGCCGCGACACTTAAAATTGCAAGCCTTGATCTCCGACGGAAGCGCGCCTAGATTAGCTCCGGCCGTCATTGTTATTCACGATGCTCTCGCGATCTAGATTGCGTTTTAACCGTCTCGTTGTTTCCGATTCTCATCCCACCCCTCTGTCTCTCGTTTCCTTTTTCCTGCCACTTCGCTTTACCCACCGTCCACCTCGCTTCTCTCTCTCTCTCTCTCTCTCTTGCTTTTCTTTCTCTCGCTCCATCATCGATCAGAAGGCTTCTGGTCGCGCAATTAGCTCGCGCGCCGTGATACCTTTACTGTCCGTCAACCCTCCGCCTCATAATCGCACGGAATTTTAATAAAACAGATGCGCGTTTAACCCTTATGTCTAGCAAGCTTTGCGAAGAGCAGCAGCTAAATAATATACAGTCAGTCTCGTAATTGATGGCTAGGCAGCAGTTTTACGCATTTATCACAAAAATAGGTGCAATTCGAAACAGTGAGAACATTAGACGAATCTAAAAATACTGTTATATTGTTTTCGACTTATTGAACATACTAGGAAAGAAAATAAATTTTTATTTCATTTCAGCTGGTTGCAAATCAAGTAGAAAATTTTTATTTTGCATAAAGATCGGCTAGGAAAAAACTCTCGTCTGGGATAAATGAAGTACTCCCTCTGTCCCATAATAATAGTAGCAAGTGAATATTTAAACGGGAATTATTGACGAATGCAGCTTTAACTAAGTTAGGTTCTAGCATAAAATTGCGAAGCCTTCAATCAAAATCAATGTTTCATGTCATCTGTCATTTGGTTAACCTAATTATTACGAATTATACACTCAAAATAAAAATCAGGAGTAATATTTTTAATTTATTGTTTAATGTAACCTAGTCTTTTGATAATAAATGTTGCGTTCTATATTTATTTTCTTTTGCTACTAATATTAGTATGGGACAAATTATGTAGTATTATGGGACAGAGGGAGTACTATTTAATTTTTCAGTGACATATTAGGTTGACTTGCGGTAAGAATATAGAGGTCTTGTTGTGTAGGAGATTTTTCACGGGGGCTGGAGAGTGCAGGACGTACGAGGGTAGTTAATTCGTGAGCGAAGCCGTGAGGTCGTTTGCACGAGTGCTTAGGGACGAGAGCGAGGTCGCGTGGCTGCGGAAAGGGAGAAGGGTTAGTCTCTCCTCGGATTTAACTCCCTCTCTCTCTCCCTCACTCTCTCTCTCTGTTTCTGTTCGGTCTGAGTAAGGTCTGGGAATGGCTTCGGTACGCCCCTGGCGTTGACTTTAACTGTCGGACTATATTCGAAGTCCCCTCTCGCTTAAAACGACGACAACACCGACGCTATCTATGCGGCAGGAGGCACTAAAGTGCGGATTTTAATCCGCGGATACCGGACGATATCTTGCAGGATTAAGCGAGGTCCGCAGCTACTCGGCCACATCTAACAAGTTTACCGTCGTCGGTTCGAACTCTGCTTAAGGCAAATACCCCTCGCTAGGGCTTGAGACCCTTGCCAGATTTCCTCCTTCGAGAGTTCTACGACGACCTACCTACAACGCCCTTAGGAAACCTCTTCGTCTACGCCTGTGCTTCTCCTTCGCTTCCTCCTACCTCCATCCTCCTACTCCTCTTTCTACTTGAGCGTCGTCCCTATTCAGGACCTCTTGATTCGGGATCAATCGATCAGCCGAACTTGCACTTCCTACTCAGTACAACGAATAATGATTGCGCGTCGCTAACTATGAACCGCCAGGCGTCGCCGTTTATTTAGAAGCTCGCGAGACTTCGGAGCAGACTCATGACAATTCGCTATTCCACACCCTCGTTTCTTAACCCTTCTGGGGTGCAATAATGACTTCCTTATAAAATTTATTACTAGACTTCGGATTTTTGTATTGTACATATTAGGGCTGTTACTTTTCCGAAGCTTCGAAGATTCGAAATGCACGAAATTTCAGTCTTCGAAACGTATGAAGTTGTCACATTTTTACGTAAACATTCGCAGTCTACACATCAATGAAGAACTTTCTAAATATATAACATGTTTTGAATTTATATTGAAAAATCATCTGCAGTCTACTCACGAACACCGTGTACTTTACCACAGATGTTCGTTCGAGATCCCTATCCGTACATCTGCTAGTCAAAATTAATGAGAACCAAGTACTTGTTTGAATTACCAACGACAAGTTTAATTTATGCAGCGGATGAGACATGTTCCAAGGGATTTCAATTATTATATCCACGGTTTCGATTTTTAAAGGGATTTTAATCCTGAAATTTAATAATAATGGTCTCGTCGGGATCTGTGTCTCGAATACGCAAATTGGAAAACACGTCTTCGTCGTGTTCGCTGTTTCAGTTAATGCGAATCGCGATAGTAGAAAAGAAGAGAAAAGGAGTAGACACAGTCTACATTTTTTATGCAAATTTTCTAAGGAAAATTTGCTACAACTAAGAAATGCTCCTATGTAAGAATAAAATATAAAAACTATTTGTATATGTATTTTCTCTACAAATTCTCTACGAATCCAATTTTCTGCGGATGTTTATGTAATTTTCAATTTTTGTAGAGGAATTTTAAGAATGTGGAATAAAACAGAATTTTATTTCCAGTGGTAGTAGCCTTTGCAGATCTGAAATAAATAAAGATTGTACTAAATTCTGCCGAATTTGATACTGTACCCTTTTTTGAAAATTTTCAGAAGCCATAAATGCATAAACATTCGTAGTCCAATAATAATTTTGTGCATCGATTGCAAGAATCAAGTGTTGCACACAGACACTTATTTCTTCCCTTAAAAATGTTCATAAATTATATAATCGTGTTTAAACAGGGCGTCCCAAAAATTCTGCGCAATTTAACGCGTTCGACAGGAAGCGCCGCGCCTGCCCGATAACCGCGACATTCGGGGGCTGGAGTGGCCAGGCGAGAGCGAGCAGATTTGTGTTTGAGAACAGCGACAGAGGAAATTCGCAATATTTCTAATGGACAAAACGCGTGCATCCCGGAATAGGTCGGCGCCGATACGAGGGCCTGCGCGTCATCTTTGCGCAGTCGTTTTGCCAGACGTGTCTCTCTTTACCTCTCTCTCTCGAATCATTTTTAATATCTCTTATGGTGCCGCGAGTTCCGGTTTCGCGGAGGGGATTGAGAAATAAATATCCCCCTCTTCCTCGGTTCGTTCAGCAGGCCAATATGCCGCGAGAGCAGATTGCGATCCCGCGACATTATGCGTACCCCCCGGGGAAATAGGCAAAGTGCATCGCGCTTGATGACGCAAAAGAGGACGATGAAAATAAAAAGAATGTTGAAGAGGACCGTGCCCTCCTCCCTGCTCTCGCAGAATAATTATTCGAGTAAACTGGCTTACTCGTTCCGGCGGTCACGCCGTTCGGAAATAATCAAATATTCACGCCACTCCGAGCGAACCGAATCTGGAGCGGTCCTTGACCTTTGGACCATGTTTCGCAACCCTTCCTGGCCCACCGCCATCAATAACATTTTCTTCTTCTTCTTCTTCTTCTTCACCCAATTTTATATTGTATCTTTTTACAAGTCGTAGAAAATTTCGTTAAAAAAAATCGTACAACAATTGAAGCGGTGGATGGATGAAGGTGTCAAGTAACAAATTGTTTGTTTTCTGTAAAAGAGTTTCTCGCGAGGTCTGTTGTCCTTTTTGATATAATATATAATTTAATATAATGTTATGGTTAATCTCTAATACAAAAAAATATAATAATTATCTTCATTCATCAAACAAGGACAATATATTTTGTCAAAAACTCTTTTACAGAAAACAAACTTGACACCTTTATCCATCCACCCCTTCATTTATTACTTTGTTGTACAACATTCTGAATGTTTAGAATAGGAAATGCATTTTTGCAACCGCTGTGTATGGAAGCTTGAAGAGAATCGTGCGTGCGCTTTCGATACTTCATCCCTCATGGATATAGAAGAGCTGATAATTGGAAAAAATTTATAAACGAGGAGCGGAAACGAAGTTCAGCATCCCCGCCAGTGAAATCGAGGGAAACTTTCGTTTTCCGAGGGTGGATTGTAAAAAAGGAGTGGAGAGGAACGTCTCGTCGTAGGAAACAATCAAATGTCCCGCGATTTCGAGCGCACGAGCGCGTTCAAGTGCTCGAGCGAGAGTAGGAGAGAGAAAAGAGAAAGGGACCGAGCGCATTTTTATTCTTTCCAACATATTATTTCCGAGCGTTGAATTCGGACCGATTCCAAGTCCGGAGTGAGAACACTTTCTCGACGGGATATCCCGTATGCGGAAGGCGAAAAAAGGAAAAGGGAAAAAGGAAATTTCAGTGGATCCTGGTCCGGTGCACCTTTGGCGAGGGAGCCGTGTGGAGATAGGCGAGCGAACATCTCACCTTTACGCGCGTATACATCCTCTCGGAGGAGGACCCTCGATTCTTTCCGGGCACGAAGTCAAGTAATTGGCAATAAATTTCGTGGCCGGGCTGAGTCGTAAAATTTTCTCGCCGCTATTGCCATAAATTATAGATAACACGGAGCCCCGCGCGGAGGGGCGGAGTTAGGCTTAGTTGTAAATCGCGAATAATAGAGCGATCGAGAGAATGATACGGATGTCCGACAGGGCGGACCGCGCTCCAGAAAACCAGCCTGATCGATTGCGCTCGACTTCTCTGTTTATTAACCTTTCAACGCCTCTGGAAACACCGGAAACCTTCTTCCCTTCACCCAGATTCAATCCTTTTCCTATCACTCATTTGTCGCTAATTAAAATGATTACAACAACGAAATAAAAATCCGCAGTCCAGTCACTAACCCTTCGCGGACATTATTTTTGGCACACTTTTCGATCGTATATTTTTACCACGTTTTTATTAGCTCTCTTTCTTGTTTGTCTGTTCGGTACAAATTTTGCAATTGATTTTAAAACAACTTCCCCATGAGCTAGAGACTTGAAATTTTAAACATAGCAAAGAACTGGATGTGACAATGCAATATTTTAAAAAACATTTTTAAAAAGCCTATGCGTTTAGAAGATATGAACTATTAAATTTAACCGTTACACCTCCCCTGTTGTGTTCCGTATTGTTTAACATTTTCTGCGAGTAGGAACAGCTTGTTTAGAAATTATTTGCGATCACAAAACGGTGTAAGTTAATGTTTTGTACAATAATTTTGAGATGCATTTTAACAGTCTGTAAATGCTATGAATGCACAATAACAATTTCATAGAATAAGTTGCCAGAGACAGAAATAATTCAAGACCCGCGGTAAAACCGACTGGAAGGAAGAGGGCGAGATTTTAGCAATATTGTCCCGAATAATAATAACGAGACGCGTCGGGACGTCGAAGTCGAAGTTGCCGGTTTCCCGACGGAAGAACTCTCGGTAGACGGGGATACGTGGAATTGGGTAAACGGCCGCGACTCCGCGAACTTTTTAACGACGCCGTGTGCGGCGCCGTCGACTTGCGCGAGGGGGTAGTTTCAGTCGGGCAAATACGGGGGCCGGGGATCAACGCGTCGGGCACGAAACTTTTCCTTTTGGTACGGGATCGCTGGTGAATGCTATGCGACGAGATCGAACGGCGGCCGGCTCTTTAGTTCGCCGCGAAATCGCCGCCCGGAAGAGAGACTTCGATCGGAAAATAGAGGCCGAGAAAGAGAGAAAGAGAAAGAGAGATAGCTCCGGAGGAGGGAGCAACGCGGAGTCAGTGGTGTCGCCAGTTATTAGATCAGGCAACTTTTTATCGACGAGCGGGAGGCTAAGTGAAAAGTTCCACGTTCGGGCGGACGCGCGGCGACGCGACGCGAAAGGAAGTCCTTCCTCGAGAGCAGGAAGGGCGGAACAGCGGAAGACTCGATGGGAAGAGGAGCCGGGAGGCGAAGGGACGAAGGGAGAGGGACAGGACGGAGCACGGGGCACTGAGGATCAAGCGTTCTCCCGAGCGAAGCGGCAGAGGAAGCGCCGAACTACCAGGGTTCCGGTGTTTACTTTGGCAACTGGATCTAAATTTCTGTTTATAACTGCGGCAACTTCTTCGTCCGCCTTAAAAGATTATTTCCTACCCTCTGCGCCCCTCTGGCCTCCTCTGGCCCCCAGGTTCCTCCGGCCCTGCGGCCGCCCCTTTTCAACCCTCCGCAGAGTTACTCGCAGACGTCGTTCCCCTGTCGTGTGAATCGATTCCGACGCGGCCACTGTTAACCATCGGACTTCCAAATTCCGACGACAGTTTCATCAGATCGTCTGTGCTCCGACAGACTGTTCCAAAAATGGGCGAAATTAAAATGTACTTGGATTGAAACATTCGGAAAAGATGGGACTAAGAGGTTGGTTACCTAAGACTAAAATCAGATAATTACTACATCTCATCCTAAATAATTTTTGCGAAGGTGAATTGCTACTCGCGCCGGTTTCAGAAGGAGGAATATGCGAATCGCAGGAGCAGAATTATAGTCTTGAGGTTCGTTAACAATAAGAACGAGTCCTCGTTGCGCATCGAATCATTAGCAGAGGGTAGAGGCAACCGAGTGGGAGCTAACGGTCGTACAAGTACACGTACAGAATAAACGAGAACACGAGAGAGGAGCTCGGTCTTGGGTTGTTTGCGCAACAACAGTGTGTCCCGTGGTCTTCGTTTCCCTCTTTAAAGATGATTTACAATTAAATGAAAATTCTAGGCTCTCCTCTCTCGTTCTAGCCGGGTAGAGATCGTTCGCAGCGGTTCCGCGGGCGTATTGTTAAGGATAAGCCGATCTTCTCGATATTCAATTTATACGCCGCAGTGCGTATGATCGATGCGCAGCGTCGATGCAATTCCCATCGAATCTGCATACGGCAATATTCCACGGCTTCGAATTTCGATGTATTCATCGAGCACCGGCATCGACTAGGAGCATTGAATCGTAGTACACACCGGTATTTGTACCATAGTTATCCGGAGCTCGGCCCATAGTTTGGGTCGACGGCGGTTTTCGCGTTTTCAACCGGATCTCGAGACTCGTTTTTCATTGTGCAGATCCGTTTTCCAACCCCCAGAACGAACCGTCCGACACGATTATTCGAAGGCACCGCCGGGAGAGTTCGTTCGAGAACTATTTCTCGCGATGCTCCCAATTACGTTGAATTCGCTAGTTTAGGCGCCTTTAACCTGCCCGCTCACAGCTACTATAACGGTTAGAACCTCTTTGTTGGAAAAACACAATTGCCTAAATAACTCGCTCGCTTTCAACGATAGAAAATCCGATGTTTCGAATTTTTTACCGCTGGAGGCGTCAAGATAGTACGATGGTCAACCCTGTTGTGGTAAATGGAATTTTAAGACGAATACAACGATCTGAAGGCTCTTCAAGGTTAACCGCACCGTCGTGGAACATGAAGAGGGTTTTGAGGAGAGTTTTTCGAGCTGTCTTTTCGGTGTTCGTAAATTTGTTTTCCCCCGGATCCGGTCTGGCGATTTTTCCGACGCGAAGAGATTTGCAAATCGGCGAAATAACGGGAAATTTTCCGCAGGGGTAGGGCCAACGCCCCGGTACTTTCGGTACTTTCGTATATTCGATGATTTATCGGGCACCCTGTGCGAGTTCCGACCGCGCACGTTCCGGATCCCCGAGAGCTCGCGGCACTTCGTCGAAGATTTGCAATTCAATCGAAAGCCGAACCTCGGAAACGCTCGTCGCCAATGTGAAATTACACCAGCGCGCATACTTCACCGATTAAATGTTAATTCACGACCGGCGACTTTTGCCACTCCTCTCTCCCCCTTTTTTCCTCACCACCTTTTCCCCCGCAGAGCATTTTTATCGGGCTTCCCCGGCCCTCGGCAAGATCGTTCGCGCGCGCGAGAGTCTCGCTCGGTGTGTTTATATCCGTGTATTCGCGTATCTGTACGCCGCGCGTGTCCGTGCATCGACGGGCGGAGAGGTTATTTACGCGAGAAAAATGATTTCGAGCCGCGCGATACCAGATCCGCTTATTCAAACGAGAAACGACGAATTCCATTCTCTGCCCTTTGAGCCTCGTAAAAAATTCGCGGACCCCGCGTTTTATTGCGAGAGGCCGCTGCTCGCAATATTTATATGGACGCTTTGTTTGCTCCGTCAGGAATTCGATATCGACCACGGCGTTTTGCGCTTCTCGCGATTCCCCCCCACTCCGAAACAAACTCCCTTTCTCTTTCTCGCTTGCTCGGTAAGAAACGTTGTCGCGCGACACAACGCTCGCTGGAAGCTACAGGATGCACCAGGACTCGTGGACGCAACTAAAAGCAAATGACTTGTATATGTATATTTATATGCGTACACGAAAATCAAGATAAAATCGTTATTCATATGTTACTCTGGGGTTGTGGGCGTCACTTTATCCGTAACAGTGCTAACGCACATGTTACGGGACAATTGCATTTGAATTAAAACAATACACTTTACACATGTGTGTGTACACAAAAATCAAGTTAAAATCGTCGTCCATAATAAATATAAAAATGTACGAAAATATACAGGCGAGGAGCATGATCCACGTGTTATGGCGCAGCCTGTACGGTATCGGCATGTCCGTAAGGAGTAGGGTGTGAGGGTTAGCCTGGCCGGACAGTCTAATCTTCATAAAGTGGAAGAGAATCGCGGGGAAACGGGCACGATGGCCGGTGGTATGAAACTCGAAAACGAAAACCGGGGATTCTTTCTAACGATCTCTCGCTCGGTTTCCGGCGGGCGAGATTTATTGCGCGCGTCGGGTCGCACGAACAGCGCAATAAAAACGGCGGGCCGAGGCTGGAGGAGAGAATCGCGTTCGGGGTCGGGCCGGCATTAAAAGCGAGCGTCCCTGCTTCGACGTTCATTTAAATTCGCCGGGCCCGCTTCAAGCCTGGAAAACTAAAGCGTACAGGCACAGGCAGCGTTAATTATACGGGAGGCGCGCTAATATTCTGCTGCCCCACCCTCTCTCTTTCTCTCTGCGCACCAAACGATAAATATTTCTCGGCGTCCTCGACGACGCTCCGTCAACACCGATTAACCGTAATTAGGTGGCAGTCACCGGCTGCGACGGACCTCAGGAGAATCCTGAGGAGCCGATCTATCCGAGATCCGATACAAATAATCTTAATGTGATTTCCTTAACCTTTCCAATAAAAAAGAGGGAAATATTCAATGTCTTCTGCAAGACGAAAATTTTATACCTAATGCCATTTTTACCACGCTTATATTAGCTTGCCGAGTTGTCGTTGTTGTTGTTGCATGCGTTAAATCTTGTAATCGAATTTTAAACCACTTCCCGATGAGCTAGAAACATGAAACTTTAAACATAGCTGAGAACTGGATGACAATGCAATATTAAAATACAAATTTTTTAAAAACTGTGCGTGCAGAAGAAAATTTTTTAATATTAACCGTTACACCTCGTCGCGCGATAGCGCTCCACGCTTTTATTCATAGTCACTAATGTCTAAAAACATTATTTTCTCCTTTTTAGTGCATTTTAATATAAGCGTGGTTTCTAAAAACTATTTTTCATATATTTAAAAAAAAAATTATTTTGTTGAGCTTTGAACGAAAGATGCAAACTTTACAGTTTGTTCCTCATTTCGGATTCATTGAGAACAAACAGCGTATAAATTCCTAAACAATGTAATCATTCTTTAATAGAATAGAGTTCGCCACGCCAGCTCTGATAAGACACACAATTTCGCTGTTGGCGCAGACTAGTTGATTTCCACGCGTTTGAAAAATGACTGGCAGCCGCAAACGCGCAGTTTAACGATGGAACAGGTGTTCAAGGGTCGGTTAGATTCCCGGAGATAGACGGTTGATTTCTTTAATCGAATAGTTTTTGCAAGAACGCCGCTAATAGTTCCCCCGTTGAAGTGGTTGATATTCTCGTGTTTGAAAAATGAAGTGCTACAAACGTATATATAGCGATCGAATAAGGGCGGTGCGAGGGTTGGTTAGGTTGCTCGTTAGCCGTCCAGTGCAGCTCGAGTAATAGCAATATGTAGGAACCGCCGCAAGGTGCAAGAATAATCGTTCTGTGAGGAACAGGAGAAGAGGAACTCACCCCCGGTGACGCGGCAGGTCAGGGACGGTGTGTCGCCTTCCTCGTAAGGTCCAGCCGTCCCGTTCACTATCCTCCCCCATTGATCTAGAATGGTCGGCTGTTCCGGCGGCACTGTAACAGAGAAGAAAATCCTTGTCAGAACTGGCAAAGCCGGTAGCATCGTTGCTATACAACGGTCTAACTCGATCGAACATCGCCCGAAGTATCTGGGCTCCCGTGGCGGCCGCCTGCTACACGGAACCGATCCGATCGGATCGAGTTCGGTAAGTACTCGATCGAATCCGAGTCGATTTCAATATTCGAGTTTAGCGTCTGCGGTATCGGACAGACAGAAACAAAAACTGTGCACACGATCAGGCTGTTTTACACCGGGATATCCATTGTTTCACGAAAAAATGTCGGAACAAAAGCTGCGTGGTGTTATTGTGTCTACCAAACTGTATAAAAAAATGTTTCTAAATGCGTTTTGTTTTTTAGATAACTGTGCACACACAGGTTCTTGTTCACACGGAATAAGATCACCTACAAATCTGTTCTATTCATTGTTTCGTGAAAGAAAGGTCAAACGAAAACTGTATAATATTAGTGTGTCTACCAAACTGTAAAAAGACTTTTTTAAGAAATTCTTTTAATAAAAATTCTTTTAAACCCAGTGTTAAATAAAGAGAAATATCGCAATGTAAACATTTCTAGCGATAGTTGCCATTCGAGCGCAAAGCATGAAAATGGAACGTTCTGTTTGTTCTTCGATATTTTACCCCCTGGCTCGACGATATTAAATGGAGGATGTAGGTTCGAATAGGAAAAAAGGGAAGGAAGGAAGCAAGCAAGGAAGGAAGACAGCGGGCAAGATAAATAATCTTGCGCAAAAATGTGGCGATACCGTTCCCGCAAGCCGAGACCGGAATAATAAACGAATTTTTTCGTGACATGTAATTTCGTTTGCGAATGCCATCTCGACGCGCGATCTGCTCTGCCTGCGGGGACCGAGCCAGAATCTCGATAACTGCTACCAATCTGCTCGACTCTCGGCTTTAGGTCACTGGGTCGGCCGTCTACAATTATTTAGCCCGACTTTAGCCGCATCGATTCTTCCCCCGTCGATTTCTCAACGACTCCAAGAAAGGGAATGCCCCCCTCTCAACGCTTAATTTATCGGTGGCTGTTTCGCTTCTCAGTTTTCAAAGATGCTGTTTCCACCATGTGCGATCTTAGGCCTACTTTCAGCCACAAACTGTTTCTGAAGGATTCAGGGATGTTGCCTACCCATTGTCCTGACTTTAGAGAGTATTAAAAGATTAATTCCTAGCAGACTATAGATCTTTATGCAAAATAAAAAATGTTTGCATCGTTTGCAAGGAGCAGGAAATAATTTTAGGAAATCGTTGCTGACGTATCGGTGGACTGAAATGTTTTTTATCTTTTTAATCGACTTTGAAAAAAGAAGGTTACTCAATTCGAGTTTTGTGTAACTTTTTTTCGCTTTTTTTCTATGTATGTTCACCGATTACGCCGAGATTGATGGACCAATCGGAACGAAACCTTTTGCATTTTGTAGGGTATGTCTCCCGAGTTGTCCCTGGAAAACAAATTTTGCATTTTTTCATTCTTTGTGGTTTTTATTGCAAATAATCAATAAGACTGAAAACCCATTCTACGCTGTTCTACAAATTCTGCTCGTTAAACTAAAAAGTGTGAAATAAAAAAAATTAAACCGACTTCGAAAAACCCACTGAAAAATGCACTAAAAAGTATGAAATAATTTCCATTTAATTGATGTGAATACACACCAACTTAAATACAATAGAATCTTTTCGGAGGCGGCTGATTTCATTGGAATATGGTGAACTTGGAAATCAGTAGGTGGGAAGAGAAGATACATTAATATATGAAAGCATGTAGAATAACTCAAGGATTTTCGTAATTTCCGGTGTCGAAAATTTTCCATTTTGCGCCGCCTCCGAAAAGATTGTATTGTACTTAAGTTCGTGTGTATCCACATAAATTAAATGGTAATTATTTCATGCTTCTTAGTGGGTTTTTTCGAAGTCGGTTTAATTACTGTTTCATATTTCACCTAGTCATTTTTATCACAAGCTGAATAACGTTCTTCAATGTCTAGAACATTTCTAAATTGCACGAAGATCCGCGGATCCAGTTAACAGTCGCATCGAGATATTCGGAGTTTGTGTAAAGGAGCAGAGACGCAGCCGGGCCGATCATTTCAATTTTTATTGAAAGGGTTTAATACCGAGGAAGACGATGTTCCCGATGGTGCGTTTCATCGTTGCATACGCCATCGATAAATCGACGTTGCGACGCGACGGTCGTCATTGTCCGTGGCGGTTAAGACGACGTTCCCGAGCCGTTCGAAGATAAATCGATTCCCGAACAATTACCACCCCCGTAATACAGAAACGCTACGGCAACAGAAGTCATGCTGCTCTGCCACCGGGATCTACCATCGTCTCTCTCTCTTCTTTCTTGCGCAGCATCGCTGCTATCCTCTTTCTCGTTCGTGTCGCCTATCCGCCCGTGACTTATCATCCTTTTTTTACTGTCTGCGGCAATCTTGGATTATCCTCCAGCACGACGGTTTCTCCGAAGGAATGAGCCCCACCTTGCCGCGTCCCGTCGCGCCGTCGTGAAAAGGACTCTCGGAGACGCACTCGAATTTTGTCTCGCAGACGCTCCTCGCCACGGGGAAACCGTCAGATGGCTAATTATACTGGGTGTCCTCGCCTAACTCGAGCACCTTCACCATCCAGCTTATTCTTAGCTACAGAAACGCCACAGTAAAATACCCTGCTTCCAACAATTAACGAAACACTGAATATAGCAATCGCAGTTACATAATGTGCATTAAAATGCTATAATATCCTTAAGAAAATCTCCAAAAACTTTTTTTTCTACCCTTAACAATTTGCTCATAATTGTGAAGAAAATATATGAAATGTAGGAAGTGTGTTCGAGTATTTTCGTTGTTTCTCGATCTTAATATTTTAATTAGCAACCGTGAAAAGGAATGATAAAGTTAAGGGTGTTTACCCTCGTATTATCCTTGAATGAGGGATTAACGAGTTTTTTGGGGATTATCTTTCAGCCTGAAAGCATTGTTTGTGGTGCCTCAAAGGGGACACTCGAGTGTGAAGGGTGGAAGAGAGTCTAGTTGTGTTCTGAATGAAACGAGAAAGAATTTGTTAAACGTTGATCATACACAACCAAGCATCGAACGACCGAACGAACAATAAGGTTTGTTCGAAATTTTTCGAGAATTCAGTAGCCTGAACAATACATTAAAAAGCAACAGCGAGCTCCCGTGCAGAGCCAATTAGCCGTAACTTTGCAGCGGCGAGCAATCAACATTCGACACCGTAGAACGCTCGAGCGTCCGCGCGGATGATTATTTAAATTCGCGAATTTCCATTTCTATAATCGTAATTGTAAGAACAGTAATAACAATGAAACTTTATTGTTCCCTCTGCTGGTTACCATTTTCCTCCGAGCTGTATATGTTTGTGCGTTTCCTACTTTATTGTTACGTATTAATTCTTAATTACTTATTCTTTCGAACCCGTGCGCGCTGTTCGCGTATTTTGTTTTCCTACACACTCGACCACTGCAAAGCGTCCTACGACTCCCACAGGTGCTTTCGTTCCACCTTTAATCGTGATTACAATATGAAACACAATGCTTTGCGGTATGGATTTGATACATGCATACACGTCGTGTAATTTGACGTTATAACGCGCCATTGTGATTCATGCAGAATGGTCTCGCATGGTTTTCATAGGAAAGTGCCGTTAACGATGAAACGAGACTCCGAGAAATGAAAATAAAATTGGTGCCTTGGAATTCTATGCTGCGTGTACGAAATAGGGAATATAAACGACGGGTTCGATGTTCAGATTGCGAAAGTTTCGTTTCATCTGAAAGTCACGGAAGCGAACTGCGGATTTTATGCAGTTGCAACTGGGCTCAGATCTTTATGCAGTGCCGCCTACCTTCCCCTTCTCCGCCGCGGTCCGGTACAGGCAGAGAGAGGGTAACTCTTCCCCTCATCTGGCGACACTGTCTTCACGCAAAACAAACATAATAAATTAAAATTTAAATAATGAGAGAGAAGAGAAGAAAGAGAAATTTGTGTTTCTTACATTTGATCTCGAGCATTTTCGTTGTCGCGGAAAAATCCGCAGTTCGTTTTCGCATTTTCCGGTGAAATTTCAAGAAGACAGAGCACAGAGGAAGCAGAGGGGCGAATGTTCGCGGAAAATCTTTTTCTCTCGCTCCGACAATAATGTCGGCATGGTACGCAACAGAGTTACAATGGCAAGGCTCGCGAAATGTACGGAACGCAAAGTTGTGCGATACATCTTTATTCTATATTCCAAGCGCGCCAAATATTTATAGTACACTCGCTGCACGCTGTCCAAGCCGCCGCATATAGGCATAAAATGTGGTCTTGGAGACCCTTTCGACACGAGTGCGGAGTAACGGAGCGCAGGTGGAACGAGGCCTTACCTTCTAGCACCCTGTTATGTACCCTTTTTTAATGTCGAACCGTCCGTTAATTCAGCGAAAACTTATCATCGTTATTAACCGCAAACGAGCTCCGACCATTTTCGTATTCTCCACTTTTTCTTTTTTAATCGATCTGGTTCATGCAATAATCCTCGCATCACACGGCTTATGAATTATTCAGTGAACATTTTTTCTGTGTATGCTTAAAACATCCATGAATAGATACAGAGTTATACAAGGTGTCCCAAAAATGTTGTTCCCTTGAAAAGGGAGGTTACTAGACTGCGAATCTGTATGCAAAATAAAAATGTTCTGCATTTATTGTGGGAAGCAGGAATAAAAGTTGATTTCATCCCTTAATGAACTCGATACATTAAAAACAACATTACAGTATTCTTGAATTTTTCCAATCGTTTGCTGAGTTTTATATTTTACCCAACCAATTTCTATATGTATACATAAATGCATAAAGATCCGCTCAGTAATTTTTACTAAGTTAAATAAATAAATTTTTACCAAGTTATTAAGTTCAATAGTTACTAAGTCCACTATTAAAGTATTGTTTCCCTTACGAAAAAGTTCTCCCCGCGTGAAAAAATCTCCGGGAAATGATTTGTCGCATGTTGAAAAAAATTTTTTTCCGCGCGTGGTATTGGAAAAATCACAATTGTCTTGAAATTGTGCAAGTTTAACGAATTCTTTCAAGGTTAAAAAACGTTCGTACCATGATCTCCATAATTATCCCATATTCTGCAAAGTTTCAGCTTTCATTTTTAAAAAATGTCATCGCTCTATCTCATTTCTATCGGAAGTTGTTTGATTTTGACACAGATTTCGTCAGTTTCTCGCCCACTGTGCGGCGCTCCGATTGGTACGCGTTTTTCGTGAATAATTCCTTAACAAAGCCGCGGAGAACATCATCGCAAAGGAAAAAGTTACTTCGCATGATCTCGAGAACCACCTGCTTCAAGATTTTCCGGGATTTTTAAGACACTCTGTAGGGGGCGAGCGTTTAGCATCGAATGGGAAGAATTGGTAGGGAATTCGGCGACGCGAGGGCAATCTTTCGCCAGGTCGCGATTCTTTTGGCCGTGGCGGGATCGATAAGTCAAACCGGCGGACGTTTTAATTATGGCGAGGCCGGATATTGCAAGGCACACGGAAACGAAGGTAACACGCTACAGATTCCCGTTAATTTCAGGCCGGTGCGCGGTGCCTGCGGTGTGAGGTGCCGCCGCGCTGGTTCTCCACGGTTGTTCCTCCGCGAACGAAATCGAATCGGGCGGACTCCTTCGGTGTTTTTATCGGCCGCAGAGATTTGAATTATGATCGGTGGACGGTCGCGCCCCGGCGCGGTATCGGTGGCCGATTAATCTTCGATTATCGCGCCGGATTTGGTCATTAAGGGACGGGCGCAGGCAGCCCGAAAGAATCGTAAAATATGATCGGCTTTTTCTCGGGGAACTGCCGCGACGGGAACCCGCTTTGACGGCGCGGAGCGGAGCGGTGGCGCCTCCTCTTCCTCGCTTCCGTTCGCCCCGGGAAAAATGGTAACTCCGACACGGAAATAATTAATGTTCCGCGAAGATAGGAGAAGCTCCGTGAAAATTTGATTCCACCTTTTTCCTTCGTGCCGTACCGTCTCCTCCTCTTTCCTCCTCTTATCCTCTGAGGAAAGAAAAGAAAGAAGATATATATATATAATATATATGTATATAGTTAGAGAAGAGACGAGGCGCCAACAATTTTTTCCCAGGCCTCCGCGGAGGGGCCGCTGAGATCGATCGATCACGGTTTAATTACTGTGGCGTGCCTTCGTTTAAAAGTTAGGCCAACTCCGCGGAACGACCGGCGCGCCGCGCACAGAGCCTAAGTGGTCTAATTCTCGGCCACAAAATGGCTGTCCTCCGGCTCCCCGGTAGCTCATTAATCGAGCCCGTACCAGAACCACGGATCTCCGCGCGCAGCTCTTTATCTGCTCGCGATCGTGGGAAAACGAGTTCGCGTTACCCACCGACGCCGACGCCGACGCTAACATAGACGCCGACACCGACGATGGATTCTGTTGGCGATCGATCAGCTCGCTACCTCACCTTCGCGTTGCATTCTTTCCGCGTTCCCACCAAGATCCAAACGAACGCTTCAAACCGTAACTTGCAATTTGAACCACACAGCTCGGCCATACCGTCGATCATCGAATTGTTAGAGACGCTTGTGTAAATTAATGCTAATGACTAGACTGCGAATCTTTATGCGAAATAAAAATTTCTTACCTAAATTGCAACAAACAAGAGTGAAATTGAAGTTTGTTTTTCCCTATTATGTTTAGTAGGTTGAGAATGATATAATAGTACGTTTAAATGGTTCTATTATAATATTTTTGCTAATTTAAATTACACCTACTGATTTTCGTCATAAATCTCTTTCGATTGAAACGATTAACTTAAACATGACAATCAAGTTGCATTTAGATATTTATTAGTAAAATTGTCAGAAAATTGTGGAACATAACATCCGACGTAATTCAGCACGATTTTGATTTATTTCGATCAGTGTCGCCTCTGTATCTTCAACAATCTGAAAGGTCCTCATCGAGATCCTCAATCCGAAACTGAATCTTCTGGCGTCTCGAACCCTAATATCCAAGATCATCCTCAAGATTCTCATCAAGGTACTCAATTGAAATTGAATCTTCTGATGTCCCAAACCCTAATTTCTTCGATCACGATGTACACGAACTTGCGTACGCATTTTCTATGAACTTTTATATCTGCTACAATTCGAAGGGATTTTATCCAGCGAAGGTTTTACCAAGATTCTCATCAAGGTCCTCGATTGAAATGGAATCTTTTGGTGTGTTCAGCCCCAATATCCTCGGTCCTCGATCAATTTCACTTGTAAATATATCTCGTAGGATCCGAAGGTGCTCGATCCAGCGAAATCTTTCTATTTCGCAGACGTCCAGAGCCCGCGTCATCGTCCCGACGCGAGGCGAAGCAAGTCAAAGCGAGTTGCGAGGCGTCGCGACGCACGTTTCTCCTTCGCAGGAGCGTTATCCGACGCCATACGTCGTCCGGATAACGCGCAGGGGTGCGAGGGTCGGCAAGAATAATGCGGCCGTTTTCCAGAAGTCGTCGACGAGAGGGGTGAGCTGTAGGAGGAGGAGGGCGAAATGGATTCTCGCGAGTTTCCATGGGATGGGATATGGTGTTACGGGGCGAGAAGGGGGTCCATGCCGGAGGGGGAGGGTACCACGGGCCAGGGGAAAACGGCTCGGGATACGAAACGACGGGCGAAAAAGTGGCCGCGATTCGTATAAAGTGATTTTAAGTGAGAGTCAGCTCGCCCCGTTTCTCTCACCGGCAGAAAGTTCGCCCCGGCTGAGATATGGCTGCAAATATTAAAATCTGTTGGCCGGTCGTCAAGCTTTCCAACCTGGGCCGTGTTCGCCCGGCGAATCAGTGGTTGCCATTTCTCTTCGCGGCCGACTGTTTAACGATTCTGGAACCCCGTCCTTTTTACGCCCGGCTATCCCCTCGCTATCCCGACAGGATGCGGATTTTCATGGTTCATTTCGACGATGACGCGAGCCACCCCTCTACCCCTCTGTCTGGAACCGGCCATTTCTCTCGCAGGGCCTTAATCCGAGCGATTCTTGGACTGTAAGAGAATTTATGCGGACGAGATCAACAGACATAATTGAATTTCGTCCGAAAAATTTGGTGGTTATTATACGGTTTTAAAAGGAACGTGTTCTGACCATTAATAGTATGCTGAGTAGACTGCGGATCTTTATGCAAAAATTTGTACCGAACAAATAGACAAACAGACAAGAAAGCGAACTAATAAAAACGTGGTAAAATAAAAAATGTTTGCATTGATTGCAAGACACACAGGAGCGAAATAAAAATTTCTCTTTCTTTTAATTATCTGATTAAGCTGAAGCCAACACGCCGACGTCTTTAAATTTCTTTAATATGTCCACAGCTTTATGTCCATTTTTCTAATAAATGCATAAAATCCGCAGTCTAATGATGAGTAACAAAAGTAATAGAATGAATCAAGCCAAATCGTATTATTCAACATACAGTGTCGTTCATGTTGGTTTTACACTAGGACCCAGCGTCCATTCAAAAAGACAATGGAATTTGTGGAAGAGGTTTTTGAATAATTAAAGCATTGGTATATAACGGCGCTCCGCTTGTTCTTTAATTTGATTACACGGAGCGGTTCTATTCGAGTGCCACTGCTGAATGAAGATTGATGAATACCGTTGATGGATGTTTTAATAGTAACTAGATTATAGAAACAAAATCGTGTTACTGCTAGGAGGAACATGTAAATTAATTCTGCAGCGAGATCTCCATTAGGAATCCATTACTTGCGACAACCCCTTACGAATTGCAACAAATCTGTGCCGGAAACTTCCTGTTTTCGGACTTCATCTATTTTTTTACACATTGTGACTGACATTCGCTGAATTATCATTTGGACTGAATTAATACATTTAGTAGGAGAATTTGTTTCCTCATTACTTCGTTATATAATCCAGACTTGAAATCAGCGTGAAAAAATCTACGGGAAATGATGTGTCGCACGTTAAAAAAAATTGTTTTCCGCGCGTGGTATTGGAAAAACCACAATTTTTTTGAAATTGTGCAAGTTCAACGAATTCTTTCAAGGTTAAAAAACGTTCGTACCACAATCTCCATAATTATCCAATATTCTGCAAAGTTTTAGCTTTTATTTGAAAAAAATGTCATCGCTCTATCTCATTTCTATCGAAAGTTCTTTGATTTTGACACAGATTTCGTCGGTTTGGCCCATAGTGCGTCGCGCCGGTTCACCGTTGAAAATAATGGAATAAATTCATTTGTTTGTAGCGGCGTTGTAATCTGACTGAAGGGGGAAGCTCGTAATTTCGCGATACAAGCCGGCGAGATTTGAAAGTTATAATTTCGAATTTCGCGGAGGATTTCGCCGGCGGAATGGAGACTCGAGGAACAGAGGGAAGTTGCCGGTTTCGGAGCCAGGGTAACGAACTGAAAGCCACTGTGGAAGAAAGTTGGCGGACACGCGCGACAATGTCGGCCGCCCCTTGGGGTGTGGGTGGCCGACGCGAAGGACCCGGAGGAAGAATGGCCAAGCAGTTTTCCCAGTAAGAAACTTGTTAGGTCAGACGTATTAGCAGAATCGAAGATATATTGCGCGAGCCGTGGAAGTGCTGCAATCGCGAACTGCTGCGAAACGGGTCGCGATCGTAATACTCGTTTCGAGCGACTCGACGCGAAGCTCGGTGCTCTAATACTTCCAAGAAATTATGACGGCATATTTGTTACAGCCGAGTCACGATTTTCCTTGTTGCCGCGTGACGAAATTTCCTCGCATTTAACTTCGACTCGATCAATCCCGAAAACTAGACTGTTGGCTGGAGAGCTCTCTCTTTCTCTCTCTTCACTTTCCGAATCTTTTAATCAAGATTAAAGCAATTACGAATTCCGCGGCGCAGGAGAAACGCTCGAACTTAAATTTCAATGCTCCCGGGAATTTCAATCGGAACGTCCTTGGTCTCTTGGACGAGAACGCATTCGAAGTTCGCGGAAAGTGCACTTTGAACTTCTTATTCGAAGGTATTCGTGCTTGGGAACATTCACGGACATCCGGAGAGACTTTCAGTAGAGAATCCTGTCGACGTTCAACATTGTCAATCCTGTTCTTCCTGGAGGACTCTCTATTTCGCTCGAAAAACCTCGTAAATAACCGGAAGCGATTCTACTTTTTTTCTCGGGAGCATCGTTTAGCCGAGGAAACATGCTGCAGAAGCGTACCGACATTATGAAATCGTGCTGGAAAATCGGTCGAGCTTCTGCAACCAGATTCAATTACCCGGAAATTGTTCTACGAGAAAATGTTTCAAACATTTACTTGGTACCAGAGTCGGGCAAAAATTTAATCGACGATTGACGAATAAATTTCTGCTTCAATCGTTAATCGCAACTAACAATTGACTGTGTTGGATGGATAAAGACGTCACGTTTGTTTACTGTAAAAGAGTTTTTAACAAAACATGTTGTCCGTTTTTGATGAATGAAGATAATTATTATCTTCTTTTGTATTACTTAGTATCATTCATCAAAAAAGAACAATTGTGAAGCTACCAGAGAGATGGCAAAAGATCAACGAACAAAATGGAAAATATTCCATTGATTAAAGTTCATTGTTTGGATAAAAAAATTAGGTTCAATTTCAGCCCTTTGGTACATTAGCACAAGAATAAATATTTAATATTCAACTGCATATATATGGGTGTCGCGGAGGCAGAGAGTAGGTTTCAGGTCTCGCACAAGGTCAGCAAAAACGAGGACACCAGTGTGAAAAGTCCCGACAGAAGTTCCGCATCCGGCCGAGTAATCTGTGATCGATACTGTCGCTCGCGTAACCGATTAAAAGTGTTCTGTGTTGATTCGTTGACGGCGTCCGAGCGTGAGCGAGACAGTAAGAGAGAGTGAGAAAGAGAGGGGGGAGCTTAGGATTTATGGAATACACTTCCGCGCATAATGATTACCGTTCACCGCGCGGCGAACAATTCTTTATTTGCATTTTTATTGTTCGGCCCGCGTATTTGGAAACAGGACCGACGACCGGACAAATGCACCGCTAAATAAACGCTCTAATAAATTCAGCCGGGGGTGGCCGGCCGCGTATCCGGGCCGCATCGACGCGTCCCGACGCCCACGCAAACATTATCCTAGCCTCAGTTTTCTACGAAAAGTCGCCGAACCGACACATCGCTGTACTTTTACATTTTTCGGAGCGGACTCGGAGTAAAACATACTTGAATCACCCTTCATTCGCTAATAAGTCCGTACGTTCGCTTCCTGTGGTTTATCATCGCGATATGTGCTGTTTAAGGGGGTAGACACTTTTTTCCAGGATTGCAAGGGTGCGAAATGTAGGCTGGAAATAATGCACTTTGATACAATGCGGGATCATGTGGAACTCGAAAGATATCCTTCACCAAAGATTGACAACTTTGAAGATTCTCTCTCGTTTATCGAGCATTGTTATCTCAATCTCTCTTTTCTCAGTGGTATTCTGCTTCACAAATTATATATCGTGAAATATATATAAATAGAAAGATTGACCTATTCGGAGTGATTTGTTCTGTAAGTTTCTCATTGCATTGGAATTCAGCTGAGTAGATTGATCTGCGTTTGAATTGAAATATTTGGTTAGTATTTTTAAATTATTAAGTTTTTTCTTTGTTTTCTAGTTCGTGTTTTTTTCCTTATTTAATGTTTAGCAATTTTACATCTGTAACAGGTAAAAACATGCTTTTAAAAAACACTGAGCTATTTTCATAGCAACATGCTGCCGAATAATGCAAATTACGCCTCCTAAACGAAAAATAGGACTTGAATCTAGCGTTTTTGACTAGTGAAAAACCCCATCTTTGCATTATCGAGAAATGAGAACACGAATCCCGCAACCTTGCATCCTGGAAACGAGTCTACCGCCTTAATGGCTGATTGAAACCGTGTATAACGCTGAAAGTCGTGTAGAATCGATAGAGAAAAAGTTTCCTCTTAGCGGTGTTAAGCCGTCGCCGAACCAACACACCGCATTACTTTCAAATTTTTCGGATCCGACTCATCGAACCAACACATCAACCTTTCACTGGCTGTGTTCGTCGGGAAGAGCTGTCGTCAGTACACAAAGCGATCTTCTTTTAATCACAAGAGACGGTCGAATAAGAGCGACTGATCTCGCCGCGGTGGTAGAACCACAGAAGACAAAGGTTAAGGTCCGGGTTAGGATGGTCGGTGGCCCGTTCACCGGAAAATCCTCGCGCGCTTGAAAACGTCGCCGGTAGCATCGCCGGCATACGAAGTGGCGTTCGGTAAACATGCCGCTTGGCTTTTCAACTCGCCGGGGCTTGAAGCTTGCGAGGCTTATTCAAATCGTCCGGGCAAGGGTGAGCGTCGGCTAGAAACCAACTAGTCCAGTCCGGGGACCAGTCGAGAGCCGAGCGATGCCAGAGAAGACTCTCTTTTTTCCTGGATCGTGCCTCCAATCTTCTCTCGACTTCTTCAGAAAAGAGAGAGAGAGAGAGAGAGAGAGAGAGAGAGAGAGAGAGAAAAAAAAGGAAAGGAGAGATCTGGTGGGAGCCGCGAGCCGACACGGAGGCGATTACTATTATCCGTGCCCGAAATAACACTCGTCACTATTTCACCCAGGATCGCAGGTTCAGAGACACGCGGAGCGTTCCTCTTTGGCGCGTTAGCGTGGGAAGAGAGGAACGAGGAGAGAGTGTGCGAGTAAAAGAGAGAGAGAGACGATTAGCACCGGGAGAAGTCGTTCGAAGCGATCGTTTCTATTCAGTGGGTTCTCCATCGCGGTGCAACGGGCGCTTTCGGAGCGATGCAATGGCGTGCAAGCTTGCGCCCGCTCCGTTCGGCGCGCCGACACGCAGCGATATAACGTTAAACTCGGCTCGAAGCGTTATAATATATTAGCTAGCTCGATTCCTCGCTCGTCGGCATTACCATACGTAGCGGCGGATTCGCGTGATGGAAGTCTTCGCGCGTCAATTGCCAAGGCCCTATTGAGAGAAATACCGCGCGGCGCTCGACTCAAACTCGACTCGACTAGATTTGAATCGACTCGACTCGACTCGTCTAGACTCGGACTTGTGTGCGAGGCGTGTGCGCGTTCACGCTGGAAAGCGACTATTAAGTCAGACAACTGGGAAGCGTGTTAAATTTCAAGGGAATGGTTCCCCAATAGTAATAGCCGAGTGGTGTCAGACGAGCAGAAACATTATCGTAAGTGGTGAGAGAGACTCGGCATGGTCGGACAGCCCAGCTTTAAGACCCGACCGAGTAGAAATTGGAGTAGACTACCCCCCTCTCTCTGCCGTGTTACTCTCACCTCTTCAATTTCTCCCTTTCTCTCTCTCTGACTCTCTATCTAGGTTCTACCCTCTTCATCGACACGCAGACCCCCAGCTATCTCTCTTTATCTCCACCGGTCGCTGTTTCTCCGGCGAGCAAGACCTTCGCTCCATTGATCTCTCCGGCTTTGATCAGCACCGTAAACGGCTCGCCTTTCCCCCGGCCGTTTTTTTAAATATTTAAGAATCCGGCCGGATTAAATGGGCGTCTCGCATCCACCACGCTCCAATTAACACTCCCACGCGATGTCTTTTTCGTTACGGAAACCGGTCGAACTGCTGAGCGCCCTCGTTCCAGCCCTCGAACCTGGTCAAGATTATTCGCAGATATGGAACTGCCGCGGCGGGAATAGTAAAAGTGACCCATTTCGAATTTTCTGCCTGACGATCGTTGAAACTGGGAAGTTTCGTCTCTGGAAAAAAATGTTTCTTGCAAAATTGACGAGCTGCAAGAAAATAATAAGTAACTGTGTATTAATGTCATTTATTCAGCAACGATCATAGCTCGTAATTTTTATAAAATCTCCGTGCTCCCTTTAATTTTCCTCTGGGAATATACGCGAGAGAGCTGAATGCTGTTACGATTCGTAGGAGGCAAAGTAGTTCAAAAAGTAATCACCGAGCTCTGAAATGTTAATATTTTTGTGCTTTGGCATTCCCAATTAAATTACTGCAATTCCACAGAACTTTTAGAGTAGTTGCTCTAGAATCTTTCCGTGGTCATTCCAAGCGTAATTTTGGAAACGATGAGAAGAAACAGTCGGCTTCAGTCCGTATTGAGCTGCGATTTCCCTCTTATATAGAGATCCCATAATATCTCAAAAGTAATTAGCTTGATGGTTGTCAATGAGCTGTCAAATAAAGCTCCCGTTGACGCCGAACTAAGCAACGTCGACCCAGAAGCAAATCCAGCGACGATTCGGACGTCTCCGAAATTATCCCTCGAGTTTTACAAATCTATTTGCAGCGGCTATTGACCGTTTCATAATAGGGCGATCGGAAATCGAGCCGTGGCAGAGATGTCCCGAAATAATCGGAGTTGCACTTTGCTAATGAATGGCGCAATGACTTCGTCGAAGTATTATGATACAGGAAATGCTAAATACGGATCGGTTCGTCCGTGGTATGAGCGTCACCGACGACGTCGAGACTACAAGGACAAGGAGGAGGAAGAGGACGAAGAGGAAGACGAAGAGGACGACCTCTTTGTCCGTTCCGGCGCACCGTCCGTTTTCTTTCCGCTCGATCGTCTCCTTTTTCTGTCGCTCGGCTCCTTTCTCCGGAGACCCTCTGCCTCGTCCACAGGCGGCGGCTGCTTGTTAAATTTTTACGGCCAGCAGTTTTTGCGAGGACGACTCGCGAACAGACGCCTCGCGTCATCGGTTAGCCTTGTCGTCCGGAATTTATGACGGTCGACGGTCGGCCACCGTGGCCCCGTGTCGTCGATACGTTTAATCGTCGCGACTGCGCCCACGAAAGCGACAAAAATCGTGTCCAATTGTGGCGAACGCAGTAAAGACTCACGTCCAGTAAACCCGACTCGCAAAAGGCTGAGCAAAATTCATATCTCTCTGCTAATTGTACATTATTAACACTAGACTCACGCATAACTAAAAATTACTATTTTACATTACTTCGTGAAAATATTAGGTGTGCAAATAAGTTCTTTTTCCTCTTCTTCTCCCAAATTCAAGATTTTCTTACATAAAATATAATAAAATCTTGACTGGTGACTCCCAATTCTTCTTTGTTGAATAATTCTCCCTCTCGCGTTATTGTGAATCAATTCACCAAAAAATCCGGTACTGAATTACGACTTTATTAGAAGGTGAAATATAATCAAAGTTGTGTGTAAATATTTGATGATATGGAAAAAGTGTCCGAGCACAGAATATACACATTCCTGCAACGATGGTTGACGATTTCCCAATTGTCTAACATGGTCCAGCATAGTGAACATTTCGCGCGCCTGTTACGCGTTCTTCCGCCAGGTTAATAATTATTTCGCGGCAACGACGGGCCGGATTGTCGCCCGGTTGATTTCTGGCTGACGGTCGTCGACGTTGAAATTCCCCGAAAACCGGTCGACAGGTAAATTCCAAATTTCCGGGCTTTTTAACTGGTTTTCCGCGGCGTTTGACGAACGAACGAACGAGCGAGCGAGCGAATAAGCGAACGGAATGAACGAACTGGCTTGCCGCCGCTCTGGAGTAGAATTAAGTCCTAATGGATTACGTCCGCTGGAAAGCCCTGCGCCTCGGATTAAAATCCATCACCCGTAGATACTATTAAACCTTTCGTAGAATATCCTCCTTGACGGATCACCGGATGTACGGTCGCGCAAGCGCGTGCTCTCCTCGTGTCACACGTCGACAAGACGAAGCACGGCGTCGCCGCGAGGTCCTTGGATTTCAATAAAAATGTCAAATTTTATTTTCAAATTCGCCCCCGAGAGCGTCGTCCGCCCATCGTTCATGTTCCTTGTCAGCCTCGCGTCCTCGTTCTAGATCTTTTCCATCCTTTCTCGCTACTGGGAGACGTCCAATCGCGACTGCGGCGTTAGTTTTCCATGAAAACTCGATCTACGGCTTCCCGTCACACAACAATTGAATACATACCGTGTCGACGTTCTCGGGGAATTATTTCGAGACTCGTCGCGCGATTTAATAGCGTGCGGAGCGTGGCCAGAGATGAGAGGGACAGCAAGAGAAAGAGAGAGAGAGAGAGAGAGGTGTCGCAACGCTCTCGTTCACGGCGAAGCAAATATCGCGGTGACGCGTTACAATGCGCGTTCCATTTGTTTTGATACGAATTACGGGCCCGCGGATGTGAGGGATTACCCGTTAAATAGATTCGGCCGATCGGCCTGACGATCGTTATAATAATTCAAAGCGTTCGTTACCGGTTACGCGCGATATTCTCGCGCACCGACGTCCGGTCATCTAGCAGAGTTATGGCCCGCTCGATTTAACGTCATAATTCTTACATTGTTATGGAAATTTCCTTTAACTCGGCTAATTACCGAATCGCCGGCCCACTCGTTTCCCAGGCCCGCCACCAGAAACATAGCGAACACGGTACTCGAGAAAACTGAACGCGAAAACACAGTTTCCGACTCTCAAATTTAGGAGCTTCTTTCAAGATCTTGGCAGTTCTCATTATCGTTCATAATTGGGACGTTTAGCCCTTTTCGATGAGTATTAATGCTGTTTTGCCCACCCATGTATTACATACGCCTAATGGGACAAATATATCCTGTTGTCCATTATACAGGAATATACCAGTCTTAATAGATCGAAAAATAAATCATACTCCAAAGTTTCAGAGATGTGATAATCAAGTTTGACAGCAACAACGACGTTCGCTAGACATGATTTCAGGGCTGTCCCGGAACCGCGCCAGCGAAGGTATAGCGCCGGCAAACAGAGGTGTTTAATCGCGACACGTTCCCGCAATCCTCGGTCGCGGAACTGGCATACATATATGTATCGTTTTCGCACGGTCGAACGAGACCGAGAGCCAGGTAGCAAGCAGGCAGGCAGGTGTTGTCGGCGGCTGGTCGAGTATTTTAAAACAGCGCCGCCCCCGTGCACCGGTGGCTCGTTTGAATTTTAGAACGATAGTGGAAACTCGTGTAGCCCGCGCGAGTCGTGAATTTAACTTTCCGGAAGGGAAGGGTGGGGGAGGGCGAAATAGGCGGTGGCGCGAATTAATTCACGACCTTCTGACAAACCGAGTTCACCAGCCGAGGCTGTGTGCCATAGTGTGTGCTTCTCTTCTGCTACTACCACCCCCCCCTTACTCTACGAGGACTGGACACGCGTTACCAACATCCCCCCCATACCCTATCTGTTCGAGCCCATGGGAACTGGGTTTACGATGCAAACGATGCCAAAGTCCTCTCGTTCCTCAAAGATTTCCTCCTGAACACGTTCACGCGAATATTTTATCCGTTTGTCTCTGCTCGACAGATTGCATTCTGGTTCCAATTTGCCATTTAACCTTTCCCTTTACCGCCTCCTGTCTCTGCTCTTTGGAAATGCGTTCAGGAGAAACGTCGCGTCTTCTGGCGAACTTCCTGTTGTAATTAGGTGTCCAAAAAGGTTTCTTGTGTACGCGTCCTCTTCTTATTGTAGTATGATGTTACATGAGAGAATGAATGTTATTCCAGACAAAATTGCTTCGACTAGAATGGGCCATTTTTGTAATTGCAGGATTGATGATGCTTAAGACCGGTTTGTTTATTTATCAATTTTTTAGATGCATTTTTGTAGGTACTTCTTGTAATATTAGTCTCTTTATCGTTGCTAATGTAACAGTTATAGAAAAAGTAATTATACAGGTTGGAATTTAGTTGTAATGAAAAAAGTCTTTACATTTTATAAAAGAGATAAAATGTTCAAGTTCATTTTGAGACAAACTCTGAATAGTTTCCTTGATTTCTGACTGTTCCACTTGCGTCCACAGTGGAACGGTAAAAGTCATATGTCCAGTTAATGGTTGAAAGGTATCGAACAGCAGACACAACTTCTATATTTTCGTGTGTCATAGAATTTCATTTGGAAGATTGTGATCGAACGTTTGAGAGTGGCGGCGAGAGGACGAAATGGGAGGACGCTCGATTTTCGACGATACCGGCCCGATCATGGATTGAAAAGTGGCCATAAATCTTCGTAAATACTTTACGCGGCGCGGATCGGAGCGGAGATCGACGGAACGAGCGGGAAATTTGATCGTGGTCACGGGAAAGGGTCCTCTCTCTCGATGGAGTCGACAGAATTGAATTTACGGAAACTCGGCCCGCTTGATTAAGCTGCTTCGCGACCGGCTCGTCGATATCCCTACGATTTTCGAGGGGCTACCGAACCACGGGACCACCCGTGTCGTTAACCTCGTGATACTAACGCGACTCGCATGTAAAGCCGGATCCATTTATATCGAATTCTCCGCACAGAAAAAAAACGAGAAAGAGAGTGGAAGAGAGAAAAAGGAAAAAAAAGGAGACACTGACCAAACGCTCCGGGGGCAGTGTCACGAATTCCGAAAGCCAACCGACCGATCGTATTCACGTTACATCCTTTGATTTTATATCGCGACGATTCGAGATGCGGTCCACGTGACTCGCATACATCATAATAATTTTTGCCGTGCTCGCCAGCTGTTGGGAACATGCATAAAAATATACAGTAGAGCGTTTGCGTTTCAAGAGATTGTGCACACCCGAGTAATATTTTCCCCCGATGCTCTATTGCATCAATTTAGGAAATGTTCACTCTCTGAATTCGAAATTGTTATTTTTCAGCTGTTTTGCTATTATAGCTAGACTGCTGTATGCTAAATTGTCCATAATTGCAAGCTTAGTCGGTTTTATAATGAAAAAGAGTCTCTGAAAAAAGTGGTGGACTTTAATGTACGATGTTGCGGCAGAGTGAACACTTTAGAATTTACTACGTATTTTGCAGTATAAGACGACGAGAAGATGATCATGCGATACGGATACAATTATTTATTGTACACATCGATAACCAATACGTTGAAGTGTTTTTAATATACAATAAAAAATATATTGAACATGGTAGTTTGTTTATTAAATCCTACTACGTTTTACGTTTGTTATTTTTAATTTTAAACATGTCTTTTTTATTTTTGATGTATTGTACTTATATAAGTGTGCAATAAACTCTTGTACAACCACTATTTTGCAGTAACAACGTTATTATCCTTTACACAACTTCCCTTTTCTTAACTTCAACACTTTTGTGCCGCCTGGATTATCATTGAGTTTTCGACAATTTTCGATATTTTCGATCGTTTGACTTTTCGTTGAGTTTCACTACTGAATATCTTCGAAATTTTTCGACTGTCAGGCTTGTCGTTGAGTTGTATTACTGAAATTCGTGCCACCTCCTTCGATATCATATTCTCCTAATAGAAACTACGATTCGAAGAGAATTTAAAGAAGATGGCGCACGCAGATTTTGACGTGCGAATTCGCGCGCAATGACGTCGCTGTAATCTGCGAGATCGATCGGCCCGGGGTTCGTATATTTATTGGGTTTAATTTTTCCAAATAACGTTTCATCGGTCCCGCATCGATTCAAGTTAAATACCCAATGGGCTGCCCGGCGTTTTCTATATATTTACATCTATATGTATATGTATTTTTTTTCATCGGGCTTTTGGTACAGCGCTGCTGAATATTTCAACGGTTAAACAACGTCGATTCGCCGAAATTTCGTTTGAAAATGTTTATGCCGCGCGTCGCGCAAAGGCTTCCGCTATTTCCAATTTACAACGGCCGGTCGCGGGGACAGAGGAACCAGATTTGCTCGACGAGCAACCGGAAATGTAACTCGGCGAACCGAATGCGATTTCGAATGCGTCGACGAGACGAAGCCCAGACTCTATCCAACTTCTCTCGATTTTATAATCGGAAATGCTCCAAAAATGCTGGCCAATACTTCGAGTACACTCGACACCATTTCTGGGAACTGAATTCGATCATTGAATCATCGATGGCGCGTAAAACGAAGAGAATGAAAAGAAAAATATTGTTGACGATTATTTCGAAAAAACTTTTCGCAGAAGTATATGGCTTGAAAGATTAGATACAACTTTCAATCCAACTATTTTTTTTAATATCTTTCGAACACTTGTATAAAGTTCCATAAAAATCGGCGTGTATCAGTCTGATTTTACATAGCAAGTGGTTGAAAGGTCGCAGACAGCAGAACACGAGAATAACGAACGGAATCAGTGCGCAAATGAAGATCGGTCATCGCACGGCACCAATGTGAATGGGATTAATCGTTGACCAAGAATTACGAGCGGGGCTTTCTCGCTGTGGAGTTTTAAAAAGGTGAAAGAACCGCGATCGGGACGATGGGTGGTATAAATTCCGATTGGATAGGTAACTCGGCCCAATGAAATAATTGTCTGGGCGAGTTAATTCTCGAAGCGATCGGAGCTATTTAAACGCGACCCGTGGACCGTTCGCAAGAAGGGAGGAGAGTGCTCTCACGTTCTCGACAGAAACGCGGTTGACTTTCAATAGGCGACTTTCATCGGGGAAGCGTTGCTGGAGTGCATCGGAGCCCCCGCGGGACCATGATCGAAGAGGTTAGGGCGGAGAGAAGAGGAGAGGGGAAATCGCTCGAGCAGAGGAGAGCGAAGGGGTGCCGCGCTGCTAGGTAGGGAGTTGTAATGGCAATTACCAGTGGTAATCAATGGACCTCGCTCAGACCGTGCCGATAATTTCAGGGCTGGCTGGAAAATAGGCGGCCCTGTGTAGAGTAGCCGGCCGCTTATACGCGCGCCTATATGTATATCTCGCTCGCTGCCACCCTTGCTACCGCTACCAGTGACGGCCATTCAATTCTCTCTGTTGCGGGCTTTCCAGCAATTTACTCCCGCGAACCTATCCCGCAGCACTCGCCCCTGCGGAATATCGCGAGGCTCCAAGTGTCGGGTTTGTTTTGCCCGCCAAACGCCCACAGAAATATGGAAAAATCGCTACCCGATTACTCCAACCAACCTCTGCTAATTCAGCACCCTTTCGAGCCATCTTCTTCGTTCAAGCTGTTTTCTACTGATTTTCGTAAGACTTGTAAAAATGTTAGGAGTTTCAAAAAATTCAATCCAGTCAATAGCACAGATCTCCAGCTAAGGATTTATTTCAGTAAATACAGTGCTTTAAAGGCAGCCCAAACCATGACTGATTCACCTCCCTGAGCTCTTCGCGACGTGATCTTTCTTTCCTTCCTCAAATCGTGCCAATAATAATTGAACCCACCAGGCCATCAAGATCAAACATTTTTTCATCGCTCCAGATCACATGTCTCCACATGCTATTTTTTTGAATGAATATTTCGGCAAGTTTTAGTCTAGTGTCTAGTTTTCGCACAAACATCTCTGATATTTAAACCTTCCAGAATGTGCAACCCACTTTGACGTTTGTTGTCACCTAGTATTCACAGCACTGTATGTCGATAGCCACTTCGAACCATTAAATCAGCCGGAGTGATCAATAGGGGCGAGTAGCCTAGTTTGGCCAGCGTCTATGTGTAGAACCACAAAGAATCTTCAGAAAGAAAAATGCCTACATTATTGGAAGAAAATTCTCCACCTCCCGAGTGAACGTCTTGAATCAATGTAACGCTCGAGACAATTTTTCCAGCAAATTAAAAGGAGGCACTTGGTGTTACGTCCCGGAGTCTGACTTTCGCGAAAACTATCGTTCCGCGACCCATTCCCCTTACTGGACGCTCTCAAATGCGATACAACCTTTTGTCCACGCGGCACGTTACGTCCGACGTCTGACTGGGAACCACGACTTTCGCGAACATGCGTATTCTACTTAACGCTTACAGTAGATTCGCCCCAAAGCGGCGGACGAGAACAGAGATAACTGAGACGGCACGAATCTTCGCAGGGAAATATCTAGCAACTTATCGGACAGTTGAGTATAGCGATCGGTGAAGACAGGCAGGCTTCCTTTATGCGAACTGCTTCCGTTGCTCGCTGACGGCTGCAGTCGAATCAGGCTGGATCGTCGTAGGAAGGACGATGATCCTCACTCGTCCTGGGAAGATCACGTCGTCGGTGATCCTCGGTTGGCGGGAGATACCCCGCTGTTGTCCTCCGTCTCGCGTTCGTTGACGCGCACGAGCTTTCGTAATTGATAGCGACGAACGCGAATTGAATAGGAGAGTATTGCAAGCGCGAGGATGTAGGGAGAAGAACTAAGCGAGACTCACTTATTAAATTAATAACTGGGAATATATTTGTAACGTATGAAATGAAATTATAATGAACTAGAAGCGCGTGTTATAGCAGGACCGCTCAAAGGCGGATGAGAGCGAGGACTCGTCGGAGTCTGGACCGGGACATCCAGGAGGCGGCGAGCCTCGCTGGAGTCTTGAACGAACGTGACAGACTGGCTGTCCGAATTGAACTGACTGAACTCTTTTTAGGATCGTGAGGTCGAATACATAGGTGTCTTATTTTCTACCGGATGTCTCGTTAGACATAACGCTATGGATGTTATGAGAAGCGCGCGATTAATGATTACGGTGAATGCTACGTGATACTGCTACGGGGAATACATTAAGATATGATTATTATACAAGGGTTAAGATAAGAATGGGTATATGGTATGAGGTGAGAATCGGATCTGATGAACGGAGCGAAGTATGACTACTTATAACTAATCAATATTCTTAATAATTACGGTTACAATATCCTACTCTTATTGGCTATGCTTATAACCTATGGCAACACGTCGGCAGACGTGACACCTCACCCCTTGGGGAAATAATTTTCGGCACGAAAATTATTTCTCATCCTCGGAGTCGAACGTCGCGGTTCAACGTAACGTTTCATAAAATGTCGTCTTGGACTCGCATCGTCAAACATGTCGGACGAGTCGTAATCCATCGTAGAGGAAATAGGGAAGGGTTGACGCGTCATCGTCTTCGCTGAAAACGTATATCGCTTGCGACTTATCGGCTGTAACACAAACATCTTAGATTTCGGAGAGTTTACAATATGCATGTTACGCTTCGCGGCTATCGCTCTAAATGTAAACGTTTTTGATTTCACGGGTTTCGGTTTCGTGCGAATGACTCGGTCTGTCTTGTATAAGCGGTCGCTGGAGAGGTGAGATTTATCGTGATTATCGCGCGTTGAACTTTGAATATTTCTCTTCTTGCTGAGATGGTCGGTACTAATTATGTTCGTGACCTCGTCGCAGCGGGAATCGAGAGAATATGAATTGGAAAGAGAATTAGATGAATTGGGACGAAGATTTAGGATTTTTAGATTTGGATTGGACTTGGGATACGCGTTGGTATCTAAAATGGAAGAATCGAGATTCAACAATGAATTCGGTTTTGAATTCGAAATAGGAATTGAATCTGAATTTGAATGATACTTGTTCGTATCGGAATTAGTAGAATTGAGATTCAACGATGAGTTCTGCTTTGAACTCGAAATAGAAATTGAATCTAAATGGGAATGATACTTGTTCGTATCGGAATTAGTAGAATTGAGATTCAACAATGAATTCGGTTTTGAATTCGAAATAGAAATTGAATCTGAATTTGAATGATACTTGTTCGTATCGGAATTAGTAGAATTGAGATTCAACGATGAGTTCTGCTTTGAACTCGGAATAGAAATTGAATCTGAATTTGAATGATACTTGTTCGTATCGGAATTAGTAGAATTGAGATTCAACGATGAGTTCTGCTTTGAACTCGGAATAGAAATTGAATCTGAATTGGAATGATACTTGTTCGTATCGGAATTAGTAGAATTGTGATTCAACGATGAGTTCTGCTTTGAACTCGAAATAGAAATTGAATCTGAATTTGAATGATTCGCTCGCGAATCTGGATGCTCATGGGCATTTGATATAGTAGACTGAGAATTTGAAATTGGGATTGAATTTGAAATAGAATTCGTAAATTCTGACTCCGGATCGGCGATTTCCACGATACTTTCTACTTCCTCCAGCTCCATGTTCGGCGTGGAGAGTTCGATCGGTTCGCTCGTGGTGTTGACGCTCTGTATGTACGCTTTACCGTCGGAGATGCGCTTTGAACAATTCGGAATTATAACGCCGGGCGCGATTTCGCATTTTCGCAGGTAACCTATCCTAAGTCCGGCGGCGTTCATCGCTGTGTATACCGCGGCTCGCGGTTCGGTATGGCAACTCTCGCGTGAGATAAAAGGAAACTCGTTTCCTTGCCATGTCATGCACCGGTTTCTATACGAAATGTCTGCGCCTTGGACTAAGAACGCAGATCCAAGAACTCCATCGGATGGAATTGCAGATGAATCTGGCACAACTTGAAATTCTACGGGCGTACCAGATATTGTTAAACATACGGATCCTACAGTCGACACGATTTCGTCGGTAATGCCAGACATTAGAATTTTATTTCCCGTGTCGATTACAATATCGGGCTTTAATACTGAGGCTCTGATCAGGTTCGGTTCTGATCCTGTGTCTAGCATGATCTTAATATCTTTCATCAACTCGGGGATCATAACAATTATATGCGGAATTGCGGTATTGTCGCTGAGAGTTATTCTCGTTACTCTCTGGCCCTTTCTGTGCTCGGCTCGGTTGCGATTATTCAAGCGAATCGTTTGAGAGGTGCCTCCTGTCGTGGACTCGCGGCGGACAGGAGGCTTGGTCCGTTTCCCGACCGTTCGGTTTCGCGTTTGCGGCATTCGTAAATATCATGCTCGGACGTCTCGCAATAATTGCAGTACTTTGCTGGTGCAAAAGAGCTCGCGTAATCATCTTCGCGGCGTTGGGAGGAGGTGTACGCATCGTGATATGACTCGAGATGACATTCTCCGCGTGGTCTGTTTGAAAACAGGTCGGCACGCGTGCGATAAGGAGAGTCGTCGCGTGGCCCATCGTGGTATCGGTCCGGGCGATAACGGTCGTCGCGATAGCGCTCGGGTGTCGGACTACGGTCGACTCTGAAGTTGCGATATTGTTGTGCCGAAGAATCCCGATCGTATGAAAATGCGTATACGTCGGATTGGCGACTTCGGTAGGAAGAATATGATTGATCGAATCTCGGGTTCGACTGTGGGTGCTGCGGCGACGTCATCCTATCGGGGGTTCTGTCGCGTGACGCGTCCGAAAATCGTACTCGTTCGTCGAATCGTTCGTAACGGTCTCTGTCTATTTCGGCCTCTTTATATAATTCTATCGCTTTATTGAATACGTGATTCAGTGATCCGTGCCGAAGGCGCCGGATTTCACTTCGGAGGTTCGGGATTAACCCGCGGATGAAACTATCTATCGTGAGATCGTCTACGTTCGCTATGTTCGGTCGATCGCGATCGCAGTCGAGGATCGCGGCGCGGAGATCTTTTACGCGGCAAATGTAATCGAGAATATGCTCGTTTTGCCGCATGAAAATATTTGCCATCTGACCTCGGTAGTGGTCGACGGTGTGACAGGTGCCGAAAACGTCTTTGAGACGGTTGCACAGTTCGGTTACTGTTTCGACGTTTTCGTCTTCGATTGCGGTATACGCGATTCCGCGGAGTTTAATGATAATCAATTTCGACAGGGTTCTTTCCGCATGTCGAGGAACGAGATCGCGGGCGCGCTTGCAGGCTCGCGTGAATTGCAGCACAGAAATGTTCGTGCCATCGAATAAAGGAATCGAATCTATTGCGGCTTTTATAACTAGTCCCGAATCTTCTCGCTCAGGCGAGTAATCTCTACGAGTTGGCATCGGATCGTCTTGAAGAGGCGTTGCTAACGGGTGCAACGGAAAGTTAATCAAATTTTCTGTTCGCTGAGAACGCGTGTTTCTCGTTGGGTTCGCCCTTTCGTCGTGGTGGTTGATCGATCCCACCGCTGCCACCAATTTGTTACGTCCCGGAGTCTGACTTTCGCGAAAACTATCGTTCCGCGACCCATTCCCCTTACTGGACGCTCTCAAATGCGATACAACCTTTTGTCCACGCGGCACGTTACGTCCGACGTCTGACTGGGAACCACGACTTTCGCGAACATGCGTATTCTACTTAACGCTTACAGTAGATTCGCCCCAAAGCGGCGGACGAGAACAGAGATAACTGAGACGGCACGAATCTTCGCAGGGAAATATCTAGCAACTTATCGGACAGTTGAGTATAGCGATCGGTGAAGACAGGCAGGCTTCCTTTATGCGAACTGCTTCCGTTGCTCGCTGACGGCTGCAGTCGAATCAGGCTGGATCGTCGTAGGAAGGACGATGATCCTCACTCGTCCTGGGAAGATCACGTCGTCGGTGATCCTCGGTTGGCGGGAGATACCCCGCTGTTGTCCTCCGTCTCGCGTTCGTTGACGCGCACGAGCTTTCGTAATTGATAGCGACGAACGCGAATTGAATAGGAGAGTATTGCAAGCGCGAGGATGTAGGGAGAAGAACTAAGCGAGACTCACTTATTAAATTAATAACTGGGAATATATTTGTAACGTATGAAATGAAATTATAATGAACTAGAAGCGCGTGTTATAGCAGGACCGCTCAAAGGCGGATGAGAGCGAGGACTCGTCGGAGTCTGGACCGGGACATCCAGGAGGCGGCGAGCCTCGCTGGAGTCTTGAACGAACGTGACAGACTGGCTGTCCGAATTGAACTGACTGAACTCTTTTTAGGATCGTGAGGTCGAATACATAGGTGTCTTATTTTCTACCGGATGTCTCGTTAGACATAACGCTATGGATGTTATGAGAAGCGCGCGATTAATGATTACGGTGAATGCTACGTGATACTGCTACGGGGAATACATTAAGATATGATTATTATACAAGGGTTAAGATAAGAATGGGTATATGGTATGAGGTGAGAATCGGATCTGATGAACGGAGCGAAGTATGACTACTTATAACTAATCAATATTCTTAATAATTACGGTTACAATATCCTACTCTTATTGGCTATGCTTATAACCTATGGCAACACGTCGGCAGACGTGACACTTGGCACGTTAGTTTCCTTACTACTTGCACAGTGCACCGGTTGTACCAGGCGACGATTCGGTCGTAACGTGATTCCATATCGTGGACTGCATAGAAGCGAACGATCGTTTCCATATCCGCTTAAAGCAATTTTTTGAGTGGCGTACGGGCCGTTCCGACGGCGACTCCATTGTAGCCTGGTATCGTTCGACGAATATGCCTCGATATATATTTTTTATTTCACCGAAGGACGTTTGCGGTGGTCCAAGGGACTCGAGACCATTCGAGGGCTCGACGTAACGACGAACGACGTCTCCGTCGGTTTTCCAGTTGCGAATCGGCGCGAAAATGGTCGCGTCGCAACATTTGCGGCGGCCGTTTCGCGATTTTACGCGAACGCTCTTGCCTGGAACGACGCGCGACACGTTTCCGGTCGGCCCGAAAAAATATATCGGAGGGCGCCAAGCTTTTTTCTCCCAGCGAGCGAACGATGAATCGACTAAACAGAGCGATAGCGCAGGTGGGAGGCAGGAAGTGGGATATAAACGTAGGTGTGACCCGGCGCCGCGTTACCTCGCTGATAAACCATCGAGCACGCTCTCCGGACGTATGCAGCGAACTTCCAAAATAACGAAAAAGTAAGAGGAATATCCAGGTTGGCTTATCCGAGTCCCCGGCCCGAGAACGAATATTCCCGGCAAAAATATCGTCCGGCTTAATCCGCGAACGATCATGGCCGCACACCAGAGTCGATACCGGCCGCACCCACAACGCGATTCCAACGCATTTAGGCGAAGTACACGTTCGGTCTTTATCCGAAAGCAAGGATGGTCCCCTTGCACTGCATTTGCAAGCTGCAGGACCCGCTGGTGCCTCCGAAATGCATCAAATCCGATTTTCATGGGGATGTTCTGGTTTTCGATTTCTGCAATTTTTTTCAGAAAAAGTATTGGACTTCCGGATATGGGAATTTACACACGTATTTATCGGTTTCTCGTGTACGTGTATGATTTGTTTGTAGTAGAAATAATCAATGTTATGCGAGTTATATATTTTTGTATCGAGTACGTATAATAAAATTTGTTAAAAGTGGAGCTTTTGAAAGTGGATGTTGAAAGTGGCATATATAACAATCTTATACGTGAATGAGGATTATCTTTCCACACAGCAATATATTAAATTGAAAGATTTAAAATGTTTCGAACGTCGTGTTAGACCCAGATGGAAAATACGTTGCTCGAAAATAGCACACATATCAGTCCAATAAGTAGATTGCATGTTTGTATGCAACATCTTTCTGCAACGATTCCAAACTCAAGTCGAGTAGAAACTTCCCTCTTCTCCTTCAATATTTTTAATAAGCTGAAAAAGTAGTATATTCATATCTACAAACTCTTTGAGTGTTCCTTGAAATTTAATTTTGATTTTCTTCGTAAAATGTTACGAATGTCGACTCGTTTCGATGAACTTCAACCTCTCATATTTTAGCAAATGACTGGTTCCGATAGTGTACGATTCTTGCAGGTTCATCAATGATCACGTGCGCAGTCCGAGCTCGGAGAGAAGTGTTTCGGAAAACGAGGCCTTATTTTTCAGGGAATCCTAGTAGGTTCTGTTCGCGATGTAGCGCGCGCGGTGCTTGAAATTGGGTAATTATTTAGATCGCGAAAATCGTATTTCCGGGCGAGGCTCGCGCTCTCCGTCGAGCAGATCGTAAAGTGCTTTGTAATTTTCCGCAGCTTTCGCGCGCACGCACGCACGCCACGCCACGGCACGGCCACTCCGCCCCTTTAATCTTTTCAGCGGAGATTGCGATGTGTACATTTCCTAGGATTTAAGATGTCCGTCCTTTCATTGCTGTTCGCAGCAGCTCTTTTAATGGATGATCCGCGTAATAAACGGCCGCGGGGTCTTCTATCTTACATCCCCTCCGTTCTCCTTTCCGCTAATATTACTCTCCATAATTCCTCTGAAACCTTCTGGAATTATACTTTCACTTATAGAGAACGTCGATTTACAAATTCCGTTAGCAATTAGAGAAGAGGCTAGCCTCTTCTTCTAGTTCACTTTGGAAAATTTATCATCAAAGGGTTGATTCTGGTTAACCAAGCCTGGCAGAACATTTCTGCAAAGGTAAAAGTTACTTCGAATGACCTGATGAATCACCCTTAATCAAGGAAGTACATTTTTGTGACAGTCTGTAGCACGTACATAGCTTTCTCGAAATTCAGCGTCGATGCTCTCGGAAATTGACAGGGGAGCCAAGGCAACACATCTCTATCGCAGTTTCCAACGAAGTTTCTTAGAAATCGAAGGCAGCCCTTGTCGAGGCATCGGTTCCACGGACAGGATTTCAATGTTAGAGTTCTTGCAATTTCGCCGCAGGGTTAGAACCAAGATGAGGGAAAAGGAGGGGGTGGGGTGGTGCGCGGGGTTCCGAAAATCGTGGGTGCGCGACCGCCGCCGGCGCGGATTTATGTGGGTCATAAATTCATGCGACTCCGCGGACCGTTTTTCCGATCTCGGACCCCGTTCCCGCCAGGTTTCCGCCGTCTGCCCCTTTTTAACCCTGCGAACAAACGGGGCAGAGACGCAGAGGGTAGGAAAACGCGTCGGCCTGGTTCCCGGTGTGCTAGCCGAAGCTTTCACGCCTTTTACTCTCGTCACATTCCGCGCGAGTTCGCCCATCTTCTCCCCACATTCTCATTTCGCCAGCTATTCTCGGGTGCGGTCTGGCCCGCACCCCCTTTTCTGTCTCCGACGAAAATTTCCAATCCATTGTCATCGCGCCTAGGCGGTTGCGCGACTTTCGTCTCTCTGGCCGCTGTGTCCCCGTGTGTCCTCGTTTCCATTCTTCTCCCGTAGAATGGCGTTTTTGCCCGAAAGAATGCGAACGCGCGTATAATCGGTCGGTTTAACTCGATTTCCGTGGGCGCGGTGCGCGAAACGGTCGCCTAGAAGCATTAGCAATTCCGCGTGGCCCTGAGCCGGATTATCGAGAACGAGCTAAAAAGCGAGAAGAACCTGACTGGCGTGTTGCACACCGGAAACTCGAGAGAAGTACTCGCGATTCAATTTATACGGCTCGTGAAAGGACAGTGCTTGCTGCCACGGGCCCCCCGCGCGCGCTCGCGCGCGCATGGGGTTAATTATCCTCGCCACAGAGAGGCTCGATTATGTACAGCTATCCGGTGGCCAATAGAGCGCGGCCAACTTTTTCTCCCGGTGCCGTTGTCTCTCCCTCTCTCGCTCTCAATTTCTCTCGCTCGAGCTCTCGTTGCCCTCTTTTTTTTCCCCCCTGCGACTTCTCTCTTACTATTTTTCCCCATTAGTCGACGCGTAGAACATAACCCTACAGCAGCGCCGGCTGGGAAAAGGGTTGCCGACCTCGAGACAAACCACCCCCGGTTCCGGTACGTGTGCGCGGGGGAGCGTGTGCGTCGGGTAAAAGCCCGGAAAAAATTGCAGCTCAACGCTTTTCAAGAGAAATTGCTGCTCGTTGGGAGAAAGACGAGTTGTTTAACGAAACGTCGCGCGTCGCGTCGCGTTGCGCGCCGCGGACCGAGATCGATCTCCGCACCATGGAAATCGAAAATCTGACCGACGAACATTCACGAAAGAATTGCTCCTCCATCGCCCGATAACAGATTACCAAATTTTTCGATTATCCGGGCGTGTAGAACAATAATATACTTACTTTACGTCGAACAATATAGATAAGTCCGTATATCCTCATTCTTCTCGAAGCTAATAACTTCCTTTGACGCGCGGAGGTTCCCGATTAGAATTTTACGCCGTCGCAGACGGAGCCCGATTAATCCCGCGGCCGGAAGACGTATCGATTCGGGAAAAAATACGTTGAGACGATTTTCCGCCCCGCAAACGGGAACAGAGATTTTCCAGAGGAAACGCTAATGCAACCGGAAGACGGCGCACAGTGAAATATAGTCGGAAGGGATGAAACGAGGGAGACAGGCCGGTGCACGCGAGGAGGGGAGAGGGTAAAGCTGGCGGAGAGAAAGAGGAGGACAGAGCGAAGGTGCAAGGCCGAGGAGAGCAGGACGCAGGAGGAAACGGAGGATGAACTAGAGGGAGACGGAACTCAGACAGAGAGACAAGGAGACGGAGAGGAGGAAAAGGGAGACGGAGGTTAATTAAGGGAAAACTTAACGACGGGGTTTGTCCAGCCCGGTCCATTTCTATGCGCGGCTCCCTCCTCCGTCTTCCGTCGACCGACTTTTACTCGAGTTAACGCCGAAAGTTCCGCGTGGATTTTTGAAATTCTAATTCGACCGTCTAATCTACTCGGGCTCCGTCCCCGTCTCCGCCCCTCCGTATATCTCGCCCTGCTCTGCTCTGCTCTCGATGTCGGCTCAGCCGCGACAAGGCTCTTTCGCCTCAGCTTCGACTAGAGTACAAGAGGGATTCTCGCAGCCGCAGCAGGGCCGCAGCAGATCCGCAACTACTAGTCTCTAGCACGAACCTCCTTCTCCTCGGAAAAACCTCTGTTCCATCATTTTCCTTCTTTTGTACAGGCTCCTTCAAGGTTCGGGGATACACAAACTGAAAGTCCTATACAAAAAGCTGTACACCAATCTATGAGAAATGAAGATACTTTTCCAATCATTACATGTGCCTCTTAAAATATTGCATCTTTATCACAAGAAGAATATTTCATACTCTATAAAGACGTTCAACTCAGCATCTCCAGCTTAATATCCAAGAAGAAGATAGAAAAACATTTTCTGCTGCATAAGGCTATCCAACAGAATCTATGCCACACAAAGCATCTATGAGGATATCTGTACAAGAAGTTCTGTTTCAAGAAGTTCTATAAAGACATTCAACTCAGCATCTCCAAGTTAATTATCCAAGAAGAATACAGAAAAACATTTTCTGCTCCATAAGGTTACCAAACAGAATCTATGCCACACAAAGCATCTATGAGGATGTCTGTACAAGAAGTTCTGTTTCGACAACGAGAGAACAGGACAGAGAGAGATATCTAGCTGCGAGGTCCGATTTGGTTGGGAAAAAACAGCTGAGAAAGCCGAGGTCTAGGGTTGGGTCAGTCAGCAGAGCTTATTAATCATTCCAGTGAATGGCGCGCGACTGGGTTTACGGGACATCGGCGCCGTTTGTAGACGAGGAGAGAGAGCTTACTTCGCCTGCGATCTTGGTTTCGGCTCGCTGAACTATGCGTGTGCCGACAACGCGGCGTGATAAACTGCCGGCCGCTAACTACGCGAATTATTCCAAGTAGACGACAACGTCGCCGCCTCTGCCCCTGCCTCTGCCTTCTCTTGCCAGTTACCGAACAACTTTCCCCGCAGATCTCGACCCGAATCCGTGGACCCGTGAAACGAGCAGAACATTCCTCCCCCGAAAAACCGATTGTTGCGACTGGGAACGAAGAAGGGGAAACGCGAACCAATTGTCTTTCAGCTGAGATCGAGCAAACCACTCCTGGGCAAGAATTTTCCGATTCTAAGGGCATTTAGTTTTTGCAGTATTCGTCGTTCGAATTGCCGTTTGGTCCATTGCGGATGTTTATGCAGTTTGCAATTTTTGTAGACGAATTTTAAGAAACTCGAATCAAATGAAAACTTATTTTCCGGGGTAGTAGCCCCTTTAGATCTGAAATCAATTAAACTCGTACTAAATTCTGTTATATTTCGTATCCTAGCATTTTTTGAAAATTTTCAACAGCCATAACTGCACGAAGATGCAGTTCACGCACACGTGAACTAAAATACTGAAGCGCCGAAAATAATTGTAGCAGGAACTGTGCCGGTCAGCTTCGATAAGTGAAATCTCATTTCTTCGTAATCAGTAAGACTCTGGATTTTATCCATGTCTCCGTTTCCATTTCGTTCTTTTTAATCGAGCCTTTCTTGGTCCGCTTAATGCAAGAACGCTCCCGGAAACGCTAAAGATTCCCCAGATAGGGCCAAGCGTGTATAATTAGGTTGGTCGAAAGAAATCCCTGTTAATTCGAAGGAGCCCCTCTCACGCTGCTCTCGCCGTGCGCTCGCATAATTTAGATACCGAACCGCGCAAAACCGAACCTCGCTGCTCCAGGGCGTGGACCTTCGTTACCCGAGCCGAATTAAATAAATGGGATCCCGGGCTCTAATCGCTTTTCGATCTTAATTTGTATAGACCCCCTTTTGTTTTCTTAAAGCTTCGTTAAGCTCCCACGGATCTCCGACGATTCCCACTGAGAGAATGGCAGAGTACAACTGCTTCCCATGCTCGGATACCGTTGCTGATTCTATCGGGCTCTCCTAGTCCCCTTCATGAACTTGTTAACGCACTGTCTGCCTACAGTCGTTTGATAGAGAACTAAAGAGAAGAAGAACTAAATCCTTAGGGAATAAACTTGCTTTTGACGTATGCCTTACAATTTTTCAATAGTGCAAAACCATAATTACCAAGAAAAGAGTGCAGAGTTTAATATGCATTAGACAACAAAGCAATCAATTAAATTTTAAAGCAACTATTTGAACAAACACATATGGTTCGTTTTTCAATGAGAATTCCAATCGGCTTGAGCGGAAAGTTCAGCGTCGGGCGCATACGCCGGAACGTGTTAATGTCGAACAACTTTTGTTGGAAACATTTTTTGGTGCAACAAGTAGCTTGCGAATAAATTTCGGTGACTCGGCCAGTGCGTCCGGTACCATAACACCGAACAGTATAAGAAAGGGACAAGTACAAAGTGCATCGACCACGTGAAAGAATCGGGAGCAGGGTGCGAAACCGCGAAATACGTTTGCATATGGAACGAAGCCAACTTCGAGTTGCTTTTGGAAGGCGCAGCTGTTGTCGACGATCGTTGAAATTAGTAATCATGGAGTGCGGAGTGTTTCAGGGTCGATCCTACAGACAGACACGGAAAGGATGCGTGAATGTTCATTTATTTTTTGTTGGACCACGTGGAAGGTTTTCGACGGTTTCCTCCGAGGGGCGGAAGGAGTAAAGAAATCACGCGATCGATTTCGGGGGACGGTCGATGCCAGCCATTAATCTTTGGGACATTCATTTAACCGCGCCAGGGCTGCCCCTCGTTCAATTCCCCACTAATTACATTCGTATTCGAGAGCGGAACTGGTTGTGGCAGCCTGGTTACAGCGGGGAGGCGGCTGCGAGCACGGCCAAACAGGTGGCAATACTCGTCGGGAGTCTCACGGGTCTTCTCGCGGGGAACTAACGTGATTACCGTTCGTTTTTGGCTAGCCACGTATACACACTTGAACCTACCGATGCGTCCAACGCCGAACACCCTTCTCCGTCTTTCTCCTTCAAAGACCACCACTGAGTTCAAACCCTACTTGCGAACTCCTTTCCATCTGTGCGAACGAGTCGCTTCCCCTCGGAAATTCAAACGTCTTCCTTTTGCAGATTTATTTATGTCCCGGCGCGTATCGGCCCGTTGTAGGCTCTGCTTCGATCTCTGCTCTACTCTTAGCCTCTGTTATGCTTTTTCTCGTTATTTCTATCGAGATTGTACTGTTGGATACAGGAGCCTCGGTCACTATCGTCAATTTCTACAAAAATGTTTGGAAAGTTATTGGCAGTTAAATATTTCTCATATGCGATCAAATCAGTTCGAAATTGCGTTTACGACAAAAATTTGTTGGTAAAATCTGAAATTAAACGATTTAATAATAATTATCAAGTCATCCCATAGGTACTGTCTTATTTTTTAAATTATCAAAGTTCAAATGTTGACAACTTCTCGCGAATCGGAAATTCAGTGTTCGAACACTTTCTGGATCCACCGTGTGTATGTAGTTCGATGTTTTTCAATTTTTTTGCAGCCAGGATTTCGAACCAAAAAATCGGAAAAAATTCTCCAATATATATCCGGACAGATGGCACGTGTCACATTTTTTTCCAGGATTTTTATACAACTCTCGACAAAGTTACAGCCGTCCAAACAATATCCGATTCCGTTCGGGGGAATCGATGGAAAGGTTCGAAGGAACGGAACGAGGGCGAGTATCGATGATCCGATGACTCGTTTCCGAGTATAATGACGTCTGGCATAGGAAGGATTCGCGTCTCGACACGCAGGATTCGCTGGCGTTCAGTCGCGGCGAGTATGTGCTGCGTCGCCGTAGCGTAATGTTTCGCAAATATTGACGTAGAAATCGGCTCTTCCACGTTCCGCCCCCGTTCTGGCCTCGTTTCAGCCCCTCCTCTACGCGGCGATCTGGCTGCAGACACCTAAATTGGCTCGATACATCCGACGAACGTGGAGCGAGTACATAACTCGATAAGTACACAAAATTTTCCGCGCCGTACTACCGCCCACGAATATTTCACCGAGAATACCGTCTGCGCGACATCCAGCCTGCGTATCGCAGCCCCTGCAAGCCTCTGCGACCGTCTGCAACCGTCTGCGAGCCCCTGGCAACCTCCACTCGAGACGAGAATCTTTCGTCCTACGATCTGCTCTCGGCGCACGATCCTCCAATCGATGACGATTCTATCTGCGATCGCGATTCTCTTTCCGCGAATTATCCACCAACGACGCGACATCCCTTCGCTAGTGTAAAATTCGATGAATCGTCTAAAATTGCACGGTGTTCAAAAAATTCTGATCTGGACCAGGCCTGCCATTTTAGAGGATTAGTATAGAATATATAGTATAGATATACATATAGTAGAATATATAGTATAGACATACATATAGTATAGAATAATATAGTATAGTATAGAATAATAATATAATATAAATAATATAGTGTATAGAATAGTATAGAATACCTATATGTATTGCGATTGGGGAATTAGTTTAAATTCTTCAATGATCTAATCTCCAGGATTATCCATTCATTTTCTTGCAATGAATACAAACAATTTTTGTCTAATTATAAAATTTTATTCTTCCGAAAAGGTTCGATTTGAAAGAGTGAAATATCGTCCGCGTGAATCGTTAAGATTTCCTGTCCTAAACAATGCGAGTTCCGGCTGAATTATTTGCCCGCGTAACGAACAATTCGGGAAATAATTGCATGGGTGGAAACATCTACATAACATATACAAACGGCTCACAATTTAAATTTGTTTCAGCTGTGCGCCAGCGCTTGTAATTGTAATTGGATATATCAAACGTAATCGATACACAACATATACCGGGGCTTGTAATTGCAGTTGAATACATATGAACCATAAATCGATATTTAAAATTGTTTGAAAACGTACTCTGTAGTCTGTAATAGATTAATACACAAGGTATCAATTTGAAGCACAAATGTAGCAAACGTGTTTCGCTCTCGCATTTAGGTCACGATGATTTCCCATAAAAGGTTTATCAATTTCACGCAACTGTCGATGAAAAATACTGCAAATTTACTAAAGAGCACTTTGAAGCTCGATTAATCCGATGTTCATAGAACATTGCCTCTTTCACCGTTCGGGGAAAAAAATTTCCTGCTTTTCTTTAATTGTCTAAATATAGCTGTTCGAGATAAAATTTTATAATGCATGCCCTAAGGAAATTTTTATTGTATCATTTCATTTTATGTTTTATTTAATCCGATCATATTGAAACTTCCATATTTATTGGATAGGCGACAGAACATTGCTCTTGAATTTTTTGGTAGCAGTCACTCAAACGGTTCCTTGCAACCCTCACCCCTAAAAAATCAATTTTTTTCTACCCTTAATACTTTGAAAAAGTATAAAGTAAAAGTTTACGAAAAGTAAATATTTAAATAAATATAGCAATCATGTATGCATTAGATTTATAATGCTCTTTATATGTACATATATCAATATATGTGAAATTGTTTGCCAAATATTTTGTATTTTTATGCAATAGATTCTGATGGATAAAGGAGAATTTATTTCGCTTTTTATGCAATAATAAATATGTAGATGTTTTTACAATTGTTTTATCTTCTCCAACGTGAAAAATGGAGTTAGGGGTCGCGAAATTCTACTTTGCCCAAGGCCCCAACTAGTTATAACGCGCCACTGGGTGTGCCACACGTGCATTTTCGTATTAATTATTAGAACTAAAGTATAATACACCGACTGATTAAGTGATAACCTGACAAATGACAGTTACGGCTGTTTACAACGAGTCCCTAAATTCCGACAATTCGAAACCGTCCTAAGTGCAACCGATCTTATTAATGCTACAAAACATAATGGCATTCCGAAGGAGCAGGGTTTCGGAGGATAGTCCCCGAGCATCTCTCGATAGTCTCGTGGAGCTGCGTCTCTGTGGCTCTAGCACGGGCTCCGCGAGTCGGCTATAGAAGCAGCAGCAGAACTAATTGCGCTGCATTTAATTAAGCCGCGGATTATTTCCTTAACGAGGGCAGATCTCTATTCTTCCTTCCGACCACTTCAGCGGCAGCCTTCGTTTCCATCTTTTACAGTTTTCCATCTCCGGCGAGGGACGACTCTGGATCTGGATCTCCGCGCGACAAGCCTCCGTTTTGTTATCGCTTTCCCTCGTTTCTCGTACCGGCATCATTATCGCCGCGGAAAAACCACTCGTCGATGCGTTACACTGCCGCTTCCGGTACATCGGACTATCCCGACAGTTCTTCTTTGATTCGCGGGTGTCTGCGTTCGCTCGCTCCACGAGGAAACTGTTGTCCGTCGCACACTTTTGTCTCTCAAATATTGTGTCTATAACTTGAAAACCGGAATTTTTTTAGGAAATTTGAGCGTTTATTAAAGAAAATCTTGTACAATTCTGTTTTCAGAGTGTTGTCCATCGGAAGTTACAACATTTCCCCATCTTTCTGGCAATTTGTGGATGCCATTCCAAAAAACCGGTCATGACACGGGTGTCATCGAATGGTGGAATCGGTTGGACGGAAGATCGTAGCTGGATTTCCTCAAACAAAAGCTGATACGCTGCGCTTCCTCGTCTGCGGAGATCACTCCTTTCGTTGCGTCGAATATAAGCCCGTAGGGCAAAGGGAAATGGAAACTGGATCCCCAGTCCAGCCAACAAAGTTCCCGGAGTCGTTCGGCCGAGGCAAGAACTAAGAAGCGAAGTGGAGGAAGAGAGAGAGAGAGAGAGAGAGAGAGAGAGAGAGAGAGAGAGAGAGAGAGAGAGAGAGAGAGAGAGAGAGAATGCAGGGTATCGGCGGCGAGTATCATCGGCGATAGCAGGGGAGGTCTAGCGATATGAAAGAAAGGGAAATGACCGATAAAAAGGTGGGTCGGCGTGGCAGGGGCGCGGCGGAAGGTCGCCGGTTACGAGGGAAAATCCAGTGAACGGACGCAATCTAGGAACTCTTGGGAACCAATCTCCTCTGATGAAAATACCTCGCTCAAAGCGGACGGTTCCCGGACCCGGTCGGGGCCAATTTCTTCCGTGACTCTTTTTTGGAGAGTATCGCGTGCAAGCGGAGAGCTCTCCCCTCTCCCCCCTCTCTCTCTCTCTCTTCTCTCTTCTGGCTTCGAAAATTTTCTCCGGAGAGCGAAGACTCCCAGCAATAGTGCAAAGAGCGTCCTCGCGGCGCTCGTGGGCCGTGTAATCGTTTTTGCCGCCGCTGGTGGAAACTCTAAACACGGATATCGCCCGGTTCCTTTTCATCGTTTATTACCCGGCGCGGAAAAAAAACCCGAAGCGGAATATTTTCCGCGCCCGCACGCGAACGCGAGCTATCTTCTACGCGGGAAATCCGCAGGAAAGCCGAACAGATAAAGATCGAGCAATTCCAGGTTAGCCCCGGAGCTCTTCCTGGGACCTGCACTGCGACATTTATGCCGTTCTCACCCTCGGCTTATGCCTTTTCCTGCTTCTTTCGATTCGCCCTGCCTGTTTCCGTCGTTATCCCTTCTTCCTTCTCCATCCAGAAACTCTCACTCCCTCTCTCTCTCTGGTCGCCGTTCCCGCTCCTAGGGGAGCGGAAGAAGCTGCGGGATTGCCGCGAAAGATGGATTCCGGTATCGGAGGATCGGGGCCAGGATTTTTCTGGTTATATTCCTGCCGCGAGCTATACGGGATATCCCGAGATTCGAACGTACTTCGCCGGGGCGACTGCTTTGAACAGCGTCCATGAAAGTTACAACCCTTGCTCTGCCGGCTCGTGGTAGCGAGGCTTTACGATCGATTGTTCCCCCGATCGGCCAACTTGCAACGTCGCCTCATCTCGCGCCCGCAACTTATCCCGGAATACTGTTCGCGCTATTCAGGAATAAGTGAAAGAACCTACGAAAGAGAAACCAGAGACAGACCTACTCGAAGAAACGTTCGGGAGACCCCCGAGTCGCCTAACAGAGTTTCTAGAGAGATATTAATACGAGTATTCCAAATTATAATGTTCCAGTTCAATTCGTGGTTTAAACTGAAATGTGTATTTTCCAGGTAAAAACAATCAGAAAGAGGCAGAGAGTGTCCGTAATCAGATAGAAAGAGCACTGCAATTTTCCTTAATGGACACGTTTTTCGTAGTATTCGAACACTGTAGCTTATAATATCCAGTTAGATTCGCGATGAAGATCTACTAGCACTCTTCGTGATGAAGCTCTACCGATAATGATCAAGGTCTACTGAACGCGGTGACTCGCGTAATTGATCAATTATCATTTAAAACAGAATTACATTTTCCAGATTGGACCTGATAACTCGAGCTTCTCTGATACCCTATTTCTCTATCAGGTTGTTGCATATGAAATGTCTGTAACTATAATGAACCATTCTTTTCTCAATAAAACATTGATTTACCGTAAATGGTAATTCACATGTTTAACCATCGGCGAGGACGTAGGAATAAGATCAATATGAATTTTCTTTCTTCTCGGGAACATTGAAAACAGCAAAGAAAATCGCAATATCAAAGGTTCGCTCGGATCACAGCTAAATACATAAAGATTAGACGCAACGAATACTGTCGTCAACGAAGAAATCTCGCACAGCAACAGCGTTACCATCGAGTATTGATAGCACGACGCGTTGATTCGACTCGCGGATTACAAGCCACTTCCGGTGGTCGGCGTTTTTTCGCATGATCGACGAAAGAGAAACATCGCGTCGTTGGGAAGCAGCCTCGAGTTTCCTCGTCTTTCGAGAGGGTTTTCAAAGTTCCGAGGAGTCTTTAACTCGCGAGCACGTTCCTGGGATTAAACGAAAAAGCGTAAACAGCGAGTCGATGGGGAGAGAGCGTCCACGTGGGCGTCGCGTCGAACGTCGCGACCCTGCGCGTCTCGTTCCCGTCTCGTTCTCGTCTCGTCGCATCGGACGATCGAGGGGTGGCTGGTGCGCGTCTTCGATTGGCTCATGCATTTTTCAACAGTCGCCATTTGTTTGATCAGACTTAGAGCTCGCTGAGAACTGCACTTTTCGCTCGACCTCGGGAGAACGACGGGACGCGTCGAGACGCGACGGGCTGCGACGTCGATGCACAGTAGGCAAGAGTGTGTTTGCGCGCACGCGTCCCCATGAAAACCCGCGAGAATGCCTGTTCCGGAGAGAGATTCTCTACTGCTGTCTCTCTTCAGCTTCCTTCATCCTCTACCGCGCATCGCCTCCTACTCACAGTGCCGCAAACTATCCGTCCTAATGTTTGCTCTCATCCTCGAAAACGAAGAAACACACTTTCGTGGGACGCGCGCGCGAACTTCCGGCCTGCTCATCGATTTTTTTTCCGAGCCGGCACCCTCGCGCCACGACCTCCGAAGAGGCTAATACGCCGTTCGAGGGTCCTTTTCAGCGAGCCGCTAAATTTGTTTGACACCAGAAATTACGCCGCGCCTTTTCAAAGGCTCATAAAAGCGTCGCTTTGATCTTGATTAAACTCTTCCACCGCTCGCCGCTTGTTCTCTCCCTCGATGAGGGCCGGTGAACAAGCGCGGAACGCCGCAGAGTCGGGCGCCAGCCGATCGAAAATCGATTTTTGTAACATTGTCAATTACAACGATATTCATGTTACCTCAGTGAGAACTCGTTGTATTACGGCGGATTCCATTCTTCGACGCTAAACCTACCACCAGCGGTCAAGATGACCGGTTCCAGATTTTTCATTTTATAATTATTGAAATCGTGAAAATAATTTCGTAAGAAATGGTTGGTGGAACCGCACAAAGTCTAAATAAAATCAGTCTTGTCATTTTTGTACTTTAATTTAAAAGCTTAAAATTTAAAAAGCTTTCGTTTAATTAGTGAATTTCATGTTATATTTATTTTCTAATCAAATTGTGGTCTAATCAAATCTAATCAAGTGGTCTACACAGTTGTCGCGTTTCCATCCTACTGAGATAACAACACGATAAATTTTTGCGTTTTGCAACAGTTTATAATTTTTTGGTCTGTAACTGTTTAATGAATCCTAATAAATTTTGAACATAATTAATTACATATCATTTTTACTATATATGAAAAAAAAACTGGAGTTTCTAGTTGCGTTTTTTCAAGGTTTAAACAGGGTTTGAAGTGGAATTTTATGAATTCTCCATAAGAAGACGCGTTAAAATGTGCAAACTTTAAGTTGCCATAAATCTTAATCTTCTTGATCTTCTTATCTTGTCAAATTTTCAACAATTTTGTTGCGTTTTTATATACCTCGAGAGGTCTATCCGTAATTTTATTTCATAATTTATCTCGTTAGGAACAAATACGCTCCGCCGGAGAATCGCGTTTTCCTTCTCAATTTATCTCAGCAATCTTTCATCCCCAAAGTTTCCCAAATACAATCCTGAAATCATGAATCACGACTCACCGATCACGGTGAGATTGTACCGAAAGCTCCGAGTCTGTCCCTTCCGGAAGTCGACCCTGCACCTGTACGTAGCTGCGTCGTGCCTCTTGATGTCCTCGATCACCAGCACCGCGGGACCAGGGGACGCTGTCCGGAAGTACGCCCTCGGGCCGAACACTCCCGAATCCGAGGAATGTTGCGCCTTCGTGACCGACTTCTCCCTGGCGTCGATTCTGCGAATCAAAAGCAAAATAATCTCTGATCAGACGATCAATTCATGCCAGAAACCGACTATTACGAACGCGACGAAATCGATCCCAGCGATGGCAGGTCGCCCCTGCCTGGGGAAACAATAACAGACTGCATACATACATATATATCGGGTGCTTGTTTTGTATCCGGTTAACGCAATATAAATGTAATTTGCCATTTACCCGGAGATTCGCGGGCGGAGCAGCCGAGAGCTCGGTAATATTTGGCAAATAGGATGCGATTTTGCGTTTGTAAACGCAATAAACGTTATTACGCGGACGCGTCCGGTTCCAATCGGACCGCGCGGCGCGCCGCGCCGATCGATAACGGCCCGGCCAATTGCAACTAATCTCACTTTTATCCGGCTGAGCTAATAAAAATATAAAGGGAGAAAGAGAGGGAGGGAGCCGTGAGCGGAAACTTTATCATTTAATCGGTCCCTTCGGGAGATGCCTCTCCCCTCCCTGTCTCTTCCTCGGACTCGTTGTCTAGGAAGAGGCACGTTCGATGAGAGAGCCCAGAGACTCTGAGAGAGGAGAGAGGGGATGAGTCTTGGGGGAGAACGGAAAGAGATACTCAATACCATTGTTCGCATTCCCGGCTACTTCCGCGGAAACTTCTTGCTCACCAGCTTTGTCTTTGTCGGTCTCCCATTTCTCCCTCTCTCTCTCTCTCTCTCTCTCTCTCTCTCTCTCTCTCTCTCTCTCTCTCTCTCTCTCTGGCGAAGTTTTTTCTAGGAGAGGGGCGCTCGACTTGCACGGGGAATCCCAAGAATTCGGGGAACGGGCCGCCGGCATTCGATATGTATGTGGGAGACGATCGCAATTTCCGGCCAATGAAATTCGAGTGGAGCGCGGAGGTTTCATTGTAAGGGACACCAGTCTCCCCGACGGGAAAAGGGCTAAAGGGTAGAGGACGTTTCGAGGGTCGCCGCTCGAAAAACTCTCTGTTTCATCGCGATTCATCGAGTACGCGGACCACACACACCTCCCGGCCCGCGTTCTCTGCGGCTTTGTCCGTGCTCGCGACACCAGAGAATATAATTATTTCGAATCGATGGAATAATTATTGCGGGGGAGTGGAGTGCAACGAGCGAATGGGACGAGATAACGCAATTGAATCGCGGCCCTGTTATCCGATATTTCGCGCGCCACTACGTCCCGCTTCCGATTCGAAGAAAAACTACCGCGCCAATGCGGATTCTGAGCCCGTTTCGAGAACCGTTCCATGGTTCCTGCGCCCATGCGAGGCGACCATAGACGTAAACCTTTGCACTCGATGCTGTTCTCGTCATTTTTTCACTTTTTCTTTCTTCCAACCTAAAATATTTCCATTTTGTTTTCTGTTTGAAAATTAATTCTTTTGTAATGATATGAGCCGTTTATTTTGAAAGCGGCCTAAGTCCATTTACATTTAAATTGAGATATTTAATAGTTTGCGCTTCAATAAAATCTATACATATAAAAAGAAAGTGTCCTGACTCACTGACTCATCAACGCCCAGGCTAAACCCTTGGACCTAGAAAGCTGAAATTTTGCACAGAGGTTTCCTTTATGATCTATACAAGGAATAAGAAAGGATATTTCGAAATTCAACCCCTAAGGGGGTGAAAAGGGATTGCAACGTTTGTATGAGGAATATTTTATTTGTGGTCGGATTTGCTTGAAACTTGGTCTTAATACTCTTTGATATAATCAATCAAACACCTATTTAGGCATTTTAAAAAATTCAACCCCTAAGGGTTCAATAATAATTTTTCATAAAAATAAGTTTTATTCCGCTGCTTGAGAGAGATAAACCTTTCGCAAATGGGACGTGTTTAAATGAAAATTCGTGAAAATTCAATTTTGACAGATTTGAACATTCTGTAAAAATTTCAAGTGGTATTAAACATCTGCGATTTCCCATTAGTTTTGTCGAACACCATAATCTACGAATTTTAAACTGCACTTTATCAACGTCTGACCATTGTCCGTCAACACTGTTGCGCAGCAGAAGTTGGCGACTGCCTTGGACGAGGATTAGGTGACAAGTTTTGCGAGCGCGAAAGCGTATACGACGGTCGATGTACTCGTTGACATGGTAAACGTCATGGCGCGCGTCAATTTTTAGCGAGAGACCGGCTCGATGAAATTTTCCCCGACGAAGTGGCCGGCAGCGCGGCGGCACTGAGGCTAGGGCGAGGGCTGACAGCGGCGCGTACAAGGCGGAAGCGGATCGCGAAATAAATGATGGAGGATGGAAGACGATGGGTATAGACCGGCTAAAACGACGGAGATTGATGAACGAGAAGCGTCGCCTATCGCCGCGGGATTAAAGCACGGCTAAAATTCCCTCGTGTTCTCTCTCTTTCCTTAGAACAGTGAACGGACAAAAAATCAAATATTCCCTCATTAATTCGCATCAACAAATTCGCGATCCCTATCACGAATTACATTTTGTCTAATGGCCCGATTATATTAAAGTCGCGAAGAAGAGAAAACACACGAAGTAACACATTTTCCTGTTTTCCAATGTAACTCAGTTATGCTTTCGAACGTCGGAGGTTAAATACCAGTTTTTCTCGGCTATCATCGGTCTGATAGCTTCCATCGCAACGCAAACACGTAGCCACGCTTAGACATTTCTAGTTTCAGTGCGAATTCCTGCAATTAAGCCGGGTTAGTTGCCAGTGCAGCGGCCTCGTCTTGGAAATTCAATGAAACTTTCGAATGCCTGCGTGAAGCGACGTTAATAAACCCTCGCGCCGCGTCGCCCGTAGCGGGGAAAACTCTGCCCGTTTCTGTGATATTCATTAACGGATACCGTCGCTAAAAACGTCTGGATCGGAGCCCGTGTTATAGTCGGCGATAAAAAACGAACGTGGCCGCGTAAAAAAAAAGAGGAGGGAAAGAGGTAGAATGTCAAGTGAAATACTGTTATGGAACGAAGGTTTAATGCGCCATAATTATGTAGCATTAGCTGGTAGCATATAATGCGGCCAGCAGCGCCGTAATTACGTGCTCTCGCGATTCTTCGTATTTACGACGCGGCCGTCTTGACGGTCCATAAAGTTAGCCAAAGTCCCGTGGATCCGGCTCTGTCTTTCTTCCTCCGTATGTCTCTGTCCTTGCCTCGAGTCACCGTGCTTTCGGCCGAGCATAGTGCCTCAGCATCGTTCACCCGGATCGAGAATCATCTCGATATTTTCTCGAAACAATTCTTATATTTTCCTTGTGGTCGCTAACAACCTTGATGTTGATGCGACATACATAAATTATTAGATTATATATTTAATCAATCAAAATTAACTTAATGGAGTTACTACGTAGTCTTGTAGATTTTTATGAGAAAATGCTGAAAATCAAAGTTATAATGCCAGGCATTCACTAGTTCAAAGTTAGGGGTGTTTAAAGTTGAACGATTTTGAGAACTAAGTGGGTCGCCGTGTTGGTATATACTCAGCACACAGCGATGTCAAACCAGAATCATTTTGTTCTCTCGATGAAGAGTTTAACTGGACAATGTGGACGAGTCGAGTCTGATTTCGCTCTCGCCACCAATTATAAATGTAAAAATTGGATAGGGGAGTGTGTAACAGATTCGCGCGAACGAACGTTGTGAAATCCGATATGTGGGTCATATTTGGGCCGGCAGTTAATTCGAGAGCGTGGAAATATTTCAACGAGCTCGGTACGGCGCGGCGGTTTCCAATAAACATTATTGTATCGCGTCTTCGGCTAACGTGGAATAAATCGACCCACTTTGACCGCGGCCGTACAGAATCGACGTTGGTTCGAACAACATCTGTCCCGCGGGGTAGTCATCCGACAATTCTACAGACATTTATTTCTTCTGTTCTACATCGGGGCCGATCGTTGAAACCGGTTCATCTTCTTTTCAAACCGCTCTGCGGCGCACGGCGAACACATACATATACCGGTTTCAAAACGATTCGATTCGATTCGTTATAAAACCCGAGAGGGTTCCGTCGAATAGTTGTCGACAATTAATGAACCTCGTTCGGATTGGATTCCGCGATTTAAACATCGACGTTCTGTAATTCCAAGTTTCGCTTGCTATGAAACCTGGGCCGCTCTCTACACCGTTCCCGCTTACTCGCGAGCTTCGCTTACTCTCGCACTCGCGCGGAAACTTTCGCCCCCTGCGAGGGAACTTTTAAATCTCTCGCGATTCGTTCGGCCGAACAAAGCCGGATCGACGTTTCCCGATTGTTCCTTCGAGGTGCCTCGGGATCGGGGGACACACGGAAATCGACTCCTTTCATTTTCAATTATCCCTCCGCTTCGTACCAACGCGGAAAACGGAACCCCACATCCTGACAGAAATTGGTATACCAATGATGGACCCCCCGATAATTTAACAACCCATTCATTCCATTCTTTTAAAGTTGGCCAAAAGTTATAACTAGACCGCGGATTTTATGAATTTATTGCAAAAAGGAATATGTGCAATTTACAACAGTGGAACGGTTAAAGTGAATCAAGAATGCCAATCTAGTAGTATGAGCTTGTTAAAATGATTAAAGTAAGTAAGAATAAACTGTTTATCTGGCTCCAGTCCCTTACAATCCATCCAGATAATTTTTATTTTGCATAAAAATCCGCAGTCTAGTTATAAGCCCTCAACGAACACAAATACATTAACAACGCTCTCGTTTAATTCAGATGAATTCTGTGGGAGATTTTAAATATACTTTAATCAAACATCCCAAAGGTCATTCAACGAATAATATTTATTACAAACACAATTGTAATAGAAGAAACATAATACAAAAGTACATCTGAACAGAACTGTGTTAAAAAGAAGAGTCGGAATACGCTGGCTTGATAAATCGATATTTTGTGTCGCAAAGGAAGGATTCTCTGTTATTACCACGTTTTTATTAGCTTGCTTTCTTGTTTGTCTGTTTGTTTGTTTGTTTTTATAAACAACTTGAATCTATATACTGTGTGATTAAACTCAAATGGAGCAAATCTATCTACAAATTTTTTAAAATAAATATAAATGTATTACGTGTTCGATAAATAATGATTGAAATAAACATTCACAAGTGCAATGAAGAACTAAAACTTAAATAATAAATAGTAAAACAGATTTAAGGATGTTCTGGAGGTATATAAAAACGCAACAAAATTTTTGGAAAATTTGACAAGATATAATTCTTACTAAATTAATGCAATACCAAAGTTTGGGTTCGATTCACTGCACCGTTTACGAATTATAGCAACTTAAAGTTTGAGAATTCATAAAATTCCACTTCAAACCCTATTTAAACCCTGAAAAAACGCAACTAAAAACTCAAGATTTTTGTATATATATAGTAAAAATGATGTGATTAATTGTGTTCAAAATTTATTAGGATTCACTAAACAGTTACAGAGCAAAAAATTATAAACTGTTACAAAACGTCAAATTTATCGTGTTGTCCTTCTCCTAGACGTACAATTATTCGCAAAAGTCACTTACAATTTTTTATAATATGAAGACACTTTGATTAAAAACTAAATATAACATGAAATTCGCTAATTAAACGAAAGCTTTTTAAATTAGCATATTGTTTAATGCAGAATATACTCATGAATGGCTTTCATTGCCAATATATTGATGGATTTCGGATTTCTTGTACTTTTGTCACCCATTGTACCTCCAGAACATCCTTAACATTAACTTTCGCATGAATCTCTCCAAAAATTTTCTGGCGCGTAGAAACCGGAAGACATTGGGAGTGCTCTTGAAGGGGGATGAAAACGCGTCTGCTGGTTTATCGGAAGGCGTAGCTTTCTGGGTGCTTCGTTCTCGATAAATATTTGACGAGTTCGCTCGAATATCGAAAAGGTATCGGCGCTTTGACCCCCGCGAGATAATGGTGCAAAGAGCGGGCGGAGATGCGTCGCGTCGCGGAGATAGACTACGGGTATCTGTGCGAGGTCTCGCGACAACGAGCGAGACAAGTGCCAACAAGTGAGAGAAAATACTGTAATAACAGGGAGAAGTATCGGCCCGGTTTTGCATCGCCTTATCGACGTGCTCGTCAAAGGACAGCCCGCGTATTTCCCGAGTGTCGTCGGGCTTTCCCGCCGAGAACGGATTCAATTTACGTGATTTCCGAGCGGTGCCGAGCCGCTCTACTCGCGAGAGCACGGTTTTTCCTGTAATGGAACGTTGCTCGCGTGCCTCCCCGGCCTGAGATATTGCGGAATTTCTACGAGATCCGAACCGACAAACGGAAACTATGAGATGGCTGATGAGCAACCGAAGAATGGCGAAGCCACCTGTGCCACTCGCGAACTATCGCGTCATTCTTGTTTCCCTGTCGCGAAATGCTACCCTGTCGGATCGGTGCTCGCGGCTTCTGCAACGAATTGCGCGACACTCGCACGGGGAATTAAATCCGAACGGTCTTGTTCCCTTATTTCAGTCACTCTGTGCTGTTTGGGAATTTTTTTGCGAGGGTAATGCTCGAGCCATTGAAACGAGATTTGGTAGAATCAGCTTTCACATCTTCCACTGTACAGTCCATGTTTTTTCGTGATGAAACACAGTGTAGTTTTTGTGTGATATTCATCGGGACTCACCCCTGCGTCGCGCTTCAACTCTCGCTTAGAAATCATGCTCTTCAGAATTTTTACAAATTATTTGAATAAAAATACCACGTTTTTAACACGGACTAAAAAGTATAAAATAATTTTTCCTAGCCCTATACAGGTTCCTAACCCCATACAAATAGTTCTGTAAATTTGTGATTGTGAATTTTGAATAGCTATGAAAATACTTGAAAGATTTAAAACGAAAAACGTGGCGCAGGGAGGTGTAACGGTTAAATTTAATAGTTTATATCTCCTCAACGCATAGGCTCTTTAAAAATTTTTTTAAAAATATTGCATTGTCATCCAGTTCTGAGCTATGTTTAAAATTTCAAGTCTCTAGCTCATTGGGAAGTTAGTTTACATTTGTACCGAACAGACGGACAGACAAGAAAGCGAGCTACAATAGTAATTTTTGTAATTATGCGGCGCAATATACGAATGTGTACTGAAGGCGCGTGTAAAATTTCCGAAAAAGTCGTCGCATATTTTCGGAGAAAAGAATTCGTTTATAGGATCATTTATATGTTGAAACTTGCAAGACCAACTTGCGTAAATTTAATTAACCACCCTCTGATTTGAATCGCTGTCGCCGGTTTATAGAGTTGCCAAAATTGCGGGCCATTATGGTTTTTATCGATGGAGGGCCAAGTTCAAGGGGGCGAGGCCACCCTCTGAAAATTGGCACCCCCGGAGCTATCTCGGAAGCTATTAAAGACGAAAATATGGTTTGTACAGTAAAGCTGTGCGGTCCTTCGTGTATAATAACACGGCGAAGATAATTTCGTAGAAAATTAAAAAGTGCACAAAATAGAGGGGTTAGCCACCGCCGCCACCCTTATCTTGCGGCCAACCCCTTTGATGATAGTGCTTGGCGTGCGGTTGGTGCCCTTTAACGGGCACGCACTTAGCCATCTTTGTTTATTCATTGATTGTTAAACTGCGCCAATTACCTGCTTGCCAAGGAAAACGAAAAAGAAATATCCCCACCGGAAACTTGAATCGATTTACATTAATTCACATTCTGTTAAGCAGTCGAACGAAATCGGAACGAAATGAACGTGCATGCATTTATCTTTGTTTATACACTAACTTTCCATCCAATCAAAGTTAATTCATTTCATAGAGAACCGGAACGAAATAAAATACTGTAGCTGTTGAACTTTGTCGAGAGCGTCATAGCACATCAGAATTTAGACAATGGATGCATCGTATCTGCGATTTGCTTAATATATTGTGCTTTTGAAATTAATAGCTGTGAAATTGTTCGCGTTGATATAACTATGCAGGCTCAAATGACTGCATTCGAGAGAGATTCCATTCTCTATTAAATGCCGCAGGTGTTCTACGCGATATCGATAAAGGATTTTTTTATATACAAGGAATGTTTATCATGTCGAACAAGAAATGTCCCCCCAATGAACGAACTAACATTTTCCATGGACAGATAGAAAATTGGAGGAAATAAAAATTGCCTGCGTCAATAGCTAAAAATATAAACACAGCAGAAAACTGTTTTTCAATAGATTCGATTAAAATGGAGATGGATTCGGAAATTCGATTGGAAATGGAGTATTGATCATTTTCCAATTCATTGAATCTTCTTACGCAGTCTACACTTTTTCACTAGCAAACCTATAAAAAATCGGTTGGTACTATTTTAACACGTTTTTATCAGCTCGCTTTCTTGTCTGTCTGTTTGTTCGGTACAAATTTTTTTAGAATAATCCGGTATTGTCGACGTAGCTTTTTCTTTCCTCCGACCGTCGCCGTAGTCCGGCAAAGAACCGCGGACAAGTTTTAGCAATAAAAAAATTTGGAGCAATAGAGAGGAGCGAGCGAAAAGGAAAACTAAACGGAAGTCAAAAAGAGAAAGCTCTGCGCTTTGAGCCATGGAAGGAGAGAGAAGAGAGGGAGAGGGAGAGGGGAGAGAGAGAGGAGCAACGATGCGAATCTACGCGCAGAGCACTCGGCCGGCAGTAGTACGTCACGATAGCGTCAGCCGCAACTATGCGTCCCGTTCCGATATGTCTGACTGCATGTCGTTATTTCTACTGAAATCCGTCGCGCTATCCGTGGACCGCTCCACTCGCGCACAGTATGCGTTCGTGCATTTGCGCGCGTGTACACGCGGACCATGCCCCGGAAATATTCACCGAAACCAACTTCCATTTCGACGGGACTCATTGTCGCCGACAGCACGAACGCGAAAACAAATAGCAATCGTCGGGGATACGAGTTAACGTATACAAACAAATGTTCCTGTCGTGCCTGCCTCGACGGAATGCTCTTTCCGACCCGGCCTTGACGGACGCGGAACCCTCGCCGCGCCCGAAAAACCTTGCATTAGTACAATTAGCCGTACCCCTAACTCCCTCGACAAAAACATTATAAGCGGACCGCGAGTCTCCACGCGCAATAGGAAAACGTTCTGCGTTCATTTCGTAGCTTCGTCATCTGCTTTTGCATTTTTGGATAATTTATGTATTTATAACTCAAAGCTGGAGAAAAAGAAAAATAACGTCACTGTGAAAAAATGTCTATATTTATTTGTTCAAGGTCATTTTGTGTTTTCAACGGAATGCCATATTTTTGTTGTGATATTGCGAAAGCGGAGAACATAAAACAGGTTAAGTATACGTCTGTGAAATGACCTTGAGGTAATCCAAGGTTGAAAAAGTGAACATCCGTAAAATAAGACTTGGCTCGGGACCCGTTTACGCTCGGCCGAGATCTATCGACGGTGTTTTCCCTCCGGGGAGGTTGATGCTCGCGATCTAGAACCGTAATCTGGGAACGGCTCTCGGACGCAGCTGCGAGAGCGTCTTTTACGATCGCTTTTTAATCCCGACCGGTAGTCAAGAGAGCGGGAAGTTTCGAGCGTCATGAAAAGCAGCAGGTAGCCCGGGCGGTCCGGAGCCGGTCGGCTAAAATTAATTCGAGGACGGCGAAGGAGAACGTTCGTTCGTTTCGGTTGTCTCGAGGAACCCGAAGTTTTACCTCCTGCCTCTCACCAAAGGATACGCGCGCGCACACCTTGAAGAGGCGCGAATTCCGCTCCGTTCGTTCGCGCGACAGCCTGCCACGTCGCTCTTCGCGTCGCATTAACGTCGAACTTTCCACGGGCCCCCTCAACTTTAACCCGATTCGGCGCCCCCATCCCCTCAGTTTCCCTTCCTCTTGGCATATCGGCGAGCTTAAATCTCTCCGCTCGATTTTTGCGCTCGTAATCGCAACGACAACACGACCCGCCACCCGCTGCGAACGCAACGACGCATTATTACAACCGACGTACCCTCCTCAGCGACAGGAACACACCCCTTCCTTCTTTCGCTCGCTTGTCGACTCTCGTCTGTCCTACCACGCGATCTTCTCCACGCCCCGCTGCGCTGTCTCCCGGGTCAATTTGACGCGATTTTTAGCGATTCTGAACGAGCATGCACGGTTTTATCCCTTCAGCCCTTTGCTGTCGATCGCGGTAATGTTCGAACGCTCTCAGAAGGACAACAGGGTTTTTTAACAATGTACCATACCACTTGAATTTTGTTTTTGGAGAAGTCAGAACAGTTGGTTTGCTACACAACGTGACAAAAATTTTCGAAAAAAAAACTGCAAATTGTCGGAATTGCAGAGAAAATACTAAAAGTTGCATTTTCCAACTTTTTTATGTGGGCTTATATGGAAAATTTAGAAAACACGTTCCGTAGATCTGTGTCGATCTTGTAACGAGCTACAAACGTTTAAAGATTTTCGCACTCCAACTGCAGTAATTCGAAGGATTATTACATCTTTCAATGCCTGTCGTTTTCTCCCGCATCAACCGATTTCTATGAAACTTTCACAGTGCATATAATTGACACAGATCTACAAAACGTACTTTCTAAAATTTCAATATAGGTCCGCATAAAAAAGTTGTAAAATGCAACTTTTAGTATTTCCTCTACAATTCCGACTAAATGCAATTTTTGAAAAAACTTCTTTTCACATGCCGTAGTAAACTAATTGCTCCAGCTTCCCAAAAAGGATCAAATCGCATAGTCCAATATTTAAAAAGTTACGGTGCTTTCAAGAGTGTCCGAATATTAGTGGGAGTCACTGTAGCTTGAATGACTCCTGCTTATCAATGTCCGTTACCGTGTATTTTCAGTTTCGCGGAGTGCGGAGCCAAGGTGTGCGTGTTTCTCGAGTCAGAGTTCGCCCCGGAATTACCGAACGCTGTCTTCGCGATTCGTCCTCTCGGTAAGGAGGAAATATTCCGTCGGCTTTTACGCGGACAGGACGTTGTTCGCAGCCGACTCCTCGCAGTCGGAATAGAAAAATGTGGCTCGTAAAAGGGAGAAAGGGAGAAAGAGGGGTGGATACGAGACGAAAAGCAAAGCACAGGGTGGTCGAGTATAGTATAGCTCGTCCGGCTACAGCCGAGTGCATGCATAAATGTCTGAACCTCGAAGACGTCTGTCGCCGGGGGTGAGAGAAGAGCTCGTCGACGACGGTGCGGTCGCACGAAAACGGCTCGGGAAATTAGCGTGGCCATAAATAAACAGACATACAATATTCTCGAAGGAAACGCGTTGGGGGGAACCCCCCGGAGTAAACGGTGGATGGGTCTCCATTTATTTCGCCGCTATTTATCCTTTGCCCGGAGGACGTGCATCATTTTTACGAGGGGGAAAACGCAAGCCCGCTGCGCGGCTAAAGTCGAGCAAAAAGGAACGATGCGGCGTGGCGTGGCCCGAGCTCAAGCTCGCGGATGGAAGGCAGCGTCGTAAATGGGGCAAAATACTTAAAAAGGAAAAACGAGCGAGTAGACCCGGAGCACAAGCGAGAGCCGTTTGCTCGCGAAAGAAAAGGAGAACGTCGTCGTCGTCGTCCACGCGTTCCTCGCAATTACGCAGCGTGTTCCGTTGCGCAACCAAACGAATCCTGCACTGCACAACCGCCTCTTCCGCGTCGCACCGGAAGCATTGTAATTGACAGGAAGTCCCGAACTCCGGGGAAAATACTCGAGACCACGATTCGACAAGGTGTACTCGACGTCGTCGCAGAGGCACGGAACTCGAACCTCGTCGCCCTGAAGCACGGCGTCGAGTTCGGTATGCGAATCCGAGTCAATTACGATACCAGCCGAGAATACCTGTTCACTGTTCCGAGGCACACGCGACCCGCTTAATGCGTTCCTTCGTTTCTCGCTAGCGAATTGCCGATCTTTCTCTTGGAATTCGGCGAGTTCTGATTCCAATAAATGTATAATAGTTACTACACTGCGGATTTTATGCATTTATAGCAAAACTGAATACGGATTAAAGGAATTACAAATGAAATTTAATGCGTTCCTTCGTTTCTCGCTAGCAAATTGCCGATCTTTCTCTTGGAAATCGGCGAGTTTTCATTCCAATAAATGTATAATAGTTACTACTCTGCGGATTTTACGCATTTATAGCGAAACTGAATACGGATTAAATGAATTACAAATGAAATTGTTAATGAGGAAAATCAATTTTTACTTAGCTCTCGTAGCTTGCAATTGTAGGCTTTCGCGAAAGGCTTGAATGTCTGATTGAAACAGTTTCGACTACTCCGGCGGCTGACGGGAATCGTCGAGAGGCCGATCGGACGCAATAAGGAGCCGCGTATCTTTCTTCCTCAGGCTGGTTCGACTGCTCGATCCTTGCGTCGAGTAATACGGAATCGATGTCTGTTTTATGAAACGTTTTATCTCGCCGCGCAGCTCGCCTTCCAATATTTCGCCTCGTTCTCGCTGCAGCACCTTCGCGACCCTCTCGATCCTTTCCCGATCCGCTTGGCCCCTCTCGACCCCTCCCGTTTCACTCTTTCCTGCTTTCCACTCCCCTCCTCGACTCCTCTTAGCCCCGTGTTCTTTCTTCGGAAGCAGCACGTCAGCCCCCTCGGCCGCTTCCCGCTCCTCGTAAAAATGCTACACGGCCTCCGGGCACAGGGTAAATAGCGACGGGATAAATATATGCGGCTACCCTGTCCGACGCCGTTTTACGAGCCGCCCTCTTCCTCGAGGTTCTTCCTCGTTAGTTAAGTTCCACGCGACGACTTTCCACTGGACAACCCGCGCCCCGGACGATAACGAACCGGCACAGTCGGCCGCATCGACTTTGGCGACGTTTTGTCAGAAAGATTTCCTCCCGTCCAGATTTATTCAATTTGCGTTGCCCCCGAAGAAGAACGCCATTCAATTCAATTTGAAGGCTTGTTACTTTATAGAAAAAAAATTTTTTCAATGTATTAAAGTTGGAAAATTGAATTTGGACCACGAAAACATCGAGCCTCCTTACAATTATGAAAAAACTTTATTATAATTTTCTACAAGTTTCTACTATGCTTTTTATCCTTGCGATATATAGAATACGATGTTGACCTTCTGACCTTTAACTTCACCTTCACTACACATAAATGCATAAAGATCCGCAGTCTATTCATAATAAATTTACTATTGTGAACAAATAGTTGTGTTCACAGTTTCTCTTTATCGTGTACAAACTAAATTTTATGGCAGAACGACGGGAACGTCTGCGAGCGTCTAATAGAGAGGGATGTGTGTCGACGAGGAAAGAAAGGAAGAGAACAGCTCTTCCTGGTTTTGCTCGAAATGGAAGGAAGATGGGTCCGACGATTGCGGAAGCCGACAGCTGACTGTAAGACGGGAACGATCGAGTCCTCGTTGTATTTCTAAATAATCGCGACGAGCAGCCCTGTTACTCTTCCCATCCCTGTTTTTCATCCGCTGTCTATCAGCGCCGTCCAAGCCATCGGGAAAATCCTTCTTCGGACGGAGGGGGATGATGGAGGAATAGAGAGACGGCCGATGGAAAACGTTACCGTGGCTTTAGCAGAATCTCCCGGGATGGAAAAAGTGCAGCCGACAAGTAGGACTGGATTTGTCGCGAAAACGTTCGCGTTTAGATATTTATAATGCGTGCACGTACATCCGAGCGTCGCAGACGGTTCTCCGCGGATGCGACGCGCGAAATCCCTACCGCCGCGAAGATTTATCGACCTGGCGACGCCGCGTAAAATAATCATTCCCAACCTGGGGAAAAAAACCTCTCTGCTCTATTAACGTTGCGGTCTCGCAGTCAAAGAAACCCGGCTTTAATCTCTCATCAAAATTACAACGGTGCTTTTGTCCGGATCTCCCGCGCGTTTTATGCTAATGGCGATAATAATTTGCATCTCGTTATTACTGTTATTTGGTTTCGCGTTAAAGTAAAGGAAAGCACTGTTGAGTTTATTTTTCGTAAGTTCACGTGTGCTGTCCGTGATAATTAGATCGCGGGTCGTATGCATTTATGGCAGGAATTAGGGGATGCAACGTCGAAAAGTGAACGTGTTCAAAGAATGTAGAAAAATTAATATGCTTTCCAAATTTTTCTCAACATTTTTGCTCACCCGCTGAAGGTAGAAAAGAACAATTTTTCGAATACTCGGAAACCGGACAATTGCAAATTACTCGAACGAATCCACAGGCAAATAATATTGGCGCGTCGACTATATTTTGCGAATTTTTTTCGAAAATTCCATCTGCTTGCCGAGGGGAGAAATAAATATTTGGCGAACTCGGAAATATCGAGACGCGAGAGGATGAAAATGTTTAAAACTGCATAACTTTGCGTTTTACTCCGTGGCTGTGTAAAATATTTAAATGAACCCACAAGCAAATGGCGATGCGAAAAACGAGGAGCAACAACGAGGAAGGTGGAACGAAAAATTTCAGACGAAAATGCAACGTGCAAAGGGTTAAGCTCTCTCGTACATTTGCAATGGCGAAGGTCTGGAGATCAAAGACGGTGTAAACGCAGAAATCCACGGGTCCAATTATTATTATTGCGAATCTCCAGAGTGGTTTTTTTTTCTTCAGGAGCACCGGTTAACCGGATTCCCGGTGCGTCCACGTCCGATTAGGCACGCGGGCGCTTAATAGCCGCGCGAGTGCCGGTTTAACGAGGGCAAACAATGCCGCGGCGCGTTGTTTTCCGAAGACTTTAAATTTCCGTGCGTTCCCCTGTGGCCCTCCGGCGGGTTCTCTCGACCCTCCTCCCGAACCCGAACCCTTTCAACGATTCAAACCCTCGGCGGAGGTTAAATGCTCGGAATTGCTCGAGTCGGGAACGAGGCGTTGTTATACAACTACGACGCGTCACTATATTAAAGCCTATTTACATGCGGGCCGCTGCCGCCGCCGCTGTACTCACCCCTTCTCGAAACAGAAGAGGGGCTTGCCACGCGGACCAATTCGCTCGAATTGTGTTCAGCCTCGGGAGAATTTTACCGTTGCGTAACCGAAGTCGCGAATTGAAATCTATGCGAGTTCCCCGTCCTGGCCCCTGACCCTTGGAACACGAACTTATCGGCTCGCTGGGAAATCACGCGCGCGTTTCGAGTCCAGTTTCTCTCCCTCCTTGATTACAGAACCATCCTGACACCAGAAACAATCCCATCTTTCTCAATTAGATCTTGGTCATCGATCGATAGACTTGTAGTCCAGTCAATGAATGCCCATGAGGGGGGTGTAGAGGGAAATGGAAGGAACACAATTTTTAACTTTGGGTCCCTATTTGGACTAGTTAGGAGGTAAACATACTAAAAGTCCCTGCTCCTAGGAGGTGAGCGGGGTGCAGGGTTTTCGACTTATATCTCGGCAACTATGTGTCCTAGCAGTAAAACCATTCCATAGAAAATTAAAGCTGATACAATATGCCACAAGATTGATTCCATTCAGTTTTTCGCTATCTCGCATAGTTTCCGAGATATCCGCGCTCAAAGTTCACTATTTTTATTATCTGACTAGCTAACTCTTCAGCACAATTAGTGAACTTTGAGCGCGGACATCTCGGAAACTATGCGAGATAGCGAAAAACTGAAAGGAGTCAATCTTGTGGCACGTTTTGTCAGTTTTAATTTTGTATAGAATGGTCTTATCGCTGGGACGCATAGTTTCCGAGATATTAGCGGAAAAAAGGGGACCTTCTACGTGCCCCTGCATCTGCTCACCTCCTAGGAGTGGGGACTTTTAGTATGTTTATCTCCTAATTAGTCCAAGTCTACCCCTTTAATGGAATGACCCACATTTTGTATCGGGAATAGATGGAGCATCAAATGTACACTAAAACAGCTGGAAAATCTGTTGCGACAAACAATAATAAAACCAACAAAAATAAAAGGATTTAGAAAGTCTGTTGGTCTAAACAGCAAGGCTAAAGTCGGGAGCGAATTGTTCTTTATTGAATACCCGAGTCGATCGGGATCGAAGGTGCAAAATAAAAGAAGAAATTGGGAAATCTGCAGGGATTAAGAGACCGGGCGGGGGGAGGAAGGGGTTAAAAGGTTAATCGTAACGCAGGTTCGCACGCTCGTAACAAGAACGCTGCGCGTCGGGGCGAGTCGGAGCCGGAATATCGGCCGATAAGCCGACTGGTTGGATTGGTCGGGTATGGTAGGCAAGGCTTGGGTATGGCAGGCAGGGTACGGAGGGTGAATCGAAGAGCGAATGTTGTAGAGGGAGGCAGAGGCAGAGGATAGAGGTAGGGGAGTAAGAGAGGGTACACGGGGTGGAATAGCTGCCGGCAATTATAACGTTGTACGAGGCCCGAGCAGTAAATAATGGGTTTTGGGCTTGTCCGGTATTCAGCCAGAGCGTCAATCACCCTCAATCAGTTAGCGGGCCTGGCTGCGACCTAAATCAGAGGGCGGCCAATGAGAGAGAGAGGTAGGGTGGGACAGAGAGAGAGAGGGAGGCTGGCGAACGAGAACACGGCCGAGAGATCGAGATAAACGCGGAAGGACAGAGGGACGGCCGAAGTGGTTGATATCGGGAGCTGGGCCGCGATAAGGCCGATCCTCTATGACAAAGAGGGAAAAGCGGCGGGAAGACAGTCTGCGAGGATGATTGAAAGGATCCTGGCGCAGGCATAACTCGCGCCCATTCGCCATCCTCTTCGCGAATCCCGAAAAACTGAACAAAATTCGTGTTGCTAGCTCGTCGGACTCCTGAGTGCTCCCATTCGATTATTCCGGGTCGTGCCACAATTATAGGGTAATTGTTCCAGCAGTCAGCCATCCTAATTCATTAAATACCAAATTTTTACTTTTGAATTCATGCTCCAAATGGTTGGTATTTATATTTCTCTGACAATGGAAGGACCCCAAGTGTTCTACTCCAATTTTGATAAGCTTTTGTGAGGCGATGGTATATGGATCCCTAATGATGTCTGCAAAATATTAGGTGTAGTTACTCAATATTTTTAAAGATATCAATAAACAATTGATAAACAATTGAACTTCAAAAACTTGAGCTGCAAATCACGGTATATCAACAAGGTATGAAAGTTTAATTGTTTGTATCTTGAAAACTATTTAGTAACTGCACCTAATATTTCGCAGACATCATTAGGGATCCATATACCATCGTCTCACAGAAAATTATCAAAATCCAAGTCGGACACTTGGGGTCCTTCCCTTGTGAGATTCAATTTTAAAAATTGATACGATCAATTGCAAAAATATCCCCGTTTGGGGGATGGCGGCGCTTGGAATGTATTATGATCAGTAGACTGCGGATCTTTATGCAAAATAAAAAATGTTTGCTTTGATTGCAAGAAGACACAGGAGCCAAATAAAAATTTCATTCTTCTCTAGATTATCTCGTTAAGGTGAAACTAATACACTGGTGGCCTTAAGTCTTTTTAATACCTCCACCGTTTTAAATTGTACGCACCAATTTTTGTCGTAAACGCATCAAATCCGCAGTCTAATTATTAGCATACGATTTGCATACGAAATAAAATGGTTAAGCATCATTCACAGCCTACAGAAGCTAACCACAAAATCTTCTTCATTAATTCTACCATGTTGGACATAGTACATCGACATTCTTGAATTCTTCGATAAAAGTAAGCTCGCAGACGGGGATAGAGGAACAGGTCTGGTTAAGATGACTGCACGAGAATGTTCCGATTCGTTCCACTAATTTGATTGGAACTACGTACGTGGCGAGATGGCGTTGTGGAGAATATTCTCCGTAAAATTTCATTGAGACGAGCCCCGCCTGGACGCAGTTGTCCGGTGCCCGATAAATTGCGCGCATTGAAAATTCGACAACGGAAGTCCGCGGCGCGCTTGGCCGTCGGTTAATTGCGAGTTCGAAGCTGACCAATTAATTAGCGCGGAGCCAGAGCTGCGGCGCGCGCGCGCGCGCGTGATCGTGAAACACGGCCGTGTTCCATCCTCGGCGTCCCTCTTCCGTCTAATCTCCAGCCCGAAATTGTATGAGCTACGAGCGGATCGCATCTGGCGAATGGAACCGTACGAATTGGAGGCTCTATCGCGCTTGTCGAGCAATCGCTCGCCGCTCCGCACTGCTCCGTACCGCTCCGTGCTGCTTCGTACTGCTCCGCACCGGTCCGCGTTGCTACTCACCGCTCTTGCCGAACCGTTATCATTACCGGCAGCGCCTCGTATTCAATGCGAGAGCCAGACATCGCAGCCCCCTCGCCGCCGGTTCGACAATTGAGAAAGTTGTGTCGTGTCGTCCGACGAGGCAAAGGGCGGCCTCGATTCTATCCTCGTTGACACCCTCTCCTCCTCCTTCTCCTCTGTCTCCCTCTCTCTCTCTCTCTCTCTTTAGCCGAACCTAACAATGCTCGTTGTTATCGGTGACGCAGTTTCTGCCCCGAAAATGGCCGACGTGTATATTCGAAGCAGAGAGCGACGAGACGAGACGCGTTTGTTATCAACTTCGAGACGTTCGGGTTACAATTAGTCGCGGACCGGCAAGCAACTTGCTCGTGGATCAATGGGCTGCCAGAATTTTCCCTATCCCGCGGATCTACTCATTCTCAATCCCCGTCGCTGAAGATTGCTCTTCCGTGGGGTCCACGAAACTAATTTATTCTGCAGGCCCGCGTTTGTTATCAATCCACGGGTTGAGGCAATTCAAAGAATTAGAGAATGAGGACGAAAACGTGTTGATGCAATTGAAAGTAGTGAAGGAATTTAAAGTATTGGACAATGGGGACGAAAACAAGTCGATGCAATTTAAAGTAGTGAAGAGATTAAAAGAATTAGAGAACAATGAGAGAAACAGGAGTTGAAGCAATTTAAAGCGGTGAAACTTTTCATATATATTATTTTCAACTTCCACTTTCTTAACTTCTCCCGGTTGTCGTGGCGCAGTTGAATTTTCAGGTATGATCGAAAAGAATTCAATGCGAAAATTGTTTCTTCGGATAACTTGGAAGAGAAGTTAGAATATTTTCTCGGAGAACTAGACCGTGTGTATTGAAATCTGAAATACCAGGATAATGATAATTATATGTGCGTAGCTGACAGGTAGCTACATGTATTTTTCGAAAATTCTTCTCTGAATATGTATGACCTATTTCGTACTTGATGTAAAGAAAATCGAATAAATTTTATGCATATCGTTAAACTTAAAATTACAGCGCGTAACACAATATTCAGAGAATTTACCACTTCTCTGTGATCATATTTCTCTTTGATTCGTATATGAAAATATTTTGCGTATAATAGGATGTTATAAATATGGAAGATACTGTCAAAACAAACCTCGGTAACAAACGTGCTAATCAACTATGTTTCATTCATGATCTCATGCTTGGAGCAAATACGTCCAGTGCAAAACACCGTAATATACTCGATCTACCTAGAATCTGCAAAGTGCAATAACGGTGGAAGACCACTCACCGTCAATATTAAACATCCCCACTCTCTATTTCATGCAATAAAGTGAATCCAATGGACTAAAAATTGCTTCGATCGTATGGAATTTTTAATGCACCATCGGTATCGATGAACGTGTCGTATCTTCGGTAAAAAGGGTGAAGGTTCGCGGAGGGTGCACCGAATGGCAGAGGAGTAAAATGCATTGGCGACCGTGTGGATCCGGTGGAACAGATAGAAAATTTAAAAGGAAGATCAGGGACAGCCCGGGACAGAAAGTGTACACGTTACATTTCCGGGTAGCCATATCGATTCGACGATTTTCGCCAGTGAGACGTGTATAAGCACGCTATCGAATATCCGGAGTACGGAGCGGCGTCGCTCTGATTGGCGAAAAGCTTCCTTTTCACGGGGCCGGGGATCTAGAGAGAGAGAGAGAGAGAGAGAGAGAGAGAGAGAGAGGGATAGAAAAAAAGGACAGAGAGAGGAAAGAGAGAGCGCCCGTGGGAAAACCGTGGCGGGTAATACCTGAAACGGATTTAAACGTGTCTGCGATTACCATCGGCTGGCCCAGAAATGGCCGCCGTCGCCGCCGCCGCCGCCTAAAGAATACTTTTGCCGGAGGGGCGAATCAAAGGGCGAAACGAATTTACCTCGACGGCCCGATGTATCCGGGCAATTGGATTCGGATTTATGCGCGCGGATTGATCGAGCTGCGAAACGAACGGTGTCGAGTATACGGGGAAGGAGCACAGCGGATACGCGCGCGTAAAAGTCGATGAAAATCGATGGAGCGGGGTTCAGCCGAGACTCCGGGATTAAAGAGTGCTTTTTAAAAGCTCCACCCATCCCGGCACCATCGTCCCGTTTCATCCCCGTCCTGTCCCGTACCGTCTCGTCCCATCAAACGTTTTTTACATTCTGCTGCTTTACGTTGAATAATTCGACCTTAATGTATTCTCGTCGAACGACACGCACGACCGACGCGACGCACCGGTAAGTGTGCACGACGTAGTCGGAAATTGACCATTCCAAACGGCCAATGAAATTATTATGACGACTCGAAGCGCCGTGCAACGACCACTGCGAATTCCACAGTCTGATTTTTCACTCGTCGTGGTTAATCGGTCGCTTCATCGATTAAACGCGCAATCGGGCCACGCACAGTGCTCCCAGGTTGCTAAAACACGTGGCTACACCTGAAGACGCTCCTGGATTTTTTTACCAACTTGTGATTCAAGGTCTCAAAGTCTAAGAAAACTAAATGGCCCACTCAATATCGCGGTCATTTAACCCCTTGCCGTACCATTTTCTTTACAGTTGCAGCGATTAAAACGTCTCTATGCACAAAAATGTCGTAGAAGGGGAAAGAAATGTATATTTTTTGTTTGGCTGCAGTTATTTTAATGGTTAAATATTGATCACAAAAGAATAAAATTTTATTTCGTCTAAAATGAAACGCTTAACATTCATATTTGGTAGACTTTGTAAAAACCTTCATCATGAGTCTGGCTCGTCAGAATACAGCAAGGGGTTAATACGGCCTTTGTGGAATGTTTTTGCTCTTGTAATTGTTTTGGAAATGAAGCAGACGTTCAATTTTATATCATACGAAAGCGTGTGCTAAAACGAATTCATTCGTACACGACATAACGAACTTTAAGGCCAGAAATGGACCGTTTTCAGAAATTCATTTTCACGGTTTCGGCCACAGAGCTGGGGAAAATAGTATTTTAAATAGTAAATAATCCTATTTATTTTAAAGTATGTGTACAACTTTGAAAATAAAATATTTTATTGCATGCAGTAATTTCTGAAAATAAAATTTATTTGATGCAGTAATTTCTGAAAATAAAATAATTTATTTGAGGCAGTAATTTTTGAAAATAAAATAATTTATTTGAGGCAGTAATATTTTTGAAAATGAAATAATTTATTTGAGGAAGTAATTTTTGAAAGTAGTATTTTATTTGAATAATATTGGAAATATTTCTGTTTTTTGTCTTTATTTTCAATTTAAGTTTTAAATATTGTTGCTGAACATAATGGTTCGAATTCAATACATTTATGAGTGTAAATCGTTTTTTAACGATAAGATATATTGTATGTTTATGCAGTTTCCCAGAGTATTATAACAATTCAAAAAGTAAAATATTTTATATCGTGTTTCTGATTGTTAAAATAGAAATATTTTATTTTGTGGATCAAATTGTCGAAAGAGAAATATTTCATTTCAAGGTTCAGGTTGTTAAAATAGAAATATTCTATTTTCGAAATTGTAAATCTTATTTAAAATACTATTTTCTTTCAGCAAAATAAAATCTAAAATATTAAATAGTATTTGAAATATTTGTTTAGCCAAATAATGCCCACCTCTGACTGTATGTTTATGCGGTTTCCCAGAGTATTATAACAATGCAAAAAGTAAAATATTTTATATCGTGTTTCTGATTGTTAAAATAGAAATATTTTATTTTGTGGATCAAATTGTTGGAACTGAAATATTTCATTTTGAGGTTCAGATTGTTAAAATAGAAATATTTTCTTTCAGCAAAATAAAATCTAAATTATTAAATAGTATTTGAAATATTTGTTTCGCCAAATAATGCCCACCTCTGGTTTCGGCTACGTTCTGACGATCTGGGACTACTGCGCGACACTTAAGCGCGACGAACCCGCGAACGCTTCCACAGCTAGGACGCCGAAAGAGAAATCTCGGGGAAACAACCTTTGGCAATCCACCAGCGAAACAGCCCGCGAACACAGAACCGGAAACGGAATAAACGGCATCGATCCGAGAAAAAGGAACCCGTAGACCGTCCCAGCTTGTTTCGAGAAGGTTCGGCCGCCTCTCTTGCTCGCGGCGAGCATTAAGCCTCCGCTATACCTGAATTTTCCTATTTTCTCAGCATTTAACGTTTCATATTTGTCTCGTTTTAATCTAATGCATTTCTTCGTTTTTGCTCTTCCGATACGGGCACGCTGCAATAAATTTCTGCACCGCAGTCGTTCGGTTCGCTGCGATAACGAAGAAATTATTGAAAGTGTACTATCATGTGATAAATAGACTGCGGATTTTGTGCATTTATAACAAAAATGAATGAGTCGGAAACACAATTGTGAGCACATAAGAATGTTATTGTTTAGTGATAACCCCTTGCACTATAATTTATTGTACGGTTACAGATTGATTAAAATATAAATATAAAAATAAGAAAATGTTCTACCTCGGATACAAGCAGTTGAGCAGATATTTATTCCCGATTCTAGCGATGGGGAATTCTAAGGAATTTCTAGTCTGCGAGTTGGAGAGAGCCTCGGTTAAATTTTTCGTATTTCGACGTCGCGGTTCAGCTTTTCTCGCGGTGCACCGAAAAATAAGGTTGTTACGTGTTTTGATCAGCGTTCTTTAGAAATAATTGCGCTCGTTACGGTCGGAACGTGTCCCATTACCGTGCGTGCACTCGGCACAGGTACATATATACATATATAGGAAGGTAAGTCGACGCGCATAGATTCGCGGCAGATTCCAGCTTATTTACATGCAAATGTAAAAATGCGACTTGCTGGTGCTGGCTCATTCTTGCACGGAGTCTGGCTGGCACCCTGGAGGAATGGCGGTTGTTCTAGCATTCGTAGGAAAAAAAGGGTGGAAAAGTAGCGGGGCGGGCAAAAGGATTCGATGGAGCTTTCGCTGCCGGATGGAAACGAAACAGGTGCGCCGAGAACACACGGTAACGAGAATCGATAATGGGGCTCGAACGAAATCGTGCCTTCCACGGGATTCGAGAGAGAGACCCCTTCTCTCTTCTCTCTCTCCTGTCGACTGCCGCGTTTGACTCCTATCAGTCAACCGGCTGCTCGGATGCGATTCCAATCGAAAAGAGATAAATTGGACAACGATGCTTCGAACGAGATTCTTTTGATACCGTGATTCGTTCTTTGAACGCGAAGGATGCCCTGAAACCATCGCTACATCACACACTGTCTCCCACGATATACGATTGTGCCACCGATCTGAAACTCTGACTTGGATCGCATCTCGTTAGTGATTGGCCGAATCGATACTATTTCCATGCCGGAAGCCGATCGAGAATTAATCGGCCTGCTATCTCCTGCTTTTCCAGTTCGAATCGACGCGACGCGACGCGACGCCTGTTCATCGTTATTCCACTCCCGTGGCTTTAAGAATACTGTGTTGCGATTTCACGTAGCTCCACATTTCAACACTACCGAGGAGCCTGTCAAAATGACGGATTTCGGAGTTTCACAAATCGCGAAATTACAGAATATTTTAAATGCAGATTTTTTAAATTGAATCCTGTCACTATGTACTATAAAGGAATGTACATCAGCCTCGGTTTAAAGAGAACGTACCCTTCTGTTGTTGCAAAAATTGTGCAAATTCAAACGTCCACGCAGACGTTGAACATTTTTTTCAATGCGTGAAACCAGAGTTGTGTGAAATCATGATTGATTGATTAATGTGTACGTTCAAATCGAAAAATCGATTGATTCAATAGATTGATGAAGTTAATCGTGAATCGTTGATTAAAAAAAGAAATCATCGAAAAATCGACGATTGATTCGATAGATTGATGAAGTTGATCGTCAATCGTTGATTAAATTTATGGCCAACACTGCATGAAACCTAGGTAGATTCAAAGATTGGAGTCTGTTCCAGTAGATTGTGATTGATATATCGGAAATATTCGATAAAGGTCCGCAGTCTGTTTACTAGTAAACCCGTTCTCTTCTACGTTCGAAATTGTCGTGTTTCATAAACGCATAAAGATGCACAGTCCGGGCGATCTTCTAACGCGGAGCTGCTCATAATGTCGTCTGCTCCATAAACATTTCATGGAATCGCTTCGGAAAATTCTGGACGCGGCTTCAGACCCGCCGAAATGCATATGCAATGTGTCGCGTGTGCGAGTTTTAGGAGCGCCGTTAAATAAATTCTGAAAGATCGTGCAGACGATGGACACCGCGCGACAGGGACTACGCCGAAGTAATTCATCGAGACATGGCAGAACCGCGTCTCTCTTCCTGTCTCGTTTGGTCTCGTCTCGCGAGTATACGGCATCCGCAATGCTAATGAACATAAGGCAGTTTTTAGTAAATAAATTAAACTTGCGTACCCAGACCCGGACCCGGCAGAGACATAAAAGCGGTGTGTGTCTCCCTCGGTGGGAAGGACACACTATCTCGTTCTTCTTTTCCGCGACCGTTCTTTCTTTTCTCTTTCTCTCTCTCTCGTAGCTATCCTTTTTGTTCGTTGTTTTTCGAAGCGACCATAGGAAACGGCGAAAGGGATGTTCAACGTATTCCGTGAGAAATTATGAAAAATAATCCCCGAAAATTATCATGAGAATAGCGCCGCGGCTGTACGCGGAGGTCTAGCCGAACAACAATGCCGTCTGGTCCCATCTGCATAACAATGTTTAGCCGCAAAAACAAAGCTCCGTGACGGCACCGGGCCACCGACGCGACGGTAAAAAAAAACCCCGTGATATATTAACTGGAGCCCTCGCTTTTCGACAGGCCCGTCGAATTTCGACTGGAATCGCTTCGCGGAACGATCGAGCGGCTTGTCCGTTCCACGTCATACTAGGCGGCCCTTTGACGTCTGACAGAAATTGTTTTCAAGTTCGCTGCAGATTATCTGCATCGCCAGATTAAACTGGATATAATTCAAGGGTTATCACTAGACTGCGGATTTTATGCATTTACGACAAAAATGGGTGCGCACAATTTAAGACAGTGGAGGTATTAACAAGATTTAAGGCCACCAGTGTACAAGTTTCATCTTAAAAAGATAATTGAACGAAGAATGATATTTTTATTTGGCTCCTGTGTCTTGCAATCAATGCAAACATTTTTTATTTTGCAGATCCGCAGTCTAGTTATCGAGTTCAAATAAATATTTCGTTATATCTATCGTAAAGGTGTTAATAAAACATGTATTAAAAGCAATATTGCAAATTATCACATAAACTTCGACGTTTCGATCTTATTTTGAATCATTTTCAAGGAATAATTGCGTCTGAAAATTATTGTATATTAAAATAATATTATACTGTATTTTGATTATACTGAAAAATAATATTTAAATTTGTTGAAACGGTGAGAGGAGGACGAATATTTTTGTTGATAAACAGGACAGGAGTAGAATCGCGCATGCAGTGCCGCGAAACGCAGCGCATCGATCTCGTCGGGAACGCAGCGCGGTCAAACGTCTCTGTTATCACGTCTCGGCGGGAGACAAGGAGGAGGAGACCCCTTTAATCGAGCTCTGAGCAAACTCCGGGAACTTTCCGCGTATTGTCGTTGCACCTGCAGCTCTTTCGTTCCCGTTGGCCCCCGTAACTTTCCGCGAGAACAAGCGCGAGCTCCGGTGCTGGCGCGCGTCACGCACGCTCTCGTCGCGCAGAATTTTTCGAGTTTCGTCGAGCTCGCGAACAGGGAGAGGAATAGAGAAGAATAGAGAGAAACGAGGAGAAAGAGAACGTAGTTGGAGGAAGAGAGAGAGAGAGAGAGAGAGAGAGAGAGAGAGAGAGAATGCGTTCCGCTGGTACACGACGCCTTCCGAGAATACGTCGCGCGTAATGCGATAATACCGGACGTAAACGGTCGATGGCACACGTCGAGGAAGCGTATCCTCGAATTTAGCGTCTGTGTTATCGCGCGCCATGCTCCTCTCCTCCCGAATTACGGCCACGGTCCCTTTAATCGGGCACGAAGCGGGCTGCATCGCTGTGCATCGCTGTGCATGCAGCTCGGAGGCTGCACGCTGCATCTTCGCCGCGCGAAGCAACCTCTTAGATTGCTCGTGGCGAGCTGCAGGGCCGATCGTGCTCGTTAATCGTTATCCTCGCCGACACTGCACACGACGTGCGTTATTTCCACCAGCTATGTGCTAACTGCGAAATCTCCAGGTCTAGTACCTCTCGAAATCATTCCGTTCCAATGCCAACTGTTACGCGAAGTCTTATTGCAAGGGACACTATTCAATTCGTGATAAAACTGCACTGTTCCCTTTGTATGAATCGTGCACATAGGGTGGGGCAGTTGAAACAGGTCATCTGAATAACTTGCTCTCGAAGATAGAAGGAAATGCATCGAACTTACTTGGTGGGGTCAAGGCACGGCTTGAAAACAGTTATGATATCGGTTTCGGTCCTTCAAACAGTTATGGAGGACCGATATTCTAAATAAATGTTATGAAGGATCGAAATTTTCGTTGATGTCGGTTTCGATTACTCCATACAGATTCTAAGTTCTACGTTTCAAGTTATAGCAATCAGGGCTTGAAACGGGTCCAAAAATAGCTACTAAAATTAACCCTTTGCACTCGGAGCTATTTTAAATAAGAGAATTGAACATTTCTTCCTGGCTAGAGTATTTCCATTCTCTATGATTTTTGAAATTTTATGGAGATTAAATTGGTATAATACCTCATACAATACCTAAATGTTTAGTGATTGATTAGATACTTTTTTGAATAATCGTACAGCAATTTTTAGTGGCGCCTCAGAGTCGCCAATCGAGTGCAAAGGGTTAATAACTGTTATATTTTGTTTTATAAGTTGTTTTATTATAACGATAGATATAAGTATTACATTATTCACTATTTTTATACATTTGACCTTTAGAAGTCGCCGCTATTAAATAATGCTTTATACAAAACTTGTGGTTATTGGTTCAGTTTCGCTCCTTACTGTACGTTCGATCGTGATCTTGATCTGGATCGCGCGGTTCCGAGGAGAAGCCGACGTAGTTCCGCGGCTCAATGATAGTGCTTGTCCTTGAGGGGCGAGCCGGCTCGATGAATTTGGGTCGATAACGAAATTCAATATTTCCACGGTGATGGCCGAGTACAGGGTGGCGATGGTAATGCGGCGCAATTCGGCCGCTTGGGGCCCGTGTTAATATTTAGGGTTACTGCCCGTGAACACGCCAGCAGCGGAGTGCATCACGCACTTCCATGCAATTCTGCCGCGAACAACCCCCCTCCTCTCTCTATCTCCGTGCACCTCCCTCGCTCCACCAATGGTCCCGCCGCGTCGTAACTTTTTCGGGCTTTCAGCCGTTGCTGAAATTATTGACCATCCAGACGAGACGATGGCTAACTTTTAAATGGAAAATTCGCTCGGTCCGTCGCGTCGCTTTGTCGAAAACTCGAATGCCGCTGTTCTTTGCGCTTTATCTTTCACTAGTTTCACTTGTTTCTATTCCAAGACGCTGTTGCATTCAGTTCAGTAGAACCGAAAGAAAGACGATGGCTATTCATCCAACCTGAGCCAGGAATAACAAGAAAACAGATAGAGCAGAGACGGGCTCATCTCACAGTTCGCGTCGACAGCAGTGACGCAATTATAAAAATCGCAGTGTGTACTTAGACAATGAATAACCCAATTAAAAATATCTAGCGATTGATGGTTCAATAGAAACGTAGAAGTAAAGGAAAGCTATTCATCAAATCTCAGATAAAGAATATCCCAAGAGAGACAAAGGCTGTCGTCAGACATGATTTATATCGACAGCGATCTGGTTAACGTAATTACCAGACTGCGGATTTTATTATAACTAAGACACAAAATCGAAGGAACGTCTTGTGAATTTAATGCTACTGGTACATCATGTACTATTCAAATTTCTCTTGTAATTGACGCAGACAATTTTTATTTCGCATGGAAATCCACAGTCTAATTACACTATCCATAAAAATATTTAGACAGCAAGTGATAGCGTAAAGAATGTTTGAAAATGGTTTTCGAATAAAACGGTAGACGGGCGAAAAAAGGTAGAAGACATTTTAGCAAGTCTATGGCAAAGAGTACAAGAAGAAAGATAAAGAAGGCCGTCAGCTGATATGATTCGCACCGACAGCGATCCGGTTAACGTAATTATACCGTCCATAAAGATTCTTGAAAGAGAAGGAAACGACTCTGAGCGACGGCGTCTCGAAGGTGAAAGAGGGGCGGGGGAGTTAGGGAGTGAAAGGCAGCACCTTTTGTCCGGTGATCAGCTTCAAGGCCAAGAGAATAAGGGGAAACCTTACCGAATGGTCTGCACAATCGGAAGTCCCCATAGTTCGTGTGCACGGGGACGTGTCTAAGACGCTCCTCGACCATTTGTTGTCCCCGCGCACTGTATCGCGGGGAACTTATCATCCTCCTGGACAATATCTATCCATCTGCTATCCTTTATCGACTGGGCCGATCGATTTTCGGCTGATTGCCACACCATCTATGCCATACGTGACGTCTCGTCGATGAACTCCCATCCTCAGCTCACGTACACACGCGTGCGTCTTCGACCGCAGGCGTTGCGACACTTAAAGAGGATCGGACCTTCATGATTTTTAGGAAGTTGCTGTGGACACGTTCACACATTTTCCGTTAAAACGACGAGTACATTTTAACATGTCCCAGTGCGGATTAATCGTGGATTAAACGAATGAGCGTGTTGGGTATCATTTTATCCAGAAAAGCGTCACGAACATGTTGGCGAAAGTTTCACAACGAAAGAAATGAAAATCTAAAAGTGACTCGGCCTGTATTTCATCGTGTAGGATCCACGCCCGATGAAGCAGATATACGAGGACTAACAATAATGACAATCAGCGGAGGGTTTGCTCGTACAGCGAAGCGGAACAAAGAGGGGAAATCGAATCTACGAGGATGGGGGGTCCATGGGGGAAGAAATAATCCTGACGAGGTCCCGGAAAAAATATCGGGGATCGTGGGGGATTCAGTGAAATGGTCGCGAAGATGGGGATGATATCTTGGTCGGCGAAATAAAATCTAGCCTCACGTACGCGCCGGCCGTTTTAATACGGGTCCCGGGGCATTGGATGTCCGGGGGGTTCCTCGTCTCATGTTCGTGGAAGCTGGACGACGTCCAGGCTTCTCTGAGGGTGAGAGAGGATGCAGGACGTCGACTAGGGGCGGACGTGCCTCGCCGTAATTCAACCGGATAAGAGAGAAGGTGCTGTCCCGGGCCGGGGGCTGGCAAAGTCCACAAGGAGCCCCTTCGTCCCCGGTACACAGAGGACGCGAATGAGAAAGCCGTGTAAAAAGGATCCCCGGGATTAAGATGACAGCGAGCGGCCCTGCCGGCCGCGATCCAGAGAGCAGCAGCGGGGGTCTCGACCACGAACGTGATTCCTACTGGCGAGTCTCGATAGGTATACTTTCTTCGAAGAAGGAACTGCCGCCACTTAACTCCTTCGAGAATCGATCCTTCTCAAGGTAAACTGTATGCCGGACGTGACGTACTTCGATTCCAGCCCATTTTCCTCGGGAGCCATCGCCCAACTCATCGGGCCGACCATCGATTCCATCGAATCGAACGACGCAACCCGACCGGGGCCGATGGAATTCAAAGTTTCATTTCGAACAGATATATCCGGCAAATAAAAAGATAATATCCCGCGGTGCTCTCCCTCTCCCGCGATCTAACGAGCTGATGGATTCCGCGAGGATCGAGGCGAGATCCGCTCAATCCGATCCGGAGGACAGCCACCCGCCGCCCTATCCCGTTGGTTCTTGAAATTTTTTACAGGCGGCCACGTCTTCCGTGTTCGTTACCTAGCCCCCGACGAATTAATTAAAATGTCCGCGGGTTCGGAGAGAATGATCGAGCGATCCTAGACTTCGTACTTCGCCGCGGCGAAGTTTCATTCTCTCTCGTACGTTTCAGCCGCTTTAATTGAGGAACTGTCGCAAACCTCCATTTTAGGTGTTCCTACGTTAAGCGATGTTTGAACTCGTCCGCGCGGTCGTGTTTTAATTTCGAAGAAAATTTCAAGCTTTCGGTGGAAAGGATCTTGTAATAGGAAATTCGAACTTCGAACCCTGTCTGAAAATGTTTGAACGCTTCCGATGGTATCGAACAGTTCACCATGTTCGAGAGACTACATACCGTCACACAATCAGTGAATTATAGCAAGTGCACTGACCTGTAACGAGTTCGTCTTCCCAGGTCATTGAAGGTCATTCAGTGCCGTTCAAAATTTACACGTGCGGACCATAGAGTTTGCCAATTTTGTTTATTATGCGAATAAGATACTTTGAACGGGATACCCAGTATACATTCCACGAGAATCACCTGTCGACTAGGAATTGGTCTCTACGGCAGGCAGCCCGCTGGAGAAGACTCATCCGGAAGTACTTCGGAATTTTCGAAAATTCGAAACGTCCAGTCGATCGAGCGAAGTTTCCCAACCGCGCGGAAAACTTCTTTCGTTCCGGCCACGGGAAAGGCTTTCGCGCGATTTCCATACTTTCCGAGGCTTCCTCGTGGACTCAAGAAGAAGCCGAAGAAGAGATTGGTGCAAAAGGGATGCGCGCGCAAGTTTCTTTAAGATTCGTCGAGGACGAGGCGTTGATTAAGCGTCGCTCGTTTTCCTCTCTCCCTTTGTGTCGCCTTTTTCCTGGAACCTAGCTCGTTAGGGTGCTACCCGCGACTGGATAACCCCTCTCAAAGGACTCCTTGGTCTCCTTCGATAACAAAATCATTGCAGGTCTTCCTGCCATCTTGGATATGCCATGCCATACGACAGTTTCGATTTTTACACTTCGAGAATTCCGCTGCGTGTCGTCGAACTTCATTCGACGAGACACGTGGCAATGTTTCAGTGACAATTTCGCTGAGAGATTCTACACTTCCACTGGAATTTCTATTAACAATTAAGAATTCATGTTAACAGCAGTACAATTGAGAAGTTCCATAGAGCTCGCGAGAAGCTCTTCTGCCACTTTGAACGAACAGCTCGAATCCTGCGTGACGTGACGCCATAAAACGCTAGGATGAATCACTCGCCATCTGAGCCGGAGGAGTCGAAGTTCATAAATTCACGGGAAAGATATGCAGAGGATCGTTTAATTCTCAGGCATCGTCTAGACATCGGAGAGCTCGCTAGAGCTCGCGTTTGAATTCGTTGGTAAGCGGTTATTCTCCGGCATTCTTCTTGCAGGTTCCCGGGCGCTAGATGCATCTTATCTCGCCAGGCCTGAAACTGTCTTGAAACTCGTGCGTCGGTCTGGAGAGAGATAGCGGGGAATTGTTTGGTCCCCCGAGTGAACTAGGATGTGTACAACGGTGGTTAGAAGTTGCCGGGATACTTCCGAAACGCGGCGGCGTGGGTGGGAACACCGCGATTTCGGCATCGACGTTGCGAGAACACAGAGTCGAGAGACAAAGAGAATGGGGGAGAGAGCAAGAGATGGCGGAGGTGAGCAGACGCTTGAATTGTAAGTCGAAACCTGCCACGACGTAGTACTTCGAAACTTCTCTGTTCCTTGTAGTAGACTCAACTATCCAAATTCCACCGACAAAGAAATAATAAACGCTTACGACACCGTGGCACGTATAGAGACGAGCCCGTTCGCCCTAGATTGCCCTTCCTGCTCGACCCTTGAACCTTCCTCCTAATTAGCAATCCTGGAATTCGGTCTACATCGTTCCCTTTGCGCTCCTTCTCTACAAAATTGCAGTCGAAGTTATGAATTTCACACACTTCGAAACTAACAATTATAAAATCAACAAAAGGTAAAATTGGAGGAAATTGGTTACTGGGAAAGGAATGTTACAGTTCGTCCCTGTGACTACTCTAATCCTTTATGCAAAATCAACATTTTGTGGCACCGATTAAAAGACTATCTCCCAACTCTACTTCCCCCACGCTTCCGCCCACGGCTGGCCACGTGACCCTTTTCCAGTACGGGATTAGTCACGAAGTGACGAAACGCATCACGTGACCGGCCGTCGTAGAAGGGGAAGGTAGAGTGGGGGGACAAGTCTTAATCCTGCAGATGCTAATGAATAGACCGCACTTGTTGGATAGAATTTTTCTTTTCAATCGTGTCTCGTTTCACCAGAAATCGCCGGTATCGTAAAGCTGGCCGCGAAGAATTGGATTGCAAAGAATGGTGGTATTCAGCGGATGCGTCGCGTCGGTGCAAGGTAATTTGCAGGGTCTTTGGGAAACGAGTCCCCGACGAGCGATTATTCGGAATCATCGATCGTCTCGGGGGCTTCATCCGTTCGTCGCGGAACAAGGGGTAGACTGGCAACAAAGAGCGGGAGTTATTATTATTCCTGGGATCCCTCAATCCAGTCTTACGTGCTCAATTTGTAAGTTCGTAAGGAGTAATGAGTAGTCGCGAAGGGGGCACGGTTGAATCAGAGACTGAGAATACCTTGGAACTCGGTGGAAGTTCGAAGGCACCGGTGTGCCCTCCTCTCTCTCTCTCTCTCACTCTTCCACCCCTTTCTACGACTATTTCCTTAATGCGAAACTCTACTTCCCGTCATTGTTCGATATCTTTGCCGCGCAGGTGAAGAAACAACTCCGGGCTCGTCGTCGCTCGTAACCAGAAATCGTCGGAAGGAGCTTTACGGTTCGACGTTGGGAGTTCGCGGCGCTGCGAGGCGGCCGATTAAAGGGGAACAGAAATAGAAACTATCTTCTCTTCTCTCTCTCTCTCCCAATCCTCTATCTCTGCGTCGCGTTATCATATTTACGCGCCCGTTAAATTTCGAACAGCCCCAGACACAAAGAGAGACAAAGAGATAAAGCAACGACCAGTGTTGCACCGGCCGGCACGATGAAAAACCACGGACAATTATGAACGTAATTTTTCGATTTCCAGCCGGCTAACAGATGCTCGCAACTGCTCCTGCAAAAATTATAATGGGCGAGCACGGGAAAATGAGAGAGCAGGCTTGGCCGTGTGGCGGGCGTAAAAATCGCAATCTAACTTTCTGTAAAGTCAAGAATAAACATTGGTGTGTGGAGATTAAACTAGCTTTTAAGTAGGATATTAGCGACACGTTATATTTTATTTTGCCATCGTCGCGCGCGTATTCGGAGCGCGGAGCAAATTAAATGTTTTCAAAGCCGGGCTTTTATTCGTGAATGCAGCGACGATTCCATCGATGCAGTTTTTCTGTATGAAAGAATATTGGACACTTGTAGCCACATATCTACGGTTGTCAGGAAGAACGCGGCGTGTCACGTACAGTTTTGATCACTGATGCTTCGACATAGGACATCGGTTAAATTCTATTATTTTATCGAGTCTTTCGAATTTGTTTTCATGACTTTTTTTCTGGTAAATACGTCAATCCTATAGTGTAAAGCTCAATAAATGCATAAACTCAAATTTTTTGAAATTGTGACATGCGGCGTTCTTCCTTGCAACCACAGAATATAATTGTACAACAATTAGGTGTAAAGACTGCCGCAGCTGAATTCTGTACCTTTGGAAATTACGTGCAAAGTTGACCTCGACCGGTTCTTCTACGGTCAAATTTTTTATCGTTGAAGGTAAAGAGTCTCAAAGCAACCATGGGTCTCGAGTCAACCGCTTCCTTACATAAGCGTGGTAAAAATGACTGAAGTTTCGTGAACTATTTTATTCCATATGTCTACGGGGTGTTTCAAAATTGTGTGAACTTGGAGAGGACGATTCTACATTAACGAGAATTCATATAAAGCTCAAACTGATTCTTCCTTCGAACAGTATCGAAACGAGGACGAGGTCTCATCAATTTAGCAGCGCGGGGCGATTGCATTCCCGGCCAAATTGGAGATTAAAGACGCAGAGTCCGCTGGGAAAAGGCGAGCGCAGAAATTCGAGGATCGCGGGAACACCGTGTAGACCGCGTCTACTGGAATCTCCGCGAATGATTAATAACCCGGACCGTTTTATTCGCGGCTTTCCCGGGTAGGGAAGAATCCGGGGCGTTAACTTACGGTCGGCGCAGATATTTGCATACGTGCCGCGCGTAATTACCGCGTGCAAACATTAGGTTCGCAAAAAGTTCGGTGTACACTTGTACGGGTGCGTTCGTTGATGGATAGAGCGGAGAGGCGATATTTCAGAAAGTTTTTTTCCGGGACGTCGCGAGTCACTTTTCGCAACGCATCGTGGCCCATGGCGGCACGGTGCACCGTGTGCGCCCTGGGGAGCGGAATAGCGCGAAATCTGGCGCGATCGCGGCTCTTTTTTTCGGCTGAAATCATTATCGGCCCGTTACCATTAATAATCACGACTCCCGTAACAACGTCCCGCGAGACACCGATCCGACCGCGAGAGTTTCGCTGTGCGCGCTTTTTTGCTCCCTCCCATGTGCCAAAACCACCCTCTAACCCTCTCTCAACCCTCTCACTCTCGCGTTCCTCCCTCCTCTCCGGACACGTCTCGTTGCCGCGGTGATGCAACCTCGTTTAATTGCGAAACATTTCCGGCACAATACGAGGCGATGAATCAACGGTTCGCGGACTCTATTCCTGTTTAATTACAAAATATTCGCGGTATCCGGCGACCGCTTCGTCTCTGCCGTTCTTTGACGCAGCCGTAATCACGTGGACTCATTATTTTTCTTGTCCGCGCGAACCCGTCGCGTGTTTTTAGCGTTCTCAACGTTGGAGAAGGTTCGGGTGCTATGGGCTCTCGCGTCCTCACTGTTGTCGGAGCGAGCCGGTAATCCGCATGGATTGCATATATCGCATATATATCCGGCGATTTCGATCCGAAAATTGAATCCGGAAACGCTCTCCCCGCCGATATCATTAACCGTCGAGCGACCGGAAGAAAATACGCGGCGGACCGAAAACTCCGATTCCCTCTCGGCTGGATGGCTCGCGGCCGAGATACGGGCCCGTAGCTTCGTCAGCGCCGCGAATTTGTTTAATTCCGAGGCATCGATCGATCCAGCCCCGACTCGAGTACGACCTAAATTAACGCGTGAACGGGCCGAGGCGAAAACCCCCTACTTGCCCCCGGACAAACCCGATTTTATGTGCGCTCGAAAGATGCAACTTTTCAGGAAACACGCAGTCAGCCTGCTTTTTCTATCCCTTAACCCGGCTACGCTTTTAAAAAAGGCACTTAATAAATTGTTTTGGGTCCATTTGGACCAATATCAATTTATTTCAGCCAGGCAAGTGCGGCCCGACCTAAAATTTTGAAACTGTTGATGACAATTTATAGGTTGTACGCTAGGGTGGACCTTATTTTTCGACCATGAAATTTTGGGCACGACTCCTCTCAATATTGTTCCATTTCATGAAAAACGGATGTGCCCAAAGTTTTAGATCAATCGGACGGCGGGAAGGTGTGCCACATTAGGGTGGATCTCAGCTATACCTGGTGAAATTCTTTTTGCGAGATTTTGTTCAGGTTCTTCTAAACGTTCTTCTTGTTTTGTCATAGTCATAAGCCTTTCCTTCAAATGTTCCCATTCATATAAAATTTAAGTCTTCACCTTATCCGACCAACTTCATCTTTTGCAGGAATTATTTTCTTATCCGATGGCACAATTTCAGGGGAGGGGACGTGAACAAAATCTCGCAAAAATAATTTTACCAGGTATAGCTGAGGTCCACCCTATATGTACACTCCAAATTCACCCTTTTTGCAAGTCAATTTCACGTTTCTGTAAATCAATTTCACCGTTTTGCAAATCAATTTCACCCATTAAGAATATTTAGAATTATTTATTCGCGCGTTTCGATTAAATTATATATTTATTTAGATACACGTGAAGGGTGTCATTACTGCGAGGGAAGACTCAATACTCAATACGCTTCAATAAATATGTATTTTCATTTCTAAAATTTATTAATCAGAAAATGGCTACGCAGAATCTACATATCTACATTATTCTACACACGGTTTTCGCACATTACAAAGTTAATGAACTGGTAATTACCTTTAAATAAGTATTTGATGTACATCATTGCAATAAATAAATTTAAATAAACAAATTTGACTAAATTTGATCTCATGTTTTATACAAAAGCTTACTTAAAAATACTTTATTTGTAAAAGGTTGAATTTGATTTACAAAAGGGTGAAATTAATTTGCAGTAGGGTGAAATTGATTTGCAAAAGGGTGAAATTGACTTGCAGAAGGGTGAATTTGGAGCGCGAGACCTGTACAACTGGAATTAATCGAAATGCAGTGTGATTCCGTATTGAAACAGACATATATGGATATTATGATTCCACATTTTTACAATTATTTATCTGCCGGCCGATTTCCCGATATGTTATGTGCAATTAGTAGCACATATATGAGCGAACCACTATCTTCAACGTTAAAAAATAATAAAACTGCGGGAAGGTCAAGATGAACAGACCAGCGTGTGCACAATCAATTTCAGAAATAATTACAGTTCAACAAATTCAACGAAATGTTGAAAAAATTACGTTACTGAAGAACACTCCCAAGTTTCTTCGGAAACAAAAATGAAATAGTTTTATATTCAAATAAAGTTAACTTGAAAAAAAACAACTTTTGTACGTATGTTATTTTGTATATGTGTAACAGCAACGTTAATAAATAATATGTGTTTCCTTTTTATTTCGAGTCTGCTTTTTTCTATTGCGGCTCTCGAATTAATTTATAATACATAATGAGGCCCTTGATGGTGAAATGAGGGTATATAGAAGATACAGCAGTTAAACATTCGTATATTCTCTTAATAATTCAACCAGTTGATAAATAATGCAACATTATTTTCTAATTACAGCTATTCACCGACCTATGTCATTAAAATCCTCTGACGGCAATAATCAATTCGAGCAGAACGATAATCCCAACGTAAGTAGTAAACCATTAAATAATACACGAAAGTCTGTGCAAAACGTTAACGAGCTATCGCTTTTTAATGAGTCTGAATCAACCCCATTATCGATTATACTTCGACAAAGTTGCGACCAGCTATTCATTAATTTTTCATTAGAATAGATTTTCGTTTAAATTCGCGGTTCATAGTGCAGCAAACATTTTCTATAGGATTTGCATCAGATGACCGGGACAGCCAGTCCAACAATATTACTATATTCGAACTTCCATTCGACGCGAACACTGCTTCGATGTTTCTGGTCGTTATCCTCTTGCAAATCCATTTGCTTCCACTTTGATTAAGCCAGCGCAAGAGCGTGTTAATGTTTTAGATGTACTCCCGATGGAAATTAAATTTTTTACAGGTACGTTAATTTTTAGTCAGCTATCGCCAATACGCTTTTTCTCGGGCAGGCTTCGTGTAAAAAGCTCCGGATCGTTCGGCGAGTAATAACGGAATTTTCATTCGTATTTTCGGAAAAAAAACACATGAAAAAATAATTGCGAAAGTTAGTCTTTTAAAATGTAGTTAATCTGATCGTGGAACTGGAAAAGGGTAGATGTAAATGTGAGAATGAGGTCAAATTGGGGATTTCGCTGGCGTGTCTGACCATTGCCTGCCAATTCTACTGATTGTAGATACTGAATGCTTGAGAAGTTCACGATGAGAGCCCGACGTATTTTCAAAGGTTTATTAGATTATCTTCTCTGACGTGTGTATGTTCTTGAGAATTTTAGCCTTCCGAATTAGATTTTGTATAAAATTCTTAAATAATGGAAAAATGAACAAAATGGTCTTTCTTGACGTACACAAATTATATGTTTGCAATTTCGGGAATTAGGTGTACAATTCTGATGCCAGTAATTTCCTCGAAGAATTAAAATTGCTATTGAAGAATTGAACGAAAGATCAGCAAATTGATGTTGACGTACATAATTACTTGTTTACAATTTCGGAAATTGGGCGTACAATTCTGATGCCGTTAGGAACATACACATACACACACACATACACTATATGTACATATATGTATAATAAATATATATAATAAACTAAACGCAATTGGCATACATTGCTCTATAATAATGACAAAACTGCATTTCTTTAAATTTTGCAACAGTTTTGTTTAAATATGTACTTCAATACAGAAGTTGACTAAAAAAATTTCTCAGAAAGCCATATTTATAATTTTAATATTGCTAATAGAAGAAATGAGGAGCAAGTCATCTTGACTCATCCGGTAGTTCTAGTGTTAAAATAGGTATTGAAATAAGGTATATTGAAGAATTCAATGAGAGATTAAAACATTGCGTCTGAACATTTGCGATACAAAATGCACGATAACCATAATAATATCGCCATACACAATCAAATTTGTTTGACTCGCAAAGAGGCGGGAAAATTCGCGTCGGAGGGTGCGAAAGCTCTGGCCAGCTGAGACAATCGTCGCCTCTCGTTACGGGAAATTCGCGGTGTTCTTTGAACGTGTCCGATAAACCGGCGGAATGATTTCGGTACTCAGTTTTCCGGTGAATTCGCGGCGGGGCTGTTTTACGAGGTTCCGTCGAGCGGCTTTTTAACAGCCGCCTAATTCGTTTCCGCGGCGCGTTCTCGCGACCATTGTGCCGCGGCTGGGTCTTTGCGAGGAGAAGGCGAGGTGGTTCCCCGGGAAAAAACTTTCTAAGAAACGCGGCGTTTCACGAGTTCGCGCGCGGCCCTTTATTTCCTCGCGCTCTTAGCTTCGAGCACGAGTAATCCAGCCCCGGCCAGTCTCATTTCCCTTATTTTCCTCCCTTCGTCGCTCGTTCCTCGTGTCTCTGTTCGCAACCTCTGATTCTCACTCGTTTCCACGAATTTGCCCCGAGTTTTCTTGGCGCACGCACGCGCGGCGCCCAATCGAGTTTACACGCGCTCTCGGGACTTTTCTCTGCTTTGTCTTCTTCTTGGCCCGTTCTTTTCTCCTCCTTCGCCCTCTTCCGCCGTGCGGGATGATCGCGATTGCGGATTTTATGATTTTAAAATGGATTCGAGTTAAAGCAATTTTAAACGGTAGAAAGATCAAGAAATTTCAAGCGAGTTACTAGCTTCAATTTGTCATGTCTGCGGATTTTTATGCATGATCGAAATATTGCGGGCAGCAGGATCTAAATAATAATTCACTCCATCGCTTAACCGATTTTTCAAGCGTAGTTTTATAAAGACAGTTGCCTATTCTATCAAGTAATACTACCCCTTAAATCGGTCCCCTTGTAATTAACACATTACCGACCGGTGATTATTGCATAATTTTGAAAAATCTATGGTACACGGCTAAACACTTTTTAATGAAACCTTCAATAGTAACAGTAATTTTCATTGTTAACTAATAAGTCACCTTTAACCCTTTGCACTCGGAGTTATTTATCTGGAAAATTAAACATTCCTTCCGATCTAGAATATTTCCATTCGCTAGGATTTTTGAAATTTTATGGATACGAAATTGGTATAATAGCTCATACAATACCTAAATGTTTAGTAATTGATTAAATACCGATATATTTAATAATGGAAACAATATTCAACCGAGTGCAAAGGGTTAATAACGTAATCTAATAGTTTTATTTAAGATTGCGATGTAAAAGAAAATTTCTATGCTTTCTTTTGGTACAGCACAATTATTGAAAATCCTATTAATAGGCTTCCGGTAGATAAAGTGTTAATAGCGCGTAATTACCAGAGACACGAATTTCGTCCACCTTTTTGCGATTCCAGCCGACCGTGCGTCGCGCGGACTCGATACTTTTGTTCGGCGTCGGTTACATTTTTCGTTTCTTCCGCAGCCGCTCTCGCGTTTTCTTGCATACTCGGTGAACCGGGTCGAATGCATACTTGTGCGACGCGACGCAAACCCGGCTCGTGATACCTTTTTAAGTATACACCTGTGTGCGCGGTGCATAAGCGTGTCTGTGAGAGAGTGCACGCGGCTTTCACAGGCCGCACGGGAAAATACCCTCGGCGCGGAGAAAGAGAAAGGGAGAGTGAAAGAGAGAGAGAGAGAGAGAGAGAGAGAGAGAGAGAGAGAGAGGGCGCAGTCTCTCGCGTTGTGTTGTTCCCCGGGCGTATTTAACTTAAATGTCGCGGCCCCGATGAATAAGAGCGAAACCGGGCTCGCGCGACTCCGTTTCTCGAACCACTAATTCAAACGATCGTAAACCGGGACGGGGTTTTTCATTCGACGACCGACCGCGTTCGTGTTTCGCCTATGAAAGGGAAACGACGAAAGGAGGAGCACCGAGACGCGATAAGCTTCGTCCGCTTCGCGGCTTCAAGGTTTTCAGGTTCCCGCAGATTTATCTGACGCGTTCGTCAAACGATCCGGAAGATTCCATCTGTTTTCTCCCTGGGCCAATCGGAAATCTTTTCCTCGCCGAATGGGATTCCTCGCAGCGATTAGCGCGTTATTAAGGAGATTTTAGCGCTAGATCCTAGCTTTGGAGGTCTACAATACGTCTGGGCAGTTGGTGCTCCGAGAGTCGAGGATGTAGAATCTGTTATCCCCACCCGACCGACCAGCGAAATAGTGGTGGTAGCTGATTCTACGTCATTGGCTCGGACCTATCAACGCCACAGATATGTAACACAAGAATCCTACGGTTTACCCAAAAAATTGTCAATTCCTTTAACAATTTTATTAAATGATACATATTAAATTAACATCTGCAACATTTTTAAGAAACTTCATCCACTCAATTGTGCTACAAGTTCATAAAAGCCGCAGTCTACTATCTACTGCTAAAGTGTTGCAGTGTTTTATTCGGTAGGAACGTTGCAGTTATTCGAATATCTCAACAATCGCGCTGCACCAGCCGGAAATTGCTGCTGGCGAACGTGTCGAACAATAATTACGATCAAATGAAAACATGGGATGGAATATGTTTATTTACAGAGATATGTTCCATAAACTTAAATTATTCATTTATTCGTACAATGCAACAACAAAAATTAGTTTCATATTCATCAAAGTTGTATTATAACTGGAATCAATACTGCGTGTCCAAACCTACCCCTCATTTCTGTTTTCAACAGTTTCAATCACAGTTACGCTCCCGGATCAGAGTCCCAGTAGAGCAGAAGACTACCTAGTATCTGATGGGGAGCATCGAAATCGTAAGAACCGAGATCGAATCGCCGCGAGTAATCGATTCCGGTGGCACTCGTTTTGGAGCGTGTGGCAATTATTCGAACTCGAGCGAGTGGAAGCGTGTCGAGGCGAGTCGAGGCGAGTTGTGCGTCGCGTTTCGTCGAGGAGAGAGACATACACAAACACACACACACACTCTCCCGCTGGATGAACGACGACGACGAAGAAGAAAGGAACGCGATTGGCCATCGGCGTGTTCTCGTGGCTCGGAGGGAGGGGGGATCGAGGTGGTGTTCCGAAACGAGGTCGCAGCGGATGATCCGACCTCCGGACCCCAGGGGTAACCTTATTATGCGTTTCTCCGTGACTCCGCCGCTTTGCACGGATCCTGCAAAGTGGCGAGGGTCGCGTCAACCGAATAACCAGACCATAAACCACCAGAGGCCAGGGCGGAAGGATGGGTCGAGCACACCGGGCTCGGGCTCGGGCTGGCTGGTTCGAGCCCGTTTACGTCACCCGTAAACCCGACGGTCCTGCGGATTTCGACGAGCAAATACACTCGCGGCTATGGTGCCTCGTAAACCCAGTCAAGACGCGAGCTGACGCACCGTTTTCCACCGTCCGTACCTCGAAAAACTAAGATGCGCCTCGTCCATTCCCTATCTCCTCTCTCTCTCTCTCTCTCTCTCTCTCTCTCTCTCTCTCTCTCTCTCTCTCTCTCTCTCTTTTCTTTCCCTCTCAACTTGCGTTTTTCAATAACGTCCGTGTTCCCATTTGTCTTTTCCCTTAGTTCCGTACTTTCCAGACACGTCAGCTAGTTCGACGTTATGATTGCAGACAGAGAAATAGAGCGATAGAAACGGGGAGAGAAATAAATGGCTCCGACGCCTGTTTTCCTCGTTAAGTTTAATACGTCGAACTAGTACATCACCGCGCCGCCGCCGCCGCCCCGTCGCGTCGGTCTCGCAAAGATTGCAACGCCACTCTCGTGATAGACCTTTCTCTCGCGTTCCGCGCTTCGTTCATCGAGCGACGGAAACTATAGGCCGAGATTGCCGACGATACACGGATACGTAAGCTAACAGGCGGGACTGGGACGAACCTACACCAGCTATTTTCCCGAGTGACAGCGATTTACGAATGACAGGCGCAATCGACGCAAATCGGGCCTGCTCGCTCTGTCTGAATTATTTCAGAGGGTGAAATCGAGCCAGTACCGTGTCTAGGCATCGAGATCCGTTGTACACGAGGTGTGCCTTTTCAGTCAGTCAAACATCGAGTATCTTTATGGAGTTGTCGATCACACGGAAACATGTTTCAGGTAGAAATTTCATCGATTCGAGGGATGCATAATTTGTTATGATTTTTGTTTTTGCATTTTTATTTATAGTCATGTAGTTTGACGTCCTTACGAGATGTTAGGAGTGATGGGACAAGGTTAAATTTGTGATGGATTCTGTTTCTTGTGTTCCCAGTCATATTGAGTAGCGAACAAGGTCAAATTTTGTGCTGCATTGAGTTTATTGTGTGCCTATCACATTTAGCAAGGACACAAGGTCAAATTTTGTGATGGATTCAGTTTATTCTCTTCTTAATCAAACGAGAAAACACGCGACCGGCGTCGTTTCTTGGAGTCTCAGACGTGGTCCCGTGACTAACAATACTTTGAGAGACGCGTCACAACCTTTGCCAAACGAAAATGTTCGCTAAAATGGGGAAACAGAGTGAATGAGAAAAAGCAAGAGAGGAGAGAGATGTGCGTCTGGTTGTTCGGCGGTCTCGCGCCATAATACCTGGTTAGCGCGAACAAAGTGGCGCAGCTTGTGTCAAAAGACCGGTCGGCGTGGGCGTATCGCGGGCTTTTAAACGAGCGTGCACTTTGCCTTATCTATTCTTTTTATTTTTTTGCTCGTCTGGCAGCGACGTGTCCGGGCGAGCGGGAAAACTCGAATCGAAACCGAGACCGAGGGCGTGCTCCCTCCCTCCTGCCCTCATTCACTCTCTCGCTCGAAAGAGAAACAAAGAACTCCATAGAATAGAGAAAGAGAGAGACAGAGAGAGAGAGAGAGAGAGAGAGAGAGAGAGAGGACGAGAGCGAACAACTGCGAACTGTCGCGAGAGGAAAATTACGAGGGGCACGAACGCGCCGCCCGTTAAATTAATAGTAATTAGTTAACCGGACGTTTCGGAGCAGCGAGCCCCGGTGAAAAATTGTAACGGCCGGTGATAATAACCGACGGCAGTTCGGGACGATTTATAAATAACGCGACAGCGTCGAAGAGAATTACGCTCGCGTTCCAACCGTATCAGATATCCGTGGTCGCACGCGACACCGGACGCGTGTTTGCTCTAAATCGAGCGTTTCAACCCCACTACTCCCCTCTCTATCTTTTACCGTCTCTCTCTCTCCCTCTCGCACTCGGGTTCCACCCTCTCTTATTTCTCGTAACCGCTTAGCCGAGCCGCACTTAACTCTATCGCACACGCGAAACGTGCGCCGTGCGGGGGGTGGCGAAACCCACGGGGTGGGGAGGACGTAGTCTGATGGAGGGAGGCTGCACGAGCACACACCGGTGTGCCCGGAAGTAACTCGTGCCACGCTACTATTACTGTAAATACGCCGAGTGTGTGTTTCGTCCTGCCCCTCTAAGCGAGCGGAACTTTACGTGACGCACCCGCGATGAAAACTGCAGACCCGTTTTATGGAATCGGCCCATCGGAGAGCTCCTGCTGCTCTGCTTCTGCTTTTCCTACCGTCTCTTCTCTCTCTCTTTTTCTCTCCCTTTCTGGACACGCCACGCCCCCAGCAGGCCGTGTTTTAACGAATTAGAAATTAATGAACGGACCGGCTGAAAATCGTCCGTGATGGGATTACGGTAACGCCGCAGGGGTACGAGCTACGAGTTCAACTTCGCGCTTGTTCCTACCGTCCGAGAGATTATTATTATTATTATAAACGACTGGAATAATCCTTTCAGCGCGCGCGGCCAACCCGGTAACAGGTAAGGTGCATTTGTTCTGAGTGACGAAAATATTATTGAGCGAACACGCGCCATGCCACAGTCCATTTATTGGGTTGATCGCAAAACGTACAGTTTAAACATTTAATGTAGGGGAATGTTTCAACATTCCCTCTTCACGTCATGCTGTGAATTAATTGTTCTAACTTCTCAAACAAAAATCGAATTTCAGGTCCGATATTAAAAAAGTTACCGTCTCTTTAACAGCATCCCAATATTACTGTAAAATACTGCACGTAATTTACCATAACTACATAGTTTTATTGCACCCGCACCCATTAAAGCTCTTCGTCCCTTACAAAACCGTACCGAGCTACTTACATCTAAAAACCATTAGCTCGGGAGATGTTTTAATTCGAACACCGTCGTAATAGCATTAAAATAACTCCGTGGTTAATGGTTTTCGGTCCCTGTAAGTGGGTCGGAAGTTTTTTGTACGGAATCGCGGACCGCGTCAACTAATGCGTTCGCGAGACGTTCCTGTATACGAGACATTAAATATCGGGAACAGCTGGGAACATAACTTTTCGCTTTTGTACAGGGTGTTTCACTTAAGTGTCTCACTCTCAGAATATCATCTTTAATTTTGACAGAGTACAACACTTTCAAGGTTATTGATGTTTTTCTTTAGAAAATAACTAAATAAATTTTGTTTGTAAGAAGAATGCAGGCTGTGCAAAGTGTCTTTCGTAGTACAAAGAATATATCGAGATGGATTGATCATGAAATTTTCAATTACTTACTTTTCTTTACTGTATCTTTGTGCCAAGAGAGACATTTAAGTGATACAGCCTGCATAGACTATTATGAAGGTTTCGAAATTGTTGGTTGAATGAACTTTCAATGCCTGCGCGCTTATTTTCGAGATGAATCATGCCCCGGCCTGAGTGAGAGAGAGTAAGGGGCGGACCTTAATTAAAAGACCGGCGATTGGCAAACGCGTATCTGTTTCCACTTTCCACTCCCGCAAGCAAATGCTTGCCTGAACTTCCGTAAAATCGTACGTTTCTATTACGAGAGGGATTCTGCATAGCAGGCAGGGGAGAGACTTGTGCGCGCAACGCCGCGGCGCATTTAATAAATTAACGTCGTAATTCAGCCCTCCCGGCTACCGGTCTCCAGATATTACGACCCTTATTTGATTCGGAGTTCGTCGCGGCTCGCAGCCAGGAAACGCGAATTTCCTTTCATCGATCCTCTCCGCGGGAAATCGCACTCCTCCTGCTTTCCAAAATCGCCCTCGGAAAATCCCTCGACTGACACTGTCACTTCAAATTACCCGTGAACTGGCTGCTTTATGGAGAACTCCTCCGAACAAAATTTCCACGACACTGAAATACTCAATGAATAATAATAGTTAGTGTTCTCGAAAAAGCAATTTTTCGTAATTAGTTGATCGAACCGTTGCGCCGAGAACACTAACATATTATTCATTTAACAACCATACGATCGATAATTCAAACAATATTTACTGAAATACTCTTTTAACGTAACGACTCGTTTTTTCAATCAGTTGCTTTTTCATTCGAGATAGAAGAACACGAAACGATAACATGAACGTTTTTTAAATTCAGAGTGTAGTGCCAGAAACTAGTAGACACTGTCCTGTTTAGGGCAATGTTACAATAAATAATAAATGATACTCCCTCTGTCCGTCTGTTTCGAACTCTGTTCGAAAAATTGCGAAGCCTTCAATCAAAATCAATGTTTCACGACATCTGTCATTTGTTTTGACACATCTTTCAATTTTTAGATTAACCTAATCATTGCGAATTATAACTATTTTTCTAATTTCATACCCTGGTCGAAATCAATTGTTTTATTTAGTTGAATATCAACCCGTTGTAAAAGTAAGATGAAAAAAAACAAGTTATGCTGGAAGCAATGAAGAACGATGGCTCCAATAATTTTAAGCTTTAAGGGATCCTTCCTATACAAGTTTAAAATGCAGTAACAAAATTATTGAAAACTCCAAAAACTATCAAAACACTCAAACTAAAAATTAGGAGTAACATTTTTAATTTATTGTTTAATGTAATCTAGTTTTCTGATAATAAATGTTGCCTTCAATATTTATTTTCTTTCGCTACTATTATTATGGGACAAATTAATGTCATCAACTGCTATTATTGTTATGGGACAGAGGGAGTATTAAAATTTGAAGTTACTCATTTCCACGAATTGTCGAAACATAGACAAAACAGCACAATCAAGATAACGAAAGAATTCTCAGTTTCCCGATAAAAAAAATCTGGAATTTTCCTTAAAACTAAAACTCACCCCTCTCAGGCACGAAGACAAAGCTTCGAAAAGAATGAAATTTTGAGCGCCGCGGATATTGTAACTTTTCCGTTGTCGGTTGCCACAGTTTCCGGCGTCTTTTTGCGGAGGAAATGCCATCGTTTCGGAAGCGACATCATTTCGGAAAAGCTGGAGGACCCCGGCACGGGGCCGGTTATTACGCGGCCGCGTAATAACAACCAGAAGGACGCGCCAGCTCCGAAATGCATACTCTTTCTGGTTTGGAATCCCGCGGCGTCGTTTCCCGGGACGAAAATCACGATACATCGAGTCGCCGGCAACAAACGTGGGAAATTTCCTGGCCGGCTACGCGATATGAATTTCCAAGCGGCCTCCGAGAGACAGAGAGAGAGAGTTGACTGCTTCGAAACGGTCGCAAATTATTCCCGCAGCGCTCCGGATCGATGTACTGGACGTCGCTTCCGGTGAGAGTGTAACTGTCTCTGTTTCGAACCTCAAAAACTGTCCACGAATGCTTCTGGAAACGTGCGACCGTACAAAAGAACGTTCTCTCTTGTAAAACGCCGGTTGCGCCACCGAAATATTCTCGACCCGTTATCGCGAAATGACGTTTGAGGATGTCGCACGATTTTTTCAAGCTTTTCACTCGTTGCGGAAGTCGGTCTCGGACGGTTTATTTAATGCTGTTTTCAGAACCTCCCTTTGCCTCCGAATATCTTCAAGCTTTCTCAAAGTATACCGAAGCAAAGTGGTTGCTTGTCGATTTTCATTCGAAAAATATACAGGTTGGAGCACGTAAGATTACTGTTTTTATTTTGGTAAAAATGTTTCAAAGAAATGTTTAATGGTTTCACGAGGAACGCTATTTGACGTGAAGGACATATATGAAGGGAAACTTTGTTTTCTTAAATGGAATGAAGGATTTTCATCCTAGTTTTTATAAACCGTTGCATGCTAGTTATATAAGTAGCATAAAGATGATTAAAAACGGAATAAACCGAATGCATCACAATATTTCTTATTCTCTATATACATTAATACACTGAAAATTCATGAAAAGGGAAATCGTATTGGTGCAAAACGCTGCGCGAACCATCCCTTTGATGTGCAGAAAAATGTACATTCTGTTAAATTCGCTGTTGAAACAATTGAATCGAATTGATACTTACAGCATTTTCCACAAAGAATTTTATCATGTTAGCATTATTGATTACCACTTACAAAGGGAAGCCCCATTTAAATTGCACATTGCAGGATTACCATTGAAGCATAGAGCATATTTGTCAGTTTGTCATTTACAATGCGGACGATTACAGAGAAATTGAGTAAATGTTAAACAGACTATGTTGGGAATTTAAGATTGATGTCATGGAACAATATAAAGGTTGATCGATATAACATCCACGGTGATAAATCGTTAATTTATACTTTGCGAGGCCACTTTTGGCTTTTAACGTGGAACTCTTCTGGGAGACGAGCTGTATGTTTGTTACGAGAGTTTCCATTTAGAACGCTAGCAGATATTCATTAAAAACGATTTAAATATGAACGAGCTTTAAATAAATGCTAAACAGATAATACAATTAATCGACGGACTCGAAATTTCTCTTCCACCGACGTATTTTTGGATTATACGGATCCTTCTCGTTTCTGCTAACGAAATTGACCTGTATGCTATCATTTGTTACGTAAATAAATCGTGACATTATTGATGTCACTTTATTTTTCCTTTGGGACATGATATGTTCACTGTTTTCTCTATGCGCTCAGATAAAAAACCTTATTATTACCCAAAGAACAATATTGTAACGGTGTATATTTGTCCTTACAAATATTTAATGCTTGTAGACCCACAGGAACGAACAAATTGAACGAATGATCGAGGCAAGCTCGTACCGTCATTCCACGTACCAGTCCATTCATTTGTACAAAGTATCACAGCGCAAAAGAACATTCAGCAGATTAAAAAATGTTTACAAAGCTGGACGCAGATTTGATACCCGTGACGAGGGAAAAAATGTTTACGGAGAATAAAAGCTTCTGCTTAATTAATTGCTATTTGTATCGATTTTCTGCTTCAGCCAGTCTATACTATATGTTATTCTAGAATGGCCCGAGAGTTCATGGGTCCCATTTCGTGCGGCACACTCGAGAACAACAAGATACGAATTTTAGAACGGTCCTAGATTCGATCAATTTTATGAGGTCAAATAATAGCTCGGAACCATCCCCTAAGCGTGTCATATCAAACAATACGTACGCAGTATGTGATTCTCCCGAAATTAGTTCGAACCGTTTGAAGACGGAACTGGGCCATCGATCGGAGGTTATTGCCATTTTCCGAAGGAAATTCTTTAAAAACCGAGTTTCAAATGTCGAAACACAATACGACTACAGTATACGTACACTGGCTGATGCAGAAAATCGATACAAACAGGAATTAATTAAGCAGAAGCTTCTATTCTACGTAAACAATTTTTTACCTGGTCGCGTCCAGCTTTGTTAACACTTTTTAATCTGATGAATGTTCTTTTGCGCAGTGATATTTTGTATAAATGAATGGAATGGTGCATGGAATGACAGTGGACTGACGTATATAACGTTGGTACGGACAATAGCAGCCTGCCTCGATCATTCGTTCAATTTCTTCGTTCCTGTAGGTCTACAAGCGATCAACTATTTTGTGCGGCACACCTCGCCGCGCCGCACAGTGGGTTTTGACCTAACTCGATTCAAAATCAAAGAACTTTCGATAGAAATGAGGTAGAGCGATGAATTTTTTTTTAAATTAAAACTGAAACTTTGCAGAATATGGGAAAAATAGGAAGATTACGGTACGAACGGTTTTTAACCTTGAGACAATTCGTTAAACCTGCACAATTTCAACGAATGTTCTCAAGGTTAAAAACCGTTCGAACCGTAATCTCCCTATTTTAGCCATGTTCTGGAAAGCTTCAGCTTTAATTTTTTTAAAAATTCATCGCTCTACCTCATTTCTATCGAAAGTTCTTTGATTTTGAATCGCGTTAGGTCAAATTTGCCTACTGTGCGCCGGTCAATCTCTAAAATTTTCTATCCCGATTTCCAAGTATCCGCGGGAGATGTTGGCAATTAGGGTAGCTTTTCTGAAATGTTCCAGGTTCACGGGGTCATCGTCGGAGCAAAGTGGTTGCTCCTGGAGGGATGTGGGTGGCCGGAGAAGCCGGTCCTTGTAGGGTGGCCGGCGATGTCGTAAAGATAATTGAAAGACGAAATTAGAGGGCAGGAGCGGAATAAAGTGATACGATTAAAGCGACGTATACGAAGTAATCCTGCCGGGCACGTGGAATCTGGTCATGACGTAAGCGGATTAAGGTATTAAGAGGTTAAAGTTGAGAAGCTACAACGACTGATACGGCTCTTTCCGTCTTGTCAAATACCGCTTAAGTTAATCGCAGGATCGGCCGGCTGATTACCAGCGATCCGCGTGCGCCCGCGCGCACGCGCGTACTCTCTCTCTCTCTCTCTCTCTCTCTCTCTCTCTCTCGGCGACAGAAGGGAGCTTGTATTCCCGATGAATGCCAGAAACGAACAACTCTCTCTCACTCTCTCTCTCTTCTCTCTCTCTCTCTATCTCTGGTCGCTCGTTAGCAAGATTTCGAGACCCGATACCGAGCCCGGGGAAACCAGGAGAGAGCTCGAACAACGACAGAACTTCGAGCCGACGACGCCTGACGTTGACGTACGCAGCGTAAACGAGAAATTGATTGATTGGGAAACTTTCTTACGCTCAGATGAGAGCGAGAGAGAGAGAGGGGGAGAGGGAGTGGGGGCAACTAATATCGACGCCAGTCGCCGCGAAATCTCATTACCAGCGGAACTACGGTTCGGCAAACATACCGAGCGCATAGCGAATGCGTCTCGCGAATCCTCTCGCTCCTTTCCCGGGAACCAGACGTCTCTCGATTAGCATTCATATCGATCTTATCTTTCTTTCTCGTATTACTTTCGTTACTCGGCCTCCTGCTGATCCCTCCCTTATTGATGGAGCACGGTTTCTCCAACTCTGCCTTTGTTTTCCTAATCTCCTTCTCCTATTCTTCTTGGTTTCCCTCTGTTTATTTCATCTTTCTCGTAGACAGTGTCCTTTGCGACTCTCGTTCTTTTAGTTCGTACTTTACCTTTCTCTTGGACAAAATGTTCTTTTTTTGTCTTTCTCTTTTCATTAACCCTCAGACAGCGGACCGTTCTTACAACTGTATAGTTGATGAGGTCAGGAATTATTTATTACTCTTCATTCGTCATTTTTATTTTAACGTGTTCTTGCAGATATGTTGGTATTTTTTACTGTTTCGAATGTAGCAGTGGTTCATTTAATTTGAAAAACTGAGTAATTCAATAACGATTTTTAAATCTCCCATTCAATTGATTATCTGTTAATGTTTTTGGAAAATTTCTTTATCGAAGTAGATATTATAAAAATTGCGTAGAATCTCGGCGGGTAGTTTACTGTCAAACACTTTTTAAAGGTGCCTTATCTACACTCGATTTTCTCGTTGCACCAAATTACACCGTTTTCAATCTAAATTAATCACCAGTAGTTGAGTAGCTAGATGATGCTTTCAAGTGCCCGGTGAGAATGGCTTGAAAAAGCACCCACAACCAAGGGTTAATGAGTGCACTAAAATTTTACGAAAAGCACACGATGTAAAGCTAACGTGCACTTATCACATTTCCCCTCGGGTTCCTTCCAACCTTCCACATTTTAATCGAAAGAAAATCGCATACAAAGCCGTGAAACGTCCTAAACATCATCAATTACAAAAATTGTAAAGATGTTCCGCTGTCCGAGTTCTACATATTAATCAGTGTCAAATACAACCATTCGCACATTTTTTCTCTCCATAAAATATTTTTGTTCGTCAACAACAAGAGATCAATTCTACTCGCGCTTTTAATTCGCGTCGTTTCTACAAATGGGAACGCGGTGTGCACGATTGAACAAATCGCTTACATTTGCGTGCTGTTCCCGTGCGTTGATTAACCAGTGAAAATGTTTAAAAATAGCGTAGAGATGCTAAACTGTTGGAAATGGCATTTTACATGAAGACGCACGCGATCTCTCCTAATGAATACTAAAGATAAGGCCGATTGTTCGCGCTCATTTGATCGAAGCCCTTCAGGAAGCTTCCGCTGACATTTACGAGGGCGACGGTGTTAGTATCCGCGCGAACACCCAGTGTAAAAGCGGGGTCGTCGGGTGTAGAGCGAGGGATGAATTTAGGGGTAGGATGGCCCATATACGGGGAACTGCGAGAACGTGTTAAAATCAATCGTGGCTCCCCGGATGGCTTGCGACCGGTTTGAACGGGGCCGGTGTTTATTCGTCGCGGAACAACGTTTCACATATTCATGGCTGCGGAGTAATAAGGTCAGGCGAGGTCTGTGCGGACGAGGCGTCGAACGATCGCTCGCACATCGTCGCCTCGCTTCTCTTTGCCTCGCCCTACACCTCGTTTCTCCTCGGTTCTGTGCGTCTCGCGTGAACGTCTCGATTAAACGGGGCAGGCGACGCGGTTCTATTCGCGACGCTCGATTTACGAGCGGCCGATAACGAACGGCCGTTTCGTGGCCTAAACTACTTCGTTAGCGGCTCGTTCGGCCGGTTTTAAGAGTGCCCGCGGAAGCTTTAACGCGGCCGCTGCACAGTAGGCCGTTCCGACAAAATCGCTGGAATTAAGTCAAAAATTTTCATTATATGTATAATTGACAGAAACACGAACTTTCGTCTGCGCCGAGAACTTGTTGGAAAATAGACGAGAAAGGAGAGAGTAGAAAGAAGGAGGAGGCAGAGACGCCAGTCTCCGCGCTCAAGTTCGATCGGATACTCGCTCTCCTATTCGCGGCCGTCGCCGTTTAAAATATCTACGCGAGCTTTTCAGCGAGCTTCGCCAGGCGTTAAGCTGAAACTCCATTAGTACGAAACGGCCGTAAAACGCCGCGCCACACTAGTAGATATGGCGTGGCATGGTGCGGCGCGGCTGCGCTCGCTTTGCGCGCCGCGGAAACCTTTGCCGTGGCTTTCGCGTTTTGCTCGAGTTCCCGGCAAACAACGCCCGAAAAGAAAGACCGCGAGTGGAAAAAGCACAGGGCCGCAAAAAAAAAAAGAAGAAACAAACTAGCTCGCGCAAAACTTGCCCGTCGTGTGCCATTCGAGAAACTGTTTTCCGATGCGTCATCGATGCTATTGCCTTTCTTCGTCGAAGTTCAAGCTTCATTTAGAAGCTTCTCTTCTCTCTCTCTCTTCATTTGAAATAGTCTACAATGATTGTCTCCTTCCACTGATAATGATCAGGTCCGTCAATCCATTTACAGGCTACATATGCGATGATAGACAAACAAATTATCTCCAGGTCACTTTTGTCGAAATTTCAAAAACCATTAAAGTTTTTTTAATGAGACTACATATGGACCGTTCATTTTGAAAGTGGTGTAAGTCCATTAAAAAAAAATGAGATCACATAATTTCTGATGAATTTGTTAGCCTTCGCATGACCATCAAGCGTTAAACTTTTATTCGAGTGATACCTGCTGCTGGCGCCGGTTGAGGTGACTGATCGTGGCGCTTGTCGTTGCCCGAGGGTACACAAAAGTGTAGAATCGTGAAAGTGCGGCTTATCGGTCGCGATTTCCTGCTCAATAATTCAATTACGAGGCTGGCGTAGGCGATCGTTTCGCGCGGGGCCGGATACGGATCTGTGCTCGTTAGCATTCTCAAGAATCGCGGGGCCGCGCGCGGAACGATAACGCGAAATCTGCTGTAGCCGCGGGAAGAGAGGCCGGAACGGCCCTTATCCGAATTTCATTGTCTAATAACAATAAAGGACGGGATCCAGCGACAAGAGTAATAAAGGTGGCGGTTGCGTCGCGGAGAAACGACGCTCGGCGTACGTGTAACGAACGCGTAATGGCTCGTACGGTCGACTCGGGCTGGCCCGCGTATAGAAACGTCGTCACGACGATACAGAAACATCCTCATACGCCCTGTTAAATCCCCCCCCCGTCCCCCTTCTCCCCACTTTGTTGAAACCCCTCTTCCGAAAGCCCCCTGCAAACCGAGAGCGCACTTGCCAACGGAACGCCGTGGTTATCTGTTCCCGCGCACTCTGTACCCGAGTCGGGCACTTTTCGGGGAAAACGTCGACCAGAAACTTGCTCGACGTTATTCCGACCACGACCACAGCCACGACCGCGGCCACGACCACGACCACGACGATGGAACGGAGCGACGCCGTGGAAAATGGAAAGGACACGCGCTTCCTGTGAGCAAGGACTTTCGACAACTTCGCGCCGAGCTCGGGCCACCTGCCGCTGCATTTTCCGGTCCTCGATGCATCCGCCGGCACCGTTTTATTATTATTAGCAGCAGTAGGTTGTTGCATATGAAATGTCCGATTTTAGAGCGCGAATGTACGCCAACGTTCCGATCAAAAAATACCACCAGAATCTACGAGTTTCATCCTTTAACACATTCGATGTTAACACAATAGGGTATAAAATAAAACATCAAACGAAGAAATACAATTTAATAAGAAATTTACAACATTTTCTTGTTCCCTCTAATTTCTATAAATTATCTGCTCGCGTCAGCAGCACGAACAACTGTCCAGCCCACAGAGGAAGAGCCGGCCGAATGTAACGAGCTGGAGGAGAAAGAAAAGAGCCGCGATCGTTCCGCGTTTCTTATTCATCGGGGCCTGAAGCGTTCCGTTTTTAATACATTTACCGAGAGAGGGGAAAGGTTTCAGAACGGACGCGCGTGAATTCGCAAGCAGCTGCTCTGTATCGCGGGCGATCCCGCAAAATGGTCAATCGGAATATCGAATGACGAGAGCGTATCCCGTCGGACGGTGCAGAAGCTCTCTCGCTCGGCTGCTCGGATACGTTATAGATCGTCGAGAGGTTATTGCGCGTTGTTAGGGGCTGAAAGGGTGTGCGGTGTGTATGCGAGGACGCGCGCGCGCGCGGTGCGCCGTTCAATTCGTAGGGTAGTTAAGGGCACTGACGTAACTACTGCAGCTAATGAGGCATAAACAACCAGGGTGCTGGCTGGTGCCTCGACCCCGCGTCCTAACCACCGAAAATCCCGCTCTCTCTCTCTCTCTATCTCTATCGGCCGTCCTCACCCTCCATCGCCTAACCAACTATCTCCGTTCATTTTAGTGGCCGTCTATAGTTTAGTCACTGTTCTCGTAAACTAATAATATCGGCGCCGCAGGACGGTCCTTTCGCGCGGCCAGCCCCGAATTTATCCTCCCCGACCACGTACGCTATCCGACTTTGCCAGGGCGAAAGGGATCCTCGTTCCGGCTAATTCCGCTCGAAACTTTCCTCCTTGCCGCCAGTTCCTGGCACCCCTAACGTCCAATTCTTTCGCTCCTTAAGAGATCTGCTCTAGACACCGCGAAAATTGCTCGTTTTCGAACGTTCCCACCCTCGGAACTATCTGCGATGGGTAATTCCAGTTCTCGACGCTCTCCTAACAAAAATTTTCCGTCAACTCTTCGCCTCTGCCCATGATAATAATCGCGGTTTTTTATGCGAAATAATAACATTTCACTTTGTCGATCGCAAGAAACGGATGCTGGATAACATCTCATCATCCAATGATCTTAACAAGTCGAAAACAGGGTGACTACATTAAAATTGTAGCTCGACGAGCTACCATCACCGGTCAAAATGACCGGTTCAAAATTTTTTATTTTACGATTAATGGTATCATAAAAATAATTTTATAAGAAATAATTGTATACACTCAGTAAAATAAGTCTCCGTACACACTTTGAAACAGAATAACTTTTTTATAATTATACCAAATGTGACCTGATGTTTTGTAAGCAATTAGAAGCATTGGTTTACTGAATGATGTGCAAAACATATTTTCTAAAGGTTTACAATTGATCAGGTTACATGCAAAAATAAAAAAAGCATTTTTTTAAACTTTTTTTATTTGGTTCCATAATGAAAATTTAAAATATATGTTTTGTAGATACAGTAGCGGACGAAAGTTTAAGTCCACTCTAAAGAAGACGATAACTTTTTTAATATTGTACTATATGATTTGAACTTTTTTGGGAAGCTAGAGCGATCAGTTTACTAAAGGATGTGAAAAAAAATTTTTCTTAAAATTGCAATTGATCGGAATTGTTGAAAAAATACTAAAAGTTGAATTTTTAACTTTTTTATGTGGGCCTATTTTGGAAATGTAAAAAATACATTTCGTAGATCTGTGTCAATTAAATATATTCTGAAAATTTTGTCAAAATCGGTCGACGTTGCGCTACAAACGTTTAAAGATGGTAAAAATTGCAGATTTTCACGATTTATTGCCGAAAATCTTGAAACATCATTATTTCCTCTGTATGCAACGCGATAGTAACATGTCGGTGTAGCTACATCGTTATGAAGCAATCTTGAAAGTGGTTTCAGGAGCAAGCAAAGTGTTTCAAGAACTTAAAGAACGTTGACACCAAGCGTGTGTCGCGCCTGATCGACAGTCGCATCCGATACAAGTAGAGCCTAACGCAACACGGGGCTTGATTTAGCGCGAAGAGGCTGTATTTTTTTAGGGAAACCGCGGGGGAAGTAGGTCGGCGACTGGAGGAGCGATGGAAAAGAGAGAAAACGTCGCGATATGGTTTCCGCGAGCACAGGAACGGTTCATTACAACCGGGGCTGGTACCTCGCCGGTGGTCGAAAGCTCAGCTCAAAGAGAGGAGGAGAGAGTTCACGAGAGAGAGAGAGAGAGAGAGAGAGAGAGAGAGAGAGAGAGAGAGAGAGGGCGAGAGAGGTTACTCTCTCGCATACAAAGAGAACGTACGACCGACGCGTGTAGTGGCGTGTGAACGTGAGGCAGAACCGGCTACGTAAACGACGATGGAGCACAGACGACAGCCAAAACCCGCGAGCGTTTTAATCTACCGGCCGGCAAAGCTATTACCCGCTACCGGTGGAAGTCATTTCGAGATGGTACACGTTCGTCCGACTTCCTGCCAGCCGCGGTTCCGCCGCGAGAAACAATGGAAATTAGGACTTTAACCGTCGACCCGTCCCGTCCGAAATCCATATGTTATCGCTTTATGCGGGGTAATCGTCTGTCATGTTCCCCCCTTTGCGGAAACAACCGGATAAACGAGCGACGTTTTCCCTTCGCGAATCTTCGTGTTTTCCCTCTACTTTGCTCCCGCTACCTCGCGCGCGCACGATTGAACGAGATCAACGAGATCGACGAGATCGACGAGACGCTCGCGAGATCCCCCATGAAACGTTATGACGGAATAAACCTGCCCGATGAATATCGGTCAGCTATCGGGACCAGCGAATATACGAGCCGCTTCTTGGATTTGTCATTATCGAGCTGCGCGTCGCAGACTACATAAAACACCAGGTTATAGAAACAACCCCCCCCCCCCATGATTCTGCAACCAAATTTAGATCGGTGTCTAGGTTGGCTCCACAGTGTCATTCGTAGTCGGTGGATATCGGTGATAACTAGATTGCGGATTTTCATGCAGAATAAAAATTGTGTGCATCCAAAAAGTATCCGGAATTCCTCGTTTAAACGAACCGCGCTTGAGATATTGTCAAAATCATTTTTTTTCTAAGTTGGTACATCTATCAGTTGTTTACATGTCACTTTTAAGCGCCATCTGTTAGATAGTTTGTGCGTAATAGCTTCGCAAACAAGTTATTGTTTGGTGTACTCCGCGAATTTCGCTATGTCGAATTTAGTTGAGCAAAGAGTTAATACAAAAACAACGTTAATACCGTTCCGCAAACTCCGTATTCACCTGACATGGCCGCGTGTGACTTTTTCATGTTCCCACGACTCAAGTTACCACTTCGCGGGAAGCGTTTTGAGACGATTGAGGCGGTAAAGGAGAATTCGCAGAAGGAGCTGAAGGCGATTCCAAAATCGGCCTATGAAAAGTGTTTTGAAGATTGGAAGAAGCGTTGGAATATGCGTATTGCTTGCGATGGAGATTACTTTGAAGGGAATAAAGTAAATATCGATGAATAATTGAACTGTTTTCGTTTTATTGACAAATTCCGGGTATACTTTTCTTAATAATTCTGAGTAGAACAGCTCTGAAATCGAGGCATCCACCTTTTGCAGGTGGAGGTCTAGAAGACATGCGAAGGTCAACTTAGATTTTTAAAATGTAACCATACGATAAGGATTTGAATTGCCACGAAATCGTCAAAAACCGTCGAACCCCGTTCTCAGTGGTAAAATAAACTTTCTCGGTTATCCGATAATTTGGATTGCGACCGTTTCCGCCGAGATTCACCCCGTGCCATGATTAATAAAAAAACGAAAGGCAAAGGTGGCGAGAGTCGAAGCAGGAACGAGGAGAAATAGTTTCGGTGCGGACGATGAGTTTCCAGGGCAGCGAGAAAAAGTTCAGTTGGACTCGGTTTGGTCAAACCTACCCGGAGCGTTCGCGACTCATGGGGTTCGAAATAGAGAGATCAAACGTTGATATAATCGGGTTAAAACCGGTGGCAAACGTAGGCGTGACGGTCATGACGACGCGCGTCCTACAAACATCGGAATATTGATAGATTTTAAAAGCGATACGAGAGCGAATCAGAGCAGAGTAGAGCGGAGCTGAGCGAAGAGGAGAGGCTCGGTGCGGCGAAGGTATCGCGTCCGGCTATCCATTATATATGCACGTTTCGCGAGCACTAATCAGAGATCGAATGAAATTCAACGCATTAATGTAGTCGCGGACGCGTCGGGAGTACGCTGTGTTTAACATCAGAATCCATTACACGAATTACACAGAATCCAGATGGCACAGGGCGCCCGCCCGCGCCCGCGATGACTAGACGGAAAAATGTGTCGGGAAGCGCGGGCACCGTGATGCGCTCTCGCGTACCGTGCGCGCCAAAGCTTTACGGTTTAATCACGGTGCGTCACGAGCCTCGTTAAACCGATTACCGATACATTTGATATTTAAATAAACTCCTCACCTACGGAACTGGCGAATCATTCAGCGCCGGCCACCGCCGTCGTGATCCCTACCCGGACGTTTCGAGATTTCAGCTCTACAAATCTACCGAACACCATAAAAATCATAACTAGACCGCGAATGTTTCGTGTGACCTAAAACAATTCTATGTCGCTCGTGAGAAATGAGAGTTGGCTGAATATATATATTTTTTTTTTTTTTAAATTGTTTATTTATAAAGGTCGCATTAACATCGAGGTCATTAGCGACCACTTTTGGTATACAGTTATAAGTACATTCTTTTGTTATCGCAATAATACATAAGTGTAAATATAATTAAATTTTGTAGTGTAGATCTACATTTTTGAGAAAAGTAAGAACGCTTGTAATAATCTTTTGGTCGTTGAGGCATTCACTCAGATTGGGTGGAATGTTGTGGGCTTGTCGTTGTGTCTGAAGGGCTTATTGAAGGGGTTATTACATTCTTCAATTCTGCCAATGTGTTCCCCTTGTACGTCCATTTTTATTCACTCCACCCAATTGCAAAAGCTGAAAATACCGTAACAACATTCCTCAATTCCTCTAATGCCTTCGCTAATGTCTTCCCCTTTTTTACATTCATCCATTCCTGCCGTGAACGCATTAAAGCGGCATTACGATCATAACGATAATGGCAGGAAATGTACGAATTTGTAAAACGCGAGAGAACATAATCAGTGAGTGTCGATGGTATTTTTGCCACTTACACGTGCACACATTACCGACTATGTACATACATATTTGATCTACTTTCATATTCACAATCCGGTAACTTAATCTACGGTGCATTTTAAATATGCTCTTCGAAATAATCACTCTAATTCATACTATTTTCGCAAGGCTTTATATAAAAATGAATGGAACAGTGTACTTTGCAGAATGAGAAGTGTTTCATGGAAGAAATTATCATTAATTTTCTTAATACATATTACAAAATCCTATAAATGCATAAAGACACTGGACCTCCGATTCTGATAGCGTCGAACGAGCAGGGTTCGGACTTCGCGTGCAGCCATCGGAGAGACGAATCGCACTCGTCTACAGACTGCCACGTTCAATATTTTCTCGAGTGGAAGCGGGTCGAGAAGTTTACGCCTATCGTATACAACTTGTACTCCTTGACTCGGTGAATAATTTCCCGTCGCCGTTACAAGCCGCCACGAATACCTCCGTTGCCGCCGTCGCGTCATTGCTGCTGCTGTCTGTCTGCCCTCTAACTTTCGGATTCGTCGAGACAGTCGAGTCATAATGGCGAAATGGACGGCGACAAGCGTAAGAGTCCTGGGGAACTTTGCTGTCGAGCCTCTTCGTCTTCCCGAACTCTGGAGAAACCGCGAGCCCGAAGAATTCGACCGTCGATCCTGTTGGATCTGTGCGAAACTCCGTTAGCTTTTTCTCATGAATCATAAGCACCGTCCAATGATTGTGCACCCGGTTAATTATAGAGAGTGGAAGTACGAATGGTGTATGTTAGCAGCCAACCCCATATACACTGCCGCTCAAAAATGTATGGACACTTCCTTAATTCTGATAATTACCTGAAAGAGTTATGATATCTTTGATAAATTTGATTACCTTGCATGTATTCCAGTTCGTACAGTGTTAGAGAACATATTTTATAATAATAATTTATTAAAATTTATTAAGAGTAACTGGTGCATGTTCCCTTATAGAAATGACAAGATTGATTGTATTTAGTTAGTATTATTTAGTTTATTTAGTTTAGATGTTATTTATAATAAAAATATACATTATGTATCACTTTCATGAACCCGGTAAGTGTCCACATACTTTTGAGCGACAGTTACAGCTAAATAACAGAAGAATTGAAGGGGTGTATGGATAAAGGTGTCAAGTAACAAATTGTTTGTTTTCTGTAAAAGAGTTTTTAGCGAGGTATGTTGTCCTTTTTTGATGCATGAAGATAATAACACAAATCAATTACTAATATATATATTGTTGTAGTTAATCTCTAATACAAATAAAAATAATAATTATCTTTATCCGTCATTAAAATCACACGATCGCTAACATATTACAAAAAAGAAGACGGATTGAATTGAGCGCCCGCGAAAAACAGCTCGGTCGTTAACTTCTGCTTATCTGTGTGCCCAGTTTTGTTAATAAACCCGTTTTTCCTCACGGTTTTTCCTTACAATTAACATCTCGACGACGCGAGTCGCCGCTTCGTCTTCAAGAGGCGAGGTTTCGTGCGTCGCTTAGCCGGAACGACTCCGAGAAGAAGTTTCGACGTGGCTCGTTCGTTCACGCGAACTTGTTGCGTGTGCCGCGCGATTAGACGGTCGCGGTCGCACGAAACCGAAAGAAACAAAGGGTGAAACGAGCGGGACCGGCTAGTGACCGAAGCGAATCAGGACGGCAGTGTGTTTCGAGAGGATGAAAAGCATCGCGCGAGAACTCCGAGCACCGATAACCATGAACGTCACTGTTCTCTCCCTCTGCTCTTCTCTCTTCCTGAATGGGTATCGCGTCCGAAGCGCATCGGGGTTACTTCGAATTAAATAAAACCCGTAATGGTGCTCGCCGCTTATGAATAATTCAGTTATCGAGCGAGGACACACCGCTACCCGTAACTTCTACCTTCCGCTTGGCAAAAACCGTCGCCGGAAATACGCTTCGAAAGCGTCGAAAGATCCGAAAGAACCGCTCTTTAAGAAGTCCGCCTATTATCGCCGCTCGAAACAATAAAAATCATCTTTTTGCCCGCGGCCGAACGTTTCACAGCCTCCGAGAGCCGTTCCCGAAGTTGGGAACTGTTGTTCCCGAGATAACTCGCGAACTTCGAAGCGCGCGAATTAAGATTCAAACGTTTGCTTGTTGAAGATCGTTAAAGAAAAGAAGAAATTCTAATCTTTCTTTTGTTTCTTGCCGAAGTCGCCAGATCAGGGGAATTGGCGCGAATTACGGGGATAAAGTTACCCCCTCTCGGCCAGTACCGGATTAGTCACGTGCCATTGTGACACGTGCGCGACAGAGATGAAACATGTCACGTGACCGGGCCGCACAGTGATGCCGAACGCGAATCTAGCTGGACAAATATCAAAAATTGAGAGTTCTTTCTAATGAAACGGTTGGTAAGGGTTAATGATCATTTTTACTCGAACAAGTGTTGTAAAATGCTTTTAAAGCAGGTAGAAAGTGAGCTTTTACGGGTGTCAAACCATTGCACGCGCCAGTCGTGTTTCAAGCGTTCCGAAAGAACATTGCCTTCGATTTTTTACGTGGCTATTTCACTTTCATGGATATGGATAATTCTAAGAAAGGTATGTACTTATATATTTCACAGAAAAACCAATAATATCTACGTAAATAATTGAGTTCCGTATCATTATTTGTAAAGCATTATATTTTCTGTCTTAGCAAGTTGCATTACCTTTAGGTAGAACGATTGTCTTCTATGAAATGATGCTTGAAGATTGTGCTTGAATTAACAGGAATGGAACAACGAAGGGATTTTCCTTTGCTAAAAGAGCGAAGAAAGTTTATTGCGTTTTTTTTTACGATCGACGTTAACGTTAAGAAGTTCCAGCAGCCGTGCCTATCGGTCTGTATACGATGAAAGAACAAGTGTCGTTTTATAGCAAGTTCGAAGCTGAACCTTGTATAGACACTTAAAAGCCATTAATACAGTTACTCTTCGAGTTAAACGTTTTATCGAACAAGTTAAAATGGATTGAAAAGAATAAAGTTCGGCGGCGAATCGTTATCCTAGTCGGTGTAGCAACGGTTTTACGAGCACTTCGGCTGAGAAGCTATTACGGTGTGATGAGGAACGTAACTCTGATAATTCTCCTGCTGTTGCGGAATTAATTGTTCGCAAAACATTTCGAAACATTTTGAGAAACTGGTGGGGCAAGTGTCCTGGACACTAATCGATATGCTCAAACCTCGGATCAAAGAATATACTTTTTACTAGACAGTCGAGATCTGATCCACTTTTACGCTCATTTTTAGAAGATCGATAGCAAAGTAGCGCGAAAATCATATTTTAAGAATGCTAGGGAACGAACATTTTAAACTTTCATCAGTTCTTGGACGTCGACTCAAATCACGTAGAAATTATAGATCTATTTTGGGGAAGATGAAGTTCTGTCACTTTTAACCTGGAATATCGAATGAGGCTATTTTACACAACCAGGATCGAGTAGCAAAAAATGATCAACTATTTGGGGGTATGTTTCTCGACAGCTATTTACGATGTGTCACAAATTTTTAGAATTATAAACTACGTGAGGAACTTAAAACGTTTTATTTTTGTATCCAGTGATTAAAATGGAATCAGTTTTAAGGATATTTATTACCTTTCGTAAATTTAACCATCGCCTTTAACATGTTACAGCAGCAGTTTTTGTGGTCCTTCAGTTCCTAATGGTTTGAACCTGAAGGAAATTTGTCGTTCAAGATCACGGAATGCAAACAGGGTTTGATGGATCGAGGAACGCACCGTTTTCCGTGGCGAGCTGGTGAACCGCAGTCTCCGCAAAAATCCGTGTAATTGCCGCGTAGACTTCACAAAGGGTTCTGATGGCGCGGGGGTGATTCGAGGGTGTTTGATCGGAGTGGAGAGCCATATGGTCAAAAGAGAGAGAGAGAAAAAGAGGGAGGTTTTCGTTCGTAAAACCGACGGGACGCTGCGTTTCAATAAAATTTCACGAGTGCTCGCACCGTTCTGCCGCCTCTTTCTGTCTATCTCTTTCACCTGGCGCTCCGGCATTCACGCTCGAGTGAAAGCGGCCGTTCCGTGGGGGACTCGTTAACGGGCAGTAGTAAAAGTAAGTGCAAGTCAGACAATCGGAAGGAAGTATCCGCGGCGGCCTCTAAAGCCGCTTATTTATTGGGGTCCGGTCAGGGTGAGCTAGCTGGTTGCGTGGAACGGAATCGGGTTGGTTGGACGGTCGGCGATTCGCCTGGGAACCAGGTGTCTTTTCATCCGGGGGACGTTTATGCGCTCCATGCGGAATTCGAGCCAAAGAGAGCTGCGACACACGCGCGTGCTGTTTTAAATCCTCCAGCCCTTCGATGAGCATAAAACGCCAACGCCATCTCCCATCCGCTGCTTCTCATTTCCTCCCTCTTCTGTTAGGGAGGCGTTCCCCCTCTCTACCAGTACCGTATTAGTCACGTGTCATTTGACCTGGCGAAAGAGTCGTAGAAGGAGAAGAGTGGCAGAGAAGTCTTAATCAGAGGCTACTCTGCGCACGGTGTGTTAAAAAGTCCCGTTCCCCGAACAAAATTCCACTACTCGAAAATAATGTGTGTTTAAAAAAGTAATGACTCTATTAGCGCTGTGCACCTCCCTTCGAGCTTACTTATTAAAGGGACCCTCCAGCTACCTGCTGTCCTAATTTCAACTCCCTAGCTGCCCTCAGCCTTTTAGCGAGATTAGATGCATAATGTGTAATTCTTCCGCGACAAATAAGGTTATAAAAAGGCTCGCGAAACCAGGATAACGTTGTCCGTTTTGCGAGGGAATGGCGTTGGGGATCAACGCCGTGATTCGCGCGCGTTATCACGAGCAACGACGTTAAGGGAGAGTTTATGGTCGGACGTCTTTCGTTTGCGGACCACCGCGGCCCGCCATGGCCCGTCGTCGCGGCTTGCGTCAACATTTTTTACTGGCGCGCGAACACCGGCTCGTAAAAGCTCCTTACAAAGTTCGATCGGCACCGCGCCACGTCGACAAAGGGCATCGTTAAGGGACGATATGTCCCTGTGACCGGCGACTTCGGCCCTTCGATTTTCCCGGGTCGTTATCGCCCGCGATTTTAACGGCCGTTAATCTTTCACCGTGCACGCCGCTGAATCGATTCGAGCTTTTGCTGCGACCATTCTCGGCCGATTGGGCTTTCGTGTGTCACCTGCCTACAGTGTACCGACAACATGGCGTTTTTTCTGTTGAATGCACGAGGTCGATTATTATTGTTTTCGCGTAGACCAGAGAGAAATTCGAACGTTTTTCATCTAATTTGAAATATTTTCGTTGTATACGAGCTTTTTCATTTTGTCCATACCAAAATGAATATAGTATAGTAATTTTTAGAGTCTCCAAATTAAGACTCGTCTCCCCACTCTACCTTCCCCTTCTGCGACACTGTTCCCCCATGGTCATGTGACATTGTGACACATTTGCGACAGAGACGAAACGCACCAAGTATCAAACGCTAGCCTAACGTTGTATTTCCGGAGCCAATGAACTCTATCACGGAATTGCGATGTCACGGTGCATCCATCTCTTTCTCCTTTCTCTCCGGGACGACTAGCTTGTACCACGGAAATCAATATTTAGCGTTCATCGAAGCGAAAGCCATAAAACTTGGCCGGGCGCGGCGATTAAGGAAATGGGCGGCAGGCAGAGCCAGCCCGGATACTCTATCAAGGATATGATCTCTCTCGGGTCTGCGGGAGAGCCAAGGAGATGGAGATTAACGCGTTAGCCGATCAACGCCGGGGGAGGATCGAACACGGCCGAAAAAAACTTGCACGCCGGGGATAACCGTTCGTTATTATCCTGGTGAAGACGAGACAGCCGCCCTCCGAGAAACAGCTGCCAAGCTGACGGCGCACTCTAGCTCTCGCGAAATTATCCGATGGACGATAAGTGGATAATCGCGTCGATTCAGCCCCGATCGAAACGCCCTTTATATTTCATACGAGAATCGAGCGAGGCACTCCGAACCGCAGAAGCTGGATTCAACAGAGACGCACTATGTTTTTGATGAACGATCCTCCAGCATTTCCCGCTTCATCCATTTTTGGTGGATAGTTCTCTGGAACATCGTGTCAGATTCGTTGGGAACGTTTTAATCGACGCGTTACATCTCTGCTGCATGTCCTAGGGAAAAAAGTATTCGACCATCTATAAAATCAGCTGAATTTTCCGAAAGATCAAGGTCCAGATCTCGCAAAGCAGGAGGAGGGGCTCACCGCAGTCGGACAAATCGGAAAAACCGTGTGTTTCAATGGCGACTTCACCCTATTTGTAAACGAAGCGTCGGAGGCAGTCGGCGGGGCGAAGGGGTGTCCCGGTTCGTTAAAACTTAACGCCGGCCACTTTCGAGGACGCTCGAATTCCCAATTGGCCTCGTTCCGAGCGCGGCGCAAGATAGCGGCGAACAATTAGCGACGCGCGAACGAAAATACCGGGACGAGGGGAGTGGGTGGGCAGCGACACTCCGTCACGGTTCGCTCGTCATACCGCGGTAATTGGAAATATTCGGTATTTTTTCGGGCGAGGCGGTTTTCCCCCCGGTCCCCAAATGTGTGACGCTTTTCAACGGACGCGATGGAAAAAAATCGGAGGGAAAAAAATGGATAAAAAGAGGAAAAACAAAGCTACGGGATCCCTTAACGAGCGGAACGATCTCTCCGGCGATGCGCAGCGTCGCGCTGGACAGGGGGGCGTGCATTTCGCGCGTAGAAAACCCAGCCTGCTTCCAGAAACAAGCGCGTATGTTTCACGTGTGCACGCGCGCCCGAACTCGTCCTCGTGTTCCCCGGAAACGGATTACCCCGCTACGAAACTATTTACCGATTTAAACGTCCTATAAATCTCCCGGCTCTAGTTTAACGGAGATTTTACTCGAGGGGACGAGCCCGGAGAGGGTGAGAGGGCGCAGGCCAAATTTATCGCTTTATTTAAAGGGCCGCGGGACGCGGACTCGGTTTTGCGCCTCGCAAACGCTATTTACCGTCTTCACGCACGCCAACCCGCGAGCGGAAGAGGACGAGTCTTATCGCCGAGGCTCTAATAGGCTAAGGGACACGGACTCGCCGCGGAACCCTATCCCCCGATCAAATATTTACGATACCGATAGCGGACACCGCTGTCCACGTTGCCAGTTGCTCGCCCGAGGACAGGCTAATAATTGCCTAGACGACAGCACGGACGGACGGCGTGCCTAAGCGAAACTAAACGCTGTCGTCTCTTTTTCGTCGTTCATCAATCCGACCGCGGTTCTTGCTTCCCAAGATTTCACGGTGCACCGTGAAATATGTGACCACAAATGCGGTAAATAGTGCGTTTCTTTTAAATTAAGTGGAGTGGGGTAGGTTATTAACAGTAATTGGTTATTTTTATTATAATATGAACGAAAGCTTATATTTATTACGAAGCTTATATTCTTCTTATATCATTCTTTTCTTGCCCCGTAGCACTTGAAACAAGGTTCGAAAGCATTTTTAACTCTCAGAGGCGGACTTGCCCCATTTTCGATGCAAGTGCGTCCTAGTTGACACTTTGTATGTACAATATCCTATCAAAATGATAATTTTCAAGCAAAATTAGAATCCTACATAATACTAATTCGTCAGTAATAACTGTGGCAAGAGTTTGATGCCAAGAACGTTAAGTTTTTACATACCAGACTGAAAATGCATCAGTTTAAAGTTCAACTGTGCAAAAACTAGGGCGGACTTACTCCACTCCACTTACATTAAAATCACATTTTTTATGAATGGCCCAATCGATTTCAGTTTTTCTGTCAAGCTTGCAGGATTAGTTTGATAATTATTTAAAAAAGAAATATATATGTTGTCAGCGTCATCAAAATCGGCGAGGGGGACCCTTCCCTAAATAATTACCGATAGTTTACCAGGTGACGTGTAATGAAAATTTTAGAGAAGTTTCATCTAGTCGGAATTGAGAAAGAAAAATTTGTTTTCTCTGGTAGAATGTTCATTGTGGTATGATAGCGATCTCACCATTTTCATCGTGCGAATTCCTCCGTCTACCGGAGTCCTCTAAATCACTTTGACGGCTGGGCGCTTCTCCAAAGAGAGGACAGCCATAGAAAGAACAGCCAGGTCTTGGATGATAGTCATTGATTTACCGGCTCGAGTGAAGACACGGTCAACGACGAGCTTGACGACGCGCGTCCACTTTGCCACCGCGGCAACAATTTAGTGGCAGCTCGCACGCCAGCCTCGCCCCACCAGAGCTCTCTCTCTCTCTCTCTCTCTCTACTATGAGTTATCATCCTTCGAGAATGCTTGTGCATCTTCCGAAACATTAATCTTACGGGAATCCGTGCGCGTTGCGGCCCATGGGGTGCCCTGCATGACGGACACCCGGATAAAGCTGTTTTCGGAAGAGAAAGCAAAGGTAGAACCGTGTGGGCGGGTCCAATACCCCCTCCAAAAAACCTCCGTCTACCTCTTAGCTTCGGATTCGTGTAGACTCGTGTCCATTGTCGCGAAGAAACCTGCATTGTTTCGTAACCACGCAGACAACCAACAATGAACTCAACTTGCAAGGTAGAAAATTATTGTGCGCAGGATTTACGAGCACAAATGCGCTTCAATCTGTGAGTTGAATGACTTTTGAATTCACAAATATCTGATTCGAAATAAAACGTCGTATGTCATGAAAATATTCCAGCTCAGTAGAACTGCTCAAATTCTCCGGTCAAAATAGAACAATTACAACGCGCGAATGGCCACGAGTTAACTCGCTCCTGCTGTCAAACACAGTCACCACAGAACTCGGTCTAGCCTCGACCGATCTAGCACAGAAGCCAGTGTCCCTTGTTGAAGACGAGTAACTTGGGAAGTGGAAGGTAACGGAAGACAGAGAAAAGAGGATTAGAAGCGAGCCGTCCAGGAAATACGACAGCGAAAGAGGGACAAGAAACAAAAGAAATAAAAGCCACCAAAGTATAAGAAGCTCCACAATGAGAAATTTCCATAAAATATTACAAAAATTTATTTTCCTGTTCCTAAGAGACCTAAAATTCTCGACGAGATTCGATGTGGTCCTCAACTTTCCTGGGAAAAAATATGTAAGAGCGGTCATTATATTTTTAGGATGCATAGTGGGTTTTCCAAGGAAGTGGTGTCCCGTTGTTTATCTGCAAGGCCTGGCGGAACGTTGTCGCGGTTCACGTGCGCGAAAGAAACCGCAGCAATTCGTCGCTCGTGTTCCTCTCGGCCGGTGTTCTAACCCTGCTTCGAAAAGAACGACCGTCCGAGAATAAAGGTAACGCGAGTTTTATTCCCGCTCTTAGTCACCTTCTCCTTCCGGTAGCATAATAAAACCCCTTTTACAACCCCTCTTTTTCTGTAGCCAGCCATCTAGCCGTTACTCCCGCGGAACGTTCCGAAGCGAAGCGAAACGCGGAAACTATCCGCTGTCGCTTTCGCGGCATGTCTCTCTCAAGGCTAGTGCCCGCGTGACTCGTTCGCAGACATAATAAAACCCTCCTCGTCTATCCTCGATCCCTGTTCCGCCGTTTCTTCTCCATTACCAGGCCTTTCCTACAGCTGGACACGTTCCTTTAAGGGTTTCCCGTCGTTTCTCGGCCCTAACAAACGCGGTCGGGATCCTCGAGACCGACGCAGCTGTCGCAAACATAATCGAAAGGCTGTACTACGGCTCTTCGGACGGACCAGGATCTTTTTAACGCGTTCTGGAGTTCTACTGGAAGACTATGGTACCCATTTATCTACTAACAATTTCTTAAGAAAATTCTGTGAAAGCAATTTCGTTCATACTCCAACAAATTATTTAGAGGAATTTAATGTTCTTCTGCAACATTCACGAGATTTTTCTGCACACCACTTTCGGAATAAATATTCTAGACGGTAGAAGAGGGGGCAATTTCTCTACAAGCTATAAAATACTTTTCTTTAAAACTTCTCGTCATGCCGAAACGCATCCCAGGAAGAAAAGCGAGTCACGCGGTGTATTCCACGGTCCCGCGAGGGCCTGCAGCGAAGTGTATCACGCTTGTCACGTGACCAGGCAGGTAACGAGTTCCGCGCGAGCGTGGCCCACCTCGCCGTCCCACGTTCGCCGAATGCACCGAATGCTGCACGCTGCTGCACCGAATGCACTAACATGGGCTAATGGAGTCGCGTTGTCGGCGAGCTACTGTGGTCCATGTTGCGCGATCCCGTCGACCTCGAGATTAAGGCCGAGGCCTCGAGCAATTTGTTTCGCTAATGGAAACTCGGTGGTCCAGGTCGCCACCGACGGAAACTTTGATCTCTGCATGGTCCCCGGAAACGGCCAGGTTCCAGAAACCCACCGCGATCGTTCGTGACCATTTTTACAGGTGGTCAAATCAGTTTTTTGTTTTATGATGCAACGATAGTTCAGTCTACGAAAAGTTGTAGAGTGAAATGGAAGGAACACAATTTTTAACGTTGGGTCTTTGTTTGGATTAGTTAGGAGGTAAACATAAAAGGTCCCCTTTTCGGTTTTCTGCTTATATCTCGGAAACTATGCGTCCTAGCAATAAGACCATTCTATACAAAATTAAAGCTGACAAAGTGTGCCATAAGATTGATTCCATTCAGTTTTTCGCTATCTCGCATAGTTTCCGAGATATTCCGGAAAACCGAAAAAGGAGTAGGGACTTCTAGTAGGTTTACCTCCTAACTAGTCCAAACAAAGTCCCAAAGTTAAAAATTGTGTTCCTTCCATTGTTTCAAGTCGAATACAATGACCTATCATGAAGACCGTGCAAGGTCACTCAAGGTCACTGAAGAATTCACTTCTTTTGCACTGCTGTTTACCGTTATGTGGGTGTGAAATCAATCCTTGTTTTGTTTCTATATAAGTTTGTAAAACAAAGTTTCATTTCGCGTCGAGTTCATTAACGCGAGTCAATCGTCAAGTTGTCTAGCCGATTAGCCTCCTCTGGCCGATAACGAATCGCAGACGGAGCGTCCAGGGCTAATTCAATTGGCCGACAGCGAGAGAACCGTGTCCCGTGGCTCGGATTACGCGATGGAAAAAGTAGTTCGGCCCTGCGTTCTTTCCGTTCCGGCTCTCCGTGTCGTTCCTTTTTCGAGGGAACCCGACGCGGAGGAGGAGCAGGAGGAGAAGCCAGGATCCGTCTGTCCCGCTCGAATTCATTTCACGCGTTATAATCTTTAATTAAGGCGAGTTTTCTACGGCGGCGCATAATACGGGATCGTTAGACGACGCCGGATTCACCGAGAGCTGTTCGTTCTCGCTTTTCCTGCGCTTCCTCCAATTTAGACGCCGCCCTCGTTCCCGTTTTTTCCGTCTCGCCGCTGCCGGATTCTCCTTCCCGTGCCCCTCCGCAGACGGCAAGACGATGTAGCGGCTTCGCAGCGAACATCTCTGCGATTTCACCATTCGAAACTTTCGCCGTGTTCGCGCTGATTCTCTCGCTACGTTCTACGATTGTCTGGACATCCTTAGTTTCGCACAAACATCGCCCTTTTGACTCTGCCATTTTCCTGGGCTGCAGGGCCTGATTCTCTTCGAGGACCTGTGTTGAACTGAACAGTGCTTTTTTCAGAAAGGAACTGTAGGTCTCAAGTCAATCGTTCTCTTAAAAAAAGCAACTTTCAACTAAACTATCTTATTTCATTTGTCTATAGAGTGTCCCGAAGTAGTGGAGGGGACGATTCTACACGAGCGAATGAATGGCTTCGCAGACGAATAGAGCGACGAACTCGAAGAAGTAGTTCCACTTGAATTTTCCGGGCGGGATTCGCGTTTCCGGTGACGTGGGCTCGTCGAATCGACGTCCCGCGACCTGGCCAGCTCGCGGTTGTAAAGTTCCGTTAACGACGGAGCCGTTGTAGAATGTTTTTCCCGATAAGACCGAGGAAGGGCGCGTGCGCGTGCGGTGTTGCGCGAGTCGTAAGCATAAAACACGGTTAACCGGCACGGCAAGGCACGGCACGGCGGCGGCTGCAGCAAAAACGGACCTGGGCTCTTTCGAATGTATGCACGGGGTCGAAATTAAAGCGGAAGAAAATGTGTCCCTGGGAACGGGAATAAATTCGCCGCTCGCCCCTCGTCTCTCTCGCTACCTTCTGACGGAGCGACGTTAACGTTTGTTCCCTTCTGTTGGTTATTTTGCTGGCGGGAGCCGCGCGTCGTAAAGCGACGGGGGCAAACTTTTTCAACGAAATCTCCGCAACACGTGTGCCGTTTATTCCGAACGGGACATCCGAGCTGCTCCTTGCTCTCTCTCTCTCTCTCGCTCTCTTGTTCTCCGTGGGGCCAGACCTTTATAATAATGTTACGCCCGTCCGACAAAACCGAGGCAGATCCGGCTCGTTACCGTTACGATCACTGCCTTTCGCGTCGCATCGCATTGCATCGCGTTCCTACGATTATTGGTTGCCACTGTAACCCTCCTTCGCTGTCTCTGCGATCGTCTTCTTTCGACCTCGTTCACCGGGAATCACGGGAATCGCCGTAGACTCCGAAACCCCATCACCATTATTCGAATTCGGTTCCGCGTAGTTAGGCGAACCGTTGCGTCGCTGGGATGCTCGAATAGAATCACCGATACGCTTTGCTTCCTTTCTTGGGGAGCTGTTCTTTCTCGTATACGCCGGTAACGATCGAGGCACGACGAGATATTCGCTGTTTATATATCGCTTATAACACGACCTCCGTGTAACGTGCTCGCAGAAATTACTACTGTCAATACTGTGCGATGCTCTTCCCAGGACAGTTGATTCTGCGTTGGCAGAGTTGGGCAAAAATTTAATCGACTATTGACGAATAAACTTCTACTCATACTTACTTTTAATACATACTTTTCAACAATCATACTTCCTTTTAATTGTAATCGTCAATGGAATAATTGATTAATGACACTGTCCAATAAATTTCAACTTTTTTTATGTTTCCTAATTACTGTTGAGTGGTTCTTATAGAGTTTCTTGCGCTGATTCCGAATCTGTCCTTAATTTTTCTCCTAGACGCAAGACACAGGAGGCACATAGACATTTACTTCTTTTCAGAATAAATTTTTTAATTGTGGGCAACCTAACATATTCACCGACAATTTTCAGATTTCTTCGTTGTTCGAGATTGTCCAATATTATTCCACATAATTACCTTTCTAATATTGATTCAGCAAAGCAAATATGATCTATGCACAGGAAATATGTGCGTACATTAATGAATCACTAGAGACAACATCCTCCACTTTCTTTCGAGAAAACATTTAATTTTTCAAAGCAGATCGTGCCGGCTAATCCAATAAAACCTCTTCATGTAGGACCAAGCTGTTGCGTTGGTAGGAAACGTGTTTAATATTTCAAAGCGTTCCGCTTTGACGGATCCAATAAAACCGTTTTATAGAACCGGTCGGTTCTCGGTTTTTATAGAACAAAGCACCCATCAATTTTTCAAAGCATTTCGCATTCGTCGACTCGAATAATGTCGGCGGGAGAGCTTGCGTATCGTAGAAACACTGTGTGCTGTTCGCCTTCTGATTCCTACATTGATAATAATAATAAATATTTTCGGGGTAGCTGCGGTGGGAGAGTGAGAGAGGAGAAAGAGAGAGAGAGATATGGACGAGGCATGAATCGAAAATTGGAAGTTAGGAGAGTGCGACAAGACCCAGTGCAACCGCGCTCGGAGCTGTCCGCCCGTGAATGCGAGGAAATTGGAGAGTTCTTCTCGATGTCCGGGGAATCTGTTCCCTTTGCCGCGCACCTTCTCGAATCATCGCACGTTTTCGTTCCTCTCCGAAACTAGTTCTCGCACTGGATCGATGCCTCTCGAATTAACGGCTGCGAGGGATGGATAGGGACGGAGAACGGGAAAACCAGACAGAGAGAAAGAAGGCAGAAATCTATCCCCACTGAACTGTAATTAACCCTTCATCTGCGTACCGGGTCGTTCTAGACCCGGACCGTCTCTGTTCTTATTCCAATCACTCCCAACAACAGTTTGAACACTAGATTCTGTTCAAACTTGACCATTTTGCTTCGTTCGAAAAAAATAATAGTAAAAATCACATTGGATGATGTTCTAGGAACATTGAAGAATATTCAAGAATTTTAGGGCATTTTGAAGCACTACAATCTGAAGACAATGGCTTCTAGAAAAGACAATCTAGGAAGGGCAATATTGTATTCCAGAAAAGAAAATTTTTCTTTTCCATTTAGTTTTATTTTACATCCTGATGATTAATTGAAATAAACTTTCCTTTTACACAGTCTACTTGGGGTTGCCAGAAATGTTTTATCCAAATATAGAAGAAGTAATGAAAACTGCAATTATGTATACATGAGATAGGCTCAACATATTGGAGTTCAAGTACAGGGTGACAAGAAATAACGGAGTTAAGGTGTACCAGGAGTGGGACCGAATGACGCCAGAAGAGCTGCGGCCCATTGCCGAAAATTTCAAGACTCGTTTGAGCCTCTGTATCGGCGCAAAGGGTGGCCATTTCGAAACTTCTTAAATATATGAATACTAAAGGTCCATGTCATGATTGTTATTATTTGGTTTTTCAAAATTCGTCAATTTGACAGAATTATAATAAGAAATGATTAGCTCCGTTATTTCTTGTCACCCTGTAAAAGAGGTACGCAGCACATTTTAAACTTTTTTATGCAAACAAAGATTTTTGAAAATTCCTATAGGTACGTAAAGATCAATATATTCAAATATAGAAGATCTGGCAACCCTACAGTCCACTGTCTAACGTTTGAGCAGCCCATTTTCCTTCGAACCATCCGGTTGAGAATCGAACGGGGTTCCGCGATCAACAGGATTGTTTACAGCGAGCGATAAAGTTTATCGGAGGAAACGTGTCGGAGTGTTTGCTCGTCGATGCAACGATTCGGAAATTAGCCGGATTCGTATCTCGCCGGATAAACTTGGCCCTGGTATCCGAGTAATTGTTGTCGATTCGGTCGGTCGACGGGTCCCGGACTCGTCCCGTACTCGTCCGGCGCTGCCGCGGCTCGGTGCAACGGGCTCGGGTCAATAATAAAACCCCCGTACTAGTCGTGTGCCCGAGTCCCGGTGCTCGGCCCGCGCGGCTCGGTATAACTTCCGTCGTTCACGGTATCGGTTGAAGAGAGCCGTTCGAACCTGGCGACTCTCGTGCACATTTAATGAGACACCTGCTGCCAGCCGGCTCGACGGAACTTTTTAATCTGCCTCGGCCGTGTGTGCATACTTTTTCAAAACACGTCGGCCGGACGGTGTTGCGAGATTTTCAAGTTTAATGCGGCGTGACTCCCCGGGGGGGTCGACGACACACTGGATAAGGAGACGGTTTCTTTGTGAACCCGCCGCGACGTGCTATTGTTGCGCTGTTTGCCGACAGCCACTTCGTTGCGACCGCGAACGCGTTTCAATCTTGCCCGGAACCGATTGTCGGCCACTTTGCGAGGGGAAGCATGGAATGGACTGGGTTGAGCTAATTTTTTACTGACCTTGAGACTGTCGATTCTTTAGCATTTTCTAAGAACGAACGATATTAATTAATCTGAGGTTTCTTGTGTATTCTTATTGTGCTTTTGTGAATTTATGGTAAAAATGGATAGCTAGAATTAGAAACAGTGAACATATTGATTAAATAACATTTGCAACCCTCTGAGCTCATTAAAGCTTTCGTTTCTTGTGCTCGATATGTTTATTTTACTACGTTTTTTATTAGCTCGCTTTCTTGTCTGTCTGTTCTGTACTTTGCAATTAAACTAACTTCCCGATGAGCTACAGAACTGGATGGCAATGTAATATGTAAAAAAATTTTTAAAAAGCCTATGTTGCATACAAATCCGCCGTCTAATAATCAAGTAGGATCTTCGTAGAATCCTCGACTTTGATCTCGTTACATTTGCAAAGCAGTCGTCTGTATAACTTATGAAGACACAAGTTATTAACGGTTTGGTCATAGGAATCCCATCAGAAATGAGTGGCCACGCGTATCGAGGATCTTCCGACGGACGAGGTCGGGCCGGGCCGGGCCCGGAGAAATAGAAGGTTGAAATAGCAGCGTACGTGCTCGAAAATTCCGGGAATGATCAACGCGCGGCGCTTATCGGCGTTCCATCTGGAAAGCGGGGAAACAATCGGAACAGAGAGATAGAACTCGGCGAAATAGCCCGGTGCTTATCGCCGATACGATAGAGAACGCGGAGCGGGAAGGGGTGCGGCGGTGGGGGGGGGGTATGGAGGGGGTTTCAGCGCGCGGTATGCATCGATTAAAAGTAACTGCGTTCGCCGGGCTATTCAACGTGAATTATCAACGCGGGTTAATTGATTCCTAATCACCGGGAACAGCGGCGAGTCATTTATTGAAACGCCCCGGCTCGTATCTCTTTCAGCCCGGCTGCGGGGCCCCCGGTTTACGAGCTCTCGCGGGGTTTCGCTGAGTGGAAAAGTTGACGCCGCGATACACGATTCCCTCTCCATTCTCTCTATTTCTCTGTCGGTCCGTTTGTCTTCCCTTTCTGTGCGCTGCAGGATCTTCTCATTGATTTCTTTTTTTTTTTTTTGTACAAAATTGCCGATGCAATTTCGCTCGGTGGCACAACTACGAAGTGAACAAAGTCCAGCGGAAACAAAGTCCGCGGACCGCGTCGCGTCGCGGCGAAACGTCAAACGAGCGTTTCAGCCGCGAGGCCGGCTGCGCTGCTCGTTAATATTCCACCTACATTTAATTTAGCAGCATAATTAATTTCGTGGTGCCGGGGACACGGCTCGAAAGTAACACTGGTTTTTCTTTGTGTCAGCTCTGCGCGGGCTCTCTCTCTCTCTCTCTCCCTCTCTCTCTCGTAGCCGCAGGAAACTTTCCAGCGCAAAGCTGGCTCGAACGACAGCGAACACATTGAATCCACGTTCATTCGGGACGTTGCGGGACGTGTAAAACCAACCCCCTCTCTCTTGCACACAGGGCTGATTCTCAGGGAGCAGGAGGGCAAGGGGCGAGAGCTCGTCGACGCGCATTCAGGGACTCGCGTTCACGAGGAAAACGCTTTCCGATTGAATCGAGTTATGCAAAGGACGGCGTGAATTTTCCGCGGGAGCGGCGGTTTTAGGCACCAAGGCAAGAATACCTCGGAATCACCGTAGCCACCCTTCGACGATCTCTTCCTGAATAACTTTCTAACGATTCCAACGCGCGCGCCGCGCCGGCACGGACAGCCTCGGCGCATCGTCTCGTCTCGTCTCGTCTCGTCGTGTTTCGTTTCTCTCGCGAAGCGGCCTGATTCGCGAGCGCCGCGTTTCCGCGACCTGATTAAACATCATCGCTCAAAGGAAAACACCGAGTCGAGATTTCCTTTCTCCCGGGGAACTGTAACGACCGTCGGCCGTTTTAATCACTGGCGCGCGCGTCTCTTTGCCACTGCGCGCCGTTCGAATTAATTAACGGAAATGAAAAATTCTCGTCCCGCTGCTATGCCGAGACCCGGTCGAAGCGGAGCCCGTTTCGACGCTGCCAGCCAATCGCGGATCTCGCGTTATTGTCGATTCTACAGAAGTCGTTTCAACACCCTCACCGCCCCCGCGTTCTAACCGGATGCTATAATTCCGAGACTGATGAATATTTTCGAAAGACCACTTCAAACTTATCCAATTCGGCTCAGCTTCTTCATTTCAATAATGGATTAATAGACGAATTGAATAAAATAATGGGTAATAATAAATAAAAATGGGTGGGTGTAGTTTCAAACAATTTTGTTTATTTGGAGTAATTTTTACAACCCAATAAAATTATAAAATAGAGAAATATCATCGAATAAAATGCAGTCGTACAGAACCGAACGACAAACCATTTTCTCACAAAATTTCTGAATTAATTGAGTGAAATAGGATTGAAGATTGATTGAGATATCACACCAGGGAGATATTAATTCAAAGTCCAAGGATCGCGACGAAAATTGCGAAGTTTAATCTTCGCACTCGATCTTTCGCCTATCGGTTTTTCGTAGCTTACAGTGTTGTCCAGGTTCGAGAAATGGGAAACCCTGGCATCGTCAACGGGAGAACCATCTCTCTCTCTCTCTCTCTTTCTCTGGGCTTCCGGCGGTGACACGTTTGTTCCGTCGTCGGCTGTACACAGACTATACACGCCTGGCACCGGTTCCACGGTGAACCGTTGTCGGTCCCGTGTTCACCGTTCGCCGCAACCCGAACCGAGATAAAAAGTTTCTCCGGTTCGGCCGGTGTTGTTGTCGCCAGGATATATCCCGTCCCACGATCGATATTACACCAGGAGCACACGTGTTTTCTCGCGCGTGTTAACGACAAGATATTGCCGCTAATATAAAATCAATGGAATCCTGTCGGCGAGTAACGATCGACGGTCGCCAGAGATAAAAAGAACGTTAGGAAACGGCCACTTTATACCCGGGAACCCTTTCTTTCAACCCCTCTGCTGGCATTAATATTCGGACATTCAAAAAACTTTTTTAATGTTGTACGACTCTTTCCGTGAAGTTAGAAGTGGAAAAATAATTTGTAAAGAAAATTCTGAAGGTTGTTTTTCACAACTTTTTTATGCGGGCCTGTATTGGAAGTTTGAAAAGTACGTTTTTTATAGATTTGCATTTCAACTTTCGCGTTAATTGCTCCAATACTTTGTCCTCGATCGCATCGACCAGCTGCGGAGACTGGGAAAAAATGCATTTTAAGAAAAATCTTCGCATTACTAAAACTTTATAGCCACCATTTTTACCACGCTTATATTAGCTTGCCGAGTTGTCCTTGTTGTTGTTGTTGTTGTATGCGTCAAATCTTGTAATCGAATTTTAAACCACATCCCGATGAGCTAGAGACTTGAAACTTTAAACATAGCTCAGAACTAGATAATAATACAATATTAAAAAACAAATTAAAAAAAAAGAACTGCGCGTGAAGGAGAAAAAGAAATTTTTATATTAATATAAAACGTCACACCTTGCCGCGCGACGCTCGGTAGTGCGTCATCGCGTTCAACGATCCCTACTCCGCGCGCCAGCACTCCCTACTCCACTACGTGTTCCCACACTCCGACTCATCCCCACTCCACTGGCCCACTTCGCACCGAAGGAACTCAGTGTGGTTGTGGTGTTCCGTTCATTCAATTCCATTTCGGACTTTAAAAACTATTTAAAAAGGAGAAAAATTTTTTTTTAGGCATTAGTGACTATAAATAAACGCGTGGAGCGCCCACGAAGATTACGTCAGTATAGTTTAGTGCTCGACGCTTTTATTTTCTCCTTCTTAGTGCATTTTAATATAAGCGCGGTTTTTAAAAAGTTTTTCCTTATACATTTTTTTTATCGTTCCAATTCAGCCAATGGAAAATTAGAAACAGTAGCGATGAATTGATTCTAAATTGCAAAACGGTCACGCCATTGTAGGATACGACGTGGACAGTCCCGTTGCAGGTTCTCCGGTTGAAATCACGACCGGTATCGCGCGTTGACAAACGATAATACACAATTGAACGGTCTCGAGGAGGCGGCTGCAATCTTCGTTCGAGTTGAACCTCTCGCGTCGTTTTCTTTTGCGCTTACGTTCTCTCTGGAAGCGTCTCGCGAAATGGCGCGGCGCGGCGGACACAGTGGACGTTTACAGATACGTCGTACAGTGTGCGGAACGGTACGCCAATATTTTCAGTAGTATCACTCGACGTCCGAACCAGCGGGCGAAAGAGCCAGTCGAAAAGAAAGAAAAACCCGTGGCCTGGACACAGAGGAGTGGACACGAGAGGAGACCAATGTCCCGTGTTTCGGGGTGAACGGTCAAAGAAGAAGTATGTGCCCGGGAAAGCACGTGAAAGATGATCCACTGTTCGGACGTGTACGCGCGCGCTATACCACCCTCTTCCTCCTACCACCCGAACACGTGGTTATGTCGAGATCCTCTGCCACTGTGCCGTGTTGAATTTATTTTCGTTCGCGAACACGCGTCCCGATTCCCCACTATATCCCTGTCACGATGTATTAACCTCTTTGCTTCACTGCTCAACTTGCACACCTAACCATCCAGACCTGTGTTCTTCTGAGACCCGAAGAGAAGATGGAGGAAATTTTTTCACCCCTGATTTTGTTTCCCAGAAGGAAAAGCCACAATTTATATTGATTGTATTCTCGCGTTTTTATGAACTCTTTGTCGAGGGCGACTCCACATCAGAGGAATGTATTTGGTTCTTTGTTTATTTCTTGAATTGTATTATTGTTTAGTTAAATACACAAATATAAATTACAACAAAGTTTCATTACTATTTAATATAATTAGTAATCAAAATTGTTTAAGACAAGTAGGAGTCAAGAAACTATCCTTTCAAGTAAATTTCCAATGAAACACTTTAAATAGTAGGGCGTTGTTGGCAACAAAATAGAAAAATAATTCGGAGTGCGAAGGGTTAATGGTTTAGCATATCGATAACGGGGAAATTTTAATTTATTTGAAAGAAATTTTTGACGTACCAAAATGAATCCTTCGGACATGTCAAGAAAATCTCATCCCTGTGATCCAAATAAAATAGAGTTATTCGTTTCTAAAGAGAAATCTTATTCAGAACGGCGACCCTGACAACATATTTCAAGGTCATTCAAATCTGAGGAGACCTCTACAAGTTCCCCGATAAAATTGCAACTGATCGCTGAATGTTTATTGTCTTCTACTTGGTTAGCGGAACCGGAACAGAACGTGTTTCAGCCTCGTTCAGCAGAGCCTGGAACTTGATTACGCGTCGGCGCGTTCGTTCCCGTTGTGCTCGACGCGCTTGTAATGCGAACGGGAATCGACGATGTTCCGCGTCGTCGAGTCGCGTATATGTATACGCGTGCATAGATCGCTTGAGAACTGGAGCTGGATTTCCGATGATCAAACAGTCACCGCCGCGAATAATATCGATTTTCGTAGCACCGTTCGGGGCTTGTTTGGCACCACCTTGTCGACGCAACTACGCGTCCTCCTCACGCGGCCTATTCCGTGTTATTAAAGTCTGCGCTCCGTTCCAGCGACGCAATTAATTCTTGAGTCGACGCGCTCCAATTAAATTGCGTTTGGCCGACCCGCGCCCTATATCAGACCGACGCGAAGTAACTGCGTTCCCGGAAGAACAAACCCTCCGTGGCTTTGGCCCGTTTGTGTACGGTTTCCTAACCTTTCCCGAAAAATGTTTACTCCGTGCCACGACAAATTGTCGCAGTTACCCTTGAATGACCTCCATACACTTCTCGAAACACACATATCAGAATGTAAATAAATAACAAATAATAAAATAACCATGTCGTTCCATTAGGAATAGCAGAGTTGACTTTGAGTGACCTTGAGTGACCTCTATAATAGGTTATTACTTCATTTAATAAAGCAGCGTTGACCTTCATATCTCCTTGACGCCTCCACCAAAAAAATTAGCGACATCAGATTACGAGACTCTCGACACCAAGTGAGTTTGGTCTCTGGTCAAAAGCAAGCGAGTTATTCAGGTGACCTGTTTTAAATCCCCCACCCTGTACATAATTGAAGCGTACGATGCTGAAGCAAGTTCTAAAATACTTCGGACCGCTAAGGGCTGAAGACATTTAAAAACAATTAGGTCAGTTACTTCCCAGGCCAATCCTCAACCGATCCCCTTGATCTTTTTGCACACGATTCTCCGTGGTCGCTGACCAAACTCGCACCAATTCGAACCTCGCACCGAGATTCCAGCGCGGCTCGTGTTTTAGCTAAACAGCGGTGGCTCGATTAGCTAAACTCTCCGTAAATAACAACCGTGGCGAGGGAAAGAGCGTGTTGCAAAGTTGCGAAAATCGTTCGCACGAGAGAGAAAGAGAGAGAGAGGTTTTCCCGCGGACGGATGCTATCGTCTGAACGTTGAGGCCGTGCGCTTAAACAACGGGAACGTTCTTCCCACGAGCGTTTAACGAAATTACTTTGAAACACGAAGAAGTACGCTTCGCCCGATGTTCCAGCCACTTCCATAGCTGGACCATTCTATTCTCTCTCTCTCTTTCTTTCTCTCCCAGCAGTGTTCTCCCTTCGACTGGGTGGAGGAGTCTGCTCTCTTCTCGGACGTCCCGTTTTCCGTCTCTGTTTCTTCCGTTCGCCCATTTTTTGTCGCCGTCGCACCTTTTCCTACACACCCACCGATTCTCTCGGTCGACGGGCTTTAAAAACGAGTCTCTTAAACCCGTTAGAATTACACTGGTCCTTGGTCTTTTCTTTCTCTCTCTTTTTCTTCGGTCACCTCTTCTCTTTTACTGCTTTCTTTCTTCTTCCGGCCGAGACTGAGACTGCCCCCTCCCTCCGGCCGAATTCGATTCAGCGTTGTCCAATTCGGAAACTCCATTTTCAGAAGTGTCTAAAATGACACGATGTGTCCAGCCGGCTTAACGTAGTCAAGAATGCCCTCCAGCTGATTCTGACCGGAAGTGATTCGTTCGATAGCTTACCAAGAAAGGACCGTTTCCACCAGGTGTCAGCCCCAAACCTCGCGGTAACGGTAGTTACGGGGAGTAAAGGAAAACCCAGGTTTTGCCCCAGTAAAAACTCTTTAAAAAATCTGACACATCTAGCATGTCGAGTCACATATCCGAGAATTTTTCCGATTCTTTTCAGTTACAAACTCTGGCTGTGAAAATTGAAAAACCGGAAGAAGTTAGAACAAATACAGATTCCATAGTGAAGCTTAAGAGCGACTACCTTGGAAATTAATTGAATAATAAGGCATTGGCTGCGTAATAGTGAAAAAAAATAGAAAGCAATTTTTCCGACGCTTTTCTTTTGAGAACCTCTCTAAGCTGTACTTGATCTTTCTCAATTTGACCAGCACTGCAGCCCACCGTGGCGTTGGTCCTAGCTTGGCGGAGCTTCCTCGGAGTAAACAGAGCCAGAATGGCTGGCTGATGCGACGTAATTATCGCTACGTGGGCGGAGAAAGCTTATCTGGTTAGACGGCGCTCGTCTTACGTTTCTTCTCCTTTCTCCGGAGAAGGTAAAAGTCCTCCGAGGAGATTTCTTCGAATGAGCGACGACCGTCGTCCCGTCCCAGAGAGCTGCAGCCTCCGTAGTCGTTCTCTGGTAGTCGTCGCACCAAGCTACGCCCGAAAGTACTCGGAAATCGGTATGCCCGCCGCGAAACAGTCCTTCGAAAATTTAGTGGGACGTTTTACGAGCAGCCCGGTAATTTGTCTGCCTCGCCACGCAATTGCTGAGAGAATATCGTCGACCGGTAAACGACCGCTACCTTCCCTCCGACCGCGTTTAATTCGCTTTCGTTGTACGACTCTGCTGGTTACTCTCGGCCACAGTAGCAAGAGTCAACGTTTGCCGTCCTGATCTCGGCCTCCCAAGTATCTTGGACCGTCGTAAACATTATGGTTGCTGCTGTTATTATTATAACATCACTTTTATTAGGCTAAATGCTACGCGAACGCGGCATCTTTGCCGGAAAATGAAAACGCTCGGAATTCATCGCTGGGAACAGACGATAAACAGAAATGTTGTTCCTCTTTACCACTACAATCTATTCGCGTTTACCCAGACAAAAAAGAAAAGCGACGTATGTACATTGTATATTTATGAATGTATGCTTACGATTATTTTAGTGACTAAATACCCATAACACACACAATACAATGGAATATCCAGCACAGGACATCAGAGCGCGGTAGTGGGAATCGAAAACCGAGCACATTAGATTTATTAAGAATAATATTGAATTAATTTATTAATCCTTGCACCACGCAATCCATGTTCGGTCGAATCACAAAATCATTTCCATTCTAGTGTATGTAAAAAGTATTTATGCACTCGGATATAACTTAAAATTAACTAAAATCGAATAACTTTTTGAAATTGGACGAAACGGCTCGAGCATGCTCGAAATGTTGGAAGGATTTATTTACCAAGTAACGCTAACCGGACCCGCCGAATGGGTTTTTGCACCGAGGTGTTCAATTCGCTTTGAGAGAAGGTGGTTAGGGGTCGCGGATATTATCCTCGTAGAAACTTGGCGAGCGCGTCGTCCATTATACGATTCCAAGGGTGACTCCGTCTACCGCGGGTCCCGTTTAATTACAAATTAACAGGTTTAATCAGGAAACTTGCCGGGGCCGAGTAGCCCCGTATTTTCGCGTCAGCCGCTCACGGGGGCCTCGATTCCCGCAATATTATCACTATCGGCGAGGCGCAAACACGACCTATAGTCGACCGCATCGTTCATCGCCACCTTATTGGCTAAACTTGCCAACTAATTTTATTAAAACGCCACCTCTCACTCCCTCGAATTTCGTTCACGCGGCTTCAGTTCCACCCCACCGACGGCTCCTCGACTCCAAAAGACTTTCGGAGGGAGGGAACGAGGGTTGCGTTTGCACCCTAAACGCTTTATGTCTTATCTACCCTCCGCCAATTGACGCGCTCGGTGTCATCGAAATAGGGGTCGATCGCAGTTCCGAATAACTAAATATTTTTAAAAAATTAAATACAAAAAATCAGTTAAAAAATTATGTATTAACATATTGTTTTCGGGCGGGTTTTTCATCGATCCACCCCGTAAAGCGGGCAATATTTTCAGATTCGTGCTTACAGTCGCGAAACGATTAATAAATATAATTATGACTAACTTTATAATACAAGTATTTTTAACTTTATGAATTTTCAGGGTAATTATTTTACTTTTGAATGAAAAGAATAATTTATTATGGTTAAAGGTACTTATAATTTGATTATAAAATTTAATTATATGTCTTTTTAATGTGCACTTATTATTAAATTAATTATTATAATTTTAATATTATTCCCTTCAATAGTATTTCTCCATAATTTCCATAATTTTTACTGTACAACGCGTTTCAAGAGAAAGTGTCTCACGCTCTCTCTACCAACGGTATGCAAAAGACGCGTTTAAGCGTCTCCCGCAAACAACGTGTTAATAACAACGCTTAAGATGGCTGACACCTGGGAGAATTACTCTGTATTAATTTTCTCCAAGAAACAAGATTATACAGGGTGAGTCACCTAACGTTGCCACTTGAAATATCTTTGTTGTTTTTAAAGATACGTCGAATGTCTGAAGGACAAAGTTAAATAATTCAGTGGGACATTACTAAATCACATTATACTACGAATATTTTTATTTTTAAGTGATTTTTTTAGAGATATCAAGGTCACCCTCATTTTTTTTAATGGAATGAGGTATTTTTTAATACATCAATCGATGCAGCTGGACATTCGTTGTTTTATTTGACGTATCTTTACAGACAACAAAGATACTTGAGGTTTATTGCAAACCATACTTGATTAATGAGGTACATTTAATCAGTTCGAGTGGCAGCATTTTTCTAATATTAATATTATAATTGCGACCAGTCGCTAGACCAACATAGGTAGGTCCAGCTCAACCGCGTATATTTTTTAATTGAATTCAGTTACATCGGTGGGGTAGTGGAATTTTCGCAGAAATAAGTACCACACGCAGCATGCGGTCGTGTACGAGCGTGTCTGGCAAACGCGGGACGGCGTCTAACGGTGGAAAAAGCGTTGGCGAAGAAACGGAGCGGCAGGTGTGGGAAGTTCGCGTGCCAAAACGCGGCAGCCGCTCGATGTTTATTTACTTTCGCGTGGAGTTCACGGTGCGGTGTGCACGTAGCACGGAATATCGTAGTAAATTACGGTATTTGGGACGTTTACTGCTCCGTTGTTTCGCCGATAAAGATCCGTTCGCCGTGAAATATCCCCCGCTGTATCTTTTCCGTTCCGCGAGAGTGGGGGGGCTCCTTGCAAATCATTCCGCGAGACGAATCGCGGGGGCCCTGCCGAGTGGATTTTTCCCCGTCGACGTCTTTCCGACAGCGAATTTCACCGTCGACGATGGTCGTCGCTCGTTCAACCGGCAATAACAAGCCCGGCGTACCAACAGAAACAGCCATTAGCGAGTTGCCCCGACCCGGCCCGGCTCGGCTCGGCCGATTCGACACTGCCGCGAACTTTTATTGAAACCGTAATTTATGGAGAAAACACATCTGCGTAATAAAGAGCGGGTCATTAATTTTTCTGCAGCGGCAGCCGTTCGCGGAACGCCCGAAGTAATATTTTCATGCGTTTTACTCTCGCGCCAACGCCGTTTTTCTCCTCTCCCCTCCTCTTCTCTCCGCGCCGCGACTACAGCGTTCATTGCTCACAGCCACTTAATGTTCCGTTCCACGGACGAAACGTTTAAATCGCGACGGACTTCGCCGCTCTTTTAACAGCCGACGGTCTCCTTTGTCGCTGCCATGCCACGCCACCCCGATTCGCACCCCCGCGTTCGCCCGAAATCACCTTTTCCGCTCAGTGACTTGGAATCGTAAAAAGCTGAACGATGTTCATGTCTTTGTTAATTATACGTTATTCATTACAGACAATACGGTTTCAAAGGGTTCTCCCGCACACATTTTTGCAAATCGGGCAAACGACTAGTTTTTCTGCGAACGAGACGATGTTACAAAGAAATGATTAAGAATTACAAAGACGATAGTAAAAATTGCTTTGCGTCTTCAGTGTTCTATAAAGATAGGGGTAGTTTTAAATGAGTGCATGCAGTGTTTAGGAATTAATTTTGGAAAAGCTACTGGGTGGATCGATTTGCATTTTGGTTTACTAGAAAGGGAAGACTTTGATGAGTATTTTAAACAATTGATAGAACCGTGAAGTGTGTTCGATGTCCTATCTTTATAGGGGTAGTTTAAAATGAGTACATACAGTGTTTAGGAATTAATTTTAACTTTTCTTATTTAAGCTTATAACGAAAATTTAAAACATGTGGAACACACACATGCTGAGAGTTTCGTCGAAATTTATTAATTGGTTTACGAGTTATAGAACGCGCTATTTTACTGAAAAATGAAGTACATTTGTAAAATCTGGACTTTTTTGTACGAAGTTACAAAATTTCTCTCGTCGGGAGTAGCGAATCGAACGTATACGCTCCGCACAGTCTATAGAATACTGTACCAGCCTAGCAGGAAGTAAAAATAAGACGGAAAGGAAGAATAGAATTTTTTCGTTCGAAGCTTCGCGCACGAGAGAATCGAGTTTGGAAATTCGTCAAACGCGCGTGCCATTGAATAGAAATCGACCGACGCGTCCGATGAATTTTGAAACACAATTTTCTCCTAAATGAAAGTTCGAATGAAAAAGATTTCAATTGCAATTTTAAAAGTAGGTTTTAAATTATGTTTCTTTTTTCGGAACTTTTAATAAGTTATGAATATAATGGCTATACTTTGAGAGTTCTTTGAAGTTTTTATTGCTTCGTGTCTGGAGCACTCAGTTCTGTCATAAACGCTTAGAATCAGTGCACCGATAACAACCGAGTGAAACTTTCGGTCCGACAGAAAAATTATGATCTCCATCGGGGAGATTACGAACAACAGAATAGTTATAATCACCGTAGGGGTGAAGCGAGTAAAACAGATGACCGAGGAATGATTGTTAGATGATGGCCCATCGTTTTCGGTATTCCCGTACGACGGGAATATCTCCGCTCGTTTGAGGGATCGGTTTTTCCCAGTGGCAGGTTCGAGGAGGAGGAAAACGCTCGGCGCGCGTTCCTGTTTCGTCGTGACGGCAGCCGTTCTCGTTTTCGGTCCTGCCCTTTCGCGATTCTCGCTTTGCACACGTAGCACGTATCCGGAGCCGACCCGACCCGACCCGTGCCGGGATCTCATCGTTGCATCCCCCCGCACAACCCCATCCACCCACCCTTCGGCCCCGTTTTATACATTTTTCTCATCGCATTCGCGTTTCGCGTGTCCGTGCCAGCGACCGGCTCTCCCCGTCCCGTTTTAAATCTGCCTCGATGATGTATTGTCCACCCACTGTTTGTTTGCCAGCGTCCTCGGAAAAGGTTACAAGTCCTTAAGAAACTGAATCGTAAAATGGACGCAGTCTAGTTATGCATCTACGAGGTGTGTTAAAAAAATGACGGGAATTTTCGTTTTTCCGATAAAATGTTATTTATTTGCCTACATGAATGTTATCCTCTTCGAAATAGTCTCCATTAGATATTACACACTTATGCCAGGCGCTTCTCCCAATCCCCGAAACACTTCTGGAACTCGATCTTTGGGATAGCTTTTAGCTCTCTCAGCGATCCGCTTTTAATCTCATCCGTGCTTGAAAAACGACGGCCCTTTAGGTTCTCTTCAGTTTTCGGAACAAAAGAGGTCACACGGAGCCAAGTCTGGTGAATATGGAGGCTGGCGCTTCGTTACAGTGTTGATTTTGGCCAAAAAATCACGAACGAGCAATGAAGTGTGAGCGAGTGCATTGATCTGATCGAAAGCTGGCAATAGACTAAACATCGAATACGACAACCAATGTACAGGGTGTAAAGGAATTATATTGTAAGCTATATTGCGTCACCCGGTATATTGTGTTATTTACGTTATCAACGACAAGCAAACATCAGAAACGGTCGAACAGTCGAACAGTCTTGTCAAATCCGTCGCCGCGAAACGTTGAAATAAAGTTGATTCGTTACCGTTTAACTGTTGGCCATCTCTTGCAATATGTCGCGGCTACAATAGGATGATTCTACACCCTCGATTTGGTTGAAATTGAAGTAAGGTGCCGCAAAATTGACCTTGATCTTGAATTTTAAGGTTAAATTGTTCTTTTTGCACTTACCCTCGCGACAAGTAAAATACGATGCGATCAGTAAAGAATTGTTGATCTTTTCACCATTAAATTCAAGATCAAGGTCAATTTTGTGGCACCTACGTTCAATTTCAACCAAATCGAGGGTGTGGAATCATCCTACGGTAGTCGCGACATTTCTTTGCACCCTTTACAGACACTTTTAAGAACAACAAAAAAGAATGGCGAGTGTCGGACTGATACAACTCGCGAAATTACAAAATTCCCGTTGTTTTTTGAAGACGTCTCGTACTGCCGTTGTACTAGGGTTCGTTAAAATCAAAGTAGAACAATCGGCTTTGCTGTAGCAGGCGTGAGGGAGGGGGGATCTAGGATAAATCGGAGTACGTGAGGTCCCTCGAACGCACGCAATTTCTCCGGGAGCGTGTTTCCTCGGGTTCGAGGAACGTCTGCAGGCAAATGCGAGCACCCCTCCTCCCACTGGTCTTTTAAGTCGTCGCGTCGATAATTCAAAGGTGAACGGAATCTCTCTCTCTCTCTCTCTCTCTCTCACATTCGCGCGCGCGCAACAATCTCTCGCTCGTCCCTTTTCAATCTTGAATCCGGGAATTCCAATACGTGCCGGACAGACCGGTAAACGTCCGTGTGTCCCGTTTGCTGGGACGTTCGCTTGCTCGCTTGCTCGCGCAAACACGGCCATTCAAGACTGTTTTCTGATTACACCGCGCCGACGTTTTCTTGTTATGCTCCCTGACAGTTTCTCATTACAGATTACGCGAGCCGCGCCGCGCCGTCCGCATCCGAGTCCGCAGTCGGCGTCGCTTTCTCGAAAAACGACGTTCTTCATCGCACTCTCTTTTTTTCCTACTTTTCTTTCTTTCTTTCTTTCTTTTCCGAGAGCTATTGTACTCGCGCAAGCCGCGTCCGTGCAACTGTGCTCAAAGGAACGCGGTGTTTCTCGGTTGTCGCGCGAGACGACAAACCTTCGATGCTCGTCGACTTGCAAGCTACGAGTATTGCAGGCTGCGGTGTTAATTGTTGTACACCCGGGAAAATGTTGGCGCTTTCTAATCGCGAGGAATCTGCGTGTTCCGGATGCCATAGGAAAGTAGTAGTCTTAACTGGGTATCTTTAGGAATTAATTTTGGGAAAACTACTGGATTGGATCGATTTGCATTTTGGTTTACTAGAAAGGTAAGACTTTGCTGAATATTTTAAAAAATTGGTAGAACCGTGAAGTGTTCGATGTCCTACAAAGATAGGGGTAGTTTTAAACAGGCGTATACTGCTTTTAAGAATTTATTTTAAGAAAACTTTACGCTGGAATGATCTAAATTTTACTTGTATAAGAAGGCGAGACCTTATTGATTATCTTGAAAGATTATTGGAGTTATAAACAAACACAGCCCACAATATAATTTTTGTAATGTGCTGCAATTTACCAACAGAATTAAGTTTATACTCGAAATTGAACTCTTTTGTCGTATGCAGCTATATTAACAAAATGGCAATAAACAGCGATTTTTAATTGCCCGAATAAGGAATTATTATTCCCATCATCCTAACAAGTGTATTAATAGGACACGAAGGTATAAACGGGCAGACAACCTCCGATGCAATTTCTGTTCCAAGCACACCCGGAGGATCCCCTTAAATCATCTGGTAAACGCAGCAAGGTAGATTTACCATTCGCGTTCGGATTAACCGTCTACAGTAACTATAAAGCTCGGAAAGTCTACGGTAACATGATTCCGCGTCGGATGGCTGGGCGCCGATGACGCTCGAAGACATCCGTCGACTCTTCACAAGGCTGAATTTCCCGGGGAGCGTATCCGGCATATCGGCCGAATTAATCCGACGTATTAAATTTCTGTTTAATTAGTTCCGCGCGTCTGCGGGGCGGTAACTTAGTCTCGATGCTCAGAGAAGCTCCGCGTTTCGACTGCTCGATATACAGGGTGTCCAAATTCCTTTTGGTCAAAATGTACCAGCATTCAAACAAAAATGAGACAAAAAAAAGTAAAAACAATAGACAATAGACTGCTTTCTTGTCCAACACCCCATATAAACAAGGATAAATTGTTAGCTTGTGGATCTTTATGCAAAATAAAAATTCTCTGCACGAGTTGCGACGAGCAGAAAATTGTTTCTTTCTTTAATCGCTTTAACAAATTAGGAACAATATATCAATATTCTTAGATACATTTAATCTTGCTTTATAAATTCGTAAAATTCACAGTCTGCACATGAGAGTTGTATCTGCAATATTTCCGTTTAATTTTATTACAACTGTTGAGTGAAGCATTCAAGAGCCAATGTTTTGACAACAAATTCGTTTCTCACGTTTTCTTGTGGAATATGTTGGCAATATTTAGTGTTAACGAACATTACATTCTATATTATTGTGTGTTCACTTATATTATTCCTGTAAAGCGAAATAAACCCAGAAGGGTTCAAAATGCTTACAAATTGAAAGAAAAGGATATGTTGGCGAGGTTCGCGCACAACTGGGACACCCTGTAGAATTGGGCTCGCCAGCCTAACCTCGCGGATATGAGTCCCATGGCCGTCGCCGGGCTCGCTTAGACTCGCAGAGACATTTTAACGAGGCTTTTCATCTAGCTGTCAGTGGCAAAGCCGGCCTTTTCCGAAAACCGACCACCTACGTTTCCCGTCGGGGCTCACCGCTTTGTAATTACGATCCGCCATTTTCACCGACCGGAGAAGCACAGGGGAGGGATAGAGGTGTAGAGGTAGTAGGTACGCGAAGGGATAGAGAGGAGATCCGCTCGTCGTTGAAAGACAGAACGCTGGCCAACGAAAGTCCGTAGAACGCTAATTATTATCGGTTCGGCGATTCATTTCAATGGAGTTCATTAGTAGCCGGCGAACACCGATGTCCGGTCCGCGGTTCAACACCATCAGAATAGGGAGAAAAAAAAGAATCGGAAAAACCAAGCTGCCGACAAAACGCTCCCTCGTTCATCGTGCCTGTGCATTTACCTCGGGACTGCGTCTGCGGGGTCTGCTTCTTTCGAGACTTCTACACAAACGATTCTATGTATCAAATATAATTTAATTCATATATAATGGTAATTATAATATAAAAGTAATGTATTCTATACTTTAACAATGTAACAAATACTTTGAACAATGGTCCTCGTTTGCGCCTAAGGGTGGATTTATAGTGGAGCAGCGAGGTAAGCTGTGCGGTGAAAAAAAAAGAAAAACGATAATTTTTCTTTGGTATGTGTCGAAATGTTGTCACGAATGTTGGTTTCTTTTCACCGCGCCGCTATCATCGATGCTCGCCGCTCCACTGTAAATGCACCCTTAGAGTCGCCGCTCGAGTGCGAAGGGTTGGTCACTGCAGCGAAGATAAATCGTGGAGCAATAAAGCACGGAAACTGAAGATTACACTTCATCTTCGAAATGAAACTACCGGAAGCACCGTAAAGAAAAATGCCGGGAGCATCGAAAGTTAATTGGCGAGCTACGCGAGCTAATGGACACCGTCCATTGTGCAAAGTCCTCGAACCAGGACGCACAGTTCTGCACAATCGTGCTCGATCGGGCCGAGCAGGCAGCACCTGTCGTTTCCTCGGAGCATTTATCACCGAAATGGGATCGCAGGATCGCGGGATCTGGATCGTCCCCGAAAAACAACATCCGCTGGTCGGCCTCCAGCCGAGACAAGTTTGATGAAATTCGTTTCCGCACGTTTCCTTCCCCTCTCGTCGCCCTCGTCGCTATAAGCTGATGCATTTAACGGAGAGGGAATGCGCACACCCCCGCAGTGAAAGTTGCACGAGCCAGAGGCGGCGTTGGTTTCGATGGAGTCCGGACACCGGAAACGGGGCTTGCTTCGAACCAGGAGAATCGTGGTCGCCGATTAACGCACGTCGACCAGGGAGCTGATCGGTTGCGGTGCACCGGAAGCAAAGCATAACCGGGCGAAATTACATTTTTTATTTGTTCCGTATCGACCCGCCTGGCATCCCCATATTAAGCACTGACCCAATATCGGGGTAATACTGCGCTCCCGATAATTTAATATTGCGTTTTTATTAACGGCGAGTCAATATCTACGTTTGTTTTTCCAATATTGGATAGTTCGCGTCAACTTTCCTGGCATAAACGAACCGCACCCTCTTACACAGTATGTCCGGAAAGTAACGGAACTTTTTATATAACAAAAAAACAATTAATTATTTTGCCGACATTATTCCTCTTCGTTCTAAATACATCCCTTCCGCATAAATACACCGCTGGGCACGTTCAAGCAATGCCAGCATAGATTTTTTAATTTCATTTTGCGGAATCGCCTCAATGACTCCGTCACAGTACTTTGGAAATGAATAACTTTCATGGCCAGTTTGAGTTTTGGAAACAGTCACACGGTGATGAATTAGGCGAATACGGAGGATGTTGGAGCACACAGATTTGTTTTCTCGTCAAAAATTCACGAACAGTGATGGTTCTGTGAGACGTCTTAGCGTTGCCTTCAACAATAAATAATATAAAACGTAGGTTTCAATCTCCGCGGAGCTTTTCAAGGTTAGTGCAAAGTCGAATATAAATATCATCAATGTGTACTCTTCTCTGTACTCTACAACTTTCGTCTGAAACATTTTTCCGTATCACCTACGAGTAATGGAATGTTGTTCAGCAAACGGACTTCCGAGCGCAGTGTGCACATGAAATATGTATCGGTGACGGGAATGATGCTCGCGACAAAAGTAAGAGCGTTCCAGTTGTTGATCCGTTTCGGCCTGGGGTATCGATCGGCGGCGCCCTTGTTTTCCCCGTTAATTCCGAGTCTCTCGTTCCACGAATAATTGAATAACGCCGTTCGGGCGCAGCTACGTAATGATTTTCAAAGCTCGCCAGTGTAAACGCGGCCCCGAACAGGCTACAATCTATCGGACGCGTAATTTGTTTCGCGTACGGTCTTTGTGAATCGATTCCCCTCCGGACCCGTGCCTCACCCCGCAACGTTCTAGGCTCGAGCGTTGCGGTTGTTTCCGCGCTGCCGATGGCTTAACGCCAACCATCTAATCATAGCTGCCGCGGATGATCGAAAAATCGCCGGGAGCGCGTTCCTTGTTCCCAGCTGGGATCCGATTCGAAACTGGAGAAACTACGGCTTACGCGATATTTTGCGTTTTTTGCCTCGTGGCGCTCCGAGTAGTATGCGTCGGTATTAGTCAGACACTGCTCCGGTATTCCTGGTGTTGCTATGGTCAGTGCTGTTCTCGTCTTTTTGCGACTGCATAATTTTTTAGAAGGAAAAGAGAAATAAAACTAGAATTGTACTCCAGTTTAACGAAAAATAATAATATAGGAAATAGAAGAAATGTCAGCGTTGCAGGAATAGTCCGCTCCTGGGTCAAATTAAGTGGAACAAGGCGGTTCATCCGATAGGAAATTATAAAGGCGCAGCGGCAACGAAGAATCTGACGTGTTCCACGCGATGCCCGATGCGTTTAAAGGCCCCCGGAGAGCCGTGTCCCGCTTTTCTCAGCCGTATACTGGATGCGCTGTCCGGCTGGCATCGCGAGTGTGCATTGGCGCGGAATCGGCGGGGCAGGAACGCGTGCGCGACATCGTTTACGTTCGTCGCGAACGGTCGTCGACGATCCAACGAATGGCCGACGTCTCGGAGACTGGTCGGCTATTCCCGTGGAATCTTCGGCGAGTGGTATTTTTTACTGTCGGTCGTTACGCGCGACAATACGAAGAATTAAAAATTGTGCCGTTTTCACGGAGAGACAGAGGAGGAGAGCCCTCGAGAAGACTGTGTCCGCGTAATTAACGTTGAATTTAAAGAGACACTTAGGCGCAAAAATTTTTTCTACACCAGTGCATACAGTGCCGGAGCCGGCCAGAGAGAATCTCTGTCCCCGCTTTTCATTTCCCGTTCTCCGGCGCCACACCACACCGGTACAGCGCGGCACGCCACGCCACGCCACGCCACGGAACGCCACGCCACCCTTTCGCGAAGAACTCCTTAAATTTTACAAAACACCGACGCTCGTAGGCAAACGAACAGACAGACGGATCTACGCTCGGTGCTTTCTCTTCTCTTCATTTCTTCTCGCTGATCTTATCCTCCTTTGCTGTTCTAGAGCGAGCGTGCTGCCTCTCTCGTCCTTTGCTCGTCCCTCCTCGGCTAGATTTAAAGTCGAGGCATTGTCGCTGCTTCTCCACAGCGTAACGACCTTTCTACCCGCCTCTACGACGGGTAACTCTCTTTCTCTCACTCTGTTCACGTCTCTTTTGCTACTCGTTCGCGTTCTAGGCCTCTCCCTTGGTCGGCCGTGTTCGGGGCCTCTGTGTCTTCGCCTCGTTCATCCCTCTTGACTCTCGCCTTCTTTCACCCTGCTCCCTTTCTCCCTCCTACCACGCTCTCTGAAGATCGGCTCGAGTGGCTCGACGTTTTGCGTGTCCCGGCAATTATACCTTGCACTCGTTAATCTCCCCCACCGTTCTCTCTTCCCTCCACTCTCCTTTTCTCACTCGATCTCTCTCTCGCTCTATGTCCACGTTCCCCCCACCACCGTGGCAGGCTGTTGTCGCTCCGCTCCTTGCTCGAGCTACACGACGGACGTAAATGCACGCGCCCGTTCCGTCAACCTCGTTGTCTCGCGTGAGAGAGCACTCCGAGTACTTTCGCCTCCTAGCCTCCACTCGGTCTCCCCCTTTGTCCCGTCGACGGTTGATGCGTTCAACACACTCGACGATTCGAATATTTTAGATCCTCGCCGCTGCTACACAAGTCCCTGCCGTGCCGCCCGAACATTATCCTCTCCGTTCCTCTCCGCGACACGCCCCGACGCGATTCACCGATTCTCCGCGTTTCATAAATGGATCAATGATTTTACAGTATGTGAAAATAGTAAATAGGTGAACTTTTACCCTGAGTATAAGGGTTAAACAGAAGCGCTTGGAACAGCGTATCGAACACACGTCCGAAAAGTGGAGCGTCGCGCCGAGCGAACCGGAAGTAGACGAAGTGTCTAGGACTGCGTGAGACAGCCCGTGCTCCAATTTTTATGAATATACTTAGTGCAGTTGGGTGTTACTAACACGCTGTTCTTCCGTTTCTCAGTTCAACCCGGTGTTCTTCCTTCCTCGCTTGAACCGGCACCGAATAAATATTTAGAGTGTTCCGACGTAATCGAAGGTCTCGAGATCATTGTACAGATGTTAAGTCCTTGGGAAATCATAGACACGAATGACCCACTACTGTTGCTAAAAGAAATAATAAAACAAGAATAAACAAATGGGATTCACTTGGTACATCCAGGGTTTATTTGGAACACGAAACCACCGTGCGTGAATGAATGATAGTGACCCGTCGTTCAAATAGACAGTGCTATCTTGAATTCAGGAGAGGAATTGAGTCATGCCCGGCTCAGACTCCGTAGAATAGGAGAATCTCGGTCGGGACAAGCTTGGTCCCTACAATAAATTTGGGAGGTATTTTTGCGAGACACGACCGGTGGAGAGATCGTTCTCTCCCTCCTCCCCTTCCCTCTTTCTTTACGCAGTTACGATCCAGAGAGAAAGCGCAGAATTTAGCTGAGTTTCACCGGGACCGAAATTTAAGACTGTAATGCCACGTTCGTATAATTTGAGGTCTCGGTGTGCAGCATTCGAGTCGCGCGTGCCCTTAGCGTCCGGCAGGCTTGAACGCGAACATTATTGCAGAGCTTAAAGCTCGCGTGCCTTGTAATCTTGAGCAGCGGGAACTATATAATGTGGCAATTGCCAGCTCGTTTCGACACCGACCTGCCCGGCGTCTGCTGCTTCTTTTCTTTTTCTTTTCTTCTGCTTCGATCGGAAATTGGATCTCGCGGTCCGCTTTAAAGAAGAGACCTGGACTGATTCGACGAGCTTCTGTATTCCTGCCCCGCCACGTTCGCAAATTCGTTAACATCTTTATAATTTGCAACGAGCCCTATGTAGGGGGTGAAAGCAGGCGTCAAATTCAGATGTAAAACGCTGGGTAGATGGCGAATTCACAGAAGCATCGCGTTGCGAGGGTGGCAGAGGGTGCAGTTGGGCGCGCAGCCTCTCACGATGCAGATAGGATCGGGAGGGAGAGAGAGAGAGAGGGGATGGCGATGCACGCTCGCATAAGTAGATGCACGCGCCTACGTTCGGCCGTGTTCGACTTGCACACAGATTATCGAGCGGGACTGTGTGCGTGTGCCACGTTCCGCCTGGCGAGAATAGCGAGCGCGGTCCTCGAGCGGTAAATCAGGGATTTCGGGCGGTACGTGCGCGTTCTGGAACGTGGCCGATCGGTACCGGCGGTTTCGAACCAATCCCGGTTGCAATTTTCGGCCGAGCCGAGTACGCGTGTTCGTTTGCAAGGCGCATCCCATACCTTGCCACCGGAACGGGAACCAGAACGGGAACCAGAATGGGAACCGGGGGTCGTTGGCCCGACGAGCGCCGCCAGAGTTACGCAACTCGCGGACGTTTTTACGACGCAGAAACACCTCGTGGCGAACATGACAGCAAGCCCGAGAATCGAACGGGTCACGGAATCACTGTCTCGAAAATTGCCCTGGCGGAACGAACCCCCTCGAGGTCCCGATCTCCGCAAAATTTGTCTTGCATCGATTTTCCCTGCCGCGCTACGAAAATATACGCCGACGAAATTAACCCCCCTGAGATCTCCGCGAAATTTTTCTTGCACCGATTTTCCCCGTCGCGCTCCGAAAATATACGCCGATGAAATTAACCCTCCCGAGGCCTGCCGCAACATTTTATTTATGTCGATTCTGCGCTGCCGGGTCGGGAATACGACGAAATTAACTCTCCCGGGGTCTCGCGGATCCTATCATTTCTCATGAAGTTACATTATTTTGGACATTGACCGTTTCCGATTCAAGAGTTTTCTTCTTAACAACCTCCACCGGCAGTCGAGTAGACTCGCTATAGTTACAGAGTTACTTAATAATTGCAAGTTTACATTTTCTCCAAAGTTCAAATACTAAAATAGCAGAAAATTAGTGTTCCATTTCGGTTCGAACAAATCAGAAAATACACGAGTGTTTGAAATCGTTTATCGATCTGTTAGATGAACTTAATTTCGTTGGGATCTTCTAGATTTTTGTCGAAAGCTCAACGATGCAAAGCAGTATCAGAATGCACGATTAAGCTCGAGCATCGCGAATCTAATTCTGCATAAGAAGCGAGGCCAGTCCCGTGTACACCGAGCGGTTACTAATAATAATTTGATGGAATAACGGGTGCGTTTCAGGGAAATAATCGATAAATAAGTTTGCGGGAAGTTTCCGCGAAGGGGTCTAAGATAAGACGCTGTCGAGTAACTCGTTAGAAAGGCGGGCCAGAGATAAATCACCTGTTTTATATGCGGACCTAGCTTCCGCGCGCCGTGAATGTACAGACGAAGTTTCGGTAATCGATAAACGCACTCGTAACTCTTTGCCTGCACCATCCTCCTCCTCCCCCCGACCCTCTCTTGCCCTAACGTAATGTCGAAAATTTATTAAAACGCTGGCGAATTTTACGAGCGTGTAAAACACCGAACTCTTTTCGCGTCCCGTCCATCATCGTTTTACGCGGATACAATACCGATTTATGGAATGGCTAAATCTTTTACAGATTTTCCCTCGACAGTTCTACGGCTTCCTCTTTTCGGGCCGTCCGCCATCGTTGTTGTCCGTGTCGCGATCGATGTCGATATCGATCGAGTTATCGTTAGAAAGAGGCCGTGGAAAGTATATCCGATTAGAGTCGATCCGACTGGAAAAATAAATACAGGCTGATCCGCAATACGGCTGTCGAATAAATACTCGGTACCCATAAACGGAAACTGTTACTGAATTTTATTCTCGTAAGAAACAAGTTTTGCATCATTGCGCGTCGATGGAAACACTCCGCAAGAGTTTAGGAGAGTCGCAGACTTTGATGGGTGGAATGGAAGTGTGCATCAATTGCAAGAAAGAGTAAACTTAAAACTATAACAAAAAAATATTTTAATTATAATATTTTTAACACAGATTATTTCATAAATTAAGATCATAACCTCTGACCTAATTCGAATCACTTCCCGATTTCGGTGCCATCTGAAAGAGCGTTCTTTTAGTTTTATGAAGAGTCATGATGAGCGCTTTAAGAGTTTCCAATCCTATGAAACGATTTCAAGCAATATGGCGTTCGAGAAACATCATTTGTGTCACTTCTTACTCTTTGCATTCCAGCTTAGGGAATCAGCTGTTGAAGCTACTGAAATGGTTTGTGCGGCACTGGGAGAGAACACTATATCTTACAGAACATACAAAAAATGGTACCAAAGATTTAAAGTCGGAAATTTTAATTGGGAAGACGACGATCGTTCAGGTGCACCGAGAAAGTTCGAAGACAGTGATTTAGAGGAATTGCTCAACGAAAATCCGATCCAGACACAAGAAGAATTGGCAGAAAGATTGGGGGTCACCAGACAAGATTTTATTATATAAAATCTTCAATTTGGAAAAAGGGGAAATAACTTATTTGCACACGTAATAGGTCCAACAGGATTCTTCGTTGGAACAATACGCCGTGTCACCGATAAAAATCGTATATCCGATTAAAGTTGATTCGACTGATTCGCATGAAAAATAAATACGAGCTAATCGGGGAAGCGTTAGTCGTTCGAGCTCGGTCAGGGACACGAACGTATGTATGTGTGCGGTGAAACGGTCGCAGTCGAATCCACGAAATAATCAGACGCGGCTCCGGGTTCGAACATACAAGGACTCGTCGATTAAATATTGAATTAATACGAGCCATGAAGCGTCACGGGACTGTTTAGACACGGACGACCCAGTTCCGTGCTAAACTCCTCGTAAAATCCGTTTATCGATTTCGCACGTTCGTGGGGAAATTCGATTTTCTCGAAACCGTGGCTCGGCGCGCGGGCGGCCCGGAACGAAACCCCGGTAGTTGGATATCAAGGCTGTCGCCACTTACCTTATTTTTCCCGGAGAGCTTTCTACTTCAGGACTACCGCACTCACTCCCTCTCGACCTCTCTCCTTCTCTCTCTCTCTCTATCTCGGTCGTCAAATCATTTTCCATTCTATTTTCAAATATAAACGCGCGTATCCACTTCCCTTTGACGGGGCCGCGGAAGTCTTCCGCGAATCTGAGAGGCCAACCCCCCGATACTCCCGAGCACAAACACAAACAACTGCCAACTCTTTGAGATCGCTGGCACTCGGCCCGTTGCCAATGGAAATTGCTTTAACCGCGTTCCCGGCTCTTGACGACTCAAAAAATTCATTCTTTCTTGCTCGGTTTCGATCCACCCGCGGAAACACTCCGCACGGATGTCGTACAGATTTACGGAGCTTTTTAGGAATGTTCCCGTAGGTACTTTCATCTAGCGGAATTCAGTCACATTAATGAGCCCTTGATTAGTCACGTGTTCGGTCACGCCGGGGTTTGTCAGACCCTGCAGAAAAAATCTCCAACAATTTTTATTATTATTATTACAAGACTGTTATTCGACGTTCGCTTCTTGCTCGCCGTTCGATCGTTTTTGATGTTTTCTTGTCGTTGATAACGTAAATAACAATATATCGGGTGACGCAATATAGTTTTTGCAATATAGCTTACACTTTGGACGTCCGTTGTGATGGATATGCAAAGGCGTGCTTTTCAAATGAAAAAGGTGTGCTTTTTTTCAATTCTAAAAAATAAATTTTTGTATAAATGATTAGTACGTCCATTATCCTTTGGACAAGGGATGCTTTCGAGAATTCCTCGCCGGCCCCGGTAGCCATTTTGGATCTGCTTGAAGTTCTACAGCCGGTATATTCATCTACGTAGCAAAAGTCTTCGGGAAACGAAGTTTTTAAGCCGAGGAAATCCGCGGAACGAAGTCTGTTAATCTGTGTCTTTACAGACGAGTTCCCTGGGAATCGAGAGACCGAGTCTGAGGGCTCGAAAAACAGAGACGACGGAGACTGGAGCCCGTGCAGGATGGCAGACGCGGACCGCGGCAGCAATCTCTGTTATTTCAATATTCTTGGCGACGGTAAAATTGTTTCGGAGTCGATATTGAATTTCAGTGTCACCGGTAGACCTCGGCGATATATTCGATGCACAAGGCGTGCACGCAGTCGCCACCCCACGCGGCACATAGAAAGAGAGGGAGAGAGAGGGAGAGGGAGAGTGAAAGAAAGAGAGAAGAGAGGATGAAGGGTAGGCAGATAGTTACTCGGATACTCCGGCACCATTAGGCATTCAGGCTCGTTCGTGCAGACGGCTCCCGAGCTCTCTTTATCTAAGAATATTTGTTCAGGCGAACTCGTTGAAATTGAAACGGCCAGATTCGCGGTTGCTCTCGATTCCCTCTGAGGCTTTTTCCCTCAAAAGTAACCAACCCCCTCGCCCCACCCCGGACCACTGTACTCGGTCCGGGCCGGTCCGGACCGACCTTCTTATTTATTTCCCTGCATCCAATTAAAGGTTTCAGCTCGAAGATAGCTGACGGAGCCGGAGCCGTAGCCAGATCCGAGACCGCAAATTAACATGGATCGCGTTAATTGTCCTCGCGCACGCTCCGTCAGACAAAACGAGTTTCCATCGCTTTTCCCCGAGTAATTACGATGAAATCGTCTCGCGGCGAACCTCTTTTCACGCGGCTCTCCCCACTCCCTCACTCTCTCGCTCTCTCTCTCTTTTTCTCCGTCAGTTTCCGTCTCTGTCACTCGGCTCGTCGCGTCGCCCAGACTCCCAGAGACTAGCTCGGCTCGACTCGGTTTCCCTTCCCCCGGCTGGCCTAGATTCGGTTTCGTTCGTTTATTCGACGTATCCACTTCTGTTTAACTTCATCGTCCCCCGGGTCACGGCAAGTCAAGCCACGAAACCTTATTACGAATTTCACGCATCTCTGCTAAAGGCTCGATTCGAGACTCGACTATGGTCTGGCTCTAACTCGAACCCCAATCAGTTGGAACACCGTTGCAGTGTGCCAGAATCGCAAAAAGCTGGCCAGAATGCATGTCCCTGTTAATCACGCATTATTAAATATTGCGCTGCGGGTTCGATGCATTTACGGTGTGACTTGCCTGTTGAAATTAGTATTCGCAAATCGTTATTTCATTTATTGAGCGACATCTCTATGAGAATTTCCAGAACACACTTTGGTAATTATTTACTTTCAGGGCTTCCTCACCGATTTTGATGAAATTGAAATATGTTATAGATTTCTACATTATGAACAACTTTTTCCTGTACATGCTAGCGCCGCTCGATTTTAGTTTTCGAGATATTTGCGAAAAACTACAACAACATAATTGAATTACAATTTAATTCAATTACAATGTATTTTATAATTGTACACCATTGCAATTACGAATTACATTCGTATTTAATTGACTGAAGATCTGTATTATAAATTACAACAGAATTGAATTACAATTTAATTCAATTACAATGTATTTTATAATTGTACTCCATTGCAATTACGAATTACATTACGAATTAATATATACACACACACGAATCCTGCGAACTGTTCGAGGTAGACGGTTAAAATTTCACGAAAATTGATTTCTGGAGATGTGCAACGAGTGCCACGAGTGTGCAAAAATATTGATGACTATGTGGCGAGTTCAGTGCGATTTGACGTGGAAATGGCGCGTGCTGAAGAGCGAGAGGGGGCGGCGCGCATCGGGGGAAAAGCCGTGCAATCAAATTAACGCGGTTAGCCCTTTCGATCGGGACACTTACTGCCACGACTGCGATCGTTTATTGAAAAATCCGGCTGGTTTTAATTTTATTGGATCCCTATTTGCCCCGCTTTCAACGGCCGGCAATTGAATTACCGAAACATCGTCGACTTTCGACCGAGCCTCGTTCGACGGAGACTCATAATGTAATTGCGCTCGTCGGAGGCGCGCGGCGATCACAGAATTTTATTTTAAATCCCACTCTCTCTCTCTCTCTCTCTCTCTCTTTCTTTATTTATATTCGCTCTGTCTCGCTCTGCCTTTTTGCTCCCGTCGCACGGAGAAACCGAAATTAAATTCGTGTCGCGCGATCGTGCAACTGAAAGAACGGTTCACCGTGGGAGATATACAAATGTTTCTCTCATAACGCGATTCCGTAGGCTCTCGAAAAACAACGGCGCATACTTTTTTGTCCGGTCTATCGTGCAGTCGCATTTTGCCGCGGATCTCTACCACCTCTGACGGAAAATATTCGATGAAAATCGCGGTCGTTAAAAGAATTGTTCCGACGTATATTAAAAGTAAAAAACGGTATTGGGCGTATGTATACTCGAGTAACTTGATAGAAGAACCAATATTGTTTCAGAGATATATGAAAAATGTTATAACACTTTAAATACTTCGAACAAATTCCTCAATGTTTATATATGCCATTGACCAAGTTGTAATGTAGCCACGTAAAAAATTGTCCAATCTTCTGACAGCCCATTGTGCAGTGGCAGGGAAAAAAGGCTAGTCGACGCCGGTCCGGATAAATATTTCCCGTCTGTTCGCTCGATGGCCAAGCATTTCGTAATAAAGACGTCCGACGGTTCGAACATGGGGTTCCTCGGGCCCCCATTGTGGCTAACGTCTTTTGCGGTGGTTGCGGAGTTCTTTTGAAAGCGGAGGAATCCGTGCCGGATACCTTTCGCGAACGAGGCGTATTAATTTCGTCGCCGGTCCAACAGTCGCAGTCGGAGTCGGAGCCGCTGAGAGAAGCGAAGAAAAGGGAACGAGATCACCGGGCGAGATTATTATACGCGAAAGAAAGGAATTATTCTTCCCGCGGTCTTTTCATCGGTCGGCTTGTGATTTGTATCCTTTGGCAACGAGGGCGCGGCTCGTCAAAAAAAAAAAAGAGAGAAAAGGAAAACGAGAGCCCCGTTCGTTCCCGTGGCGTGGCGTTCGCGACAATCCCGAAAACGAGGGCTTCATTCAACGTGCCGGAACGGAAAGGCAAAGGGATAGACCTTATCGGGTCCCGACAGCTTCGCTTCCGCCTCCGGCGACCAGCTACTTTGCTCGGAGATCCTGTCGACGCCTAGTTACCTAATAATGCTGCGCCCTAATGACGCTGGCTGACGAATTTGTACGCTTTTCTGCAGGTTCGATCACCCAGAGGACTCTCTTGCAACATTTCTGTGCGTAAAATACTGTCACGTCGCCAGAATGTGTGCTAGAACGTGTGCTAGAATGTGTGTTAGAACGTGTGCTAGAATATGTGCTAGAATGTGTGCTAAAATGTGTGCTAGAATGTGAACTCCAACATATGGTACAATCTGTGCTAGAACAGGTGCTAGAACGTGTGCTAGAACATGTGCTAAAATGTGTGCTAGATCGTGTGCTAGAACGTGTGCTAGAACGTGTGCTAGAATTTGTATTTTGTATACGCTCGTGTTGTCCAACAATCCCGAAAGAAACTTTCGGGCCAACCTAATACAAATTGGTGACGTGGTCCAGCAGTTGGCCAACAGTCTCGTGCAACATGTTCACGATCAACGGTGTTTCCGGATTGAAAACACAGAGGAAAGCCCTTAGGTTGGGCAAGACTCGCCTTTCCCTCGGCTTTTTCTAATCGCATCGGTGCACCAGTCGATCGCGTTTAATCCGCGATTAAACTGTGTTTCAGGCGCCATTAAGCCGGAACCAAAGGACACTGGGACCCGGGATCTCGATTCCGGGATCCGGCATCGGGATATCGGTCCGAGATAGACGCGCGATCGATTCTCCGTTTAAGCCGGGCCTTGACTCTTCGGCCATTCACCGGTTTCGCATCGTCCTCGCTGCGTGAGCGCGAGCTTTACCACTGTCAGCCCGTCGCGTTCCTCTCTGCGCATGGTTTGTAACCTAACGTGTAGCCCCCAGGTTCCAACCCGGGTCCCGATACACGGGATATCGGAGCCCGCCGCGCGTCCGAAACAGATCCCGGATTAGATGAAAACCGATCTACGCTGGATCGACTATTTTTGCCGGAAACGGTGTTACCCCCGGAATCTCTGCGACGGCCTGTTTGTCTCTGCCAACCTACGCTGCCACGATGACCGATCGCTCGCGCCCGGATTCTTCTTCACCTTTCAACCAAATTTCCGTTTTTCTATTCTCGACAATCGCCTCTAGACTACGGACTTTTTTGCGAAACAATTGTCCACGTCAATGGGGACAAACACGAATGAAATAAATATAAATGAATTTCTTCTTCGAGAAATTTACAAGTTGCACAAAAATTCGCAGTTTAGTTACTTCATAAAATACCGTAAAACATACTTTGAACGAAATTCCATGTTTCGCGAACGGTCTCTTCGCGATCACAGGTGAAGATAGTAATTAGGCGACTCCCGTATCATGTAGAATCACAGAAAAATCTGGCTGGAAGGATGGAACGAAATTGCGTAGCTGGATCCTCGAATCCTCGAGGAAACCAGCGATCGAATTAAATTTACGCGTAGTGCCTGCTGTCTGGATTCAAGTGTCGTTAACAGCGATTTAACGAGAAAGAGGTCGGCGAGAGAGGAGGGTGTGGCAAAAATTGAACAAAACAGCCTGTCGGAGGATCGAGGGGTTGGTGTCGGCAGCGTGTGTAGAAGAGGGATGGAGAGGAGAGGAGAGGGGTTGCGATCGATCGATAATCTGGTTCGCGCGTCCCAATATGCTCGTCGATTATAGGATCGCGCGTATTCGGAACGTGGGAGCGAGAGCGAAAATTAGACCCCGTGGTGGGGAGGAAAAAAGCCGGCGGAACGATTGGCTCGAGCGAGTATATCGCGGTATATCGATGAATTTCTACGAGGACTGTTAAAGAGGAATAACAGGTTGAGCCGAGGATCGAGGTAGGAGGAGCGAACCGTTAATATCGAGCCCGGTGGTCCAAGTGAAATTATAAACGGCTACTAAGAGGGGTTAATAACGCCGGCTATAATTCTCGCGCTGGCTTGCTCTTATGGCGCAATTAAACCTTGATAATGAATCGAATCGATAACACTCGAACGAGGGGCGCCGGTCTAGAGCTCTTCTCCCTCTGCCTCTCTCTCTCTCCTGGTTTCTCGTGGAATTCATTAGGATACGGGTAGCGGTTCCGCGTGACCTTCAGCCACAGTTTCAGCTTCTTCTGGAGGCTCTCTGCCCTCCAGAAATATTAATTCCCGGCGACGAAGAAGGACCTCCGGCGTCGCGGCTGCCATTTCGATCGTCCATTTCCCGGGACTCGAGCGGTTCCTCGGCATTTCAATTACAAATTAAACGTTCGGCCCGTTCCCGGGCGAAGATCCCGATCCATCCCGCGATTTCCTCGACAGCTTCGGGGGTGGCTCGGTCTGCCGGTGCCGGGGGATGAATTTTTAAAAAGCTCCTGGGGAAACCGGGGGAGTGATTTGAAAGTTTCGGGGACGTCGAGTAGAAAAGTTTTGAAAGGGTAGAGCGTGGATGCCGAGGAGCAGGACGAGGTACGAGGGACCCGGAGAAAAAATGAGGAAACTAGGAGGATCTGTAGGCTGAGGACCGAATCTGAGACCGAACCTGAGAGACTGGGGCTGAGGTGGACGTCGCAAGAGATTGAACTCGCTGTCTGCTATGTAGAGACGCTCTATCAACTCGCTTTCCGCGGGAAAACAAAGGAAACCCCCGAGGAAAGTTTCCCGCCGTGCCGCTCGCTGCGTCCGCTCGCCTAGGCTACGGGTATTTACGATAAATCACGCTTATGAGATTTAAATCGCGAAACGAGGACGACCACAGCTGCTAGTACCTCCTCCTCCTCCTCCCGACGACTATAGCTAACGCCGTCGTGAACCGGAACAATGAATCGGGAATTATCGAGGCTGCGAAACACCTGCCGAGCAAGAAGCTGTTTAGAACGGTGCACGCTGAAATTACAACAGTCGATTGTGTTTCTAAGGGTGCATTTATAGTGGAGCGGCGAGCATCGATGATAGCGGCGCGGTGAAAACAAGCCAACATTCGTTACAACATTTCGACACATACTAAAGAAAAAGTACATATGTATTTTCATTGTTTTTCTTTTTTTTTCGCCGTACAGCTCACCTCGCTGCTCCGCTATAAATGCATACTAATACAAATTTCTTATTGATACTAGATGTAGCTAACCACTTGGACAAAATGATCGTGGAAAGTCTTTCAAATGATTCAATTAGTATATACAAGATGGCGAGCACTGTCACTGGCAGAGATTACAGGATCGAGCAAATTAATTTTATCTTTGTAGCTACTCGAATCTTCAATGTGGAGAATGTTTCCAATAACCACAAAAACAAATGTAAGCTTACAACACACGACTCGTGTTGTACGTATTCAAATAAAATATTAATATAAGATTCCCGAGATCGAAACGGGGCGAATTGGCGAAAGGAACTGATTCGGGAAGGGCCGATTCTAGGACGGACCGTTCAGGCTGAATAATTGAGCGGAGGTGGCAGTAATTCAGGCAGCATTAAATAGAGTCGAGCCGGGTGCGCGCGGCATGCACGCTGTCCTGTTACTTCCTGCTCGAACTCAGTATAACACGGGATGGGGGGGGGGGGGAGACGTGTTTCCTCGTGTCCGAAGGCAGCGCGCAACAAAATCGGTGGCTCCGTCCCCCGCGCGTACCCCCTCTATCCCGTAGGTAACGCCGGCCGCAGATACATAATGCATACGCGGCCGATATTATTTTTCCGCCGGTAGTATATCACGCGAGGAAATTACAAGACCGCTTCAATAAGTAATAAATAACCATCCGAACAAAGTGGCTGGTGTGGGGGCCGTCCCGTAGCACGGACGCCCTGCCACCGGCGGCGTTTTCCCTCCTCTTTCTGTTCCCTCCCGCGATTCTTCCCCCCTCTCGCCACCCCCTTTCCGCCCCCTCTCTCGCCCCTGTAGCTCGTATTGTTAGCACGATGATACATTGGATTCCCCAACGTTCAGTCCCTTCGGATACACAAGCTCGCTCGCCGCAGCACACTATGGTGATAAAGCGAGCGAGAGAGAGGAAAAATGAGAGAGAGAGGGAGTGGAACTTTAGGAGAGAGACCTCCGAAGAGAGAGAATTCACCGATACCAGCGGCCGGAACAGCTCTCAACCCTCTGGCCCTCTCGACACGCTCTTTCGCGTTCTCGAATTTCACCCCCGAGGAGCAACAACGATTTTTCTTCCGTACCGGCCTCTTCGGCGACGCGCTTCTTTCGCTCGTGTTTTCTGCGAGCACGGTTGTCGTGCTCCTGTCGCGCCGCGTCTGTTTTCTGCGCTATAACCGTGTAACGCTGGTGCACGCTTAATTGCCGCTGTTTTCGAGCAATTAGGTCGCTCGAGTGCTCGACGAGTAAACAAATATGCGTCTGGGAAGGATAAGTATACAGGGTGTAATGAAATTATATGCTCCGACTGTTGTAGCGGGATTCTGGACCCGCGGTTTAGTGGAAATTGAGGTGACCTTCCGAAAAATTTGACCTGGAATCTCAAGGTTAACACTAAATTTACCGAGCACTAAACGCGGCTAAAATGTCAGCTTTGCAAAAAGGTTCAAGGCTCTATTTGTTTAGATTGTGTGCAATTTTTATTACAATATATGTCCGAGTAAAAAAAACTATCGAATCAACAATTTTGTTTTCATTGCATCGTATTCTATTCAGCGCAAAACCAGAACAGTATCGAACCATTCTATCACGCAAAACTGGAATTGAATGTTTTGCCGACACCAGAACGGTGTTGTGCCGATAAATGGCAGACAGCCTTTAAGTATCCTCCCTGTTTCGATAGAGGGGCGGCTGACTTATCCGCGACATACACAGCGATCGATAAATGACGAGAAAGGGAAGACAAAGTGGACACGGGAAAGGGCCGATGAATATTTCAGCTTCTCGTAGAGCGGAGCGGTCTACACGCGTTTCCGTCGAATCCAAATACACCATCGGACGTACGGTTTACACGCTATCGTACCGAGAGCCCTCGACGTCTCATTGACAAGTTGTTTTTCTTCTCGATGTATACTGTATGTCTAAACGCGATCCGCTGGTCGTATCTCGTTCGAAGAATCAGCTGCTTCGCGCGAATTTTACTGTTATTCATAATTTCAATAATGTACGATATCACGGGTAGACTGCAAGCTACATAGATATTTATTTCTCATTCTAATCAACATTATTATAATTTCATTTGCATTTTGTGGATTCTATTCGTGACATTCCAAGATGTTCATATTATTTATTGTACGAATAAATGAAGTGTATATTTTTAGAGACTTCGGAAGAATGTGAAACTATTGTTGCGTTATTCTTGATTTGTTAAAATGATAAAAAGCAGAAAAAATATGTAGTTTTTGTTTAGCGCAATGGTCTTAGCAATGGGAATCGTAGCTTCCTTAGATGGCAATCGATTTAGAAAATTTCATTTGGTGAAAATATGTTCTGTTGTCAGCTAATTTTGTTCGGTAGGCCTGGTCGCAGAGAAAATATCTTCCGGTGACGGGCCGGCAACGGTTGTTTCGATGCCGTTTCCCGTCGGTGCTCTTTCCGGGGCTTTCCCAATCTAGCCGGTCTAATTTTTGCCGCGTCCGACGATAAATCTTGGCAATCAACGCGTACACCGTCGGTCGTTTTTCTCCTCGTGAATGGGTCCTCGTTAACCAAATTGGACGATCGACACACCAGTTTCCGGCGTGGCGCGGCACAGCTAGCGGCAGCGGCCGCGTGTCACGGTTACGATCCGATTACACGGGCCGTTCGTCCGAGTTGAAATTAAAATGTCGTTCGTCGCTGCGACGAAAAACGAGAATCTTGATTCGGCTTCGACGAACCTACCAGCGACACCGAACATTCTCGAACTGTGCACCCTTACGGATTACAGCTGCGTTTCCGAATCGGTGTCTGTCTGGCTCGAAGAATTCTCCGATACATTCCCGAAAAATCAACTTCCGCGTATCGAAAATACGAGGGTCCGCTAACGAAAACGGACGTGGCAAAAACGGGTATAAATATTCTAGTGGAAGTGGACGGCTCTAGTCAGACATTTTGCATCCCTGCAGAACATATTGATTTCCTGATTTTACGACGACATTATTTAATATCGTTGAACATTTATAATTAGACAATGGATTTTATGCATTTATGACAAAAATGAGTATGACAAAAACGAGTAGGTGTAATTTAAAACTGTGAAATCCTGTGAAAGAAAATATACATTTCTATTCTATTTATTTTGCACAAAGATCCGCTGTCTAATTATAATCAGAGTACGGCAATAATCAACTAATATTTAAAAATGTCTAATAGTCGTTTTGAATGTTAGTCATAGCAAACTAGTCATTAGTAAAAACTTTTTGATTAGTTAGTGATAACTAAATGGCAAATAATTAGTCACAGCTCTAAGTAATCGTTAGCTATTGCTTATTAGTGAATTAATAGTTGATGAACAGTCGTCAATCTTTAGTGATCAGTCACTATTATGCGATTAACATACATTAATATTATTAACACATTACGGACCGGTGATTATTGTATAATTTTGAAAAATTCTATGTTACATGATTAAACACTTTTTAACAGAACCTTCAATAGCAACTATGAACTAACAAGTCACCCTGAATAACGTCATCTAATAGTTTCATTTAAGATTGCAATGTAAAAGAAAATTTCTATGCTTTCTTTTGGTACAGCACAATTATTGAAAATCCTATTAATAGGCTTCCGGTAGGTAAAGTGTTAATTTAAAAAAAAAAATAAAAAGACTATTAGTCATTTTTAAATATTAGTTGATTATTGCCCTTCTCTGATTATAATTTTTCATTACCTGTTTTTATAAATATATTGTGATATTTTTGAGCAAGTGCATCATTGCTTTAAATGTTGTTTAATACCTGGTTTTAGGTACCGTGAAATCTTGTTCGATCCTCGAGCATTGTTAAAAAAATTGTGCATTTTTAAGCTTCGTAAAAATGATCAGCTTCAGACATTTACGTTTTGAGAATTAAGTTGTGCCACTTGGAATTCTAAAAAGTGACTCATGTTCGAACCCTCTCTGCAATGTAGGAGCCAGAAAAAAGTAATTAGAAGCGTAGCTAAATTGGAGGAGCGTCTATCCCGTAATTTGTTTCGATTTTCCATGCCCGGTGCAGGAGATTGTGTGTGTTGCCGGTCGTCGCAGAAACGCGAGACAGTCGAGTGTTCGTTTCGTTTTTCATTTCTTGGTACTACACATAATATCGGTCCCGAGAGAGGTTCCTACAGGTCGATACTTGGCAAGACACGGCGTATTATTGCCATTCCTATTTACCCGGTTAAACAGGCCGGGGGACGATACCCCCTGTGCTTGTTCTGTCTGTCCCGTATGTACACTGTATACAGGATCCACGGATGGAAGGAGGAAAGGAAGGAGGGGGGGACAGCACAGGGTACACGGTGCAAAATACACCGGGACCGTTCACCGTATCCTTGCGACAGACGGAAACTTCTTTGGAGGCTAAACGTTCCCGGTAATTTCGACGCTCGATACGATACGAGTCCCGAGGACGATCGCGATACTCTGGAAGGAGGACTCTCTTCGCTCCGGCTCAAAATTAGATTTCGATGCCTGAGATTCTCCTTCCCTCTACACGCTCCCCCTCTCTTCCCTCCCGCCACGGCTTCAACAGACGATAAACAGGTAGTCCGGGCCCTATTATTTTCCAGATAAACACCGGTGTTTGTCGAGCTCCGTCAACAGACGATGCTCCTACCTTGCACGTCGAAACTCTGTCTATAGTCGACGATCGCGGCCGAGCCCTGGAAAAATGAGTCTGCGGAAAAAATGGAGTTGTGTGCTCTGAATTTGTTCGAGTGGGAGCTCATTTTTGTAAGCAATTACAAAAGGATAAAAATCATTACAGTCACCAGTATTTTTCAAGAGTAGATATCCACGGTGTCCGAAAGTCTGCTCCCTTAACCCTTTGCACTCGAAGCAATTTGAATTTCAAAATCGAGATATTTGTTTGAACTCAGATAATTTTTGCTCCGTGTAATCTTTTTTACATTGTGCACGTCAAATTAAACCTGTTTTCTTATATGAAAGTTGAGCTTTTTACAATTTATAGAATACAGACAAACTTAATAATGTTAAAACTGTTTTGAATAATGAAGTGGCAATTTTTAATGGCGCCTCAGACTCGCCATTTCAGTGCACATGGTTAAATTTGTTAAATTTAACGAGACATTCTGACCAGTTTGTAGAGATAAATTTCTTTCCGGAGAAAGCAGGGAAAAATTTCGTTCGCCAATCACCCATTGAATTTGCTCGCCAGCATGCGGAGAGAATTTCGAGTGTGTTATACGACTGCAGGCTTAGGTCGAGCGCAAGGGAGGCCGCGCGTACGCGTGCGCGTCACAAATGGATGGGTTCACGAGAGAGTGCGTATATTCTTTTTTTCCGTTTTACTTTCCTCAAAATGTTTTGCAAACCGGGTTGCCAGCGCTGCGAACGGTCGCGCAGAGAATGCCTGAGCTTGTGTCGCACACGATGGCGTCGTCGGTAGGACTGCGACTCGCCATAATCAAAACGAGCAATAGCTCGGAGCCAGCCGGCAAGCAAGCAAGCCAGCCAGCCAGCCGCTTATTTTATGGGTAACGCGTTTCGTCGTCGCACTTTTATTTTATTTTGTGATTTGCTGCCGCAACGTATTACTCCGGTCGCGCGACGCGTCGTATTGCGCGTGCATCGCGACCCCCGTTTACATCCCCTGCGGTTCAGTGCGACCTGCACTCGTAAGGCTGCAGCTCACCGGATGCAATTCTTGATCGTATGTGCGCTGCACGCTGGTCGTCTTGTTTCAATGCGCTTTCAACGCCAAATCCACCGTAAACCGGCCACAGGTTTTTTTAATTTTGTATTCATCGGTGTTCGGGAATTGTTGTTCGAAAAGTTAGTTCTACTTTATTAAGGATGTTCTGGAGCTATATAAGAACGCAACAAAATTTTTGAAAATTTGACAAGATATAATTCTCACTAAATATTAATTGCAGAATATGTATTTGGGTCCTTGACGCGTGTCAGATTTTTCTCAGAATTTCTAAACATCATTAACGCGGAAAAATAGGCCAAAAACTGGTTTTTCTATTTTACCCGATAACTACCCTCCCGATCGAGATACAGGGTTGAAATTTTACTCAGTACATTTTTTCTTGACCTCAAGGTCACTTTTGAAGCTCGGTGACAGCTTTGTGGGCTCCGTTAGCTGGGAATCTAGAGCGAGTCGAGCGGATAGCGTTCTTCGATTGATAGCGATTGGGAATAGAGATAGAAAAAGATGTTCCCGGGTATTCTCGGTATTTCTGCGCAGGGTCGGAATGAATTCATCAGGGCGGCGGAGTGGTTGTTCGCCGGGGAACCGGCGGAACAAAGGCAATTTGCGAGAGCGCGCGCGCGCGCGCTGTATAAGCCACAATTATTTAGATATTTGTGCACGGAACGATTACGACGGCATAATTTCAGTTCCGGACCGTGTTGCGATGAAATTAGATTTTTAATTACGTTCCACCGCTCGCGGGACTGACTGACTGACTTTAATAACGTTCACTTTCGCGCTCTGGCCGGTGCGCCTGCAGCTCGGAGCTTGCGCGCGCGCGTGCTCTCTCAATTATTCTCGAGTTCCCCGTCCGCGCGTTATTATATTTTAACTGGCTGTTGCTCGTTACATCGGCCGGTTATCTTCTTTATGTTCCCTTAGTACACGTTACCGAGCGCCTTGCCCTGCTCTTCTTCGCTGAACCTTGTTCAACCTTGTTCCGCTCGGCTCCGCTCCGCTCTGCTTCGCCCAGCTTTGGCCAGCTTCGCTCCGCTCAGCCTTGGCTCGCGAGCCTGCTCGTTATGCCCCCGGATTAACGTTCGCCCTGGATTTCGACGGGTTTTTCGATCCCGCTTAGACCAGCGGAACGTAAAAACTTTCAATGGCCGTTGTTACACGCCCCACGGAAATCTCCGATACCAAGAGAGTCTCTCCTGCGCTCCAGCCTCTCCTACGTAGCCGGAGAAGAGTCGTCGCACTGCGCACGCCGTTCGCTAAACCGTTACCAAGTTTATCCAATCTCGTTTTATTGCTCGTTTAATTATTTCGTGTTGCCACCGCCGAGTTTTTAATCGTCGGTAGAACTATTTGATATAACGATTATTAACGATTCACCTTATTAGAATGGGGTTCAAGACTGCGCTGGAACAGGATTTTCATTATTCCTTAAGAAAGCTTTAAGGGAGCATCCTAGGCTCTGTTCTCTATAATCTCATTGCTCGGTCAACACTAAATCCACCGTGTATTAAAAGTATCTCGTAAACGAGGAAAATTAATTTTTAATACAACAGGACAATATTTTCCATTATTTTTCAGAAATAGGAAGAGAATTGTGACGTAAAGATTTTGTATTAAAAATAACCTCTTTGTCGTTTTTCCGACTACGATCGCTTAATTCGTGAAAACTTACAGATCTCGTCGGCGTAATAATAATAAAGACAATTTCGTCGACTGCCTCTTCCGATTTCAATAAACTTCTCGTTTCCTGGCAATTTATCGAAGTATGTTCGCAATTGAGCAGCGTCTCGTGCTCTACGTTGATCAGATGCTGCAAGAAAATGGGGAGCAACGAAAGACGGAAGCGCAGCTCTTGCTCTAACGAAGATTCCCGGGTTTGATATCAGGATATTGTGCGGTATGAAATAAATCGACGACGTAAGAGAGACGTAACCAACTGATTTCTGCCCCGTACGTCCTACACATATTGCCTGGTTACTTTTATATGGGCTGCAAATAGCGTTCCTGAACCCTTAAAACTCAGTCAGCTGTTCAGAAATAAAATCAATACGATCTTCTTCGTAATGTAAAGAACATTTTGTAAAAAAAATGAAACCGACTTCGAAAAAACGCACTAAAAGTATGAAATAATTAAAAAGAAGATACATTAATATGTGAAAGCATGTAGAAGAATTTAAGGATTTTCGCAATTTCCAGTGTCGAAAATCTTCAATTTTGCACCGCCTCCGAAAAGATTGTATTGTATTTAAGTTCGTGTGTATTCACATAAATCAAATGGAAATGATTTCATGCTTTTAAGTGCATTTTTTTAGTGCGTTCCGAAGTCGGTTTAATTTTCTTTTTAGTGAAACGAGCAGAATTTGTAGAACACCGTAGGATGGTTTCCCGGTTTTATATGCAACAAAAACCGCAAAGAATGAAAAATGCAAAATTTGTTTTCAAGAGCCAATCGGGAGACATACCCTACAAAATGCAGAAGGTTTCGTCCTGATTGGTCCATGCATCTCGGAGTAATCGGTGAACATACATAGAAAAAAAGCGAAAAAAAGGCACATACAGATCGTATTGAGTAACCTCCTCCTTTTTCGAAGTCGGTTAAAAAGACATTCCATAGCATCAATTTTTACAAATTAATTTAAAAGGGGTTTGCATGAAGATCTGCATAAAAATATGCAGGAAGAGTTTTGGTCCACCGTGAAACGTCGCGAGGAATATAAATATTTTGCGCTTTGAAATATGAAAAAAATTGAGGAATGTGAATTTCTGTCGTTCCAGAATGCAGAGGCGAGATAAGCCATGGCGGAATACGCGGAGGTACAACAGCTGTCGCGAGGTTGGCGTGATTTTTGCGAGCACAGTGGCCGATTGACGCGGCCGTGAGCAATAAGTCGGTGACTGGTTGGCGTGCCGTTTTCGCCGGCATGGCGCGGCGCGGCGCCGCTGCGATTCGTGCGAAGCGAATCGACTCGGAATCGATGCCGTCTCTCATACTCTCATTAAGGTAATGCGTTCGTCAAAGGTCGCCGGCGTGTGCGGGCCTGCGAGAATCGGGAAGCGTACGTTGCCAGCAAGCATCCAGCAGAGCTAGCTAGCTGGTAGCTCGCCGCGCTATAGCAGCTCTATCGGCTCTATCGGTCAACAGCTAGCAGCGGGATTCGAGCAGTCGAGGGAACTCGGCGGGCCAGCGATATCGATTGTCCCGCCGATATTAATCTCGTTTGTCCAGATGCAGCTGCGGCGACAGACCAGCCGGTCCGCTTTGACCCGCTTTGACTCGCCCAGCAATCGGAAGATGAAACAGCCCCGGCGAACACCGTGAGAAAATAATTGTTCAAGGTCGAAGAGACCAGCCCCCGGTGGCCGTTTGTCAAATCCCGATCAACTCTGCTCTCGCGAATCCGTGCCTACAGAAGAGAAGAGACGAGAGACAGAGAGAGAGAGAGAAATCTCTTCAGCGTCACGAAACACCACGCTTCCACGGCCGTGAATTAAAGCGACGACGCTTGCGAATCCGCGGCTCTACAGCATTGTTCCGAGTTTCGAGTTTGCAGTTCGGCGCTGCAGTTATCGAACTCCCGGATGCACTTCAATCCTGCGGTGCACGCCTCTCGCCACGGATCCTTAAAGACAATTCCTCCTCTAATTGCTCCGCGAACTTTCCGTCCGAACGGGGAAAAAATACTGCCGCACTCCCAGATCCCGAGCCCGGGCCGCGAGATATACGAGTGCGGCGGATGCTATAGTACAGCGGGACACCGCACTTCCATTTTTCAACTTTTAAGTCTCCCGAAGATTTACTATACCTTCTTTTCATCGATCACTGTTCGATGCTTCCGATTCGCAATGCGGTTATTTCTTTATTCAGACCGGTCTCGAGAGAGAGTCTGGCTACCTATTATTTACGTGCTTCGGGCATTTATGAAATGTGTGTGTTCAACGCAAGGTATGATGTTTTTGTGGCGCCTATAGCGAAGAGGAAGTTTGGTGTTCATTTTTTACAATTATAATTTTCCCAAATGCACGTCACGATGTTTATGGGTTTCTGATATTTTTTACGAACATTTTTAGTCAATCAGGACGGAGGAGATCGTGTCTACTCCGATCAAATCGCATAATCGTGTATGACAGCTAGCGATTGCCGCGAAACACCGATTCTCCGTTTGGCCCATATAGGATGATCGAGTTTTCGAGCGCACAGCTCAGATTGTTTCGGCTCGGTAACGCAACGGTTGTTGCCGGTAGTTGTTCATGGTATTGGTCACGCATTAGTAATTGGCAATTTCCAGCCTTGCCAAATCGGCGCAAACTGGCGCGGCGTGTTGTCGCAAGGGAATAGGCTACGCTGGACACCGCGCTCACCGCTGCAAACACGCGAAATTCGAGACCGGTTAACGTCGATGAATTCAATTCCTCCGTGGATATTTGTCCCACGAAGAACGATCCCTTTCGCTGTTGATTTCATCCCGAGTGTACTCGATCACTCTCTCTCTCTCTCTCTCTCTCTCTCTCTCTCTCTCTCTCTCCCTCTGTCTCTCTATAATTGACAGCAATCTTTTTATCACACTTATATAGGCTTGCAGAGTTGACGTTGTTGTATGCGTCAAATTTTGAAATCGAATTTTAAACCACTTCCCGATGAGCTGGCGGTTTGAAACTTTAAACATAGCTAAGAACTGGATGACAATGCAATATATAAAACAGATTTAAAAAGAAACTGTGCGTTCAGGAGAAAAAAAAATATTTAAATAATACGTCATCGCGTTCAGCGATCCCCACTCCGCGCTCCAGCGCTCCCTACTCCACTACGCGTTCCCACTCCACTGACCCACTTCGCACCGAAGGAGCTCATTCGAATAGAAAATCAAAAACTATCCTATTGATAAAAATTTTAAAATTAATTCAAAGTTTATCCATTAAATTATCTCAGTCTTGATCTTTCAATTTTCAATCGCGAAGCTCGACGCGTTCTCCGCACGAATTTTTGACTGTATCTCGCCATCGAATGTAACGAACCAATCGGAACCACACGTCAAAGTCCTGAATTCCTAGATTCATTGTTTCTAACTAAAGACTCGTTGTTATAAGCGACGAGGAACATTAGTCGCGGAGGCAATCGTTCCCGCGAATAACAGGCTGCAAGTTGTTATCGTCGCGCTCGAATTAAAGCATCGTTTACGGAAATTTTGGTCGTGTTCGCGCCAGGGAGGGGCGGCTCTAATCTCGGCGCGGCATCGACAAATGGATTCTCGTAATTCTCCCGTCGATTTACGGAATTCCGATTAACTCGACTCGAACGATTCACGGCGACCAGAAAGCGGCGCGGCCCATTTCCGTTCGGACGGGGCGAAACACACGAGCCGCCTAATTCCTTTGTCTCGTGGACGTCCCCTAATATCAGACATAGTCATCCCGAGAGCGGTAATATCGTCACTGTCATCCTGGAAAGACCGTGGCCCCAGTCTTTACGCGGAAGCCCACAGAATCTGAACTTCGTTCTACAGGAATCGCGCGTTTACTGTCAGGGGTCGTCTGTGCGATCACTGTCAAGTGCCTACCCATTCCACTGCCGGCCAACGCCGCGCCGCAGAGCGGCGATGATTGATCTCATTGACTCGAATGAATCGAATCTCTTCAAACTTCTTAATTTTCATTATTTTTTTATGGGACTTTCACTATCTTATTTCTGGCATTTTTCTTATTAAAATGACATCAAGCACGATATAATTTCAATTGTATTTAGTGGTTTAATCGACGGTGAAAGTTACGGGCGCAAGGAAGGACAGCGACAACGCCGGACCTTTGAACTGTGCCGGCGACTGTCCGCGTCTCTTTCTTTCCCATACGCTGTTCTCCGTTGCGTTCGAAACTGTCATCGTCGATTAAACCACTATATACTTGAAATTATATCGTGTTTGGTGTCATTTTAATCGGAAAAATGCCAGAAATAAGTTAGTGAAAGTCCCATAAAAACTGGCATTACATTGTGAGAACACGCGGGCCTTTAAACTGTGCCGACGACGGCCATGCGATCCGTATTTAATGCTGTCCTTCTCTATGTTCGGCTTTTCGATTGAAGTCTCGGCGCAATCGGCGTGGTAGACGCAGTTATAAAAAATGTATTATAATAAATTATAGGATAATAATTGTAGGATATCGTTAACGAGATAGAAGTTATGATTAGCGAACGAATGAAAGAAGTTGTAAGGCAGCAACATGCAAGTTCGAAGTAGAAAGCATAGAAAGTGCTTAGAAAACGATGTCGAATTTCGTCATTTTTCTGGATGGAGAGATACAACGGGCGTTTGGCACTGTCTCTAATATCTCTGCTTTATCACAACCGGCCATTCAGTCAGCAGCCCGAGCGATCTAACAGTTGCATGGAATTTATTCCAAACGCAATAATGTAGACTGACTAAATTGGAGTTTCGCGAGCCCGGGCTATCACATAGAGAATCAAATGGTTTCCTTGGTCGGCGGGATCGAGTGCGGGTAACAATCTTTCCGCGGGCTCCGGTGGATTTGATAAAAATGCACCCGGTCTGGCAGCTGCAGATCCTGGATCAGCGTCGAGCGGCTCGCGTGCTCGCCCCTTTTTCACCTCGCAAATTGTATTTCGCGTTTGATCGCGAACAGCCCGTCCCCGGTTGGCCCGCGGCGCGATGCACGGCCGCGATGCACCGGTTTGCAAATGGGAGACGACGCGATATTCAGTGGATGCAGAGTGAAAGAGAGTGAGAGGGAGAGAGAGAGAGAGAGCTGGTGAATATTTATCGTCGACGCGGCGGTAAATAGTTTTCGTCGGTGATAATGACGGCAGTTTTTTCTGGTTGAAAAGTCCGGCATCGCCGCCGGTAGCTGTCTCATTTACGGGTTTCTGCTCTTGCACGCTTCACTCTCTCCCTCTCTCCGCTTCACTCTTCTCCTGTCGTTTCCTCTCGAATTTTCGAGACTGCTCCGGGCTCGTCACTTGGGCCAGATATAGCGCTCTCGACGTGGCAGATATGCCAGCCGGTGTGGCTGCTTTCACAGACGGCAGGCGATAGAAAACTAGGGGAGGAGGCGCGGGAAACGTTCTCGTCCGAGAAATTATCATGGATAGGCCGCGCAACGCCCCACCCTACGCTCTTCTCTGCGTACCAACGGAATACGCAGCTGGTCCGGGCTACAATGCCTCGGCGTGTTGCATTCATCCATCGCAGCCTCTCGGTTGTTCCTCTTCTCATTTTGCTAATTGCAAAAAACCGGCTACCGTTCTGCCTTCAACGTTCGCCGATACTCTCGAACTCGGACTCGTCCTGGAAATCCCGTTTTCGGGAACCCAGCCCTCGCCGCGCGAACGCCATTCCGCGAGTCATTCTTTTATGCGCCCGAGCCTGCTGCCAGGCTCGAACATCACCGGATATCTGGAAAATAGACGCCTCGCGATCATGGGATTCGAGCACGCTGCTCTACCCGCAGCCCGAAATCCCCCGGCGAGTGGGACTCTAGAGGCTTTGTCAAATTTCGTCAGGATTAAGGTAGTCCTGACGACTGGAATTCACTGCCTTATTTTTTGTGGAATTGTGAATTTATGTCTTCACGTGCAACTCGGCGATTCAACTTCGCTCTCATCTTTCTCCTTTCTTGAAGAATTCTTCAGTTCGTTGTATCGTGTATACAGGGAAGGGGGACAATAACTTTGTCCACCTTGAATATTTCCGGGGGAGAGACATCAGTTCGAGCACCTACTTGCTTCCAGATAGTATCTTGATCCTTGTCTCTTGGATTCTGACAATTTCAAAATATCTGCTCTCGATTCTTCCTCCCAGATTCCCAGCTGAATTTTCCGAACGTTTTAAATGGGGGCTCGCTCGATCGAATTCCACGTATCGCTTCTCCATTCACTTTTGAACGCCTCGCGGCTGTATTTACTTGTATATTTATATATCGCGCGTTTCGCGATTCTATTCATTTCTGTCGGCCATTTTCATTTCTGTACATACCATTTCTAGTTTATAATGTATTCATTTTTATCAGCATTTCAATTCCCATTCCTTTCACGTTCCTCGCATCTACCATTCCATCCAATCTAACAAAACGCAGAATAAAACATGTCGAATAATATATGTGCGATCGTACATTCATATTACGAGAATATATATTAGTTTATGTATGGAGTCGTTTGCGGCTCTGCCTACATATATTTTGCATGTGCTTCCTCTATAAATACCCGCTTGATTTTTGTGACAGGAAAAACGTCAAAGAAAACATCTTCTGCTCGAAGAGGCGAATATTATGATAAACGAAACATTTTCTTCTGAAGGTGGTGTTTCTAGAGAATTCATCACATTTTAATCAATGATGCCTATCCCTTGGAGTTAGTTCCCGTCAAGGTGAATAGTTTTCTTTCGACGTATTGCGGATAGAGGTGCCTCTTCGGCTTGACATTGTTTTTGAGTGGGTCGAGAGGTCCCATAAAGTTGTCCGGCAGACCAAGAAGTGGTCGATATTGTTGGGAAAAGAGGGGGTACAGATTTTCTGATTGCGGAAAAGAGCATCATCGTCTTATACCGAAAGAACATAAATGCACACGACTCAACACGAACAAAACTGGTGAACTGACACGTCGAAGCAACACGGATGGAACACCCACCGAAATCAATCGCAAACGCAGCCATGGTATTCGGTACAGAGGAAAAGAGATAGGGAATAAAGACAGATAGAGAAGTGGGTAGTTTCGGCGACGCGAGACGGGTCGAACGGTTCGACCGGAGGGGCGGGCCGTTATCATCGAAATTCTCGCGAACGTCTGACAAAGTAGTTGCTTCGAATAACCGGCTAATGGTCGCGAAGGCTGAGTAGACGGCGATATAGAATCGCACCGGGAGCATTTCGCAATGGTATCGCGGCCAACAAAGGGGAAACCCTTTTTCACTAATGAACCACGAAACGCGGCAACGTCATAGAAATACTTTGAAAGGGGAGCCGCACAGCTCGCTCTTTTGTTGCCTCTCCCTCTCACCCCCTTCCCCTCCACCCGCCCCCCGTCCCCGACCTCTCCTCTGTCCATTCCGCCCACGCCAACGCCCACCATCTTCATCTTCTGCTCCTTTTTTCCGCCGAAACCACCCCGCTGGCCTCGCCATCCCCTTTCGCTGCCATCACCTTTCCCTAGGCTCTAGCTCTCTCACCCCGTTCCTACGGACTATCGTGACCACGTTTCAAACCCCGAGGTTCCGTTCAACACTCTAGTCGATTCGATTCGATTCGATTCGAGTCTCGGTTCGATAACCGATAGACGACGACGACCCCTATTCGATAGACCCCCGAAGACCCCGAAGGAATCCGCTCGATCGCTCCCGGGCTCTGTTAGGACTAGACTCTTAGGCTTTTTAAATCCTCTGTTCGCAGGGCTCAGCTCCCTTGCCACCGATTCTCATCTTAACCCTCTCGTTACCAATCGGCACTCATCAAAACCTTGCATTTCCTAACTGTTTACTTAGCTTCAGTTTCCCATTACCCCTCCGCACTTTTCACAAGAAATTCCCGTAGACCTTCCGATTGAAACGCGAACCCAAATAATGTAAATTGTCTAAAATCGATAGCTCCAAATCAGAATACACCCTTTAATTGAATTTATGCAAAGTAAACATTTTCTAGTTGAATCGGACCAAGTGCACTAGACATTTATTTTCTTTCTTAATATGCATAATAGATTCACAATGATATATACATAGCAGTACTTTTAAATTAATTAATTACGTCTAGTTATTTCTGCCGCTATCTAAAGTCGCCTGTCAATCAATGGTTAATAGCTCCAGCGAATTTAAAATAAACTGTAATTCTTCTTCCTCCTGGTCTGTCAATGTTCACTACAGTCTGCACGAGTTAATTATAAACAGATTATTTCAGTATAACAGTGCACTAGAACCTGCGAGTCACGGACCAGCGAAAACTGTCAAATAATCTCTCCCAGGCACCGCGTTAATAAATATCCAACGACGGAACGCACTCGGCAAAGCGAGAGAGAGAGTCCCTTGCACACGCGCGCGGTCACAGTAATCAAAGGGTTAACAAGGTCCTTTGAATATCGCGACGCCCCCGCGGATCTCGGTGGATTTCTCTCAGTCCTCCTCCACTCTGTACCATTCGCGGTTAGGGACACGGTCCGCAGAAAGGGACAGTCCTCTCTCTCTCTCCCTCTTTCTCTCTCTCTCATCCAACATAACTGGGAATTCGATCGAAATCGCCTGGTAAGATCTCCGGAGCGTCTATTAGTCGAGCAGTCGCCTAGCCGGGCCAGATCCTCGGTTTAAGTACAAGGTTACCAGGTTCGCGGGGGTGGTTGAACACGGTGTAAGGGGGACGACGGAACGATTGACCCGGCACTCGGTGAAATTTATCGTAAAAAAGAGCCCCCGGAGTCCTCTCTCTCTCTCTCTCTCTCTCTCTCCGCAACGGCTTTCAGGCCCTTCCAGACTTCTTCGCTCGGAAAGGATTCGTCGACCCTAATTCCCGAGCGTCGAACGAAAAAGGATGAAAGTCGACGACCCGTTTTACGCTTTCGGGAAGCCGAATCGATATCTCGGTGGCTCGGATCCAGACGCGCCGATCGGTTCAACGGGTTCCACTCTCTCTCTCTCTCTTTCTCTCTCTTTCCTTTGCTATCCTTCGCGACACCCTTCTCGTCTTTTCAGCCGCTCTCGCCGAATTACCGTGTCGCGCGAGTTCGAAACCTCGAGCCCTTGTACCCTCCTTGCCCGGGAGAACCCCGGCTCGTTAAAGCCGTATTAATACGCCGGGATTAATCAGCGTGAAAGGGAAAGAACGGGGACGGACGGTTTTATATAACACGCTCGTCGCCGTCGTCGTCTCGCGACTATCAAACCCACGGATACGTCCTACCACCCCTCTTCCCTCCTCGCCATCTCCCTCTCAATTTACTTAAGGAAATATTCGAAGAGATTGCGATACTTTCGGGAACGTTTGCTCGTCATGCCACTGTTAGTTCGCCCCGAGAAACGGGGATAATCGTTTCAGCGAGACTCCGCACTAAAGTCTCGAGGAATTATAATAGCTATACATCAAGCACTAATTTGTGATCAATTTGTAATTACTAGACTGAGAATGTATTTGCAATCTCCAGTTTTATAGACAAATTTTTAGAAAGTGCAATGAAATAAAATTCTTTTTTAATGGCAGCAGCCTTTTTGTAGATCGAAAACAAATAAAAATCGTACTAAATTCTATCGAATTTGATGTTCCGGCATTCTCTGAAAGTTTCTATGAGCCATAAATGCATGAAGATCCCCAATTTTTGTCATAAATGCAAAACCTGTAGCAGAGTTGGGCAAAAATCTAATCAAGGATTGGCGATTAACTTCATCAATCGATTGAATCAATCGTCGATTTTTCGACGACTCCTTTTTTCAATCGTATACATTAATCAATCAATCATTATTAAAATCTTAATCGATTAATGCCCAACTCTGGCCTGCAGCAATAAATTATCTGCACACATAGAACACACATGTATTATAATATGCCCTTTTCAACATTGCTAATGAAATACGAAGATAAAGCTGATGTAATCAAGAGACCCGGTCTAATGGCCGTATTCAGCGCAGAAGAGGAGAATATATTGGTAAAATGTATTCACATCGCATGAGTGCTACTGGTTTTCCGATACACCATAATTTACCTTGAAATGGTGTCCAAAAGTTAGTTAAACATTGAAAACGCGGGCCACCGTTTATTAACAACAGGCCGTCAAAATAGGACAAAGAGCATGTTCCATGTTTCTCATGAAATATTTACACAAAACAATAGCTGATCAAAAATTAATTACTTCAATGAAAAATTAGTTTTTCACCTGATGAAGAAATCAATGAATTAGCAGCAAAGCGAGTCGGACGTTTTACTAAAACTTGATACTCTCTGAAATGATCAAAAGCTAGTTCCTCAACGGTATCACTCTCTACAATCACTTTCCCGCTTCTTCATTGTCGCCGTTAACGATCCGCAGGAATTTATTCCGGGGCAAGACGCGCCGGAGAAAAATCGGATGCGGATAGGCCGCGCCGCGCCGGTTCAACAGTCCTGAATGGACGATGAGATCGGCGAAATTCTATGATTTCGCGGCGCACGTCCGCGAAGCTACATCATGAATATGTAAAGCGATTGCGGTCCGTCACGTCACTGCGTCACACCCGCCCATCCCCCGTGCTTCTCCACGAGACCGAACTGTCCTGAATTATCCGGTCCGAACGTTCTAAATTATATCGTCCTCGATAAACAAATTACTCGTTAGCGCCGATAATAACAATCGGCCCCGGGGCGGTGCGACCGGCTGCGGGGAGGTTGACCGGGGGAAACTTTCGTTTAATTAACACGACGGGATCTTCCGCTTTTCTCCGTGTATAATAACGCCGCGGCGAGCACCCGAGAGAACCGATACCACCGCGATATACAATTTAAATCTGTCGAACGATCGAGCTCTCTCTCTCTCTCTCTCTCTCTCTCTCTCGTTACCTTCGTTTTTCCCCCGGGGTTGCTCGATAGGTTCGAGGACAAGCTCTCGAACGGGTACCTCTTTTATCGGCGTTTAACTCTTTCGCTTGGTAGTCGCGCTCGCTAACAAGGCTGCCGCGGTAATTTGTTTCGATGAATTTCGGGGGGGATTTCTTCCGCGGCTGTGTAACGAGAGCCGAGCTGACTGGTTCGCTCGTTTTTCAGGGAAATGAGATTCGGAATCGCTGAATCTCTAATGTCTTTGTGGGAATTTGTTAAAATCAAGTGTCTAAAGCGTATTATACATTCTTTAATACGGATTCGAAGCGGTTAATCAATAACACAATATACAAATGAAAATTTTCCCACCTCTTTCAAAACATTTTGTTCGAGAATATCATTTTTCAATTGCTGTAACGTCAACGATTTAATTTCCAGCGTGATTAGAGCACCGTCAGTGCTTCCGTCGGATGAGCAATTCATTTTTTCCACTGTCTGGAGATTCTGCAGTGAACTGTTGCGGAACAGATTTTGATTAAACGAAGTCGAACGCGTACCCGTCTCCGACGAGGTAGATTACCGGTTAACGGCGGCCGATTTCGGTGCGGACGGGCTCGGTCGATGGGCGATGACTCCCCGATGCAGCGAATAATAACAGTTATAGATCGGCGGTGCTCGTTTCGTCGCGGGATCTCGTTGGATGTTCGCGCGACGGGACGCGGCGTTCAGATCACGATCGTTGGACAAGCTCGTCCGTCACGCTGTCCGCTTTTTTCACTGGCTCCGGGCTAGTATTCTCTTTTATTTTTTTCCTCGGCTCGTTTTTTTGTCGCGCGCCTGAAACCTCTCCGAAAGAGTAAGAGAGAGGGAGAGAGGGAGAGAGGGTACGTGGTGTGCGCGGGGACGACAAGTGTGACGGAACAGCGTCTATATAACACTTTTATATTGGAATCCATACGAGCCTCATAAATCTATCGAGCGAGCCGCGCGTTTCAACGGTCCGACGTACGAGCGAATAGAGGTAAATCTGCCGTCGTGAGGGAGTTTCGAGCCGCGATCGTTGTACCGTGAAAATCGTCGAGAAATCACCGGTGTCTCCCTCTCTCCTCTCTCTTTTCTCTCACTCCACCCTCTCCCTCTTTTTTCCGCTTGCCACCGTACCACGTATCTCTCGTTCCGCGTTCCCCGGTTTACATTCTGTCGGGCACGAATCTCGCATACGTGTTTTGATATTGTTGAAAAGTATCGGCGGTGTTTCGCGACGCGACGCTCCGGCTCCGACGTGTCCTCGAGGAGCAGGCGAGTCGTGAAACGCGCTCGTTGCACAAATCCGACGCGCGACTCCGGCCTCCCGTAATTTATAGCGCACGTTAGACACTTTCAATGGACAAGACGAGAGCTGCTTTCAATGAAAACCCACCCACAACCGCCCTCCCATCTACCCATCCATCCATCCATTCATCCATCTAGCCGCCTGCCTGCCTGCCTGCCTGCCTGTGCCGCCGCTGGACGAGTCTCTCGCTTCTTCTCTCACTCTCTCTCCCATCTCCTCTCCAAACGCATCAACCTGATTTGCGTTCCGCTGAAAAGACCGCGGAACAATCGATACGAGCGATCGATATCTGTCGGATGAACGTCTTGGTCCCTCCAGTAAGGCACCGCGCGCCATTAAATTTTGATGCGGCGAGACGCGATCCTTCAACATCGTCAGACGACCGTGTATCTTTGCTTCGCAGTCGGCTTTGGAAAATTCGGTGCTATTTGCTCCGGGCAACTGGGTACTTCTAGCTGGAGGTGCTTTCAGGTGTTTGAACATTGTCAAACTACTTATGATTCGTAACAATTAGAAGACATTTGCGGGTATGGACACCATTTTGAACATTCATTACGATCAAATTATTTTTTGTTCATCAACCTTCCAATCGGTGTTATCCATCGTATCACTGTATTTTCATTAATTAGTTAACCACTATAAATTTTTCTCACTGAACGTCGTCTGGAGGTCACAATATTATGTATCATTGGATTCGTCTTGACCTTAGCACTTTACCTACCGGAAGCCTATTAATAGGATTTTCAATAATTGTGCTGTACCAACAGAAAGCATAGAAATTTTCCTTTACATTGCAATCTTAAATGAAACTATTAGATGACGTTATTTAGGGTGACTTGTTAGTTCGCAGTGAAAATTGCAGTTGCTATTGAAGGTTCCATTAAAAAGTGTTTAGCCATGTACCATAGATTTTTCAAAATTATGCAATAATCGCCGGTCGGTAATGTGTTAGTTATCATATCCTGCTGACAAACAAGTATAACCTTAACCCTTTGCACTCGGTTGTCCCCTCTGAGGCACCACTAAAAGTTGCTGTACCATTATTAAAAGTATTGTTTACATTATTAAACATATCGGTATCTAATCAATTACAAAACATTTAGGTATTGTATGAGGTATTATACCAATTTCATATCCATAAAATTTCAAAAATCATAGGGAACGGAAATATTCTAGCAAGGAAGAAATGTTTAATTTTCCAGTTAAAATAGCTCCGAGTGCAAAGGGTTAAAATTTAAAAAAAGCTGCATCTAAAAAATGAAAAAAAATTCTTAATGAGAAAGATCGAATGGAAATACTATATTGTAGGCTGGAAGAATGTTCGAGTTTCGAGTTAAAATAGTTCCGAGTGCAAAGGGTTAAGTCCGCCCCATCGAACCAGACATTTTCACAATTTCCCAGTTCTCGCTCTGTGAAAAAAAGAAGCTTAGCTAGGACACCCTGTATATGCCCGCGGAACGAGCCCATCCGATGGGAAAGCGTTCAGAGCCCGGTAATTGAGGTTTAATTCGCGCGACGCGACGGTTCTGCGCGACCTTTCTTTTTACGCTCGCCTAGAATTTTTGTTCCGTCCGCGCGATGAGCGTAGGCCGTTCGCGCGATATTTCACCCGTCGGATTTTCCAAACCTGCAAGAAAACCGGCACGAGTAAACCAGGAAGCGAGAGAGAGAGAGATAGAGAGAGAGAGAAGAGAGAGAGGTTCGCGAAGAATGCCCCTGGGTAGAAGTTGCTCTGTTATAGAGCCCGCGGAGAGCTGGGGAAAAAATTGCAGGTGCGAGAGCTGAAATTACGATTTTTCCGCGGCCGGTCCCTCCACGCCTTCTCTCTTTCTCTCTCTCTCTTTCCTCCCTCGCCGCGCTATAAATTTATGTGGCAACTTTCGCCAGGAACCAAATGCACACAGATCCGGATATTATATATAGCCGGAGCGAAGTCAGCGAGGCGGTAGTTTATCCCTCGGCAGACACCGGCTAGACATTATGGCCAAGGGAATGTACCGAGGGCTCGTCCTTTCGGGGATCGACTCTGCTATACTGAAATCCTTCGAGTCGTTTCGCGGAAATTATTTACGAGCGACCGTCCGCGATCGAACAGAAACCCGCGAGAGATCGAGACTAGTTCGGAACTAGCACGGCGTCATCATAATTTTCCTAGCATGCGAGCATTGTAATTGCCAAAGATCTTTTCGTGTAGCCTTGAAAGAGACACATAGTGGTTTAATTGACGATGAAAGTTTCGGGCGTAAGGAAGGACAGCGTATGGGAATGAAAGAGACGCGGAGAATCGGCTGCCCGCGGTCTCTCTTTACACACGCTCTTTTTCTACGTTCAGCCCGGTCTTTGAAGCTCAAAAAACAGTGTCCGTCAACGAACTCTGCAAACGAATCTTCGGTTTGGGAAAAAAAGGTTGGGAAACACTAGGATAGATTTTCTGAAGAGATAAAGTTTCAAGATGGAAGCTCTCCATTTTACAGGCGGAGGCGTCGAGGACATATGAAGGTATGATGTTCTATTTACATTCTGATAATATGTGTTTCAAGACGAACACAATAACCTTTCAAGATCTATCACACTTTGAAAGCGAAAGCTGGAGTCGGGAGCGGAAACGACGCTTTCCACTTGATTTTCCGATCGTCCAAGCAGAGAGTTGAAAGGGGTGCCGCGACCAATCCGGCGCTGGAAATGTCGCGCCGCTTAAAAGATAAACCGCGGCGCGTTTAAACTTTCCTGGGATCGCAGTTCATTGTTGCCGGTAGTCGGAGCAGTACGCGGCCACGGGAAGAAACACGAGAAACACGGCTCTAATGGACAAGCGTAAATTCTCCGCGGTTGTCGTCGTCGCCGTCGTCGGATGGAATGCTAAAGTGGCCGGGTCGCTAATTTCCGAGCGCGGTTTGCAAAAACCGGCTAATTAATTTTGCGTTCGCCTCGTCTCGACGAGAGAGAGAGCGCGCGGAGACAGAGAGCGAGAGAGAGATGATACGAGTTTCGCGTCGGGCTACACGCGGGCCGATTCCCCTGAATTTCGCGGGCACGTATAGTCGCCGCGCGTGACAATAAGCGGGAACAAGGATTCGAGCTTGTCCCGGAGTCAGGCTCGCGACGTTTATGCAAATGCTAGCATGTGCTCTCGAGGAAAGTTCCTAATTCAATTCGGTTTCGCGTACAAGCCGGTTACTTAACGCGTCCCCGCGAAATCCATCCGCGACGCGATCCTACTGGCTGAATCCTCGTTCTCGTTTTTGTGCGAAATCGGTCCCAAACCAGCATACTAGATTATAATTTTTAAGGTACCCGCTTCCGCTGTTTTGACTTTCGTATATGTAGTTCATAGTTCTATATTTTACATCACGCATGGGCAAATTTTTGCTCGATCGAAGGCATTTTCAAGAACAAAGTCAGCAGAGGGGCGTCTTGTCAGCCGTCCCGGGAGGGGATTGATTTTTAGTGGGGGAACCGACCACCTGTTCCCTTTAGTCTCACACTACCCCCTTCAGGGGTGACCATTATATATATGTATAACGCATGTTTTGACCTCTTCCTTCCAAAAAAAGGTCTCGGGAAATGGGGAGAACGATTTTTTAAAAGTGCCTCGTGTCCCCGGGAAGAGATGTAACTGCCAGACAGAGGTCTTTAACATTACAAGGACCGGGCGTCCGTGATTTTCATTTTCCTGGACGCTCTCTTTGATCTTCGCCGCGAGTTCTGGGTCCCGAGATTCGTTCTCTCTACGACGGAATATGAAAAAAAATGCTGCGCGATAGCGTCTTTTCGCGCGAATGGCGCGGCGCGGCGGCCTCGTTGAAATCTCGTGACTCGGGACCATAGACTTCTCGCGCTCTGGCATCGTTCTCCTTCTCCTCTTTCTCTGTTCTCGTAAGGTACACCAGCCGGAACAAGGGTAACAACGAAAGAGTAATGCGCCCGTGCGGAGACGAGAAAGGCGAGCTATCCTTGTTACACGAAATAAGTTCCGCGAAGCAGCTTGACCTCGTTTAAATAATATATTTCTATCTGGAAATTCCAAGGGGTCGCGAATTCCTGAATCACCGGGCGCAGATGTTGGCCACCGACGTCGTTTTAACGCTGCATCGTTACCCTACTTTTGTTTCGTCTTCGTTACCGACGCCTTGCTCGTTAAGTGCGCGGCGACGTGTTTTCCCCGCAAACTCCCGCACACACTAACACTATGTACTCTCTCTCTCTCTCCGGTTTCTCGGTTTAACGGCTCGCCGATCGCGCGCGATAGTAATTCATCGGCTGTCGGGGTTGTTCGCGAATTACCTACTATTAAGGACAACATGCGGAACCCCGTTTACGAGCCACGCGTACGCGCACGCCGCGAGGAGCTCGCGATCCACGCCCCTCTGTCGATTGGATTCACTCTTATCTGCTCCCTCGACAACAAATCTCTCGAATTCGAACAACGAAAATCTCGTATTTCACCTGCATTCGTAATGACAGCGAATCTTTATGCAAAATAACAATTTTCTACCGAAATTGCAATTATCTCCAGTGAAATAGTAATTTATTTTCTTTGTTAAAATAATCAACAGGTTGAGAATACGATACTATAAAAGTATTTTTAAATTCTTCTAATGTTTTGCTGTTTTAAATTACACCAACTCATTTCCGCTGTGTAATAATAACTCACGGATTTTGTGCATGTATGCGGCCAATCGGAACGCCCGAGGAAAAAGCATCCGGGCAATCGACCGAATTATTATTGGCTGACAGAGCATCCAGATCCTTCTAGAAGGATCTAGTCGTGCAAACAGGAAGTCTGTTTTTGTATCCTGTCAGTCAATAAATAGAGCAACCGCATGCTCGTTCCTCTCTCTTTGCAATCGCTTATTCAAGCGCGATCGATCTCGGCTTTATTCGAACGACCACGCGGAGATCAACGCAACTCTGCGCGAATAGAACCGCTTTAACTCAAACGAGCGCTCAATAAAACACATACGCGTTTAATTGTGTAATTCTGTCGAATCTCTTAGGAGAAAAGTTCTTTACTAAAGTGAACGTACAACACACGTGCGCGCTGCGTAATTTTGACCATCTCCTAACTCATTTTACAAGTTAACGGGAACTCGTTCATCTCGCAACGAGTAATTCAAACTCGCTTTTGTTCCAATCGTGAACAGTGTAACGTAAAACGGTAAGAGTTATTCTCGAACCGTTGAACACGTTAAGAAAATATATTGTTTAATTCGCTCTAGTTCGTTGCAATTCAGGTAGAAAATCAATGAAGACATTGAACCAATTAAAATATCTTGTTCGAGCCTCGTGTTCCCTGAAAAGGGGAGCATAAGCGTTCGAATCGCAACTCGTCTCCTCTCGTGGCACCAGAAGAAGCTGGCGGTGCTTTCGCGTGGGCGTGGACGAACAGAATTAATTTCGCAAGGAGAGGAGAGGACGGAAACGCCGGAAATCTCGGCTGTCGTCGGACTGCGCTGTAATCGAAGGGGACGATCTCGTCGTGGCTTTCACCGGGTGATTACACGCACTCGTGAAACACCGATCTCCGACACTCGCAGAGTGTTCTGCGGAGGCGTTGCGAACCTGAGGAGGACGACAAAGTCAGCGAGGGAAAGAGAAGAGGGTAAGAAGAAGAAGAAGAAGTAAGAGGGTGATTTCGGTGTTGGTTGGGCTCGAAGAAGGCTTTCTAGGATGGCGATGACGGGTCCGGGCCAAAGGAAATTAAAGAAAAAGGAAATAAGGAAATTCAGGTGGGGGCAGGAGTGGAAACGGAAAGCAGAGAGGGAGAGGGAGGCACAAGGAGAGTTGGGGGGCTGACTGAGAGAGAGCAGAAGGGCACGAGGGGATGGGAGTCGCTCTCGAGGTTGGCCGTTCCAGGGCGACGCGACGATTTCCGGATGATTATTCTCTTCGTGGCTCGGTTTTTCGCGAAGGGTACCTATTACGAGGCGGCTGTGTGAAACGGTTGAAAAGAGGCCTGCCTCGACGGGGTTAAGATCAAAGGAAGTGGCTCGAAGCGGCGCTGAAGGGTCGGAGGCTGCTACTGGCCGTAGAAAGAACGAACGAGCGGCCGAGACTCGAGACCAGAGACCGTTCGTTCCATTCCGTTCCCCGTTCCGTTCGCTAGGTTGTTCCTTCGTTCCTTCGTTCCTCCGTTCGTTGCCTCTGAATAAGGGGTCGGAGAGAGATTCAGCGGCGAGCCAACAGGACCAGAAAACCTAGTAGAGCTGGCATAACCGTCTAGGGCCGCAAGGGTCACCGTGGAAAAGGACCGCCCGTATTCTACACGCAACGTTTGCCTAAACAACCCGCGAAGGGCCGGCCAATCCGATTAGCTTCTGCCCACTGACTCGATCTAACGAAGTGACACGCATCGAGACGTCTCCAAGGACCTCGCCATCCTGCCATCCTCCTTGCACCCTCTTCTTCGTGGACATTCCGCTACGAGGATAACCTCCCAAGTCCATTCGCGGAGACTGTGGTCGTCTACCTTGGAATAGGAATGGCTATTAGTCTTGAAAGAGCAGACGCTCCTGACCACTGCATAGTTAAACGTCGACCTCCTAAATCATGTTTTTAAAGCAATTTCTCTCGACGATTTCTTCTCTCGGCTTTCTCGTTGAAAAATATTTGAGCACGGAATATAACGCACGATCGTTAGAGTACAATGTGAAATTGACGCAATACAAACTCCGCAGGCTCCGCCATTCGGAATGGGAGGCTCAGGGCAGAATGAGACGAATTTGAATGAAAATTGCTCGCTCTCGTTCGATATCCGTGAAAAATCTGTCAAATTGACACGAATGGACGAGAGTCAGAACTAAAACCGGAAAAGGCGGAAGCATTATTCCAGAATCTTTGGTGTAACTATTTCCGGCAATGCGGCAGCTATTCCGAGTCATCGAATTTCGGAAATAGGAGGCCGAGAATCTCGCGGTGAATCGAGACGAAAACGGGAGAGAGAGAGAGTAGTCTCGCAAACGCGTCGAAGCGAAAGCTCGCGGCAGTGCACGTGTCAGAACTCGGCGTTAAAGCCGACTTTACTTAGAGCAGGGTTCGTACGGCCGCGATGCATATTTATGAATCACCGCCGCCGTCGACGTCGTTCGTCGTCGTCGTCCTCCTCGTCGTCGTTGTGTCGTCGTCGTGTCGAAAGAACCGCCTTCGTTCCAGACGATAACATCGATTATACGTCGTCCGATATTTTCTGGCAAAGAAATACCTGCATCCTCTCCTCCGCGCCTGTTCGCAGGAATCGCTTCGCGAATCATGGTCTCGACCGTCGATAATTCTATTTACCACGAGTTCATCGACTCTTCGTAGACACGCGTGCAATTTAATTTTCCGGTAAAATGTTATTTTGAGCTGTTCGATGCGAAAATGGTCCCAGTCAATTTTTTATTAGAATTATTGCTAGTCTGCGGATCTTCATTACTGAAGACATCTTTACAATTTCAATCATGATTTCGATCAGTTAACCGTTGCTATAGTATACGTTTAGTGTTATAATTGAAGAAAATACGAGTTCACGCTATTTTTTCTTTGCTGTGTTGGTGAACAAGCTGAAAAGTGTCTGTACATTGGTTGTCGTATTCGATGTTCAGTCTATTGTCAGCTTTCGTGAAGCTTACACGTGTTTTTGTACGATCAGCGATTGTTCTGTAGCGAAACAATTCATGGCTTTTGCGCCACAATAACGCACCTGCTCACTTCATTGCTTGTCCGTGATTTTTTGGCCAAAACCGACACCAAAGCCTCCATATTCACCAGACATGGCCTCGTGCAGAGTTGGGCATTAATCGATTGTAACTTGAATCACGATTGATTGATTTTTTCTTTTCTTTTTATTATGATTGATTGATTAATGTGTACGATTAAAAAAAGAAATCATTGAAAAGCGACGATTGATAGATTGATGAAGATAACGATTGAAGTAGTAGTCATGAATCGTTGATTAAATTTTTGCCCAACTCTGGCCTCGTGTGACCTTTTCTTGTTCCCAAAAATAAGGAGAACCTTAAAGGTTTGCCATTTTTCAAGCACAGATGAGATTAAAAGCGCATCGCTGAAAAAGCTAAAGAATATCTTAAAGATCGAGTTCCAGAAGTGTTTCGGGGATTGAAAGCAGCGCTGGAATAAGTTGTGTAACATCTAATGGAGACACGATTTTGAAGGGGATAACATTCGCGTTGACGATTGAATCAAATTTCTTCCGAAAAATGAAGAATTCTCGTTACATTTTGAACACACCTCGTAATGTCTGCTCGAGTCCACAGCGGAAGCGGCCGCAAAATCGTTGGAATCTTCGGGGCACAGTGTCCGCGCGTAAAGGAGGAATCGTTCGCGAGCGTAACTCGCGTACCGAGCAATTCGAACGAGCTCTTAGCGAGTACTCTCGCGAGGTGAGCGTCTCTTAGGACGTTTGCGTACACCGCGGTTATCGTCGCGGCGCGCAATGACCACGAAGTTCTAACGATAACGACTGCGTCGAAGCTTCCGCCTGACCACAGGGTCTTCTACTTTCCGCAAAAGGGTTTCGAACGGGTTGAACGGGTTAAAGGGAGGCTGCGAACGAACACCGGACGCGATAATATGCGTAGAGGCTCGTTCGAAGACCTTGCAGGATACGGCTGTCGTAACAATAATTATTTACGGCGCTTCTAGGAGCTGCCTTGTCTCCCATATATGAGCTGTACTGCCAGTGTTACCACCGAATTGAAACAATTTTACTACTGCGAAAATGTACACTGCGGCTCATCCTGCTGTTTGTACTGGCTATACTCTCGGACAAGACTTCCTGTAGAGAAACATCACGATAATGCAACATGATGGGTTTTAACGCATTATTGTGCATAGAAACTTCCAGAACGAAGAAATGTCCCTTGAACATTAATAATAAAAATATATCCTTCCCATTTTTTTTTACGACATCCTCAGCCCCGTAACAATTTTCATGACAATTCTCAAAAATTTGTTGAATGATGAAATTCTTGTCGCCAGGGACCGTTATAACTAGACTACGGATCTTTGTGCAAAATAAAAATTTCTTAGCTGAATTGCACCAAACTGGAGTGAAATAGACATTTATTTTCTTCTCTATTGTTTTTAGTAGGTTGAGAATAATGCAATGGTATGTTTAAATTTTTCTAATATCGTTGATGTTTTAAATTAGACCCATTCATTTTTGTCATACATGCATAAGATCCGCAGTCTGGTTATAACCAACAAGAAAAAAAGTCACGGAATAACAAGTATTTCATCAGCTAAAATCGTCTTGGTTACAGATAAGGATTATAAGTGACGGACAATTTTTTCTCGTGTTGGTAAATGTTATCGTGTCGCTTCTCAACCGATGATCTCCGAATTAAAGAAGATTTGTAACATTGCCGGTAGGTAAATTGTTAAGAGATGATGGTTGCCACGTCTAGAAGAGGTCTTGCTCATGCTCAGATTCATACTCGGCGGAGTCCGCGTTGGTAGCGCCGATAATTACCGAACGAGCGAGTTCCATCGGGCCAAAGGTAACCGGTCGCGAGGTCGGATGACGGACAGGTGTAAAATTGGACTGCGGTAAATCTTAGGCTGCTGTCGGGCATAGCTGGCTCGCTGAAACATGGATTAATTACGCAGCTTGACAGTGCTGCGGTCGGCCGGTCGGCTGCGACCGCCGACACCGGTTGACACCGGGGGCTCGCTCTCTCGCTAACGGAGATCCTCCTGATTGCGAATCTCTTCCTCGTCCTTTCCGTGGCCGAATCGCGCGGAAACGGCGCCATCAACGTCCGCGACAATTCCCAACGGCCCGTGACTGCGGTGGATATCGCGAGATAGAATTTCGGATGAGCTCGGCGCTCGCGGACGCTCATTAATAGACTGCGGATCTTTACGCGAATTCAAAATTTTCCGTGTCATTTGATACAGGAGCTAAATGGAAATTGCACTCTCTCGTTCCATTATGTTGAAAATAACGTATATCACGTATTATGAAATTTGTCATCTCTCTGTTTCAAATGTTGCCTATTCGTTTCTGTCATAAATTCCGCTAAGAATATTCGTCGATTGTGAATTGGGCCTCAAGTCAGCTTTAGCTAGTTGACTGTGATTAATAAAGTGCTGTGATCACAACCTTAAATCTTGCGTCACCGAATCTTTTGCAAAAGAAAAAATGACTTGGCAGTATTTTTATAAAAATTGCAACATTCAGCTCAAGTGATTCAACAAGATTGTACATACACGGTTTGTCGCCACCGTGTCGCGTAAAAAGTGGCCAATCTAGACCGACAAAAAGCGATCTGATCGGGGCACGAGTGGATACAAAATTGCAAGGACTCGCCAGGAATAGATTATGCACTGTCCGGCTTTCCCAGTCGATTAGAATCGCGCGACCGATCGAACGAAGAAGTATAGCCGTCTCTCGCGCGCGCGAGGCGTGCACGCGTACTATTCGTCATCCGACTGGTAAATTACAATGCGCCGTGTGCAGTTCATTGTACCGCTGGATGCGTCTATATACCCGCTTTATTACGTAATTTCAGTCGGCAAATTATTACAATTCGTCCCGGCGGTTTGCACTGTTAACGATGTTTGTATTATACCTACCCGTACACACACACGTGCAACCGCGCGATGTGCTGCACGTACACGTACACACAGACGCAGAGGACGTAGACATTGTCGCCGGGTAGAGCGGCGTTGCACGCGTGAACGAGTGACAAATAGTGCAATCGATAGAGGGCCCGCCTTTGGTATTCAAATCAAACACTTTGCGCGTATCTACATTTATAAACGTCTATTATCGTTCGCTGGATAATGAATCGCCGATTGATTACCATGCAATCAATGGGACGCATCCAATAAGTGCAACGGGTCATTTAGCGCGGGTCCGTTTCTATCGGGAAATGACTTCCTACGGCGGGATCATCAAGCCAAGAAAATGCGATCATTTCCGCATCATCGAACCAAATGCTTCGCGGAAAAGTCCCTTACCGATGATTTTGAATTTCATCCAGATGCACTATCGACGTTTCTGCATTAGCATTTTGCACAGATTTTTATGGGAATAATCTGAATTACATCAATTACATTTATAGAGTACTAGCCCTCCTTATAAACATTATAAACAATTTTATCGGATTATGTTTATAGGATTATAAACAATTTTGCGGTAAGTTTCTCTAACAAATGTCCACCGATACAGAGGTGTAGATTCACCCCTAAAACGGATGACCATTACTTTCTATACACCCTGTGCATAACAGTAGATTTACATAACAGATTTTGTGCAACATGCATAAAATCATAGAACGTAATATAATATTCAGAGAGTTCATCACTGGACTGCTGTTTTTAATGCACTTATGACGAAGATGTGTGATGATGAGTGATGAATGAAAATTACTAAAGCTTTATTTAAAGTTCTTTCTTCGAAGACTTGCAGTAAAGACCCGCATAGTTTTAATTTCATGCGACTTTTACGAGCGCCGCTGCGGCAGTGAACGTGTTAATAGGATTCAATCGAGAAAAACGGGAAGCTAGTTGCGTCAGGGAAAGGATTGAGTTCCTCTTGGACCGCACTGCGTCCCCTGGTGTTCGGTGACGGGGGAGTCCCAATGCGTAGGATTCGTATGGCGGGCTGTAAACTTCCCGTAGCTGGAAAATAAAGACCATGGATATCCCGCGTGGGAATCGTTCGTTATTAGCCGGCCGGCAATAATTTTCCCTTATTGCCGCGTAAACGATGCACTCGGTGGCTGCACGGCGTGCGGCCGCCGCAGAGGGAGAGTTTAAGGGCTGCTTCGCCACTAGACACGGACACGGGACCGGAAGAAGAGTGCCGGAGAGTTAGCGCGAGAGAGGGAGAGAGGAAGAAAGATAGTGGGGGGCAGTGTTTCGAGCCGGGTAATATACAGACACCATTTTTAAAGTTAAGTATCGCCAAGCAACGCGATTTAAATGGAGATGGACGAGAGACCATTGCCGGATGTGGACCGCCGCTTCACCGCAGGCTCTTTTCGTCCCCCGTTCCTCCACTCGTTCTTCTTCCTCTCCGGTTAGCTTTCTTCTCACCCCCGAGAACACCTTTTTTCTCTTCGTTAGTATCTCTTGGCCGTATCTCTCCTCTCATCCCGTCGATCTCTCGATTTTTCTCTATCTTTCACTTTTAATGACGTTTGAAATAAACCAGCAACGTTTCAAATTCTGAGATTAACGCACCCCCTGTAAGGGTAGTTTTCTAGAAACAGTTTCTCATCCTAGCAAATACATAAGTAATACCAGAATCAGATATTGTGAACCCAAAAACCCCTGAAACCGTTCTGTTTGCAATTAATAATGTGTAATTAAAACAGACATGAATTTTTATCAGCTTTTTGGAATGGTTGTCTCTTTCCTGGTTCCTTGGCAATTCCTTTAAGACTAGACTCTACTCTTCTGCTGTACTCGGCTCGATGTAACGACCCCTCTACGACCGAGTCAGACCCGGCGAGCGTTTACCCCGGAGCGAAGCGGAAATAAAATCTCTTCGATCGGTGTGTATGAACTTTCCACGGGAACCAAGTCGCCGACAAAGTCTTTCCGCCCGAGCCGTTCAAAGCAACCGGGATTCGCCGAAATCTGCATCGACCGCTTATCTTGATAACTGGCTAACCATTTCTCGGGTGTCTTTCGCCCTAAGGAGACTGTATATAGCTCTCCATGGTGTCGTTGTTACTTTTGTTGCGTTTGTCCTTTACGGCTATCGATCGTACTACGATAATGTGACGGGGAAAAATCTTACGTCAATTTTTATAGCCTCATCGTACAGAAGCGACTTCAATCTTTTGGTTACTCGTGGTTTTAGAGGTGGGAAAAAATTGTTCAACCTCTCAGACGTTTGAATTTGCAGTATACACGATTTTTAATATTATGTACTATTGTAATATTTAAAGATCAACACTTGATTGACCAATTTTGTCCAATTTCTTCCTTCGATAACTATTATATCTAAGAAAATTCTATAACGATTATTTAACACTAAACCTACCACCACCGGTCAAAATGACCGGTTCCAGATTTTTTATTTCACAATTACTGAAATTCACAATTAATAAAAATGATTCCATAAGAAATGATGAAGAAATGAAAGTTCACCATATTCCAATGCAACATCTGTCATTTGGAAAATTTTCAATTTTGCGCCGCTTCCGAAAAGATTGTACTGTATTCAAGTCCGCGTGTATTCACATAAACTAAATGGAAATTATTTCATACTTTTCAGTGCGTTTCGAAGTCGGTTTAATTGGTTTTTATAAAATTTTTTAATTATAAGGGAACATGTTCCAGCTACTTTTAAGGCTCAGTAGGTTTAGTGTTAAGAACGAATTCCGGACCTAATAAAATCGATCAGATTCGGCAATTACATAAATGCCAGTTCATCGCCCAGAGTCAGATACGGCGTAACAGATTCTGGAAGGTGGCATTGCGGCAGCGTATTTCGGCTGGCACAGTCGGTTTTAATCATTCTTTAGAGGAACATCGTGGCCGTTGGTTCCAGGCCCGTCGCAGGCCCGGTACATTTATGCCGAAAGCGTTTATCGCGGGCACGCCGGCGCCGTATATCTTTCTGACGCGCTCGAAGCGTTGTCCCCCGCTGCTACAGATACATTCGTCGGACTCATTTAATTTCGTTCACATAGCGCCGTTTATTTAGCCGGTCTGCCTCCTTCGGCCTGACTCTGCTGGCGGCTGCTCTTCCCGGTTCTTTTCTCTTTTTCTCTTTTTAGGGGGGGGGGGGCTCCACCCCTCGTCCCTGCGCCAATGGAAAATGTAACCGGGACCTGGGAATGGCCCTCTTCGCACCTGCATCTCGCCAATGCGGAGATCCATAACTCCTCGGTCGGGGGCAATTCGGTCGATTCCCTGAATACGTAATTGCCTCTTCCTCTTCTGGCTTCGTCGCACGTTTAACCCCCCCCCCCCTCGACGCCCCTCTGCTGCTACACCCCTGTCCCCTGATGTATCGCCGATATTGCGTCGCCGAGATCTCGAAACCTCCAGAGAGTACGAGAGAGAAACAGAGAACGAGATGGGAGAAATATTTCGAGAAATTTCGACGGACAGGAAATCCCACTCCGATCTACAGAGATCAGCCGTGGATCGACGATTTTACTGCACCGATTGGTACGAAGATTAACGGTGCGACTAATTCATATATTTTTAAGGGTAGTTCTTGTTGACACATTAAGCTTCATGATGTTCCCAATGCGACAGTTATTCGTTTAATTCACAATTGGCAACAGTCAAAAATGTTGATGCACCGCGTCAAAATAGATCCAGGCATCGCTGTCGGATAATCAAGGTCCTGCTGTATCGTGTTCAGTAAACAAATTGATCTTAGGATCTGTTCTGGAGGATCATCCGACTCGATCACATCGAAATCGATAATTGCGTCGGTGAGAATCGTACGCAGTGGCACCGCAGCCTAATCCGTCTAGGTTTTCCTTGACGAGAGACCGACTCGGCAACATATCCTCCAAAGACGCGTCCTTCCTCGAAAAGCTTCCTGTATAGCCATCCTCGTGGAGGATGCGGAGAGAGCCCGCAGTCGCACAGACGTAACTCGGGGTTCAGACTTTTATCCTCAAAGGAATCGCGAGGGTAACGCTGAGCTATGCATCCCGCCGCGTCGCCCGTATACTTTCCCATCTTCCACGACCATTTGCTCCTCGAAACCGACCGCCTCCTCCTCCTCCTTCTCTATGGCGTCGGGGAAAGAATGCGTCAGATCACACCGGGAGGAACGCGTCCTCTCCCGGTGCACACTCGAGGCGTGAATAAACAATTTTCTACCTTTCTTCCGTAAATCTAAAAGTCGTCGATTCGCGAGATACCGATCCCAACGAGAATTCGAACGAGAGCTGAGATTCGGTCCTCGGTGCTGATTAATGTAATTGCACGAAATGGATCGCCTTCGGGAATTTCATACAGGAAAAGTGGAAGCATGTTTTGATTGTGCTTGACGTAGTCTGTCAAATCTAAAGAGCCAATAACAGGAGTGGCTCCGGAGCCGGAAGACAGACTTTTGTGTAGATTTATCTCCGGCTGGAGTACTGGAGGACATGGGACCGCAGAAGGGGTCCCTGGGCGGTGGGGTTTTAGTGCGTATGCCTTCTTCTCTTGTTTTTCTCAGGCAAGGTGAGCTCCACACTACCCCCCCAACCTTCATCTAAAGAGGGGGTGGGTGGGTGTTTTTAAATGCATTTTCCCCACCACCCTTAAACAGAAAAAGGCCTGTCGAACCTAACAAGCTCGAAGAAACCGGAAACGTCCAAGTGCAACGTGTCCGATCGATTGAAAGAACAAACAGATGAAATCATTGAGGGAAACCTGGTGAGCCAGGTTAGAATTGACTCGGTCGCGTTACCAAGAACTGAAAAGAAACCGACGTGAGTCAGGAAATCTGAAGAAACCGGAGTTAGCTCCAGCGAGAAACGCTAGAAGGGTCCAGGGGCGGCCCTTCGGACGAATGGAGGCTGCAGCCGAAGCCCTTCGCAGATTCACCGGTTTCCGGTTACTACGTGAATGCGAGAGGAAGCATAACCGCGGAGGTTAGCGTTCTCCCCGACGCCCGTAAACCTCCCTGCCTTCGGAAAACTGGAAAGGTTACTGGCTCGCTCCAGCAGCTCGGGGATCAGCTGTTATCGGTAGCCGGGTAACTGGTCGGGGGGCTCGTTCATCCGTCTCCCTCCACGTAAGCAGAGAAATATCGTCGTCGACGTTCAGGGCATTGTTTGCCGAAAGGGCCGACGTTATCGCGCACTACGGGAAATAAAAGGAAGTAGTCGCGCGCGAGTTCGCCGAGCCCGACGAGGAAGTTTACGCGCGCGCGCGCGCTCGGGCGTGTTCCGGGAAAACGGCCTGCAGCGATTTCGGCCCTGACCATGTGCAAGAGGCAACGTTTTTATTCGACAGACTCGATCAAAGGCCCCTCGCCCAACGAAAACACCGCTGCGTACAAAGAAAAAACAGCTTTGCAAGGAACTGCGTCGGGGCAACGCGAAACGAGGCGGATCGTTGGCCCTGCGATTCCCGAGAACTCTTTGTTGGATTCGATGGAATTAAATTTTACGGTTTGAACTTGCTTCTTCGATTTTTTCGAAATCGATCTGGCTAAATTAATCTTTCTCGTCGATACTGTAGATTCCTCCAAACCCCCCAGATCACGCCTGGCCAATTGGTGCTCCGGGAGTCGACACGCAGCTGGGTGGGGTAGCCGATTCTACGTCAGCGACTTTCGGAGCACCAATTGCCCAGGCAAGTCTTACGAGGGAAGGACCCCAAGTGTCCGAATCCTACTTTAATAACCTCTTGTGGAACGATGGTATATGGATCTGTAATGATGACTGAAAAATATTAGGTGCAGTTACTCAATAGTTTTAAAGATATAAACAATGGAACTTCAAAAACTTGAGCTGCAAATCATGGTATATCAAGAAGGTATGAAAGTTTAATTGCGACCTTGATTTTTTGTTGAAAATCGATATTTTTTAAAATTTAAATAATTGCAATTTCTTGTCGGTTAAATACTGATTAACTTTGGTACGAAACACTTTTCTGTCCAACCATCCGAAGGGGCTGAAAGATCGTGGTGACTACTTTGTGCCGCAGGCTGTACACCCAAAGAATTAAATGTGTTGAACAATTCCTCAAGGATGCGTCTTTACAATCTCGACATCTATAAATTAGAAATATCAAAATTATTTTGACAGGTCCCGTAAACCCAATGTTAAGGAAGTGGAGACGAAAATGGCCCCCGGAAGAGAATCAGCACGTGATATTTCTGCGCGAGAAACAGTGGGAAAAATTGAATCGTTCCAAGTAATTACCAGCGATCCGATGCACCAGTCGCCATCGTTCGCAAGGAAAGTTTTTTCGATGCTCGAGGAAAACGACGGCCAATGGAAAGACCGAAGAACGGGCGCACGATAATCGACGTCCGACCAGGAGTCTCCCTCCCTCTCTCTCTCTCTGGTTCTCATTGGTGTTCTCTTTCTCCCAGCCGTGGCTATCCTGTGGCTTATGTTCGCCGTAGAAGACAGGAAGGAAAGGAAGCTCGCGATAAGGGTAAATGTACTTAACCGCGCAAAGAGAGAGAGAGAGAGGCTCTCTATCGTTCGCGATGGCCGACGGTATGTCGAAGTTTGTGGCCGCGAAGATGCCACTGTACGGGCCTCGATCGCCACCTATAAAGCACAAAGATCGAAGATATCGGGCCGCGGCGGACAAAGTCGACCGGAAACCTTAAAGGCGCCGTCGGTAAACGTTCGAAACACTGCTCCTTTGACTCGCTGACTGAAATGACTCCTTCGCGCCGTTCGAAAGGAGCTGTTACCGTGTCCATTGTACTGGAGATCTTGTCGCAGCCATTCTTACCGCAGCGAGTCCATTACGTAGTGGGGGTGAGCTGAATTTGGTGCATCGACGAATCGTAATAAATCGAAATAAATGCACAATGATTTTAATTCAGCAGCATATATTTTTCAGGGAGAAGAGGATGAGAAGTCAGAGCTTGATAAGCGTTTTTATCGAGGAAGATTATAGAAGATAATCGAAATGTTTTCAAAATTTTTAATCAATCATTAATGGCAGAAAAAATTTGCGAATCTAACTTTATAATCAATTTTCCCGATCAGTATGCGAGAAAATCGAACGAACTCGATCACATATAGCAGCTACGCTGTATTTATTTTAGGTCTATAATTTTAGGTCAGTCCTTAGGGGTAGAAAAAAAATAATTGGCCGGAGAGTGTGTACTGTCGCAATAGAATTCGGATTTCAAATAGTGTCTGAGAATAATGTACCTCGATTTTTAGGGCGGTGGACAGAGAAAACTGGCCGGCGGACGATGAAAATCCTGCTGTCGTCGAGCTGGCAAGTTTATCCTCCGAGCGAATAGTCGGCGCGAGTAGAATCGAGGCGGTTCTCGGCCGCAAACCGCGACGAAACGGTGGGACAATTTACTGTTGATACATTCGGGCCAGTATCGTGCTTACCGGTAAAATACGATGCGGTTCTGCCGTAGAATTATAATTGCGAAAGTTCGGCGCATAAACTATCAGTTGGAATTTCGCGGAGGGCGCGTAAGTGCGCCGGAATAAGTTCCAAGTGCAACGGTGAGCCGTAGCCAGAAAGAGGTGCGATGTTCCGTATCGCGGGAACACGTAGCCGCCTTGTACTCGCCGTATACCCGGCTTCCAGCTAATAACGGACAATTCCCCGATGAAATCTCGGATCGTTGCGCACTCGTAACTCGATATTTACGAAGCGCCGTGTCTCTCAACGGAACTGCGCTATCTCTCTCTCTCTTTCTCTCGGTGTTCCTATCAGCAGAGCAGATTCAAACGCGAACGTAAACCCCACGCCAGCCACTAACGTCAATAATATATTTGAACGAAAATATTTGCACGGCCAACAGGTTGTTTCCTCGATCGACCTGGTGCACGCAACAAGAATAAAAGCCAGCCACCACACACCGGCGACCATCAGGAGATAACGGCGCAAGTTCCACGACCTCCGGAGCCACCGAGGTCAGAAGTTCTCGTTATGGGAACGTATCGGGCCCGGCCACTAATCACGAACGATTTCGCCACGGAATCCCGGTGTTTGCGCCCCTGTAACTCGATATTTACGGACCTGGAAAGCTCCCAAGCTCGGCCGAGCAGGCACACTTCGCGACACGCGCACACAAAATCTCTATTCTACATTCGTCCTTTCTCTGTCGTTAGAAGAAAATACGGAAATTTATTCTGGAAATAGAAGCTCCTCTGTGGAAGAATTGGCGTTTCCCTAAGGAACCCGAAAAATCGCAGGTGAACACCCTTACGGTGTAACCCTTTAAAACTTTCCGAGCCCTGAACCAGGGAGAGCTCGGAGTGCATTCGAGCGGTCGAGCAACCAGGCCAAATTGAAAATGAAGGAAAAAAGCTCAGGCGGCTCGAGCAGTAAGAAGTAGCGCGTGCGCGAGCGTGTCCACCGCCTTCATTTTACTTTCCAAGCACGAAAATAAATGCAACAATGGACGATAATTGCGGAACGCGGTTAAAACGCGCGAGAACCGTCCCCTGGAAGAAAAACCTGGGGACCTTGTGCCCGCGCGAGCGCGCGTTTTCCTTTTTCTCCGGGAAAACCAGCGCCGTCAACCGGATTTACGCGAGAGCAATAACAAGATTTCTCGAAAAGTTGGCTCTCGTTTGCCCGTCTAATTGCGTTACACGCGGATCCGCTGCGACGCCGACAGATTTCGCGAACCGACGCTGTTAGTGTCCAGCCACGCCGCGCTCTAGCTACTACGTACAATGTTCTTTCTGTAACTGTGAAGAGGATCTCTACCATAACTGTTAAAATGTTAGGGAACCCCCAGAGAACCAATTACCGAGCTGACGATGTGTGGAAGAAAGAGGTTGCATTTTATCCAATTCTTGATTTTCTTTATGAACCTTTCACCATTGTATTCGTCTCTTTTTTCTTCTTAAAATGACACCCAACATGATATACTAATTGCGACCATAATTACTTGTGTGACAAGCGATTAAAGTTTCGGACATTTATAATAGCGAAATGAATTCTGTAATTGTGAAGTTCGAAACTTGAATCGTTTGTTACACAATTAAGATCGTAATTATATGTATCGTGTTTGGTGTCGTTTTAATCAGAAAAACAAGAAGAATGCGATGGCAGAAGTTTCACTGACGAAAAATCCAAAATTAGTCATTTTTATTTTTTCGTTTAAAAGGCTGAGCTTGCTCGAATCCTTTAAAGTTTACGGAAAGCCTCGTACCTCGGAGCTTCTTTCTTTTCTTCTCTACCGAATAATATAGTACCTTTTCTATAACTGTGACGTCGCAGGCCCGAAGTTGTCACAGGTACTATAATACAGTTAATATAGTAGAGCTATTGTTTGTTTTATACAGCAAGCTTCGACTCGATTGAACCGTTCAATCGTACATACATTACGGTATTGTAAACATCCGGCACAAATATGGAATATAGCAGACTCGGTAAACACCGAGCATCGTATAACGGATGCGTTCGAGTTTGAAAGCGCTGCTGTTCGATTCTTTATTTTATGGAAGAAAGATTGTTCTCGGCTCGCGAAGAAATACTCTCTGCGCGTGCAGAACATCCGCCAGACTGTCATTAAATTGTGCGAAGCGTTTCAGACAGATTGATCATCATTTCGAGCAGTGACGAAGTCAATGAAGCGAATACAAACCTTAAACTATTATACATATGAACATACTATATTATATGTATGTACCCGGTGGTCTGATAAGATTTAGTACTTGAATATCTGCGTTATTTCTGGAGATAAAAACTGCTTTATTAGCAAAAGTTGCCTAGTATTAAGAGGACTATAATGTGGCGGTAGAGACTTTTTCATGGGTGGAGTAGTTTCAGAGACTTTGAGGTCACCTTCACATATTTTAATGGAATCGTATGGTCTTTTATACGGTTGCTGGTGCATCTCTTCTTTATTATTCCTTTTACGGATACCATAGAAAAATGTATAAGGTGGAGTGGGCGAAGTCCGCCCTAGTTTCTACAAAGTTTGACTTTAAACTGATGTATTTTCAGTCTTGTATGTAAAAACTTAACGTTCTTGGTATCAAACTCTTGCCACAGTTATTACTGACGAATTAGTATTACGTAGGATTCTAATTTTGCTTGAAAATTATCATTTTGATTGGATATTATACAAAGTGTCATCCACGACGCATTTGCCCCGAAAACACCTTTATTCTTGGGCGACATCTATATAGAATAGTTCATACTAACTTATACTACATTAATAAATACAAGCTAGAGAAATTTCGCTCATATTATAATAAAAATAATCAATTACCCCACTCCATCTTATATTCTCCAGCTGGAAACTAGCGTCTTACATAGTGGCTAGGAGTTGCGAAAGAAAGTGGAGGAAAATATTGAAACAACCTTGAACAGAGCCCGTCACACGGTGTCGTGTCTCGGGCATTATTTTCCTGTGATTTCATTGCGTCGGCATGGTTTTTTCCGGGGCGTCAATCATGGCAGGTTGGCTGCAATAACACCGAGCCAGCGGCGTGTGCAGGTGCAGTAACAATAACAGCTGCGTAACATTGGACCTGATATCAAATTCCTGTCTCCGCGGCCAGACGAAATCGATAAATCGAGAATGGAAAACGAAGGAGAGATATTGAAATTAACGTTTACAGGGGCACGAAACCGCTCCGGGTGCGAGCGTCGCGTCGTCGATCGGTTAACAATTCGCCGTAAATTCGACCGCAGATTGGTCGCAGTCGACGCTGCAAACAATCGAGATATCGCGGGCTCGATCGATCACAATCTAACTACCACTAACTTTGTGACTGCGTTTCTCGATTATTACGTTAGGCAATTTCATACCCGAAGAATCATATGGTAGGTGAGAACATTCGCTGTGTTTTGTCACATTTTTTAAAAATTTTCGATCGGTTGCGAGGGCTTGGAAAAATTGTTCTATGGACTACATGGGGATGAATATCTCATAATTTTTTTTAAATTTTCGATCGGTTGTGAGGGCTTGGAAAAATTGTTGTATGGACTACACGAGGATGGATATCTCATAATTTTTTTTAAATTTTCGATCGGTTGTGAGGGCTTGGAAAAATTGTTGTATGGACTACACGAGGATGGATATCTCATAATTTTTTTTAAATTTTCGATCGGTTGTGAGGGCTTGAAAAATTGTTTTATGGACTACATGAGGATGGATATCTCATAATTTTTTTTAAATTTTCGATCGGTTGTGAGGGCTTGGAAAAATTGTTTTATGGACTACATGAGGATGGATATCTCATAATTTTTTTTAAATTTTCGATCGGTTGTGAGGGCTTGAAAAATTGTTGTATGGACTACATGAGGATGGATATCTCATAATTTTTTTTAAATTTTTGATCGGTTGTGAGGGCTTGAAAAATTGTTTTATGGACTACATGAGGATGGATATCTCATAATTTTTTTTAAATTTTCGATCGGTTGTGAGGGCTTGAAAAATTGTTGTATGGACTACATGAGGATGGATATCTCATAATTTTTTTTAAATTTTCGATCGGTTGTGAGGGCTTGAAAAATTGTTGTATGGACTACATGAGGATGGATATCTCATAATTTTTTTTAAATTTTCGATCGGTTGTGAGGGCTTGGAAAAATTGTTCTATGGACTACATGGGGATGAATATCTCATAATTTTTTTTAAATTTTCGATCGGTTGTGAGGGCTTGGAAAAATTGTTTTATGGACTACATGAGGATGGATATCTCATAATTTTTTGAAAATTTTCAATCGGTTGTGAGGGGTTGAAAAAATTGTTTTATGGACTACATGAGGGTAGGAAAAAATTATTTTCTAAACTGCTATAACAAGACACGCGCGAGTTCGCAGATACTTGGCACATTTCGCGATCGAAGTGCATGTGACGGGGCACGCGTCCTCCACCAATTATGGTCGTCGGAGGCGGAGATCGCGGAGGCCCGCGTTTCATAGCGATTCCGCGGGCGTCAGTTGTTGGATGTGGCGCGGGGGTGGTTCCCGGCGGAATAGTAAAACCGTATTCCAATCAAAAGTTATGTCGCGCGGGTATGAACGGCCCTAAAGACAGCCATGAATCCAGTAATACATTGGTCGTGCGACGTTCGCAATAACCTTGGAAACTACTGGTTCCAGCGACCGGAAATATTGGCTCGACGTCGGTATAAAGGACGCCGGATTGCATCGCGTTACGGTCTCCTTGAAATTAAGCAGTACGTCCAAATCCATCCCCCTTCATCCCCGAAATAGTCCTACACTAGTTTTTCTCTTGCGATCTCTGCAGAAAATTTTTATTTTCCATAAAAATCCGCAATCTATACGGTGTGAGTCACCTAACGTTGGCACCTCAAATATCTTTGTAGTTTTTGAAGATACGTCAAATGTCTGAAGGACAAAGTTGAACAGTAAAATGGGGCTCATACGATGCCAAAAAGATTTTTGTTTTTATGTAATTTTTTCTGGAGATATGAAGGTCACCTCCATTTTTTTAAATGGAATGAGGTATTTTTTGGAATATGACTTATTTATTTGGAGCGTGCTGCATAAATGGATGAACTATTATACTACAACACTGGTTCATAACCGGTGTTCCGCGAAATATATTAAATATATGTAATAATTATACTGCGGATCTTTATGCATTCATGAAGAAATTCGTTGGATGAAATATAAAACAGTAATAGATTAGAAAAATTCAAGAATATTGTAATGTTGGTTTCAACGTAACAAAGTCATTAAGGGATGAAATCAATTTTTATTTTATTTCTGTTTCCCACAAGCGATGCAGAATACTTTTATTTTGCATAAAGATCCGCAGTCTAGTAATAATATATTTTCTAAAATATATTTATTTCTACGCGGGATGTTCTTGTTTGTTTTCTGGATCATTAATTTTGGTGTTCCGCAAATTTTTCATATAATCGCAAGTGTTCCCTGACTTCAAAGAGGTTAAGAACCAGGATTAAGAACTAGGATCATTTATGCATGTATTTCCGAGGAGCATGCGAGGGTTAAAGTGCACGATCAGCTTTAAAAGCGAGGCGATTCATTAAACATGTGGACGCACACAATATATCGTATTCATCGGACGATCTCGACTCGCATAATGTTTTCCGCCGCGCCCCCGGGGCCGGGATTGATATTTAATACGCGCTTAGAATGAAACACGGTCCAGCGAGGATTTCGGGGGAAAGAGAGAGGATCGGTTCGGATCAGTCGACCGACTGGTCGGTCGCAAATTTATGCCGATCTTTAAAATTCCGATCCGGTGCGGTCCCGGGCAGACGTGACTCGCTCGCAATCGCTCTGCGAATTTCACTCAGTCCCGAATTCTCGCTTCGCGGAAAATCGAGCCGTGTTCCCTCCCACACTGACGCATCGATGACGAGAACAACGCCTGGATGTTCATCAACGGCCGTCTCGTCGACCCGACCAACCATAACTCGTCTCATTTCGGCGCGCCGCGACTGAAAACCCAAACGAAAAAGTCGACACGGCTGCGGCGCGGCTCGCGAGAAAAATCCATACGGAAACTTGTTGTTGTACGTGCAGCATGCTTCAGGACTTTGAGAATCGCCATTTCGAATTCTTGCGAAGACTCTCTGGCACTTCAAATTCTGGGAGATTCTCGAAATCTTGAGATATTTAAGATAATACACATGTTGTATATCTCGAGGAACAACGATGGTTGCAAGTATCATTGAAGGAATTAATGATAAATTAATATACGTTATGAAATAGGTTAAATATATCTGAAATTTCCAAACATAATTATACAGTAATTGCGAAATTATAAATGAGCCATAACTTGTTATTTTAAAGTAATTTAAAGCGTCGAGCGAAAGTGTATAGAGCGTTATTTGTACAACTATTTCCGAGGAACGTGGGACGGTTAATATCGCGCATGGAACGTGCTAATTAATATTATGTATTCGCGAATAGCAACTGTTAGGTTGAATTATAGATAAATTCAATTTCAGTGTATCAATTTTACGCATCGGTCAAAGAAACAAACAATTATATATTCGCTTTGTGCCATTTATCTGGTAGTTGTATCATGACGAATGAAAGGAACAAACAGAGTAAAATATTTCTGTTATTCGGTAAAAACAATTAAACACGTCGCTTTAGTTGGGTCCCATGGAAATCACAGACACAGATTTCTCCGACACGGTTTTCGCCGACATTTCTCCGACTCCAGATTTGTCCGACAATAGCTTTGGCCGACAACGAATTTAATCGACAACGATTTTGACCGGCAACGAATTCGATCCACAACAACGTAAGACGACCACAGTACGCATTATCATACAGTATTATCACACAGTATTATCATACAATATTATCATACTGTGTTTCAAGTCGTTGTGGATCAAATTCGTTGTCGGTTAAAGGCGTTGTCGGACAAATCTGGAGTCGGAGAATCACCAATTGTCGGTGATTGCCATGGGACCCGCTTTAGTTGGATCTAAATGTTTTTGCTGTACTGTCAAAAATTACAAAGAGGTCACCTTGCCACCTGGACGCGTGCAGCCGTAATCAAGAGGGTTGGAAGCCTTGCTGGGAGACGCGTGGCTGTCTGGGCCGATTCGACTCGGGCCGAGTGCAAAAGTGAGAGCAAGAGAGAAAGAGAGAGAGAGAGAGGGGAAAGGGTTGCTCGAACCCGATACGGCAGGGTGCTTATTGGTGGGTGGTGGCGTGCAAGTCGAACGAGGCTACGCGGGCCGGCATGCAACCTGCCCTAACCCGTTGCCGACACTATCATCCCACGGAATAGATTATAGAATAATACCGAGATTCGAATCACATAATGCCCGCGAAAGCTCTCTCGAAATCGATCCCCACCCCATCGCGTCACGCGTGCCCCCGTCGCGCTGCACGAAACCCTAACTCCCCCCTTTGAGGAACCCCTCTGTTTAGCTCCCTACACTCTCTGCTCTCTCAGCGTTCTGGATTAGCTCTGTTCTGGATATCTCTCGGAGCGATCGCGAGAGAGCCTTGCCACCTGATTTTCTTCCGCGTTCTCCAGATCGTTCGCCGAGATTGCAAAGTTTCGCAATGTATTGCGGCCACTATTGCGCTACCGATATTATGCCAGCTACTGCGAGAACCACTATTACAGGCTGGCTCGCGATCGGAATGCTTCGATGCCCCGTTTACTCGGCCGAACTCACCCGCGATAAATTCGGATCCCTCCAGGTTGGGAATGGATGCGATGTTTGGATGATTTAGACACTTGCGGGACAGCGGACGGATGATCGTTTCGGCCTAGCCGTGATCTAGCTTGTGTGCTCTTCAGGTTGTATACACTCTATCTGTCAGGTGTGTACAGGGTGAACGAACCGGCTTGATCTCCTCGAACACCTCTCTAGGTCTTATAGTCTTAATGATAACAAGCTGTGGGAGGTAACGGAAAATAATTCTCAAGGTTATATTTCTCGTGATTTCAAGGTTGTCGATGTTCTTCTTTAAATGGGAGCACATATTCTCGTCGTTATGGAGCAGTAACTGATGATTTATGTAACGCTGTACATAAATTTCTTTACATTCGTATCAAAAGTTCGACGAACTTGAATCGACTCTAATGCACAATTTTCAATTTACCGAAGCTATTAAGGAACCAAGAACCTTGACGTCGCAGCAAAATCCTCGATCAATTATTTACTGACCACCAGATAAACAAGTTAGAACAGCAGGAGTTCGGCCGAGAGCCCCCAGACACTCGGACTGGTCTAACATCAATTCTCATTGTCGTGAATAATCGCGCCGGTGGTTTTTCGACGATTACTCTCCCGATACCGGGGCGTTCTCTAAATATCGCGGAAAGTACGGGCGAAGCGAATGGTAGCGGAAACGGAAGTGGATCACGTTCGGGGAGTAGCCTTGAACAGATGAATTACGGTGGAGTCGGGCATCGAAAATCCATAAGCTTCGAAAAACAGGGGAAACGAGGTTTTACCGGGAGTTTCTTCTTCGCCAATTAGACGAAACGAGTGGCTGGGAGCGTGGCGGGACTCTCGAATTCGCCGATAAAACTGGGTGGCGAGAAAAAAAAATAAACGCGTTTCGCCGCGGCATACGGTACACTAACGCCGTACGTATAGCGCGTGCGTGGATGTTGGTGTGCGGGTCGAATCACGAATGCTTTTCGCATTGTCGCGAGAGGAACGGCCGGCGGAACAGTCGGTTTACACAGTGTCAACGATCTTTCGCGTTGTTTCGCGGTTCGCAGGGAACAAGGAGGGCAGTAAAACGTTTTACGAGCGACCCATACAAACTGCGCGCGGCCACGTTAAAACAATCCACGCCGCGTTACAATTACAACAACCGACGGAACCGTTGTTCCGCGAAATCCACACGCGGATACGAGCATTGTCGCGCTCTGATCCGCTCCGTTCAGCTAGCTCCGCTCTGCTCGCTCTGCCTGCTCTGCTCGTTCGCGGATCACGCGATTCGCGGTCCGGAACACCTCTCCTGTTTTCTCGCTATCTCGCCTCGACCGGAATTTTCGTTACGGCCCCGCGCGGATGGACTTCGCCGGCAACTTTTTCCATTAATCGGCGAACGGGGTCCGCTGAAGATCCAATTACGGCCGCTGGAATTCCGCCGGATTAAAGACCGGCCTGTCTAACGCGGTCGCATGATCGTAAACTGCGGTCGCTGCCGATCTACGCGACAACGAGACGGTTTCGCGTTTAGCAGCCTCGGGAACGTTCGGCTCCAAAAATGGGGAAACTTGACAATTTATCTCTTATTGCAGTTAACCTTGCGTGACCACGAATGACCTTCGTAATAAGCCATTGTCAGAATGTAAATGAACAATTCCATGTAGAAAAATAAAGTTGACCTTCACGTCAAGGAAAAAAGACACGCTTGCCCACGTAGGGTTGAAAAAGTGATCGTCTTGTTAATTGCAAGTAACTGCGATATTCATTGCCACGGCGGCATGGAAAAGCGAATCGACGATCGGATCCGATTCAAGGGCATTTTTGACCGGCTTATCCGACCGAATCCTTTTGCGGAGATGATGGTCGGCGGTTCGAGGCGGATCGAAGGTAAGAAGAAAGTTAGAAAAGGGAAAAGTTCGTGACGGTGGGGCGAGGAGAAGCGACGCGCGTTCCACTACTGGGCACACGCGATCTCCTCGTGACGCGATCGTTAAACGGCAAAGATAGAAAGAAGAGTGGTCGACAAACAGAGTGGGCGCAGCGCGCGGCGAAATCGTTTCGCCAAGAGTGGGAGAGAAACAGATAGAGAAAGAAACACAGTGAGAGGGAGAGGGAGAGGCAGTAGGTCGTCTGCAGTTCCACGAACCAGTTAGGAAAGGTCGAACGGTCGACGGAGGGCTTCCGGTGAAACCAGACCGTTGATCTTGGGGATTCGTCCTGGGATTACGTGCCGGGTCGAAACTGGCCAGGGATCTTTGCCCTCGGTCTTGGCCCCGGATTCCTAGGTCGGAACCCATTGCCTCTCGCCGAGAGAACTCCATTCCAAAGTCCCGATCGAGAGAAAGAGAAAGAGAGAGAGAAGACAGAGAGATAGAGAGAGAGAGAATCCTAGAACGTAGGAGTGTGTGGCCGAACCGCGCGAAACTATTCTCGCAGATCGGACATAAATTTCGTTCGTCCTCTATTCACCCGTTTTCATTTTCCACCGGTGGCTTCCGCGGCTCGCAGACGCGATCCCCCCCACCCCGTGTCCCCGAGATTTATTCGCTCGCGATCCGAGCTAATGGAGAGCCACGAACCACCACTCGGAAATCTGCAGGTTGTACCATCCGCTGCTCTCTCGGATCGAGAGGAGCCTCGATTCACCGAAAATCTTCAGGGCGAAGCTTTCAAATTTCGCACAGAGAGCAGTCGCAGCCTGCGCGGGGTTATAGGGCACCATGATGGTCAAGGGTCACAGAATGTCGTGTCGGTGCCGTTCGTCTCTGAAAAGAACTGGTCCACCTCTGCTGCAGAGTTTGATATTAAAAAAGTTGAATACTAACTTCGCGATCTTTTTGTGCTCGCATAACTGTGACTAATCCAGTACCGACGGGGAGACAGAGAGGGTAACTTTCTTCCCCCTCTGCGTCTCGCAAAGCCGGGGCGAAGGACTTTTCGATTGTCGTTTGCGTGAAAAACACGCGGGTTCCACGGTGTCCTATATTCTTCGGGTTTGGGGCAGTTTTGTGATCGGTTCTAGAATAGTACCGACAGCGCCCGCTACGGCAAACACAGTTAGTGTCGCTGGCAATCAACAACGTTCGCCGGAGGTTTGCGCTGCGTTCGCACAATAATTTGTACTCGGCCAGAATCGGGGTTAGCGCGTTTACAGAGATTTAACCATTATTATACCTATGTACCCAGATCTAATCAGATTTATAGTTAACAGGCATAAATCTGATTAATTGTAATTACTGTAATTATCGGTGCTCCGTGGTTCGTGCGGGTATAAATCACTCGCGTTACAGCCGCGGCGCGCTCGCGCGGATACCGGCGCTGCACGGGAAAAATAAATGGACGCCGAGGGTCGCGCCGCGGCGCCGGAAACTGCGCGGCGTTGCGCTCGATTTCACCAAGATCAACAAGGGAAAAAGCGACCCTTTGTTTGCCACCGGCACGGTGGAACGGAAATTTCGTTAACTTTTCATTTTAATTCGAAGCGAAATCGAGCGAGCGAGCGAGCGAGCGAGCGCCGCGGCTCTATTTTAAAAATCCGACAACGCTCGGCACGGATGAATCGCTCGCGAAAGGTGCATCCACGCGATTTATAAAAAAAAAATGGGGGAGCGAAAAAAGATAGAAAAACCGAAACGACAAAAGACGGTCAGTCGCGAATCCGTGTCCCCATTAAGAACCACATAAATCAGCACCGTGTCTCCTACCCGTGTTCATCCCTTGCAGTCTATTTCTCTCCCTATATCTGCTCCCTGTGTAGCATGGCGGTCGATTCTATGAATCATTCCACAAAAATGCCGGAATCAATTGTTCGCGATTCTTCCATATTTCACCCGGCGAATAGCCCAGCGTCGAAATTAACTATTTAACCACCCCGTAGAGCCCTGCAACTTTGATGTCACCCGTTCATTACCATTTTATCGGCGGAGTTTAGAGTTATTGTTTCACCATCTCTTTGTGGACCGAGGCTTTTTCTTTATGCCCAGTCTACCGTTTCCTCGACTCCCATTTCTACATTTTCCTTTTCATTCGTTCCGCGATAATAGCGGTATCGCTACTTCGCAATTCTGCCATGTTTTATTCGCGAACGAACTGTCCAGGTAGCAACGTTGAAATCACACGCAACGATTCTGTGGTTTTCTCTAACTTGTTTGTACTCCATATTTTCCAGAGTGGACAGAACATTAGCGACAAAATTAGTAAATTGGAAATTTCACTCTAGACAATTTCTATTTTTCACGAAGACCCGCCGCATTTGTAACTGTTTCAATCAGAGCAGATATGTAGACAGTTTGGAACAGTTATTTTCGGAACCTTTCCAGCCTCTGGCCAGAACGTGACGCGACGCGATAAACCGCTGACGCTAAATGCGACGTCGACGAAAACTCTCTCCCATCCCGGGTGGGATAGTTGCACGCATCTAGAACCATAACCCCCATAAACCATTCAGCCCGTCCTTTCGGACCCTCGTCGAATCGGCGTCGCGGCAGCATTGACCCGCGATCGTTATCGAACGCCGATACGATCGATTCTCGCGGCGCAGATGCGGATAGATAAACTGCAGAAATTTCTACAACACGATTTTTATTAGACCAGCAATGTTTCTCGTCGATATTGTTTTTAGGTAGTTATCCCAATTTCACTTGTCCCTTGCTCCGCCGTCGTGTCCACAATGGCAAGTTAAACGGTCAATAAAGAAAGGAACTCGTGCGAAACCGGTTCGATAGTATATCGCAGGATAGATGAATGAAACGTGTCGGTTCGGAAAAAGCCGGCTCGCGATCGCGGTTTAAACGACGGGACGGATCGAGGGGCTTGGAACGAACGACCTTCGAGGCGGTAGACGCGTTTTATAGGGGGGACGCGTTAATTTACATTTTCCTAGCGGCATTTACGAGAGGAACGCGCGACGGCCGCCGCGTCGTCCTGGAATATGGCGGCAAGAATCGACAGCGCATCCCATAAACGCGACACCGGTTATTACCCGCAGCGAACAGCGTACACGCGTCCCGTGTAATCGAACGATACCATAAATTTCGAGTTGCAGCTTATCCGCCATACTTTCTCCGAACGACGTATTCGCGGCACAATGAAATTTCCTGCCGCGAATGCGTTTCCTATCATGGTGAGATATTAGATTACCTTCGTGCGCGCGCGCTCTCTCTCTTTCTCTTTCTCTTCGGCGGTCTCGGGGGATTTTTTCTCTCGACCTTTGCGGCGAAACGTTCATTATATCGCGATACGTGGTTCATGGTTGTTTTACCCGACGCGCAGAAATTGAAACGGTTTCCATGGAGGCGTTTGGAAAAACAGCTACGGCTCTCGGAACCCGGGAACATAATACGACGATCGAATCGGGTCGGGCCGAGTCGGGCCGTTAGGTATAGCGGTGGAACAATTTCGAAGATGTTCCCCGCTCTCTGGTTCGTATCACGGAACACCGTTTACTATTTCGAAACAAGATCCACAGCGTAATGTACATACGTATACGCCGTGCACGCTGATTAGTCTCTCCGAGCTGCCATTAACGTTTCATCCAGCCTAGTTCGGCTGCGAGTTACACAGCTCCTAATCAACCATTTCCCGATTCTCTTCCGTTTGATCCTGTTTTCGATGCTACAGCATTTTCTCTCTTCTCACTCTCTCTCTCTCTCTCTCCAACCATGGCCTAATCGATCCCTCTCTCTCTCTCACTCCCTCAACCCCGGTTTAACTGCTTCACAGGGGAACTATGCGTTTAGTCGGACGTAAATTATGGGCTAGATGCATGGACCCCGAGGTCGGGTTTCGCAAGGTGACCCCCTGAGATCCTAATCCGCGTCTTGACCCTGTAACACCTTCCCAGCCCCATTCGCCCTGAGCGTTTAGCCATACTCTCGATCCCGCTCAAGTACAGGCTCCCGACGAACCCACCGATCCTCCAGGTCCGCCTTAACCCTCAACCCTTAACCCTCTCCACACCAAGGTGCACTTGTTTTCGAACATTGATGCCAACGAGAGAGTAAATGCCTTCGGGATAGAGCCACCCTCTCGTATGATAGACTGACCACTCTTGGTACGTCATTACTCGAACTGACGAATAAGTTTGATTTATTATTAGATTAATTTCTAAGGTAGTCGTTCCGAAGCTTCAATCTGAAATCTGTACTTTTCCGAATTCTTTCTGGTTTTCCATTTTCTACAACCAGAGTTTGCAACTTAAAAATCGAAAAAAATTCTGGGATATAAGGTTCGATATTCTGAATGCGTCAGACTTTTCGAAAAAATTTTAGATGCAATTAAATGGGGAAATGGGGCGAAAACGGACAAGCTACAAGGCTGATATTTGGTAGAAAGGGTTCTTTCGACTTTTTAAAAATCCGGTTTACGAAATTTTACAGATAAAAAACAAGACATATTTACAACTTAAAATAGAAGTTTTCTTCTTATTATTTATTTGTTGCTATTTCCATAGCATTTTTCATCATAGATATGTCTTGATTTTCTTCTTCGTCACTTTTTTAACATCGCAGTCATCTTCTGTAGAATAATCTTTATATAGTCTTGATAATATCTGTCCGGATAACTTCATAATGTCAGTTCTTGTAGCTAATCGAAGAAATTTACTAGATAAGAATGTTGCCAGACCTTTCTACGGTATATTCCACTTTGCTTTGTACTTTTTGCTTACATTAATATTATAAGTGTTATGTATAAATTTAAAACCGTTTTTTTTACTGAAAAATCGGTTTTCGAATTGCATAATTTTCTTTTAAAAACCGGTTTTCAAAACCTATCGTCGAGCCATTCCCAAAATTTTTCCCCGACAATTATGCCCAGACAATTTTGCGGCCGATGTTTTCCAACAACTCAACGGTGTCAAATCACCTGGAAAGTCCATGAGAATACACTTTGCACATTGCCCATAATTTAGAAGTTATTCGAGGTGATCGAGTTAGGTGGCTCAGTCTGTATAACCGTCCTGAATCCCTGGTTCAGGTTGGTGCACACGAGCCGGTCTTCCAAAGTGATGGGCAATCACGAAACTATTTCGAGGGCCGTCCCCGCAGGTTCGCATTTATTCGGACAAAGGTTCTCGGGGTCGTTGCAAGGAGAGGGCACACGCGTAAATGTTTGGTAACAGGACGCGATGAAGTAGCGGCATCGGCATCGGTACCCCCAGGACCGGTGCGTGTGTCGTTTACCAGGTTGCCACGAGAGCCCTGGGCCCCACTCTGACAGCGTACCCTGTTCCATGCACCATGTGTTTGGCGGCGAGCATAGTTCGCATACCGACCCTTCCTCGCGCTACCGGTATGTTATAATTAGTGCTCGCTGCGAGAGCCACCGAGCCAACGACCCAGCGCCGTTGCACGCAACATTGATATGTCCACGAGCTTCCGAATACTTCCCTAATGAGATGGCCTCGCAAACAACAGGCCAAGTGCTCCTGTGCCCCACCTGCAACCACCCCTCTCTCCTCTTTCTGTTTCTGTACCGCGGAACAGGAATCTCTCGAGATGACACGAGGTGGTTCGGTAAAGTTTCCTCGTGACCAGCCTGTTTGTCGGCTTGATGCTATCAATCGGGATATATTTTGGATCAGTTTAGTGAGAAATTTGATGAAGTTGCGCCTCTGGCTTGAGGCGCGGTTCCAAAGAGAACTGCTGGTTGAGATTCTACCTATATCTATTCGTTCTACCCATTAAATACCAAATTTGTATTTTAAAATTTTTGCTCTGAATGGTTATACCAAAGCTCTATTGTTTTTAAATCATGTTAATACATTAAAAAAAACTTTTTAAAAACCACGCTTATATTAAAATGCACTGAAAAGGAGAGAATAATTTTTTTAGGCATTAGAGTGACTATAAATAAAAGCGTGGAGCGCTAAACTATATTGACGTAATCTTCGTGGGCGCTCCATGCTTTTATTTATAGTCACTAATGTCTAAAAAAATTATTTTCTCCTTTTCAGTGCATTTTAATATAACCGTGGTTTTTAAAAAGTGTTTTTATGTATGAAATAGTAAGATATAGAAACGCAAGATATGGAAATGCGCGAGATAGAATGAGGGGATGACTCCGAGAGACGACGTCTCTTGATGGAGTCCGAAATTGTCTAAATGGAACTGAATGAACGGAACATCACACTGACAATGAGCTTCTTTGTTGCGAAGTGGGTCAGTGGAGTGGGAACGCGTAGTGGAGTAGGGAGCGCTGGAGCGCGGAGTGGGGATCGCTGAACGCGATGACGTATTATTTAAATTTTCTTTTCTCCTAGACGCAGTTTTTTTAAAAATTTGTTTTTTAATATTGCATTGCCATCCAGTTCTGAGCTATGTTTAAAGTTTCAGGTCTCTAGCTCATCAGGAAATGATTTAAATTTCGCTTACAAGATTTGACGCATACAGCAACGACAACGACAACATCGACAACTCGGCAAGCTAATATAAGCGTGGTAAAAATGGTATATTTTGACATTTGATATTATTTTAAATTTCACCTAGCCAATGTTGTCATAAATGCAGAAATCCGTACATTTCCTTCTGCATTTGATGAAAATCAGAATGAATATGATAATATTTCGCCTGTTGACAAAATCTTTGTTTTAACCCCGGGCGATGATTAATGTAATCAATTGTAATAACGATTACATATTATAATTGGAATGGTCGGTTGTCGATTACAATCAACGATTAACTTTTCAATTTAACTGATGTATGTTTGCCCCGTCAGTAAAGTAAGTATTTAATCGTTGATTAGATGGGGATATATTTAATCGGTTATTGGTTTAAGCATTAATTACTGAAATTTCTGTTTACCACAAATAAATATTTGAGGAAACAACTATGAAACGTTACAATATATATTTTACACGATTTTACTAGTAAATATTTACCAGTAAACAGGGCGCATTGAATTTCAGTAAACGAAGACGGACATTTGTAATGGATAGCCTGCGGATTTTATTCATTCACGACAGAAATGAAGTGAAATGCCAAACGGCATTGAAATTAGAGGAATTGAAAAATGTCAAGATATTATTTACAGCTCATTAATATTTCTAAAAGGAGAGATTCACTTTTCCGTTTCCGGCAAATGAACGCAGAAAATTTGTATTTCGCATAAGGTGCTTAAGTGTGTCATTCATTGCAAGGATCATTAATTCGGCTGACTCGCAACTACTCAATCAAAGAAGTATGAATCGACCGCTATACAACTCTGCCTCATCGTAAACATAAAACGGAAATGCTATTGATTTTTACTATAATGCAAATATCCTCTCGTATTTTTAATCGAGAGCATTCAAGTTTCTAGAAAAAGTCTCGTTCTACAATGTCACCACATAAAAATGGGAACGAATCGAAAATATCTACCGCCGAGTTTCTCGCGGTAAAAATAAAACAGAAGGTAATTTCCGTTCAAGCAAATACATACACATTCTCCACGATTTCGCAAGCAAGATCTCGGGACTCTATCGATCACATTCTAGCGCGAAATGAATAAGCAGAAATAATACGAAGCACATAGCTGACGCGTGAACACAGCGGGAGACAAAGTCCGGGGAGCCGATGGAACGACAGCGGGAACGTAAAACGCGGGAAATTGTTCCGCTTGGAACGGACCGGTTAATATTCCGCAGGAAATTGCTTGTCCAGCTACTCCTCGACTGATCGAGGCAGTTCTTTGATGTCCGAGTGGCGTCGGGCCGAGTCGGGCCGAGTCACAAGAAGTCGCGCGCGGCGATGCAATTTGCATTTCGAGATCCGATTATTACGGGGCGATTTAAATTTTCATAAATAGGCAATTAACGCAGAGAGAAATGGGCGCGACACCCAGCGGCTGCGGCGGCGGCGCCGTAGTGGTCCGACACTCGATTCGAATCGCTGAGGACATTAATTACGAAATGACTGACAAACGCAGCTCGAACACGTCCTCTATAGTCGCTTTCAGCGCCTAGCCTCGACCTCCGGGCGTCGTTTCCGCTTTTGTACCGTGGTCGTCGAGCCCGGGCCGTTTCGCTCCCGTTTCTCAACGGACAGGCCGTCGACGACGATCCACAAGTGCGCGGCGTCGTCGTCGCGATGCAACGAAGGTGCAAACAACGATAATCTCGTGGAAAGCGTCGAGGGACGAATAAAGAGCGGATTAAACCGCCCCTCCAGCTCGGGTCGGAGCGAGGAAAGGCTGCCGCTTCTTCTTCGACCGTAATCGTTACTTTCGATGGTCTGCGAACCGGTATAACGCGAGAAAACACCTTGCCGCGTCTCCTCTCGTATAGCCGGATGTCTTTATCGAGATGGCATAGCTAGGCGGCGTCTTTCAATGCAGAGAAAACGGACCGATTGGCACGCCGGACCTTTGAATTTCGTTAACTCCTCGGACCCGACATCTTTTATTGAATTTATTTAGTTCCGTCGAAGCGCCGCACTTTCCCCGCCATCGATCAGTCGACGATGTTTTTCTCGAAATAAGAAAATCTCTATCCCTCTTCTTCTTTCGAAGTCCCCCCCTCGCGTTAAATGTGGAACGAAAGTCAACGGCTTCTAGAGGTTTTCCGTTCGAAATGAATCGCAGGAGTCGAGAAGATATCAATTAATCAACGCGTCTCGTGGAAACGCCGCAGGACGATCGGATATCTTCCGACGTTGCAGTTACGTCGATGCAGTTGCTCGGGAACCAGTGGAAGCCTGCCTCGATGCGACGCGACACGACGGTTATCAATTATTCGCCGATAAAGCTGCCATTCAGAATTTCCGGGAACCGGAGGCCGGAGCCCACAGCCCAGAGCACCCGCGAGCCTCCCGCTCATCACCGGTGTCCCTACGACCGCCAATTGAAATTTATTGACACGCTATAATTACGTGCCACGAACTCGATTATGCGTCGCTGCGATCCTCATTAGGCGTGTACGCCCCGAACTGCTTTGCCGAGGAGCGTGACGGACGCGACACGATCAAGTCGTCTCTTTGACTTCGCCCCAACAACGGACGTGTCATTAGAACAGAACTGTGCCCCGGCTGGACAGCTGCGGATTCAGGTGCGCCGCGCTGCAGCCACATCGAATCTTATTGTTCGTTCTGAAATCGCGAACGTGTCGCTTCGCTGTAATACAGTTTTTCAGATTTTACTAACTTCTTATTTCTGGCATTTTTAACTTTTCTGCGGTACAGTTTTCATGAGTTTCCCAGTTCCCATTTTTATTTTTGTCAACTTTTATTTTCCTGCAATACATAGTTTCTAAGATTTCCTCAATTCCCAGAGGTATGTATTGAATTATGTACATTTTGAAAATTTCTCCATGTTTAAAATAAGAAATTAAAATTGTTTAAAATGTTTCCATGTGTAATTTAATTATTTATTTCGTTTCGGAAAGCACTTTCTCGCTATTTCGTAAAGCTTTTTTATGCGGTCCCCCTCCGCCGCGTAAAAACAATTTTCTTTGATATGTTGTGAAAAATTATTTGTTATAGCTATTTATGAAGTTTGTGAATATTTTTTGTGCGGTTTTTTTATGCGGTCCCTATCTACCGCACAAATACAGGTTTGTCTGTACTCAGAATCCTGAAAAAGATTTGAGTACATGAGTTAATTCCCCTCAAAGCTTGTTTTCGTGTTTGATTTTACATTGAAACCTTCGCTCTCTCTTTCTCTCTCTCTTTTTTTAAACCCATAATCCTTCGCTCTCTCTCTCTCTCTTTAAACCCACAAACAGCCACAATCCAATACTACCTAATACTCTTTGTTAAACGGCTTTCGCGTCAGTTTTTCACCTCGAACCAATAATAATATTATCGCCATACAAAAACCAAGGAACCGGAAGAGCAATGAAGGCCATCGTCAGAGAAACCGCCGACAAATCCACAAAAATAATTATTTCCTTGCAGCGTTAATTGCTTTCGGTTAACGCACCGCAACCTTCGACGTTTCACGGAGATTCAACGCAGAATTTGCATAATTAAAAAGTACAGGAAGTAGAGAGAGACTCGGAAGGATAAGAAGAAAAAGAACCTTTGAAACGTGTTAATCGGAAAATGCTCATTCCCCAGGCAACTATCGTAAGCAGCCGCTTGAAAAATGATTCAACTGCTGGGATTGCTGTACCGAAATCTGCAGCTGACTGCACCTCGAAGAAGCGAACGGCCGCGGCGTCTAAACCGTGCGAGTTTAATTGCGAAACTTCGACGAACTATCACGCATTACGGAAAATATCGAAAAACCAAGGCTAATATCGCCCGGCCGTCTCGAACTTCCAGACTATTTTTGTTTAAGGCTGCCCTAACAGCGGAACTGCTGTTCGGGAAAGCTGTTTGAACTGTTGGCAACGAAGTCGACCGAACAATTTGACAAAATCCTCGAAAGAAATTCTACTAATGCTATTCTGAATTGGTAGCTCCAATTTTAAGAAACAATATTTTTATTAATTATTCTCTAAAATAATGTAACATCTTCCTCAAATTCTTCGAGTCTCTTTCATTTAATTCTAAATGCATAAAATCCTCAGTTTATCCATCACAATTTCCGAGCAAATAAAACCAAGCAAAACCGTCATCGAGAAATTTTAAAGGACCGTTTCCGACACGTAAAACATTTGCCCAGTTAAAGGATGATTCGAACAGAAATCGTGCAAACACATTAGGCACGCGGTGACATTTTATGATAATCTTTGTACCTTTCGGACTCGTTCGGATAACAAAACGGGGGAAAAAATTGACTTTCCGGTGGAACGTCGCTAAATCCTCCGGCGGAAACCCACAGTGCGGTCTACGCGCTCTCTATACCGATGAAATAAAACGCGAACGATTGCGCCCGCGGCGCGTGGCATCGCGAGAACGTTCCCCATTTCCATTCCCGTCACGGACGACGTATCGGTAAATAAGCCTGCCACGTAACCAACGATTAATCCGTATTGCGAATCCCTTCGATATACGAATCCCTTTCGACGAGATCCGCACGCGGAGGACAAACACCGCGTTCCCCGACGGAGCGCAAATAAACGTTGAAAACGCTTATCCCCCAGGTTCGGTTCGGTTCGTGCGGATTCCACAGAGCACCGTTGCTGCGTCATAGAACTGGAACGGCCCCGCGTACTTTTAACCCCGTTCGCGTTGTTAGCCTTCCGACAGCCGCGTCTCGAATGTCAACGCGACACTGTCACTCGTTATGTTCCGAACACCTCATTGCTGTCCTTAAATTCTCATCCCCGTGTCCCAAAAAATTCGTACAACTTCATAGAACTCGTAGTTCGTTCCTGTTCCTCCAAACCTTTCGCTCCTGCTTAAATTCACCGATTTAATGACCATGTAACACGTTGTCTACCTAATATTTTTGTTAATAGATCTGTGGTTGATGTACCTAACGCGAGAGACAAGGAGGAAAGGCAAGGACGATTTCGCTTTCCCGATCTCGAGCCCGCGGTGTTCGAGGCTGGAGAGGGTCGCTCTCAAGACAGTCGGCTTTAATTGCGCGCCGGGCCGAGCGAAATTATCGCGCGGAAGTCGCGGCGAGTCCAATTTAAATCGAATCTCCTCGGGCGCGACCCGCGCCTCGTTCTCGGCTCGGGCTGGCGCCTGGAAAAATCATAACGAGTAATCGGCCGAGATAATTGTCAATTAAGAGGACCCTTGTTCCCGGTCGCGTCCGTTTCCATCTCGAAAGAGAAACTCTCTGTGTCCTGGTGTATTGTTCCGCGCGGGGCACGGTCATTGTTTCTTCGATCGAGAAATCGCTTGGACGTCTCCGGAGAGAGAGAGAACAACTCGCAGGTTTGCGAACACGTTTAAATCGAGACGGCTGATTTTCAGGTTCGTTAGAGGGAATTATAGGTGCGCGATGGGGCGAGATAATTATCAATTAAAAGTTTTCCGCGACCGACTCGATTAATAATCGTCCTTGATCGGAGTCGAGCAGCGTCGTCGTCGTCGTCGTCGTCGTACTTGCTCCAGAAGCCGGAGGACCTCGTCGAAGGAAATCCGGCCCGGGAAATTCTCGGAAATTCAGGGAAATTCGTGGGGAGGGAAAAAAGGAGCGGACCAGAGCTCGTCGTGCTTCGAGAATCCCTTTATGAGAGGGCCTGCCGGCCGTGCGGCTGTTATTGCGGCCAACTCGGAAACAGGGGAACATCCCGCGCGTCTGCGAAACGGAATGCAGAAAGGAATTTCGAGTTCGAGTGGCGAGCGCCCGCCAGAGCACCAACGAACAGTGACGTACGTTTAATATCGCGGAACGGACGCTGTATCCGGAGTCATGTTGCTCGGCCGAAGGGCCACCGCCATATCACGCTAAAAAGAGAACAAGATGCGCCAAGGTGCAACTGCATATTAGCCGCCACCAACGAATTCCGCGGACGCCGAGCAGTTTTCTCGAGTCGAATTCAACCGGGCCCCTTAAGGTCTTTCGACTCAGAACCTTGAAAAATTCCATTTTTACTTTCGCATTTTCTTACAGCACTTTACTCTCCATCGTTCAAGAAGTTTTTAGATTTTTTTGAAAGCCGAAAACAGTAAAAAATGTTAAGATTTTCCCAATTCTCATTCTTATTTGGTTCCTTTACTTTTCTCTACAATACAACTTGTTATTTTTTTATTTTCCTACAACATATAGTGTTTAAGATTTTCCTTAATTAATTATGATTGATAATGATTCCTCTCACTAGCTGAAAAGTATCTTTCAAAAATTCCGAGAAAGTGCCTCGGAAAGGCCTTGCGAACAGGATGTCGATCGCGATTACACTGTGGATTTTTATGCGAAATTAAAATTATCTGCATTAATAACAAATTACCCGATTACTTTTGTTAATAACTATAACAAGTCGAGAACAACGGAATTTCTAAATTCCTCGAGTACTGTAACCATTCCGATTCCTGTCACAAATGCATAAAATCCGCAAGTCTAATCATGATCGTTTGAATCATGGTTACGTTTGGAACGGTTTGGAATCCACGACGTAATCGTGGATTTCCTTGGTGACCGGATTGGTAAACCCGTTCCTCGCATCAATACATAAATTAACGGGCGAGGATAGCAGCTTGGTAGAAACCAGAGAAGGCCGCCGCGACAGCCTTTTACAAAATGGAAGAACAACCGATTACTCACGTGTACAGGGGTACGCCAGCCTCGTCCTTGAACCAGAAAACCATATGCAGGGTGTCCGCTCCGGGTGGAGTGATGTCGCATGGCAATTCCGCTAGCTTTCCTTCCACGACGCTGATGTTTACCAGTGGAACTGCAATAGAAATTCCAATGTTAGAGAGAAAAAAGCTCGAACGTCTCCTCCGGAGCATCGAATAGATTTCGCGTGGGCGGGGTCTATTCGGAAACGCGGGGAATCTCGGCGAAAAACACGCTTGTTTGCTGACGAACTATCGTTTTCCCGGTGCGGTGGGTGGAAGACGAGAACGATATGGAGATTCTGGAGGAGTTTGAATATCCCGGGTGGGCCAATTTCTAAAGGGAAATACACCCCCGATGATGTTGAGCATCTGCTTTTAAAAACGAGGCTTTAATCGTTTTAAGAAAAAGATAAATTGTTTGTATACGTGCAGATTAAAAGTAACTTGAAAAATTGTGCCTCAATTTCGAAATAGCGTCGTATCACTTCGGAATCGGCCCGGCGCAATAACAATAACGCGATTCGGTCGACGTCGCTGACAACTGCGCGAGATTTCGGTGAAAATACGAGAACGAGGATCGGATTCCGGGAGTAGGTAGAGCTACACTTTTGTTGATTAAACCGAAACGATTTCGTAGATTTCCGGATCGGTCGAGCAGCGTTTCCGATGCAAAACCGGAAGTCCGCTCCTCCTCTTGCCCCGGGGGGTCGCGCGGTTTATGCTCGTTGGCAACGATCGGCCGCCGTTAAGCCAGACGTTACCCATCGAGCATGAAAATATCATAAAGACGGATCCGCGCGCGCAAAGTCGTCGTTCCGCCGACGATTCCCGGCTATAAAAGTCAGGCGAAGTCGTTTGCGCGCGTTCAACCGCGAGGATTGCCCACCGAAACGTTATACCCTTCGATATCCGAGAGAGAGAGCGAAAAAGAGAGAGAGAGAGAGAGAGAGACTCGACTACCGATTCGAATCGAACCGGAATCGCGAAAACATTGACGAAATTCATATCGATGTCAATTATACGATATCCGGTGCAAACAGACGATTTTAGAGTTCCTGGAATCTAATCCGGACATTATTGACTTGATAGGATGAAAAAGTACCCTCAACGAGGATGTTTGCTCCGGCAAAATCGAAGCACGGCCCTCTGCGATTGCAAAAACATCGACGAAATTTATATCGACTTCAATTACACGCTATCTGCTGCGAACAGAACAATCTCACTGCTCTCAGAATATTATTCACTTGTCAAAATGGGCAACTACCATTACAGAGAGTGTTTTACCACCAAAATGTGAAAGTTACGTCAATTATATTCGGTGAAGACGTACGATCTTACAGCTCCTGTTGAGAAACCTTACAGAATTTTTCTTTCTCTGTTTTTGTCCTTCTGGCCTCTCACTCACTCACGCGCGCTCACACTTCCATCTATACTCTACATTCTCAACTTTCACATACAACACAAACAATCATCACTCACATATCGAGCAGAATGAAACGGTGTGAAAAATCGGAATAAAAACGCAGGACAACCAGAGTTTACAGAAGCGGCCCGCAGAGCGTGGCGAACGATTAAAACGTGATCGCCAAACGATCGATCCGCGTCATCGCGGAAGATTTATGAAAATACTTGGTCACGCTGTCGTGTCGCGGTGATCAACGACACGACACACTGGCAGAAGTTCCGGATGAGTTCGGTCCTCTGCCGAAAGTTCGACGGGAAAGTTCGCTAAGAGAGAAAAAGAGAGAGAGAGAGAGGGGGCGAGATCGTCGCGTCCATGAGTTTCGCTTTTTTTTCCCGGTGACTTCGGTAACTTCTGTTCAATCTTCCCCGTGGCACGTGTGTCGCCCGACTCTAATGGAAAAGAAGACCCTCCGACGTGTTCCACGCACTCGACTCGCCTCGATTCCGGAGGAGAACAACGCGCAGAATTCGTTCGCAGTCGCGTCGAAACTTTCGGAACCCGGCTCGGTTTAAGGGAAGACCAACTTTTCTCCTGTTCAATTAACCCTTGATTCCCGAGCCCCGAGAGCTGCGTAAACACCGAAACCGACTCTCCTTTACGAATTTATTTGGACAAACAATAACCGTGGTGGACTTTTTCTGGCGTCGCACAGTGTTGCGATCAATGTTAATTAGCTATTTATACTTTTGTATATGTATATATTCTACAGTAAATTTTTATAATGAAAACTAACGGCGAAAGTACGTTTTATTGTCTTAATTAATTCCGTTGATTATATATATTACGAAGAGGTTATGTATGCAATATTCAACAATCAAAAGTAGGCAATAAACGCCAATACGCGGAAAATTTTTTGTTGGTAGCATTAGAGCAAACTAAATTTTCTTTTCATGTAAATTTTAAAATGCGGAAATATGCGGAAGTGAACAATATTTATATTTTTACCACGCTTATATTAGCTTGCCGAGTTGTCTTTGTTGTTGTTGTATGCGTTAAATCTTGTAATCGAATTTTAAACCAGATCTGGAAAAATGGTGCAAGGAATCCAGAATACAACTCGACACATCAGTCTTGCTAGAAGTTCTGGATTCTAGTTTACCAAGGTTTAAACATCATTGGGAATGTAGCGGATGCAGCGAGAGGGCACTCGAAAATTCTACGCAAATCCCGGGTTTGTCGAGTCGTCTTGGAAGCATCGGCTGGAAGGGTTCAATCGGTGATTCCGGTCGATAACGAATACATTAAATGCGTTTGAAATGCTACACGAGCCCTGGACCCACCATTAGCACGCCCGCTGGACGATTCGAAGCGGCGCGGCGGCGTGGCGTGGCGTGGCACGGTGGCCACCAGCACCTCGGGTCTTTGAGGGTTAATTGCGGACGTGTTGCGGAATTCCATTAATCGAAACGGCTTTCGGGGCTTCTCTGGTATTTAAACTACACGCGGACACGCGCGCCTTATTCGCCGCTGATCGATGCTCGCCGACTGTTCACTTTCGTGTCCACCGGCGTGGAAACGCCGCCGTCTAAATAACTAAAATCGATAGAGCTCAATCGAATCCGTATTGCTCGGACTGCTAGAGCAGTAAAGCTTCACGCGACACAATGAGCTGGACACACGTTCTTCCTGACCAAAATTCAATTTTTGATTAATGCAAAATAAGAGATGTTAGAATCATTTGCAAGTCTGTAACGATCCTCTCATAGAAACTAAAAAGTCCAAAATGCATTTGAAAGGGAAAGAGTATAATTCAAGATAAATTACATTAATAAAATGAACAATTGCCCCGCGCACGGAGCTAATAGCAAAACCGCAATGGCCGGTGGAGCGTTCTAGCCAGAATAATCCTCATTTTTCGATCAGCCGAACAAATAACAAGTTCGATCTGAGAAGTAGTTACCCGGCTGGCATAAAACGGCGCTGATCGGGGTAGGATCGCAAGCACGGAGGGTTGGTTCTCCGGAGGGAATCGAAATATTCGGATGCGGACACAATCGAACCGGTCCACCGTCCTGCCACTCCTGTACAATTCGGTTGCAGAGCGATATGTAAAGCGCAGTCGGTCCGGGATTAAGAGATCCGCTTATGAAATTCGGGTTCCTGCGGGCTGCCGTAAACCGGCCGCAGCCCGGCCCGTGGTTGCGGAGACGATCGGCGGCCCCGGCCAGGTAAGTGGAAAGCTCGAGGGTTTGATATCGCCTCGAGAAGGGCAATTCCTTTGAGAATTTCCGGTAGGCTATCTCGAAGAAACGAGTTTCCATTCGATTCGGTCCGCCGCTTTCGTTTTCTCCACGGTGGACGACCGAAACAAGAATCGAACCTGTGCAGCCACCCCCTTCTTACCCCTTTCCTTCACCACCCCCGTATGGCCACCCCCGGTGTGCTCTTTCGGGCGCGGTGGACTTTTTCGTCGACGATCTATCCGCAGGAAACAGGACTGGGTCCCGCATCGTCGAATCTGATTTGTCGTCGAATTTTCTCTCTCCGTTGCTCCGCCTCGTTCCCCGACCAGGTCCGTTGTTTATCGAGCGTGGCGAGGCGCGCAAGGAACGCGGAAAATTTTCGTTCGCCAACCACACGAATCCTCCGACTACCACCGACTCCGTGATTCTAACTCTCTCTCTCTCTCTCTCTCTCTCTCTCTCTCTCTCTCTCTCCCTCACTCTCCATCTTTGTCTCTCAGGGAGAATCCCAGCAGCAGTTCGGGCACCGACGAGAAGACAAGCGCCGGGATTAGCATACGTTTCGTATCTATTTTCAAGGGTGAACCCACCGCCGCGCAGACGGTTATAAATATCGTTTAAGGCGGCCTCTTTATCATATAAACGCCGCCACCGTGCTAACAACCACCGCTCATTTGAATTCCTGGTTTTTCCCTGTCGCGACCGGCTACAGCAACAAGCAGCTACTCACACCGATGTCCCTCGACATGCGACGTGGCGAGCTCTAAATTAGTATGAAAATCATTTTGTTTAACTACCAAGTATTGGGTTGGAGCGAAAGTTCGTAGCGTTTGTAAATAACATATTTTACATTCTGTTCTATTAATTTTTTGACATTTTCAAGGTAACTTCTCGTGTTATTGATCAAACGTATGAATAAATAACTTAATTTTATCGTCGATTCTTAGTTTGCAAACGCTACGAACTTTCTTTCCAACCCCATATTAATATTACACCTGATGGTCAAATGACAGGTTTTCTATTTCTGATTTTGCAATTGGTGAAGCTGTAAAGATGCCTCCACTGGAGATGATTATACTTCTTTATTCGCGTTATGTTGGCTTGAAACGAACGTTCGCAGCGTTCTTAATTTAAAGATAAAATTAAGATAGTTATTCATAGATTTGTTCAATAATGTATTGTCTGTTTTATTACTTTTCGCCAATTTTTGAATTATTGCAACTTCGTGGGATAAAATTGTATGACATTGCACGAAGGATCCTTTCAAAGGGCGCAGTCTATACGTCTATACTTTTACATCCTCGGATTGTAGATTTTTGTAAAGCCTTTTACAAAAACGAAATGAAAAACGAAATGAATGAGTGACGTCAGTTTTTGTTCCACACATCGTCCGATTTCAAACAATTTCACAGAGTTCACAATAAATTTTTTGGCTATTCATTTCCAAATAGTTTTGTTGAGGTAGTTGTTCTATTTACAGCGACCCCTGAAAAGTCGATGTACGATTTTTCATCGCCGTTTCATCATATTCTGAACGAAAAGAGAGGTAAACATTCTAGCAGTGCGCTATTACGATCTCCATCAAGGATTATGATCTCCATATGGAATAACTTCTCCTATTATTCTCGTAATTTACGAAATTCCTTATTCACTTCGTTGCTTTCACCATTCTACCACAGAATGATACAAAATTCAGTCCATAGACCTCGAAAATGAAGAAAATAGTACAATTTAATAAATATTATAGTTCTAATAAACATTGAAAGTTGGAAATTTTAAGAAGACATTTTCACGAGAAAAAATGCGTCTTTTTTATGCTGTGCCTTGACGTTCCTATTTAATATTTTCTCTCGCTTCCTTTTTTTTTAGTTGTAGCAGATTTTTACGATAAGAAATTGTATCTTGCATTATTAATTAGTCTGCATAACCTATTAAAAGTCAATGCTGAACTAAATGGAGAAAATTTTAAAAATTCTTTATAATCGGTAAGGGATATCTTTCAATTCCCGGGAAGTCCCACTTTCTAACAAATTGGAACATTTTTAGTAAACCTTCCTCTACATAAACGTGTAAAAACTATTTCTATATAAAACTGTTAATGTTACGTCGCGTTCCCTTCCACTTTACGGACTATATTTGTATTCTCCGACCAAAAGAATTTTAGTGCAAATTTCATCCCGATATCTCTTATGGTTCAAAAGTTACAACAAAAAGTCACTAAATTTCTCGATCCGGACCAATGTGCGTCGTGCAACCTCGTAGAGCAGATTCTTACTTTCTGGAAAGGAAGGGTGAAGAACCAGGTCTTTGCCGGATTCGTTATAATTTCATGCCGGTATTTTGTGGGCCGCGATTTAATGCTCGCTTTTTGCCCGCGAGCTCGATCCCACCGCGCGCCGCGCCGCCTGGCGGTTTTTCATAACCGTCTCGCTTCTTCTTCCCTTGGAACCCGCGTAATCTGATTAGTCCCGAGCCACCGCGCCACCCCCGCAACCCTCTGCTGTTGCCGTAGCCGTTGCGTTGTCGCCGGCACCGCAGCCGCCACTTCCGTTTCCTCGAAATTAACTAGAAAACAGCTCGGTTTAGCCAAACGACCGCGAAATTAATGGAGGCTTGGTCTCACGCCGTCCGTAAGAACCCCGCGGACAATGGGATCGAGTTAACGACGAAGCAGCCGGTGCTACGACAACGGCATACAACGTACAAACAGCGGTTTCTATCGTTTTCGAGCTCTGTACCCTCGGTATTCGACAGCGATCCTCGAATAACACTGTCCAACAGCCAAAAATTATTTCGGTTCTCACTACGCGATTCTCATAGAGTTTTTCGCTCTGATTCCGAATCTGTTCTCCATTTTTCTCCTAGACGTAAGCACAGTTTTTGATAGAATTTAGTTTAAAGAAGACATATTTTTCAACTTTGAACAAATATTGTGATGTTGTTATAAAAGATATTGAATTGCTCTTTACATATATGTTTAAATATGTTTAAACAATCATAATGTATTAATGTTCGATATCACTGCATTCGGGAAAGTCTACAGAATCTAGTGCTGCAAAGAACAATTCAATATCTTTTATAATAACATCACAATCTTTGTTCAAAGTTGAAAAATATGTCTCTTTTTTAAACTCAATTTTCTCAAAAACTGTACTTACGTCTAGGAGGAAAATGAAGGACAGATTCGGAATTAGAGCGAAAAACTCTATAAGAATCGCATAGTGAGAATTAAATAAGAAAAAGTTATAATTTGTTGGACCGTGTAATTAATCCGGGGTAGGGTTACACAAGAGAAACCTACCGCGGTGTTTGGAGAATGCCGCGGCCATGTTATCGGCGAAAATTCGTGCGGAATTGCTGTTGCGAAGCAAATGTCTCCAGGAAATAAAAGAGACACGTTGCCCATCAGGTATTCACGGTAGTCCCGTAGAGGTATCCTCGAACTTGGCGAAGTCGGTTCTCGCGTTCCGGTAAGACCGGTCGCAAGAAACTGTAGAACCGATTAACGCGACTTCTAATTTGCTGCGTCCGCTGGCGATGCCCCTCGAGTTAACGCTGCTCTCGCCGAGGTAGAGAATGGGGCGGGCTGTGTCGGCCGACAATGAGCATAGACAATGGCGCTGCTGATACGCTGCTTAGCACGAGGTAAACGGAAGCGGACGAGGACACGAGGACAAGCAAGAGCAATAGCAAGAGGACAAGAGGAGCAGGAGGAGCCGAAAGGGGTCTACTGCAGGGTGAGGAAGAGAGGGTGGCCAACTCTGGAGCCGGAGAGCTAACCCTGGAAACTTAGCAGAAACGTCGGAGGGGCACTGAGCACACTTAACTCTCCGTAAATAACGGATTCAACCGTTCTCTCCCTCTCTCTTCGCTATCTTATCTCCTTTTCAGGCTCTCTCTTCGCACGTTCTGTCGCAAATCCATCCGAGCTCGCGAATTGCCGCCATAATGTCTGACTAACAACCGATCTTCCTCTGCTCGAGTTAGTTTGCCAGCAATCCGGCGCGAGAGAGCCCGGCTTTGACGATCGCGACGTTTGCTCTGCTACAATGAACCCCATTATCCCCTCGGTGTCGCGACGCCCACTGCTTCTGAGAGACACGCGGAGAGTAAGGGAGAGAGAGTAGGTCCCTTGTCTCGTCGACTCGGCCTGTGAAAACATCGCAGGATGAATGGTCCTCGGGCGAGCACGGGTCGCGCTGAAAGCATCGATCTTGCACGGCACGATGCATCCCGACCGTTAATGCTCGCGACCAATGTTTCTTGTAAACTTCGCCCGACGCTCTTTCTTCGCGACACCGCACCGCGCGACCCCGATACACCACGAACGCTTAGCGGAAACTTCCCCGACGGATACCAACCCCGCAACAACCCTCCAAACAATGTTTTCCGACGGTAACTTTAATATTAGGTGTGGAAACCGGTTCAGGTCAAATGGACACGCTGCTGTCTTCCCGAGTTCCGAAGCTATAGTGATTCCAAAACGCTGCTTGATATCGAAACTCCTTTGTGTACAAAGAGCTGTAGCTCTGGAGATAGTTGCTAGCTTACACAATTTTTTAACATCTTTTAATCACGTGTACTTGTTCCTTTTAAATTAAAATTAAGTTTAAATTTCAATTATTTAGTAAATTAAATATTACATTATTATAAGAATCCCTCTAAAATAGGTTATTATAGAAATTCTTCTGATATATTCATTTTAACTTGAAAATCCCCGCGAAAGACCTCGTGAGAGTTTCGAGCACAACTTTGACGCAAAATGTGACTACGCCGTAGTAAAATACCGACGTCACATTTTTCACCAGAATAATTTGTCTTTGCTGGACTATAAACCGCTAGAGCTCGCGTATAAACTCGGCTGTGCGAAACTGCGAAATTCGCACTACTAAAACAACAGTGTTATAAACTATTACGGCTATAGCTGGGCTCTATCACACCCCTGCCTGCCTAGTCAAAGATTAATCCTCGCGAGGATGAAGGAACACTAATTAAAATGCACTAAAAAGGAGAAAATAATTAGTGACTATATATAAAAGCATGGAGCGTCCACGAAGATTACGTCAATATAGTTCAGCGCTCCACGCTTTTATTTATAGTCACTAACATCTAAAAAAAATTATTTTTTCCTTTCAGGTGCATTTTAATATAAGCGTGGTTTTTAAAAACTTTCTTTTTTATATATTTTTTTAGCTTTAACAAGAGAAATAGGGTTGCAAGGGTGCGTGGAATTGTGCATCCCCTGCAGGCCGGTCGCAATCCCATGTTCTCCCCCATGGAATCTCGCGGGCATCGGTGGTGTTTCGCGCAATCGAGGCCGGTAGTCGTCACCCACTCGAGGAGAGAAAGAGAGAGAGAGGGCCGAGAAGGGACCAGGTCCTCGGACAACAATGCTGTTCCCGAGGGATAAGGCGCTATTAATAATTTCGAGGCGACGTCGTTACGCTTGGCGTGCGAGGGTGAGCCTCGAGAGGAGCCGAGAGGAGCGGAGAGGAAACGGAAGTGGGGTAAGTCGAGCGATTCGCTCGACTCTCCGGGGACCGAGCTCTCTCAATTAGCCTGCTCGCCTGCAACTGCGATTACTCCCGCGATTACGCGGCCGAAACCGCTGCGCGAGTAGAGCAGAGTTTGTCGAACCGTTTCGAACAATTCCGCGGAACCACCTAACCCGTAACCAATCCGGTGATTTCTGGCTTTCATCTTCGGTGAAAAAGCCCGAAAGACGAATCCGTTTTCAAGTAACATCCTCTAAGGAATCATTTACATGATATAAAACAAGGGTGGCGAACAGGCGGCTCGCGAGCCAGGTGTAGCTCGCATCCCCACTGTTCTCTTCGGCTTAGGCAAAGGAGAGTTGCCCCCTTTACTTGAAGAAGAAGTGGGAGTATCATGCCCATCACTCTGGCTTACGGGTTAGGTCGGAAGTGGGAGAGTTGCTCTCTTCCATAGCGGGAGAACTCTCATAATTGGAGCTCTCTGGCTTCCGGCGAAGTTAAAAGTATTATTAAAAATAGTATTAAGTATATCTAGAATATTAGGCAAGTTCCCAAAATAAAAATCCTTTACTGTCGGAACACTTTCCCCAAAAAGTAATCCCCTCGAAAACAAAATGAAAATTTATTATACAACCCAGTAAGGATTTATCTCAACACTGAAACTAAGTAATTATTCCATTACCTGCGCACACATGTTCCACTATTTAGTGAGGATAATCAAACTTCTACTGTACAGCGCATTAATATTTAATATACGTCCAAACAATTCATCCAACACATTCGCAACTCCGGTCTTATATTTCGCCAGGTATAACGTTCTTTCTCTCCCGGTGAATCATGAACGAGAAAAAAAGAATTACTCGCAGCAACAGCGCGAAACGAATAACAGTGCGAGGGATTCCAAAAAATCGAAACAAAAACAGGAAATATGAAGGGGTTGAGCTTGCGCGAGTGGATCGAAGGTTTTACGAGGATCCGGTCGAAAATTTCCGGAAATAGGTTAACGTTTCATCCGGTGACAACGGCTGGCACGTATCTATTATTTTTACGCGACGTACGAGACAGAGCCGGGCAATTAATCCGGCCTTTGACGAATTTTACGAGGATCCGGTCTAGAGGGGCCCGGCACGCTCGTAAACGTTCCAATTAATTTGACGCGGTTCCGCTCCGAGCGGGAAGGAGAAGAGCAAGGCAATACTAAGCGGAGAGAAGACGTCCCGCCTCTCTTCAGCGTCTACTGCGCGAGATCTCGATTCGTTCGCCAGGATCTTCGCAATCGGGACAAGTTTAATTCCTGTGGTACGAAGTCTGCGGCTCATGGTGGTTCACCGTTCGAGACGAAACTGCTTCTCGTCCCGTTAAATCGAGACAATGCGCGCAGGCCAGCTTTCTTCGCTTCTGTTCCCCTTTGTTTTACGCCAACACCGCCTCTCCGACGTCAGGGGCGCTAATACAAGAGGAAACACGCGATTCAACTGATTTTTACCATGTTTATTTATACATATTAGCTTGCCGAGTTGTTGTTGTATGCTTCAAATCTTGTAATCGAATTTTAAACCACCTCCCGATGAGCTAGAGACTTGAAACTTTAAACATAGCTCAGAACTGGATGACAATGCAATATTAAAAAACAAATTTAAAAAAGAAACTGTGCATCTAGGAGAAAAAAAATTTTTATATTAACCGTCACACCTCGCAACGGTAGTACGTCATCGCGTTCCGCGATCCCCACTCCGCGCGCCAGTTCTCCCCACTCCACTGGTCCACTTCGCACCGAAGGAGCTCAGCGTGTTTGTATGTTCCGTTCATTATTCCGATCTGTAAGGGCAGTTATTGAGGAAAATTGAAAAACCAGTTTTTGGCCTATTTTCCCCATTTCATCATTCCATTTCTCATTCTATCAAGCCATTTTCAGATCTTTTCGTTGCGAACTGGTTGTAAAAAATTAGAAACATGGTTGTTTACGATTTTTATTTAGTTTTTATGGTAACGTTTCTGTAGTATCCAGAGGGGGTTGGTCACGATTTAATCCGACCATTAATAGTATTCTACGTCCATTTTCTAAACTCCAAAAAACTCGTATGAACTGTTACCGATTTTTTAATAAAAGCTGCTTCAAAGGACCTGGTCTATTTTTGAATTTGAAAAATTCCGATTTTTTATTTAGTGTTGATGGTATCGTTCCTGTAGAATCGAGAGGGGATGAATTTATTTCGCAATATCTTCTGCCAACTGAAAATATCAACGATCACGATGTCCATTCATACTTTGACGAGTATCGTGAAAAGCTCGCAGATAAAGCACAGTGATACGAGAAGCGTTGATAAGATTTTTTAAGCGGATACGGCGAAATCGTGGAGTGGTAGGTGTGGCGAGGAGGGGCCTCGTGTAAAATTCCGCGTTGTTCCAGGGAAAAGGCGACGTCGGCTCGCGAAAGACGTGGCGTCGCGACGCGACGTCGGCCGAGTACCGAGGGCTTACGCTTTATTGCGTATTTACATATTTTCACCGAATCCCCTCGACGTTTCATAAAATTCAACGTCTTTACAAGGGTCCGGGCGATGGCGTTCCCAGGACGCTTCGTCGACACTTTATGCCTTTGAATTTCCGCGACAAAGATTCCTTCTCCCTTCTTTGCCTGGCGGTACGGTCTCGAGTTCTCGAGTCCTGTGCTTCTTCGCGACTCGCGGGGAATCGTCCCCTCTACACCTTATTTTTCGGGTGGATCGTTTCAGCCAGAGGAACTCCTCCGCTCGAACGAAGAGACTCACGGGATTTCGGCGGATTTCAATTTCTTCGACGTCAGTCCCGTTTCTAGCCCACACAGTTTCGCTGGTGATTCCGATTAAGGGGTTGTATACGCAAATGTTCAGCAGAAAATGCTTTTGTTCCTGAAAAATGAGTCGTAGGAATATTCTGAAGGTCCTCCTCATTGATTTCGATGACCTTGAGGTATGTTGTCAAGGTCATCGTTCTGAACAACTCTTTTTACTTTGAGTTTGGTCTGACGTAATTGTCCCCACTTTGCACTCTGTTCTGTGCCGAATGAATTTCGTGAGCAGCGCCTAAATAAATGACGCTAAGTGCCCGGAAGTTTTCGGAGGGGGTTGTTTTCGATGTGAACGCGGCCTTGCAGAACGCTATAGCTAGTTCACGTTGTCACGAAGTCCGACGGTAGACTGAGGGCTCGGTAATCGCGGTGTAAACAACTAGAGACCCCCTCCCCGGGTTCCCTCCAGTTTTGCTATCGAGTCATTGTTTAGCCAGAGGATAAAGCCAGAGGTAAATTCCAAACCAAATTCCAGGGGCGCTGCATCCGAGAATTCTTAGCTTGTTTGTACACCGTGAAAGCCTGCTGCGAGGATCGTGCGAAACGCGTCATTATGGAGCTTGCACCTTTCAACTCGGGGGGTACACATTTATTATCCTATTTAGGGCTTTCAGCTATTAATGCCTCGACACGGAACTTCCGCGCGGAATCGCTTCTCTCTCTCTCTCTCTCTCTCTCTCTGCCCTCCTCTGTAGTTCTCTCTTTCTCCCTCTCGCCAGAGCGATCGTCTTTTCTTTCGCAACCCTGTTGTCGTCGCGATAACCTTATTTCACCCGACACGCATATTTCTTCGCATATTTGCGGGCAAGAAGGATCGCACGGTTTTCTAGGGAAATTGTTACGCGACAGCTGCTTGTTTATTTCTAACACGTTTTGTTCTAACCCTGCTATTGACTTAACGAGCGCTGAATGCGAGTTCTGATTTATGAAAATGTGTAAACAGGATTTATCAGGTTGTTATATACGGAATGTACGATTTTTCCCAGACACGTCAAACATCACTTTTTCCCTAAATAAAACTGATTGATCAAAGCAAGCACCATTGCGAGCAATACACAATACGGACCTTTGTGGAAAATGAAAATTTTCTCCCGGAATTGCAACACACAAACTAAAATCTGGTTTCTCAATAGGGTTAACAGGTTGAAAATAGTTTTAAACATTAACAGTGCAGGAGTAATGTGAAGAGAACTACAGATTTTTATGCCAAGAATAGAACAAAAAGATATATGTAGAAAGTAATACAATAATTTTTGTATTTTTCTCGGAAAATATTTCATTTTGTTCGAAAATCAGTGGAACAATGCCGGTACGGCCCATGGTGGGTCAAACGGCTATTCCAGCGAATCAAATCCAGCAAATTAACAGAAATCAAATTAATCCATGTACGGAATTTGAAAGAATACCGGAACCAGCGAAATTTCGATGGAATTTCGATATATATATAGGACAACAAATATAGAAAAATATTTTAAATTCAGTCTGTTCAGTCGTCGATCAATCAAGCGTAAATTAGAATAATCATTTATTAACGTCGTACAATATTATTTTAACATTCTGTTTGAGAGTTTAAAAAGGTTTTCGATCCGAGCGATGCAGTAATGACGGAAAAATTGAGGTTGTCATTTCCTGTGTCTCCTATTAACACCGAGAAAGATTTCTATCAATCATAATGACAATATTGGATGCACGTGGTGATCCTTTGCGAAAAATATACCTAAAGTGTGTAGTCATTTTGTTTTATACGGGGCTTAATTTTTATGAAAACTGAGCCGCAAGTCGCAGAGATGTAAGTAGATATAGTCTTTCATAGTCAGACTGTGCTCAAGCATATAGGATAACGTTGGTGCGTATACAATTAAAATATTCATGAAACACGCTTAAGCTTTGAGACAATTTATTTTCTATTGTAGTTGACCTCGAGTGACCACCGAAAGCCTATTTAATAGGATTTTCAATAATTGTGCTGTACCGAAACAAAGCATAGAAATTTTTAAATGAAAGTATTAGATGACTTGTTAGTTCAGAATAAAAATTGCTGTCACTGTTGAAGGTTCCATCAAAAAGTGTCTAGCCATAACCACATATTTTTCAAAATTATGCAAGAATCACCGGTCGGTAGTGTGCTAATAAACCTGTTTTGGCTTGTCCTTACAAAATTTTAAAAAATTTTCCAACAATTTTAAATTTAATCTACTCCGCTTTGCTATAAAACCATAAAAAACGGCAGTCTACTCGTTACCAATTGCAAGTACCGAATTGATGTCACGTCGGACGTTGAGCCTGGACGTTAAGTCCACACAATGGTAATGCAACGGCCAGTAAAACGCATTATATCTCGCTAGAGCAGGTGTCCACGAAGGAGCAGGGAAGCTGAGGTGAAGCCGAGATGTTGGTTTGGGTTTCTGGGGTGTTCCGTCGAGTCGCGCGTTGCGTCGCGCAGGACATACAGCCTGTCTCGCGACGCGTCGCGACGCCTTGGGTAGGAGTCGCGTCCGTGGATGTCCGACGTCGGTGTTACAGGCTGTGCATTCGCCGTTGCATTGTGCAAAGCCGGCGCCCGGCCGCGAGACACTGAGTTACGAGCCACGGAAGGGAGGTCGCGACCACTTCCGGTTGTAATGCAGTTTGCGCAACAATGGGAGCCACAATAGGCCAAGGGAGGCCCACGTAACGCCGTGCCGCCTCTCCCTTCGGAGACGTTGCCCTTTGACCGAGGATCAAAGCGTTCGCTCCCTCTCGAACGTCCGACCCAGCATTATCCTGCTCGACCCTGCTCTCCGCTCTGCTCTGCTCTGCGAGGAACTGTTCTACCCTGCACGACCCTTTAAACGACGGATCCGATCTTCCCGGATTACGCGCCTAATGAAATTTCTTGTTATCCCGTGTTTGTCCTTCGACGTTCCACCGTAACGACCTGGCCAATGGAATCGCTAAATCTTACTCCGCCGGCTAACCAAGCTCGGTCAAATGTAAACTGGACTGTGTGTTCAGTCTTCTATTTCGGCGGAATTTTCTTGTGTCGATATTTTTTCCTACAGTGAGTGTAAAAAGTATTTATGTACACCCTTTAAAACAGAATCACTTTTTTGAGATTCGACAGAACAGAGTTTTTTCGAGATGTTAGAATCGGGGACCAAACATAACAGTTATTATCAAATTTTCTACGATAAAGATCATTAATAACAAGTTGATTGTTAGTGAAATTTAAGATAATGTACACAAAATGATGAAAAAATATCGATTTTTATACTTTCTGGTTACAAATAACTGTTATTAGTGTCCAAAAAATTGGATCCTCCTCGATAACTGTTATCGATGAAGAAAAACTGTCTCGATGAACCACTTTTGGTTCGTTAGATCTCACTTATTAAATTAGACTTCATTTTTGGAGTTCAAGGTCATTTGAAGGGCATGTGTCGTAGTAGATATCCGAATGTACATTTTCATGATGTTCTCGCGATGCTATATGAAAATACAGACTTTTTCTGTAGCCATTAATAAGCCTACTAAGATATCATCTCTCGATGCCAAATTCAATTGCGCTGTAATATACCGGAGTTCCACTACGAGGACAGACAGGCCGTCCAGGCCGGTTCGTCTGTCAGGCGATAATCGTCCGTGAAAATGCGGCATTATTTGACTGGCACCGGTTGGGAAACTCGATTCGCCGGCACTCACCGCGAATTCGGAATCCAGGTTTCTTGCGCGAATTACTTTGCCGGGAGTTTACAAACGTTATTTAAAGTTTCGCGAAGAACATTCGCAGCCGGGTCTCTAGTCTATTCGTTGGCTCCTCGTGCTCTTGCTCGTCGCTCGCGTTCGTCTTTCCCCCTCCGGAACGAATTGTTCCTCGTCTTTCTGGGCCGGGTCTTCCGGGCTTCCTCGTACCCAGCCTCTGGAGAGAGAAAGAGAGAGAGAGAGAAAGATAGAGATAGAGCTCGCGCGCCATTTCTTAATTCAGGATTAATTCAATTTCACGCTGTCGGCCGACGTCCACGTTTATTTCGCCATTGATTCCGCTTGGAACTTACGCGACCGTCGCAAACAAAATACGAACGCACACACAGCCGCCGCCGCCGGGACTGTTCCCGGGGAGTTTCGCCCTCTGGAATCGACTTTTTTCCCAGCCCGAACAGACTCGCCAATCCTCTATCTCCTTCTTCTTGTTCTTCCGCGTCTTTCCGGAGACAATTTCTCCGCGGAGAGAAGGGCATGCAGCGTTTCGATGACAATTCCCTTCGACCGCGGCGATAGATGAAACGTTCCGCCGCGCCGGAAAGAATAGCGATCAAAATTTCGCTAGGGAAAAATCGTTTTTAAAATTTTCATCTCGAGCGGGGTGAACGTGTTCAAGTCGATCTTGTTGGAACTCGTGCGAGAGATCGTCCTCGAAAAAATATTGGACGTGTATAGTTTTTTATCGGCCATCGTTCACGTTGACGGGATGATGACAGCACTCGAAGTCCGCGGTGGACACAGTTATATTTTTTACGATGCTGTGTCGGGCATTTTCTTTTTGTTTCAGACCGTGTCGGCCCCGTTATCGAACAGGCAAGTTGAACGCGCGGAATCGTTCCGGAGTCTGTAATATTAAGGAAATCATATATTGTGCGAAATAAACATTGTCCGTGTTAATTACTGGAAAAGGAAAATACATAGACATTTATTACTCCTCTTAAGAACTTTTTAAAAATTAAAAAGTTGTGTGACATTCCAAAATGTAAAACTTCAAGACAGCTTCTGAAATTTCGTCGATTCAGCTGTGTTTTTAGAATACAAAGTAATTTTCCCGACGGTCTCTATCCACACACCGTAAAGCAGCACTATTGCGGTAACAAAGGTGTATCCGTGTCGGTTGAGTTACATTTATGTCAATTTCGCGAACCGAACAGTAAAACAGCAGTAAAAAAAGGGACGAGTAATACCGATTTCTTCGAACACTCCGGACAGATGTCGCCATGAATGTTTCCGCGTGGGAATTGTTCGCTAATAACATAGTGGTTTGACGAGCATTTCGGTGATGAATACGTGTCCGGTTTTAGTCCGAGCGTCACTTATTCCGGCGATCGGTCGGTCTAATGGTTTTACAACGTCCTGGATTGTAAACGGTTCGTTAAATCGGCGCTGGGCTGTTGTCGGTGGGAAACAACCAGACATTCCGCAGATAGGATTCGCAGGAGAGTTCGGGTCGCCATTGTCGGCGGCATGCGGCAGGAGGTTTGATCGCGGGCGGCGGTGGTAGTGTGGTAGTGGTGGTCCATTGATGGCAGATTCGGTCCCCTATCTAGCTCGCCTCAGCTTCGGTATTTGCTTGTTAAGTGACAGTATTGACGCGTGCAACAAGCAAATATCAATATGTCGTCGGCCGGCGTACGTATGTACGTCCACTAATCGAGGATCGGTTAATTGCTTTCGTTCGGACGCGACCTATCCCTTCTACTCTCCTCTCAACCTGGTGACTCTGTGCTTGCTCGCTTGCGCTGCGCTGCGCGCTTTGCGCTTTGCGCGATTACCGGTGTCGCTCGATCGAGCTAGATGCGACACTTTTATCCGCTGTGGCCCGGTTTATCAATTAAAGCTCGATTTAACCGAGTAACAAGTTAATTAACGTCTAGCTTGTTCGTGCAAAGTACTTAACCACCCTCGACTACGGCGACAAGACGGATCAGCGTTTTTCATTATAGCAGTCGTTAATTAACAGTGTCGCATTATCTCTCGATGGGCGCACAGCCGAAACTTTTCGAGGCCCGCTTGGAATTTATGAACGACTCTGCCGCGACCCAGTATATTTCGCACCGGTTATTTTTCGTTTCGATGAATATCTTCATAAATACACACAGGGTGTCCCAGAAATTCATTTTGTGTTATAATAGTGATTCGCATACGGTTACAATTTAATTCGATCAAATTGTAAGGAAAAGCTGTAAGGAAAAGCGGGTTTATTAACGTACTTGGGCACACGGAGAACCAAATATTAACGACAGACGTGTCTTCTGTTCTTTGCGATTCTCTATTTTTATAAATTTTCCTGTATATAGGGTTGTCTATTAATAGAGTTGGCAATGAGAAACTTGTAGGTGCCACGTGATACTCGTACTACGCGCTACACGGCGTTAAGAGTGGGGACTCGGAGATCCCCCTGCACCCCACTGCCTGACGTCACTGCCAACTCTCTTCGGCGCGCGAACAGTACATACAACTCTATAAAATTTTTTAATCATAGTTCAAAGTCAAATTGTTACTTTCCAGCCCGTTCTTTCCCTCTTGTAGAGTACTTTCCGAAGAGAGACAGACAGGAAGCAGAATGCGAAGAGGTTTCTCCGGCAGCCGACGCATCAGTCTCCCGGAACAGGTCCGAAAAAGAAAAAAGAAGAACTGTCCGAGCACAGTTTGAGGATCGCATATCGCCGGCGAACACGCTGGCCGTCGACGAATTTTCCGTGTGGCAGCTCGATGCCGACTGACAGACCGTTAAACGCTGGTATTAGTTTATGGAAATAACAAGCGCGAGCTGAGTCGATACGTAGGGAAATCGCACGGGCACAAACGGCGTACAACGTCACGCCGTGTCAGGAATATCAGAGTGCGGATAAAGCGTTCGCCATAGAGAGAGAGCAAGAGCGAGGTAGAGAGTGTACACCGCGGTGCGACGGTTGTGTGCCATAACCGAGGGTAGCATAGCTCTCGGTGGTGAACGCTAGTCTGTCCGGTTATTCGCGTTATGCCTACGCAGAATGAATCGTGACGTTATCACCGGCGATGGAATTAATTATCGGAAAGCGCGAACGGTCAATTATTCACGGTTTTAATTAGCACACCGCCGGACGGACCGCGTCTGTCCGGGGGCCGATCGAACGTTGTCGTTTCCAAGAGCGCTACAATGTCATCCGCGGGGAACATCCCTCGCAGCCGACCGACTTCGAAAATCGCCTCACTCTGTCTCTCACTCTCTATCCACCTCTATCCGCCGCGAATGCGACGCGACGCGTCAAATGGAGTTTCGACGTTCCCCGGCCGCTTATTTTCCGTTTTGCCCTCGATCGTTTCGTTAGCGCGGAATAAAACGAGCCGCGATGTCGCGCGCGCTCTCGCCATCGCTTCGTTGCAACTTCCGTCGAAACTGAGCGATAACGGCAGATGCGCAAATTGATCCCGCCTGGGCTGCGTGCACACACGCCTATACACAATATCTATATGCGCTCGTCTATGTATATCTATGCATACAGGGTGAGTCACTTAATTGTACCACCTGGATTCACTCGTTTCAAACAGTAGTTCCAAAATAGTTCATTTACATCACCGTAAATTATTAAATTACCGTTGCTTTTTGATGATTTTATATTTTGTCGAGATATCAAGGTGATGACCTTCAGTTTCTTTTTTATCAAAAAATTTGATAATCAACCCTTTGCACTCGGAGCTATTTTAACTGGAAAATTAAACGTTTCTTCCTATCTAGAATATTTCCATTCCCTATGATTTTTGAAATATTATGGATACGAAATTGGTATAATACCTCGTACCATACCTAAATGTTTAGTAATTGATTAGATACCGATATATTTAGTAATCTAAACAATATTTTGAATAATGCTACAGTAACTTTCAGTGGTGCCTCAGTGAGGACAACCGAGTGCGAAGGGTTAAAATTTGCGATTCGGCTCTAGCGGGTTGAATTCCAAGTAAAAAAGTTTTAAAGTACGCAGGGTGAAAAGGTAATAGTTACTGAGATATTATTCGGTGAATGTTGATCGACACTTCAGTGCATCTTCGAGAAAGTTCAATGACAAACATGATGCAAGTTGTATCGTTTTAATCAGCAAAACGGCGCAAATACACCAGGAAAAAATTCCCAAAAAAATAAAACATTTTTTCTTGTCACACTCCACCAAAGATGAGCTAAAGAATATCGCGGTAACTATTAGTTTTTCACCCGCTGCGTCACCCTCAATACTTTTATACTCGCCATTCAATGCTCAATACTAAAAACTGAAGGTCAGATTCATATCCCGATAAAAAAGTGAAGTATAAAACAACTCATTGTCATCGTATGTATCGGTTAACGTGCGAAAACTTTTGTTTGAAACATTTTTCGACGCAACAAGTAGGTTATGAGCAAATTCAGGTGGTACGGTTAGGTCAGATCACCCAGTATATCCGTGCGTGAGTGCGTGTACGGACGTGTGCACGCGCGCGTAACACGCCGATCGAAAAAGTGGCTGACATCGCACCGACGCGCGATATTTTCGCTGAAGCGTTTAACGAAAGCGAGATCAATGGATCGCTACGGCAGATTCGAGATCGACGTATTTCGCCGCAAAAAACCCGCACAGAATAGAGAGAGAGAGAGAGAGAAAGAGAGGGACGGAGGTTGGACGCGTGTTTGGACCGATAGCGTCGCGCACGGAAACGGTCTTTTGTGCGGGATTCGAGTGAAATCGATCGCGAAATAGGTTTTTCACGCTAGTTACGGGTCACTTTGTTTTCAGCCGGTCAGCCGCGCTTCGCTTTCTATGGTCGAGTAAAATGGTTCTTCGCGATGCGCTTCGCTGCGCATTTGCTTCCCAAGTATACTTGCCGGCCGAGTCGGAAGTGACCGACACGTTCGCCGTGACTGTCCTTCAGGGATAGCAAGATCAGTGTTCCGAAATTTTTCTACAAGATAATCCAAGAAATAGTAACCCAACGAAAACATCCTGTAGACACAGGAGCCAAGTTCCTGTGGCCGTAAAAAGTCTTGAGATCAGACAAAATACGGCCAAGTTCGTTAGCTTAGAAATAATGCCGACTTCCCTCAGAAAACTGTGATAGATGGGTAGTAATTCTCTGGCCGCCGCCAGACGGCGCAGGGTCGTAGGTACCGTACGTGTGCGAATGAGATTGTGTGTACTCGGGCACACTGCTGAATTACACACAAACTCATTCGCACACGTACGGTACCTACGACCCACGCGCCGTCTGGCGGCGGCCAGAGAATTACTAGCCATCTATCACAAAACGTCAACGTTACAGAGATGCTAAGTCGGCACACATGTATAATGCACCGTGGAAATACCTCTTGCAATACTGAGAATAGCGTTTGTAAAAATTAGTTTAAAAGAACGCTATTTAATTTTTAAAGAGCTGCATGAAGGGCTGAATTATTCAAACTATAATGTTCACCCAGTATTTGATAGTGCAGCTATATTTCTCTGTGCATCTGCATCGGGTTCCTCGTTCTGGGTCTCGGTTCTGGCTGGTTTCCGTATCGCTGGCGTCGCGACGGGACGCGGCAGATGCGTTTGCGTCCGCGTCCACAGCCAACGATGAACAGTTGAACAGTGAACAGTGAACAGTGAACCGACTAGCAGACCCCAGCGAGCCATGACTGCACGTGCGCGCATTTCATCGAGATCGCGGTGCACCGTCGCGCGAAAAACTCGGTTGATGCAGCGATGCGACCATTAAGGCGGTCTCGGTTCAGCGTGGCTCTGCCGCGAACGAACACGTTCAAGTTTTTCGCGGATACGAGATCGCGCGATCTCCCTCTCTTTCTCTCTGAAGCCAATGACAGCCATCTCCGAGCTCGATCGCGACCGAACGAGCATACAGGACGCTCGGCCGACGCCCGACGTAACGATAATTAGACGGGATACACCGGTTGTGTCATTTCAAATTGACGTATCCGTTTTACAATAACTTGTGCAAGAGACGCGGGCCGTTGCTCTCCCACGTATCGCGTACAATACGTTTCAATTACGTACATCACGCCACTGAGAACGGTTATTTTCATATATACATACGTATCCGCGAGCTGATTTCGAAGCTACACCGCCGAGCTCGTTATCCACCGCATCATCATCTGCTGTCCTTGCAGTCCTGTGAATCTGCTAATTTGTCGAATTTCAGAAAATTCACTGTACATCCATACCATCCCAACCATCTGGTTTTTTAATTAATTGTCTTTCAAATATCCCAGATTATCGGACCGCCGTGTGACACCTGACTGGCGTCTTGTGACTCGTTGACATTGTCCTGAATGTCGCATTTTTCAACATAATTCTTAAATAGATCTCGAAGGCAAACAAATTTGTTTAATGTTAGTAGTTCGAGCTGGGGTGATGCCAAAAAGCTGACAAAACTTTAATTAAAATTGTCTTCAATTGAAGAAATATTATTATATAAATGAAAAATGAAGTCAAAATCTGTGGTATAGTCTCCACAGTTTTTTCAACACGTTTCATAATCAACATTTGAAAATCGTAAATTGTCAGCGAGTGAAATCTATGTTGTCGACCTTGAAAAGCTGTGTGTTTTCATACGTCACCTTCGTACGAATGTTGATCAATCTATTAAGTAAACCAAAATATTTTTGGTATGCACAAGGTGCAAGAAGGTTACGTGCGTAATTGCTACAATGAATCTTATCTGTTTTTATTTGTGTATTACGGAACAAGTTGTTTTGATTTACTTTTGGCTTTTATGAACCGCGATACGATAGTGAATGTGTTGAACGTAACTGGCACACATTCTGTTCAACCGGCACAAATTTCGCACATAAATCCTCAGTCTATCTATCAGTCACGTTTACCAGGCATTTCCAGCGTAAATTTTTGGAGCCAATCAGAGCCCCCGTGTCTCGTAAGCCGCCGAGCGATAGGTGCCAAGTGGTTCGAGCATTGTAAACGCGGTGCGCGTGAAAATTGCGGGCTGTTAACGCGCGATTAGGGTCTGCCGCGTCTCATTGGCGATCGGGTGGAACGTCTCGATGCGTAATCATGGGAGCCGTGAGAGATAGGGGCGAGAGAGAGACAGAGGGAGGGAGGGAGAGGAGAGCCGAAAGACGGGTTCGCCAGGCGTCGATGCGCCTAGATGGTGCGGAACAGTTGGTTTACGAGCTGGCACACTTGTCCTACGGTGGACTAGCTCGCACGATAATTTGTGTTATCGCTCGTAATGCCGAGCCACCCTTCGCTCGAACAATATTTCGTGTCCCCTGGGTCCTGGTTACGAGTTACGAGCCTCTCCGTCTCTCTCCTCTCTCTCACTCAGCTTCAGTCCTCTCCTATCATTTTTTTCCGATCTCCCGATTCCTGGCACTCGCTCTATTTCCGCGACACCTGCCCTCCTATATCTCCTCTCTATTTTCTCCCTTTCCTTCTCCCTCGCTTTGCGTTCCCTTTCACTGAAATGTATTCACGGCCGCGGAACTACAGGATGATCCAAAAATTACTTCACTAGGAACAATCAATAAAACGATCCGAGCGCATATTCTAAAAGGAATGCCTAAAAATTTGAAGATAAATACATTCTTCTTATTTTTATAAAGTAGAATAGTATTATAATTACCATGTGTTAAATATTTCAATACCGATTTCTCTGATCACCTGGCGTTCTATGTAAAATTCTGTCCATAAAAAAGGAATTTCGTGGGAGCACGGCAAGAGAAAGAATGTAAAGGTGACGACCGGTGATTCCTCGTGGCCGTTAATGACCTGAGCCGGTTCAATAAACGGGGCACCGTCGCACGTCGCGTCACGACGCTTGTCGGTGTGACGCAATTGTCGACGGTGTAACCGCGCCGCGCACACCTTTACACACCTGACGCAACGGTTTGCGGCGTCGCTGAGGTAACGAGAAAGATACCGGAACAAACGAGCCGGAAATAAAGGCTGGACGTTACAGCTCGTCACTGAGGCGGATTATGACGGAACGAAAAAGAAGCCTCGCCAACTGCCTCTGGAAACCTGGAAAGCGTGAAAGATCGCTTTCCTGCGCGAAAGTACTTTCCATTTAATCGCAAAGTGCTCTACCCCTACTCTCTCGCTCTCCTCTCTTTCTCTCTCGCTCTACGAGAAACCCTCCCAGGGGGACAGGGAAGTGTAGAATCGTGCCGGGAGGAGCCGAGAGGAGCCGAGACAAGATGCCGACGGGGGGCTCCACCCTACTAATTCAATCAGAAGATGTAATTAACTATTTTGTTCCGGGAGCAGACTTTTCGCCGCGATCTTGCCGCTTCGACTGCCGATATTTTAAGTGTTTGCTCTCTGCGTTGTGAAACGGTCACGTATCTTTCTAATACACTTGTCTTCCGATACGCTTATTCTATCTTCAGAATAGTTTTATTCTGCTTACTTTGTGGTCGGAATGGTCGAGCATGTTTCTTTAGGTTTTATTTAACTTTATATTGGCTAGATGGGCCAATGAGTTCCAAGCAAATATTCCTGTTCATCGGTTTACTTCGACTTACAATATCACATTAAATTACAGACTAAGAAGTATCTAAAAAATCAGACCTGCAACTGAAAGACTGGTTGCGAATTTATTTCACCCTTTAATACTACCTTTCAATTTCATATTTTTCACTGTTTTATATGCCACCCAGTTAGTTTCTTCGTAAATCCATAAAAATCCGCAGTCTGTCAATGAGAAATCGTATTGTTGGAGAAGGGTTAATCACCACTCCGTCAATTTAATACATTCAGCTTACGATTTTATATTAAAACGGTTTTAACCCAACACTTCAGTTTAAAAATATTCACATGTATCCCTCGACGTTTTATTGGACCCTCATCCGCCCTTTTATACAACAAAAATATTTATACACATTTTCATTAAAATTCATTTGTTAAATTTTCAGTAAAACTCCAATGAATGTAGGTTGTGAAACCGATTTTAGGAAGATACATAAAGGGGGGCCGCATTATCACCTGTTCCTCTGGTGTATTGGTTCGGCACGCTGCTAAATCGCGATTTATGGGAACGGTGGGCCTCGCGCAGAGGGACAGAGGGGTGTCCCGTTTAAACGGAGATCGATCGCGGCCGGGCGACCGATTATTTGCCCCGCGATTGTTAATTGAGTCGTCGGGGAAGCTTCCGACGCGCATAATTTCATTCGGGACGCGATGTTATCGGAATCGGTGGTCGGCATAGTTGGAAGAGCCAACGGGAAGTCTATGCCAGTTCTCGTCGGCGCCGTTGCAATTCTTGGCCGACCTGAATCGTTGGGAATATTAGACGAATCATTGTAATTAAAAGTAAATATGCCGGTAACGGAGAGCTCAGCACTAGACAAAGACCGTCCGATAGAGATAGGAGCCGTCTCCTCCTGGTGAAAGAGCCAAAGAGAAAGACAACCGAAGAATAGCGAAGAAAGAGACAGGGAGAGAGAGAGAGAGAAAATGAGAAGATGGTGGCGAGAGCTGAGAGAGGATCGGCTGAATACCCCCGGACAATAATTGCGAAACCCAAGAGCCGAGAGCTATAATAATAATAATACTAATAATGTTTCCAGGCGAGCCGAGTGGCCGCCGGATCATCTCGGCCGATTTTACGGCGGGGCCGCCGATGTAATTCCGTTGAAATTTTTAACGTAATTACGACGGGCCTGGATCGTTCGATACCCGTTGGCCTAACTGCAATTCGGTTAAAACGCGCGCGCGCTCCCTGGAAAACTGTGACACTGTTCTCTCGGTCGAACGTCCTTTCTTTCTCTCTCTTCCTTCCCCCCCTCTCTCTCTCTCATACCTTACGTAATCGGATGGAATCGTCGGCCGTTTCGCGCGTTAACGTTACGAGAGGACGAATAGCTTCACACACTTACACCACCATCTCTCTCTCTTTTTGCATGCTCAGCTTCTTATACGAGAGCTAATCTCAAAAATGGACTCGCCATTCTTGTTCGAAGATTAACCAAGCCCCGCTCGAATCTGCTCCCGAATTCCGCGGCTGCGCCAGAATACATCATCTTCCAGTGCACGACCGATTAACACATAATTATGCCGACCCTTGAGAAACAACGCTGGCGAGTATAATACCCTAAGTCTGCCGTACAGTCTCCTCTATATTCCAAATAATTAAGATGAGATTCTTTCTCTTTGGTTCTTCCATGGTTAATTAACACTAAACTACCAAACTCTGCAGTGAAGACTAAACAATTTCTCTAGAATATATTAGGTTGGGGAAAAAGAAATCCATTATTTTTTACGTTATCTCAAGCGGAGAAATGATGGATTTCTTTTTCCCCAACATAATATTTCTATAATTTCAAGAATTGTACAAAATTAATTGCGTAAATTAATTCAATTTCTTTCTCGGTTCTTTTTAAAAATTGACTAAGTAACTTGAATCAGTAACTAATGACCTAAATTCAACATTTTACATTCTTCTTTCATATGAATAAATATTCTCTTCGTTAAACGAACTCTGCTCAGTTCGCTTCTGTGTACAAATTATACTCTCGAACAAGTATACGGAGATTGTGGACCGGCGTGCACCGCTCCGGATCCATAAAAGCTAAATGAAAGTCTCGACCTCTTTGGGAATCCATGAAATCTTAACCCCCCGCCACGGAATATCGAGCCAGTCTTCGCCATCAACATTTCAAGCGGAGTCTACTTAGTATGAATGCCACTCGTTCCTTGAAGTTTTTATCGGAGTCGATGTAGACGTACGGTAAATATTAATCTTATTCTTCCCGAGAATTATTCACGATGAAGCTGTTCTAATTGTTCTCGTTGGGAAAGGAATTGCACAACGAGAGAATGAACGTATAAACTACGCGTTGTAGCGTGTGTGATAGCTATTATGAATCACTACAAATTCCTCCAAAAGCCTGTATAATGTGAAATATAATTATGTATACATATTTTGTATGCATATTTAGTATACTATGTAATATATACAATATAGTGTATAGTATATGTATAACACAGTATACATATAATATAGTATATACATACAATGTATAGTACAGTCTATAATATAGTGTATAGTATATGTATACATAGTACAGTCTATAATTATAATGTATAGTAGAGTATACAATCGAGTGTGTATGTTGGGATCTGTAAATCCTTACGCAGAATAAAATTGCCCAGGTGTCATTGAACCGCAAACAATACAAAATATGATCGAGCTGTATTTTTTAGTACGTTTCAGAAAGTGTTTAACAGCGACAACGCCCGCAGTTTAACGATCAATATACCAAGTCAGACGAATTAGTTGTTGTTTCGAGAGATGCACACCACAGTACGTCATCCCCTTCGATTCGCCAGCATTCCGCACGAATTCCTGTTTTGTCTAAACGCGGAGGGAACGGTTCGTTTACAAACTGACGCGTTCTGCCGCGTTAGTTCAAACAGGCCGCGCGGTTTTCCAAACATCTTAAGCCGCCCGTTGTTCAAACTATAACGTTCCGGTTAACCGCCCTGGAACATTAGCTTACCTTCACCACTTTCCCCAATTCAAATACACACCCTCGTTCCAGAATTCATTTATTAATGCCTCTTCGTTAATGGGATACAATGAGGTATCTCGCCATCGCCCGAGATACGAGCGAAATATTGAATAATTCGAACAATTCATTAGCTGGACTCAAATGGAACAATTTTGAAATAATTATAATCCTTTGTCTATCCTCTCCTACACCAATTCCAATTTTATTTGTCAAAGCAAAACCATTCCATTTTTTCTGAATAAATTTTCCCCCAAAAAATGTATTAGCTACAGGTTTCTATAAAATTCTGTCAAACACGAACGTATCATATAAAGTACAATAAGAAGCCACAGTATGGTTAAAGTCATTTTTAACCGAACGCTGTTCACAGTTCTCTCTTTAAATATTGGAATGAAAGACAGCCGAAGGGGAACTGCGTTTTAAATAATTCGTAGAAAATTATCTTCTGCAAAAGGATCCACAGGGTCTTCGACGAAGAAATCACGACATGGTCCAATCGTGTGTTTTTGCGTCCGCAAACTAGCCTGACATAATTTCCCCGCGAACGAGTGGAAGAACCGTGCTCCCGAGTTCGCTCTTTGGATTTATTTTAGCAAACCGCGTTGACTGCGTCTCGTCTCGCGCTCTCGGCTCCGTCTCCAACTTTCTTCCCGAGGAAATTATTAGATATTTACAGTAGATGGGAGAAGATACGCATAGACGGATGAATATTCCGGCAGAGTCCTCGAGCTGCAAGATTAACAGAGCCCGGCGAACTAACTTACCGCCGCTTTATTTTCACGGGAAATAGACGGGGAACGTTTCCGAACGAAACGGTCTCCGCTCCTGAAAATGTCTGGTTTCGTTGCGAACAATATGAAATCTACCCCCTCTTCCTCTGCCCCTCCCTTTTTCTAATATCGTATCGCAGTACTCGAAGGATATCATCAAGTTTTTCATTATCAAACTGATCTTATTTTCCACATTTAGTAGACCAAGTTTGAAATGTGCAGAGCCGGTCGAACTCGTTATTGAACAGCAAGTAGCCATAACTCGTCATTCGTAGTCAAGAGGTTGAAGGGAGGAGTCAGGGGGGCATCGATTCCGCGGAACTCAATTTCAAGTTGAAAAATGCAGTTTTGTCGATCTAGATTCTACCTTTCGGAACATCGGTGGTTGGAGAAATCCGCCGCCAGAGAAGAAAAAGTTTCTCGGCGGCGGCAGCACGGAACTTCGCTTGAAACGACGACGCTCTCGAAGCCTATAGCTGCGCGACAGTTTGCTTATTTAAGCTCGGCTTAAGCAAAGCTCTCGAACTTGCCGAAATGAGTGAAGAAGGGGAGAGGAGAAGGGGGTAGCGGCTGAGGAACGGTGCAATTTACCAATCGTAAGATCGAACTTTCCAACGTAACCCTCCGACCGTCTAACTACCGCAATTTTCGACCCGCGTGTGTACACATACGCGTGCCAGCGTGTATCCATCGTGTAAACTGACCCTTCTCCGAATTCTGGATGCAGCCGCCGACGCCGACGCCGCCGCGTTACTTCGTAAATTGCATCGGCTTCCACTATCGATTCCAGTCGTCGTCGGCACCACCGTGGAAAACCACCCCCGTGTTACTCGCACGCGTGAATCTCTGTGCGCGATCGACCGCGATCTACCGTGGCGGTATTCCCGCGAAATTAATCATCCGGAAACCGGACGGAGGGCTGAAAAAATACCGCGCGAAAAATCCGATCCCTTTAACACTTCACTGACCATTCTCGGAAAATCCAGAAAAATCAAAAACTGAGACCGTTCCACTAGATTTCGTATTTGTGGATAGAAATTATATTATTGCATTCTCATTATATACAATTTGCACATAAAAATAAATTCTATTGTGCTATGATACCACAATATACATAATAATAATTAAAAGTGACAAAATTCAACCAGAGTTGCGCAGAATTACAATTGAATTACTCCGGGAATTATAATTACAGAGTAATTGAATAACATTTTGTAGTTCAGTTATATTGTAATTTATAATTCAGATCTCCATTGAATTAAATTACAATGTAATTCATAATTGCAATGGAGTATATTTATAAAATACATTGTAATTAAATTACATTAACTACGAATTACAATGTAATTAAATTAAAATTAAGAATTAAAGAATAATAAAGTAATAGTTAAGAAGAGGTTGAAAATTATTATTTATAAATTTATGATATCTCAACAGAAATAACTTCTGCGCCACACATTTTTTAAAATTTCAAACATAAACATGAAAAGCAGAAAATGTCTCTACTTTACCTAGGTTACGATATATATTAAAGGAAAAAATAACGACAGCCTACTAATGAGACTCATTAAACAAACGTTAATATTATATGTAAGTAAAATACATTATGCAATAACAAAAAAACTGAAAAAAGAAACGTTTTTAGCTTACCAGTAACCAATAATAGGATCACTTTGACTGATTATAGGTTCATTTTAATTATCAGTCAGCTTAAAATTAGTTTTTATGAATACTCTTTTTTCAAAGATCTTGTCACTAAGGTTGCTTGATTTTGGAACTTCTTCAAAGTTCTGGGCAGTAATCAGGAGAGCTGTATTTTAATTATATTATATTTCATATATTATTATACAATATTTATTATATTGAACATAATATTATTAATATTGACTAAATTACATTTTTGAGCTAGTGGGATTTTCAGTGAATTGTTTGTTAATACAGGAACGCCGTAATAGTCGAATTAGAACAGTGTGCCTCTGTTATTATATAATTTTCGTTAAACTTCATTACCATTTTGTCGATCGATGGACATTTCGAGGGGCCCCCAGATCCGATAACAAGAAAATTGATTTTCCCGGAATAAATGTCACTAAACATCTGGATCGTGTGTCGGAGTGCAGGTCGTGATAGAATTTGGTTTGGTTCGGTGAATATTTTGTGTCGAAACAACCGACGACATAATACGAGCACCGGTTGCTGCTTTACCAGGATCCAGCTATGCTACTCTCTCCACAGGAGAGGGGAGAGGATGCGCGAGGAGAGAACGACTTGATGCCGTCAGCTCAGCCCGACGGTATACAAGGAAGTACACTTAGAGCTAGAAGACCAGGTTGAAGTATCGTACAAATCTTACCGCAGGGGTCGGCACACGGAGCTTCCGATATATATTTCTCGCGGGAAACGCATCCGCCCCGATGCGATGGCCGAACGATGTCGCCCGAGAGCTCTTGCGCGTGCCCTCGGGCTCCTCGCCGGCTCCCGGAACTGTTCGAACCCTGTTCTACCGAATATTCCACTGGAAATTGACGGTGCGCCTCTAATCGATACCAACAATTAACTCCTCTAAACGTGGCAAATTAAAACTCAAATGGACAACAACATTTTTGGTACACATCATACAGGGTTAATCTAATGTTTAAGGATTCCATTTTTTTAGGGTAACTCTTGGGAGGCCTCATCATTTGTTTAAATGTGGTACCTCTCATTAAACTGAATAGCATTTACTAAAACAAAATTGTGAAAACAGAAGAATTGAACGGTGTTGTTATAGCGACCGACTTGTCCAAATTATTAGAAGTGGAAATGCATTTTCATTTCACTTCTGCCTCGAGCAATTGACCTGGGCGATATTTATTTTGTATAAAAATTTGTATTCATTACTAGATTGAAGATTTCATGCATTTATGAGGAAAATGGGTGGGTCAAATTCAAATCAGTGAAAATATTCCAGGGATTTAAAAATGTTATGGTAGCATCGTTGATTTATGAAGATAATTAAAAAAGGAAATTAATGTCTATCTAGCTCTATTATTTTGCGATGAATGCGTACCATTTTTGTTTGCCACAAAGATCCACAGTTCGCAGCAGTGCGATGTCATTAAGCCAACCAAATCGTACCAAATCGATTAATTTATTTAGCAGTGCAGGGAACGATCGCATCGATCCGCGCAATTCGTACGGATCGTGGAATTTCGTTGGAACAACGATACTTGAACTCTCACCGTTCGGTAAGCCCCTTTTGTCAGGGATTACGAACTCATTAAACACCGTGTGTACACCCGCTGAACGTTGAACCGTGAACGGTGAATGCGGTCCCGCGAAATATCGCGCGTTCGAAACACCTTGAATTATTCAACGCGCGCATTTGTCACCGAGGCGGTAAGCAGTACATGCCGGTGTATTGTTAGCGGAATTACGGAGCCCGTCATATTCGCTTTCTCGGCGAATTTTTCCACCGGAAGATAGAATCGCGTCCGAATGCAAATTGACCCAGAACCGCGTGCGATCCTTGCTGTACTATTCCGCGAAGGTGGACAAGCTCGAGGACTCGCACTGTGGAAATATTATCTTTGTCGAGCTTATCGGCCCCCGGTGCCAGTGATTTCGATGCTCGGACCCGCAGGACTCGCAGAACTTTCTGCAGACACCCCGGTCGTATTTGAACGCTGCGAACGTTCTATAGTGCGGTAATACCTGAGCGATTCTGCGCGAGCAATTGTTTCCATTTCCTCTTATTCATGGCGATTTTATATTCGAGGTGCCTCATTATTTCTTCCACACGACAAGTCAATTTTTGTAGAAATAATAAATGGTTGGAAAGAGTTATTTAATCTCTAAGGAGTTACCAGCGAAAAACACCGATTCCGATCCGGAATTCTTAACAAAGTCGCGGAGAACATATTCGCAAAGCAAAAAGTTACTTCAAATCACCCCAAGGATGATCCCTTTAAGGTAGCACAACATTTTTTGGACACCCTGTACTCCTCCCTACATGGAGTATGAAATATTTGTTTGAAAAAAAATAATACCGAAGAGAGATTAATGCAAACATCCAATGTTAACGGTTCAGGATTCAAGCAGAGATTCGAGAGATAATTGAATAACGAAACGCAGGTTTTTGTGAAAAAAAAAAATGACAAACGTGTTCCCTTGTCAACGATCGAAATGCATCAATTGCCAATGGGAAAACAGTTCGATCAATAAACATCAAATGCGGTAACGCCGGTGCAATAACGCAGCTAGTAAAATGACGCCGGATTACCGAATTCACCTGTTCCCGAAATCTAATCACGGAATTTTTGTTTTTTTGTTCACGGATCCGTGGAAATGTTTTTTTGTTCGCCGATTGAATGGTGGAAACGGATGAATTATGCTTCGAAATGGGACAATGAGCGATTTCACCCGAGCACGCACTCGGCACCGATAGAAATAGGAAATAGGAAATAGTCCGGGGTATTTGCCGAGTACTATGCCGGACGATAATTGCGTGCCGGCACGGTTCGGTTGAACTGTACGCGCGAATCTGCGCGAAACGAACGGGGGGAACAGTGTTTTGCGCGTTTGCGTAGTACGTCGATTACTATCGCGTCGAATAAACAGAGAAAGAGTCCGGCGAATCGCGAGGATTGATAACGAATACGCGGTTCGCGAGATTGCTGTGGTTTTATCCTTCCGGCAGGGTCTGGAGAGCTCCGGTATAATAATAGCTGTACATAGAAAAATGATTTATTAAATATCCTCGCGGATGAACACGTTTCCACGCTGATGGCGCGAGGCTTTGCACACAAATCTGTCGGTAATTGTTTCTCTTTTCCTGTTATTGGAGCGACATCATTTATTTCCGAGCGCTGAGGAGCTGGAATGGGCAAATAAATAAACAACAGCTTTCTCTGTTTCCACGATTACCTTGTCATCCCTGCTCCAACAACGTTTCTTCTCCTGTGTCTGCAGGGTGTATAAATCGATTGAATCAAACGTCGATTTTTCGATGATTTCTTTTTTTAATCGTACACATTAATCAATCAATCATGATTAAAATTTTAATCGATTCTCTGGATAACTTAGGTCAAGATGTATCCAACCACCTATAATACTATGACCTTCGCCTGACCTTGAGTATACAAAATTCATAAACACTCATTATTTCCGACCCATCTATCCATTTTTGTTATAAATGCATAAAATCCGCTTGAAAAGCTAAAAACTAGCGTTGAATGATTGTTTAACAGGTGAAACGCGTGTCCCGCTTCGTCCATGCTAGTTGCAGGCGAAGTTTGTCCAGCATAGTATGTCCGGGCTCTTATTATTACTCGTGTGTGTGTCCAGGAGGTTGATCGGGCCGCGTGTAACCGCTAGAATTATTAATCGATCCCCGGAGCAAGCGGAACCGATAGACTGTGTCAATTTATTTTAATTAATATCCGGTCTAATGGAAAATGCAGGTTGACGCACGGCCCGGGAGCTAAGGAACAAAACGATATTCCCTCAGGAGAGGGAACGAGTGAGAAAGAGAGAAAGAGAAGGGTGGCGGCAGGGATCCAGTGTAAAATCGACGATTAGTTTTCCTGGTTCAATCTCGACAGCTGCAGCTGGCATTCTTGGCAGAAACGCTCTGCTGCCACGCCGGAGAATATCAACCGTGAACGATGCTCTGGACAACTCGAGGAGCGGAGAGCTAATAGGCTGTGCAATTATGCTCTGCAACCGATTTCTTCGGGACACTGGCTCCCTGGTAAACGATTCTTCTAGTATACCCTATTCTACCGGTGCGAGCCTAATGCACGCGAATCAACACACTTCTGATTTGAAGTACGATCACAATCCTGGTTTTAAAGGTTAGTAGTATCAGGTCGTTAACCCTCGGGCTTCTGCGAGTTCTAGGCCTATGCCGGAGTCTTTAGCAAAGAACAGGAGTGGATTGAGTCCGGAAAAAGAAGCAGCCAGGAGAAATGCAAAAACCGGGGCCCTGACTGTCCTCAAGGACATTAGAGAGCGAAAAATCTGAATAGAATATGACATACCCTCTTGTTCTGGCACTAACAAGGAAGGACCCCAAGTGTCCGACTTCGATTTTGTTAATCTTTTGTGAGACGATGGTATATGGATCCCTAATGATGTCTGCAAAATATTAGATGTAGTTACTCAATAGTTTTAAAGATATAATCAATGGAACTTCGAAAACTTGAGCTGCAAATCATGGCATATCAACAAGGTATGAAAGTTTAATTGTTTATATCTTTAAAACAATTGAGTAACTACGCCTAATATTTTGCAGACATCATTAGGGATCCATGTACCACCGTCTCACAAAAAATTATCAAAATTGAAGTCGGACACTTGGAGTCCTTCCCTTGTAAGCGATTTCGAGCTAACAACTTCAAAAGAAAAAAAAGGAATAGCGAGTTTCTCATTTTTAACCATTTGCACTCGGAGTGATTTTAACTCTAAAATTAAACATTTTTTTCGACCTAGAATGTTTCCATTCCCTATAATTTTTTTAATTTTATGATACAGCAATTTTTAATGGCGCCTCAAAGTCACCATTCGAGCGCTAAGGGTTAAATTTACAGCGTCGTCTTATATCGGAATAAAACGTACAATAGCATACGGAGGGTTAAGTGTGAAACTTGACAGATGTGTTTGAAATTTATGTTTTATTTGTCAAGTTTCATACTTAACGCCAGATACATTGACTACCTGATGAATAATTCGCACATAGTTATTATTCTGCTACTGCTGACGTATTTATCATTTTGTATTATGACATGAATCGACCGAATGCATATGTTGTATACATATGTACGTGTTGTATTTGTACACTCGGTCGATTCATGTTATGATACAGTAGGACAAAGTGAACCGGTCAGTAACACAATGTCACCATCATAACGTGTACGAATATATCCGTGACTGAGTGAATAAAATATTTGACTGGGGGGAAAGGATGATATAATTATTTTAGATAAATATTGATCTGCTATACATAGGAAAAGAGGTTAATAATGTATGATTAACAGAGTTACGGGAATTTTGCGGAGCTTTTCGCTTTTGATTCCTGTGGACGGTGTGTACGCGGAAACGGGTAAAAGCGCGAGGTTGTTCCACTCACTCTCTCTCTCTCTCTCTCTCTCTCTGCGGGTCGAGCGGTGCTCCGGCAGTTTATAGTAAAAAAGTAATTAACCCTTATCGGGAGGCTTGGGTGGAATCGGGTCGCGCTTGTCGAGTTGAGTCGAGTCGGGGCGAGTCGTCGATACGCAGATTAAGCCGAAAGAGGGTCGTCCCGTCCGCATTCCATTAAACCAGTCCGGGGCTCAAAGGAAGAGTCTGGTTCGAGTTTCGTGGCGCGGTGCGGAGCGTTTCGAAGCGGTGCGGGAGAACCAGTTAAAAGGCACGGACGATGTCGCTGCATTTGGCTCCTTTACCGGCGTGTTTCCTGGTTCGTGTTTTCTGCCGGGCCCTCGTTCTCCCCCTTGGGAGTCCCGCTCCACGATTCCGACAAACAATTTTCCCTCCGACTACTCTACCCCCGTCTCCTCCCTCATTGTTGGTTCCCTTTCTAACGCGAACTGTTCTCTCTATTCCTCTCTCTCTCCCCTCTCTCTCTCTCTTTCTCGGTCTCGTGCTTTCTCTCGCTCGCGCGCGAGCTACGTAGCTCCATTCAAAGTCCACGGGCAAAACGGTTACTGGAATCGTACTTGTTGAGCCGCTTAATGGGTCTGAGAGCATCGCGAAAGTTGCTCCTGCAATTTTTCACTCGGCTAAGTCTCCGAAACTCCATTCGATTCCAGATTGCTCGACTTGTTCGAAGTTTGTCGCGCGCGCGCGCACCCTCTGACAACCCCTCCCACTCTCTCTCTCTCTCTCTTCTCAGCGAAACCATCCCCTCGTTCGCCTAACTCTTGCTCCTTTGCAACTGCGTCCCCATGTCTCTGACCCGATCGTCCTGCGGAGCACGACTGCCAAATGCACTGTCCTGTCGTGTCGGTGCCTTATGTTGACACGTGAGCACTCCCACGGCTGAATCCTTTGCTCTTCTAATGAGGCTACCCGTTCCCGAACGAGTACGTTGCGATTTACAATGAATTCTCAAGGCCACAATATTCGACAACCCTTTCGGCGTTGTTTAACACATTACCGACCGGTGATTATTGCATAATTTTGAATAATCTATGGTACATGGCTAAATACATTTTAATGGAACCTTCAATAGCAACAGCAATTTTCATTGTGAACTAACAAGTCACCCTGAATAACGTCATCTAATAGTTTCATTTAAGATTGCAATGTAAAAGAAAATTTCTACGCTTTCTTTTGGTACAGTACAATTATTGAAAATCCTATTAATAAGCTTCCGGTAGGTAAAGTGTTAAAATTTTGTACATGTTCAGTGGGAGAAGGTAGCCAGGGGATGGTTTCGGATGGCGAGACTTTATCATTATAAAAGATTATCTCAAATTAAGAGCGCTTACCTCCCCGCATACGGAACACCCTGTTGTTGGTTCTTCAAAAATGCATAAAAATAATAATGCGAAAGTTGCATAGAGATAATACATAATTTAGGAGCGACAATTGCAAAATTTCAGAGTTATTTACCTGCGACTCGTTCAGAATCTATGATCGATCAAGAAAAAATGGTTTTGTTGCGATGGGTTATCTGGCAATAACGAAATTCGAAGCCCGTGATACAGGAAACCGGCGGAAAGCTCTTTTATTCGATGTGACGGCGCATCTCCCTAAATACGAATAACTCGGGAGAACGAGGAAGAAACGGGAGGAGCGGCAAACACCGGCGAGCAAGCGAGCGCTCGATTATCTCGCGAAATTGCCCTTCTCCGTATTTGCATCCGTCGCTTTGAGCTGGTTGATTTTATCATTGATATTTTATGTAAATAATCGCGGCGAGAGAGCTGGGTAGAGGGTGTGTGCAGTCGCAGCGAGCGGGGGGGATGGATATGACTCTGTTCTTGTAGGAAATTTCGAGGCGCTGATAAAGCTCGTATAACCGGAGGCCGCGGTTTACGAGGGCGCGGTTTAAACGAAAAATAAATTTCATTAAAACTCGCTACAATTCCCAGTCGTCGAAACTTTTAAATGCGATCGGGTTTCGCCGTTCGCGTTCGCCGGTCGATTCCCACTGAACTTGCAGGAATTGCGCCGTTATTCCGGTGTTTGTGTTTCGGAATGTTGATGCAGTGATACAGCCAAATGCAACGGGAAACCTTATGAAGACCTTATAAACGATGTCTTGATTAATGAAACGATATTCACGATGATCTTGAAAAACTATGAAGAAATAAATTGTAAATTGATCATAATTACTCTACAATATTAAACACAGTCAACCTGGAAGCATTGTCTGCTCGAAGAATAGTATCCGACCAGAGCTTTATTTTTAATTTAATTAATTAGACTGCGGATGTTTATGCATTTTCCAAGTTTTGTCGACAAATTTGAACACAGTGGGATGAAATCGAATCCTATCTTTAATGGGAACAGCCTTTCTAGATCCAAAACAAACGAAAATTGTATAAGGTTCTATCGTATTTTATATTCTAGCCATTTTAGAACATTTTCATAAGCCATAAATGCATAAAGATCCGCAGTTCAATTATAATATTGATTGTCCCTCTCTCTCGTTATGCAAATCAATTTCTATGTACCTGAACGTGTTTTGAGATCTATGTTATAACAGGATTTCAAACACTTAAATCCAAATCCACATATGAATTAATAAATCCTATAAATCGCATTATTGCAAACTCTAACACACTATATAATTTAATGGGTCGTTTCACACATTCGAAAGAAAATTACGCACGATTATCTGATAATACCATACCTGTATTCGAACAGTTTTTGAGCATGTCTCCTCTCAGTTAATTTATGTCAATCCTTTTTTACTCTATTGTAAACGCTTGTGTAAAAGGACTACGGGTCCGTTTATAATAAATATAGCAATAATAATAAATATTGTTTGTGTCATTAAAAGTATAGAAGATATTTAGCCTCCTCCAGCTGAGATACCCTGTATTTTTCGTACGATGGGTCTTATAATTTGATGGTCCGCAGTAGTCGAAGGTTGACACTGTCAAGTTTGACAGCGGTAGGGTCGATGCCCATCCCTGCTAACAAGAGGCCATCGTTTATTACGAAATTTCTCGGTAATACTAGGCTGAAAGCGCGGCTAGGAGAGAAAAAAGAAGTTCGATAATGAACCAATTAGAGCGTGAAACAGAGAGAGGGCTGAAACGAGAGAGAGGGAGTTGACGTCGCCACGAGGCTCTGAGGCCTCGTAGGAGAGAGCAGGGAGAGAAAATCGGGAGAAAAAGCAGGGATAAAGCCGATGGGAACTGGGCGGGTTCCTTATTCACGGCGACGGGACTGCGAAAAAAGAGTGTTCCCATTAAATGTACGCGAGAGGGAGGAAAAATGGCGCGTCTATGGCGAGAAGCACATGTACCTATATACGAACGAGAGAACGTGGCAGTTTCCATGCTGTGCGCTGTGCGCCGCGTTTGAAACGGGCCACTCGTCGAACGAGAGAAACTCGACGAGGTTGGAGCTCGCCGAGGAGGAACGAGAAGGGCCGAGGCTTTCTTCCAGAAGAAACGAAATAATGCGAGAGCTTTCTGGCACGTCCTCGCAAAGTAGACCCCTCGAAACTTTCCTCCGAAGAAAGCCCAACGAGAGAAAAGAGGAGTGACCGACTGAAAGCGGGAAGAGCCAAACCGAATTAGGCTACTAGAGCCGAGTCCGACCGGGTCAACGAACAAAATTGCTAACCACCGAGATTCCTTCCATTACTGTTCGAACTGTCAGTCGCCCGAATGCTGCATCGTCCTCTTGTTTGCCTTCGGACAATTTGAAAGCTGGATTACTTCGTAATAACGCCACTCTGTTATTCACATTTGAAAACAATTCTTTTGTTGTACAGGGTGACAAGAAATAACGGAGTTAATCATTTATTATTATAATTCTGTCAAATTGACGAATTTCGAAGAACCAAATAATAACAACCTTGGACCTTTAGTATTCATATATTTAAGAAGTTTCGAAATGGCCACCCTTTGCGCCGTTACAGAATGCTGTTTTCACATATTATTTATTACGCGAAGTTAGAAACCGTGCGCCACAGCTTCCCCTAGGGTTTCATTCGCTCTTTGATCCATTCATTGCTTTTTCTTCGAATCCGTTTGGTCCCTTTGCCCATGTCCTTTCCTTTTTGTAGATCTTCCGTGTGCCCTTCCGTTTCACTGCTCTTCTTTTAATAAAAACGTATCACCGATTGAATCTTCAGTGATATTATCAGCCCCTATAACTTCGGTACAGTGTGAAAACAAATAGAACTGTAAAGACAGAGAGTGGATAGAAGATTTTTAGATTAATCTCTGTCAAAACTGATTAAAATCGGTAAAAAAAACCCCGGGTTTTTTTAACAGATAAATCTATTTCAGTCGAATTTGCTCCTATTAAAAAGTCGATGGAACGCCGTTCCGAACTGCATTTTTATTAAAACGTTATATGTATTTATATAGATTGGAAATGGTGAATGATCAGGGAAAAATTAATCCCTCCGTTACGAAATCGATGGAATATTATTCTAAACTGTGTTTTTATTGGAACAATATATGCGGATTGTGACCTCGCCATTACAAAATCGATGGAACACCATTTAATATTGCGTTTTTATCGAAACAATGTAGTGGATGGAAAATGGACACAGTGAAATCAACTCTACTTTTAGGGAATCGATGGAATATTATTTTAAACTGTACTTTTATCGAAGCAACACAGATTGCAAGTGAATGATGTTCACGCTAAAATTAACTCCGCGGTAGTTCAAATTATGACTTATTCACTTGTCTCCCAAAATAATCGTTGCGCAGGTTACCACTTGCATATTGCACGTGTTATAAATTTCTAACACGATAAAAGTAATATTTTCCATCCAAATTTATCCTTCCTGATTTCGGTTTTATTCATTTAAACGTCAGAATATTTGAGCGAATTTTTGGGGTTGATATTCGAAGAACTACCCTAAGTTCATTTTACCGATTCTGTCGCGAAGAAACAGTTTTCAACGTACAAGATGGCCAATAAAACGACTACGTATAAACAAGCGAAACAATAGATGAGCCAGTCGTTTTGTTCGAGCGAACAGAGAACGGTGTTCAAGAATTTATTCCGGTGCTTAACGATATACGGGCACACCGAACAACTTACAAATTAGCGGACCTTTTACCGCGTCGGCACCGCTCGCGACCGAGACGAATGGGAAAAAGTCGATTCGTCGGACAGAGCGATGAATAGGCGAAACCAGAACAAGTGAGAGGGGAAAGCGAGAAGGTGAATGATCGAGAGGTGAATTAATTGCCTAGGCTGGTGCTCCTTCCTATTCAGGGAACTTTGAACTCGAACCCTGCCGCGCCGCGCCGCTCTGGGGCCGTAATTTCTTTTCACGGACGCGGACCCGGGAAACTCGTTAATGAATTCCTTGTACGGATGTTTGCTGTCGTGGAAGCTTCCTGCCGATAAATGTACGGCCGATTTTTACGCCGTGTTCCGCCACCGGTCTATTCCGTTTTGATCATATCTCTCCCGCGTATCCCGTATATCCCCAAATGGTCTAGCCCTAAATGTCCAATGGATCTGAAAATGTTTTAAAGATCACTCGTTTTTGTTGTAGGAGAAGCGGCAACTTCAAAAGAGGAAGAGTTTCTAGAAGGAAGCTAGAGAGTTTCTTGATGCGACAAAAGCATCGTCGTCTTATACGGAAAGAAAATGTAGATCGCAGTGAAAAGTGATTTTCAAGTTTGATGAAAAAATCGTCCGGGCGCCAGTGGCCACCATGGAACTAACGAATTACTTACGAGCAACTCGGCCGCTAATTGACAGCGGGATATTCGAGCAAAAAGCACACGTTGAAATCGCGTAAATCTGCTGGTAATAGCCACTGCTAATACGACGGGTTCAGGGTCGCCGAGGGTACGTGTGTAGAACACGGATCGCGGACGTGCACGGGTGAATCGAAACGGTGGCGGGTCCGAGTTGTTAATTTCGGAACGATAACTTTCCGGTGAATGTCACAGATTCCCGGACAAAACAGCCCTCTATGTGTGCCCCTCTCTCTCTCTCCGCGGGTGGGCAGTGCTTGCGCATTAACCCGACGGTAATGAAGCCCTGGGATCATCGGTGGCATCGCGAGCGACAGCTTTTGAATCCGGCACCGCGCGGGTTCTCTAATAGGCGAGAGACCTCCTCTCGTTTTCGGCGGGACCGAGACCCGACACCCACGCTCTACGCCTCCCCACACGCAAAAACACCGGCTCTGATACCTCCGACCACCGGCGAACATGTTGAAAGCATTAGGAAGTTTCTTGTGCGGCGAGCAACCGCCCCGCCAGAAATTAGAGGCAATCATTCTCGGCTTAACCGATCCCGCGATTCGAAACGTTTTTACACCTGTTACCGCCCTCCTTAACCGATCCCGGACCGGTTCGGCCCTTCTAATAAACCGGAACACAAGGAAGTTACCTGCTAGGTGAAATCGATCAGTTTCACCGACATTCCCACGCGCTGCGCCACTGGATTCGAAAGCTGCTTTTCGTGAGCAAAATTGCATTTTTCCTGTTTTATATTTTTAACAAATTTTTGTACACTGGGGCTCACGAAAGCGTTCCGACGCCCTTCAGAACAGTATAACTTTTTAAGAAGCTTCTTTTGGCGATTAGAAGCAATTTTAAGACCTTATTCTACACGTCAAAATCTGGAGTGAAATAAATATTTAATGCTTAATATGTTTACTAGATCGAAAATAATGTTTTTGCTGTTACAAATGCTCACAATCCTTGCAGACTGTCTCTGTGAAAAGTGACGAGCAGTTTCATGAATTTTATACGAATTTATAGGGTCGTGTTAAGACCGTTCGTGGTCAAAGACTGTGCCATGTTCGAACGAAATCGGGAATAGTGCTCGGAACAGCGCTCGACTTCGGATGAAGCGACCCCACACCATTACGACGCAGACCACCGGAGATGAATAGCAACACGAGTACAAGATGCACCGTCAATGCCATCGTTAATGCTATTATCGACAAACACAGCGAACCGGTTCCGCGCGAGAGCCGTTTCAGACGTTTCGATGTTTCTCTGTCGAGTCCATCGTTCGAATGGGACTCGATCGAAGCTGTACGTATACGCTGCTGTCCATAAGTATTTCGACTGTGCAGTTGGTTCCAACCTCAGGGTTCTGTGCGCTGGGTTAGCTCCAGTTTCCTGCGGAAGCGACGCTCGATCGAGTTAGGCATCGGCAGCGGCAGATTATCCACTCTCTGTGGGCGTGGCCTCGTTGCTCTTGCTTTCCGAAGAGCTGGAATGGGGCCTAATAAGGCAGTCTGTGATTAGAGCTGTTCTAGAGCAACCATTCAGGGGAAATATCGACTAAGAAAGAGGCGGAAGTGTCTGTATTGCTTTCTTTCTCTGCAACGTATCGGCAGTGGGCGTGGCTTCGTTGTTATTGTTCCAGATGCAGCTAGGATAGTGCACGATAAGACAAATTATCATTATGTTTGTCTTAGAGCAACCAGTCAGGATGAATAACGAAAAAGAAAGAAGTAGACGTGTCTGTGTTACTTCCTTTCTGTGTAACGAACCTAAGGTGGGCGTGACTTTGTTGCTCCTGGTGTAGTCAAAGCCGGAAGTACCCACGAGAGCACTTTGTGACCTCGCCTGTTTCATAATGTCACTCTCGAAGAACTAAAATAAATTATCCACCATTTTCTCCAACAATTAGTACAGAGTGCTGTAAGTGAGCGTGTCTTCGCTGCTCCTTAATGCAAGGTAGTTAAGACAGTGCCCTAGAGAACAACCTGTGTCCTCGTCTGTTTTAAAGTGTGGCTTCAAGTAACATTGCTGAAGGAAATAGATTACCATCTGCTATTTTCTCTTACAATTAGTATCGAGTGCTGCGAGTGGGCGTGGTTTTAGTGCTCCCTAATGAAAGGGAGTCCCGGCAGTGCCCAAGAGAGCTTTCTCTGCCTTTATCTGTTTTAAAATGTCGTTTCCAATAACATTAAAGAAGCAAAATAAATTATTATCTACCATCTTCTCTTACAATTAGTACAGAGTGCTCCGAGTGGGCGTGGCTTTATTGCTCTCTGTTACGACTGTCGTCAATCTGTATCAATCCGACCTTGTCCGCAATGAATTGAAAATACGAAGCTAAATAAATGTACAGCCGCAAAAGATTCAGCTCTCTCCATACAGAATATTTCGTAAACTTTGCAATTCTGTTTGAACAAATTCGCAAAAATGGCGTTCAAAGAAGGCCTCTGAACGCGAACGCCAGTTTAAGGACACGGAAGGTTTAAATTGGTTTGAATGCTGGCGTCTGAATGCTCTCTGGACGGGTATAGCATAGTTTTGATGAAATACGTCGCCCGGATGGAGCACGAATTTATTTGCGGGTCGAAACGAAGTTTCAAACTTATTAATTCCTCTCAGCGGGAAATTCTGGATTATCCGGCCGGAGGAGATGAATACTTTCGGAATAAATTTCGTGTCTAAATTAAAAACTTCAAAAGAAACAGTATTACCTGTACGCGCGTCGTCTTTATGAAAATCTGCGCTTATCTTTTTTCCCCTCCTCGTTTCGAGTTGAAGCCACGCTCGCCTAGCTCGCCCCGTGCTCTCTCGGCTCACTCGAAACAAGAAAACTTGCGCGAAATAAATGCTGTGCCGCAGAAATCCTTCCCTGTACGTCGGCGTTGCTTTCCCCATTGAACACAAACCGGGATTCCATCGATGAATCCCCGGAAACGTCGATCGTTTTCTGTGTTCAGTTCAAAATGGACGATGTAGTTAGCATTTAATGAAGCGTTGTTACCGAATTTTTATACAAATTTGCAGTAAGACATCAGAAGTAAATGGGGAGGTATTGAACGTTTGCAAATTGCAGTAATAAAACTAGGAAGGTGTTCCCACGAGCCTGTACAAATTGTATTGCGGTATTTTCAACTGATATTTTTTAGTAAAATATTTAAAATATCCTTCGCCGTTTAAAATAATGGTAATTTAGTCACTCTTGCCTTTTGCCATGGGTCACCGACGTATTAAATATGTCACACAACTCATACATAAACCGTAGATTTTATGCACTTATGATAACATTGCCGAGGAGAAACATAAAGTAGTGGAAATATTAGAAAAATGTAAAAATACTGTCATAATATTATATTTGCAAGCTGCTGAAACGATTATTGTTGGAAACAAGTATCTATTTGCTCTAGTTTCAGAGGAAGAAAATTTCCATTTTTATTTAAATATTTATTAATGTATTTTTTATTAGAAAAATCTATTTGTTGAGATACTCTTTCAAGTTGATAATGAACCTGTCAAGAGAGGATATTACAGTTTTAAAATGGAATTTTAGATTTAATTCGCAGAGCGTGGTAGATTATTAAATTTTGTTGTTCATGCATAACAATTCAAATAGGAGTTCTTGTTACGCTTTGCATATTTCTGCAATAATAATTGAATAGCAGTTTTATCATATCATTCATTAAACGTATTAATTGGAATGAATTCGTGGAACCGCCTTTTCAATTTACTTCTAAAACGACTTATTTCTAAGATTATTTGAATGTTGCGGGGTTATAGTATATTTATGGTGTTCACTTTACATCGAACGACAATATCATCACGGATCGATGTCGAGAGGTCGATATTAACAGTTTTGTCGAACAATAAGCCCATCCATTCGGAAATTTACACATCTACAGAGAAGCCGACTCCATCAGCCATAAAATTCTTATCTCGGAAATTGAATCTTTCTAGGAATAAACGATCTTCTCTGCCGGGGACTAAGCTTTATCATCGGTGAGCGGTAGAATTTCATAATTCTCGCTATACATCATGATTTTCCAGCCTTTAAAAGTGTCTTTTATTTAACGTCGCTCTGGAGAAGCCGATAAATGTGACCAAATTGAAATGGTCATAACTCCGGTAAAAATGGACGTATCTGTACGATTAAAAATTGGTTTGAAAGCTTGAGGTCTATACTTTCGAACGCTTCTCCAAAATTCTAGCTGCAACATTTTTCAGCAGAACTATACTAATTAGATGCATAGTACTTTAATAATCGATATATCGATGTACGAAGAGTTAACGAACACCAGTTTTCTTGAACTTCCCGTCTCGGAATATGGAAAGGGCTAAAATGGCAGAGTTGCGCAGTCCAAGATCTGTGTAAGCAATAGTCAGCCGTACCATTTCAGGCAACAATGATAATTTTCCGAGGAAAAGTGGTCGTTGGTAGACTTTGAGCAACCGTTTCGCGTTTCGTCTAGCTCTCCGGTTGTTTCGCAGACACGCCAAGGCATTCGTAGCAGCAACCTTAATCGGCGAGCCATTTCTCACGCTAACGAGCCGAAGAATCGCCGCGGATCCGTGAAATGGCATTGTTCTGGCTCGGATTGCGCGCACCCGGTTCAACAGAAATCATATTTCCCGCGAAACCCGCCGCGCGCCGCTGGACAATAGGGTCTTCCGGCTTTTCCTCAGCTGTTTCTTCGACTTGCAAGGAACATCATCGAGTCGATAACAAATGTGAAATTAACAGTCAACATCACCTGCTGAACCACGCTGTTTACCGATAAGAAAATGTACGCAAAATCTATTTTCGGCAGACTCGCAAGCGTGCGAGTTGTTATCAGCTCAGATGACTAATATTTGAGCGAGATTCTTCGTTGGAGTTTGTCTCCGTTTAATCTGTCCAGGTGAAAGGTGAAACATTCGTTGGCCGCGTTCGCGGGACACGTGGAACGGAAGCGTGTAAGGCAAATCCAAATACTATAAATGTTGTCGCAGTTGCCGGCGCGATTGTTCGTCGTTGGGGTGCGGTAATTCGTATGACGTAGCTTGTTGAAACAGTCCGAAGCCTAACACAATAAGACCGCGCAGCCGATAACACGAAGCATCGCAATTTCATTTGCAAGCTCGACGCCAGACTCGAGACTCGCGGCCGGGCCGTGTCCCAAAAGGGAATAAGACTATTATTGGTCCTGTCCCCGGCTAATAAGTTGCGCCACGTCGTCGCTTTGCCTCGTCCTCTTGCCTCACCCCTTGCCTCTCGCTTCGACTCCCGACGCAGCATGCTTTCTTGCGTGCACCCCTTCCGCACGGCAAATTAAATATTTGTTTGCCTCTTCACCGCCATCCGTTTAACGCCGAGGACTCTCGAGGATCCCGCCTGCTACATAAACACCGAATTAGGCGACTATGCCAGATCAAGACTTGTCTCCCATTCTACCTTAGCCCTTCTACGACGCCACCCCTCCCCCAGTTCCCGGCGCTGGTAATGACGGATTATTTATTATTTGATCAGATGCCAAAATCAAAAAACCATTAATTTCTCCGACCAATAGAATAGAACCGATACCGTAACCTCCACTTATAGAGTAACATCAAATTATTGCATTTCCCCCGCGTGTCTACTCGATTAACAGTTTTTCAGCTCGCGAACAGTTCTTTCGACCCCCATCTGCTAAGTGGTTCGCAGGAACAAGCTTTCTTGTCTGAGAAGCGACGAATCTAAACGAGTTAGGCGATTATTTCGCGCAGGACGATACCCGGCCCGGAAAGGGGAGGTTCTTCTTTCGCGGAAGGGTAGTTTTAAAGTTTTTACACAGGGAAAAGTTGCCGGTGGAAGCCTCGACCCATTAATACGTTCATTAATCATGGCTCGCGTGGAGGACGCAATAAACGCCGGGACGATTATTTGCCACTTTTTCGTTTTCTGTCTCGGCGGGGTACAGAACGCGGATACTTACCGGCACATGTACTGTGTATACGTGTAGATCTTTCCGACAATAGCTTCGATGACTCGCGGCTCGATGACTCGCCACCGTGTACGCAAGGTATTTTCCGTTTTGTCAACCGGGTATGCTCTCCCTATTGTTCCCCGGTACCGTGGATCGTCCGCTCGACAAACATAAGAGCCTCTTCAAGAGAATCGATACCGTATGATTTCGCCCGTGTGTGCCGTTTTCCATTCGAACGATAACGATCGACGGGGCCTTTCGAACGATGACGCATCGACGCATCCTGCGCCGATCAAACTATTGTACAGAGTCATGTAACAATCCATAACCATACTATCGACCGTGAATCTCGGGCCGCGCCGCGCCGCCTAGATCCGTCTCGGAAACACGGTGCCCAGCTTTTTAGTACGCGGCTCTCACAGGTTCGACGCTCTCCAAATCGCTTACCAGCCTAATTACTAGACTGCGGATTTTATGCATTTATGACAAAAATAGGTACATACAATTTAAAGCAGTGGACATGTTAAAAATATTTAAGGACATCAATTAGTTTCAGCTTAATAGGACAATTAAAAGAAGAATACAATTTTCATTTGGTTCCTGTGCCGAGCAATCAATGCAAATATTTTTTATTTTGCATAAAGATCCGCAGTCTACTAATTACCCATTTCTGAATTAGTTGTTTGATCGCCACAATTCTGATTTCGTAATTGTTAGAATTAACATTTTCTTGAGGTCTTAAGATTATTCGTTCAAGCAATTTCTTTTCAGTATTTATTATTAAACAATTCCGACTTCTATAAGGAAATTATTTTGCAATCTGATATTTTTAGTCTCCGTGAGTTGCACTTCTTTTAATTGATTAATTTGCGGTGATTTATTACTTCGCAACAGTGGTCACTGCTAAACACTTTTGCGAGAACCATTTATCATAGATGACGCGTGTCTTGCATGCACTCGGTTTTCGAAAATAAAATTGCTGATCATTCTTCTGCGCATACTTTGTAAGATCCAGTGACATTCGTGGAAAAAGATTCATCCGTTTTTCTATGAAAATTGTCAAAGCTACTCGGTATAGTCTCGGAGGGTGCAGATCGAGCGTCTTTGACAATTAATTCTGTTCGACAACAGAGGCAATAATGTTTCCATTAAAATAAGTTTATCCAAGGACATGTGAAATAAAATAGTTTACGAAACTTAAAAGTCGTTTTCTTAGAGAACGGTTGACACGAGATAAATGTTTCCTTTGAGACTTTTGTTCGTTGCGATCAGTAAAAATAATTTTGAGATTCATTTTTGTGACAGATCCCCACCGATCCAGAGATGCAGAGTCACGCTATAGTGGTCACGATATATAATTTTGAAAGACTTTGTACAATCTCCTCAAATTAACTTCACAAACAATGGATTGTAAATAATTTTCAAACAGCTTACAAAGATTTCGTTAATGCATCGGTAGCGGAATGGGGCATTGGGAATTCGAATTAATCGCAAGATAGTCGCATTCGGTGCTCGATGCTTAGCTGTTAAGAGTATTTGGCAATTGACGCACGTGATCCAGAGGCGATGCGAATTTCCATCGGCATAATTTCGCGACAACGTTGTGTGCACTGGCTCCGGAGATCAAACGGCATTTACGATCCGCTTCCGCGAATGATTTCTATTCGTTACGGACGCCGAGCAGCAAGCATCAGGTTCGAGCATAGCGTTATTGACAGAAGCATTGTTCCCCGAGTTAGACAAGATTGGAAATTACAAGCGGCGTGTGGGGATGGAATGAAAATTGATTGTTTAATATTGCCGGGCGCCGCGGCGGTTCGAGAGAATATTATTATGCGAAACGAACGGACGCAGCATTATCGCTTCGTTCTCCGGAGTGTCGTTATTTAAGCAACGCCGACCGATTAACTCGTCTGTGCCGGCGCATCAAATATGCAAATGCGTCCGTAAGATTGAACGATACCGAACCGTTGCTTTATCTCGAAATCCTTATCGCTTAACACTCGCTCTCGGCCGAGAGTCTAGTTTATCCGCGTTGCGGCAGAATCACCGGAAATGCGCCGCATCGCGCATCGTTTCGAACGGTCCCGCAAATTACGAAATGTCTCGGAAACAGCTCCGTTCAAAACTGTTCCAAACGAATTTTAGTCTATGCCTTTTGCATTATTGTAAAATATGTACTTTACGCGTATTTATATTATCCGACAAAACAGCATGGTTTAAAATATGTTTTTGGATAAGAGTAATAAATAATGTCTTATGTAAAAATTGTCTTACTTCATTGCTTGGGACTTAATAGGTTAACTATAATAATATTTCACGGAAGAATATTGCATACGATAAAAAGTTGTTCATTAATTTTTGCGCGGTAAACATTTGTTTATGAATGGCTTTTAAAAATGCTTAAACATGCAGGCCAGAAACTGCTGCACTGTGAAAATAATCGGGGAAGAAAAATGGCGATATCTGATCGGATTAATGAACTAAATTTAATTATTATACCGCAATTGGGAAAGCAAATAGACCGTTCATCGCCTAATATTAATGGATTAAAAATTTCATATTGACATTCTTATTATCGGTTTAATATTCCCGCCATTTAAATGAAATTCCGCTTGCCTACTCAATTTTGTCATCATAAAATCCGCAGTCTATTAATAATGCAGCTCGATTAAATAATTTCGTATATTTTATAGTCGCGACGCCAATGACTCTCTACGCGGGCAAATATTCGCGAGGAATTTTCCACGTAAATCTGTCAAAAAAAAAGATACAATCCTGTGTTTAACTTTTTCTGGAAAATATCGTTTCGAGACGAAAGTCAATTTAATATTTCTGTATGTGCCGGATGCATTTTTGTTTGACGATGACATCTAATATTGAATTAGGTGGAGAACAAAAAACTTCCTCGCAGGGTCCGCTTTCATTGAAAACAGTCTGAACAAATATAGACATTTAAATATTTCCAAACGAAGATTAAAATCGTTCAGACAAGAATATTTTTAGTTTGTGGATTTTGTACTGTTTCCACCTTTCTGGAACACTTATTTTTTCCGGGTAACGCCATAAAAAAAGTGACACGTTTGCCATTTCTGTTTCTGTTCCACTAGTTTTTAATCTCTGCTTCTCGCTCTGACAAATTTACAATCGAAACTATAGGAGATATGAAAATACATTTTTCTATCAAGACGATCCTTAAATCGCCGAAACGCCTTCGCGCGGGTAAAAAATGTTTACCTCGCAATATTTCCCCCTTCATACCATGCAACTTTTGTATACCACATTTTTTCTTGTCATTTTTATTAACCCTTAGCGCTCGAGTGAACCCTTAGACTCGGAGAATCACCACTAAAAATTGCTGTATCATTATTCACAATATTGTTTACATTATTAACACATTACCGACCGGTGACTATTGCATAATTTTAAAAAATCTATGGTACATGGCTAAAAAACACTTTCTAATGGACCCTCGAATAGCAACAGCAATTTTCATTGTGACATAGCAAGTCACCCTTATTTCTGGGGCTCCGTAAACCTAGTCTTAAGTATTGTGAGAGGTAGTATATCAATTTCATATTTATAAAATGAAAAAAATCATACACAATGGAATTATTCTAGGCCGGAAGAAATGTTTAATTTTCAAGTTAGAATAGCTCCGAGTGCAAAGGGTTAAGTCTTTTAAGAGTAGGTTTATGGTTAAACCGGACGCGGTAGTGTGGGAGCAACGATGCAAATAGATTCGGAAGTACAATAGACTAGCTCAGAACTACCGGGAAGCTCGAAATGTCATTTCGCCGGAGAATGATTTGATTTGGATGACTGGCAGTCCCGTCGTCGTTTTCGCTGGAAAATAAAATGTGGTCGAGTGCAGCGAGTGCAGCTGCGACGACAAGTCCGGCAATCCCGTTTGCTCGCGGCGACTGGTAGACAATAATTAACGATCGGCCTGTCCGCGGGATTTACTTAACGTTCCATCGGACAACGAAACGATATTAAAGGCGGGTCGCAACGGGTACGCTGGTTGCGTAATCCGTGGACAAACGGAATCGCTGGAAGCGTCTTTCGCGCGAGTGCGGCTGGCGGTGTGTGTCTATTGTATTGTATATATGACGGATTATCCGCGAACACGATGCAACGGCGCGATGCGAATCGCAAACTCTCGGTGTCGCCCGTTCCCTGTTTTTACATGATGTCATCGGCATTTTTCGCGCGACGCTATAACGAGACGGAAGAGCATACCACCGCGCATAGTGGGCCGAACGCGTTTTCGGTGACTGAAATTAAATTCTTCAAGATACATATTTTCAACGAACTTTTTAACACATCACCGACGGCGGACTTTTAAATAAATAAAAATTGTAGGAAATCATCTCCCTGGTTTTTGAAAGTTGAACACTACGACTACCGGATGGATTAAAATGGTTCCTGATTTCTTCTAGTAGAACTATTAAAATTATAAATATGTTTTTCTGAGAAATTTTTTTAGTCAACTTCTCTATTGAAGTACATATTTAAACAAAATTATATAAATTTCAATTATATTGTATTTCAATTACGCATCTGATTAAAATACTTAGTAATTGAATTAATCGAAAGGTTTGAATTATGTAATTCAGTTACGACGTAATTGAGAAATGCAAAAAATGTTCTCCGCGGCTTCGTTAAGGAGCTATTAGCAAAAAACACGTGCCAATCAGAGCGCGGCTACTGCGGACGGATTCAGGCTCGCCCAATGCCAACGCCGCTCTCCGATTGGTCCGTGTATTTCGTTGACAACTCCTCAACAAACCCACAGAGAAGATTTTTGCAAAGAAAAAAGTTACTTTAAATGACCTCTTGAATTTCTTCTTTCAAAGATATACAACATTTTTGGGTCAGTATATTTTTGATTTCATAATGTCCTTTCCGCTGTCGAGAGAAAAATTCAACGACCTATGATATTATAACCTCAAACCTCGAAATACCGTTCAAATACTTGTCTAAACCAGAAAAAAACGGGTTTCTAGCCCTCTGTGCGACACGAGGTACAACGAGGAGTGCATTGCGTGCCACCGACGATATTCGGCGAGGAAACATAACCGCCGACATTGCAGGGCTATTTGCAGTGGTCGGATTGTGACAGCCGAGTCGCCTTAATGCTCGTAACGTGCTCCACTAAACTGGACGAGTATCCTGCGAAATACGCAAGAGGCGAACGTGCTCGCGAACGAGCTGTGCAACTACTTGCGCGTACTCGATGCACCGAGTTCGACGTCGAACGATACGCGACCTGGGAACGATAAAGGAGCCGATCGATCAGCGTTCGCTGATGTTAACAGCGTCACAACTTGATCAGAATAATTCAGTGGACGAGCACGAAAATTTCAATCATAAATGGAGACCCACTCATTATTATTAGACTGCTTCAATTTGTTATTCCTGTGAATATGTAAATAATTGATCAAGAAGGGACTTAATATCCTGATAAGAATGATTAATTAGAGTCGTAAGAAATACTGCACTGTACATTATACCATTATAATGACGTAATTTAATTTGTTTTTCAATATTTAACTATGTTCCACCAATCCGACCATCTTGAAACATTTTTATATGTTAGATAAGCAACAGAACATTGTTCTTGAATTTTTTGGAAGTGGTCACTCGAAGGGTTGCTTGCAATTCCCACCCCTAAAAAATTAAATGATTTTTTTCTTCCCTTAATAATTTGATCACAACGGTGAAAAAAATGTATGATATGAAGGAGGTAAGTTCGAGTATTTTCGTTCTTTTTTTATCCGAATATCTTAATTAACAACCGAGAAAAAAAATGATACAGTTAAGGGTATTTACCCTTATATCATCCTTATACGAAGGGTTAGCGACTTAAAATTTTAGGGGGTTATCTTTCAACCTAAAATCATTGTTTTCCACTCAATATCAATAAAAATTGTGGGTGGGGCTGCTGTTCTTGCCCCTTCACGTCTTTATATCTTTAGCACCGCGTCGTGATTCTATATTTATCGAGCAAATCGTGAAGAGGAAAAGTATAATAAAAACATTTGATAATGAAACAATGGTATTTGAAGATGGATGTACCAGTTGAAACATTTGGTATACGCTCTGATTCGTCACAAGATTTGCTGCTGTCGTCAGTTTTACGGAAGATTAGTTATCTAGAGTTAAATACAATCGTGCCGATCCACGTGTAAACAACAGGATTCCTCGAAACTTACTTCACTGCGGCGCCATTGTAAATAGCTAATTTAAAACAATTCTTACATTTCTCAGTCAGATAGACTTTCTATGTATAGCCCGTTATTGTTTGATAATGAAAAACACCTTTATCATAATTTTTTAAGCGAACGGTTGAGTTTCGACGCTTTGTTTCTTCCGCAGTTTTTGTCCTGGCGATGAATAGAATACGATGCGATCAAAAAAAACTCGTTGACCTTTTGACCTTGTGATTCAAGGTCGAAATTAATGTTGCGGCACGGTTGTTTTCTACTGCCAAACAAGATGATTTCGCACCGTGTTCGAAAAGCCCCGGAGAATTCTCAAAGGTTTTACTTTAATTTTCCGAGTTTCTCCGTCGGGCGTCATTGAAAACCTGCTCTCCCCCCCCCCCCGGTGCGAGCGCCATGGCTGGCGGAATCGGCCGCGTCGGCGTTATAATTGCCAACAAATAACTGATTTAAATTCCGCGAAGCGCGAGCAGGAAATTGAGCGTCGTGGCCGAGCGAACAATGGCTAATGGCCCTAGGTCCCGCGATTGCTTGGTGGCCTCGGCCACGGGAATCAATAATTAAACTTCAATTTTCACGGCATTACCCGCACTTCTGATATCCGAAGCCTGGTGCGTTGTTCTCCGGCCGGAGAACCGAGCTCTCGTGCGAGCACCGGTTGCATAAACTATGGAGAATATCGCCGCGGTGTGCGTTGGGAAGTCGTCAAACGAGGGAACGCGATACACTGTTACCAAGAGAAAGACAGCGAGGAGAATGAGAGGAGAGATAGGAGGATGGGAAAGAGAAGAGTTTCCTAACGGTCGCAGTTATCGTAAAACGAATATAACGCCGTTAAGCAAAGACAATACACTTTTCTCGGCCGGTTCGCGGTTCAGCGAACTAAGGGACTATAATTTTCGTGTCCCCGGATATATTAACCGTGCTTCGTTTATCTTTCCGACGGGTCCGCCGGCTCGCGATAATGGATGGAAGAGGAGAACCTCTACAGAATTACGGAAATCCATTCTCGCGTTTTAAAAGGCGCCGGAGAGGGATCGGCCGAAAGGAAAGCACACGGCGAAATCGTCGGGAAAGACAAACCCCTACTTCGACGAGCCGCGACACGGTGGTCGATTTTTCGGAAAACTGAGACAAAAATCAGTATCACTTGAATATTCAACACACGGCGAGGCACCCAACTTGGTTTGTTGGAAGTTGATGTAAGAAAGCTGCAGCAAAATTAATTGCAAAAAGGACCATGTGCCAAAACTTAACTTCTTTCAAAAAATTATGATAAAGTCGTTCGCATTATCAGATTGATTTTGTTTATAATTTGAACCTTTACTAATACTGTGCGCGTCGTTCGGAACCCGAAAAGATTTTTAAAGGGTCTCCCGACGTTCGATTTCGCGAATTCGTCGACTCGACGATAATCGGCAGGTAATTTCGGCGATAGCGATTTTCGTGGGCCATTTCGAGCGAGAGAAGGAGAGGAGGAGGATCGAACGTGGAATTACCGATCACGTATATAATATATCATGTGTCACGTATCCGTGGTCAATGAATCCGATTCAGTAGAGCTAAGTGAAACGCTGTTATCGGCCCGCACGAGGGGGAACCGTGCTTCCGTATTATTATATTCCGGCCGTGTTCGATACGAAATAACTGGCGATTCACGGTGTATTAACGCGCTGAGAATACGGACGAGAGTCGTTTTCTCGCGGACAATGTTCCAGTCGTTAGCAATTCCGTCACGGAGATCGAACCCAATCGTTTCCACGCGTTTAGTATTATGTGTGCGCTGGTATTATGGCGAGCGCGGGAGCAGTCCGGCCCATAAATATTTACCCGTATCAACTATCAACGCATCGCGATAGTAACCTCCGCGAGGTCCAGTATATGGCTGAACTGTGTCCTCCTCGCGAACACTGTTTGCGCCAAGATCAGAGATACGGGTAAAGTTGCTACATACGTAGTACAGATTGGATAATTTCGAAGCTTACAATTAGAGGAAGGACAACTGTGTTTCTCTAACGCAGGGATTCTTAAACTTATGTAGTCCGAGGCCGTCCTCTTGAACAACATTTTTTTTGCGGACTCCATCCCAACCCTAGGCATTTCACGTCGTTCTTGAGACTTTATTGCTGGCTCAATAATCTCATACGTAGGGATGGGATCAAAAGTTCAATATGTACTCACGAATCCTAGTCAATTTCAATAACCAAGTTCCATTTCATGGGTTTCGATTACTACTCAAAAGCAATAATGTTTCAATGATTCTATTTGAGAAGTAATCATTTTATACAAACTGATAACTAGATTGGGGATCTCTTTATGCAAAATAATAAACGTTTGCATTGATTGCAATGGATACTGCTTCAAGGGATATCATACCATGCAAAACCACTCATACTGCAAAATTAACACTTTACCTACCGGAAGCCTATTAATAGGATTTTCAATAATTTTGCTGTGCCAAAAGAAAGCATAGAAATTTTCTTTTACATTGCAGTCTTAAATGAAACTATTAGATGACGCTATTGAGGGTGTCTTGTTAGTTCATAATGAAAATTGCTGTTACTATTGATGGTTCCATTAAAAAGTGTTTAGCCATGAACCATAGATTTTTCAAAATTAAGCAATAATCACCGGTTGGTAATGTGTTCAACATATTTAACATCCAACATTATCCAAAATCATAATTTTTGATAAAAAAGATTTTCTTAGATTTAAATAAAGTTTTAGCTTTTATAACGCAAACGTTCAACGTGTATATTTTCTCAATTCCGCGCAAAAATACCTCTCGGCCAGAGCGATGCTCGCTCGTCGAACGCTCGTCGGCAAAGGGCTACGTTGCATCATACACTTTTGTGAAACTAATTAATTCAAAAATAAATGTTGACGCAACTGCGAATCAGTGCACAATATTCATATTCTCAAAACACGCGACGTCGTACACGCAATCAGACATTGCCAAATATAAACAGTTTTGCTGGAACCAGCAATCACAGACGTTTACTTTTACACTTCGTTGGGAATGGTTAAGTTTGCGGGAGGTCAAAATGACGTCCGTCTACTTCAATGTACAATTAGAATCTTCTAATTAATTATTCGTGAATGTTTTTTATTTCCAGCGACGCACATCTCTTTATGCACATACAAACAACTGCAATTATTTCATATTTTCCAGTACTGTGGAGATTAAATAGAGCAACTACTTTTAAATGTCTCCATGAATAAAAATTTAGTGGGATGTGGTGACAAACATTAATCATCTCCAGACAGTAAATATTAATATTGTCTCGAGATTAAAACGAACCGAATGATCGTTAAAAGGTCGTTGACCGTTATGTGCCCGATACACGTGTCGCCTAAATTAGCTCGACACTTTCAGTTTCATCGTAATAAAGTAAATGAACGAGATATTTTGGTAATCCCGTTGATCTATGTAAACAGTGTGAACCTTGAACATAAATGTCATTGAATTGTGCTTTAATTTACGCTTCCTATTACGCGATCTTGGGTCTATATCCTTGCTATAGATACCGGTATCGCTCTAATGGCTTGTTTAACATATCTCGTATGCTAAGTACTGAAAACGCTGCATCCACTAATAACAGTGCAATTTCAAGAAGTCTAAGGCCACCTAGTTTCTTTTTAGGTATTTGCAAAAATATTTAGGGGAAAGTTGTTCAGATTGATGACCTTGATTTAAAAAAAAAATCCCTGCAAGTTCTAAAATGATAAAAATGATAGAATAGTTTGTTTACTAACATAATGTTAACACTAAACCTACCACTGCCGGTCAAATGACCGGTTTTATATTTTCCATTTCACAATTATTCAAATTATGAAGTTGCTAACGTTGAAATTGATTCGATAAATTTCTTTATCCAAGCACATATTGTTATAAAAATTGCACAGAATCTAAATAAATAGAGTCTTGTCATTTTAGTAACTAAAATCATTTTAATCGCCCGGTAGGTTTAGTTTTAACATACGTCATAATTATCTAATAAGTTAAATGCACATTTCGACACCGTTTATATTCATGATGTATTGTTCAAGAACAATTACTATCGAATGCTGATCGAAGAGAATCGATGGATTCGGGAAAATCTCGTGGTTTCGGGAAGCTCTCGCTTGGGAATGTCCGATGAGACTCATTCCTAGTTCCCCAGCAATCGATGATCGGGACGATCGAAGGTGCCGCGCGATTAGCCGATTCGATTTAATTAAGCTGTTTCATGGCTATTAAGCTGTCAGAGATGCGCGGCAGACAAAGAAAAGGCATTGTCTATCCTGGAGGAGTGGAAGGGGAGGGGAGATGACAGTATCGAGGATCATTACGGAAATTACGCGGCGTCAACGACGATCTTCACCTTGGTTCCGGCACGATAATAATCATTTAGGCTTGAAATCGAAGGAAATCGTATGGTGCAAAAATCAGACGTTCAATTTTCAGTAAACTTGTATTTGTTAATTCCGATATTGTATCTACGTATTTTCATATTACGTGTATTTTACAATTTTCGTTTACTTATGCGTCACGTGCGAAATACACTACCAGTGGATAATGAAATTGGTTATTTAGACAGATAGCATAAACAAACAATCGCGACAAAAAGACGAAAGTTTGTAATCACTATAGTTATGCAAAATAAACATTTTGTATCCGAATTGCAAAAAACAGGTTATGTATTCCCTATCTTAATGATGACAATAACAGACTGAATGTGTGACAATAGTGATAAATCGTTCCTGTATTTTTACTGTTAACTCCTCAAAAGAATTAAGGGATCACTTGCCGTATCGATATCGTTAAACAATGGTTTGAAAGCCTGAAACCTCTAGTTTCAGATGCTCTGTTTCAAATTGTTGCTATGTTGGTTTTTTACGAAGTTATAGCGAGATGAAGACAAATTGCAATCGGAGAATTCGCGGAAGAATCGTGAAATTGCTCCAAGGAATGGCTATCGTATAGAGGACTTCATTTCTCCGAATATGTACTTCGTTTTTCACTTCGGCTCGGTGAGAAGCGAGCTTTTTGGCGATCAGGCGTCGAGGATGATCGGACGATAGTCGAAGGATTCGCGGAGATAGTCCTGGCCGATTCCCTGCGATTTCCTCGGGGAGGCGGCTGGCAGACAGAGAAACTATGGCACGACTATGACGCGGAAAAGGGCAACACGGTGGGAGACGAATTATAAAAAGACGTTCGACGGTGAGAGGCTTTACAGTTACAAGTCGTGCGCTCGTTGGTTGCGAGGCTGTACCTCGCCAGGCTATCACCTGCCCTATCACGCGCCTCGTATTGTGTTTATCTCTCTGGGTGTGCACATCCGCACGAGGGAGTGCGATATATACTAGCGTTTGATCGATCGTCAAGCGCCACGCGTCTCTAGTCAATCGATTGTCCGGTGATATTTTCAGGTAAGGTCAACGGCCGGCCCCCACGCCGACATTATGCAATCTGACAAGTGCGCCGATCATGATCGCGAAAATCCCATAACTGTCACAGTTCGCGCCGGTTTACCGAAACCGCGGAGAAACGGGGAGTGTCTTACGGGCAGGAGTGATCCAGGGGAATTTCTTGCCGGTTTCTTCTTCGTCCCTTGTGATGTAGGATCGCGTAGGGTTCGTAGTGAAGATTATCGATAGTGTACCTTGTTTGTTTTTCTTGACGTTGAATTAATCGTGGTTGAACGATCGGTCTCTTTCTTTTGGAGATCACAGTAGAATGTACAATATTCTTCTCTAGTAAAAAGTCTGTTTAACAAAATTGTGTGAACGTGTTTTATGTTGCAAATAATGTTATACAATATTTTATGGCACATTATTTGCAATGATATTCGGATACTTTTGAAAACACTTGACTTGACTCGGATTTCTTTATTCAGAAGTAACGAAAGTTCGTATTCAAAGAGATACAAGATATTTATTCGATAACATATTTTTTAAATTCGATATTGATGAAAAATTTTAAAAATTGAAGATGTCAATACAGTAGGACCTCGATTAACCGATTTGATCGGCAGACAAACAGCCCTGTTAAATTAAGGCCCGATGGATAATCGAGACCCGAGGAAATAATTAAATGTTCATTATTAGACTGCGGATCTTCATGCAGAATAAAAATGTTTTGCATTGATTGTGGGAGAAGCAGGAATAACATAAAAATTAATTTCATCCCTTAACGACCTTGTTACATTAAAGGCTACGTTACAACATTTTTGAATTTTTAAAATCTTTCACTGTTTTATATTTCGTCCAACCAATTTCTGTATAAATTCATAAAAATCCGCAGTCTATTCATTATATTCCAAAATAAATTTTTCATTTTTGGAAATTTCTTTCCCTTCATAATATAGTCATATTTAAACGCACATTTGTTTATAACCTCCGGTTAATCGAGGTCCTACTGTATACGATATCTCCTCTGATAAGATCATTAACGAAAGAAATAATATTCGAGTTAGTTTCTGTTTCTTGCAATCGACGCAAACAATTTTTATTTAGCACGACGATGCGCAGTCACTTACATAAATTGCCTTTGAAACAGTCGGTGGAACCATTATCTACAATAAACAGTAACAGAACTTTCATGGACGAGGAATAATAAGTTTCTAATCTCGAAGATATGAATTTCTTTTACATTCATAGAGGTGACTGTTTATTTCGAGTATACTCGTCATGCGGGATAAAAATTTGCATTTGCCATCAAGTAAGATTTCATTCATAAAATGGAGCGAAACAGTTAACGATTACTATACCGTTCGACTATCGATCCGCGCATTATTTTCTCGATTAAAAATCTCTTTGAATAGAGGAGCGCGCGGTTGCACGTTAGCGTTCGCGTCTGAGGGTCGTCGGAAGCTTTATAAAAGGTCGGGCAACAATGCGCAGCCTGTTTGTCCGTCGGCGATCGGAATTCGGAACAAAGCGGTTCCGGTTCCGAAATTCGCAACATTTTTTTTCGTGCGAGGCTGTGAAAATCGGCGGGTGGAATCCTTGCGGTTTGTCCGCGGCCACGGAAGAGCGGAGAAGCGGAGAGTGTTCCTGCAGCAAACCGGGGCGAACAATGAAATATTACTAAATCGTGATTAACGTCGCGCTTCGGCTGGCTCCGCGGCTCGAGGCGGGATGATAAAGCGATCGTTGGATTTGCAAACTGGCTGTAAAAGTCCCGGCGCGCGTCGGCGTCGTTGTCGCCCGGGAAACGAAAACGCGAGTTAATAATTAACGTTCTCGCGCTTGCACACACTTTTTCCGCGGGGTTTGTCGCGTCAAATGCGCCGGTGATTATGACAGTGGTATAAGTCGTACATATTTTGCGTCCGGACATTTACAGTGTCTCTCGCATTTAAATATATAAAAAACATATTTTTCCGTTACGTAGCAACAATGGTTTCGCGAAACGTATGAATGGACTGCGGATCTTTATGCGAAATAAACATTGCTTGAAATCGAAGCTACACCGCTTTCACAATTACCGACAGAAATATTAATTCGCGTGCTCGCACGATACCCGGCGAACGCGGCCACGTTAATTAGAGGTAAATTAATTAACACGGCCGGTTAGTTAGATGCGCATTAATTCGCTCGGCTTCCTAATTTATGCGAATATTTATTTCAGCGTGATTTTAATGCGAGGGGGTTTACGTAAAACCGAACCCGAGAATTAGAGTTTCGACGCGTGTAGCGCGTTGCGAACGCGTGGAACGACGAGCCCGAGAAAATAGACGCATCGGGAACCGACCTGAGTGGCTTTTTATTTTCCGGGCGAGAAAGTCCGAGTGCAAGTGTGTTTGCACGCGATCCGGCTGATTTCTGTTACGGCCCTGACTTGGATCGGCCGGCAACGGATATGGACATTAGCGGATAGCAAAAACCGGAGACCGCGAACGAAACGCGAATCCGCGAGTACGCACGCGAGCGATTGCTAACAAGGACCATGCCGATTTTAATGGTGGAAATGCCAACCATTAAATGTGGCTGATTTCCAACGGTTGCGTGGAATACAAACCAAATAAAATATTATTTCTTCTTCCGATAACTTTAATACGCTCCTCAAAAGTATTAAGGGATCACTTGTGCGAACCCGAAAAATTGGTCCCAATTTACGTAATCATAACGCCGTCAAAAATTGTCGTATCGATATCGTTAAACAATGGTTTGAAAGTCTGAAACCTCTAGTTTCAGATGCTCTGTTTCAAATTGTCGCTATGTTGGTTTTTTACAAAGTTATAGCGAGATGAAGACAACATTGACCCGTTAACAAAAATTTTGTGCAACTTTGGAACATCACACCGGGAGCAACAAATTTTTTTGATACATCGCGTTAAAATCATTTGAAAGGGCTATCTTTCCTGTGTAAATTGTGTGGTTGTTGAATATTGTGCGATTTTTTTTATTCGAGTTATTCAACATTGAAGTAAATATGGGCTTTTTAACTTTAACTGGCTCCAGAAAGCGACAAAATTATCGTAGAATCTTGTGCAACAAAAGTATATTGTGGTCCCTGCGGGCTCGCTTTTCGCCTAAGGGGTTCACCGTGTGCCCTGAGGCTAATTTGCTCGATCACATCGCTCAAGCGATGTTTTTTTGTGTTTAATATACTCTAAACACGTCTCGCAAATGTTGAATATGTTCTAAACATTTATCAATTCATAATAGCTTCAGCCCATGAGAATAATTCCTGTTATTCGTAATTCTTTGGCAGAATCCGTAACTAGTACATTAGCTTTTTCCTCTACTCGTTTCCACTGCAAAAGCATAAAATTAAGTCTAATTAGGAGAAGTTCAATAAGTTTCCAATAATCGTCATACCGGCGAATGTACATATGCACATAAATAATAACGGCAAAAAAAGGTCGAAACAAAGTTGTAAATACCTGAGAATGAGTCGTTTATTCTTATCTTATCAGGTAGTAAACGACAGGCGATATTTATCTCTAAAGTTTTTGGCTCGGGTAGGTCGAGCAAATAGTCCGTAGCGAATCAGTTCGTAGTCGCGTGACGAGTTGTCTGGATTCAAATCGGTCCAATTAAGTCTCGCGACGCGACGTTCGATCGTCGACTCGGTGAACGACACCGGCGAATAATTGCTGTTTTATCGGTCACAGGATGTCGTACCACGTGAATGCGCAACCGATGTGCCCGCACCCGTACCTCGGGCCTAGTCTCGCCAGTGTTTGCGCCGGATCGCAATTTCTGAGCTTCATGACACTCTTGAACACCTTCGTCAACGACCAAGACACGATCTCGCAAATCTGCGAGCGAGTCAGACCTGTCAGCCCTCCTGCTCCTGTTTATGACTTCATTGTCGTCGGCGGTGAGTACTGCGCACTGTATTTATTTAATTGTACTAATTAATTTGTAGGAAATCGCTTCATTGCAACTTGATCAGATTTTGCAAGATACCGAATTGTCGAATTAACTCAATTACCTTAAATTATTGAAATTACCTTGAATTAACTTAATTTCAAAGAAATCTCTGCGAGGCTGTCACTCTAATTTCAATGCGTAATCATAATTCTTTTATGTAATCCTAATTCGTCCCTATCCGTAGCTATTTTACACATTTGTCACTTTAACTTGATTTCAACGCGGTTCATGTAACTTTAATTTGAACTCACCTCACCTAGTTTCTTTTGTATCTTCAATGAGGTAGATTTGACATTTAGCCCCATCGCCCTTTCAATCACATTTATTTTTATCATTGCACGAACTTTAACCCCAGAGACATTTCGAGCTGCGGAAACGAGGACAGAATGTGGGTCGGAATGGCCGAATGTAAATGTTTCCTTATGTTGATCGTAGATTGTTGCTAACAAGATTTTTTAATGATTTCGGCGCACCGATTCGATCAATTGTTGATCAAACAGGGCGGTCATTTTATCTGAAGACATTGAAATGTCTCGAGATATATGCATCGGATCTAAACAAGTGGGTAATGAAAGTTGTTCGTCGCGAAGGGGGACATCCACTGATACAAACTCGACCCCCCATTGTCACACCCTGGGGGTGGGGGAGGGAGAAGATACAAAACTTAAATGGGAACCCCCATTTTTCATTATAGTATCGAATATACATTCGAAGTAACTTTTCCCTTTGCGAAAATGTTCCCCATTTCTAATCGCAAATCAAAAATGTTAGAAATATTGAATATTGAAAACCACAATTTTTCTATCATTTCGACAAAAAAATTCGCCTTGAAAATCTTTTAATCTGGCTCTTATCGGAGAATTTACACAACAGTTTCAAAACTCCTACGAAACGGAGAAGGAGTGGGGGGATTGCAATATGTAAAACTCATTTCCGCGAGCATAAGCGAGAAAAAAGGAGCGCGTTAATGCTCCGGCGGAAACCGGGTTGCAGCAAAGTCTCATTTGAATCGGTGATTGACACTCGAGAGAGCGTACTTTCACGTGGAAAACCACGCGTAGCAGAGGGAATGTTCCTAAATGATTCGGCGGGGAAACTTATTTGGTGGTATCAATCGCAACGCTGTAATTTTGCATGTCTTAGGGTGTCGGCGAACGTCCGTATTCCGTTCGGCGAATAATTAAGGACGTTTCCTTATCGATCAGATATGGGATGGTTATAATATCACACCGGCCCGATGTCGGGCAGAAGATTATCGGTCGCGGGACACGCGAATAATTAAGAGCAGCAACCAACCAGCGAACGTTAATTTAAACGTCGTCGGACGACACAGAGGAGAGAGAGAGAGAACTGAATGTTTCACAGGACATATCGATCGTTCCCAGTGCCTGTGTTATTCATCATCTCGCGAAAATCTGTCGACCGCAGGAGAGAGAGAATGTTGTGCCCTGCATTCCGATCGGCGAATCGCTCGAGCGTTTCGCGTCGCGCGAGTTCGTTTCCAATGCGGTTCCAGCTGAGTAGAAATAAAGAATTAACCACTCATACGCTAGTTTTCGTCTATGATACTTCCCCGGGAGCCGATCTATTACTGGATTATTATCACTTTATCGCCAATCCGCGAATAAATCGATCACTAGCTCTGCGAATATTTATGAACGCTCGTAATTCATTGACCACCCGTTTATTAACGGATATTTGGAATAACTGCTGCGACACTAAACAGAGCAGTCGAGTTAAATGATACGAATTGTCTTATAAAAATAACTATGTTTGATTTATTTAGCCTTCGCACGATTTTTATTACTATATAATAATCACTAAAGAAATCTGTAAAATATGTAAAATATAAAATCTGTCTGGGTTGACTCCAGTGTTGAAACTGAACTAAACGACTCGTGATTTATTCAGAAGGCGGAGAGTTTATTGAATGATTACGGATCGCTATTGAATGGTTCGTAAATAATTCACGAATAAACTGGTCAATAGTCTCGCGAACATTTTTTCCACGTAAAAATCAATACAGAACAATTTTTATTTTGCAGTATACCAATCAATAGACGGCGCATTTGATTAATTTATGGCAAACATTAATGGGTGTAATTTAAAACGGGAAAAGCATTACCCGTGTTGAGAGCATCAATGTGGCATTTCCAACCTTTTAGAATCAATGAAAAATGAATGAACTCTCTATTTAGCTTCTATATTTTGCAATGAATGCAGAACATTTTCGCATGAAGACCTACTGATAAAATCTTTAAAATCCAATATTGAACGACCTTTGTAAAAGTCGTTTTTAGCGATTGTTTTATCTGGTCTGTAATGAATATTTTAAAAATTCAGTGTAGGTCAGTGCTGGGCACATTTGCCTCGAGTGAGGCAAACCATCCCCTCCGTAGCGGCCACTGTCCCCTTCCAGTAAGCGCCGTTACCCGTTGGTGGGGCAAGCAAGCGTGTGTGGGGTATATATTTGACTCCAAATAAGAAGGTACTTGTTCTGCGCATGTCGGTGCGCGTCAACCTTATTGTAAAAGTCTCTAGATCAGCCAGTACGTCATGAATATTCATATACCAGGTGACAAAAATTTGTAATTGTATCGTCTTAACCTCTCAAACCGGTTTGACGTTTGTGCGTCAACGTAACCTCATTGAATACCTACTCTTGTACCTTTCCGCTTTCTTTTAATTAAATTATATTGCACAATATGAACGATCTCCCAATATTTCTCTAAATACTACGAACACATGGTATTATCTTAATCAATGGTCACGTGGTCGGCGGAATACGACTAGGGGATTAGCCAATGAACGAGTTCCGTTAGTGGAGTCGTAAATTCGTCCGCTAGAAGTACCTTATATGGAGTCAAGTAATAGGGTGGACCTTATTTTTCTACCATGAAATTTTGGCCACGATTCCCCTCAATATTGTTCCATTTCATGAAAAAAGGAGCGAACCTAATGATTATCGGCAATTACACAGCGGCGGTGGTTGTCGATATAGTTTCTGGAAGCTTAACGAAGCGACGCTTCTCAAGAAAACAGCCGAGATTGATTTTAACGAATGTAACGGCCGCGATGTGCGGCTGATTGCGGTAAAGTAATCAAACATTCAAATTAATCGGCTTCGCGATGTTAATCTCTTGCCGGGTAGGCTTCGCAGGAGTTTAAGGACGAATCCGAATAAAATAATTCGCCGAGAGGTGTCGACGGTAACGAGAATAAAAGACGAGAATCGACAGCGAATATGGTTCGTTAGCCTTTCTTATATTTAACGAAGACATCTTCTCTTTTCATGACCTGTTTCGCAAAAATAACGTTGCAAATAAAGTACAACATTGACTATTTGAATGAAAAATATACGTGGCTTGTCTAGTTGAAGCGCTAAAAATGGTTAAAGTGGAAAATTGTTAAAAATTGTAAAATTGTGTTGATAGTAATTCCAAGAAACAGAAATTTAATGAAAATATCCTCGTTTTAAGCTGAAAATAGCGTAATAGTGATTTGAAATTCTTTCAATATTTTTCCAGTTTTGTCATAAATGCAAAAAAATATTTCGCTTCTCAATGTAGAGAAGTATATCTATTCCTAAACATTGTTTACCGTCGAAATGTTGCCGGAACTAGCCACGCAAGCTGACATTCTTAAATAGCTTCTTATCAGCGACAGATACACATTGTTTTTTTGCAGACGTCGACATGCTAATCAGGTTTTGTTCGCAGCGATCCAAGTGTACTCGTGAAATTGCAAATGTTCTTGCTCTCTCTACGTTTCCTTTTCTGTATGCACCGATTACGCTCGCACAAGTGACTTTAATTTATGGCGGGTACGGCGATTATTAAAATATTAGCGTGCGGGCAACAAGGGACCTTGCTAATCTTGCAATTACGAATTACGCGTGTTTATCGCGGCGAGTTCCGTGACGTGTGCCTCCGAATTGTTCGATTTGTTTACAGTTCAGTTGTTCGCCACTCTGGGAGCTAAACGAGCACCGAAATGACTCTACAGGGCGTCCGAAAAATTTTCTACTTCCTTGAAAGAGGTCTTGAAGTAAACTGACATGACTTTTTCAAAAAAATTGAAAGATTTGTAGTTTTCCGAAATTGTTTATTATTCCCTATCATTGCAATTAACTCTGACGTTTAAAAACCCATCTAAATAACTGGTCTGTAGTCTTGTAAAGATTTTAAAAATTTTCTACCAACTTGTCGCTTCGGTCTGTAAACAAGAGATTGCGAATTGTTCGTTTCGAAGGTGGATCGGGACACCCGGTAGACGGTAACCGGGGAACGTTAATTTTCCACGATCATAAACACGGTTCTCTTATTCGAGCGTATTTATTTCTGGGAACTCAGTATCGTTATTTCGCATGTAATTTATAGTTTCGCGGGCGCAAAGGGAATTACATCCAGTTCATTGAAACGCGCTCCTGATTGATTAGAGAATGGTAATTGGAGCAATACCCTCCGACAGCCTCCCCCGCTCTCTCTCCGTGTATTAGTTGCGTTAAACGCGATCGATTTGACTTAATTGGAAAGTAGGGCCGGAAAAGAGAGTGGGCGGAGCGGTAATTGGTGAAGTTTCGGGCAGCGGCGCGACGAGTTAACTCGTCTTGCTCCTCGATGAATGAGCCGGTAAGGAAGCCCGCGACAGGCCTACAGGGAAAAAAGAGCCTGGTAATTGGATGTTTTACGAGGCGGCTGACGAAATCACCGAGCTAAATCTTTATCTGGGCTGTTTAGCCGGAGCAACAACGCTAATATTAATCCTGCCCCGGTTTCTCTTTCGGTGATTATTGTCGGCGCAACCGTGAAGGCCGTTTTTACGCTCGCGCGACAACGCGAGCGCCTGCCAGTTCTGCTCCGCGGACTCCAAAGACGGCAATCAGGCTTGAAATTTGCAAACAGAGAACCTGGGCAACCTGCGCCGTTTATTTGTCTCAAAACTCTTCGCAATTTCCGCTCCAAAAGTTATTCAGACGCATATCAAAACTGTTCGCGAAGTCTCGTCACTTTTTTTTCAGCACAGTGGTATTAGTAGATCTCCGTGTGAGATAGAAATGTTCAAAGGAATACCAACTAAACATATTTGTCTCTTGAGTCATTTAATAAGTTGAAAATAATTTAACGGTACTCGTACTATTTTTTAATCCTATTACATTCGTTTGAACAACTCAACTTTTTCTGAAACGGAGAAAATCCGTCATCTAGTAATTGGACTGCGAATTTTGTGCATGGCTGGTTGAAATTTTACTTAGGAAAAATTCAAAGAATTTAAGAACGTCGATTTAAAATTTGTGAAACGTATTAAAGGGAGGAATTAATTTTTAACTTGGTTCCTTTGTCGTTTGAAATTAATGGAGGACATTTTTGTTTTGGCGTTGTGGCAAGATTGAAAGAATTTAATAACGTCGATGCGTGATTTAATATAGCTTTAACTCGCTGCTGAAGTTGTAGAACCAATTGAACAACTTCTCAGAAAATGCCAAATCATTTGCCTTCCATATTTCGAAAGACTGCATACAAAACAACTTTCTGATCCACAATAAACTAATTAGAAATATAGATTGTAGACTGCTCTCTAACCACGGCCACATTAACCAGTTCTCTATGTTTTTGGTGTCACTTTATCACGCGAAGCATCTTCTTAATGTATAGTTTAATCAGGGCACTCGAACGTTTCGCCAAACAAATGCAACTAAGATGAAGAAACTGCACTTACAGATCGCAATTATAATAATTGTATAGGAAGGAAACGTCGAACGAAATTGATGGATAGATTTCGAAAGTGTTGCAGGTACACATATCGAGAAACCACCTCGAACAGTTTTATCCTCGGTGTCAATCGTCTGGTTAATTAGATTACTAGAGTTAGAAAGTTCACGATGACGGGGAACGGAACTTAATAAATTAAGATTTTAATTCCTCGACCGATTACACGCCGTCCATTAACTGGCTCGATTTTTTCGAATTCGGAATGATCCCAGAGCGGTGCAGGTAACAGCGAGAGAGCTAGACAAATGCTTATTGCCAAGGATAACTTGTAGAAATGAAAAACCGACGCGAGATACGGCGATGACGGTCGTCCAAAGCTCCTGCGTGCGGAGACACGCCTTCTGAATCTAGCGCACGCAATAAATTCAATGAATTCGTTAACGATTGCGCAGATCGTCAAAACGACGGTCTACATAACAAGTTTGCTCAACGCTGCTAACGATTATTACACCGTGTCACAATTTATTACTGTATTACTTGCTGGAAAGTATCAAAAACGAATATGTAGTTCGGGGAGTTCATTATTTATGCGGGTGATTATGAAACTGATCCAAGTCAAGACTCGACACAAATCGATCGTGTTGCATACTATGTAGTAGATTGATTTTGTTATAACTAGACTGCGGATTTTATGCATTTATGACAAAAATGGGCAAGTACAATTTAAAACAGTGGAGGTATTAAAAAGATTTAAGGCCACCAGTGTATTAGTTTCACCTTAACAAGATAATTAAAAGAAGAATGAAATTTTTATATGGCTCCTGTGTCTGGCAATGCAAACATTGTTTATTTTGCATAAAGATCCGTAGTCTAATTATAACCATACAGGGTGATCCACGCAATCCTGACAAGCTCTATCTTTGTCGTTTTGGTTGAAATTGCGAAAAATGATAAAGGGGAAAGATAACGAATGGTATCTAAATTCTCCTTGCTAATATGTACAAAAAAGGTACCAAGAGCATTCAGACAAAAGTGGACAGTTAACAAGATATTTTGACAAATTATTATTTAGTGTATTGTATATTTTAAGAAGTGTTTACTATGATAAACACAATTTCCAACGGCGCAACGTTTCCGCGTTTACGCGAAGGACAAACGGAATTATCGCGACCCGGCCCGACCCGGGTCCGATCGTAATTCGACGATTATCGCGAGGGAAACGCGACCCGACGCTCGCTTTGCGAGATCGCTCGGTCGTTCGGTGTTTAGACGCGATATTAATACGAACTGTTATTCATTCAGTGGGCCAGCGTGATTATTGCGTCATTAATTTCATTTCGAGTTCGCGCTTCACCGCTGTCTCCTCCCACCAACGAGCCACCCTTCCGGCCCTGGCCGCTGTTTCGGTGCATCGTTGCAATGGCCTCTATTCGGTGCACTCGAAAAGTTCACAGACTGATGTGTAATAAAGGCGAGCGGCGAATTAAATTTTATTGGTCAGAGGCGCGCTATTGCAAAAGTACTTGCGCGGCAAAATTTCTATGTTCGAGCAGGAACTGTGATTTTGGTAGCGAGAAAATTGCACTCGGTTGGAAGGAGAATTTTGAGAGATTTTTTAAGGAGAACTTACAAATTTTTGTTTATAGAAAATTGCATATTTTGATAACTCACTGCAACAACTGAGTGAAATATTCTGAGCAATATTAGGAACTTATCGAATTCAACAGAACAATGTGAACAAACGACTTCGCAGAAATCGACAAAATTAATTCCGAAAGAGGCAAAATGTGTGCGACAAATGATCGGGAGGGTGCAACGAAAATCCCGGCGGCTAATAGGTCCGAAAGAAATCCGGGATTGACTGCGAGCGCAGAAGACGCGTGCAGATAAATGGTCCGAGGCAAAATCGGGGGCAGAGGAAGCGTCGTTGGGCGTCGCGACGACGGGAAGCGTCCCTAACGAGGCAACGATGACGACTCAACCAACGGAATCAGTTCCACCGAAAACTTTCGCGATCGCAATTGAATTATCCGGCCGGATAGAGGTCTTGAAACCCGATTAATCTTCTTTAGACGACGCTCGAAGCAGATGGCGTCGCGGCGCTCGCTAATAACTGACGTCCGTCCGATTAATTGGATAATGAAATGTCAAATGAAATTGGTCGAACCGTGACGGTGTTGTAAGAAATGCTAACTTTGCACCCTTTCTATATGCTCGGGGAAACTCTGCGGTCCGTGTCTAATGGGGACGTTCGGTAAATTGACGTGACAGAGAATGTTCGAGCGTGACAAGGGGACGCTCCTCCCGTCGAATAGTAATTGAAATTTCGGCTATTCTAGCATCCAGTAGAGCGGCGAAGTTACGTGCGGCTCCGTAATTATTATTCAAAATTTAATTTTCACAAGTCACTTCCTCCAAATCGGACACCACGTTTTCTTCAATTTACCTTATATTTTCCCTCAGTTCTACATATATTCAGTGTAGGATTGATTCTGACTCCCTGCACTCGGGGAATTTTCTCAGATCACCTAACAGTAGCTGAAGCTGAAACGTCTTTACGTATTTATTTATTATTTAGAAAAAATAGAAATTCAATCTTTCTAAGTTCTCTAGAAAGAATTTTAGTATTTTATTTTAATTGAAAGAAGAACGCAGATTATTCCGATTGCATTTCTGAAGATCTCTCGCCGCTGAAGTTCGAAGCAGATTTCGCGAGAGTTTTCTAGCGCGACACGACGGAAAAAAAATCGGCGAGAAAGGAAGGCGCTGCTGTCTAAGGCCAATGGAAAGTCTGCGCGACAGTCTACGGTGAACAATCGTATCAGACACAGCGATTCGATCTCTTCTTTTTGCCGATGGGTATCGCTGGGAAGGGTACCACTATGCGAGGCCGACGCACAAAGCAACCATGCTTCGCCTAGGCTAGGGTCAGACTGCTATCCGTAGCAGAAAGTGTCCTCCGGCATTAGATAAATTACACGACGACTAACAAATGTGGTAGGTAGCACATTGTTCCACTAATAGCGTAACTACCTACATTTTTCCTGTTATCTGACACTGTTTTCGCGTTTTTCACTCGTCAGTTTTACCCGGCTTCTAATTGGGAAAAGTTGTAATTGTAAAGAACAGTACTATCTCATCTTTATACTTGATATTCTTGCATACATCTTCTTCTGACAATTATTAAACCTGTAAGAAGTGCATAAGCAAAATGAGCAATCTAGGCAATCTTTGGGAATTTGTTTAAAGGAAAGTATTGAGTATTAAAATTTCAAAGTTGGCACGTTTGTTCGTCAATATCTAGAGAATGTACTCCATTTTTTCCAAGCAATAATGACCAACGGAATTTCTAAAAGAAAATACCAGTGCATTTTGTGCAATTTTCAAAAGAATGCGGAATAAGTCGAAACTGCTTTCAATTCCTCCAAATTCTCGAAGCTTTCCCAATGGAGTAGCCCGGTAGAAACGACGCGACAAGATCGAAGGATCGAAGAATGGAGGATCGACGAGACTCGTTACCGAAGCAGTAGGCGGGTATCGTTTGGTGTCGGTATCACAGTCCCCCCGGTAAAGACGATGAAATATGAAATTCGCTGAGGCGCGTACCGCGGAATAGTTTACGGTCCGGCGAGCCTGTATTTGCATAATCTCGCCGAATATTCAGCGTATCGCGCGATGAAAACGTTATTTGCCCGGTGACACTTTGCTCGATTATACCGGGGCTGATTTTTCGCGTTTTTCTTTTCGCCGCGGGCTAATCGATGCGCCGTTGACCGCCCGCGGACTCGCTAAAAACCCCCCTCTGCACCGCAGCCCGCTTTACGTAGTTCCGAGCGAATTGTTTTCAACGGGTTCAATCAAAATTTCATTGTTCGCGATCTTTCTCGCGGCGATTCTCCTGCGTCGCAACTTTTAATGCTCTCTATGCCGCCGCGCCCGGAGCTCCGGGAACCATTTTGCACCTTGGAAACTCGCAGACATCGAAAGGATCTTGGGATCCGTCGCGATCGGGAATTACAAACGTAATTAAGCCCTCGACGAGGTGTGAAAGATGAAGTTTCCTAATTGGAATATCAGTGTCGTTTTTTGAAGTGAAAACTTCTTTAGAAGCACCGCGTACACAATCGCTGGGCAGTGAATGAGTCTGATCCGTCACGCTCCGAGGTGAAACGCTATTCGGGTAAACTCCGCCCTCCGTGTTTAGCTAAGCGAGCGAGAAACATAGAAGTTTTCATTTCGATGGTGCGGTCTTATGCGCACGGTATTGGTCTGTTTTTTCTTTTAGATTGAACAGACTTCGCAACGCATTTAAAAATTCCATTCAGTAGAACCACAGCCTTAGACTCTTCGTAGAAGCATAAATAACGTAGCTGCGTTAGCGTGGCGTCGAAGTTCGATTCCATTGTAGCCGCGTCGACGGAACGGAAACGAACTGCGCCGGACGCGCGCGTTTCGTATCGAAATGCGTTTCTCGTGGGAAAATGACGAGTCGATCTAGAAAAGAGGGTGCGCGGGGGTCTGTGTGGCGGGGGACACAAAGCTAACGGGAAATCGTGGAAAATCGAGGAAAACGGGCAGAGGAGTGAGAGAGAGAGAGAGGAGAGTGTGGGTGCGTATCGATCGAGACCGATCCAGACTCCTTTCGTCGTCCGCGTGTAAAATCGCTCGGCCGCTGGCCGCTGGCCGCTGGCTGCGGCAATGCGATTATGCAACCGTGACGACCGCGTTTTTGCCATGGCAAACCGTTTTCTCCCGATCTAACGTTACTGTCACGCCGATACGCTCGCCGTTTCAACGAAAAAATGACACAGAACGCGCGCGCGCGCACCGCACCGCCGAAAAAACGCGCCGACAACGGGAAACTCATTTTCTTTCTTTTCCTGCGAGCGAGATCGACCGGTTTTCTTTCGGTGGGCAACGCTCGCCGGTCGATACGCTATTTACCAAGCACACTGGTCGATTTTGCCAAAAGCCTGGACGAAATTCGTATCTGTAGTTGTTCGACTGCGGATCTTTGCGAAACAAAAGTTTTATAATTCGATCGTAATTGAACACGGTTCAGTATGCGAAATAAAATGTTGATACACTTCATTTTTTACGTACACAAATTCAATTGTTTGAAAATAACGTCTACATATTTTTACGTTTTTGTTGCATTGGGTTGTAACATGAATACCTTCGAGTATATTCGGTATTTTTACTGTTAATCTCATCCCGTATAATACCGAATCAGAATCGTAATGACGATTCCAGAAAGACTACCAAACACGGACCACATTCATCTCTTTTAAATCGAAATGTAATTTGAATGAAATGAAAAATAAATTGAAGTGCGAATTTCGAAATCTGTGAATTTCGAGTGTGAAGCTTGTATATACAGGGTGTCTCAAAATTCCTTCAACATCCGGAAATCGGAGGTTCCTGAAGCAACATTTTCCATTGCAAAAATGGCGTCCACGGCTTTGTCAAGGAGTTATTAATGAAAAACGCGCGTGTTGGCACAGTCGGCCCGGCGCACACTGGTCCACGCGTTCGATCTAGCTGTTCATTTGGTAAAAAAGTAACTTGCCCAAATCGATGTTCATTGAATGCATATTGCTCCCTAAATGTCCATGACATTCGAAAACTAAAAATTGTGATCAGAACAAGCATATAAAAATCAGCATTTTATGAATCCTATTTGCCACCGAAAAATTACCTCTTTTCTTATTGATACCCTGGAGAATCTATTTAATATTATGTGTCCATTTTTGTTGCAAATTAATAGTATTTGTCTGTATTTAGATTATATCTCTTGTACTAGTACTTGTACCTTGCGCATAGGCCTTGGCCATGGCGCCAGGTAAAAGCGGTCACCCAGGTAAAAGCATGCGCCGTAGGAACGTGTTCACCATCAGATTCACGGTGCTCACGCGGAAACACTGCACCCGATGAAACCGGAAATACAGTGATCAGAATCGTACTTTTCTCCTCGGGAGGGAAACGTAACGATGCACACGACGCAAAAAAAACCTGGCGCGGCTCGGCTTCGAAATACACTTATGTTTGAACGGAACATCACGTCGCTGCATTCTTTCCACAAGGATTCCCGGAACGATTCATCATAGAATTTCAAATTATGTGGTTCCCAGAACTGACAACGTTTCTTGTCGATCGATTATGTGGTCTCACGTAACCGACACAATCGCAGTCACGTCTTATCGCCTCGTGGCCGATAAGACTGCCGGTGAAACTGCAAACAATTAGAAACGCATCGTTATCTCACCTGCAACGAACGCGCCTCGTGTTCATTTCTTCGCGAGCCTAATCAGAAACAGAACATTAAATCGTTTTCACGAGTAGGACCGCTATTATACGAATGACCTATAATCGATAACATAAATGGAGTTCTACCGTGATAGTATGACAATTTTCAGCGGCTCGTTGGAGTCCCAATTCCAGTGCAAGGAGGTTCAAGAAAATGAAAACACGACGAGAAATACAACTCATCAATCTCACAGACCCAATCCGTGTACTGAAGGGTCAAGGAAAAAACTTGTGCAAAAATGTCGGCGGATATTTCATGCGGTCGCCTAACGACAGATACGCAAATCTCGAGCATCCTGAGCACGCAAGAATGAAATTAGCGAGACGTAATCCCACGTTTCGCAGACGTCCGTGTCTCGTTGCGTAAAAACCGTAAGATGTGTATCGCGGCTAGACTTTCCAAAAGACTTTCTGAAATCGGGAACGCCGATCGTCGGTTGTGCTTTATAAATTCTTGCTTTCACACGCCAGGGCAAATAAACTAAATAATACGATTATACGTGTGCATACAGAGCTTCTTGTGGTCGCGGGACACGCGTTCCGTTTCAGCATCAGCCAGCGGAACGTTTAACCGGATCGCCTTGTACGCGTGAAAACGTCGAATCATTGTATCGTAAGGAAACGATTCGCCGGGGATCGCGTGTGCACGATGCCGCGGTCTGTCGTAACGGAGAATCAAATGCAACCGCCTGTAAACCCAGAAGTAGGCTCGAAGGCAGGCACATAATTAGCTTCCCGTTCGAACGTCCCGCCGACCGTGGAATCGCGGAAGCGAACGGGAAGCAACGTGTTCGATTTCTTCGATTGTGCTACGAATCTTCCAGACACGTATAGGTAGGGTTGTCAGAAATGTTTTATCCAAATATAGAAGAAATAGTGAAAACTGCAATTATGTATACATATATGAGATAGGCTCAGGATATAGGATTTCAAGTAAAAGAGGTACACAGCACATTTCAAAATTTTTTATTCAAACAAAGATTTTTGAAAACTCCGATAGGTACGTAAAAATCAAGTTCGAATATAGAAGACTCGTATCAAATATAGACGATCTAGCAACCCTACGTATGGTCGAAGAAGCGCTGCGTCTAATGACTCAAACCCCAACTTTCCGCGTTCAGCCGTTTCGGAGATCTCAGACTATGAACAAACAAACATTCACATTTTAATTTATATAGATTCGCATGTTTTTTGCAGGTGGAACGGCCGGTTCTGCGGTGGCATCAAGGCTCAGCGATCATCCGGAATGGAAAGTCCTTGTGCTGGAAGCTGGCCCGGATGCACCGCCGGGTACAGCGGTTCCCAGTATGGTGGCAATGTTTCTGGGTACGTTTCCCCGTTGCGTCGATTTAATCCTTTCGGTGCCAAATGGACAGTCTCAATTTCTTGTTAACCCTTTGCGGTCCTAGCACCGGTCACCGTTCTCCAGCTAGACCGCATTTATTTGACCACTTTCAAAACTATACCACATATCATCGTACCATATCGTTTAAAACATTTCGCGGCATACTCGGGGTTGCGGGATTTCTTTCGTAATGTCTGAATTCACTTGAATGCTCAAATACAGGGTGACAAGGAATAACGGAGTTAAACATTTCTTATTGTAATTCTGTGAAATCGACGAATTTTGAAAAACCAAATGAAAGCAACCATAACATAGACCTTTAGTATTCATATATTTAAGAAGTTTCGAAGTGGCCACCCTTTGAGCCTCTGTATCGGCGCAAAGGGTGGCCATTTCGAAACTTCTTAAATATATGAATACTAAAGGTCTATGTTATGGTTGTTATTATTTGGTTTTTCAAAGTTCGTCAATTTGACAGAATTATGATAAGAAATGATTAACTCCGTTATTTCTTGTCACCCTGTATAATTCTCGAATATAATCGTTATCTACACAGGCAGCGACATAGACTGGAAATATCAAACAGTGGACGAGGAGAACGCGTGCCTATCGACAGGAGGTTCCTGCAGCTGGCCAAGGGGTAAGAACCTTGGAGGAAGCTCGGCTCACAACGGCATGATGTACACACGCGGACACGCGAAAGATTACGACAACTGGGCAGCAATGGGCAACGAGGGATGGAACTGGGAACAGGTGCGTAGAAAATCGGAACGTACCTGCTACAAATCACCCATCAGAAAACTCACGCAGTCCCACGAGTCACGAATTGCGCCACTACGAATCGCGTGCCGTTCGCGGGAAACCGTTTGCCAATCCGGCAGTCTGATTCACGCTAATAAACTGCTGGAATTACGAGCGCGACACCGATTCCTTTTTTCTCTTGTTCCGTTGCCTCTACCTGTTGACTTTAGGCTCTGCCACTGTACAAATCTTTGCGAATCCTTGGCTTTGTTCAAACGCACTTCAGGCGCAAGCCTCGTGACGTTATTACACCGTGTCATTGTACTACAGAAATAATTGCCTTCGCTTCGAGAACAATATTTATGCTACACATTGAAGATCTTCAAACGAATGACCTAGCAAGTATAAGTTGCAACATTGAAAATTACTTAGATTATGCATATAGGTCTTCGATCACTTTTTCCAATTCTTATGTGGTCCGTTAAATTCTAAATTCTTTTGTCAATAGCCTGAGCTCCATTTTAATTGTGTACAATGATTCTAGTAGAATCATAGATTAGGATCAAAGATTACTTGAAATGGTCGTTTATTTTTAATTTCTTCAATCTGATGGGCAGTCTACTCAAGGTGGCAGTAGAAAAATAAAGATTCTCGAGTACAGTGCTCAATAAAACGATGACCTTTTACGAGGTACGGTGCTATGCCGCAGGTCCTGCCATACTTCACGTGCTCGGAAAACAACACGGAGATCCCTCGAGTAGGCACTAAATACCACAGCACCGACGGCCCTCTGACCGTCGGCAGGTTCCCTTGGATACCGCCCGTCGCGGGCGATATCCTGGCTGCGGCAACTGAGATAGGTTACCCGTTGTCCGAGGACCTGAACGGAGACCAGTTCGTCGGGTTCACGGTCGCGCAAATGATGCAGAAGGGAGGCGTCAGACAGAGCGCCTCCACAGCATTCTTGCAACCACTCCGCTACAGAAGAAATCTCCAAGTTGCCCTAAACGCCACCGCTACCAGAATAATCATCGAGAACTCCAAGGCCGTCGGCGTCGAATACATTCAAGTCAGTATAATTGCAACACTGTTATATTCCCAATTCTAAATCTACTAAATACAGTAAATCCTCTATAAAAAAATATTCCCTCCACTGTAGTAATCTGATCTCGGCTCGGGTATATCGGTGTGAACGACTACTAATGCGACGCGGAGAGTCGCAGTCGCCGGCACAGTTCAAAGGCCCGCGCGTCCTCGCAATGTAACACCAATATTTAATCTTTTTTATTATTACTTATTTCTTATAAAACTTTCATCAATATTTTCGTGGCGTTTTTCTTATTAAAAAAAAGACCAAACACGATATAATTTCAACTGTATTTAGTGGTTTAATTGGCGATGAACGTTTCGGGCGGAAGGAAGGACAGCGTATGGGAAGGAAAGATACGCGGAGAGTCGCAGAGGCTTCGGCCGCGCGCGGTCTCTCTTAAATTATATTAAAATGCACTAAAAAGGAGAAAATAATTTTTTTTAGGCATTAGTGACTATAAATAAAAGCGTGGAACGCTAAACTATACTGACGTAATCTTCGTGGACGCTGCACGCTTTTATTTATAGTCACTAATGTCTAAAAAAATTATTTTCTCCTTTTTAGTGGATTTTAATATAAGCGTGGTTTTTAAAAAGTTCTTTATTTTCTACTCTTTATAGTATTTTTTAAATGGAACGCAAGATATAGTAATACTGGTATAATACTACCGAGCGTCGCGCGGTGAGGTGTGATATAAATATAAAAATTTGTTTTTCTCCTAGACGCACAGTTTTTTTTAAATTTGTTTTTTAATATTGCATTGTCATCCAGTTCTGAGCTATGTTTAAAGTTTCAAATCTCTAGCTCATCGGGAAGTGGTTTAAAATTCGATTACAACATTTGATGCATACAACAACTCGGCAAGCTAATATAAGCGTGGTAATAAAAATAGTGTCCGTCTACGAACTCTGCAAACGAACCACCCCGAGGCTTTCGCGTTTATGTGTGTTAGTAATTTCCTCCTAGCCAAAATAAGCCTGTAATTATAAACTTTCACTTTCTTCTAGGAAGTTGTGAACAACAAACTCGCTTCTATCATTGTAACCATGTAATAAATTGTACTGTTAATAAGAAAAAAGAAGTAACCGTACAATCGCGAAGCTCAATCGAGCGCAGGTGTCGTTATCTCTCTAACGTTGCAAAGTTATGTATCGGCTATGGTCGACGAGTATCGTCATCGGCGCCGATGACAAATTGTTCCGATTATACCGGCGGCATAAATCCATCAAAATTGTTTTTTTCTTTATCGTTGTTCCTGTTCTCGAACGCTCAACGATTTCCTGTTTTCGTGACGTTGAGATAGGAGTTCCGGGCTAGGTTCAAGGTTTTCGAGAAGTGTGTAATCGATATACGATCCTGTTTCAGAGCGGTCAACTTAGGGTCGCTAAAGCTAATCGAGAGGTGATCGTCTCTGGCGGCGCTGTCAATTCGCCGCAGCTGTTGTTGCTCTCCGGGATCGGGCCAAAGGAACACTTGCAAGCCGTGAACGTCAGCGTCGTCAAAGATCTACCGGGTAAGCGGCGTTTCAGACAACCAGAGCCGATGCGGTTTCGACTGTTTGCTCGATCCGACCTGGCGAAATTGCTCCTGGCACTAGATTTGCTCGGGAAGCCCTCTACCTGATGGTTTATAGCATTTTAAACTAGACAGAATTATTTAGAAAATTTGTGCTTGAATTTTTTATCGAGGTCGGTGGAATGCGTTGATAAATCGTGAATCATTTTGGAATTGATTCTGAGGAAATGCAACGGAGTACAGTCTTCTTCTTTTGCACGATGCTGACTGATCACTTGTAATACACACACCATTTTTCTTTTGATGAAGTACCTAGATATATTATTATTAGACTGCAGATTTTACGCACTTATGACAAAAATGAGTAGGTGTAATTTAATATAGCGAAAATATTGGAAACATTTAAACATACTCTTATATCATTCTCAACCTACTAAACATAATATAAATTTTTATTTTGCATAAAGATCCGCGGTCTACTTACTATTTTTGATAATAAAAACCTTTTTGCTAGGTCAGTACAAAAATTCATCCCCGATTCTTTGTTGTATTGCGTTTTAATACGAAATCGGATACGAACTTTTGTACAAACCTAATAGTTGTATAATACGATGGAGCTCTTCATGAACCTTGGCGTGTTCCGCAGGCGTCGGCGAGAATTTACATAACCACGTGTCATTCACGGTGTCCTTCGACATCAACGAGCCCAACGAGTACGACTTGAGCTGGGCAGCAGCGGTGGAATACATTGGCTTCCAAAATGGACCCATGGCTTCGACAGGTCTGTCTCAAATGACTGGAATTGTCTCTTCCTCGTACTCCACACCTGATGACCCAGATCTCCAATTCTTCTTCGGCGGCTACCAAGCTGCTTGCAGTACCACCGGAGAACTTGGTGCATTGATGAGCGATGGCCCTCGCAGTATCAGTATCTCGCCCACCAACCTTCACCCACGAAGCAAAGGTAGCTATCACGACAGTAGTCATATAAAATGTTATCTGGTTCAAATATGTACACGCAATTATTTCCTGAAGTATCATGGCAGGAAATATTTCAGTCGAGCGTTTTATAACGTCAAAGGAAACACACCACGATGGTAATTATTTGATTTTGAGATGACCTCCAAAAATCCTTTGATATTCACATGCTAATTTTTAAGCGGCAGTTTACGTTTTGTGTTATGTATATTACTACAGCTGACAACGATCCGTTTTTCACACGTATGTTCTTTGCACTTTTACTTTTCATAAATCAATTTCAACCTTCTCTAAGTGTAACAACACGAGTTTTCTATGCCAAATAGGTATTGACAAGTTACAGTTGTTAGTAATAACCAGTTTTCCGACTAACAAATCTTAACTAATTTTAGCTATGCTCTTAGTCCAGTCAATGAATGCTCATAAGGAGATGTAGAGGGAAACGGGAGGAATACAATTTCTAATTTTGGGACTTTGTTTGGACTAGTTAACATGTACTAAAATTCCCAACTCCTTTTTCGGTATTCCGCTTATATCTCGGAAACTATGTGTCCTAGCGATAAGACCATTCTATACAAAATTAAAGCTGATACAATGTGCCATAAGATTGACTCCATTCAGTTTTTCGCTATCTCGCATAGTTTCCGAGATATAAGCGGAAACCCGAAAAAGGGGACCTTCAGTAGGGACTTTTAGTATGTTTACCTCCTAACTAGTCCAAAGAAAGACTCAAAGTTACAGATAGTGTTTCTTTCATTTCCCTGTACAACTTTTCGTTCACTGGACTATCTGTATAATTAACAACCATATGTATTCCGACAGCTGACAACCACCCGTTTTTGAAAAGTTATGTTCCACTCGTACTCTTCATAAATCGATGTTAACCTTCTCGAGTGTAACAACACGTGCAAGCTTTACGAGTTTTCTATACTAAATAGGTATTGACATGCTGCAGTTGTTAATAAATATTGAGAATCGAAGATTTCAGTAATAACTAATTTTCCGACTAACAAAATTTAACCAATTTTAGCCATTGCTCTGTAAAATTAAGAACAAGTAAATCTTATGCGGAGATATTACTAAGATCATTTGAAGCAACATTTTCCTTTGCAAAAATGACGCCCACGGCTTTGTTAAGGAGTTTTTAACGAAAAACACGGACCAATCAGAGCGCGGCTACGCTGAGCGGGAGCTGTCGCCGAGTCGGACTCCGTTCACTGTAACCGCGCTCAGATTGGACAATGTTTTTCGTTAATAACTCCTTAACAAAGCCGCTAACTCCATTTTTGCAAAGAAAAATATTGCTTCAAATGATCTCAGGAATCTCCCATTTCCACATGCTTTTGAGACACCGTGTATATAAATTAAACTTCATTATAATTAGATTTTATGCATTTACAAATCTGGCAAATTTTAACTGAGCAGTTTAAATCTCCTTCACCCTTATGTAGCCAATCGCGTGTCCCCGGGTTCCCATTTACTGAATTTCTTACAACAACTTGTTAGTGTTCCTCTAAAAATATTACAAAATTGATGTGAATATCTACGTAAATAGAAGTGAAACTAGTGCTCCGCAAAACACTCGTCTGAAACACATTCCAGCAAGTTTGCCACTCCGGGAAATAATCGCGGGGGGACATTTAAACCGAATTGAATGTACATGTATCGAAATGGACGATCGTCCTCGCTTTACCGGAATCAATATTACAAGCGAACCGTCTTTCCGCGTTAGGAACACTTCGGTTGGCCAGCAACGATCCCCTCGCTAAGCCCATAATCCATGGAAACTATTTGAGCGATCCGCTGGACGCGGCTATTCTCGTCGAGGGAATTCAGATCGCCTTGTCGTTCGCCAACACCACTGCCATGAGGAAACACAATATGACGCTTTCGACCACGGCTCTGTCAAACTGCTCGCAGTATGAGTTTCTCAGCAACCAATACTGGGCCTGCGCCGTGCGACAGGACACAGGTCCTGAGAATCATCAGGCAGGATCCTGCAAAATGGGCCCAGCCTACGATCGCATGGCTGTCGTTGATTCTAGACTCAGGGTGCACGGTGTCAAGGGTCTCAGAGTCGCTGACACGTCCATCATGCCGCAGGTATAGTACTCTTTCACTTTAGAAAAGTCTCCCTCTTGTATTTAACACCCCCTCTGTCTCGAATTATGATTACATACACCTTTATTAATTGTGAAACGATTTAATTATAGTACAACTTTAGTCTTATTTTATTTCGAAATTGTAGTATAACTTCAGGTTGCTTTTGTCTTAAATTGTAGTATAACTTCAGTCTTGCTTTTGTCTTAAATTGTAGTATAACTTCAGTCTTGCTTTTTTCTTAAATTGCAGTATAACTTCAGTCTAGCTTTTGTCTTAAATTGCAGTATAACTTCAGTCTAGCTTTTGTCTTAAATTGCAGTATAACTTTAGTCTCGCTTTTGTCTTAAATTGCAGTATAATTCCAGTCTTATTTCAGTCACAAATTGTAGCTTGCATAAAATGTTCGGCGAGGTTTATTTTAATTAAGTTTATTATAAAGATTTTGTAACTTAAGCTTAATTAAATTCTGCATGATTTAAAGTATCGCGCGCCGCATTAAGAGCTTCTTCGTTACACTTTAACGTAATTTGCGCCCGAGTTTTTCTTCGTTCGTGTGGCTCAACTTGTGACGATTTTGTTTGTTGATTAGCGGTTAATTGGGTCGGCGCATTTATGCATTCAGAGCAATGTTATGTTTTAATTTTCTTGCGGTTTGACTGTTGTCAAAGACATACTGTTGGAGTATAGTCACCTGTTTATTCGGTTAGATTAATTTGTATCGATTAGGGGGACGTAGTCTGATTTGAACTGACTCGTAAATTGGATGCAATTTACAATTTATAGTTAATTAATGTTGTCTGTAACACTGCGCGTATTCGTGTTTTTCACGGTGTAGGGGATTCAATTACTAATTGGATTTAGTGTCTAGTTTATTGGCAGTTTATACTGCAAATATTTGTTTTGGAAACGTGAAATGGCTGAATCTGAGAGTTCGTACAATGATTCTATTTAAACAAATTTTATTATAATATATCATAATATGAGACAAAGGGAGCGTTTACGGTTAAGAAATAACGATTATTTGCCTGACATACCATTTCGAGAAGTTTCAGACCAAAAAATAATTTTTTTTCTATTCCTACCAATAATAGACGTAAAATTTTGAAAAAATTACACACTTCGAAGATAATTTCTAATTATCATTTGGTTTTGGAAAGAGACCCCTTCAAAGATAGGGGTTCCATCAGTTGAAGAAACAATTTTTCTTAGGCCTGACGAATGACCTAAAATTTTTGAAAAAGTACTTCAAATAGAGCTAACATATTATTAACATAATAGAGCATTGACAAATATCAGGACGACTAATCGAATCCGTTCTATTGGCATAGGTAACATCCGGCAACACGGCTGCACCGGCAATAATGATCGGCGAAAGAGCAGCCGCGTTCATCAAAGCTGACTGGGGCGTTGGCGGAACGCAATGGTACGGGCAGCCTATCCACATCCATACCCGTATGGGCTCGTATAGCCCTCCATGGAAAAACTCAGCCCCCCGGAAACGCTATAATTAGTCACTAGCAATTTGCCATGTTCCGTAGTTCCCGTTCCACGATCGACAACTCGTTGGATCTATTGCTTTGGGGGATCAAATACGTCGACTGGGACCAGGGTGTCTGGTAATCAACGATCTCCGATGAATCTAGTCCAAGATATTCCGGCGAGTGTCGCAAACGATTTGGCCGCGAGTTTACCGGTGCCAAGATGGCGGCGAAAGTCACCAAAGAGGCGAGATCATCCGAGCAAAGGACAATGCTCTCGCCGGCCTTTCTCTTCGCCGCCCGTGATCAACGTGATCCAAACAAGATCGAGGGCCGATCGACTACCGTGGAACGGAAACTCAGCGAACCAACTGTTGAACATTAGCGTACCTCCCGTTGCCTTAATTCTTTCTCGCGCGTTACCAAAACTGCGTCCTATCACAGCGTATATCGAACTCGAGTCTCTCATTCGATCTCTCACACTCTGAACTTTGATCTTCCATCGAACTCGAGCCTTTCTACTGATCTACAGATCCACTGCGTCTGTGAAATCTGGAAACTCTACTGTTCACATAGCCAATTGCAGAGACAGAATATTTTCACGTAGATCTAGAAATCTAGGAACTCTTCAACCCCTAACTGTAGTCTACCGTTTGTTCGAATTTGATCCCGCGTAGGGTTCCAGAGATTCCGATCGAATGCGCTTGTGAAATGTGGGAACCTTATTTAAGATACAGGATGTTTTTCCACTGTTTTTCTTGTACTGGGAATTTGCAATTGATTTCTCAAAGGAACTGTGAGCGAATTGATCCATGCACCGTTTGGAGTAACGTTTCTTTCTAGGATCGAGACCTCGGAAGGAATTACAAATAAGTCTGCGGACACGTTGTACATTAAGTCATGCTGTGTAAAATATTATTCGATGATGTGTCTGTTACATAAATGAATTATTGTGTATGTTGTACTCGCGTGGGATTCACGTCAGCTTTTACGTAGCTACAAGATTGCTGAGATGTTTTCGTGAGTTTCGTTGTATCGGGTTGATCGACAGTGTTTTTCACGCAGTACAAATTGTTTACCTATTGCTGCGGTCGTCGAATTCGTTTTATCATTTCTCGTGTACTGCATTCCTAAAGAATCATGCTCCATTTGGAAACATTGGCTCGGACATGCTAATAATAATCATTGTTGCAAAAGGCTATCACTGTATTTTTGAATTTATTCTCGTTCCTGGCTTATCGGCTGTCAATGATTAATAAAATGTATGCACTTGGTTTCGTAATCAAAATTTGTAGTGCAAAATCACATAGTGCAAGAAACTTTCATTTGTTTAGAAAATAGCAATTGTCATAACATTCTGCCCTTAGTCTGTTAATAAAAATAACAGAAATCACCAGGTGGAAGAAACGAATTTCATTTATATAGAAAATAGCGACTGCCATAACAATGTACCGTTGTCAATAAAAATAACAGAAATCACCAAGTGGAAGGAATAAACAAGTTTTATTCATTTAAAATAAAATGCCATAACAGGCAACTGGAAAACACAGAATACTAGAACGGAAAAGTGAAAAGACAGATATTGCATATCTAGGAACTGTAATTATAGCAACTACTCATCGCGTCTAACACTTTCACAATGTTAATGCTATAATAAAATCTAGCCTTTATCTCAAACAAATTCAAATTTCTCGATGAAAGTGCAGTAGTGCAATAGTAGATACGTTACTGTTTTTTCCGCGCAGCGCCTCTAGCGGCCATCCATCGTATGAAAAAGGTTGGGCCCAATCGAAGCACTGCTCCCGTGTGCTCTCAGACCAGTGACCTAGCTCGGACGTATGGAAGGGGAACCCACTAAGCGTGACTTGTAAACAGAGCACGAGAGAAGACAAGTGGGAGGGGCGTGGGGAAGTGGAGAGCGCGCCGGAGTGGTCAGACTGCAATAACGTAGACGCCGTCCCCACTCTCACACGCTTTCGTGGGCCCAAAGCGCTATTTGACTATTTTGAGAGCGACAGAGCGAGTCCGATGTATACAAAACGGACGAGACAGAGCGAGCGATCAATCAATTGCCATGGTCGGCATAGATGGCGTAGAAGTACATATACAGGGTGTCCCAGAGCAAGTGTAAGTCCCGGAAATGGAAGGTTCCTTGGGTCATTTGAAGCGACATTTTCCTTTGCAAAAATGGCGGCTTTGTTTAGCAGTTATTAACGAAAAACACGGACCAATCAGAGCGCGCCCTGGGCCGCCGCGCCGCGCCACGCTTGCATCAGAGCGTTGGCGATACGCCGTAACATCGCGCGAAGGGCCAGGGAGCGCTCTGATTGGTCCGTGGTTTTTCTTTAATAACTCCTAAACAAAGCCGCGGACGCCATTTTTGCAAAGGAAAATGTCGCTTGAAATGACCCAAGGAACCTCCCATTTCTGGGACTTACACTTGATCTGGAACACCCTGTATAGTATGTTTGTAGCCACGCGTGAGTCGAAAAGTGTGCGAGTGTTATCCGCGAGACTAGGGAGCGTAGACTCGTATTCGGTGTAAAGGAGCCCTCGGAAAGGGGCAACTGAATTAAATATATTTGTTCACAGTAAATCACAGTAAAAATATGCTGTCTGAATGTTTTTGAATCCTTTACGTGTACACCTACAAAGAAGCTACATACGAACATGTGATTAATGCCCCCTCGAAACAAGCAAGTTCCATCTGATGCATTTCTTCCTAACACCAATATCAGCCGAGTTATTCACGTGGCCTGTTTCTGGCGCCTCGCCCTATATTTGTACATATGTTACAAGAAGATTTAACCCTTACCTTAATACCCCGTTACCTGGGTGTTCTCTTTTTAAACCTCCTTCAACGTTTTCGCTGACTTTGTTCAGCAATTTTCCAGCAATAAATTTGATCTTCCGTTCGATGATGGCGCAAAAAATTTATATACAACAATAAAAAAATTGTACTAAAATTTAATTTCAAAGTTTGTCAAGAACAATTCAGACGCGGCACACAGAGTGTTAACTATACTTCCGAGGTCTCGAGCTCGAGTATGATTTGTAAAGAGGATTGCAAAGAGGAAAATGCCAACAGTCGAATAGTTTTACGAGCGTAATGGCGCAGGAAACTAGTTAGGAAATGACGGTTTCCCCGCGGACTGCCCCTGCGTGGCGCACGATTGTAAATCAAAATGTTGTAAAAAAACCGTTTTTATGGTAGAGCATAGGGGGCACGAAATCGTTCATTCTCGTCATGACGTGACAAGGTTCGTCCCCTGCAGCGAGTCGGTTACCGTTCTCACGTACCATCGAATGTGTAATTTGTCAATACCGCGAAACACTAGATAACAGGCGACACTTAGTACGCACTGACAATTACAACCGCTTATCGTTTTCGCACTTGTCCCCGCGCATGAATGTCAACCGTATAAAAAGGAAACCGTGAGGATTGTCAGTCAGACAAGACTGTGGTTTCCGGGGCTTTCGGATCTTCTGGCAACATGGTACGTCGTTATTTTTCACTCGAAAATATTCTATACGATGTTCTGAACATCACTATACTCCTAGCGGTATTTTTAAGGGTTGATTCTGTTGAAGGAAGTACAACTGTTCTGGAAAGTTGACCCATAATCACAGAGGTTGAAATTTGTTACTGTTCTTTCATACAAATTTCTTTTGTTCTGATTCCAATTTCTTGTACTGCGTAAAAGTACATTGTTTTTTAAAAATGGGGTGCTTAAATAGTGCACAAATAGACTGCGGATCCTTATTCAAAATGAAAATGTTTTGCATTGATCGTGGGAAGCAGGAATAACATAAAAACTGATTTCATCCCTTAAGGATGTTCTGGAGGTATATAAAAACGCTACAAAATTTTTGAAAATTTGACAAGATATAATTCTTACTAAATTAATGCAATTACCAAAGTTTGGGTTCGAGTCACTGCACCGTTTAAGAATTATAGCAACTTAAAGTTTGCACATTTTAACACGTCTTCTTATGGAGAATTCATAAAATTTCACTTCAAACCCTATTTAAACCTTGAAAAAACGCAACTAGAAACTCCTGTTTTTTTTATATGTAGTAAAAATTATGTAATTAATTATGTTCAGAATTTATTAGGATTCACTAAACAGTTACGTAAAAGCAAAAAAATTATAAACTGTTACAAAACGTCAAATTTATCGTGTTGTCTCTCACTAGCATGGAAATGCGACAAGTGTACACCACTGAATATAGCTACAGAGGATACAGTATTCGCAAAAGTTTAATGCAAAATATACTCATGAATGGCTTTCATTGCCATGTATTGCTGGATTTCGAATTTCTTGTACTTTTGTCTCCCATTGTACCTCCAGAACATCCTTAACGACTTTGTTACATTTTAAAAGCATCAATGCAACATTCTTGAACTTTCTTAATCTTCTACTGTTTCATATTTCACCCAACCAATTTCTTCATGAATGCACAAAGATCCGCAGTCTAATCAAAAATATTGTGGAGTTTTGATTGCAAGTTAAAAAATTGCTAAATATTCACTAAAACATTGGCAATGTTTAAAATATTATAAATTTTATCGTCAACTTTTTAGGGGTTACCATGAAGACGAAGCTTTTCTCTATTGTCATAAAAATATAGTGCTCTACAAAGTTTAACAATTGCTCGATTTTCATTGGAAAATGTCAATTGTTGAACCATTACTTCATAAAAAAGATCGAACGTTAAAAAACTAAACAACAGCCAAATTTTCACCGAGAAATAGCTGATTCGATTCGCGGTAACTTCGCGAAGCAAATTGGATTTTCAGGAATTGTTGTACAGGGGGCCACTTTCCTCTGCAGAACCATTTCGAAACGTATCGCGGAACAAAATTGTTTAAACTCTGTATTGTTCTTTGGATTTGCACAATCATTGTTCAGAAAAATATCAACCTCGGTTTCCCTTTTGTTTCTTGTTTATTTCCCTGATACATGTTCCGGTTTCTATAAGTGTTTGATCGTTATGGTATCTCTGACTTTGGTGAAAAAACTACACATTAAAAAACGTGTGGGCAGAAAACGAACACGTGGATTTGTTACGTAGAAAATCGTGTTTGTTATTTTTATGTTTTTTAATTTTTAAGTCAGTACGAATCTATTGTTCTGTAGCTATTGTTCTGTAACTATTGTCTGAACGTCAATACGTGACGTAGAAAATTATGTTTATTGCAGTCTATGAGCGTCAATATATGACGTAGGCAATCATGCTTCTTACAGTCTCTCTTAAACGATTTGGGAGGAGCACTTCCGATACCGCTATGCCTTGCGCCCTACACTGGTGGGCCCCAGCTCACCGATGTGTGCCCTGCTGGCAGCACCAATATGTTTCTGACGGTGTTGAACGCTGTCCTTATCGCGAGTCCTGAGATCGGAGATGCGTGTGGTCGCATCGAACCAGTCTGGAGACCGAGGCTCTCGTACGACTTCATTGTCGTTGGCGGTAAGCCCTCTACACGAATTTCTATCGAATCAGTTGCACATCTTCTGTATTTGTACATTTATTTTGCTACCGATCTGTTGTCAATCTGTTGCATTATTGTCCAGCTGGGGCAGCAGGACCAGTGGTAGCTTCAAGGTTGAGCGAAGTGTATGACTGGTCGGTGTTGCTGGTGGAAGCGGGTCCGGATGAACCGGCGGGTGCAGCAGTACCCAGCCTTGCTGTACTTTATCTCGGTAAAGAATTAACAAAAGTCCCTATTACCATAGTCCTGCACCGCTGTTAGTGAAGTTAGGCTACTTCAGAGAAGGGAATATTAAGAAAATGTAGACATCTGATTTTACAGGTAGTGAACTGGACTGGAAGTACAGGACAACAAACGAGTCGTTCGCTTGTCTGAGTTCCGGCGGCAGTTGCTACTGGCCACGTGGTAAGAATCTTGGCGGATGCACGATGCACCACGGTATGGCCTACCATAGAGGCAACAAGAAGGATTTCGATAGCTGGGCGGAGGCCGGCAACGAAGGATGGGGCTGGGATGATGTACAGTATTCATTAGCTTCTTCGATTCTAGATCCTCTCTAAAGAATGATTCCTTCTATCATGATCGTTCTTAACAGGTTCTACCGGTCTTCAAGAAATCCGAGGACAACAGAGAGATCGGCAGGGTGAGCGCAAAGGACCATGGCGTTGGAGGACCCATGGTGGTCGAAAGGTTCGGCATTGCCATTGTCATCCTCTATTTCAGTGCTGCCCTACCTCTTTATCACCGCGGACCGGTGAACGTTTGATAATTTTACCGCGGTCCGCTGAGGAGATGTTGATTGTGTATAGTTTAGATTGTTTTGATTTAATAATTTTAATTTCATTGTATTTAAATAATTGTACTTAATGTTCTCTTTGAGCGGCCCGGTACCATTTGATCCACGGACCGGTACTGGTCCGCGGCCCGGGGGTTGGGGGGATCATTGTTCTACTTCATCCTTATTCTGACCGTGTCTGACGCTCGGCGTTGACAATCCCTATTGATTATTTGTTACAGCGGCTAATAATCAACGAATGATTCGTATTTTCGACAGATTCCCCTGGCAACCAGAATTCGCAAAATCAGTGCTGGCAGCAGCTGAAGAGACCGGGTACGGAGTCACCGAGGACTTGGCCGGCGATAAGTCCACCGGTTTCACGGTCGCTCAAACGACCAGCAAGAATGGCGTGCGACAAAGTAGCGTCACCTCGTTCATCAGACCGGTCAGAGATCGCCTGAATCTCGATGTCGCTATCAACGCTTTGGCTACTAAGATCAACTTCGTCGGCAAGAAGGCCGTCGGTATAGAGCTCGAAATGGCAAGTCACTATACCGAATCCTTCACAGTTACCTCAGAACCTAGATGAAGCAGCAGCTAACTTCGTTGATTGTGACAATAATGATAATGATGTCGTGCAGAACGGAAGGACGCACCGCGTCCAAGCAAAGCGCGAGGTGATCTTGTCAGCAGGATCGATCAACTCTCCGCAGCTGTTGCTGCTGTCAGGCGTCGGTCCCAAGAAGCACCTGAAGGATGTCAAGGTCCCCGTGGTCCACGACCTGCCTGGTGTTGGCGAGAACCTGCATAATCATCAATCCTTCGGTGTAGACTTCACGGTGGACCAGCAGAAGTTCAACGGGCTGAACCTGGACTCCGCTGAACAGTACGCATACAACCAAACCGGACCCATGTCGGGCACAGGCATGTCCCAGGTGACAGGAATGGTCGCGTCGAAATTGACCACTCGCGATGACCCGGACATCCAGATCTTCTGCTCTGGATTCAAAGCTGCGTGCGGCAGCAAGTCCGGTTCCGATGGCTCGGGAATGCCTGTCAGGTTCACGTCCGTGAACGTGCATCCGACCGCCAGGGGTCAGTTCATTGCCAATCTGAATCTGAACTTACACGTCCTTTCTAGACACTGGTAGTTTGGATGCAACCATAGGCTTCATTGATGTTCGCAGGTCGCCTCACGCTTCGTGACAAGAACCCCCATAGCCACCCCATCATCTGGAGTAACGACTTAGGTACCCTGCACGATCGACAAGTGATCGTCGATGGTATCCATGTGATTATGAACCTTGCCAATACAACAGCGATGAGAAATGTCGGCCTGAAAATGATCGATGAAGTCGTGGAACAATGCGCTCATCACGAGAAGTACAGCGACGACTACTGGATGTGCGCCATTACCTACAAAACCAGACCCGAGAACCACCAGAGTGGCACCTGCAAGATGGGTCCGGCTAGTGACCCCATGGCAGTGGTCAGCCCGAGGTTGAAGGTCCATGGAGTTGAGGGACTTAGGGTGGCCGATGCCTCCATTATGCCCCGAGTAAGTTCGACAACAAAATAGCATTTATTCTGAATTTAACTCCGTGCTAATAGCTCTATATGAAACTAAACGATCACATCTTTTTAACAGATGGTGTCTGGTAACCCAGTGGCGACGATCACCATGATCGGTGAACGGGCTGCCGAGTTCATCAAGAAAGATTGGCTAGCTTAAAGAACAGACATGGTCTACCTCGAATCAAAATATGTGTCGCATTAGAATTAATTGCTTAAATGTGTTTTAATCTTCGGAAATGAAGCTTTGATATTTACGTATAAATTACTTTTGTATAGCATAAAGAGACGGCGCTGTTTCTACCCTGCCGAGAATTCCTTGATCTCCCAATCGGAAACTCAGCGAACCAACTGTTGGACATTAGCGTACCTCCCGTTGCCTTAATTCTTTCTCGCGCGTTACCAAAACTGCGTCCTATCACAGCGTATAGCGAACTCGAGTCTCTCATTCGATCTCTCACACTCTGAACTTGGATCTTCCATCGAGCTCGAGCCTTTCTACTGATCTACAGATCCACTGCGTCTGTGAAATCTGGAAACTCTACTGTTCACATAGCCAATTGCAGAGACAGAATATTTTCACCTAGATCTAGAAATCTAGGAACTCTTCAACCCCTAACTGTAGTCTACCGTTTGCTCGAATTTGATCCCGCGTAGGGTTCCAGAGATTCCGATCGAATGCGCTTGTGAAATGTGGGAACCTTATTTAAGATACAGGATGTTTTTCCACTGTTTTTCTTATACTGGCAATTTACAATCGATTTCTCAAAGGAACTGTGAGCGAACTGATCCATACACCGTTTGGAGTTACGTTTCTTTCTAGGATCGAGACCTCGGAAGGAATTACAAATAAGTCTGCGGACACGTTGTACATTAAGTCATGCTGTGTAAAATATTGTGCGATGATTTGTCTGTTATATAAATGAATTATTGTGTATGTTGTACTCGCGAGGGATTCACGTCAGCTTTTACGTAGCTACAACATTGCTGACATGTTTTCGTGAGTTTCGTTGTATCGGGTTGGCGATAATCGCTGATTATCGACAGTGTTTTTCACGCAGTACAAATTGTTTACCGTTTGCTGCGGTCGTCGAATTCGTTTTATCATTTCTCGTGTACTGCATTCCTAAAGAATCATGCTCCATTTGGAAACATTGGCTCGGACTTGCTAATAATAATCATTGTTGCGAAAGGCTATCACTGTATTTTTGAATTTATACTTGTTCCTGGCTTATCGGCTGTCATTGTTTAATAAAATGTATGCACTTGGTTTCGTAATCAAAATTTGTAGTGCAAAATCACATAGTGCAAGAAACTTTCATTTGTTTAGAAAATAGCAATTGTCATAACATTCTGCCGTTAGTCTGTTAATAAAAATAACAGAAATCACCAAGTGGAAGGAACGAATTTCATTTATTTAGAAAATAGCGACTGCCATAACAATGTACCGTTGTCAATAAAAATAACAGAAATCACCAAGTGGAAGGAATAAACAAGTTTTATTCATTTAAAATAAAATTCCATAACGGGCAACTGGAAAACACAGAATACTAGAACGGAAAAGTGAAAAAACAGATATTGCATATCTAGGAACTGTAATTATAGCAATTACTCATCGCGTCTAACACTTTCACAATGTTAATGCTATAATAAAATCTAGCCTTTATCTCAAACAAATTCAAATTTCTCGATGAAAGGAGGAACGCAACTTGGCGAACACTTTTCCTATACTTTAGAGACTTCTTCTTTCATACCAACTAATTATGGCAGTTCTAAGTACTACTTTCGCTAGCTAATTTACATACCACAGTTCTTGGATAACGGTATTCAATGCGTCTTCGATACTGTTTGCCGTTTATTAAGTCACTCAGTCATGATACAATAGCAATCAACTAATTCAAAGATTTCAGACTGGACCATTGAATTAAAAAAAAATTACATACAAGTGGTCGAGTGCTATAATAGATAAATGACAAAAGAATTTGAACATTTATACGACTCGTCAAGTGATTCAGGATGCCAATAGCCAACCAACTTCTGCAAACTTTGTAGGCTGGTCGAATGAACTAACAAAGCATCAGTGCCAAAATCAAATTACTAGACAGTTCTAACATTTACAACCCGTTCTAAGTTGTGCAATCGTTAATACTTACAAAGCGTTCGTATAGTTTCCCTCGCGATCAACAATAGACACACGACGAAGCTGGACGATGGGATTGCGATTTATAATTAATTCACAATTAATTATTGGGCGCATTACCACCTTCACTGCCAGACAAGATAAAGATCACCCAAAATCAAAAAGTACCTACTTTATATTCCCGAAAAGAAAAAGGAAATTGTTATTCCATTGATTGTACAATACAGTTAGGAGCAACACTGATCACACACACTTTAAATCAGAATAACTTTTCTGTGAATGAACCAAACGACTTGAATTTCTCTGTATGACTAGATAAATTAGTTTAATAAATGACGTCTAAATATCTCCTGAACTACTAATTTTTCGACATACATAGGTTAGTACTTTTTTACATCGAATATCCAGCTGCATGGATTGATGTATTAAAAAATGCCTCATTCCATTAAAAAAAATGAAGTTGACCATCATATGTCCTTTACGCGTCCACCTACAAAGAAGCTACGAACATCTAATTAATGCCCCCTCGAAACAAGCAAGTTCCATCTGATGCATTTCTTCCTAACACCAATATCAGCCGAGTTATTCAGGTGGCCTGTTTCTGGCCCCTCGCCCTGTATTTGTTCATATGTTACAGGAAGATTTAACCCTTACGTTAATCTCTCGGTACCTGGGTGTTTTCTTTCTAAACTTTCTTCAACGTTTTTCGTTCACTTTGTTCAGCAATTTTCCAGCAATAAATTTGATCTTCCGTTCGATGATGGCGCAAAATTTATATATAACAATAAAAACATTGTACTAAAATTTAATTCCAAAGTTTGTCACGAACAATTCAGACGCGGCACACAGAGAGAGAGAGTGTTAACTATACTTCCGAGGTCTCGAGCTCGAGTATGATTTGCAAAGTGTATTGAATAGGAAAATGCCAACTGTCGAATAGTTTCGCGAGCATAATCGCGCAGGGAAATAGTTAGGAAATGATGGATTCTCCGCGGACTGCCCTGCGTGGCGCACGATTGTAAATCAACATGTTGTAAATAAATAGTTTTTATGGTAGAGCATATCGGGCACGAAGCCATCCTTCATTCCCGTCATGACGTGACAAAGTTCGTCCCCTGCAGCGAGTCGGTTACCGTTCGCACGTACCATCGAATGTGTAATTTGTCAATATGCGAAACACTAGATAACAGGTGACACTTTGTACGCACTGACAATTACACACGCTTATCGTCTTCGCACTTGTCCCCGCGCATGAGTGTCAACCGTATAAAAAGGAAACCGTGAGGATAGGTTGTCAGTCACACAAGACAGTGGTTCCAGGGCTTTCGGATCATCTGGCAACATGGTACGTCGTTATTTTTCACTCGAAAATATTCTATACGATGTTCTGAACATCACTATACTCCAAGCGGTGTTTTTAAGGGATGGTTCTGTTGAAGGAAGTATACTGGAAAGTTAACCCATAATCACAGATGTTGAAATTTGCTACTGTTCCTTCATAGAAATTTCTTTTGTTCTGATTTCAATTTCTTTTACTGCGTAAAAGTACATTGTTTTTTAAAAATGGGGTGCTTAAATAGTGCACAAATAGACTGCGGATCTTTATTCAAAATGAAAATGTTTTGCATTGATCGTGGGAAGCAGGAATAACATAAAAACTGATCTCACCCCTCAACGACTTTGTTACATTTTAAAAGCATCAATGCAACATTCTTGAACTTTTTTAATCTTCTACTGTAACTTCGCGAAGCAAATTGGATTTTCAGGAATTGTTGTACAGGGGGCCACTTTCCTCTGCAGAACCATTTCGAAACGTATCGCGGAACAAAATTGTTTAAACTCTGTATTGTTGTTTGGATTTGTACAAGCATTTTTCAGAAAAATATCAACCTCGGTTTCCCTTTTGTTTCTTGTTTATTTTTTTGTACAATCAAAACTTCTAAAAAATTCAATCCGGGGATGTTGTGTTCCCTGATACAGGTTCCGGTTTCTATAAATGTTTGATCGTTTTGGTATCTCTGACTTTGGTAAAAACTGCAGTTTCAAAAACGTGTGGGTAGAAAACGAACGCGTGGATTTTTGACGTAGAAAATCGTGTTTGTTACAGTCTTTGAGCGTCAATGTGTCACTTGGAGAATTATATTTTCTACAATTTTTATGTCAGTACGCGTCAGTATTGTTCTGTAGCTATTGTTCTGTAGCTATTGTCTGAACGTCAATACATGCCGTAGAAAATTATGTTTATTGCAGTCTATGAGCGTCAATGTATGACGTAGGCAATCATGCTTCTTACAGTCTCTCTTAAACGATTTGGGAGGAGCACTTCCGATACCGCTATGCCTTGCGCCCTACACTGGTGGGCCCCAGCTCACCGATGTGTGCGCTGCAGGCGGCACCAATGTATTTCTGACGGTGTTGAACGCTGTCCTCATCGCGAGTCCTGAGATCGGAGATGCGTGTGGTCGCATCGAACCAGTTCTGAGACCGAGACTCTCGTACGACTTCATTGTCGTTGGCGGTAAGCCCTCTACATGAATTTCTATCGAATCAGTAGCACATCTTATCAATTTCTATATTTATTTTCGGTCATTCCATGCCAAATCGATCACTTTTTGCAGGCACCATCGTCGATTTTGTTCTAAAGGGGAAACTTCAAGAAATATAACCATATTCTTTTCAAAATTTAAATCACTCTGCCCTCTCATCGGAAAAAACGCAAAGAAAGAATATGTTTAAATTTTTCGACATTATAAAGTTGATTTTCGAGGTTGAGAAAATTATTTTGTAATAGCCCAATCCTTTCCGAATAAAATAAAAAAAAAATGTAGCTCAATCGGACAAACACTTCTAGAGATAAAAATTCGTAAGCGAGGTCCGTTCTCTCCAAAATGGGCAAAAATTGAAAACTTTGAAGGCCTGCCATCTCTAAAAAAATTCGAAACCGGCAGAATGATGACTTCAACCCCCCCCCCCTAATTTCACATGGACTACAACATATTTCATTTAGAACAAAATCGACGATGGTGCCTGCAAACAGTGATCGATTTGGCATGGAATGACCCTTTCCTATCGAATCAGTTGCACATCTTCTGTATTTGTACATGTATTTTGCTACCGATCTGTTATCAATCTGTTGTATTATTGTCCAGCTGGGGCAGCAGGACCAGTGGTAGCTTCAAGGTTGAGCGAAGTGAATGACTGGTCGGTGTTGCTGGTGGAAGCGGGTCCAGATGAACCGGCGGGTGCAGAAGTACCCAGCAATCTTCTACTTTATCTCGGTAAAGTATCAACAAAAAATCTCTATTATCGTAGTCCTGCACCGCTGTTAGTGAAGTTAGGCTACTATCAGAGAAGGGAATATTAAGCAAATGTTGACATCTAATTTTACAGGTGGTGAACTGGACTGGAAGTACACGACAACGAACGAGTCGTTCGCCTGTCTGAGTTCCGGCGGCAGCTGCTACTGGCCACGTGGTAAGAATCTTGGTGGATGCACGATGCACCATGGTATGGCTTACCATAGAGGCCACAAGAAGGATTTCGATAGATGGGCGGAGGCCGGCAACGAAGGATGGGGCTGGGATGATGTACAGTATCCATTAGCTTCTTCGATTATAGATCCTCTCTAAAGAATGATTCCTTCTAACATGATCGTTCTTAACAGGTTCTACCGGTCTTCAAGAAATCCGAGAACAACAGAGAGATCGGCAGGGTGAGCGCAAAGGACCATGGCGTTGGAGGACCCATGGTGGTCGAAAGGTTCGTCATTACTGTTGTCATCCTCTATTTCAGTGATCCCCAAACTTTTCATCGCCGCGGACCGGTGAACGTTTGATAATTTTACCGCGTCCCGCTGAGGAGATGTTGATTATTTATATTTTAGATTGATTTGATTTAATAATTCTAATTTAATTGTATTTAATGTTCTTTGGGCGGCCCGGTACCATTTGATGCACGGACCGGAGACCATTGCTCTATTTCATCCTTATTCTGATCGTGTCTGACGCTCGGCGTTGACAATCCCTATTGATTATTTGTTGCAGCTGCCAATAATCAACGAATGATTCGTATTTTCGACAGATTCCCCTGGCAGCCAGAATTCGCAAAGTCAGTAATGGCAGCAGCTGAAGAGACCGGGTACGGCGTCATCGAGGACTTGGCCGGCGATAAGGTCACCGGTTTCACGGTCGCTCAGACGATCAGCAAGAATGGCGTGCGACAAAGTAGCGTCACCTCGTTCATCAGACCGGTCAGAGATCGCCTGAATCTCGACGTCGCTGTCAATGCTATGGCTACCAAGATCAACTTCGTCGGCAAGAAGGCCGTCGGTATCGAGCTCGAAATGGCAAGTCACTATACCGAATCCTTCACAGTTACCTTAGAACCTAGATGAAGAAGCAGCTAACTTCGTTGATTGCGACAATAATGATAATGATCTCGTGCAGAACGGAAGGAAGCACCGCGTCCGTGCAAAGCGCGAGGTGATCGTGTCAGCAGGATCGATCAACTCTCCGCAGCTGTTGCTGCTGTCAGGCGTCGGTCCCAAGAAGCACCTGAAGGACGTCAAGGTCCGCGTGGTCCACGACCTGCCTGGTGTTGGCGAGAACCTTCATAATCATCAATCCTTCGGTGTAGACTTCACGGTGGCCCAGCAGAAGTTCAACGAGCTGAACCTGGACTCCGCTGAACAGTACGCATACAACCAAACCGGACCCATGTCGGGCACAGGCATGGCCCAGGTGACAGGAATGGTCGCGTCGAAATTGACCACTCCCGATGACCCGGACATCCAAATCTTCTTCGCTGGATTCCAAGCTGTGTGCGACAGCAAGCTGAAGACCGCTGACTTAGTTTCCGATGGCTCGGGAATGCCTGTCAGGTTCACGTCCGTGAACGTGCAGCCGACCGCCAGCGGTCAGTTTAATGCCAATCTGAATTTTAACACATTACCGACCGGTGATGATTGCATAATTTTGAAAAATCTATGGTACAAGGCCAAACACTTTTTAATGGAACCTTCAATGGCAACAGCAGTTTTCAATGTGATCTAACAAGTCACCCTCAATAACGTCATTTAAGATTGCAATGTAAAAGAAAATTTCTATGCTTCCTTCTGGTACAGCACAATTAGTGAAAATCCTATTAATAGGCTTCCGGTCGGTAAAGTGTTAAATTACACGTCCTGTCTAGTCACTGGTAGTTTGGATGCAACCATAGGCTTCATTGATGTTCGCAGGTCGCCTCACGCTTCGTGACAAGAACCCCCATAGCCACCCCATCATCTGGAGTAACGACTTAGGTACCCTGCACGACCGACAAGTGATCGTCGATGGTATCCATGTGATTATGAACCTTGCCAATACAACAGCGATGAGAAATGTCGGCCTGAAAATGATCGATGAAGTTGTGGAACAATGCGCTCATCACGAGAAGCACAGCGACGACTACTGGATGTGCGCCATTACCTACAACACCAGACCGGAGAACCACCAGAGTGGCTCCTGCAAGATGGGTCCGGCTAGTGACCCCATGGCAGTGGTCAGCCCGAGGTTGAAGGTCCATGGAGTTGAGGGACTTAGGGTGGCCGATGCCTCCATCATGCCCCGAGTAAGTTCGACAACAAAATAGCATTTATTCTGAATTTAACTCCGTGCTAAAAGCTCTATATGAAACTAAACGATCACATCTTGTTAACAGGTGGTTTCTGGTAACCCAGTGGCGACGATCAACATGATCGGTGAACGGGCTGCCGACTTCATCATGGAAGATTGGCTAGCTTAAAGAACAGACATGGTCTATCTCGAATCAAAATATGTGTCACATAAGAATTAATGGCTCAAATGTGTTTTAATCTTCGGAAACTGAAGTGTTGATATTTACGAATAAATTACTTTTGGATAGCATAAAGAGACGGCGAAGTTTCTACCCTGCCCAGAATTCCTTGATCTGCCGAACGAAAGTGTTCCTCTAGTTTATTTATACAGTAACAACGCCGTGCCCCAATTCCATGTAAACTTCGCGCTTAAATTGTTCTACGGATCAATTTCTATCAGGGATCAAACATAACAGTTATTCTAAAATTTTCTACGACAGATTGGTAAAGATGAAGTAAAACTGTTTCGATTGCTCGAAGCAGTTATCGATGAGAGAAGTTCATTTCGATCGATCATAACAGTTATCAATGAGAGAAATTTATTTCGATCGCTCATAACAGGTATCAATGACAGAAATTTATTTCGATCGTTCACAACAGTTATCGATGATCGAATTTCTTTTCACTTGTTCATAATAATTATTGATGAGAAATCATCGATAATGAAATAAACTTCTCCCATCGATAACTGCTATGAGCGATCTAAATGAATGTCTCTCAACGATAACATTTACCAACAAGAGAAGAAATGTTCGGTGAGTTATAATCTTTATTTGTAACCAATACAATTCTAATCGATGAAATACTTTTTGGTTCTAACAGTTAGGGTTCCTGATTTCTATACTTCAAGAGGCCAGTTCTTTCTATATTGTGCAGTTCTTTCTAGATGCAGTTTCGAGAATCGAAGCGACACGTCGTGAAATCGGCTGGCAGTTTTGCAACGTGCGCTTCCGCGAAGCGAGCGAGCGTGTAAGCGCGAGGCGCGCGCGACTTTAAGGAGGTCAAGAGCGCCTCTCCTAGCGCTCGCGGTTCCACAGCCTCTGCGACCTGACCTCTCTCTCTCTCTCTGCCACCCCTTCTTCTCTTATTCCTTCTACCGGTCCCTTTTTCTCTTAATCATCCTGCCAGACAATATCTCCGCGAGAGCTCGAATCCTTCAATTTCGGATGCATTCGGCGGCATTGTTATTAGTTTTAATTAAACCACGTTATTACGTTTTATTGCGCTACTCCCTCCCCCTTCCCCCGAGCGAAATTAGTTTGCCCGTTTCGGTTCGCGTTATGGCTGGCAATCTTTTTACCGGTTCCGAAACCTTGCAAGCCCTCTTTCTCTTTCTTGCTCTCACTCGCTCTCTGGCTCTATCTCTGTAGCGTCCCCGGGCAAATATGTATTCGCTTTCGAATGCAAGAGTTAGGAGTTCAGGATTCTCGGGAAATCTCCCGCGGAGAGGGGCTTAAAGTCTTCGAGTTTCAGTGTTTGACGAAGGATACGTCGACGACGACGACGTCGCCGGCGTCGTCGTCGTCGGAGCAAGAGAACTTTTGCTTTATATCGACTACTCGGGATGGATAAGCACCGTTTACGGAATAACTTGAGACACTCGGACTCGTACTGGTAATGATTTCTCTTATAGCGCTCGACCCGAGAAACAACCCTCTGCTTATAGAGCGAACGGAGTTAGGCCAACCTAGCACTTAACCGCTTAGCCATTCTCGACGAGCTACCGTGGATGAATTGCTAGAGCCACTAGCATAGATTAACGATTTTACATTGGAACAGTCTCTCAATCGTTAAATGAAAACCTTGATACAATGAATGCTTTTTATTAGATTAGAATGGTCGATACATAATTGTAAGGACAACATTTTTAATCCGCTGCTGTGTCTGATTTTTAGTTTGCATAAAGATCCGTAGTCCAGTCAGCATTTACAGCGTCTTATTCTCGAATGAATCGGTCGTGCAGAAAAATTAGCGTTGGCCCCCGAAGAAGTTCCAGAAGAGCAGAAGTGAGGGAAGGGAATGGGGGCGCGAGCTTTATGGATTTCAGCTTGAGATTTCTTTCGCGCGGAAGGCAATGGATGCCACGGCCGTTGACAGTCGTTAGCTGGTGCTCGAAACTATCCCTTTGAGTGGCCGAAAACCCTGGGATTACTTCGTCAACGGAAACTAATTAGTACAATTCGGAGGGAAGGAACACGGAACGAGAAGTTCTTCTTGTTGCGGTCGGCTCGAGTGCCGTGGCGATATATATATATATGTAGCGTGTACAAGTTCGCTCGATAATAGCCAACACCGAAAAAGGTTGCGTCGGATAAACAGAGAGAAACGGGAGAGAGAGAGAGAGAGAGAGAGAGAGAGAGAGAGAGAAAGAAAAGAAACGGGCTGCGCCGAGAGATATGGGACTGCGAAGTCGACTGCGAATACGTTAATCCGTGGAAAGTTTATGCATTCAGGGCAACGAGCAAAGTAGTCCTTGATTTCTGCTTGCCTTACGGTGAACCGCCTGCTTTTACATTCACTCTGAAAATGGCAGCTCGGCTCGGTCTAACGCTCCCGGAATATCGCCGTACCTACACTCTGTGCCCCCCGCCTATTTGCCGAGGCAATTCCAATGTCATCGCAGTTGTTCGACGGCTGCTTCGTATCGTTCCATCGATATTTCTTGCGAAACTGTTCGGGAGATCGCTATCGGCCTCCCTCGCCTCGATGTGCCAGCCTCTCCTCGATCCTCGAGGCGCGTTTTAACACCTTTCCTTCGTACGAGCATCCCGTTGTCTAGATCTCACAATCGATTATTCGTCCCATTTTACAGAATTCCACTACCGAGTCATCGAGGCATCACACAATCAATATGGTTAATCGAAACAGAATTTTTTTCGAGAGAACGATCGAGTTTTTATTGATGGTTCCTTTTGTGCTATTTATTTTACTTACATATAAAAAATTGTTGACCTATTTTGGCTTGAAATTCAATTCGTAGAGGACATATGTGGGTCAACTCTATTTTTTAAATTAGAATGATACACTTTTCTACGTACTATCTAAGAAAGCGTTTTAAGTACGGTGACCTACGACTCAAGGTCATTCAAGTTCATTGAAGATCAACCGCAATGGAAAATATTTTACTTTGAGCAACTGAAAGATCTTCCAAACAAGTTTAGATTGTTTTATTAGACCGTGGTCCGTTGTGCGAAATAGAATTGTTTCGAAATGATTTATAAAAATCAAAGTTTTTCTCTGTTCGCATTCGACATAAACGTACAAAACCCGCAGTTTAGTTATTACACTGTTTCCGATACACTGCGGGCATGATCCAGATATGGCGATCCCTCGATCCGTAACGGATCAGCCATTCGAATGAAACGCGTTCGGCATTCGTTTTCGGCGGGCAGCGCGGTTTATCAGAGGCTTAATCGAATCGAGAATCGAGAGTGGCTTAAGCGGAGACCACTTGACGCAGATTTCGTCCAATTTGTCGCAAATTCAGCGGGAGCATTTAATTAGCAGCACACGCGCTGCGTCCCGGTAAGCGACACTTAATCCCCGGACGATCTATTAACTCGAAACTATGGAATTATTAAAGCGGATCTCCTCGCGAGAGGACTCGCGACGGATTCGCGACGCGCCGGCTTTCGTCCCCGCTAACCCCCCGCCCTCTCCTCGAGGACGCAGAAACACTATTGTACATTAATTATCGTCGGCTCAGTGCGCCGTAAAATTCCGAACGTTCGAATCGTTCGGCGTGACTGCAGCCACGGTATTTGTCCGGGGGATTTAATTGAATCGCGACGCGGACCGTCGATCGACCGGTCCCCGGTCGCTTCGTTGATTCGATCTTCATTGCACCTGCATTTCTGGTGAAAGTAGAACTCTCCGTGCACCGGAGGATGCGCTGGGTGATTGCTGTACATATTTCCACTAAAAGAATGAGGCATTGTAAAAACTGCAGTATAGAATAAGACACATAAGTTTGTTCAATTGTCGAGCAAAAACGGCTCGGCACGGAACCTGTTAAAAAATGTTTTTCTTCAGAAAAATGATCACGCAGATGATCACTTCATCGCATGATACACACCTCCAAACAGTTGAAGAAGTCGAAAACTGCCTCGCAGACTTCATCGAGTCAAAACCGCCATCTTTTTTTTTCGCCAAGGGATTCGTCGTCTGCCCGAGAAGTGGATGAAGTGTGTAGAAGCACATGGAGACTACTTTCCCGATTAAAACATACTTGTATTTTAAGTAAGAAAATATTGAATTTGACGAAAAAGGCCGAGAACTTATTTGTACATATGTATACCTAATATTATGAATAAAATTAATATGACCGACGCAACGCGGCAGTCAACATGTTAAAAATCGGCTCGCACCGAGAATCGCGAGGTATATATCAGTCGAGGTGCAAATTGACGGGCTCGGGACAGCGCGGGCCGACGGGACAGTGTAGACTATAACGTAAACAAATTATAAATAAAACATCGAAGATCTTGGGGTAGACGAGTAACAGCTCGACCACGGTGTACAGCATTCGCGTTGTCTTGTCGCGTCTCGTCGCTTGTCCCCGTCGTCCTCTTGGTCGTCGACGACTCGTTGTCGTCGTGCCAGCAGCGTAACGACTGCTTTGAATTTCATGAGGGTGCGAATGAATTCATGGTGGGATGGCGGGGCGGTTTACCCCGGAGACTCGACGACTTCAAACGCCTCCCATGACCCAGCTCTTCCTCTCCCCTTCTCTCCATGACGCCGCGCCGCGCGCCCACAAATTTACAGAAGTTCCCGTCTAATTCGGAAAATAACAACGATTTTTCCGCTCCTGGGCCCTTCGAGAAACCGGACGACGTTCAGGTGAAATCCTGCAGTCTCCCCCGTCGACTATGATGCTGGATCAACCGTTCCCCTTTAGTCGGAGGGAATTACACCGAAAGTGGATCAATTTGTTCCCTTGCCTTAATAAAAAATTATATATACTTTATATGTATTCCTGTATGTATAACAGTAATAATTTTACTGAAGCGCTGGAAAGTTATTGAGAATAATGATCGGTGAGAAGGTCCCTTTTTCAAATAATAACTGTCGTTTCAGTTAAATTTTTAAATTATTCCATTCGAAAATGGTCGAATTTACACATACGAGTGGCTTTAACAATTTGATTGTGTTTAGGACTGTCAAAAAATATTGAAATGGTTCTTTCATGGTCCCGTCATCGTAGGAGGAACTCGGAACCCATTACGTCGCCCCGGACAAAAAGATAAATTGCCGCCCCTTAAGAAAATATATATATTTTTTAAATAAAGATACATAGTTGTTATTTTCACTAAAAGTCAAATCATTTTATTTAAATTTTAATGAAAGCATTTATTTTAGTAAAAGAAACTTTTCTGTTAAGTGGGTATTTAACACATCAATATTTTTCTCACACTTACAGACAAAATGGCGCCCCTAAATTTTGGCGCTCCGGACAAATGTCTAGAGCGGGCCCTGTGCTTGCAGCACGACCTTGCCTGACTTCGTAAACGGTGCAAATTAAACAAAGTTAACTCGTTCTTTCGGAAATACAACGTTGCGAGATTTGCGTATAAAGTGGATCCAGTTGTTCTTCGTTAGAAGTTAGCGGGCGCGACTTTGGCGTAGTAGGAAGAAGTCTGTGACCTTGGAGTACATTTTACATCTGCTAAGAAGTTTTGGAATTGTAGAACAAGTGTACGGTCAGCTGAGGAAGTGAAAAGTGCCCATATATTTCAGACCATTGACCACATTTGCTTGGGAGCTATCGGGGGATAACATCTCACTCTTATAAAAATATAAATAATGTAATTTTTTCAGCTTTCACAGAGAACTTTCATTCTGTAGAAGGTTCTCTTGAATTTGTTTGTAGCGATTTCCAATCACAAAAATTGGAAAAGCTTTCCAAAATGTGTATCTGCCATCCGATTGATTTTTGGAATGTTTACACAGAACCGAAAATGGTTCAAATTCCTATCATGCTGCAGGTAACGAGAACTTCGCAAACAAACGTTTTCCTTGATAGGCAATCGAACGAGTACATCGTTGATTAAATTCACTTGAAGGGTGTATTCTAGCCGTTCGTTTTTCATCGATTATCCTAGCGGTAATTAATGCAGGAAACGAGTGAACAAGAATGTCGATGAAAAACAATAATAATAAAAAGATCGAACTTGAAATTCAGGGGAAAATCGACCGAGTGGGCCGTGCTCGTGTCCGAGAGAGCTCGGGGGAAGGTCGACCGAAAAAGAAGTTCTCGACGGGCCGGTCGACTGGAACCATCGATTACGCAAAGTAGTCCAATGAAAGAGGGCATTTAATTGCCGGACGGGCTGCTGGGAGTCGAACTAATCTGTCCATCGACCCGCTAAAAAACAGCTGCTGGCATTTGGCATTTGCCATCGATTAGGAAAACTCGTCGCATCGATCCATCAGAAAAGGTTCGTCGAATTGCCCTACCACTGCTCGACGAAGGAAATTAACCTGTTAGCGTCAACGTGTTTCAAGCATCATCGACAGCGGAGATATTTTCGACGGACTCGGACAAAAGAATCTTTAGTTTGCATAAAGATCTATTCATAAACAATAAAAATTCATATTCATAAAATAAGAGTTTTCCACCTGATTTGAAATTTATTTTCTTTCTTCATACGTTGGAAAGGTTGAAAGTAATGCATACAACAGTATTGTTAAATTCTTCTAATGTTCATACTGTTTGAAATGACTCATTGTTGCCATAAATGCATAAAATCCGCTGAAGTCAACTCAAACCCATTCTTTTCTGGTCTAAGAAAGCCCATTTCGAGTCGCTTCCGAAGATCGACAGAAAAGATCCTCCGGAAAGATCCACACGAACGAAGGAGAAGCTTACTCGCGGTTCGAAGCGTTTCCGCGAGGAATCCGCTTCATCCGCGCGACGTCACGCGCTTCGCTAATCCGAGGAATCCTCGCGTGTAACGCTCGCAGCTCCTGATGCGTGCAGCTGCTTTGTTTATCGGGGCTTTTCGCTGGATTCGCGAATGATCGCGAACGATACGCGAATGATCGGCTCGCTAAACGCCTCGGTTCGACGTGCACGCACGAACGCGTTCTCCGAAGAAGCTGCCGAGAGACGCTGTGAGAAACAACAGAAGTTTTCCTTCGAAACTGCAAACATTTGTCCGGCAACCTTATTCCGGAGAACTTTCTCCGTGGATTAGCAAAGTGGATACTTACATAATTTATTCTGGAAATGTCTCCGGGATTGCTACTGTTTCCTCTGTACGCTCTTAGGATTGCGCGACGATCTTTTTACACTTTGTGGCAGTTTTTCCGAACTTGAATTGCGTGGTTTCTCGAGTGGTTGGAATTGGAGAAGCGTTTTGAGCGACGTAACTCTGTATTTGGATTTTATTCCCCAGAACGTTTAATGCTTTTGAGATTCAGTCAACTTTGAGGGAAGATCGTTTTATCTCCACCCTTTTACAAGGCTCGTTTTCATGCAAAAAGCTTTTGTACGGATCTCTAACATGTCCTGTTTATTTTTACATAATTTTTCACGCGTGTTCTTGTAAGTTAAATACAGCGTTTCAAGAATTTCAGATTTGTTTCCAGCTAAACCAGATTGTTAGCCTCCCACGCAAGTACTTGTTTGAAGAAACCGTTTTAAATTCTGTGAAAATTTTTTCACCCTCCCTTAAGCGTTCCAGGGCATGTACCATGAGCCGTATGTAAACCATAACGCGCAAGAGATGGAGTAGAAACAGCACGAAATTGCTCGGACAATGATTTCCACCGCTCCAACGAATTTCTCCGGCCGTTCCTCGAGGTTCTTGTGTTTTCCACGGATTTTGTATGGAGCAGGAGTTAACGCGCGCTTTGGGTATAATAAACCTGGCCACTCGATGAACACCTACCACCTCGAACCGCAATATGGTCGAAGCAAACTTTCCGTTTCTATTATTCTTCATTTTTACGACACTGCGACCACGCATGCAATTCATTCATGAACTTTTCCCCTGCGCTGCATTTCAATCCGCGAGTTGAACCGTTGGATTACCGTGCTTGGGTCTACTATGACCTAGAGTTACAGTGACTCCATTCAAATTCTAATTTTTCAACTGCCAGTTTCAACGATCAGCTACGTGTATCGAGCGATCAAATTATTAGAGCCACAGTTGGAGAAATATTTATTGCCTGTTGCAATTTAGTGTTTGTAATGGATGATCGAATTGTTAGAACCACGTAGTTATCACGTTCCCTGCCACGTGTACCACCAATGGTACACGTTACACAATCTATTCAGGTCGCGTAGACGGTGTCACGAATTGTGATGCCCAGGTTTATCTGAAATTTAAAAACTCATGATTTTTTTCTTGTTCCTAGATAAATTATCTATCGTGTAGCATAGGGATTTTAAGAACAAACCATTTTGTACAAATGCGGGGAAAATGAAAATGAAAGGTCAACAATTTCTTTTTCATCGAAACGCTAATTTGTGCGACGTCGTCGATGGCAGCATGGCTTCCTGCAACAATGGACTCGTTTACAATCTGGATGTCCCAACCCAGTGAGCTAGTCGGTGTCTTCTAAAAAGCGAAAGGTTCCGTTGGTCGTCACGATCGTATCCGACTCGCGTAATTTTCAGCGCGGTCGTTTTGCACCGTCATACCGCATCCGACCGTTGAAAAATCCTCGCCTCGCGCCGCCCCGCCAGTAATGCCGGTTATTAAGAATAATGATTGTCGAGCGGAAGTCTAGAGACTGGCACGTGAATACATATTCATGAGAATAAGTGAATCGACCAATATCTTGCCGGGCCGCCTCGCCTCGCCTCGCCTCGCGGTCGCTTCTCTCCATTTATGCGGGAAACGTACACAGACGGCAATTTCTCGAGCGTGCTACGCCGCGCCGCCCGTTTTACCTAGACGCTCGCACCCGTTCGCTCGCGCGGTCAATACGAAGCGGACTCCTCTCGAGACGCTTCTCGCCGAGCGGTATTCGAGCGCTTCGACCACGAGAGCAGCGAATTCGGGATATTAGCCTGTGAGAGTCACCCTAACTCGGGGCCAATCAGTCGGAAACACTGCACGACGTCGCCCTGGTACCGGAAAGATACCTCATCAAGGTGTTTTGAGTTTAATAGGACACTTGGTGGCCGATGATGTACCCTGAGTAGGCGTGGCTTGCTTGTTTCTTCTTTCAACTTAGGCTGGACAGTGCTTCACAGAAATATGTTTGACTACAATCATTTTACAGTGACGTTTGAAGATAAATGTAGGTAGAGAAAGACATAAAGGACCATCCACATTACTTTCTACTTCTACAACGAACCCCGAGTAGGCGTGGCCTCGTGGCCCTTTCCTCCAACTCACTCGTCAACACAGCAGCTCACAGAGCTATCTTTAACTACATTATTTCTAAAGTAAGTTCAGAATAACCGTAGCCAAAGAAGTCCATAAAAACCATCGATACTGCTTCCTGTCTCACGAACGTCCTACAAGTAGGCGTGGCTTTGACTCCACCAGGAGCCGGAGCGTGCCCCACAGAGCAATCCTCAGCCGCTCTACACCTGTAGAACAGCATTTCCTTGAAAACGCTGTGGAGCATTTGAAAAATAGGCTTGTAGTCGTATGGCAGGCAGGGTTGTGATCGCGAGCAGCGTCTCCAGGGTGGCCAGATTCGTGGGCAAACCCCTCCCATACACCAGCCCCCCCCCTTTTCCTGTAGGTTTTACTACCGAGGTTTCCGCGGCCATCAGCGTCGCGGCGCAATATTTACGGCCTTGCTTATACCCTACGGCTTACACGCGTTTGCATTATTGACGCGGTAGGTAAGAACCCGTTCCCTCGAGCCCGACCATCGCCGGTAATGGTTACTCCCTTTCTCTCTCTCTCTCCACTCTCTCGCTCTCCGTTGCTTTCTCCGTTTCTTTCGCGGTCGCTCCCTGTCTTCCCGAACAATTTCGAGATGCTAACGCTGTATTTGCACGCGCGTTTACTCGCGACCGCCTCGGCGCAAGAAAATCAAGAAGAACGTACGTACGCACGTTCCGCCGGTAACCAGGTTAATTACCTATCGCGTTTCCCGGCCGCTCTTCCCCAGGAATACTAAAAGCGAGACCAGGCCGCCGCATTCGATCCCGGCCCTTTTCACCGACCGACGCTGGCAACGGCGGCTTTTGTATTCCTCGTATCGTGCTTTTTAATAAAATTCCGCCGCGTTATCTCATGCCTTTAATTTCGGTAACCGATACGGGCTCGCTCGCTCTCTCTCTCTCTCTCTCTCTCCCTCTCTCTCTTTCTCTCTGTCTGCACCGGCTCTGATAATAAAGTTCGCGAACTCGTCCCGGTAAAATTGCTACCCGCCCTCGTATACCCGACGAATACCACCCCGAGACAGACTCTGCCTTCAAAGAATCTATCTGCGCGCCTCCCGAAACCATTTTTGAGACGCTTGTCCTGATTTCAGGCGATGGGAAATTCGTGAATGTTGAATTAGAGAGGAGGGTAGAATTATGAGACGTCGAGGTAATGAGAAACATCATATCAGAAATATGAGAAAGCATTATTTGTGCATGTGATCGCTGCAAAATTTTCTTTCTACTTGTAGTTATATTATCTATGACGATTTTAGTTTATGCAATTTTCAAGTTTTGTAGAAAAATTTTAAGGAAGTGAAATTAAATGAAATCTCAGTTTCAGTGGGAATAGTTCTTGTAGATCCAAAGTAGATAAAAATTGTACTAAATTTTGTCGAATTAAAAATTCGAGCATTTTTTCAAAATTGTTACAAGCCACAAATGCATAAAGATCCGCAGTGTATTCAATCATTTTAGATTTGCTTTATATTAAAAAAGTGAGAAAATCAATAGATTCCATATAAATTTCCTTTTTCTACGTTTGATTGTTCCATTTATCTCTATCCCGGAATATCTAGTTTGAAAAATAAAATGGTTATCTCACTTTGCTATCCTCTCCTCTACCGTTCGATATCGCATTTGCCTTTCGCAGCAAACGGGTCATCGGCTATAGAATGCTACGACTGTCAGCTGATCTCTTAAAAGTTATACTAAGGACCTTGGCAAACGACTGTGTTACGTTTGATGTCTTCGTTTGCGGAATTCTCGACGAGCTGGCTAACTAGACGAACCTATTACATATAATTCGATCAAGTTGTATAGTACGATCAAGCATCATAGATGTCAACTCCTTCTGTCTATAGAAACTAGGCTCTTAACAGGTCTACGGAGCTCTAAAAGCAACTATGTATTTTACATTGCATGATAAAAATAACGAGAATGTGTCAATCCAAAGTTCTAACCATTTTTTTTATTTAATCCACACAAATAATCTACAGTATTATCCAAATAGTCTGCACACGAACAAAGCTTTCGATCAATACCCAAAAATGATTATACTTTCATAGCTCGTTACCGAAACAATACCAACACCAAAATTCATCCTAACATTGACACAGCGAATGTTGTTTCGTTTGCTCATCAGGGTCCAAGATGCACCGCTTCAAGATGCACCGAGACTCGAGATGCACGGACTAAGAAAGAAGACAGCCCCGACAGCATCGGGCTCACTAATTGACGGTGGGATATGGTAATCGTTGACGTAGCTGCTGTAGAGGAGAGCGGACGTTTACAATCGAGATTACAAACGGTATTTAAATTTCGGCGTCGAAGCTCTCGTTCGAATTGCAAAGCGCGTTTACGCGTTACGGCTCTGTGCAGCCGCAATTACTCGGGAATACCTAACTGCGAAGACGACGACTGCTAGGGATTTCGCCTGGCCTTCAAATCCTAGTCGTTTGCAGAGGTAAACAAGCTGGGCGTTGTATTGTCCCTTGAAGGGTCCTTGTTCGACTGAATTCTGCGATTTTGTGCGAGCTAGTCGCTGTTGTTCTTAAAAATTCAAGTGGGGAGATCACGTGAAAGCTAGGTTGATATTTCAGAAGCGTGATTGGTGTTCTGGTAACACCATACTATTTTTTAAGCTGGAAACCGTGCGATGGAAATTTTTATATTAATCATTTCTCGACTTACATAACTTAACACTTTTTTCATAAAGAATGACGAGCTGCATCGAATAGTAAATATTCCGTTTTGTCGATCATAACGTAATTAATTAATAGAAATTAGTTTATGTTATCGGCGCACAGGTTCGATCCAAAATCAAGACAAAGCAATTTTGCAATTGAAAAGATTTTTCTCAACGTTTCGATCCAAGTATGGATCATATTCAAGAGAATTTTGCGTCTGAAAAATACTGAATATTGTACTGAGTGTTTCACAAGATCAATAATAACCGCAACATAATTTTTCACCGCATCGAATCTTCACTGCATCGGATAGTGCAAGGAAAAATAGATGTTTTCACTTAAAAACCCAAGGTGGTGTTGAAATCTCCGAAATTCTTTCATGCACATAAAAGGAACATTGTTATTGCCATATTTTAGTCGTCTTTATACAGAAAAACTATGGTTAATAGTGTTTCTTCATACTTTTTAGAAACAGCGGAGATAACGCTGTGCTAATACGTACTGGACCACCCAGTATAAAACGCTGAGGGTGAAACGTTCGGAAAATGTTTTTATGTCGGCACGAATCATCGCTGCGAGAAGGAATGGAACATCGGTGGTCCAAGTCGAAGAGGATCGATCGGTAATCGAGCTCTCGAGCGAGTGTATTGTTCGGGGGATGGAAAAATAAATCGATCCTACCGCGATTGGGTCTCTCTCTCCCGGCTCGTCTGGAATGCGAACGGCGTGGAGTCGGCAATCGCGCGTGGATCCCTTCCGGCCGATTAAGCCTCGCGATGATCGTGATTGGATCTCGCAGGAAGTCTGGAAGAATCAATTATCCTTACGAGATTCTAGAGACTCGAAGATTCTCCGCTCCTAAGTCGGATCAGCGCGTACACAGCGGTCCACAATAGGCGGTTGTTCCGCTGCTTCAGAGTTTAATTTGTACACGGAAACGGCTCGAATGAAATTAATGGATCGCGTGGAGAATTAGACACTTATTTGCGCTCTTTCTTGGAACATTCATCTCGCATTTTACTTCATATACTCTTTTCTAAAACAATGACTAACGAAATAAGTTTATTGACTAGTTTTCTATGAGTGTATCTTTACAATCTTAACACTTTACCTACCGGAAGCCTATTAATAGAATTTTCAATAATTGTGCTGTACCAAAAGAAAGCATAGAAATTTTCTTTTACATTGCAATCTTAAATGAAACTATTACATAACGTTATTGAGGGTGACTTGTTAGTTCAAAATGAAAATTGCTGTTGCTATTCAAGGTTCCATTAAAAAGTGTTTGTATCATTTACCCTAGATTTTCCAAAATTATGCAATAATCACCGGTCGGTAATGTGTTAATAATTGTAAGTAATAAACCTGGTGTGACACATGAGAATAAAATAATTTGTATCGACATACAAATTACTGTACAAAGACTTTGTCGAAGTCACGAGACGTGATGGCATCGCCGGGTATACATATTCGCCGCAGCTAAATCCAGATACGGGACGCGACGACAGTGCATGATCCAACGAGGCGAGGATCGTCGATTAAGACCTCGTTGCTAGGAGGGCAGAGTCTTTGTCGTGGTCGTTTCGCGATGGTTTATTGTTTTCGCGCGGCGCGGCGTGGGCGGTGAGGTAGCCGAACTTTTTTCCCCCTTTTCCTCCGTCTTCATTCAGCGGTCTGGAGTTTTTTATGCCGCGGGATTTACGCCTGCAGCTTTATTTATTCACGCTTTAATTACCGTCCCGGGGCTTTCTGCCGCGGCGCTATGGGGGTGGGCGAAGGGGGTGGAGGTGCGAGGGAGTGAAAGTGGGCGCGCGCGGGCACGTGGATGCACTCCGAAACGAGAAACTTCAGGGTGGCACCGAGATTAATGGGCTTGGTTAACGTTCTTCGTTCTACCTCCCCCACTATCTCACCCCCTACCCCTAAAAACTCGCGAGTAGGGGTGCGACGCGCGTGAGAAATTTGCGTCGTGTACGCGCCCGTGTATACACATATTCGAAAAGGCGAAAAGAAGAGTCCGCACGGGAGCGAGAAGGCAGCGAGGCGGAGAAAAGAGGGAGAGGAGAGAATACGATGAAAGTAACAGGGACGAGTAATGTCGTTATTCATCGGGAGCCCGGGTGTTTCCTACGTTGTCTCGAGATGACGTTGGCCAGGGCTTTTCAGGCTCTTCTTTGTTCCAGAAACAAACGGCCGACCCGTGAAATACTTGACTCCATTTCATCCCTCTTTACGACCCCGATTTCATCCTTCGTATAAGTCGGTTTGAGAAATTCCGTCCAAAAATTTTATCGTCCTACGAAATTGCTTTCTTCGGGTCGGCCCTCCAGAACCAAACTTATCTTCTCTTTTTATCCAGCCGAGATTTCGCGGGGCGAATTCGATTGTTTCGACGATCTCGATGTTTTCGAATCGTACCCTTGTTATTTATTTACCTGTTTCTCGTCGGGCGAGCTTGTTAGATTTTCGAAATTCTCGAGCTTCAATTGACAGCACGATGATTAATTGCGCGTTGGTTATTGTGCTTTTTGTAATGGGATTGAATAACGGATCGATTTTTAATTTCGAAATCGCTTGTAACCTCTGTCCGTTTACCCGCGGCGATGCTCATCCGGTTCGCGTGTTGATTTGACATATTTTACAATAATTTTGATGAAATATTCAGCGGAGTTTTACGCGATTCTGAAAATTGTTTCATTAAATCTTATTTGGCGAAAAAGCAGAGGGAAGTTGGATTTTACAGTTTTGTTCCGATATGACGCGAACGCTCGGGTCCGGTTCCCGCCGTAATTCGGGTCACCTTAAAATAATTTGAAGGGAAATCATGATGGCTCGATCTGGGAAGAGTCTGCGACGACAATGAAGATCGCGATGATTCGTCACTGTCGTCGGGCAATCACGTATTTAGAAGGGAGCTGGATCATCTAGCAATGACTCGACTCACTATCTCTTGTCGGTAGGACGTCGACAGCATCGAGGCCTTGAGGTAAGAGGCCTCGCAGGTAAGCGGGTGGCTACACCGGTGGCAACGGTGGATTTAACAAGCGATGTTATCTGCTCGGATGAATGCTACCCCCTTCACAGCTCCCTGACCCCCTCCGTCCACCGGCTGGCCTGAGACCAGTCGAGACGACACCGTGAGAAGAGAGAAGAGAGGGACTCGCCTCGATCCTATCTTCCTCCGGGGCTACTTGCGTCGTCGACGGAAACTTGCGTCTCTCCATAGTCAACGGGAGCGTCGGGACACCGTCAAGGCCTCCTCGGGCTTTTCTCTTTACAAGAAGAGCCGGAGCTACGAGAAACGCTGCTGCGAACGATTCCACACTCTCTGGAGGCCGGCCTGGAACTAGCATAGCAAGCTTCGCAGAGACTTTGCTTCTGCGATTTTCAAAACTGTTGCAATTCCATGTGGTAACCTCCGATTCCACATTGCTGAAAAATATCCTGATAGATTCGACCTTGTTTTAATTAACATTAAACATACCACTACCGGTCACATAACCGGCTCCAGATTTTTTATTTCACAATCATTGAAATTATAAAGATGCTTTCGTGGTAAATGATTAAACAAATACATTTAATAGCGAAGATATTATAATATGAACCGCACGAAGTCCAAATAAATTTAATCTTGTTATTTTATTAACATGTTGGATTGACGTGTTCATAGTAGGTTTCATTTGGGTTGTTTCATAATAGGTCGTTGTACTAGTTTTGGAACACACTATCAGAATGTAAATAAATTATATTAAATGCACACACTAAAAAGGAGAAAATAATTTTTTCAGACATTAGTGACTATAAATAAAAGCGTAGGGCGCTAAACTATATTGACGTAATTTTCGTGGGCGCTCCACGCTTTTATTTATAGTTACTAATGTCTAAAAAAATTATTTTCTCCTTTTCAGTGCATTTTAATCTTTACTAGACGCACATTCCGAGAGAAATGATGCTCGGCTATTCTGGAGGCGAGCGAAGAACAGCGTATCTCGTTAACTCCTGATTGCCGAAGCATGTCGCGCAAAGTGTTCGGAAATAATGCGTAATTGCATACGATCATGGGATCGTGGTAAACGCGGCGGCTCTTGGCACGAGTTCCCGATAATATTTATTCGAAAAGGTTCTAAGTAGACATCAGAACGGAAGTGTTCGCTTCGGGGGATTCGCGAAAGACCCGGGGTTCGAAAGTTTCTTCGTCAACGCGCGCGGAGTTTCAGCCAGCCCCGGTCGGACGTCCCCGGATGACTCGCTTTAAAAGGATTTAGCGCCGGGAGTTTCGTAATAACGACGCAAAGTATGATGTATCGCAACTAATTTCGGAGGATCGTGCGTGCAGACTATCGACGCGCGTTCGGCAACTGTTTGGCTGATCTGCAGCCGAGAATTTGAAAAAAATTCATGGACATGCACGATATTGTAACCGATATTAACCGAAAGATGTGATACCAAAGATGCGAAAACCAAAGATGTGCACTTATTCATACATCATTCTGTAACCACTCGTCAGCATCTCTAATTTTTCGAATTTTTAAAAACTTTGGTAAAAACCGAGTCTACACCAAAAAATTCGGAAAAAATTCGGAGTCGTGTATGCAATCAGGTAGAATCTCCGTGAATTTTTTCATCATTTTTCGTTGACCAGATCGGGAAAAATAATTCAGTAAACCGTGCTCACTCTTCAACTACCCTTTATGGTAGCGGTAATTTCTACAGATCCACATTTTCCCGTATATTTTCATTACAAATATTTATGGGATGGCCTGTTTGAGATGCTGCACCCTGCGGGAGGGTAGGGGGATGGATAATCGCGAAAATACTGACTGGACCTTTACGCGATGAATGTATCTCGGCGGTATGTTGATCGACTCGATTCGTATCACGTGTTCAGCCGCCCACGCTCTCTCGGCGCGACGTTTTCCGATATTTGCTCCGCGGTTATAAGGCATTCGCGTGTATGAAACCGCAAATAAGAAGACGGCGAACGCACGGAACACCGCCACGGCGAGGCACAGCCAATTACCCGACTGCTGGCTGCCCGGTTTGCTCGTTTTTGTATAAACTTTCGCTAAACAAACTTTCCCACTTAACGCCGTCACGTGAATCGAACGGATCACGGCAGAGCACAGAGTGCAGAGTGCATAGAGTGCAGAGGACTTCGTACGGGGCATATTCCTCGAAAAATTTACAATGGTGTAAGATTAACACTTCATCATCAATTGCGAGACATAGGAGCCTAGCTGAAATTTTTTCTTTAATCATTTTAGGAAGTTGACAATTACAAATTGAGATCGTCCAACGTAGGAGCCAAGCAGATCTTTCTTTAATAATTTGATGAAGCTGAAAATGACGAAAATTGGGGGAATCTAATTCGATTAGTCTTAATTAGGGGATTCAACTTTCTAACTTTCGGGATCCCGACCCGAACCCGAACCCCTAGCCTTAATATACGTATTTCGTGACTTGCAGTAGAATCGTTGATCGTTGTATAGATCTTCGTGGTTTTTTTAGGCACAGACCATTCTGGATCGTAGACGTCGCGGATCCATCAGGCTCGACTAATGAACCCAAGGACTAATTACTGGGGCCGTATTAATCCGCTATCGCGTTACTTTCGAACGGGATTATCGCGGAACATCTCTTTGGAGGAACGATGGAGACTAATTATGATGGAATGACTCGCAACTCCGCGAGACGCGTGCGTCTGTTCCCGACATCTTTCGGAGGGGGTGGAATGCACGGTATTCGAACGGGGGTCGCCATACTCCGATGAAATTATGCGAATACTTAATCAAGAGCGGTCGGTTTGCTCGGGTGGTGTCGGATAGCGACATCCGAATGTCTTTTTAGTTCAATTCCATTCACAATTGTCGAAACGGAAACCTGTCTGCTCTTAATAATTTTAATGTAGTCAAAAACGTTCGAGAAAACAGGAACAGATTTTTAAAAAATTTTTATTTCATAAAATTCCGCTTAAACAGAGCAGTTATTCTCTTATGTAATAAAGAAATAAACGCGTTCAATTTACTGGAAATCGATGAAAGAAATATCTTCGACTTCAAAGAGATAATTTCATTTCGTAAAATCCCATTTAAAGACATTAATTATTCCGGCAAATAATAAAGTAATAAACGCGTTCGTGTTGCTGGCAAGTGATCTGAGAAAGGTCTTCGAGTTCAAAGAGATTGTTTAATTTTTATCATTTATCTGGAATCATACCTTCTTTGCAGCTTTATTACACTGTTACGAAGAACTTCGACATTTTCTTGCAGGTGAACGCATTTTAGAAACATGAAAACATAGCACTTTTTATTCAGGATAATATAAAACACGAATTTCGGTTTAATTACACTACGACTTCACCCTGTGCTGAAAATACAAGGTTCCGGGTGGAAACACCATTTCATCGAACGCTTCGAAATAATTTTTAGTGCTTTAAAATCAATGTGATTGGCTGCTGGATAAATTAGTTGACGATACAAGGCTAAATATCGCAAGGGTTTAACAAACGCTTGCCGATAAACCGTCTTTAAATGCCGAACTTTCCCCCGCTTGTTTTTACGTCGTTTTTCCATTCAAGCCGCGGCATAGTTCTGCCGTGGCTCAGCGCAACATGGTTGGCCTGAAAAGATATTGCACGTTCCAGAAACGGGCGGTATCATGTTCCCAAAGATTGCAGAAAAAAAAAGTCGACTTCCACCCCGGCAGATTACTGCAATAACACTGCGTTCTTATCAACCTGCATCCGTTCTCATGGCTATTTTTCATTTTGCTGGGGGGCAGGGGAGGGAGTGGCGAAGGGACGATGAAGAGTTTCCTTTGACGAACTTGAGAGGTGAACCACCGCGGGGCGGGGGGCCAGAGGAAAATCGAATTCCATCGGAGTGCACCGAGTGCGAAAAGTAGCTTGGCAAAGTACCCGCCTACTTACACAAAGCTTCTTTCAACGAGAAAATTTGCATCGGGGGACTTCCTCGAAGCTGCTAGCCCCCGTCGCGACTAATTACTCGTTACAGGAATCATTAAGTGCAATTACGCGTGTCGCGCTGTATCGGCCTGGCCCGGCGGCACCGTACTCCTCCTATTTCTCCCCGACAGCAAATGCTAGGAGATCTCGCCTCGTTAAACCCTTGCCCTATGATTCCTTTCACGGCTGCCATAAGCAAAACTTCTTTGTCATTAACGATTTCCTACGGGGAAACTCTCCGGTCGGATACGAGGCGCAACATCGCACGGAATTATCGAAATTCGCGCCCCTGCAAAGTTTCAACATCATTTTAATTTTAAAACTTTCTACCGATTTTATGCATTTGAAGCTGATTCAATTTATGCAATATAAAAAAATGTTTGCATTGATTGCAGCACACAGGAGCCAAATGAAAATTGTATTCTTCTTTTAATTATCCTATTAAGCTGGAACTAATAGGTTCATGCCCTTAAATATTGTTAACATGTCCACAGCTTTAAATTGTATGTACCCATTTTTGTCATAAAAGGGGAAAGATCATTTTTTGTTCCCATTTAATTGCGTCATAAAAAGTTTGAAAAGATATCCGATATATTCTAGATATCGAACTACGTATTAGAGAATTTTTTACGAATAAAAAAACGATTGCATTCGTTTCGACTGATTGGACTTGTTAAGAAAATAATTGTCTACGTAACTCCTGTGGCTTGTAATTAGTTCTCTAGTCGTAAGCATCATATTCGAGTGTTGTTCCGATTTTTTGTTTTCTTCGCCGATATTCCATTTCAGCCGCAACGATATGATTTTGATGAATTGAGTAATAACATTTTTGCACGAACATCCTCAGCCCAGCCACGACTCTATCAATTTTTCTAACATTGCTATCAAACTCGGAAGACGTAAGTGAGCACGCTAGAACGAAGGCGACGCGTTTCAAGAAAACTTCCCGGCGGCGCAGAAAACAAAAGAAGAGGAAACGGAGGATCGCGTGACCAAAGGCTTGTCGCTCGACGTTTCCTCGCTAGCTAGATCGCAGACGATCGCTCGGGGACTGCGAGAAGATTTCCCGAATTGGAGATATGGTTATTAACCAGTCAGCTCGCCGAGATAGCCGATCCGTATGTAATGAAGCTTTTTCCTTTTTGTCGGTCCGCGTTGTTCGTCGCGTGCGGAGACCGCAACGGCGAAACAATCGGCCGCAATTAATCATGAGATAAGTGTTGTGTCGAAAAACAGGATATCGCGTAACGAGCTTTCGTATAATCTTGCATACGTAAGCAGCAGATTGCTGGTCGAAGCTGGCTCAGTCAGCGGGTTCTGCACTTTTGCGGTTCTATGACCTTTTCAGATTTAATTGCCGCCATTTGAATTCACCGAGTCATTTTCAGCAATTAGCCACTTTTGTTTCCCTTCGGCCTGCAATGTTTCTCCGATTCCTATCTTATAATATATGCCACTGATACTTCGGATATCAAATTGTTTCTTGTGGTATTTCTGTAGTCGTTCGAATTGTGGCGCTTTGGATCTTTAACACATATTTGCTAGATAAAAATCACAGAAATATTAAAAAATTGGAAAGGGAGGTTGTAAATGCCTTGAAATGCTAACATTTAATTGCTTTCTTGGAATTTTTAAGATTGTTCTAAGGGTGATTCTTTACGACCCCAAAAAAAATGTTACTGTTAAAAATCAGACATTTCATATGCAACCTAATAGTATCAATTGTGTCCTTTCACATTTCCAGAACCGTTCAATTTGTGTCTTTTTACGGTCCCAACTTATCTAATCGCAGTGTTCCTTATCGTTTTTCCGGTACTTGTTCGATTCGGATCGATCAAAATTCGCCAGTGGAAGGTATACTAACTGGAACAGTGTACCGTAATGGTTAAGTACTCTTGTTTCGGCGAAAGACGATACGCTCCCCGGTTCAGGTCTGACAATCAGAATGTAGGGAAGAGAGCATAGAGAGGATCCGTTGCAACGTTGGCGAGCTGCACACGCGTGCACCGCAGAGACCGGCGAGACCGCCAACCCATTATCATTATTATTGTTATCGAGTGAAACGCGATATTCTGAGATCTGTATCGGGATGATTACGACCGGTAATGACTTGCAGGTTGATTCGCCGTTGTGCCAATCGATTTTCGATAATCCTTCAAAGGGAGCGGGCCGATCAGCCGAGGTGCTTTATCATCGGCAACGCTGCTCGTTGCTACTCGAGAATGCGACCGATCGAAATAGCACTCGGCGACGTCCAAACTTTACCCGAAATTTCCGCCTAGGAACCATTGTCGATGAAACCACCGCGTCCGACAAAATTCGTGGCTCTGCTAATTATACTCTATTGATTACAGACTGAATTGTTTGCAGGGGTTTTGGTAGCTGATTTCGGGGGTAAACTATACTTTACCGGACTCAAAATTAGTACCTTTCTCCTACGAATTATTATGTATTTGGTATGTAATCCAGTAGATTTGTACTCGGCGCGGATGCAGATCGAAGTTTCGATCCTCTAGGATCAATAGTTGAGGAGTTATGGTCACTTGAAGTTGAGCATTTTTGGTGCCGCTAAGAAACTGGAAATATGCTCAACTTTAAGTGATCATAACCCCTCAACTATTGATCCTAGAGGCTCGAAACTTCGATCTGCATCGGCGCCGGGTACAAATCTACTAGATTACATACCAAATATATCATAATTTGTAGGAAAAAGGCACAAATTTTGAGCCCGGTAAAGTAGTGATTTGCTAGGACAAATTGATACTTTATTATACTTAACTTATAATATAACTTATAATACATTCGATTTTTCTAATGTCTACAATTTTATATTGGACCCATCCATTATATTTTTGTTACAAATGCCTGTAATCCGCAGTTTATAAAATAGTTGAACAAATGGACTCCTAAAATTGGAAAGGAAACATATTTTAATAGAAAATGTCTCTTCAGTTAGTCATTTGGTGAATCTGTTAGCTATTGATATCCTTAAATTTCTTTTAAACTACCGCATCAGACTGTAACCGTTCATTTGTCAATATTGAATTACGATTGGAATGAAACGTAAAAATCCCGGCATTCTCGTACGCTATAAAAATGCACGATTAATCGCCGAACAAATACCCGTATTGAAATCTGATATATATCGTTCGAACCGATCATCCGCCATTTAACATGTACGAGTGGTGCATAACGCGTATCTGAATCGAATATAAGCGTACACCCACCTAATTCGAACTTATTTCGCAACACGACAATTCTCGGATTAATTCCCGGGCTGTTTTATGGAACGGCACGGCGGCGGTGCAGCCGGCACGGCACAGCTTTTAATTATTTTTCGGGGGCGGTGAGCCGATGATAACTATCGGCCGATAGGCGCGCATTCTCCTGGAAAACTGGCGCAGATATTGCGCCGTGGTCTCCCGCGTACGACTGGTGGTTATCAATTAACAAATTCCTGGGATCCCGGTAACTACAATCTCGTTTCGGCTCGTGTACAGCCAGTGAAATTCGCGAAAAGCGAAAGACAGAGAGGAGAGGGGGGTGAAATCGGTCCGCGCAAGACGAATAATAGGCGAGAATCGTTTTTCTCGGTCCCGATCAAATTGCAATTGTCGAGGCGAGCGCGATCGTCGAATGGGAAACGCAATAGCGGCGTCTTAACAATCTCGATATAGCCTCTCTTTGTCCGCTGTTTCTCTTTTTCTCTTATCTCCTTTCACTGGCGCTTCGCTGTTACGCTTCTTTTCTTCGCTTTGACTTTCGCCACGCGCGATCTAATTGAAATGAAGTGTCTCTCACTCGATGGGAATACCATCCTGCTACTCGAGGATTAAACGTGCGCCGTAACCTTGAACGGATGTCATCCTAAATAAAGTAAGCGGGAGCAGCACTGTATAATCTGCGCACCTGAACGATCGTGAGATTCGCAATCCGGTCGAGAAAGTATATGGTTTCTCTCTTTCGTCTCTGTTTGCGTAGTTGACGACGCTGACACGGAATGAATCGAATTTTGGAGATAGAATGAAACATTATTTGAGATTCAAATGAAAAGATCATTTGGCTATCCAAATAAACTTACGATTTGTTTCAAATTAGCCAAATTGAATAGTATACAGGATGTCCCGCATACAGTGGGCAACCGATTGAGAAGTAATTCTACACGCAGAAGTTAGACGAAGCTGAAGAACACAATTTTTTAATTTGATGTTCCGTTTTCGAGTAAATCGAGCTTGAAATCGTCTGACCAGGACTTGGCGTTTCTACTGCTTTTTTTTCTCAGAAAGAATGCGTCAAACAAAAAAATGTTATTGCCCCTGCATTTATTTTTCGAATAATTGATTTCGATGATGCCCAAAATCCTGGTACAGATTCTAAAATGTATTGCGCGAGAATATTTTTTGGAAAAGTTCCCGGAAGGTTCTTTTCGTAAAAATTCCACAGCATCGGATGTTCTGTTGACCGAGACGTATACAAGTTCGAACAGAATTTGTTTAAAGTCGGAAGGTACCTGTTTATTTCGAGCCTCGGCACAAAGCGTTGGAGAACAGTGACTGTTGGCGCACGATGGATCAAGCACCACCGAGAGCGACTTTTGACAAGTTGGATCGAGCAATTGGTATAATGCTTGACACGAGGGTGGTCCGTAGAGGTGGAAAGCAGTATTGTTGGTCGCATGCATAATCCGATTTGATTCTCGGGGTGCGCGCAAAAGGGAGCGGCGCGCGATCGGGGTCGCAAACGAACGAACGAACGAGTGAACGAGTGAACGAGGGAACGAACGAATGGAGAAACGGATGGGAGAGGAAGGAAGGAAGGAAGGAAGGAACGGAAAAAGCAAGAGAAAAAAATTGGCACGTTAATGACGAAGAGAATGGCTCGTTTGGGGCGAGAAAAAGGGTACGAGGCGGAGGTTACGCCGAGCGGAAGGAAAGTAAAGTTACCGAGGGGCGTACGCCTTTCGTTATATATGGAACGCCGAGAAAAGTGGGTCGTTTGCAGCGCCGCTTATCGTTCGGAGTTAGTGGCTTGGAAACGGCGCAGCTTTTTTCGCCGATACCTCCTCTCTCCTCTCGCACTCTTTGTTTCTCCCTCCCCCCTCCTTCGTTCTCTCTCTCTCTCTCTCTCTCTAGAACGATCACCGTTTCGTTACTTCAATTATGTTGAACGGCGCGAGACATTGGTCAGTAGCTCTCGACGCAGAGTGGCCCAGAATCGCAAACAGCTGTGTCAAAATTCATTTCTCTGTTAATTACACATTATTACGGATTTTATGCATTTAAGATTGAAAAATCATTGCCCTATTATTTTAAGGGTGGCAGTGCCTTTTTATTTATTCTCTTTTCACAATGGAAGCAAAACAATTTTGTTCCATACACTATTAATGGCTTATTTCCTAGAATTCTTAATTGAAAGATTATATTCACTCGGATGTAGAACGCGGCATTAACGCCCGAGACGGGAATAAAACCGACCGACATGCTATTTCAAGAGATTTGATCTTGACTATTACTTATTTACCGAATCAGATATAATTCTGTATCCTTTTCGGTGCATGTAAAGCGAGTATTCGCTCGCAGACCCGGTTTTAACGAATTTCGCGACAGGAAAAATTTTGCGAATGAATTCCACCTGTTTTATAGAGACGGCCCACTGTGCGACGGATTCGTCAGGTTTCTACCGAGGGTCCCAGAGAAAACAGGACGGTTCGCTCCCGGTGCTTTATAAAATGGATTAACGCTAGCCGGTTTTCACGAGCGGAACACGGAGGTCATCGCTATTACGAAAGTTTGCTTGGAAAATAACGAGCAGCCCTGGAACAATGGCAGCGGGAATATATGCGCTCATTACATAAACCTGCGGCAGGAGTTTACGGCTGGCAATTAGCGGGCTCCGCCGCGTATCCGAGAGATCGGTTATCGGGCATTCTTCGCGGTCGCCGCGATTTCCCCTCGATCGCCGATATACATATTCGTAGACTAGAACACACAAGCCTCTACAACCTTTCCAACAGGCTTTTTTGTTCTCCACTGCTCCACCATCATCGAAAGGACGCTCTTAATTAAGCCTAACTGTTGCGTCCGAGAAGCCGCAGCCGCGGATACGCGAACTTTTTAATGCACGTCAGTCGTAAAAGTCTTTATTACCCTGGAGTGGGAATATTTTTCAAATATCCCGGCTTCGCGCGGTTTATGAATGTTAATTACCGGGAGAGCTAGCATTCGTGCGGAAATACGGTGGCTTCTTACCGATATTCAAATGAAAATATCTGCTAAACTATTCGCTTTCCAATGTTGCGTATCTACTAATTGAAAATGCGATCCCATTTAATCTGTATACAATGAATCACAGTGATGCTTGGTCAGTTTTAAACATCACATACGATTTCCGTATTCTAATTCCCACAACTTTTTATGTGGGAATTACAGTGTTCCCGTGATTGATGTGATTTTTGGGTATGCGGATGATGTGACTTTTTTATCCCCACTACTAGGGGATTCCCCCTTGGGCAGTAGATGGCACTACGAAGAAATTAAGGTAATAGGGTGTTTAAATTGGAGTTTTATGATACCCAGTTGTTTACCCAGGATCGTCGTTTACACCTGGAAAAGTTATCCAAGAAATCTATGTTTGGCACACGTAAAAAGACGTAGTACCATTTCGTTTCGTGAGACTTCATGCCTCCGAGGTTCTCACAACACAATCGCGGGAACACTGTATCTACATTGATCTTAAAATCCGCAGTCTAGTGGTAATTAATGAATGAACTTGAACCAGCTTCGAGACCAACATATTATATTATCATGTAGATCAACGAATTCGTCGTGAAACCAGCTACGAACCTACCTGAATAAAAGCATAGAATTCAACATAAAAGAAATGTTGGTGTTAGCTAACAATACTTCAATCCCTTGATAACATTCTATTTTTCTGTCATCGATTCAGCCATTGAAACACAGATACAAAATAGACATCGATTTCGAGAACCATGAAACAAATCATAGAGCAAGGATTGAATAGCGACCTAATATTTTAAGAAAAGTTTCAGTGGTTCGCCGGAGGAAAAACTACGGGTTCGGCTAGAGCAAACACGCGGGGACACGGTTTCTGTCTATTAATTCCGCGTCGGGTGCCGTGTCCATCTCCCTCCCTCTGCGAACTATCGGTTATTTTGCCCGGTGATCCGGTTTTTCGCGAGCTCTTTTTGCAGGTTACATTTTCGTTTAATTTGCGGCCGACCGGGGGAGAGAACCGTCAAAGGGAGAACGTCAAAGGTCGGCCACGGTTGTTTTTAGCCAGAAATATGGATCGGCCGAAGAATAGCTCTCTCGGCGGATCGATCGTTTTGATACACAGTCCCCCCCCCCCGCACTCTCGCTCGCTCGCTCGCTCCTCTCGCGATTAAATGAAATTCGTTCGTCGAGGTCTAACGGCGAGAGGGGAGCATGAATTATGAATGCCTAGCGGATCCGTACCGAGGATTCAATGAACGAAGGATTTTCGAGAGCCACGCGATACCTTCGGGCTTCTTTTCACTAATTTCCTCTCGATCCAGGCGCGCCGCTCTCTATCGTTTCGATCACGCTTAATAATTGAACGCGCATAACCGGGACATGGTGCTTCTGCTCTCTAGGACGCCAGTCATGAAATCATTATCGAGTTCCTTTTCATTATTGCGGCTTCCTCATACGCTGAAAAATGTACCAGGAATTTTTTCCTCGTTTTTTTAATCGAGAGCTAACGATACACGTACCTATACGCTCTCGAGAATGCGTTCGGTAAACTTCGGGGATAGTATAACAATTTTTCTGCGCGAAAATAGCATTTTTTCCGGAGTTGCGATTATTTGATCTCTCGACTGTGCGGGTCGATTTTTAAAATAGGTCACGTGCGGGTTTTGTTAACGTTTTACACTGGTCACACTTCGATTTTTCTTTGCTTTTATATATTTTAGTATTCCTGAAAATTTTGATGTAAACAGGCGATTCTACTCGTGATACCCAGCTTGATTTCACAAATACAGTACTGAAGCGTACTGTTTCTATAAATAATTGGTTTGCAGATTTTCCGTATTTATAATAACAACAATACCGGTGAAGTGTAAACCAGTAACAGCATTAATGGTTTTGAAAATGTGACAATATTATTTTCAATTTATTTAAAAATCAATGGGTCAAGTCAATTTTCATTAACTCTGTTCGAAAGCAATGCTGAAAATGTTTGTTCCGTGTTAAAGGTCGCTGGTTTATTCACAACATTTTTAGCGCAATACTGCACGGTTAACGTTGAACGGATAAGTACCAGCAATTACTAAACGACGAATGAAATTTCATTGATCTAATTATCCGCGCTGTGCGTACGTTTATTGCGAAATTAATCATTGCAATTTGAAACGGAACAGCGGAGAATATTTTTAAATAGCTGCGAGGCGCAATATTTCACTCTTCCGAGGCAATAGATAATTCTTTTTTTAACACGAGACTAATCGATACATCAAATTCAAACGCGTCGTGTCTCTATTTATTAACCTTTGTGGAATATAAAAACAATTTTTACATCCGAAAATAGCGATATTAATCGAAAGCTAGGATTGTCCAACAATAACGCTGTACCAGAAATATACGATGGTTCACAAAAGCGTTTCTAGTTTCTACACAGGGATAAAATTAAATTTTATCGATTTTCGAGCCCTTGTATGGGTAACCAAAACATATAAATAAGTTTGTCGCTGTAATATTTAAACATTTTTACACAAATATTTCTTTCAGCCCGTGTTAAAAAAAAAAAAAACGCATCCATATATAAATCGACACGCCCGCACAGACATTAATAATATTTCGCAATATTGTTGCCACCGAAAATAAAATTTCGAGTCATCGTATATGATATTACGGCGACTGTGAACCTAACTTTGATTTTTGTGCGGAAGAATACTCGATTAGGTTAATTACAAAATATTACCGACACATAGATATTTATTACTTTTCTTAATAATTTTAATGAGCCAAAAATACTACAAGTACCGAATTGATTGAAAATTGAGTATCGACAAGATACACTAAATTACGATCAATCATTTAAAAGAACGTTGCATATAATTGGCTTCTATTTAATAACAGTTGCAAGTATTTGTAGTGATTCGCAATTATACCGATTCCGTTCAATTACGAATACGGACGCATATATGTTGCAACCAAATATGTACAACTGCTACTAATATGCCAAATTTCATTATTCTTTGTATTATAATTAGACTGCGGATTTCATGGATTTATGACGAAAATAGATACGTACAATTTAAAACAGTGGAGGTATTAAAAAGATTTAAGGCCACCAGTGTATTAGTTTCACCTTAATAAGATAATTGAAAGAAGAATGACATTTTTATTTGACTCCTGTGTCTTGCAATCAATGCAAACATTTTTTATTTTAATTTAAAAATTATTTAAAAAATGCATTGACCTCGACAAGAAAAACTACTCGCAAGAAAAACGCTGGGCAAAAATTTAAAAATAAACATTTGCTGCTTAATGGCTGAGGAGATGTAGCTCCTGACACTATTTAAATCGACAGCTCACAATTTTGATAAAGTGGGCGATTTCATACCGTTTAGGGGATCACAGGCGATCAAGTTAGCAGAAGCGGGCTGCTTTCGAAGGCAGCGGGGGTGGAAATTATTGCAAAGGGGAAATTCGGGGGGTTCGGCTTGAAAAGGGGGAGCTTTTCACGAATTTTGCCGGTCGCTTAATTTCACCGAGGTTTCCCGGACGCGGACCCTTCGAGCCCTCGAGTAGTTTAGGGATCTCTCTTTCACCGGGATATCCCTGAAGGGTATCTCGCCTGGATAGAGTAGCGCAGCAGCGCTTTATTTATTTTGCCAACATTTTATCCGTTTGCCAGGGGGGTTGGAACAGCAATTCAGGAGAGGCCCGATTTCGAATTGGGGCGAAACCGTGGCCCTTCGTTCGACGAATTGGCCCCCGGTTCTCGGCAACACGATTCCACCCTAAACCATTCCCTCCACTTATCCTTCTTCCGGCCAATCGAACGTTAACCGTATTCTTTCGAAATTCTTTATTTTTCTTACGTCCCGGCGAGCGTATCTCCCGAAGCAAATCTGGCTGGCATAGTCGGGCAAAGCCGCGCTGACGTCCAATTGTTTGGAAAACAGAAACGAACAACCCGATGAAACATGCCGGAACGACTCCGGCCGCGACAATAGCGACGATCGATTTCCTCTTCAACCGCTGCTCCTTCTTTTTCAGTCTTTCTCTGCTTATTAGGTGTACGCAAAAATCTTTTATTCCCGAATAAAATTGTTTTATGATTTTTATGTTATTTTAATAGCGACGTGTACGCAAAAATCATTCATTCCCGAATAAAATTATTTTATATTCAAATATTACGCCATCGTTTTATATACTTTTGGACACTTGATACCAACTTGATAACAACTAGATAGCGGATTTTATGCATTTCTGACAATATTGGGTAGGTGCTATTAAAAATATCAATTTCTTTTTCGGCTTATTAAAATTATTATAGTATGGAGGACATTTACTTAAACTTTACTTTATATTTGACTTCTATATCCAATGCGAGACATTGTGACTAAGCGTGGCATAGTGAGCAGACAAGTCTTAATCTGGCGACTCCGGTCTAACGCGTTAGAAAAACAGAGGACGTCAATAAGCGTGTGCGGATCACAATGCGGAAAACTCGCAACAGTATAAAATCACGAGGATCACCTCTGCACGGAAAGTGTTTTCGTCGTTCGACGCAGAGCTTGAGAATTCTGTCACAATAAAAATCATCGATTTATTCCATCATGCTTTAAAGCAGCTCGAGCGCCGGCATAAATTGCCGGCGTCGATATCCGTCGTGTTGAAATGAGAGAAGCGAAGTAAGAAAAGGAGGAAAAAGGAGTAAAAAGAGAAGGCGGGGCGGGAGAAGAAAGTAAATAGGAGTCGAGAGGGTTAACCGCGTGACGCGTAACAGCTGACCCTAGCAGAAAGCTGAAGCGGAAGGTGGAACAGAAGGCAGAGGTTTTCGCTGGTACTCGAGTCTGACAGCGGTCGATACTCGCGCTTTCGCAGTCGGTAGTCGGCAGTCGGTGTCCGAGCCATCGACGGCTGTTTTGGCATCGATGGTCTCCCTCTCGGCTCTCGTCGCGAAAAGAACGGAACCGCTGCTGGCCGGATTAAAACGAGAAGGGCAATCGCTTTTTCCTGGCTGGAACGTCGATGCCCGTCGATGCCCGTCGATGCTTCAAACTAATAGCGACCGACGTAGGATACGTGTCCGCGTATCGACAGGCAGCTTGTTATCGGCTTCCCTCGCCGACGGGAAAAAGGAAATTGGTATTTACGCGGGAACGGGTCCGAACCGAGCGCGCGCGCGCGCCCGCGCGATCTATGAAATCGAGGATTTTTTCTGTGATTTTTTTTTGTAACCCCGTTGTCTCTCTTTTTTTCAATCGGCCGGATAGGTCGGCCAGATCGCGATCCAACGTTTATCGCACAGGTGATTAAAGGTATAATACGAGCCGAGCGGACGCGGACGATGTAAAAACGCCGAGCGAAACTCGAAACACTCGATTGTCCCTCTGGCTCGACGCATCGATACCTCGAACCCCCATCCCGCTGGATCTTCGTGACTTTCAACCGACAGGGGCGACATTATCTGCAGTAACAGCGCTCTGATTGGTCCGTGTTTTTCGTCAACGCTGAGCACATTTTCGCAAAGGAAAAAGTCACTTCAAACGATCTTAGGAGTCACCCTTTTCAACGGAGCACAACATCGTGGGACACTCTGTATAGCGATGACGATTATATCCGTCACAACCACTTTTAACACGTCCACTGCTGTAAGTTGTACAGGGTGTACAAAAAGTTATGGTCATCCGTCCAAGGGGTGAATCTACACCTCTGGATCGGTGGAGATTTGTAAGAGAAACTTACAAATTTTTGTTTTTACATCAATACCTTCTAGAGAGAACCTGCGGTTCTGCTCGGTCCCTTTAAATTTCGTTTGTCTCGAGGCACGCACACGATTATGTTCTGTTTCATCGACACGGTCGGATGGACTGTAGGCTTTTGTCTACACGTATAACTCCACACAATCAAATTTTGCAAGGGCTTTAACAGCTTATATCTCAATAACTATTGAAATATATTACAATATATTACAATCAATTACATTGAGATACATACACAATCAAATTGAAAGAATTACGATCGATAAAAATCCTTCCTTCCTTCAATAACTATTTGTTTGCGACGTGTGGCTTCTTTCAAACATTTTCTCTTCTGGATGAGTGGAAGGTGTTGATGTAAAAAACAATTTTCTTTGTTATAACCCCTACGACGGATGACCATTACTTTTTATACACCCTGTACATTTTTCTCATGAAGTCTATTCATCGGTGCTCAGCGATTTTCGTCCACTAGAAATAACCGTTGAGATGTTTCATCGAGTTAAAGATCATCACCGTGATTGTCATTAGATAAAACTCCGGCTGTATACAGGCGGCACATAAAATATGCATTTTCTTGTGGAAACGGGAGATTTAGGAAGAGCGAGCCGCAGATATATATATAGAGACGACAGGCGGCGGCGGCATGTCGTATCATTTTGTCCGACACTGTATGCATCGCGTCGAAACGGCCGGTGACACCGATCGCGCGGAACAAATGCGCAAATATTGTCGCGTTTCGTAAATCGCAAAAACAACGGCGCTCGTCAAGCGGGGGGATTTATGCATGGTGGTGGTTCCGTCGCAGTGACCAACCGTCGCGTCCCGTCGCGTCGTCCCTGCGTGATCCCCGGTTACCAACCCTTTCCATCCTGTTTCCGCCGTATCCGGTTCCGGTCTCGCGTAGATGCACATGTGCATCTGTGATCCTTCTCTTCCCCACCCTCTCTCTCATCCTCTCTCTGTCTCACCCCCGGCAATTCCGCTCGTTTCGATCGTTTCGTTTCCTACCGCCAGCTCGTTGATTCCGCGCGGACAGGAGACGTAGGAAGCGGGCATTTCGCGCCGATAAAACAAGCACGGACCTTTATCCTCTAATCATCGATATGCACCCCTCCTATCACCTTGCCGCTGAACCTGCGCAATCTCCAATCCACGAATCTGCGAGATACAACAGTGAAATGTGCTCGTTCAATTTCATACATTTTTGGCTCTTTCATCCCTTGCCGTATCAGTTTCTTTACAGTTACAGTGATTAAAACGTCTTTGTTCCCAAAAATGTCGTAGAAGAGAAAAGGAAATTTATATTTTTTGTATGGCTATACATTAATTTCAATACTTAAATGTTGATTACACACGAATCAAATAGGTAATTATTAGACTGCGGATCTTTATGCATTCATAGCAAACTTGAGAAGACGAAATTGAAAATTACCGAAAAATTTTCAGAATTGAAGATGTCAATGTATGATGTCTTCTCTATTAAAATCATTAAGGGAAGAAATAATATTCAATGTAGTTTCTGTTTCTTGCAATAATATACGGGGGTGTGTAAGAGCATTTCCTCACTGCCCTTAAACGAAAAAAAGGTCTGATTGAGTCTGGGTTAGATCTGAATTAGGTTGGAGTGGATCTTTTAAGCAACCACATTAACGATAACTGAGTGGTACTTCCAAAACCTCTATTTCATTATCAGTTCTAAAAGGTTCGCTCGTTATATAGTTTCTTTTCTCCGATCCCCTCAACATGTTTACAAAAAACAGTAAAAAGACCAAGCTTACGCAAACGTTGCCGCGAAACGTTCACAAATACGAAAAATTCAATCCAGTAGTAGCAAAAGGTTCTTCAAAATGTGTAGCTGTGTAGCTGTGTAACATATTTAAATTCCATCAAAATCGGAGAGGAGTGCCTCTTTGTAATTAATTAACAAAGTTAATTTCATTTAAAAAGAAAGGCGTAACATTCATATTTTATTAGACTTTGTTTAAAATCTTCATCACGAGTGTGACTCGTTAAATGCGGCAAGGGGTTAAAGCCTGGATCCACGTTGACCTTGGGTATCAAAATTGATTCATTCAATTTTGTGGCAGCTGAAGTAAATTTGCTGTTGCGTTGGGGATAACTAAAAGGCGAATACCTCTACAAAAAGTATCCTTAAAAATTTATTTTTAGAATTGTAAACGGTCCTGAACATTGTCAATTTTCTACAACTATCTATGCCTTTTCGGAAATGTTCAGTGGCCGCTTGAACGGCTAGTTACCGAATGGTAAGTCTTTTCAGGTTCCTTTCAGGTTCGATACCCGAGGTAAGCGGTTATCGAGCGCGGCCTTGTTTCCCGCGCTTTCGTGAGCGAAGGAGGATCGATCTGGCGCTCGAATAACAGTGGGATGAAATTTTCAGCGGACAGCTTCGTCTTTCGGAACACGTTCGGGTCGAAGACGGATTCCCGGGCCGATAAATTCGTCCGGCGGAACGAGACGCGTCCTCGCCGTAACGCGTCCTGTTTTATCAATCATTTCACTCGGCCTGGGAGAGCTCGCTGGCGATGGAATTGAGTATCTTGCAAGCATTATCTGGAGTAATAAGCTCTTTCGCATTTCTTGGTCATAATTTGCCTAATCAATATATGCTCCATTTTGTTCTGTGATCTCTTCTCTTCATGATGTGATCCCTCCTGTTTTTTGTATCCTTTTATTAAATGACTAACTTACGTATTTACTGTTGTCTGATTTAAGATATTCAGTGGGAGCAATTTAAAATCGTAGCACGATTTATTAAGAGATTGGGATATTTTTGAACTTTTTTCCTGTATGGCTTAAAATAATCTTCTTACGAATTCAAGGTCTATAGACACACTGCCAACCAATTAAGATAACATAGGCGTGCGAATGAATTTATAGTCGTTTCCTCGTGATTCTGCAAATGACTTGCAAACATACATATGTGCTAATCAAACTATCGATAAGAAAGATAAATTTGCATTTAGATTCTGTCGCCTGCAATCGATGCTTAAAAATTTTATTTTGCATGAATATCCGCAGTCTAGTTATTCGTATACTATTTTATGCATGCATGACAAAATTGGGTAGGTGCATTTGAAAACAGCAAAACATTAAAATTATGAATGAAGAACATAATGTACTTAGCTCTTGCATTGGACGCAGATAATTCTTATTTTGCATAAAAATCTGCAGGTGATACCTGCACGCTTCCGCGAATAAAATAGGTGTGAAACGCATAAATTTAGAGGTGTGTTGAACGCAACGAAACAGTTTTTTGCGAAATCTGTGGCAGGTGTACGGTCTCTTTTGTTGCTTATCTCGGTAACAAACATATTGAACTTGATCCCATCCCTCGCAGGAACGATCGATACGGTCTCGCGGTCGAGTTAACTCGCCGAACGTAGGCGAGCGGAGAGCCCGAGAGAGCGTTGAATAACGAGCGAGATCGCGGGAAGAATGGCCCGATCCGATGGAATCGTTTAAAGTTAATTAATGATACCGGAGCATCGAGGTTGCATCGAGCAATAAAGCGTCTTGCACGAACGAGCAGCACAATGGAGGCATAATGGAAGGCGATCGACAAAAGGCGAGCCGAGCAGAGCCGAGCCCGGTTTATGATCGTTCCATAGACCGGGCCTGTCCGCGCGTGTGTCCATTTACATTAAGGCTCCTTACAAAGTACTTACAACGAACACCGAAACCCCGCCTCTCCTCTCCACAATGTTTTCTTGCAAAACACTGTCCTACCAAATTTCCCTTCACTCCGGACTACCGAAGAACTGCGCAACTTGACAAGGCTCTATTCATTTAGATTTTCTGCAATTTTAATTACAATGTGTGCTTGGATAAAGAAATTTATCAAATCAATTTCCATGTAAGCAACTTCGCAATTTCAATACTTGTAAGACGTTTAGTGTTATGGTTAAAATAATTGCAGAATAAAGAATCGCGGACAGTATATTATTGTATTGGGTTGGCAAATAAGTTCGTTCGGTTTTATAGAGTGGAATAAATCATAAAAAACCGAACGAACTTATTTGCCGACCCAATACAATAATATACTGTCCGCGATACTTTATTCTGCAATTATATTGTAATTAAAGTTGCATAAAATCTAAATGAATAGAGCCTTGTCTCATTTCTGTAAGCTAAAACATTTTACTCGCTTTTAGTACTCGGTAGGTTTAGCGACAATGATGCTGAATGGAAATTGTCAAATAAATCTAGATAGTTCAGTCTTGTAATTTTGAATCGCACACAATCGAGCATCGTCATTAATAACGACTGCATTATGTCTCCGCGAGTTTGATAATTTTTCTGCGGCCGAAGATAGCCGAAATTCCGCTTAACGCGCGGACAATCGCGCGAGGGTGCAAATGCAGCGGCGGCATAATACGCGCAAAACGGCCGGCCCGCACAAAACGGAGATTAATATCGCCGTAATTCGCTGGCCAAATATTTATTTCGTGTTTAATTAATCGTTAGCTTTTAATGGCTCAGCCATATTTCCCGGCTTGTTTGGCCGTCTGGCTGTGTGGCCCGTGGCTCGTGGCCCGTGGACCGCGGCTATTCTATTATAAATTATAGCGGAATACTATTAGGTGCCTCTGGCGTTGGCCGGTTTTATCGGCGACCACGGTGAATTATCGATGCTAACCTTACTGGCGAAATCGAGGCTCGGGAATCCGGTTCGTCTGATAAAAATCCTCGCGCCGCGATCCCGCGACCTCGATCCTATCCGATCCTCCCGTGTCCTGAACTCTAGGACACTGGATGTTGTGTACAAATTCTGTAAAATTATAAATATCAGTAATGAATTCTTTCACGAGTAATTGATAAGTGGATGGATTTTTAAAAACGTTTCAGACGTGAAATGTGATCGTCCAGCTCTGTCGAAGACGATACAGGGTGTCCAGAGAAGCGAGCCAGAGGAGAAAGAGAGAGAGAGAGAGGAAATCGCGGGACGGCGAAGACGAATCGTCCGATTCGAAGAAATCTCGAGGCCCGGTTGCTTCGCGAAAGGAGGTCGAGACAGTATCGTGGCCGAGCTATATTCCCCTGTGGAGTACGCGGACGGCTGCCGGTCCGTAGTCACGCTAGCACTACTAATTGCATGTCCGACCAAAGTATATCACTACCACTGCCACCCCTTATTCCCGGGCAGCGCACCGAATCCGCTCGTTTTGTCTCGCCCGCTCCTCGCAACTCCTCGCCTCGTCTTGTCGTGTCTCTCGCCCACCTCTCTCTCTCTCTCTCTCTTCTCTTCTATACAGCTCGCCGATCATGTATCTCTCGCCCTGGAACTGCACCGCGCGTTTCGTCGCTCGCGAAACTTCTGCCAAACGGCTGTTTCGATTCATCCTAGTTTCGCGCGGTGCGCTCGAGATCCTCTTTCTGCCTTTCGGCGTTCGACAGATGGTCTGTCGACTCCGATTTGCTATCTGGTTCTGTAAATAGAGGTTCTTTGTTCCTTTTCTGATTTTAGAATATTTTCGACACGCCGAAATTCACGTTGGAAGACTCGGGATTATTCTTGCGTTTTGATTCGGAGTTGCAAGAGCACAGTTCGAACATTTCATTTCTCGAGGCAATTGAATATCAACTGTCATCTAGTTTGATTGTTAAATTGTCCAATCAGGAACCTCTCGTTCTGAAACCTTGAATTTTCCAGTTGTGAAACTTTTAATAGTGAACCTCTAATTTTGATACCTTGAATCTTCTAATTTGAAACTGTCAATTTTCCAGTCCTGAACCTTCAATTTTCAATCCTTAAATTTTTCAATCTTGATCCTCTCAACGTATAATTTTTAAAGCTTGAATCCTTGAAACGTTGAATATGGAATCCAACCCGTTAATCTCGAACCTCCGGACCACGAACTTACGAAAATATGGGAGTGGGAAAGTGTTCGGCAATCCGTGAAATAATTCTGTAACCCGGACTATAGTTGGCGTGCGCGCGAATTTACTCTACGCGCGCGCGAATATTTATGTAATGTCTCGCGTCCCCGAACGGACTGCGGACATATAATCGGATAACCTGTCAAGTGGTAGTTTACGCGAAATATTTACGAGCTGGCGAACACGCGTGGCGCGTCATCGACCAAAAAACCCATTGCGACTAACGAGCCGCGTTCAAATTTCAAATAACTCTGCCATCGATCTGGCGATGCCCGATTCACCAAGGGTAAATCGTGCGAACATTTGTCAGGATTCAGCGAGCTCGCGGGAACAACTATGCGACAGACCTTGGCTGGCTGGCTCTTGTTTATCTCGCTCCGAGAAACAACTTGCTCTTTCCAGACAAAATCTTAGAAGAATCTTCGGTGATTATGAAGAGAGGAAACTAAGATTGTGTTTAAGATTAGAAGACTCAAGGTTGATCAAGATTCAGATTTCCAAGTTCCAGCAGAACGCATGGTCTTCGTTACTCTGCACGCAAGTTCCGTAATCTCTTCTGCGTATTTAGCGCGACAATTAAAATCATTCCGGTTTTGCAAGCGTGAAGAACATGCAAGTACTTCTATGGCAATTCGTTCATACACTCACTGCAGTAAACATCAATTGAAGTCTCGTTAACTTGATTAGCTTCGAACGCTATTTATTTTACAAATGAACCGTTTAATGCGAAAATGGTGTAACTCAATATTTGTCTGGATTAACAACATCTCTCAAGGGTTTAATTTAATTACTAGACTGCGGATCTTTATGCATTTATGAAGAAAGTGGTTGGGTGAAATATAAAACAGTAAAAGATTTAGAGATTCAAGAATGTCGCAGTGTTACAAAACAATTTTATTTTGCACAAAGATCCGCAGTCTAGCCATTACATAAAACAACTGTTAACTGTTTCGACTTGCACCATTTGTTAATTAAACGTCTGAAATAAAGTCAATCGAGGTAGCAGTGTTTCTGTTTCTCTGATTAATTCAAATGAACGATGATCCACTACCTTTTTATCCGTAATTAATTTTGCAAAGATCGACTGCGGCCGTCGAGCAAAAATAGCTCACTCGTCAACGTGCAATTTTTATCAGCGATCACCGTGTTACACGAAGAAGCCGAGCGAACAACGGCCGCGTTTATACAAGTACAACAGTTTCGCTTTAATTCCGCGAACGAGCTACTTTCGTATTATTTGGCCGCCCGCGCGCGCGTCGCGATATCCCAGTCCCCCTCGAAATCTCATTACCGTTCCCGGTTTTTATCCCCGGCTCGTTTTCTACATAGTTCCAACTGTAACCGCTCATCGCTTCGTGTCGGTTCGCGCCCCTTCGATCGCGATCTCGTTTCGACGATGCAAGAACTGGAGCCTATCCGCGAGAGACAAAATCCGCGATTGTCGTTTCAGTTACCTCCGAAACCGTCATCTCGTTGACATCAGTGAAAGCCTCGCTACGCTGCTTCGTTCTTGCCGATCGTTTTATTCGTATCATCGTCGAGCCCAATGAATGACGGGTCACGGGTTCAGGCCACAAATGCTGCTGCAATTTCGCAAGTGCATTTTCCTTGTCAGCTTTATTGATGTGTGCAGTGCCTATTATTGCGGAAATAAACGAGCTAAAACTGAACTCGGAAGAAACAATTATTATTAACGCTGGAACTACCGAGCCTTAAAAGTAACTGGTACGTGTTCCCTTATCAAAATGACAAGACCGATTTTATTTAGACTTTGTGCGGCTCCTATTGTAATACGTGTATGTAAACTTTACTCTGAGACGGTTCTGGGGTGAGTACCGTGGGGAAGAGTTGGGAAAAAATCAACTGATATTTAATAATGACTAATAGTCTGATTGATTGTTAGTCAAAACTTGAAAAAAGTCAGTTAAAACTTTTTGATTAGTTAGTCACAACTCTATGTAATCGTTAGTTATTGCTTATTAGTAGACTGCGGATGTTTATGCTAATGCATATTTATATAGAAATCTGATAAAGCAATGGGACTTAAACAGAAATATGTTTTGCGATTAGAGGATTCCAAAAATATGTTTTTTATTTTGCACTTTTTGCATAATGCATATGTTTTGCATATGTCATGCTCATATGAATCATTTATCTTGTTAAATTTATTTAATCTATATAATAAGCACTCGTATCATAACCGAATAGCGTCGATAATAGATAGTTTCTTACGAAATCAATTTTATTATTTTTCTAATTGTAAAATGACCAGTCATTTTGACCGGTGTTGGTAGGTTTTAATTTAATCATTTGTGATCGTATTTTTAAATTGTGGCGCCTAAGGCTCAACAAGAAAAATTGTTAATTAACGAGCACTGCATCAACATAAATGACTATGAATGTTGAAAGATCCAGGGGAAGGAAACCAGCCCAAGTGGGCACGGAGAGTAACCATCCTCCCCGCGACGGAAGATTTCGCCGCTTGAATTTCTATAAATCGATTCCAAAATCCATTTATCGTTCGTCTCGTTCCGGATGCACGTCGACCTGCTTTATGTAAGAGCGGAATCGTGTCGAATTCTGTAGAATGTACGGTCCGTCAACGCGAGACACGTCCGATACAGGAGAAGTGCTCGCGTGAGCCTGTAGATAGCGTGCCTCGTGAAAAAGAGTCGTGAAAATCGGAGTCTCCTGTGGTCCCAAAAATATGCTACTATTAGGCGCTCTCCGGGTCCTAAAATATTGAAATGTTTCAAACATGGGGAACCTCGAACCATGGAAATGTTGCATAATTCCTGTATCTTTACAGTCTCGATAATCGCGAATTAAAGCGTCCCATAGAATCGGCGAATAAAAAGTAGAATTATAATCTCAGCGACGAGGAAACGCGACGGACGAGACATCGGAATAAGAAAACAGCTTAAAAAGGTTGGCGTCTCTGCAGGTGCTGCCGGCTGGATAAATAAAAAGGAGAATGTCTCTCCTCTTACGCAACGCTTGCCCGTTCCCCGATAGTTCGCCGCCGATTACGGGTGTCCCGATGATTTTCTTCCGTGGCAGTTGGTAATTAACAAAGCGGAACGAAGAGAGGGGCATTAATCGGCAATTTGTCGGGTCAACGCTCGCGAGCCGAGTTAAACAGACGGATCGTCGTTCGTTATATTACCAGGGGAAGAGCAAGAGAGAGAGAGAGAGAGAGAGAGAGAGAGAGAGAGAGAGAAGGAGGGAGAAGTGTGCCATAATAACGAGCAGGCGAAGATGAATACATTAATCGATTGTTCGCGCTCGGCTGCCGGAATAATCGCGATGTATGTCGGCTGAATGAAGCGGCAGAGGGAAGAGAAGGGAGAAAAGGTCGAAACGCGGCTGGAAAGAGATAAACGACCTCCGAGAGAGGAATAGCTGGGGCTTGCTAGCCTGGCTGGCTAGACAAGAAGAGGTTAGGAGCCCCTGTATCCAGTCTCTATATCGCGAAGCACAGCCCTGTCTCTCCCTCTCTCTCTCTCTCTCTCTCTTGAAGTATATGGATTTGCCGGTGGAAAATTTCAAAGCGGAGGAAGACATCGTTGGTTGCGGTCGTACAGTTATTCCAACATTTCGGAAGCTCGTTGCATAGTTGCCCCGCGCCGGGAACATCGCGGATAAACAGAGAAAGAGAGCAAGGGAGAGAGGAAACGGATCCCGGTGAAATGGGAGAACGAGGATGCCTTTAACGAATTAGTTGTACGAACGATATCATAAATTCGGGGATAACGAAGAGACTGCCAGCCGGAATATAGGGCAAGCCCGTCGGATTAATCGTGAAGAGAAGGCGGCCAAAGAGGAGGAAAGCTGTCGCGCGAGGGCTCCACGACGTTAGGGGGGGTGGCGAAGGGGAACGCGAAACGCCCGGGAAGATAACGCGTGTCAGGCATCCGGAGGTAAATCGTGACTTCCGCGAAATTCGACGCGAGCCTATTCCGGCCCGTGGCTCCGGGAACACGAAAGTACTCGTGGCTTCGGACTAGGAAGAACCCGCCAATGATATCCTGCGGTGCGCAGTCGCCTTTACCCACAGTTGCCCTATCCTCCGAACCTCGAGGATTCAATCTCTCATCGGAAACTCGACTTTCGCCCGTCGATACCCTAACCGGCCATTTTCCCCTCCATTATCTAGCGCTCGTCTCGTCGAATGTTATCGTTGTAGCTTCATCTCTCGTCCATTCTTGGCCACCTTTGCTACTTCAGCGTCGCCTATGTCTCCCAGCTGTTCAACTCGGTGGATTGTCAATGGACTGCGGTTTTTATTCCGGTTTGACTAACTTTGTGTAGACGAAGTTTAAAATACTTGAAATAAAATAAAATAATAAAATATCTGAAATCAGCGTGAAAAAATCTACGGGAAATGATATTGTGGTACTGGAGAAACCACATTTTCTTGAAATTGAAATTGTTTGCTGGCGACGAGTAGAATTCTGGCAGAAGTATTACCGAGAAAAGCGCGCAGATTCCTCGACAGCTCGGGTTTGCCACGGTGCATATCGATAATAAACTCGATATTCATTGACTCGTGGCACGCAATCGCGGGGAAACGTCTGTGCGTGAGCGTGCTCTCGAGATCCTCGAAGGATGGTTGGGATCGTGTAGTGGCTGCGTCGGATCGACGAAAGAACGATCTTAGCAGGCTCGATAAAGTATGTACTCGCGTTGATCGGGGTCCATTTTGTACCCTCGGTCTCGGCCTCGACCTCGGCCAGGTGATTTGTGTTTGTGTACCTGGCGTTATGCGATGTGTCTATGTATCTGGCTCTCTGTGTGTATGCGTTCACTGTTCGTGCACCGTTTCACCGGTGTTCTCGCAGAACGATGCACGGTGAACACGTGAGTTAGCTGCGAGTGGGTGCTCGAGAGCGCAACGCTTTATTAATGGTTCGCAAAGGGCCGAGTTACACGAATTTCTCTCCCAAAGTCCGTTATTTCGAGCGGGCTAAAGCCGCCGCGGAGAGCGGAGACGCGGTCGAGCATTAAATAAAAACAGAGAGCCAAGAGAGAGAGAGAGATAGAGAGAGAGAGAGCAGTGTTAAACTACATCCCACGGCAGCTACACGTAAATTAGACGGCACAATTATCGCGACGATGTGAATTATTCTGACACCGATTACAGGGATGCGGGAGCTGTGCAAACCGGCCAGACGCCTTCGATACTGAGGGGAATGTTCCCTGTATTGGTAAGAAAATATGTACCTCTGTAAATCGAAAACCTGTTCATATTTTCAAGTAAGAGCACTATGTATTTAATTTCTACTGTTACAAACAAGCAATCGAATTACAGTAAAACCTCCATAAACGCAAAAAGGCTCTACACGATAAACACAAAAAATATTACTAATGCGACGCGACGCGGAGAGTCGCAGTCGTCGGCACAGTTCAAAGGCCCGTGCGTCCTCACAATGTAACACCAATATTTAATCTTTCTTATTATTCCTTATTTTTTCATGAAACTTTCATCAATATATTTGTGGCATTTCCCTGATTAAAATAAGACCAAAGACGATATAATTTCAACTGTATTTAGTGGTTTAATTGACGATGAACGTTTCGGGCGCAGGGAAGGACAGCGTATGGGAAAGAAAGAGTCGCAGCCGCTTCGGCCGCGCGCGGACTCTCTTTACACGCGCTGTCATCTACGTTCGGTTCGGCTTTTGAAGCTCAAAAAAATAGTGTCTCGTCTACGATAAATGCAAAAGAATCCCCCCGAGGCTTTTGCGTTTATACTAGCGGATTTGCTGTATAAAGAAATTGGTGAAATATAAAAGAGAAAAAGATTAGAAAAATATAATTACGTTGCTATGATGTTTCTAATGAGATAATTATATAACTAACAAAATATCTCTGCACGTTGTTTAATTGTTCTCTACAGTTTATAACAGTGACGTACGATTTATTCCACCGAGGAAGAATATTTTTAACATACCGAAAAATCCTCGTCCAAAAAGGACCGAAATGGAACTGAAAGTCACAGCGCCACTGTAAACACAAAGAAAGAAATTGCGAGTAGCTTCTATCCTGGCTCTGATCAAAGCTCTCCCATCTGCTATCGTAGCCCCAAGATAAACCTATCTTTACAAAGAAAATATTCACCATCATGAATAAATGATTCGCAACTATTTATTTCCACAGAGCGAAGTACGAATATAGGTATCTGCACGTAGATCCGCTGTCTAATGATTACATCGCGTTAACGAAGATTCGGTTACATGTAGTAGTTCGGAAATTTATACAAATTCAGTGTGGAATCTACATTGAAGGTAGCATAATTCTCTTTCTCCACGATTTTCAGGATTCTAAATTCAGTCTTTGATATATCTCCGAGTTCAACCACAGGTTGTTGTCGCAACGTAACAACGTCTGATTGGTAAAAGCGACACAGTGACCGCGGTCTCGTGTCGATTGCATTGATTACATTTGTATCGTGACAGAACGATGGCTGTCGCGTGTCGAGATTAAACTTCATTACAGGGATACGGAAAGATTGCGATCGCGACACGCTGCGGGAAAGAAAGAACATTGGTCGCTGCTGGCTTTTGACACTTACGATCCTCGTTCTCGACCCTCATTTAAATGCTGAACAGTTTCCACGCCATTCAGCAACACGGTAGGCGTCTTTATAATGATCCGAGAAAGTAGAGCACACACGATACAACATAACAGTACATTACAAATATTCACAAAATATTTTAATTACTTCGTTCGCTTTAACGGGAAATTCGCAGACAGTTTTTGTAAGAAGTTCGTTTCGTTCGTCGCTGGAATGATAAATGGAAAATCGAAACTTCCCGGAGACACGCTGTGTAGATAAGACTTTCATTTTTTCGCTGAATCTTCCGAAGAGAAAGATTCGAAGAATTTTCGAAAAATGAGAAAAGAAAATCGAACTTTTTTATCGGCCATCTCCCTTAAGAAGGCCAGACAGTCGAATGAAAAATGGGGTTATTCTTGGGAACGAAATAAGTCACAGACTTCCCCATGTGGTTTCTTTTGACTTGGTACTTTCGAGATACTTTTTGTTCAAAGTTTGTTCCATTCTCTGCAGTGGAACAGGACCGTGTGAAAAATCGGAACATTCCGGAGACATAAGATCTGTATTCTGAGAGTGAGTTTCTGGGAAGGAAGATCGGTACAAGATTACTAAATTGGGAACAAGAAGAAGCTGTTAAATGGAGCAAGAAGGAGATCAAAAGGAAGAAAATCGAATTTTTAGCAAGCCTGTCTCGATAAACAGACTGATGGCGAGCACGACGCATCCGAACGAAACTGTCTGCAAACGGGGATGATTAACTACCCCTGCAGTTCTCAAGCGTGGATTTCCGGGCGACGCGACGGGGCGGCGGCGGTAAGCCGAGGCGTAATTTGCTCGGCGACGATTCGACTTCGAAATCTGAGTGGATCGACCCGACAGCCAGCGTCCTTTCATCGGTTCACCAAACTGTGCTTCAACACCTGCGAGATCGCGGCTCAAAAAACCATAACCGCATTACAAGTTCGGCGTCGAGAGGACTCGGCGTCTCGCAGAACCGTTCGATGCGGTTAACCTACTGTTGTACGATCCAGTTTCGATTTTTCGGGTTGTAACCAACCATTCCACTTCGTTCGACACTCTCCGCACTCGACGATGTTCAAACAGAATAATTTCTACCGCTTCGATCTCTTCTCGTACGATTATTTTCGTGGATATATGTATATTGGGAACATAAAAAAAGATGAAATTTGTTGGACAGTGTAATTTAAAGAATTGAAATAGTGAGTAAAAAAGTAAATTCGCAGGATGCAAGAGCTACATCATCCATTTATCCTTAGTAATTTCAACCTGTCGAAAATAGTGCATCATATAACAATAAAATTTTTTTTCATTCTACAGCTATATTTTAAGTTAGCAGATTGAAATATTCGTGGCTAAAAGGTTTTATTTAAAAAATAGAACAGCCTGACTCTATTGGCTCCTTGTCAATGTCTGTCTTCACTAACGCCGTTTATAGAAACTGTTTCCAACTGATATTGGTCCGGTCAGAAGCTTCACAGATAGTTAAGCACATATTGTATGCCGGGTATGTTTGACAACATACACGAAGCATATTTAAAGAATTCTCCAACTACTGACACTGTTAGTTCCCGTTTGAACCTCTGTAACCCGTCACTGTGAGCCGTTTCCTAACTGACATTTCATTATCAACAAACTATATATAACATAGTTTGTCCAGCGATTATTCTGTGACGGATGGACAACTGTCTACTTCGGTTCTCTGTCTACTTCATCATGTAAATAATTTATCCATCCCGTTATACAGTGGTGTATTGTACCCTTTTCTATAGAAACGTTTCGGTACGTGTCCGACACATTAATTAATTAGAGAAGCACCATCTGGCTTGCATTTCCGAAAGAAACGCTGGGCAATTGTCGGCTGGATTTTGTCGGGAGGTGCACATGCCACTCGACCGGTTAAGAATCGCATGATCTCAAGGGGCGGCGTCATTTTCTCGTTCGGGGTTAATCACCCGTTTCATTCGCGCTGATTCACGGTCCGGCGCTGAATTTCAGGCGTCCATGGCTGGATATCTATGCAACGGGCTAAGTGAACGAGAGCAGCAACGACGAGAAGAGAGAGGAGAGGGGAGGAGAGTAACAACAAGAGTGGCGAGGGTGTGAAAGAAGGAGCGAGAGCCAGTGGATTTATTGCGAGGTTACCGAGCCGTGAATGCAGCCGGACGAACGGAGAAAACCGCAGGAAACTCTGTCATTGACCGTCGGTAATTTCTCTCTTTCTCTCTCTTCCTTCCTCCCAGTACCACCCCCGATCTCCCTCTCTGTCTCTCTCTTCCTCTCCCTCATCCCCGTTTTCACGATAATTCTCTGTTTTCTCGCTCGCCCCGTGTCCGGCATTCGCCGATTTCTCTTTCGCTCGCTCGACCACGAAATATTCGCTCCTCGTCTCCTCCTCCTCCGTGGAATTGCGTTCGTTCCGAAACATTATCAACTCGTAGGACAAAGCCGTATGATGGCTCAGCTTTCAGCCGACGTGAATTTCATTCGGCCGTGTACCCCCACGCTTTTCCCATCCTCGCCACCGCCCCTCTCGCGTTTCAGAATAACCGCGGCGCGTTGGAAGTGGTTTATCCGGCTGATATCTACATCGCGCATGAAATATTCCCTGTGAACGAGTGTCTCCAAAGCGACGCGGCGCGCGGCGGCTAGCTGAAAGAAAATTGAAATCTCGATCGGGAGGAAAAAACTCCCGTTCCATTACACTTATCGCAGCCTCATCGGGGCTCGTCCCCCTAGAATGGCGTACCGATGGCTTCCATGGTTTTCCGGGGAATGTCGAACCTCGTTACCGATGCGCTTCAGCAGCCATACTAACCGGGAGAGTGTTGGTCGATCATTGACGGAATTGCGCACTGCTTTAAATACGACTTCAGCTTTGTAAATGATCAGAGTGCGCAAAATCTAGTAATTGCAAATTAACCAGAGGAATGATTGACAGAATTGTAACGGATGGAGAGCACGATCTATTGGATAAGTTATTTAAATTGAATCATTCGGTATTCAATTTGTAAAACAAAATGTAAATGACATTAGCGCTCGCGAGTCTCTACACTAAAACAATTATTACATTACTATGCCTGCGTCTAAGAAATTGTTTAAGAAACATACGCGTGGAAGGGTTAATACGTGTGGAACAGTTAACCCAGTTAACACTTCGAAAGTCTTGGTTTTCGAATGAAAAGTACTAGTATTAATTTTGTTAAAATAGTGTTGACGCTTGGTACAGAATGTTGGATCCACTGTAAATAACAATAGCGAGCCATAATCCCGATAATTTCCAGTGTGCGTGATAATTTCAGAAGTGCAGGTGTCCGTTGGAAAATTCAGTAGAATCGCCTTATAATCAGGCTGTTAAGCCAGGGTCGGTAATAGTCGAGTTCCGAACGCGAAATAAGGGACCGTGGCCCGAGTCAAAATTTGATATTCCTCTAATTAACGTCCGGAGAGAACCCGGGCCGGGGTTAGGAGACGGAAAGGGGATTCGCTCGGCTAGCCAGTATCACCGGAGCCAGTGGAAATAAGCGGAATATGTAGCAGGAGTCCGTGGCACGTACACGGGCTCTTCTCGGGGGCTCGGGCTTGGAACTGAAGCGAGGTTAAACAGGATCCTAGGCGGTTCCTCGCCAGCGCCGAATCCCGCCACTCCATCGTTCCATAATTGAGCTTTATCACCTCTATTTCGAGTAGTTGCTCCTATCTAATTTTCTACCCCTTCGTTCGGCAGACTGTGTCTCGGCCCCCGGAGTTTGTTCAGTTTCCGAGAGAAAGAAAAAGAACGATCGTCGACAACCTCGCGCGACACGCAGTAGTCGATTTGTCTAGAAATTGGAAGGAAAATCATCAGTTCTAAAATCAAATAATCTTTTTCATTCTTGTCCTATTTTGCATACTTATCGAAAACTGTACCAATGTACGGGGCGAGCCCTGGTGTAGGCGAAGCTTGCCGTCAGACGAAAATGTTGGAAGATTTGAAAAATGTGAGAAATGTGTGCACTGAACGGGTCGCATATTTCCTTTTGTCACCGGGATTTGATTCGTTGTATCTCTCTACGGCGAAGAATTCAATTGTGTTTGAGTTAGATCCGAGCACGCGGCTCTAGAAATAGTATTTTTAATGGTAATCGTGCATGTAATAGCAAAATGATGTTAATCGTGTAAGAAGGGAAGAATCCGGAATTCGGTAAGAATATTATGATTGTATTTTTGTCTTGGATAGAATTCCCAAGAGCGAGAGCAACTTTTGGCATGCAGGTCACGCGGCCCCATCGTTCCTTCAGCTGGACGTAACAGTATCGAGATCGCATGCTATCGAAAAAAGCTCGGATCTTGCCCCAGTTACCGTCTCTCCCCGTGAAAATTGATTCCACGATGACAAAAGCGTCTGCCTTGTCGAGAAAAAGTACAAGCTCCCTGGCTCTTCGCTCGAACTGCCTCAGCTCCGTCAAAGTCACTGACAGACGCGTCTCTTATCGACGAGTCCTTCTACTCCCTTGGGTTCCGGAGTGCCCGTCGATTCCTCGGCATAGAATACTCGAGATCATACGTCGCGTCGCGTCGCGTTCGCGCGTAGTATGTCGGTCAACGGGGATTTCTCACCTCCGCGTCGCAAATCGAACGTTTCGAGTTGCAGTACAGAGCAATCGTCACGATTGTTCAGGGTTCCGGAGTTCCGGATTACAGGATTCTACAGGATACAGGATTACAAGGTTCTAGGATTCGTCATTCTAAGGTTCAAGGGTTGAAGGTATAATAATTCGATTATTACTCAGGTTCAGTGTTGAACCCGTGAATTCAAGTGATTTAGGACTAAGACTCAGTGGGTCAATTGTTCAAGGCTTCAGGGGTTCACTGTTTCAACGGTTCAAAGATTCAATGTACCGAGTCTTCAGGTTCAAGTCTGCCACTCTCAAAGTTTAATATTTAAAGGTTCGAAGCTTCGCGCACGTCATAATTCCGAGCACTCGCAGATTTAAAATTCAAAAAGGTCCGCGAAGTGGGATTTCGTTAGCCGCAGACAACAAGTTACCGAATCCGACCTGTCGAAAGTTGGTCGCACGTGTTTTACCACGATTCTCGCGATTTCACTTGCTAATATTCGTTGTATATTCATCCTGACCACGGAGTAGTCTGTTAGTTCACCTGGGCCGGAGCGTGGATCGGTAACAGGAGAATCTCCGGGCTCGGTACGCGCTGTAATCAAGCGACACTCGATCTCTCGCAGGTGTATCGCGTCGATCGGCCGGATCGATGGGTGGTTCCGATGTAATTCCGAGATCGAACGGCCTCGGGAGATATTCGATTCCCGGGCACGACTCGGAAACGAAGAAAATCGAGGCGTTCGCGTGTTGCATGATCAATGGACCGGGTGTATTCTTCGCAGAGTGAGAGAGAGAGCGCTATTCTCTTTCTCTTTTCTTCGTGCACCGTCGTGCTACACCGAGGGATTAGGTTCGCATGTTTTTATTTCCGAAATAAGCACCGTTGCCGGTCGTTCGATGGTAGTTGGTCCAATAGGTCCGAGATATAACGAGACGTGCGACGCGATAAAAGCGCTCTTTGCTTTCAATTTCCAAGCAGTTTTATTTCGGTCACGCCTCTTACGTATCGAGCGGGAGTCGGGCACGGTGCTCCGCTCTCCGTACACGATGCTTTTCAATCCAGTTTCGCTGAGAACACGACCAGCCGAATGGAGTTAGATTAGTCGCCGAAACGAAGAGAGAAAGAGAAAGAGAGACAGGAGTGAGAAAGAACGCACGGACCCTCATGTTTAGCTGCATTTCCCTTCCCCGCCACATTGCTTCTTTATATGGTCCCTCCGAGCCAGACCACTCTGCTCAAAATCCATAGAAAACATCGACTATATGCCCGGTGTTATCGTTTGTACCTCGATTGGTACCAACAGGACAATTCTAGAGACTCTATGAGTGGTAGGATTTGACTATGATTCAATGGTTCGAGGTTGGAAAGGTTCGAGGCTCAAAAGGGTTAAATATTCAGAAACTAACTCGATCTCGAAGAGCTCGAGAATTGATTCATTACGCAAGATTTCAAACATTTTCGAAATGTACAGATAGCCCAGTCACCAGATCGAAAAATGTCATTTTGAGAAACATTTCCTAATTTTGAACGCCTGTCTCTCGATACCTATTGGGTCAAAAAATACGTTGGAACAGTGAAATTTGAAGGAAACTTAATGCTCTTTTCAAAAATGAAAAGAAGAAGTTCGTAGGATCCATAGTTTTTGAGTTATAGACGATATACCAAAAACAGGTAACAAAAATCGTGGTTTTTTTCCCCCTCCCCAAGTTAGCACAGGGTCCTAGAGGTCGAAAATTAAGATTCAGAACAAAATTTCATTAAGTTCGGAATACTTTCCAGGTAAAAGTACCTGGCGACTGGACTAAGATTCTATAAATGCATAATGATCGACCGTCTCACCCCAACGTCTATCTTCCCACCGAATCGATTGGACCGCAGCGTTGATTTGACTTCGAGGGTCGAAGCTAAGGGACACGAGTGACGAATGAGGGTTAATAAACAGAAGCAAATGGTAGTGGACAGTCGTTTACGGCCGGCGGAGTATATTACAAGTTCATTTAGGGGGAAATCTGTCACCGTAACGATACAATGGACGACGAAGGTAGCTGCTGCGGAGGGGAGAAACGCGATACCGTCGACGTCGACGAGAACGACGACGACGAAGAGAAGAACGAGAGAAACGCGGTCGGTCCGAGGGGAGAGAAACGGGAGCTGCGAGTTGGTCCACTTTCCTCGGTCTCAGCCCCGGGTCCCTCGTTCGTGGTCGTAGTTTCTTCGACTCGCGGGACTGTGTGTAAACGTCGTGTGTCTCGATCGGTCCGTGAGCCCCGGTTGAATTCTCCGGGCGAGGGGGTTTGCTTTCCATCCCCCCTGGCTCCCCCTCTCATCCTCCTCCCCGCTCCTCTCCCTACCCAAGCAGTTCCATTCCATCGAAACGGGATCGTCCGATTCTTTCCTTCGGCAAAACGATCGTACCGCGGGCTGAGTCGGCGAAATATATTTCACGGCGATCCGGTAAGACGTGCCTGCGACATCGTTGTTTTTTGACCCGGTCTCCCCCCTCTCTCTCTCTCTTTTCTCCTACTTTCTTCCATTCTTCTCCCTACCCCTCTCTCCATCGACCGGAGTTCCCTCTCCTTCTTTTTCTCTTTCTCTTGTACCCGCTCCGCCACCCCCGCGCGGGGCAATTTTATCGCGCACCGCTCAATGTTATTGCGGTGTTAACAGGGTGCTTAAGGAAAATTAACCTTTATTGCACAGACTTTTAATCCGCCAGTGCTCCAGTTGGCCGGTCTTTAAACGGCTTAAGCGGTAATCGACAAAAGGATTGTTTAGGATAATGACCCAGCCGACGAGTGTTTGGATCGCCTCCGCACGGAATGGTCGGTATAAAGTAAAGTGCTGTTAGGTTAATCCCTTATTATATATATATATTTCTCTCTCTCGACTTCGTCTACTCCCTCCACTCCCCTTCTCTTGTTCTCTTCGATGATCCAATTACGGGGAATCTTCTATAACTCGGTCGCGAGCCGATCGCGAGAACATTACCCAGGGTGCCGGTTATCTGCGATAGTCTGCTAGCTACCAGCACAGGTTACCGGTTCGTCTGTGCCGTAAAGCACAATCCGGCCGAGCGGGTAAGTCGATTGCAATCTCGAGCCGATCTCCTTCGACTCTAATCCGCCGTGTACAATCAGCCGCCGCGCGAGGACACCTGGCAAAAGAGGATACCTAGACTTTCGAGGACGGTTAACCCCTTCGCCGCTGGAACAGCGTACGCGCCCCGGAAAAGTAGCTGATGTATTCTAGTTTATTAGAAATATTTTGCTACTAATTTAGAGTTAATATCCCAAGCTGAAAATGAAGGTGACCTTCATATCTCTAAAGAAAATTACATAAAAACAGAAATTGTTTTGATATCTTATGAGCCCCATTTTACCATTCAACTTTGTCCCTCAGACATTCGACGTATTTTTAAAAACAACGAAGATATTTGAGGTGGCAACGTTAGGTGACTCACCCTGTACATTGTAGACAATTCTGATCCGACGGTGTAACCAGACAGGGCATTTCTCTTCAGGGAGAAGAAGAAGAAAAATATTGAATAAAGTTTCTCCAGACAATACTTTGTATTCGAGAAAATTGGCTATGAAAGTTCGTCAGATTCTCGCGCAGTACACAAGAAGTAGTATTGACAGGTTATGGTCAGACGCATGCCGCTTCCTCTTCAAACTCCAATAGCACCACTAAAAAAAATCGTTTATCGACTTTCGAGGAGTCTTTTTACACAGGAAACTTCAATCTTCAAATCCGTAATGGGTGTAGACATGAAACCTCCTTCCCGATTACTTCACAATATCCACCTAATCATTTCTATCAATTTTCATCAAGGATTCAAGTGTCCGGTAACTCGCAAACAATTTCTAATAAAAAAATCTGCATCGCAAGCCTGACGCAATACAACAAAACGAGGGGATGAGAACGAAAGAAAAAATTCGTCCCGGCCCCGAAGCGCCGCAGGAAAAATTTTCCCATCAAACTGTGAAGAAATCGCGATCGAGGGGGTTAATCGCGGTCGGGGAGTGGAAGCCAGTCGAAGCAAGGGCCGCCTCTGGTAATACACGAGCGGTGTATTGGTACGAGTAAGAAATACGCGTGTGGGTTCTCTCGAACGCGGAGCGTCGCGTCGCGGGCGTCGGCGTCGGGCGTCGGGGACGCAACTTTGGTCCTATCTGTCAGTGGCAGGCGAGGCAAGCCCCGAGGACATAAGGAACCAAAAGGGTGGCACTGACTGGGAGAGGGAGTGGGCAGACGGAACCACAGTGAAGAAGGACGGAGACGGGGAAAATTGCCGCTTAAACATGACGCGCGCACCCTGAGAGTCAAACTGCGAGTTTCCGAGCGCGAGGAGGCTGGTTCGCCTCATCGAAAGTCCCATGCACACCCTCGGCCCCCCTCGCTGAACTCGTTCGATAATATTGGATATGGCACCCCCGTACTCGTCCGCCCACATAACCACCGACTCTCTTCTAGACCCCGAGTCGACCAATATGCGGTAGAAGTTATGTGGTGTCGCCTTATCCCTACCACCGAGCCCCATTCGACTACCCGCCTGTACCGGGAAGATGCTGAGTTCTCGAGTTTCTTAACTTTTCCTTACTTACTTCCTTCCTATCTACCCTTGCTCTCCTCCTCCGCTCCGTCCTTTCCTTCCTTCCTTCCTTCCTTCCTTCCTTCCTCCCTTCCTTCCTTCCTTCCTGCCTTCCTTCCTTGATTCGTCGTCCTTTCTTCCGGTCGTCGCCGTCGTCGTCGGTGTGCTTTTGCCTATAAAGTCGGTCTCGTCGAGAACTTAATATCTCTAGGCGTGTCCCGGGCAACGTCGGACGGAATTTTATCAGTGAATCTGCGCCCGTTCGATTGCTTCATCGATCACTCTCCCGTAAATTGCCAATAACTCTTCTGCGCCGCCTAGTGTATGTAGTTATGTTTCGCGGTCGTGCCTTGACTACTTTCAGAACTAATTTATCGACGGGACCCGGCGAACAAGCTATGCCTCGACGCCTCCTACTCATCCTCTCCTCATCCTCGCACTTCTCATCTTACGCTATACCACCGCTATATTTCTCGATTATCCTCCGGCCCGGAATTTCTTCTTTGATAAGGAGAATCCGAAACGTCTCAAAGGTGTCGATCAATGCTCAGCTCGTTCTGAACTTCCTGAATTACCGGCCCCTCCATCTTCCTCTGACTATCAGCTGTTTTTTGTCCACCGGAAGCTTGTTAATTGGCTTCAGGAGCTGCGAAATCTCCCTTTCTAATAAATCTTCAACTGCAAGTCACTCCATTTTTAATACTGCTTAATATCACATAGATATACACCGTCTACCAATGACAATACATAATGAATTATCTCCACTCTCTCTCCCTCTCTCTCTTGCGTATCTTTTACCAAACACCGCAGTCAAGCGGAAACCATCGATAAAACGAACGAATTAAGCACGCGGGAATATCTGCCGAAGCGCCGTGCCGATAGGATGTTTAAGGAAGCCATGGAAAACTCGAAAATACCGTGGACCACGTTGTTCAATATTGAAACGGAAGAGAGGGGATCTATCCTACGCCGGATCGAACATTCCGTGGAAGCTGTTCGACTACCATATATAGTATATTCGGGAGCCGGTTCGCGTTATCGATGCTCTCGGTAGTCGTTGGTTTTCGTGGGGCAATTTTACCGCGTTAAAATTACATATGGAAACGAGATTACTTATAGAGGCTGGGCCGATATGGCGCGGGGCACAGGTTTACATAGACGGCGTTATTGCCGGGGTAATTATCCACGCTGTCCTCTTTTTCCGCTTTACGGCTAGCCCCCATAAAGGGAGCTGACTACGTGCTTTTACCACCTTAGGGGGCGTGTCGCTGGGGACGTTGCTCGTTCGGGCAATAAAAAAGCGCAGCGCCGTGTGATCGAGGCACACACGATCCTACATCAGCCCCGGAGAGTGAGACAGAGAAGCAGAGAGAGAGAGAGAGAGAGAGAGAGAGAGAGAGAGAGAAACGAGAGAAGGAACAGCTTTAATGCCAGTGAACCGGCCCCGGGTTTTGTCCGCGTTCACACACACACACATACAGTAACCGCACATAACGCTCGCCGACCGATGACCTATGCGTTTTCTTTGCCCTTTCGAGCCATTCTCCCCTGCTTTCGCAAAGCTTTCGCAACGATTTACCTATGCTCTCGCAACGATTCAGCTATGTGTGCCTTTCGAGCGATCAACAGCTAGCTAGCGAGATTTCGCGCCATCAAGATCACACTTCCTCGATTTCTGAGCCGTTTCTTGCGCGACCGCGATGTCCGGCACCGTAAACATACCGCTGAATTCATCGGTGCATGTTTCAGTCGGGTAAATAGACGGGAATTACAATTTCTTTGTTTATATTGTTCGCAGTCTACTCGTTAATCACTCACTAATTTTCCAAGCCCCTTATTTGTAGACTTCATACTTAGGCTTTAAAAACAACAGAGGTATTTGACGTGGCAACGTCAGGTGACTCACCCTGTACAATACATTTTTATCAGGGAGGATAACTGCACAGCCAGAACCTTCTTTGCTTTTGGAGGCGTCGGTGAAAATGTGTGTATAATCAGGGTGTTTCTGGGAGATTTCATAGAAAAGGACTTCATAGATTTTGGGATTAATATGTTCAGTTGTTCAGTGAAAGATCGATTTTAGGAGTTATTGGAAGGGGAATTTGGATTATGTCATTTAGGTAAGCTTTAAGTCGGAAGGATAAGGGTTTAGGAATTACAATTTCGTTTCTCCCCGTGCGCCACAACTAGATTCATAAGAAAAATGAGTACATGATATTTAAAATTGTAGAACAATGTTTGTTTTTAACTATGACACACCCAAGGTAAGAATATTTTAAAAATTGCGGATGGTGTCGAAGACAATACCTTGTCATTCAGTTAATTTCCAGGGCGGTCGCTCTTCAGCTTCAGTATAAAATCTGTATTTTGTCTTGTTTTTCATTTTTTACAACCGGAGTTTGCAGCTAAAAAATCTGAGAAAATGTGTCGGATCTTTTTGAGAATTTTTAAAAAACTGGGGTAATTAACCTTACGGGCGAGGTATGGGGTTCAAACTTGGTAGAGAGTACTAGAGAGGATTCTTTCTTGATGAGCTATCGAACGAGCCATTTCCGGTCGAAATGAAATTCGTTCTGGCCAATTGTTGGACAGAATATTAAGAGACGATAATTTGCTAGTTGCAATAGGGAAACTTGATTGAGTCGGATCTTTAGGGTGCTCTCCGAGTCCCGATTTCCCGAGCCGATTTTCTCCCGGCGTGCTCTTCGTGTCCCGGACGATCCTCGAGCGAGTTTCGAGCAGCAATCTCTGTGTGGTACACCTAAATACCAGAGACCCGTAGGACGAGAGCGGGCGCGCCTCTCGTTGATTGGAATCCCGCAAGGAGATATGAGAAGCTGATTAGTTCCATGGCTGAATAAAGGACAATGGTTTAGCTGCGCTATGAACGAGGAGAGATAGAGAGAGAGAGAGAGTGAGGGAGAGTGGCGTCTCTCGCACAACGAGCACATATAATAGGTTCCACGCCGCTAAAACTCGCTGTCGCGTCCCGACCGGCTGCTCCATTGCATCCGATTCATCGTCGACGGATCGTCGACAGATCGCGACGTGTCCATACCCGCTAAACATAACATACCGTTCGTTCTCCCGGCCGTGTTCAATCACCAACGAATCGAAACGCCCTCTTTTCCGCTCGCAAAATGGAGCCATTGTTTCGTCGCACAAACGTCAGCGTCAACGGCTAATTATTCAGGAGTCATCGCGGGACAGATCATCACCGATCGGACGATGAATAATGTCGGTCTGTCGACGCCGGGACTCCGCTGGGGAAAATCATTTTTCCGGTCCCGACCGTGGTTGACAGGTTCAGCGGCAAAAATGTTTTCTTTGTTTCAACACTAGGTTTACGGGACTCGTTGAAATTGTCGGTTCTAATAGTTCTAAATTACGGTCATTGAGACTGTGGAGATGTCACCATTCTTTTCTACAATTAGAAAATCGTGCTCGATTTGAAAATAAAATTTAATGATTAAATTTCAAAGAATACAGCTTTATTAATAAATTATATTAATCAATTATTGATTGTCGCCAGTCTTTTCTACAATCAAAAATTCGGGCACGAACTTATGCAATCATCTGATATAAAGAATGGCTAAAAGTTTTTTAGAGTTGGAGAAGAGAATCTAAAATATTGTAAAATTGTTATATTAAAAAAAAATTGTCTTCATACTTATAACATCAAACAAGCACATTATTTTTCTATCAGAGTCATAATAGTGCCATATTATTCGAATAATTTACAGCAGGTGAAAAATATTATACTTTCGTCCAGGACTTCGACGGAACTTATCACTGTGGGACGCGACATTTGGATTCGTTTGTTTTCGATATTCGCGCGTTTGTTTCGGCGGACCAGCGTCTCAGGAAATGGAAAACGGTGACTTACGGTCGCACGAGCCAACGTTTTCTCGTAAATTCTATGTTTTCACTGGTTCCCCGTGGCCCGTTCCTCGTCGATATCCGATCCGCGCGAACTTGAGGAATCGAGGCTATTTTTGATACGTCTTCTCCGGAGAAATAATTGTGCAAACCTATAAGGACATCTCTCTGTTATGCAGAAGCAGTCACCTAACATTTTCACTACAAATATTCCTAGCGCTTTACGTGTGGATTTATTATTACATTCATTATTAGACGGTGGATCTTTGTGGAAAATGAAAATTGTCTGCGTCAATTGCAAGACACAGTATAACTAACATAGATCTAGAAAACATATATTTAAAATTTTCATTAAGAGCCCAAATAAAAAAGTTTTAAAGAAAGCTTTTTTTATTTTTGCATGCAACCTTGTAAATTGTAATTTTTGGAAAATCTTCTTAGCAAGATCATTTAGTAAACCGATGCTTCTAAACGCTTACAAAACATCAGGTCGTTTGATACAGTTACAAAAAAGTTACACTGTTTTAAACTGCGTTCAAATACTTTCTTGATTAACTGTTTGTAGTAAAAAAAAGCGCAAGAAATATCTTTTCCTGTGTCATAATTACAGATTTCTCGGGCCACCACAAATCGTCCATTAAAATCCGTTCGACATCGTGCCACGAATCTTTCCAAAAATATCGTGAAAGACGTCGAACTCTTGCTCCGGTGCTCGTCGATCTGGAGATCGGGAAATTGGATTTTTCCGATGGCCAGGTCAGTTGGAATTCAATTGAACCGAGCAGTTTCCGTTCGTAGAAGAGCACGCGATTACGCAACGCTATTAATAAGCATGTCCGAGCGATGTTACGAGCGCGGGGTGTACGAGCAACGAATGTATATCATTTTCGAGCGAATTTACTCGGCGGCCACATGTGATATTGCAATAAATTAAGGAAAGTTATTAATAGCTCCGGTGCCATGACACGCGATCGACGCTCGGGCTCTCTCTCTCTCTCTCTCTCGTTTGCGGGTTCGCTACACAGCAAAGAGTAAGAGTGTAGCTGGTCCGGGTGGCTTTCGAACGATACTCTTTTGACTTTTCGTCGGTTCACGTGAGCTCGTTGACGTCCGCGGAAATATCGACGATTGGCATTCACGAAAGGCTGGGCCGAAATTCAGCGCGAGCGATTCGACAGAATTTGTCGAGCACGGCCTCGGCCCACGGGTAAAGCCAATGTTCCTGGCACTAACGAAGCGCAAAGACTAATTATCGAATACCAAACGCAAATTACCGTAAATGCCGCGTTAATATGCGTATATATTCGCCAGTGCTGTGGCTGTGCGCGGGTCCCACACATGTAGAGATACGTATAAACACAAGCGGAAACCGGGAGTCCGCTGTCGATGTTTAATCATCGAATCACCGTAACAAGTTCAAATTCGACTGTAATACGAGTTTATCAGCGAACCGCATCGTCGCCGATAGTTCCTCTGCCCTCTCTCTCGAAGCCGCGTAAATTCGTTCGATGCGGGCGTGGTATTGCAATGCAAACAACCACCAGCCGCCCCCCCCGGGATAACCGGCAATACTTTGGTTTGCTTCGTTTCAATATTAAAATTGTACGGGCAATCCTCTTACCCTTAAATACACGGGTCACTCGAGCCTCTGAATGAAAACGCGGCCGGGCCGCGCACGCCGCACACGCCGCCACCGCTCGATGTTAATGGGATACACCGGAGGATCCCCCTCGACCAATCGATAACAATGGATACGAATAATAAATCAGACATCGAGCATGCTGGCCAGCGATTCATCCCATCCAAACGGTAAACCCTTCAACGGTTTCGAAATGATCGGAGCTTCCCGCCACCGTTCAACGCGTCAGGTTTTCTCGACAACATTGTCTTAAATACATATTAAAATGCACTAAAAAGGAGAAAATAATTTTTTTAGTCACTATAAATAAAAGCGTGGAGCGCTAAACTATATTGACGTAATCTTCGTGGGCGCTCCGCGCTTTTATTTACAGTCACTAATGTCTAAAAAAATTATATTCTCCTTTTTATACTTAAAAAGTTTCTTTTATATATTATATATCTTTTTATTTTCTACTTTTTAAAGCTTTTTTATTTGGGCCCCCAATGAAAATTTAAAATGTACAGTTAGTCGAATTAATATTCGGACGCTCTAATAAAGACGATAACTATTTTAATATTGTACTATACGGTTTGAACTTTTTTGGGAAGCTAGAGCAATCAGTTTATTACAGGATGTGAAACGAAATTTTTTCAAAAATTGCAGTTCATCGGAATTGTAGAAAAAATAGTAGAAGTTGGATTTTACAACTCTTTTATGTGGGCCTATATTGAAAATTAGGAAAATACGTTTCGAAGATCTGTGTGGATTAAACATATTCTGAAAATTTCGTGAAAATCGGTCGACGTTAATCTTCCAATGAGAATTGAATGGTTCTTTGATTTTGTATTGCGGTGTACGTGCAGGAAAAGGTGAGGACAGAGTGTTATTTGCGAGATTTGGGGCAGTAAAAGGGTTGGTCCGAGGGTGGAGAATGCGTGGGCGCAATTCTGGACTCGAGGATGCCCGGTATCTAACATCCAGATTCCGGCGCCTAGCCTCCAATACCGATCGTGTCGTTGGGAGCATCGGTGGGCTGACATGTCAACACGTTCTGCCGTTAATGCAGGTTTCGAGCGGGCCCGAGTACACCGGCCTCGATAAGGACGGTTTACATCGAGGGGTTGGTTAAGGAAGAGTTACGAGTACGTGATCCTGAGTATCGAGTATCGAGGGAGTTCGGGTCGATGCCGGGTACCGCTTCGAAATTAGGAACACGTTCGCGTTTAGCCGTGGATCGCAGGCTTTTCCCATACCGCATGGTGTGCTCGAAACCTGCTTTGCGTGGGCAAAATTGAATTTATCACAAGTTCCATATCTTCAAGCAATTTCAACCTTTAAAACCCCAAAAATTAACCTATTAAATAAATCAGAAGGTAATTATTTAGAAAAGGTTCCTGTTGGATTACCAAATTTGTTCCACAATTACTCTCAGGTAGTTCTTATACAGTTTTTCGCGCTAATTCCGAATCTGTCCTTAATTTTTCTCCTAGACGCACAGTTTTTGAGAAACATGACTTTGAACAAAAACATATTTTTCAACTTTAAACAAATATTGTGATGTTATTATAAAAGATATTGAATTGTTCTTTACAGTAAAAGATCATGCAGACTTTCCCGAATACTTTTGCAATTGAAAAATATCCTGAAAAATTGGTGCAAAAGTGGTGTCTCTCCGTCTTTAAAGGTTGTTCAAACATATTTAAACAATCATAATGTATTAATATTGGATAACACTGTATTAGAAGTCGACGAGGACCCTTTTATGAATAATTACCGAAATTTTAACGTAACGTAATGTTTGTTTCAGAGCGCCAACTTTTCAATTTCCTTTCATGAAACAACAGGGGTCTGTAATTTGTTTATCCGCGCAGCATCATTTCGTTACGTTCCGTCCCAGCTGTACATATATTTCATCCGTAATATTTCACATCCGAAAAATTTGGTAAGCTTCGAGTCCATACAGAAAATTACAACCGTGCCATGATATTCATCAAAATTCCCGCTTCGGTTTTGTATTTGCTTTCTTGCATTATTATTATCTCGCGGAAAAATAATAACGCCGTGTTATAATTTACGCGTAGGTTCGCGCGTTTCTCACCATGGCAAAAAATACTTCTGGGGAGATGATATTATTTCACGATGGGAAAACAGAAAATAAAACATTTAGCACACAATAAGCGTATAAAGAGAGGGGGAGAGAGAGAGAGAGAGAGAGAGAGAGAGAGAGAGAGAGAGAGAGAGAGAGAGAGAGAGAGAGAAAGAGGGAAAAGATGGTGAAGTATGTGTATGGAGAAAACACGAGATGAATAATCTGAAGATAAACACGATAAATAAAGGATTACGAGTAATGAAAATAAATTACCTGCGCAAACAACGGTGAAGGCATTATTACTCTATATGCAAATCAAAAGCTACGGTGAAGAATACTGTTTGTTCGTAATATGTCGGATATCATACGGTATTGTGTGCGTTTGACGGGGCAAAAAGTCCGATCGGCACTTTGTTATACGAAATTATAAAGAATAGCGAAAGGGGTTGGACGAATCACGTTTATTTATTAAAATTTGTTCCTGTTCCCGTGAACAAATATTATATTACATTTGGTAATTACTAGGCTGCGGATTTCAATCATTTATAACAAAAATGGACTGCTCAAATAAAAAAATACAGACAATAGAAGAACCGCATGATGTTGTTATGAAATGCATATTTATTTAACTTCTGGCTTTTGCAATTGACTTGAACAATTTTGATTTCGCATAAAGATCCGCAATCTATTCGTGATATACAGGGTGGCTCAAAATTCCTTCAACAACCGGAATATACCTATACATAGATGACACGTTCGACTGGATTTATACATGAATTTTCATCGTGCTGTGCGCGAACAAACCAAATTTTATTAAGATCTGTGGCACGCGGAAGGGTCAAAGGAGACTCCCCTATATTAAATTCGAGCTTTCTAATTTCAGTGCCAGACTCGTGGCGGAAATGTAGAGCTGAATTAATTAAATATGCACGTTATTAATTTTCTTAAAACCGAAATAAAATTATATTTTACTTTCTTCAAGATATATTCCTATATATTCCTTCAAGATATAAAACTTCAAAAGTTCAATTTTGGCAATGAAAAATGGCTTTCGCCGTGCAACCGGGGAATTCGGATCGTTGCGCGTCGGTAGTCAACGTTCTGCGACCGTGGACGTTATTAATAATAACAATATCAAAGCGCGGGGAAAGCCGATGTTTGCGCGGAATTTGCCCGTGTGTCCGAGCGATACTTGGAGTTTCGGAAGCTGCCGGTTGCCGGAGCAGAGGTAAACGGAGCAAGTAGCCGTCCAAGCAGTCGTTGAACACGTTGCCTAGTATCGGCTAACAGTCCGCGAGGGTAGCGATCATGCTACCACTCGCGCGTTTATTGTCGTATAAAATTACAATGCGAATCGACGCCTGGTCCCGGTGGTTCTCCGGTTTCCCAATGGGAAACGTTTTTGTCTAGCCTTGTCCCCGCCATCCCTCGCCCTCCTCATGCTTGTCAGCAAACCGAACAACAAGAGCATTCTTCGATGGAACTTCTCTGGGTTCCATTAACCGCGACAACCATCTCGATTTACGATTACCACGGGAACACGTTGCAACGAACACCGGATCGAGTTAACCCTCGTGTACAGTCCTCAGAAATCGACACGCTGGGAGATCTTTGCCGATGTTTCCGCTCATTCGCGATCGGAATGTGCAGCTCGTTTAAGTCGAACGCGTCGATTTTAATGAAAATTGCCTGGGGCGTTTTCCGTCGAAAAATATTTAGCACGTAGTCCATTCGATCGGTGATAATCTTTATTGAAGGGGTGGAAACTATCCTCACGTTGGGGGTTGGAAACGTTTGTTGAAGTATCTCGGGAACTAGACGGTGTAGAGTAACGAGACTTTCTTTGCATTGTAGGTATTTCAATGGGGAACTTGATAACATAATGGAAGTGTAGAAAAAATGATTTGATCATCGATTTTATTGGATTATGTTTATTAAAACGATACTAGAGGCACGTCTTTACACGCCGAAAGAAACGTCGCGATTCAGGAACGTCAAAAACAGAAGAGCAACGGTCCTATGAACAACTTAGGGTCGAATTGCTTCTAAAGAAATAATAGATTAATTTTGTTCTTTATTTATGAAATAAATTCAAACAGATTTTAATGAAAATTGTCAGAGGGGTAATTTCTATAAAAAAATATCTAGTACGTAGTTTCAGGTTTCAGTGATGATCTTTATTGAAGGGGTGAAAACTACCCCCAAATTGGAGGTGGAAAACGTTTGTTGAAATATCTCCGGAATTAGAGGAAGTAGGATGACGAGACTTTTTAGATTGTAAATTGTATTATCCTGCGAAGAGAATGTACCAGGTTAAGAAATTGTCGATTATGGTCGTTATCGTACACGTCCACGCGTCTTCGGAATCGCGGTACGTCTACTCGGGCCGATGGAATCAATATTCGTTCCCGAGCCGAAGGTAACTTAGAAATATGAAATATATCGCCTATCCTAGTTCCAGCTCGCAGCAGTTTTATATAGACCGAGCCGAGTTGGACTTCCGTTTCCCGAAACGTGTTGCACGACTGCATCATCGATGCGGTCTAAATTCGAACCGTCGCGTCGTGACGCGTCCCGTCGCTCTCTGCGCTGGTTCTCATATTCTGTGATCGGAATACCTGATCCTCCGGAGTATCCGACGGCGAAGAAAGGAAACAACGGAATGCCATAAGCACGATTCCACGGGACCACGATAGCTAGACAACCGAGGGATAAAAGTTTCGATATTCTCTCGATAACCGGTGGAGTCTACGAAATAGCTGCGGCTGACTGACAAGTGCCTGAAGAGGGAATAAAGCAGGTACTCGCGCGAGAATGTGCCGACGGAGTCGTTCCGAACCGGATCCGAGGTTCCCGTGCATAAGGCCTGGCACAGAGTCCTTTGCACTCGAAATAGTCCTGAGAATGCTTAGAGAGGTGTATGAGCACCAGTTGGCCCTCGACGTTTCTCTGAAAGGGAATGCTTTTTCTCTCGCGCTCAGGTTCAATCTTTGAAAGCTGAGAACCATTCTAGAAAATATAGTCGCGGATATCTATGCAACATAGAAATTTTATTCTTTCTTTAATGATTTCAATCAGCTCGAACCAACACATCCTGCTCATTGGATGAATTTAAATGCATAAAATCCGTGTTGCTCTATTATTCGGCCATTTTCACAATTTTTTATCATTTTATAACTTTTCCAAGTTCTCATTACAGATCGGTAGATCAAGTGTTAAAGAAACGAAAGTGCTAGGTGAACATCAGATGGAAGAAGAGCTCGAGAACATAGTCCGGAGGCTGCCAGAGAGTATAGAATCCTTGCAGCTAGCTGCGAAGGGCATCGCGCCGGTAAATCCTTTCCGCGCGTAGATCCGTCTCGCCTGGCGGTTGCCCTGGCGCTTGCTAGTCTATGTATAGGTAATATCGAGTGGGCGCAAAAAGCGTTCGGCAAACTTTCAATCAATCGTCCCGTATTGGAGTAGTAACGGCCCTTGTATGGGCGGACAGGCGGCCCGGTCGAGCTTGCTACACGGTAGCGGCGGGCGCGCAGTAGTCGTGGATTTATTTGGTCAGACAGGAAACAGCGTCGCTTTACCGCAGTGGGGGAGCCAGCGAAACCGAGAGAGACAGAGACAGAGACAGAGACAGAGAGAACCGGCAGCTCAACAAGAAAGAGAGCCAACAACTGAACAAGAGCGAGATAGAGCCAGTTAGCGAACTAGATAGAGAGAGAAAGGGGACAAAGAGAAAGGAGGGGGAGAGCTTGCGCGCACGAGCGCGGATTTCATGGATAACGCCTAGGTACAGGCCCAGAGAGAAGCGCCGGTGGATGGGACAAGAGGGCCGGGGGGGGGACACGGGGGAGGGTGGGAGGAAGCAAGGACCAAAGGACGAGGACATGCATATTAATAGGGAAACAAGTACCGAAATGTCTGACCACGGTGAACGAGCCGTCGTCGTTGTATCGAACGTTCCATCCCTCTCGTCCACTTTACCCACAGCCAGGGTGTGGGGGGGGCTTTGAGTGGGTGGGCCCCCCCCTTTCGTTCCTGTGTAACCTCGTCGATCGCGATTTCTCTCTCCCACTCTTTACGAGCGGTTCCACCGCGTTTCCTGTTTCAATTCCAACATACGGCGCCGTGTTGGTGGGGGGAGGGGCGACAACTCGCCGCTGATCCTGACGAACGTCACGCCAGCCAAACGCTACCGACCCCGGGATCGATTAAAGCGCAGATCAAATACGTCTACCGTCCACGTCCCCCGTCTGCACCGAAACGATCCCCGGGTATAATCAGCCAGTTAATTATCGCCCCGTTAATAATGTCGCAGGAGACGTCGATTGGATACCGGTGGCCCTTGACGCTCCGCGTGGCTCCGCGCGGCTCTCCGGGGCCATTTGTGTTCTTGTCGCGTGTCCTGAACCGCTCGTCTGCTTCGCTTCTGTAAAGCGTCTCTCGGTACTTGTCCACACTTTGCGAAAGGAGAGCTGATTCGTATTTTATTAAAATTGTAATCGTTTCACGTATTTTTTTATACGCATTGATTCGGTGCTGGGTCAAACAATTTCCAAGGTCTGGATTTACCCAGCCCGTGCATCGAGGTCTTGACTGATTATTTACTGTTCCGTTGTTCGCTTAATTTAACTAGTTTACGCTAGAGTCGAGTGTACTAGACGTGTACCTAAATTGTACCAAATTTCAATTTCGACCCGCCGAGGTCTTCAATTATTATTTACAATTCTGTTTGCATAATTTAACCAATTTGTGGTTGGACTGCGTGAACAACGTATACAGGATGAGTTCATACGAATTAACATCTAAAATGGCTCGTAACCTGCCGGTGGTATCAAGGAAATATTTCGACGAATTCCTTTGCAGTTCGTGTGAAAATTATAAATGGAAAATTCATTTTCGTTTATAGAGAAGTGTTGTATCTTGACACTCCCCCTTCCCGCTGAAGTTCCTTCATGTTGCAATTGAGTTATGATGGTTTTGGACATCGTATTATAGGATATTCGCCATGAAATTAGCCGATACGTTATCAAGAAGCGGTAATGCGAGCGACTTTAATAAAAGCAGACGTTGCTTCCCCACCCTCTCCGCAATTACTCGGTTGGCTGGCTTATAAGGGCGATGGTAATAATAATAACGATAATAATAGTAATAATAGTAAAAAAAAAATAATAATGATTAGCGGTATTTATTTTTATTATTAGCCGCCGGCTAATAAGGGGAGCGGGTCCGCCGGGTATTCATTAATTAGAAAGGTACCGCGCGATGCATACAAGCGCACATTACGCTCATCGAGGATGGGAAAGAGCAAGAAAAGTGGTGGCGAGCTCTCGCCGTTTCTTTTCACCCTCCACGTTTGAACGGTTTTATTAAAGTACGAGGGTCGGTCGGAATTTAAAAGTAAACCGCCGGGAACCGCCCCTGTTCCGAGGCATGTTCATGCGCGTGCGCGATCGCAAATAATAACAAAATCCCCCTCCACACAATGGTTTCGATTCTTCCTCTCTTTCGTCTGGAAATCCGCCTTTTGTTATGTATACCGAAAGTCGCAAGATTTGAATTTTATTTTCAGAACGCCTTCGCCGCAATGTTTGTGGTTCTTGCTCGGGTCCCGGATCTCTGACGAGCACTCGAAGCTTTCTTCTTTGCTGTGCAAAGTCTTTCGATACGCGGAGGGCTCGTTACCACACCGAGTTCTGCGTATTCGTGAGTGGGAGAGACGCGAAATAATGAGAAGGATTTCGTTCATTTTCATAGAAAGAGTTTTAAAAATATTAAAATATTTTGAACGTATCGAGCCTGTCAAGAAAGGAAATTCTTTAACGTATGATACTCATTACTAGACTGCGGACCTTTATGCAAAATAAAAAATGTTCACATTGATTGCAGGACACAGGAGTCAAATGAAAATTGTATTCTTCTTTTAATCATCCTATTAAACTGAAAATAATACATTGATGTCCTTAAATATTTTTAACATGTCCACTGCTTTTTTTATGTCATAAATGCATAAAATCCGCAGTGTACTCATTACTAGATCTTTATGCGAAATAAAAATTGCCAAGCGGAACCAAGTTTCTTCCTTTCTCAATGACTTCAATAACTAGAAATACCAAGTGTATTTAATCCTTTTATTTGTTCATATTGCATCTACTCATTTCTGCCAGAAGTGCATAAAATCCATCTTCACATTACAGAACGTTACCCATAACAACGAGCCTGCCATTTCCAAAATAAAATACCATCTCGTTGTTACACGTTGTACCTTCGTGAAATTTACCATAACGTATCTCCCAAAACTCAATTATAATAAGGAGGATCCGCGGGAAAATGAGAGACGTTAATTATATTTTTGAATTTTCAATTCTACATGATCCTACACATACGTGTGCTCATTATCACTGGCCATGGAATATTGCGAACATTTCCTGAAGTGTACAGTAACTGTCAGAATTTCCGATGTGTTTGTAGACTAAATTCAGAACGGAAGTTACACACGGAAAATGTACAGGGTGGTCCGAACACATTTCTGGCATAAATTTACAAAATCCGGAGTCTTTTAAGGTTCTATACTTAAAAAAGAATATAACAAAAGAAAATTTGATTTTTTGGACAAGTTGTAGGAGAATCCCCAACTTAAGGTGAGCGCTAGTGGAACGAATTCAGTTAGAAAATATTTTCGGCCGAAATGCCGCACGGTGTCTGCGCGTTTCCCGTCGTCGGTAAGAAAAACAAACCCGGGACCGAAGAAACTTTCGCGAACGTTAACTAGCGTGGCAGCCCGGGCTCTTCTTGTTCCAACGAGGACGAGTAGGACGCAGGGACGTGACACGTAACCAGGAAATAAGGCGCCATCCTCTTTCAGACGCGCGGAACTTGCCCGCGGTCTGGAATTTCGTGAAAGCCCGTGGAGAACCGTAGATAGAAAGTGGTATGGGGGTGTGAGGAACACGAGGATGAGGGGTTGCACGGGGTTCGTTCGGTCGGTCGTTCGACTAGCAGCCGGGTGTCGGCGGGTGTCTGCGAGAGAGCGAGAAAGAACTCGCGGAGATAGAGGGAGTAGCTGCCGCATAAATTAGTGGTGAAAAGTTAATTGGAGCGGACACTGGCTTGCGTTCGCACTGGTACAAGTTACACCCCTACCGACCACCCACACTCACCCCCGCGTTAGCCGCGCTCTCGCGAGAACCCGTCGCACACACCCACTAGTCGCAATATACGAAACGCGGAGGACAACGAACGATAATAAATTGTTGTATTTAATAAATGGCGCTCCTCGCCGAATCTACTTTCTCGGATAGGAAGCCCTGAAAGTTTGTACGATTGTGGCGATTCGTTTCGAGTTGAACAACCGGAGCTCTGTTTCTTAGCTTAATTAATCGTGAACATCGAAGCCACGCCCACTCGAGTAATTTTCCATGGAAAAGCACTAAAGCAACGACTCTCCTGTTTCTCTCTTTGATGACATTTGTCTTGAAACGTAACTCTAGAATTGGCGTAAGCACAAATTGCCGTATAGTGCACTGCTAGAGCAGTGTTTATGAATCGAGAGCACCGAGGCCACGCCCACTCAAGCCATTTTGCATAGAAAAGCTAAAATAGAAGCTATTTGTCCTGAAACGTGACTTCAGAGTACGTATGAATGCATATTGCGCGGCGTGGCACAGATTGCCCCATGGGTCGTTCCTCTAACAATCCTTCTCAGCCAAGAGAGCAGTTTAGCCACGCCCACTCATGCAATTCTACACAGGCAGACCAACAGAGCGGCTAACTTTGTTTCTTTTGGAATGAATATGTCGAAAGCATCGTTCCCGAAGAAAAGAGCGGTCCAAGAGCAAAAATCGATTACGGCATCGTTCGATGAAGCTCGAGCCCCGGCAGGAAAGTCGCAGCGGGCGATGACGCGATCGAATCGCTCCCCTGACCGCAGCCTGTGGTTCGACGTGTTCCGATTTGACAATAATTACGAATTCGAGATTACAAATTTGCGCGAATCAGCGTGTTTGACCGGACCGATAATTCAGGACACTGCGGCCGATTTTCGGAGGGTATCGGCTCTGGATGTCACGTTGCGCCTCTCGCGGATGTCAACCGGGACAGGCGCGTGCTCGTTCTCCGTTTCGTGCCGCGGTTATGCCGCCGGTTCCGCTGGCCGAAGCCGATCCATTTTTACCTCGAACAGGGTGTGCTGCCACGCCGCGCCGGTGTGCTCTCGTTGCACGGTAATTCGTTCAGAAAATTAATGGGGTGTCGAGCGACGATCGAGCACGCTCGAACAATTTCGCCGGCGAGGCCTCTCAGCGTCCGTCAAAGGTGCGCGACGTTGATCGATCTCCGAAAAGCCAACGACGATGACGAGAACGACGACGATGTCGACGACAACGACAACGACAACCGACCCCCTCAGTCGCTCGATCGGTTCCTTTCGGGCTTGCGGGATTCCTGGTATTCCGGTATGCCGCAATAACGACAAATTTCGCAAAGGATTCACTCGGTGGCCAGCTGCTCGTTAATTTAGAACGCTCCGAGCCACCGCCGACTACTCCGCACGCTATAAAACGCTTCATTCCATCCTTTGAGCCGAGATTCGAGCGATACCTGAAAACTATACCTTGACTAAATGGCTGCGGTGCTGCTGGCGGCTACGGCTCTGTTAATCATTATTAGACTGCGGATTTTGCTGCAATTTCAAACAATCAGAAAATCCGAAGAATCCAAGAACGGCGATATATCATCCTCGATTTCTTAAGATCATTCAATTGAAAACAAAGTTTGTGGCATGTATAGAAAATTGTAGAAGCAATTCAGATCGACAAGCTTCTAAAAGCTTCTAGAAGCATAGTTTGTAGGCGGCCGACGTGAGGCAGCGACGTAAGGGGAGCGCGCGAAAAGACAAATCGCGCTTAACGATCGTTGTTGATTTCACGTTCGCGAATAGTAACGAATTCATATAAATAGAGGGTTCACGGAGGGACTCGGGCTATTTGCTATTCCGAGAGAGAAGCACATATCCTGATATATTCCTAACGTCATGGCTACAAGTTTGAATATGACATCTAGTTATTTTTTTTTTACAACTCGCGGTGCAATCACGAAAATCCACGATGCACGGAGGTACACGGAGATGGTCTCTTTTATAATTAACAGTGATATGGATTCGGTGCAGCTTTTCGCGATTCCGGCCCACAGTGTGCTACTCGATACCGAGCAGAGGGTTGCGGGCTTTTGGGTCGCGGGTGTGTACCATCGACGAGGATCGATCGGTTCGATTGTTGCGCTAACCTCGCTGTGTCCACCCCCTCTCTACACCCCCACAGCCCCCCCGGAAACCCTTTTGCCAGTCTGGCCAACACCCCCCGGGGGCTCGGTTACCGCCCTCCGTTGATCCCCATACTTTTCCCCCGAACAATGCGATTTTTACGAGTTCCGGAGAACTTTACGTTACGTTACGGCCGCCGAACCGGTCTAGCAAAACGCCGCGGTTAATTAAAACCGTGTAATAAGCGGTCGACGCGTCGAATTTATCGTGCCGAGCCCCATTTTTCGCGCCGAGTTTTGCGAATACACCCCCACCAGCCGAACCATTACCGAAATAGTGCGATGCTGACCACCGCGGTGCTATCAAACAACATTTCCGGCTAGACAGCGGATTTTATGCATTTATACCAAAAATGAGTAGGTAATTATCGTAGAATCTTGTGCAACAAAGCAATAGAAAGAGCGTTTCTTTCTCTTCAAGTCACTCCTTTTATTTTTTTCAATTTCATTAACATTTCGATATGCCAGGTGTTTCTGAAAATGTGCTTAAAAAATGCACAATTTCCATTGTTCCTTTAACTCGCTGTATCTCGGCGAGAAATGATCGTAATACCATGATCCGAACGTCAGATCGAAGCAGAGATTCTGCCGATTCGATTGAGTATCCCATGAACTCGCTGCGACAATTTTTTACCTATGGCAGCTGTGTTTGAAGTTAGTGCTTCGCAGAAATTAGCGCGCCACGTACAGCAGCTGCCTGACATGTCTGAATACGCTCAAAATCAAAGAACTTTCGGTAGAAATGAGGTAGAGCGATAAAATTTTTTAAAAATTAAAGCTGAAACTTGGCAGAATATAGGAAAAATAGTGAGATTATGGTACGAACGTTTCTTTAACGTTGAGAAAATTTGTTAGACATGTAGAATTTCAAGGAAATTGTGGTTTCTCCAGTACCACGCGCGGAAGAAATTTTTTTTAACATGCTACATATCATTTCCCGTAGATTTTTTCACGCTGATTTTAAATCTGGTCTCAAAATTTGTCTACGACCTCAGAATTTTGCAAGAAATCGATTATTGTTCCCCCTAATATGTCATACACCATCTGGAACTATCGTATGCTATTATATGGTACCCTACGGTAGGAGTAGTAACGGAAACCATTTTCAGGACACTGTTCCCAGGACGTCTGGCAAATCTCTTATAATAATTCGTTCGGTGGAAAAGCGAGGAAGTGTATCGCGCCGGCGAGTGGAAAACCGAAAGCGCTAATGGTATGCGCAACGATAAATCCCGATTAAACAAGCGTCGGGCCAAGAACAAAGCGAAGGATAGCCGAGCTATCCCAATCTGCCGGGAACTACTGTGTCAATAAGAGAGCTCTCTCCTCGTCCGCTCGATCGGGGATCCGATGGGATCGGATCGTATAGAATTCTATTCAGCAGATCGGCATTTAGCATTTATCAAGCGAAGCCGCATAAACACGATTCTTTGTCGGTGATGATTAAACTTTCCACGGCCGGCCGGCCGGCCGGAACAATGGGCATTTAACGAGGGGGAAATCATGCGGTTCGGTAAAAAACACAAAAAATATTTTCACAGTGCTACGGCTGCGGTACGGCGCGAACCAACGGTGCAACAGTGGTTAACTTTGCGCGGGGAATAATTAGTTGGCCAATAACTTTGATTGCGCGCCGATGCATTTACATTTTAGGCGCGGCCGCCTGCGACTCCGTTATTATTTTCGCGTAATGAGTTATGGCGCGGTGTGTCGGTTTTTTCCATTTTCAATTGATACAGAGCCCCCCGTGTGAAAGTCGTGCCTCGTCTGAACAAACGACACGGCTGAGCCCGTTATCACCAGTTTATTTAATTAGCTGCGAGCATGGTGCACAAAAGTTGTGCATCCGATTCAAACGACGATGTTTTAGAGACCGAATGCATCCTGCACCTACGATAATGTATTTACGATGATAGCATATACGGTATGATAGTTTATGAATTACACTTCATCAGCGTATGATAGTATGAAACGCAAAATGCAATTAGAAAATGTTCTTCCCTTTCGAACCGAAGTAAAAGGGACGCTTGATAAGCAGTGAAATCTTCCTGCGAAAGATGCCTTTTCAGCTTGATTGCAGTCTGATTATCTTGACTGGCAATAAAAGACAAAGACTCGCACAGTAGAGCGCGTGCCTGCAGAACATAACGAACCGGAGTTTTTCGCCAAGGAGGTGTTTATTCGCGTATTAAAACGAAGACGGCGATAAACTGCGAAACGGTCGTTGGAAGTGCAGTTTGCCGGACCGAAACCGGTTGGTTATCTCCGTAGCTTGTAACGTTTCGGACATGGGACGGCACACGGTGCCATTCGTTGCCTGGTTGTTCTGCGGCCGTTGTAAAGAAGCAAGAAAAGGATCGGAGGCCGGGGGAACAAAAGCCAAGCCGGGGCGAAGAAAAGAACCGGGATAAAGATCGTTAACGGAGAGCACGGCGTTGCGGAGGTCCTGCACGATGAGGAGGAGGAGGACGACGACGACGAGGCGCCAAAGAATAGAGGCGAGAAAGCGAGATAAGCGTTTACGAGACGGATGCCCGCTCGGACAACGATTTCAAACAATCGTTCGAGCCCTATCTGCTTCGTTCCGACGCCGAGCCCTTTTCTCTCCGCGGGCCATTCTCTCGGTGCAAGAAAACGCAGGGCTTTGAAACGTTTCCACGATGGTTTGACGTTTCGTCGCCGTGGGATTTCCCTTCCACGACCAGGAGCAGCTCGAGCGTATCATAAATCAGCCCTTCGCCGATATGATAGACTGTGGGCACGGTTAATACGGTATGATGGGGCCACAGGAGCTTGATAATGGATCAAAGTATCATACACGATCATGTGAGCTATCATACACTACATATAGTAGGTCATCCCATAATATGTTAATTTTGCAAACACACCTTTAAGTTTGTTTCAGGTATTTTCAGAACATCTGACATCTTTTCAACTGATAAACTTCGTGATTCCTGTACAAGGTCTCGAATTTTATTCTCGTCTGTCTGTGAGGAGGACGCCCGGAACGTTCCTCGTCTTCTAAACAAAAATCCCCATAAATAAAACGTTGAAACCACTTCCTGCAGGTACGAGTTGAAAGCGCACTTTCTCTCCGTAAACAACACGTATGTTGTTCGCGGCGATTGTTACTGAACTTCCTTTCCAAAATTCATATAACATGCGATGTCGGAAATGCACGAACTTATGGGATGACCTAATACTATCATAGGCTGTCATACACTATTATAAAGTATCGTACACTATCATAGAGTACGAACCGGTTGCACACACGATCGTAAACGCAGTACACAGCCGTGTAGCTGGCGGGAATGAAAGGAGTAGTCGTAAAACAGGACGCGAAACGTAACGAGGCGAGCGTTCTCAACATTCGAGACGGCGCGGCGCGGCGTGTTCCATTCGTTTCTCTTTGTTAGTTGTGCACGAGCGAACGACGACGTTACCGGGTGTACTTTGTTCGATTTCTCGGACCGTAATAGACTTTAAATACGTCTACGTTCTTTCCCCGACGATCATTTGATTTCGCCCGACCGTATTTCCTTTCGTTACTCCCTTCCAGAGAGCACGTCTCCGATACGAGCCAGCGCCGCCCCCGTAAGACGTCCGTTTACGAGCCCGTTACGTACTTCCGTTAACCGAATTATCCTTTCCCTAGCTTACTCTCTTTCTCTCTCTCTCCCTCTCTCTGTGTGTGTGTGTCTCTCTACGGGATCGACGCATCCCTCCGCGAAGAGAATACCTGCACGGGGGATAGAGTTCTCCCGATAATTTGACTTTAATCGATATTTATCGCGTCGGATCGGGCCCGCTTCCACTCGTTTCAAAGTGCACTTTCGTTGTCAAGCACCTGCCGATAGCCTGGGAAAAAAGACCGGAAGCTCGTTCGCCGGCAGTTCGAACCGGCGGCGTATCGGTGGGCAGGGAGAGACGGGGAACTTGAAAGGAAATGTCCGATATACTGCGCCGATCCGACTGTTGCGTACCCGCGATCTTCGTTATAAGATAACCGAACGCGATTCTGATCGCCCGATAACTGGCTGGCTCGCTATTTATCGCTGCAGACAGATTGGCGGGCTGCAGATTGCGGTACGGTTTAATCACTATCCGAAACCGTCAATTGTTCTCACCATTCTGCTGTTTCTATTGCGCGCGGTACCTCGCCATTTCCAATTCCGTCGAAACTGAAAATTATCATTGCCCGTGACCGTAGCGGCGACTTCATCCGCGGTTTGGAACCGGAAACACTTTCGCTTCTTCCACATAATTTCGAAAGCAAATTTAATCAATTATCATACTAATACTCGTAATCCTTGTGGACGAGGATTCTTTTAAATCATTATGCAAACTCTAAACTTTATTAATTGTTTTATAACAGAACAAACGGAGATGTGATCAATGTTTGTTATTATTAGACTGCGGATTTTATGCATTTATGACAAAAATAGAAACGTACAGTTTAAAGCAGTGGACATATTAAAAAGATTTAAGGACATCGATGTATTAGTTTCAGCTTAATAAGATAAAAAGAAAAACGAATCTTTTATTTGGTTCCTTTGGCTTGTAATCGATGCAGACAATTTTTATTTTGCATCAAGATCCGCAGTCTAGTTATTATACACATTTTCTTATATTTTAAAATTGTGCACATGCCTAACATGTATTAAAAGAAATTAATGTCTCAGCATCTTCTGTATCCCGCAATTAACACGGACAATTTTCATTCCCCTTAATATCTACAGCGATATTACTTGTTTGCTTACTCCGTTGCGCTGAAAAACAAGAGGCAGAGCTGAATACTCGCGGGAAATATTCACCATACCGTTGTGAGGCATGCATTCGGGTATTCGCAGCATCGTTACAAGGTATTACACGGGTCAGACGATTGCAAACGAACGAACGAACGAACGGACGTGTTTCATCGACGCAAGATCAAGGCTAGTGAAATATTTGGTTGGTTTAGAACGGTTTGCTGCCGTGCATATTTGCCCCGGTAAACACGTGCCGTACACGTGTGCGCGGCTCGCATAACTTCGCCTTAACACTAATAATCGGATATCCGTACACGCCCATAAATCCCGGCATCCCAATCAATTTGAAATATTCGCGGTGCTCGCCTGGCTGTGGATTTAATTGGTCTCTTCGGTCGGGATCGCGCCGATTCGACGAAACTCTCTTTTCTTTCTGCACGAAAAACCTCGTTGCAATGATTCCGCCGGTATAAAGATGCTCAATTAATTGTTCTAACGTCCGATGGCAATTTAAAATTATTATTGGACTGTGGATTTTATGCGAAAAGCGACAATATCTGAATTTATCATGTATCGTACCGTATCATTCAGTACAATACAAAGAAAGAAATGCAGGATTTTTGTTCCTTTGTTTTAATTGCAATTTTATACCAATAAATATTTACCTTGTTTTACGCTCTATTTAATTACGCTTTTGATATTTTATTTTATTCAAATTTTTATTAAATTATTCGGCTTTTATTTCGGGATGTCAAAACGCGATTTTCGCATTATCTTTTTCTATGAGTTCACACTAGGCCGAAGTATCTCGGAATATCAATGAAGTATGGGGCGAAGGAAGTGTCAACGAATGCACAGCTTTATATTTTTAAATAATATTAATTTCTCTGTAAAATTAATTTTAATACCATTCCTCTCAATAATATACAAATCAATTCTCATAATAATTTCATGTTACTATTAAACAATATTAAATTTTCTATAAAATTAATTTTCATATTATTGTTTTTATTAAAACAATTTTGATAGAATTGTTTTTTATGTAAGTTATAACTAGACTGCGCATCTTTATGCAAAATGAAAATTGTCTTCATAAATTGTACAACATAGGAGCCAAATAGAAATATAATTTTTTCTCTAATGATATTAATTAGCTGAAACGAGTACATTGATATTTTTAAATCCTTTTAACCTGTCCACTGATTTATATTAAATATTACACGCTTTTGATACTTCAATAAGATACTATATGCTACCATACACTATTGTAGAATGTCATACATGTTGTATTGTTTGGAATTACATGCTTTTATACACCTCTGTATGATATTATATAATACATCATCATAAAATATTTTACAGTATCATACGTTACCATACATTATCACATAAGTCCTGATACTATTTTGCATCTTTTAATTTTACAGTAAAAGTCTCGGGGTCGCGAACGAATGAATAAAAGAGCAGAAAATTATATGAACGATTTAACACAGTTTCTGGGGCGATTCCGCTGACAATTAGTCGCGTAGTGACAGCGAAAGCATTAAAACGGACAAAACGAGGACATAATCGTGGGAGCCCATTCCGAATAAAAGCAACTATGACTCAGTCTATAATTATATTCCCCAAAGCCACGAGTGTCTTAAAATATTGCGACAGTATATGTATTCAACGCGTTCAATCCATGATTCCCGAAACGATAGAGGTAATTTGGACCGTTGAAGGTGTTGAAGGTTGGAAGCGAAGAAAAATAGAGGACTGCCTTGTCGCGAATTCCGTCGTCGGCGGCTTCGGCACCTTCGGACGCTTGCGAAATATTAGTTGATATAAAACAGCGAGAAGAATATTTCGTTTGAATCGATTTCGCCGCGTGAATAAACTTAATTGGATTTCCTGCGCGGATCGGGGGATGAACCGTGCGCCAGGATAAACTCCCGACAGGACACGGGCTCTGGTTCTGGCTCGCGGTGGTGGCCAGTTGTTTTTCCACGAGCTCGAATTCCAGTCGAGCGTATCGCTCTCTCGCCCATGGAAATTCATGATTTCCCGGTGCCCATGCGACAAAACCGAACACGAACCAAACTAGAACCGAACTGGAGAACCGGGAACCGGTGAAAGAGAGAAAACGAGTGTTTCGCGGAGAGAGGGTGGGGGTGGAGGGTGAGAGAAGAAGCCTGTTCGTGCACCGGATACGTTAAATATGTATTTCGGCGGTGGAGGGGTGTGCAAGACACGAGACGAGAAGGGACCAGCCGCACGGTCGCGGCACAGAGCCTGATTTCGAATTCAGTGGAGCGATCGTTGAAAAAGGACGAAATCTCCTGGCAGACAAACAGAAGATTGCCTATACGGTAACCATCCGGCGTGCACGAACAAGACGCAAACCGGAAAACGAGAAAACGAGCCACCGGTATAACCGTTGCTTCTAATGTCCCGCCGAAACCGACCAATCCGCGCGACAGCTATCCTAACCCTTTGTGGCCTTAGACACGCGTTCACCGTTTCATCCTAGCTGGTTCGCATTCGTTTCACTCGGACAGTTTTGTCTTTTATCTTTAGACAGCCCTCGCATCTTAGCAGAATGCTACCGCATTTCGGCGAATACGAAGTCTATCGATAAAGATGAAAGAATACGCACGTTTGATGACTAGACTGCGGATTTTATGCATTTATGATAAAAATGGATACGCACAATTCAAAGCAGTGGTCTTATTAAAAAGATTTAAGGACATCGGTGATTTAGTTTCGATTCGATAAGACAGTTAAGAGAACAAACAATTTTTTATTTGGCTCCTGTGTCTTGCGATCAATGTAAACATTTTTCATTTTGCATAAAGATCCGCAGTCTATTGATGACTGTTACAGAATAGGTACGTCTGATCACAGTTACAGAATATGTACGTTGTATAATAAGAATGTAAGAATATTTCCATTCGATAAAAACGAAGCAATACATGTTGACATGTAAGACTAACTGGAGCGAAACGCAACAACGCAAAGGGTGGAGGTGGACGACGGGGAGAAAACAAAGAAAAACGAAAACAATTTGTATCGCGGGAAACGAACAAGTAATTGGAACGATCGTTTGATCCCTTTTACAATTTCACGTTGATTCAATTTCCGTTTTACGGGAATATCGGCGCGCATTCTATTAGGTCGACGCGATGCGACGCGTATGAAATATCGTGCCCGCCAATTTTACGATACGTTAACAATATTCGCCCATTCGATCGATACAAACGAATCGCTATAGTCCCGGAGATTATATGTTCCGAGGAGATTACACGCCTTGGTTACCCTCCGTTGGAAAAATAATTAATTTACCGCGGAAATTTCGCTGATGTCTTACGCGCGGGCCTTGGGAAACTGTTATGGCAGCGATTTCGGGTCTTGGAACGATCAGGGGTATATTATACTGAATAAAAATTGGCTGCATATGTTGCAGGAAACAACAGTTTGACAACAAAGTAAGTGGTATTTCTTCTGTTAATCATTACTTATATGTCTTTTCTTTTTGACTGAAAAAATAAATGTTTTATTTTATTGTCCCTGAATTTTGTGTTGCATTCTTCATGAATTTGTGGTCTTTGTAGAACGATCAGTGAGACTTGCACATTTAGGTGCATCTGTAAATAAATTAATATAGAATGATTGCGAGCATAGAGCTAAATTGCATGCTTATCTGAAATCATACAAAATTTGATGTTCTGAAAGCATATAATAAATGCTTTAATATTAAGCCCTTTCATTCATCGTAAGCTTCTGATATTTTCATTTTATACGAGTGTATTAACTTTATTCATATGAAATTGAACGCATTCAATCATTGCACACTTGTAAAATTCGTGTGATCACAGACACATTTAGCAATGAGAGAAACGCTTGGAACATTGAAAATATTAATAACATTTCACAGTAATTACACTCGGTAAGAAACAAACATGTAAATAATGATTTTAGTTTCTTTGTAGGTTGACTTCTTTGAAGCCTCATTAATAATTAATGAATGAGGCTCAAATGTCCAATTAACTATTTAATTTTTTCATTCTGCGACACATTTTTCGATTGACTTCTTTGAAGCTTCATTAATAATTAATGAATGTGGCTCAAATGTGCAATTAAATAATATTTAATATTTTCATTCTGTGACACATTGTCCGGCAAATTTGTAGGTTGACTTCTTTTATATAAGCCTCAGTAATAATTAATGAATGTGGCTCAAATGATCGATTAACTATTTAATTTTTATCATTTAGTGACACTTCCAAAAAAGGACTGTTACCTCGTTTCTCAAATGAAAAACCCATTGTGGGATCTTGTAGATTTAGCGTGAAAAATCCTTTACTATATCATACGAACATCATTCATTTCAATTTTTACAATGACCTGAAATTGTATTAACACTTTTGCATTTACGTAGCCAGCCTGGATATCGAAATGAAATTTAGCAAAATTTAGGTACGCGGCGGGTACGCGATGATCCCATCGCGAATTAGTCGAATGAAGCAAACAACGGAATTGCAAATAATGGTGGAGGGGAGAGAGAGAGAGAGAGAGAGAGAAGGGGAACAGGTATTATTCGTCATAAATCTAGAAGCTCGGTTCATCGAGAGATCACGCGAATGCGAGCGGTCCGACGAGCGTATATGTATACCGTTAGGATCAACGTCGCTTATTACTTTCGCGAACGACACCGCGTCTCACAATCGCGGATCCGAGCTCCCCGGATAAGCGGAGCGGATTCCGGGAACGGGTGAATGCGGCCGCCAGAAGAAAAGCATCAATTTCCGCCCGCGGAAAAATCGGAGATCTTTCCGCCGAACCTCCCCGGTGACGAAATGGAAATTGGACGACTACATCGACGAGTTTCGCTTACCCTTTCGTATCCTGGATCCTGGATCCTCTGGATTCTGGGATGAGAGGGAGGGATATATATGCCGCGAAACCGTCCCATACGAATACCCGTGAGCCTCTGGCAACGCGTGCTGTAACGTCGACAAGCCCGGAAAGACAGATCGATTTCAATAATGCATTCCTTCTCGCTCCGGGAAACCATCATCCGAGCATTTCCACCGTGTTAAAGCCATCCCGTTCGCAACTTTGGTTAAACGAATATTTCTCGGAATTTTTCGGTTTTCCAGATTTCGAGTTCCCTCCCGGACGAAAGTACTCTGAACGTACCCCTAAACTCTAAACGAGCTAGATACGGTGACTCCCACAAATATTCGGACACTCTTAAAAAGCCGATAACTTCTTTCCGATTGGATTATACGATTCGAACTTTTTTGGGAAGCTGAAACAATTAATGTACTACAGGATGTGGGAAGAAATATTGTTGAAAATTGCAATTGCTCGGAATTGTATACATAGTACTAAAACGTGGCGTTTTACAACTTTTTAATGTGGGCCTATATTGAAAATTTAAAAAATACGTTTTGTAGATCTGTGTCAATTATACGCACTGTGAAAGTTTCATCGAAATCGGTTGATGCGGAAAAAAGCGACAGGCATTGACAGATGTAAGAATCGGCAGTTATAGGCCGAAAATCGTGAAAATCTGCAATTTTTACCATCTTCAAACGTTTGTAGCTCATTGCAACGTCGACCGATTTTGACGTAATTTTCAGAATATGTTTAATTCAAAAAGATCTACAAAACGTATTTTTTAAATTTTCAATGCCCGCATAAAAAAGTTGTGAAATGCAACTTTCAGTATTTTTTTTACAATTCCGAGCAATTGCAATTTTTGGAAGAATTTTTTTCACATCCTGTAGTAAACTAATTGCTCTAGCTTCGCACAAGAGTTCAAAGCGTATAGTACAATATTAAAAAAGTTATCGCCTTTTTAAGAGTGTCCGAATATTTGTGGGAGTCACTGTATCTATATCTGCTCTAATTGTTTACTCAAAATTCCGAATTGTATGAACTAGTGAATTTATGAACTAATTAATTTATGAACTGATCTGATAGATAGTATTACAAAGATGTGTAATACTTTAATAGTAGGGGTAAACAATTGATTTAGCATTGATTATTACCTTAATTTCAGTAATGTTTCCTGTAACATATAGAATTCCTATTAAACATGTATGGATACCTGTTATCTATCCCAGGAGATTGTTACTCCTGATTATTCTCGATGTATCATGGGATATCAGTATCGAAGTTTGATAACAAATTGATACGGTATGCATGTTTGGTAATAATAGTTTAAATAACCCAGCTACATCCATTAGTAAAATTATCCAATTAGTATATAGCCAGATAGATTTGATACACGTATTTGTATTTGTAATGGAATGTACTTTACGACTCGGACAATAAAATCGAAATTCATAAAAATAAGAAATTTTTAACCAACTTCTTAATAAAAATTTTTGAACATTTTAAAATACTGTTAAATTAATTTCGATCTATTAAGATATTGAGAAAGAAAATAAATTTCTATTTCGCTCCAGTTTGCTGCAATCCAAACAATTTTTATTTCACATAAAAATCCCCTATGCACCGATGAATATTGATGAATATGAATTAAGATTTATTACGAATTTGCTTTATTGGATTTATTAAAATTAAGAATTCAAAAATAAATTCTAGACAAGAGTCTGCGAATAATTACCATGTTCACAGCATGACGTAGTCCTTTGAGTAGCAGTTTCTATGGCGAACTTTCCCATAGCTTCGACCAACCAGGTGCCAACAATGTCCACGTGGGCTTGCACCTCACGCGAGCCAATAGACAATGCACCGAACAGAACAAGAGAATGAGCCAGAGAGATAGAGCGAGAGAGAAAGCGTGAGGGGTGAGAAGAAATATGAGATTCGTGGAGAATAAATTTTCCGTTGGAATAAATACCAATGGACACGCCATAAACGTATAAATATTAGCAAACACCGAACTATATCAAGCGCGATACAGCAGCTGCACACCAAATAAAACGATCCGAATAACTTAAACTGGAGCGGCCGGCGTCGAAACTTTCGGCAGGCGGATTAAAATTTGTCGACATTTATCGGCCTCGATGCTCGGATTCTGCTAACTAGAGCCCCGCAATATTGACCCTTAGTTCTAAACGTGACAATACCTTATCGTTCGGAAATGATTGAATGCACGAAGAATTAGATGTACGAATTAATTCGCGGATCTTGATGAGTCAGTTGTAACTGTAAATTAGGCACAATTCTTTCAGTCTTCGAATTAAAGGTTCATTAATTACTTAGAAATTCGCCGGCATACCCAAAGTCGCCAGATTAAGGCTTGCCTCCCCACTCTACCTTCCCCTTGAAAATTAAACGTGATAGAAAAATGAAAATTAAACAGGATAGAATTTAATATGATAATATTTGGATATGTAAATCATTAATGATTTAATAAAGTTCTATGTTAGAGATATAATTATATGTAAATTCAATTTGTCCCTGTATAGACTTTACTTCTGTCCAAGTACTATCTTAAATTGGATTTAATATGTCCAACTATAGGTTAGATTTATTCTCGTTAATACAATTAAAATATTAATCCAAACAATGACACAGTGGAATTTTAAATTACTTTACAAAATCTGAATTTTATGTTAAAACTTGAAGAATTATTTTTCTTCATCTAAACTGATAAAATTAAAGGTATAAAAAAATGCTATCCAGGCTTAGGGCATTTCAGCTTAGTTCTCGCCGTAAGAAAGAAGAGGATCGCTGGCGCGTCGGAGGATCGTTTCTCCCAGTGGTGGGCGATCATCGCGAAATTCCCGATTCGCAAACAATCGGTTGAAAATTAAGCGGGTGCCGTCCGGTGTCGAATAAAATTACAGGAAATTCTCGGGCGGCAGCCGTCGCCAGGAGACGGGTACGGTCGCGGCATCGGGGTATTCATTTTAATGCGATTTAATATGTGGACCGCTCGGCGGAGCACAGTTAATTGCGATTTGTTCGTCGAACGTGAGATACTCGTCCGAACTAATTTCAACTTCTCCGCATTAAATGCGCGCGGTGTGTGCTGCTCCCGATGCGTCGTTCTCTCTGTCTGTACACCTCTCCTCGGCTCTCCCTGTTAATTTTTACCTTTTACCGTTTCCCGGTTATTCGCGCAAACCATTCGCCATTGTTCCTGGAGGCCGCATTGTTTCTTCGTCGATTTGTCGCCGATAACTCGCCGCGCGATCTGTCCAGACGGGAAAGCCTCGAATGGCTCTCTTCTCTCTCTGGTATCGAGATACCGATCGGCAAACTTTTATCCAGGACAGCAGCCGATAATTCGATCGAATCCGATAGCCGTTCATATTCTACGGAACGGACAGAGACGGATCGAATTTCAATTCGCAGCCAGGGAGTTTGCGAAATGGACGTTAATCCCCTGCCGACGCGAAACGGCGAGAGGCGACGCGATGCATCCCGAAACGAAAGTCGAAACAAAAATCAAGTAATCGAATCCTTTGGTTGGAAATCAATTCTTCCGCTACAGAATGCGCTCGCGAATCCGGGACCAGATGGAAACGCAGAAGGCTGACCGCGACTATTCCCATTTAGCCTGCGAAATATAATTTCTTCCACTGTTAGGAAGAGGATCCAGGATCTTGCAGAAGCTCGCGTTTCCTTCGTTATAGCTGAAGATTTTCCCCGATTTTCCCTGACTTCTCCTGATCTGCTGAATTTTAGCAAACCTTGTACGTCTATGATGTCGTATGACTCAGTTTTGGATAACATCCAGAGAGCACTTTCCAGTGTATTCTAAATTTCTCGATCTAATTAGTCGTTCAAATTTGGCTATTCCCTAAATTAAATTTCCAATAATATATGAAATGATATCACGTTGGAAATGATTATCACTACGTTTTTATTAGCTTGCTTTCTTGTCTGTCTGTCTATCTGTTCGGTAAAAATTTTGCAATTGATTTTGAACTAACTTCTCGATGAGCTAAAGACTTGAAATTTTAAACATAGCTCAGAACTGGATGACAATGCAATATTTAAAAAGAAAGTTTTAAAAAAGCCTATGCGTTTAGTAGATACAAACTATTAAAAATTTAACCGTTACACTCGGTACTCACTCTGACCCATCCCCACTCCACTGACACGTTTTTCGTTTTAAATCTTACAAGTATTTTCATAGGTATGAGAAATTCACAATCACAAATTTTCAGGACTGTCTGTACGGGGTTAGGAATCTGTATGGGGCTAGAATAAATTATTTTATACTTTCTAGTCCGTTTTAAAAACGTGGTATTTTTTAAAAATCTATTTTTATTTAAATAATTTTCTATTCAAATATGATTCGACATAAAATTTACAGAGATGCTACGAATACAAATTTTCAGACCCGTTAAATTTGTTACAATTATCAGCAATCTGCTCGTGCCGCCTAAAGAGGCTAATATTTGACAATCCTAACAATAAGACAAATAACTAATACTAATAAGACAATCGCGAGCAAAGGATTAATAATCCTCTATGAAAACGGGATTGTGCGTGCGAGGATCTTGCGCCGTCTAATAATAATAATGAGACGGTGGTATGCATATGGGTTATAAGCAGATTTAGAGGGCCCGGAATTCAACAAAAGCCCCGTCTCCTTGGATTTTAGCGGAGCGAAGCTAAAATAAGACAGTATGAGATTTCATTATAATTCGTAGTCTCTCGGAAATTTTTATGAGCTTCAAATTCGTAAAGGTCGACCCGGGCTAATAATAAAAACGGCTCATCTATATGAAAGTGGAATAAGGTTAAATGCGCTGCGTTTTATCCAAATGCTGTGTCGCTGCGGAAGTAGGGGAAAATTGTGAAAGTTCGAGTGCAAGCGGAATAATTCGTCCGTAAGGCAAACCTAATTTCTAGCGAAATCGGACTTCGAATAGAATGCAGAATTTGAAGAGAATTCTTCCCCGTAGAGGAGCTCGAGAGGACGGTGTTTTCAAGGGGACGATTTTACCCCCCAACCTCCCTAAAAGCATACCGCGGGACGAACAAAAAATAGGTTTGCGCGTTACGGACGAATTACTTTACTTTCACACGAACTTTCACAGTTCCCCGAGTTTCCGAGTGTTTTCAGGGTTAAATGTGAAAGTCGCCGAGTCCCCCGCACTGTCGTTATACTCATTAGCTGACACGTCTTCTTGCACCGACGAATCAAAAAGTTCCGTTACTATTTCTATCATTAAAATATGGAGTGAATACCCATTATTCTTTTATGCATTCTGCACCAGCCACAGACCGCCGGCGCCGCGGTCGTTATGCATTTATTGCTGGTAAAACTTTTCAAAGGCTCTAAGAGTTGACTAAGAGTTATTACAACATTTTGCACAGTGTTATTCCAGTCTCGATGCACCGTATTCCTCGACCCAAGAACCGAAGCTCAGTTTAATACCCGTGAACCTGTCTATGCTAATTAATTTCCGTAAGCATCTGTCTATTAACAGCTTGTAAAACTTGCTCCGAAACTTCGTGACTCGCGTTGCCTTTATAGTTCACATTGTTTTGGGATTTCAGTAGAATTCGTTCGAGATACGCGTCGAAGTTCCGATAAAAATATATTTCTCAAGTAAATCATTCTTTACTATAATTGTACTTCGAATTCAAAGAAAGGATTCTGACTCGATATCGTACAGCAAGGGGTTAATACTCTTAATAAATTTCTACACAGCTTGATCGACCAATTCACCACTACCAAAAAGAAATGGCCTCGTTACGTTACGTCCGGAATTATAGACCGCTTGTCTCGATTGTTTTTCGATAAAACAGTCGTGTCCGCGGTGATCTCGGCGCAGTTCAAATTACACGACGTTCCGGTCGGCGTAAAACAGTCTTAACGCGAGACCATAATTTTTATATTAAGAGTCGAGTGTGGAGCGCGTCGAGGAGGGCGAAGACATCTGAACCGTCACGCGTAAAATCTTTATAAGCAAATAAACCGGCTGGGCTCGCGGCATTTAAAGTTTACGATAACGGAAATATGTGCATCCGATCGAGTATTCGAGAGAGGCGTCGCGTCGCTTGTGCTAATAAAACCACCGTGGCGGTTTAAGACGCGCTTATGAACCGGCGAACGGACTATCCGGCGATGGGTCGGCTGCGATACGGGCGTAAGTGGCCTCTCCGAGTGCCTTGAAAAATAATGCTTCGACCAAGCTGCGAAAGCTCGTCGTATATCGAGTTACCGGGCTTATTCTGTCCAGTTTTACGTCGTCCCGGCGCCGGCTCTCGTAGCTTAGCCCGAAATTTCTTTCCCGCTTTATCCGAGCTTAATTTATCGCCGCTAGCGACGTCTTTGTAGTCCTGCGAACACAGGCAAACGCATGTACACACGCCAGTGTATCGGTATGAATTCTCATCGGACGCATCATTTCCATTTCCGGGGTCTCCTGTGCTCGCGCGTGAGAGCGTAGAATAGCGTATGATAGCTTGCGATACTCTATGATATCTTATGATAATGTATGATAGCCTGTCACATTTGTATGATTATTTATGATAACATGCAGCGATATAAGATATTGAAGAACAAATTAATTCTAGGGGATTTTTTGTGATTAAAGAGTTAAATAAATAGGAGAATATTGTTTATAGTAATTTTGTTCATACATTGGACCATCATTGTTCAATTACTAGAATGTAGTGTTCATTGACTGGTATTTTCTATATTTTTTATTGAACGTTTAATATAGAAAAATAATACTAATTTCATTTTATTTGTGTTCATTTATGTTTGACAAATGAAGTATAGGGAGCCATTTGGCATATATGAGATTCCTTTAATTCACATATTTGTTTTTTAAATACAATATCTTCCTGAACAATTTTTTAAATTTTCATTCACTGGTGCAGTTACCCTATATGAAAATGTATGATATTGTACAATTTCTTACGATTGCGTGTAATAATGTATTATAACTAGATAGTTCATAAATGGTAACGATATTTAACCAACTTCCCAGCTTATAATAATGTGATCTTTAACACTGTATAATAAAGTATGATAAAATATGATAATCGAGACGATTATTTCGAGTAGACAATTAAGGTGGACACGTATTCTAACGAGCAGAATAAATTTCTCAGCTTCGTAGTTTAAGAAATTGATACGGATTTAATGATGGACACGATCGATATGGATTGCCGGTACATCTTGGACAAACCTCAATTAATTCAGTGTCACCATACCCTGAGACGAGGGTGGTTGTCACGGTTTCCGAACGACGGATTAATTTCCGGGCTACAGGCACCGAGATCTTGATTATTTCGCCGGAAGTTTATTCATCGGCAAACACTCCGTGTCGAGATCCACGCGACCTGACAATTCACTCTCTCTCTCTCTCTCCCTCTCTATCTATCTATCTCCCTCTGTTACTCTATCTCGTTGGGGGTCTCTTCGCGCGGTTCGAGATGCCCTTCTGTTTTCCAGCACTTTACCGCGCGTCCCTCTCGCTTCTAATCCCCCTTCCGTTTCGATCGCGTCGAGTGGTCTTTGTATTTACTCTCGTCGTCGGAACGACGTTGTTACCTGTCTCGAAGGTACTCCAATTATTTGAAGTCGTCGCACAAAAACTCTGAGACCAGCGCGGGAGGAGGGGGAGTTTCGGCGGTCATTGATTCTTTGCTGTCTTGTTCCGGTATCTTCTCGATACGTTTCAAGAGCGAGGGAGAGAGAGGAGAAGGGCCGACCAAGCTCACTCTCTCTCTCTCGCAGTTTTTGTTCGTTACCCCCGAGAAGTTTCCGCATTCTTCGGATATCGAAGCGGAGTCTCGGCCTCGGTCTAAGAAACTCTTCCAGAGGCCATTCCGGACCAGTTTAGTGGCTCGTTTTTCCCGATCTGGTAACAATGCCGCCGGCGGAGATTCATGGCCTGCCCCGGGGAAAACGGTATAAAGACGGCCCGGCCCGACTCGGCCGGCAAGGACCGCCCGTCACACCAACGACGACGCGCGACGTATTCGTCTCTTTCGGCTCCCGATCGATCCCCTACAACCAACGACCACCTATAATATCGTTAACCCCTTCACGACCAAAGACCAGGTCCCACGCGGAAAATATCCGCCAGCTCCTACACAACGATTTCTGTCAAACCTCGAGAAATTGAATTTACAGCATTTGCATGCAGAAGTTTCTTCATTCTCGGAAAATTGTTGATATTCTAACTGTGAAAAAAACGGGAAATTATTCAAACTTGGCCGTTACTTTTTAAACCAATGGCCATAAAAGGTGTTACGTAGCGGTCAAGTTTGAATAATTTAGCCTTCCATGTAAGTCTCTAAAAATTAAATACTGTTCTTTTAAACTAATTTTTACAAACGCTTTTCTCAGTATTGCAAGAGGTATTTCTAAGCTAACGAACTTCGCCGTATTTCGTTTGATCTCACAACTTTTTACGTCCGCAGAAACTTGGCTCCTGTTTACAGGATGTTTTTGTTGGGTCCAGTATTACAAGTATCAATCTTTAATAAATTACCTAACACATGATGCTCGTATCACGCAGCATTCCACACAATCATCAACAAAGTATCTGGTACGTACAGATATCGTCGTTGGTGGCGGATCGAGTAGCGCTGAAAATAACGGCTCTGCGTAACGCCGAGGCGGATCCGCGTAATATTTGCGCAGCATCCTCGAAACGTTAGTGTACCGGCAATATCGAGCGATAATAAATTAGCAATGAAATTATTGCGTCGCGGGTGCAAGTATTTGCGTGGGCTACTATTTACCATAACAGAAAATTATAAATTCATGAGAATAAAGTGGTGCATTAATTATGGCTGTCAGTTACAGTGATCGGTGCGAGCGCGGTGCGGTGGTCCGAGCTGCGAACGGTCTCTATCCGCGAGCCATATTTCCCCGAAACCCTGGGGATTTCCTGGATTCCTCTGGCGGGCATCGATCGGTACGCGATGTCGATCGCGATCGGAAATTGCTTTCGACTCGCCGCCCACGCCAGATGGACGAACATATTTAATCGAGAGAGAGAGAGAGAGGGAGAGAGAAAGAGACTCAGTCAGAAAGACAGAAAGAGAGAAGTATTGATGAAGAAAAAGAAAATCGTTGCCCTAGGACCGGCGACTGATTGCGGAGCTGAGAGGAAAGATATAGAAAGAAGGTTGGAGACGCGGAGCGCGAGAGAACTAACGAGGGAATACCGGCTACAGGAACGAAATTACAAGGGCCTTCTAACAATAACAGTTCCCGGGGAATAAAACCGCTGTTCCCTTTCCTGGGACCCTTTTTGATATACTGATAACCTCGGGACTGCTAATTGAGCTTTGTCCTTTCACGGGACCCATCTCTCCATTTCTTAAGTCCATTTCAACGATAGTGGACATGTTAAAAGTATTTAAGAGCATCAATGTATTAGTTTCAGCTTATTAGGATAATTAAAAGAAGAATATACAATTTTTATTTGGCTCCTGTATCCTGCAATCAATGCACACGTTTTCTATACTATACTATATGATTTTTATAAATTACTATAAATGTTACTACATACCGTATATAATAAAAACCTAAGGTCTAATAGCCTATGATGGCCGAACATATTTAATCGAGAAAGAGGTAGAGGGAGAGAAGAAAAGCGATTGGAAAAGAGAGAAGGATAGATGAGGAAAGAGAAAATCGTAGCCCGAGGACCGGCGACTGATTACGGCGTTGAAAGGAAAGATATAGAAAGAAGGCTGGGAGACACGGAGCGCGAGAGAAGCAACGAGGGAATACGAGCCGGAGGAACGAAATTACGAGAGCCTTCGAAAAGCAACAGTTCCCGGGGAGTAAACCGCGCTGGATGGTCCATTTCCTGGGACTCTTTTTGATATTCGACAATAAAACCGGCCACGCCTCGCCGAGGCTGCTAATTGAGCTTTGTCCTTTGACGGGAGCCGCCTCCTCTCTGTTCATTGTTACTTCAAGAAGCTACCCGGAAAACAAAACCGTCGCGTGCCTCGTCATGAAAATTGGCTGATGCACACTGATGCTCGAAACTCGGCGACCAAACGGGATCCTGCTCTTTCAAGCTTTTTGTTGTTGCTTTGACCAGAAAGCGAGTCCCCGGTTACAGTAATTGATAGCGCGGGAGAAGAATGTATCCTGTATAAATTGCGCTCGTTCCATTGTTCTCGCAAGAAATTAAGTGGCGGAACATCGTGTGCCCGATAGCCGAGCTCCGAAGTTTTTCCAAGAACAGTAAGAGAGAGAGAGGGAGAGAGCGATTGTCAATATCTCTTAGCTGTGTTCTCCCTTTGCTCGCGTTGCACGGCTGGTAATTGATATTTAATATAGTTCCGGTGAACTTTGCTTTCAGAAGATTTAAAAAAGTTTCCGGCAAGTTTCCCGCAGGCCCCGAGGAATGCGCGCTGCAACGCGTCGCATAAATCTCCGGCCGGTCTATTACCGCTCCACGTTCCAGCTCGAACGTGCGGATTAAATACCCGCGAATTCGCAACGGTTCCGCGAGAGACGATCTGTTGCGACACGGTTTCGCCCGTGTGGAAAGACGTTTATTGCGGGGGCGGGCTTTAGCTCGCGAAATGACGGATTGCGCCGCGTTTCTCGCCGGTTCTGAATGTGGAAACCGTTTTCTAGTACTTGTTTTTATTTTCGTTTCAGGATCACTGAAAACAAGGTTCTACCCGTTTTGTCAATTTCCATGCAGAATGTGTGTCTATCTGTGATTTTGTACCGTTTCTATGTGCGAACGCGATGTGCTGCTTCTATTATTAAACGAAATTAAAATACAATATATATATATATATATAATGCCGAGGAAGAGTGTTGAACGCCGCAATATCATACAGAATACAACGTTTCATTAAACATTTTTTTGAAGAATGGATATGCAAACCTTACGGCGTTGAGTACAATGAGAGAGCCTAACGAAGAAATATGGCATTTCATTATAAACCAGATGAAACATCGATGACTGACAATATTAATAGACATTTTAACCAAAAAACTAGTCCAGCGCTTGAATAAAACGCCAGTTTCAAAGAATACCGTACAAGTTCAAGTTATACCGTAAGGGCGGTATCAATAACTACTCGCCAACATACAGAACTGACTACTAGGGGCGTGCGAGATTCCCGAAAATGTTCGGGATTCCTGTAAAATATCCGGGATTCCCGAAAATATCCGAGATTCCGGAGAATTTTCGGTATTCCCGAGTATGTGCGGGATTCCCGAAAATATACGGGATTCCGAAAGACTCGGGATGGTCCCGACCGGGATCTCGCACACACCCCTAATGACTACGCTTCCACACAAACTCACCTTTTCCTCTGTACCTACTTAACCTCGCGAGACAACAGGCTTCAAACTCGGCCGTAGCACATCACACACAGAGTCGCCTTATTATTTTGCATACACGCGCGGTCGCGTCGAGTGGGTTCTAATTCAGCCCCTAAACGAATTCCGAGTAATTAGGGCGAAGTGTCGAGCTAGGCGTCGGATAAAAAACGATTTAATCGTGAGAGGGAAGGAGAGAAGATGCGTAGGAGTTTTCACGGAACGCCGGTTGATGAAAAGTCAATCGAATCGGAAGAGCGGCCAACGACAAAGTAAATCGCGATTTTCCAGAGGAAATTGGGTATCAGAAAGAGGCGATAGCCATCGGTCAACTTGCCCGCGGACGATATATCAAAGTCAAACGTAACAGTCCCGAATGCGGGACGAAAGAATACGAAAAGTTCCGGAGGCCTGTAGAATCGAGGGATTTCTATCGTCTAATGGACGACAGCTCGTGGAAATAATAACGGTGTCCGGTGAATGTGACAGTGGCGTCCGATCAAAATTCATACCGATCTATCCGCGTATATATTTCTGTTCGCATTCACATGACGCCGCCACCGCGTCGTATGAGCCCCATTTTGCCATTCAACTTTGTCCTCAGACATTTGACGTATCTTTAAAAACAGCAAAGATATTCAAGGTGGTCAAGTTAGGTGAAATCCTCTGTATACCACCTTCCAGAAAATGGAACCGTACCGGGCCGTGACGTGTCGTCGCGTCGGCGCTTCGAAAAAGCAGTGCCCCTCGTGGGAGCCGTTCGAAACTTTTAATCGTGGTGCAGGACTCGTTAATCGCCGGGCATAACTTCGATTTCGTCGAGTGTACCGACGCCCAGCCACGGATTTCCTCGGGTACCTCATCGAACCAAGAACTACTTGGCGTTCGTCGAGGCTTGGGCCGTGAACTTTTCCCGTGCCGTCGAACTCGCACACGGGGCACACGTAATATATAACGTATTGATTCCTTAAGCGGAGGGGGGTCGGGAGAGGTAAAGAGGGCTCTGGTATCGATATCGCGACCAAGATCGTAAAAAGGGGGAGGTTCATATTTATACGCGGCCGGTCGAATTTTCTAATTGGGGACCGGAGAGGCTCGGCCAAGTCCCGGCGAAGGCCGAAACTTTTCCCATCGTGCTACTTTCCGCGGAAGTCGATGCAGATTGTATCGATGCGGGGACGACGACGGTTTGCGGGCAGAGAAAGAAAGAAAGAAATAGAAAGAGTGAGAGAGGCTCGTTTTTAAGGGAGATTCGTGCTCGCTCTCGAACTTTATTCCGGTGCGGTTCGCGCAACCTCCATCCCGGCGGAATCGCGTCCCGCTTATTTTCCGCGAGTCTCGCATTCACGGCTTCCTTTTTGCCCGGCAACCAAGGGATCGGACAAGAGGGAAAAAAAGAGCAGGAAAGAAACAGAAAGAAAAAGGGAGAAGCAACCGAGAGAAAGAGAGAGAGAGGGAGCACCGACGAAAGGGAACGGAAGCAGGATCGTCTCTCGCTCGGAGGGAAACGACCGAATCTATATTGCTCCTTCTCTGGAACTCTCCGGGAGAACGATTTTTCTATTCCTTTCGCCTGCAAGTTTTCCCTATTTTTTGCCTGGCCGTTTCCTTCCCTGATCCGCGTTACGAAACCTCCAAGAGCTGCGAATCTGCGAGCGAGTTTCGCGCCGAGCACGTCGGATATTTTCGAACCGAACGCGCCACCCTCCATGCTTTTCCTCGCCTCTGCCCATTATGCGAATCTTGCGATTCGACTGCGGAAGGGGTCCTTATTTATTACTTGATCAGGAATTCGTTGATACTGTTGCGCAGGCTTCGGCTCCGTCTTGCCGGAGAACACATTGCAATTATAAACACAGAACAATAACACTTCTTTATTCTCTATCAAACGGACAATGTCAAATGAGCAGACTGCGGATTTTATGCATTTATAACAAAAATGGGTACGTACAATTTAAAACAGTGGAGGTATTAAAAAGATTTAAGGCCACCAGTGTATTAGTTTCACCTTAACAAGATAATTAGAAGAAGAATGAAATTGTTATTTGACTCCTGTGTCTTGCAATCAAGACAAACATTTTTTATTTTGCATAAAGATCCGCAGTCTACTAATAAGGCTGCAATGAGTGGCGCGTGCTCTCGCTTCAACGACTCGAGAGGATCTGTTCGTCTTTCTTCTAATCAACAACAACAACCTTGTTGTTCGGATACCACAATATCGATCCGACAGACGACTTCTCTCGATCTCTGCGATATCTTCAGAATATCACAGGGGGAGGCAACTTCATCTCAAGTCGTCGTAACAATAACCAATAAATCATATAAAATAGAGACTCCCTCTCGAACTCTATTATATAGCACTTCCGCTTAAGCAACTATGTTACGAGAGAAATTAATTTTGAAAGATAGGCGAAGAGTGGTGAGTTTCGCGCAGCGCGTCATCAAAGTATAGTCATTCTCGAACATTTAAAAAAAAATTCCAATTGAATCGATGAAAAACTGAGTTGTCGGCAGATTTTTATCCAAAAAGATCGGTTTCTGGCCCACTGTGCGTCAGCTCGCGGACATCCTTTCCCCTTGTTCGATGGAAATAATCCCGGCCACAGTGGCCGATCGGACCGGGACACTCTACAGCTCGCGACATATTCGTAAACCGGCGAATACGAACGGAGGAAAACGGAGGCGGGCTATGAATACGTCGTTTCATAGGTGCGAATTATTCATGATGCGTAAGGCACACACCGTTTTCGATGGATCGATGTTGACGGTGCCGCGTGGCGAAAGCCAACGTAATATGAATCTGGTAATATTGGAGCGGCGGTTGCCATCCGATCGGAACATGGCACCGGCGTTTTCGTACTTTGCCACTGCGCGACGCCGACCGCATCGCGCTAGATTGATGTTATAGAGAGAGACTGTAATATCGGCAATCGTGCCGAGGCTTAATGTCATACGGAGACTGGTAACGAACAAGCGAAATTCGACGCGGGCGAACGTCGAAAACGCGGCATTAGAAACCTTCCACCGGAAGGGGAAACCAATCCGCGTTAACTGCATGGTAGCGCGACCCAAACATGGTATCTGCGATTAGCAGTGACGATTTCGTCCAGCCTAGACGAATGTCCAGCTGCATCGATTGATGTCTAAAAAAATACGTCATTCGATTTAAAAAAATGAAGGTGACCTTCATATGACCTTCATATGACCTTCATTCCTCAATGATTCTTTAATCAGTTTTGATGGAGACCATTTGACGAACAGATTGTCAGAATATGTAATTATGATTGAGAAATACAGAAATAGATTGCCGACGGTAAAGTAGAAAGACTTCGAATGAAGTGAGGCAAAAGGAAGACAGATAGAAGGGAAAATCCATTAATAATGTCCTCGCCGAAGACTTATTGATAATCCTATCAATACATGCGCTATATTAAGTAGAAGTACATTGAAATTAGGTTACATCACTGACAGCGGCATGTACCACCGGAAATAAATTGTTATCGTTATCGGTTAATTCATCGGGAACTCCTAGATCTCGATAACCGATTTTCAGTATTGGAAGTTCCGGTATCGGAAGACTCATTTATTTCTCGTTATATGAAAATAGGTGCTTGAGAAATTATTCAACAAAACTTCTTTGGGTATACATATAAAATGGAGGGACACATCCAAAATAGTGGTCTGCAGACGTAACGTTAAAGCAGTAAGAAAATGAAGAAAATGGATTTAAATAATCGAATCATTTTTTATGTAATAAATCGTCTAAAATTGACGATTCTAAATGGGAATACCGCCCTGAGAAGCTTCATTCAAGAAAGGAGGACTAATTTAGCTGCGAAATGGGGTTGCCCTGGGTTTAAGCAGCCAGGAAGGGAGATGATGATCGCGAGTCGCAGTTGTGACTTGTAGGATGGAGGAGGAGGAGGAGGTACGGTGTATCCGTGGATTTTCGCATGACAATGCTTGGAATATAACGCATTGTGTAAACAGGCAGCGAGGCAATCTGCGAGGCGCACGGTGCGTGAATCCTGGACATTCGGCGACGACGAGTCGGCGTCAGGGACGCGACGCGTCGCGGCGTCGTCCACATCGTAATCGTCATCCTCCGGATTCAAGTTGGTTGACGCCGCCTAACCATGGACAATAGGACTACGGCCAGTACGACACCATTATCCGCCTCTCGCGTCTATGACAACCCCATGAATTATGCAGCGTAGCGTAGACGGATACGCGGGTCGACCCTCCTCTGCACGCTCACGCGCTGCGAATGTTGTTCCATTACCGAACCTACCGCTGCTTTCAGCCGCACGATTTACCCCCTAACCTCGAGAGCTCGTCCCCTCGATTTATGCTTGTTTACCGATCGAGACACCCCACGGCATCCTACATCCTATTCTTAACCGTTCCCGCTCGTTCCCCGACTCTCCTGACTTTATCCTAACAGGAAATACTTCCAGGAACGTGATTATTCAACGGTAGACTCGTCGGTAAGCTTCGTTTCCCGAAGGGTGACTTTATCAAATTCCTCGGGAAGTCTTTCAGTGCGTTTTAATACGTGCAGTCTTGTGTTTACTGTTCTTCAGTTCTACTTCATTCAATTGGAATTGTTGGCCGTTCCATCGTAAGATCAACGTACGCTATCTCAGACTATCTATCATACTCTATCATAGAGTATTATAGGATAGCGTACACTCATCATAGTCTGTCGTAAGCAAACGTACACTCGCCATCGGTTATCATTAGACTGCGGATTTTATGCATTTATGACAAAAATATGTACGTACAATTGAAAGCAATAAACATATATTCAATAGATTTAATCGGAGGAAGAACAAATTTTCTACGTGGCCCCTGCGTTTTTTGAAATTGATGTAGAAATTTTTTATTTTGCATAAAGATCCGCAGTCTAGTTATAATACAGCATTATCGGATACCATACTGTACCATTATTTCTCATACACCCTTACGGTATCAGATTGTAACGAATTACAATGTGTGCCACGAATGTTGCGATTCATACAATGAATACCATGGATAATGATACAGACAGCCACAAATCCAATGTGGACTACTTTCTCCCGCAATTCCTTCAGTAAACGCGTTAAAATCACCGGCAGGTGGTCCGCGAAAGCTCTCCGAGCACAGGCTACTAATTCTCGATCTGCGACTGCATACGGACCCGCGGTACAATTGCCAGGTTCAACAAAATATCAATTTTCAGCCTCTAGGGGCGTAAATCTCGAAGGAGATGGCGTGGCGATTCGACCGCGCGGGAATTCGCGTTTATTAAAACGTCGAGCGCCGATTCGTCAGGGACGATAGGGGGTGCTGTGTTCAGGTGATCGTCTTAATGGCGGGGTTCCCATGAGTTACGAGCGGGCAGGTGAGTCGTAGGGTATCGGGGCCGGTCACGAATCATCGCGTTTCTTTCCGCGACCGATCTTTGCTCGGTGGGCCTCTGTAATCGGAACGCGACGGTCGAGCGGTTTGTCTCGGATGGTTATCGTGGCGGTTCCAGGTGGCCGGAATGAGCGTCGGGGTTGCTAATTTTTGAGTTACTCGAACTAGGCATGGCAGCGAGAAAGAGAGAGAGAGAGAGAGAGAGAGAGAGATCGTCGTCATCGTTCTCACGTGTCCCCTGGCCGCGCCGTTTTTCTTCGGGTCCCAGTTCGCTTTTTGCCCACCCCTTAATCGGCACGCGTTATCGCGCGTGTTCCCCGACGATTAACACGTGTTTTTTCTCTCGAGCTCTCGGCCCGACTTGGACTAGCAAGAGAGAGAGAGAGGGAGAGAGGGTCGTGCAATCTTCGCCTCAATATCGATCCCAGTACAGGCTGACTTGGCCGACGACCCTCGCTGCTCCCGACGCGGAACGCACGGCCCGAGATATCTGATTACATCGCGGAATAGTCACGAACCGAAGCTACGAGTCCGAAGACGTAGCACGAATTCCAACGACTTCATATCTCCGCGCTGTGAATAGCAGCGTGGCAGGGTGAGGCGAGGCGAGGCGAGGCTTGATTCGGTGCAGCGAGGCTTCGAGGCGCGTGCACGCTCCTCTTATCTAGCTTAATAAGTTGATTGCGACGTCTTGTGAGAAGACCAACGATCGTCGAAACGGGCTCTCGCGACGATCTTGATCCTCGCTGGTGGTAATCGAGGCGATTTACGCGCGGAACGATTAAGGGGGACGTAAATGTTTTCGGTAGATTAGGCGAGACCAACCGCCTCGACTCGGCCCACAGACCAATTCGCAATTACGGAAAGGTTCTCTCCCCCTCTCCGTCAAGCGCGTGCGCGTGAGCGCTTGTTCTCTCTCGTTAGAACGGGCCGATGACCTACGGATAATAATGAAAAATGATACTGAGAGTCGCGTAATAGGCAGTCATTGCTCCCGGCGATAACAGGACGGATACAGTGTAACGTTTGAGTCGATATATCCCCGCAGGATTCTTGCGTGTTTGTTCAACACAGCGCCGGTTCCAACGGTCATCCATTTGCCGAATAGATGACTCCTTAGGGACTGATGCTTTTGCCGATCCCTGTTACCCCCCCTGGATGCGACGGCATCCGACTCGCTAACGATTCCGACGTTTCGTGAGCTAATTTCCTGATTTCTAGCTTTTATTGCCGGGAACGCCACCGATTAACGGCCACGGTAAACGACGATCGCGGTCTCCGACGCTCGGTCTCCGTCAGGAAACCAACGTGAGGCGAACGATACTAAAGTACGTTTAATAGGTGCATGATACGTCCACTGGACGATAGTGCACGCGATAATTGCGCTTCTTGATTTCAGCGTTCATTTGTGCGTGACTTGTTTCATGTCCTATTAGGTATCATCTGTCTTAGACTATCATATGGTATTACAGGCTATCATAATCTAATATACAATATTATAAGCCATCGTAGAGTATCACAGGCTACGAGACACCATCGTTAAACGTCGTAGGGTATCATAGAGTATATCTATCATAGCCTACGAGGGTAGTCCCAGAAGTACCCGACCTTGACATATAGCTGGCGGTTGTTATTTGAAAACTTACTATAGCCAAAAGTACAATCTTTATAAAGCTTAAGTTTGAAGTCTGAAAACGCAACGTTGTTTAGTATTTATTTAACAGCCACCAACAGCATTTAGCGAGAAAGAAAGTGTTGTTCCATCAGGACAATGCACCAGTTCACACATCCGGTATCGCGGTGGCCAAAAACAATGAGTTAAAGCTCGAATTGCTTCCTCACGCACCCTATTCGCCAGATTTAGCCTCCTCAGACTATCTTCTCGTTTCAAACTTGAAAAAATGGCTAGGTGGGAAAAGATTTGCCAACAATGAAGAGGTGGAGTCTGCGGTTGATGGCTATTTTGAGGAGCTCGACGGATCTCACTATGAACAGGGTATCGAAGCTATTGAACATCGCTGGGAAAAGTGTATCGATCTAAAAGGAGACTACGTTGAGAAATAAAGTTATTTTTTCCCAAATTGTTTGTGTTTTCCTTGTTAGGTCGGGTACTTCTGGGACTACCCTCGTATTATAAATCATTCATATGTTTACCTCTATGTGGATCATATTCTACGTCACCGACCGTTTGTCGCAAAATAATATTCAGAACCTGGACCTACCCAGTATTTCAACGAGATGAAATTTATAATTGCATAAAATCCACAGGCTGGTTATTACCGCAGATCGTCCTTACAAGGTACCCATCGGGTGTAGCAATTTGTATCCATCGTATCGTAGCCTTTCGCGGATCGTATAATTTCCATTTCGAATTTGCCGCAGCGTTCGAGGGCGTGGATTACCGGTGTGCTTCCGATCCGTGACAGCCGGGGGAAAAAAGCAGCAAAGGTCTCTCTGTCCCTTGTCGGCCCTTTCACCGTGTCCCTTTTTGTCGAGCTTGCGTTTCTCTCCCCGCGTGTCCACCAGCCACGCTATTTATCTCGCGGGCACTTGGCGTCCGCTGTCATATCGCTTCGGCCCGTTAATACGCTATTTTCCGTCTTGCTCTCGCTCCACGAATCCCATCGACTCCGACGCTGATATCCGCGCGAGCGTTCCCCTCTTCTTTTTCTCTTTTATCCAGCAACGCACGCTCGCGAGACCCGCTGCTGCCATTCGCGCGACGGGGTTTCGAAAAACGTCCTCGCGTTTTCATCGACCGTTTTCCCGCCGGAAAAAGGTAGCCGCCGCGCAAAGAACCCGCGATGAAAAATTTCCACGAGCGTCGTCAAACGCTCTCTCCCACCCCCCGTACCCGCTCCGGCGATCTCTAAAGCGGCCAGCGCGAACTTGTTCCCCGTGATCCGAGTTTTCCCCGTTTAACGGGACATCGCCATAGAAGAGCGCGAAAAATCTGGCCAGGAGACTGCGAAACGCGACACGACGACCGTATCTCGAAGACTTCCGGCCATACTTAACAAATTTTTAGCCTCGTCGCTCCTGCTCGTTAAGTTGAGCTTGCGATTTTGTTGATGACACGATTCGGTAAGATTTAATACGACTTTATACAGTTGAACACTGACATGATTTCGGAGAAAATAGTTTACTTTATGTATGTTAGTACGGATCAGTTTCAACCCGGCGTTAGTTAGATGGGGTCTCACAGACCCCAGAGATTTTAGATTGATTGTAACATTGTATAGATGTTTCATTAGTTAAGTATTTTTGAATAATGAAAATTTAATTTCGTGGGGATCTGCGTTTTTACTCTGATAAATCTACACTCTATTTCTATACTATTAATTCTATACTCTGAAAATCGCACGTTTCAATATTTCGGTAATGAGGGTACGTTGCAATTGACGAAAAACATTTCAACAATGACCACGAGCAATTCAATAAAAATACTGGAACCGAACGTGTTAATAAAACCGATCGACACGACGCAAACGCAAGATAAACAGGTTCTTGGAGACAGGTAGGTACAATCGTAACCCGAGATCATCAGCACCGTTTAGCTCAAATTGTTTCGAATCTTGTAGACAGCGGAGCAAAAGAGGATGGAATTCGTCTGGTGAGCGCGAAAAGAGGGCGACGACGACGACGACAATACTTTGAAAGAGAGCCGTCTGCCGATAATTCGAGTAGAATCGTGGGGTGGGTATCGACTCGTCGTCGGCATCGTTCTCGCAGGAAGACAGACATTTATTTACCGGTCTGGATTTCGCGATACGGTGAGGGGCGGGGAGGGGATTATTTCATAAAAGCGAATATAGACTTTATTCAAGCGCGCCGACTTGTATTGGATATCGCGCGCAACCGAGGGACAAAAAGAGAGTGCCCCTGTAGCACAGTGGAAGGAGAAGAAGGAGTAGGAGGACGAGGATGAGGAGAAGCGTGCTCTTAGCCGAGAGTAAATTCGTATCCCGGCAGATCTGCCGGTGCGAGATCGGGGGCCACTAGCTTATATTCCCCCTCTCTGTTCATCCCGCTGCTCGTCCTCCTTTTTCAACGCCGTAGCGTGGCGGGGTGAAGCGAGGTGAGGCGAGGCGGAGAGAATCGGTGATAGGAAATAACCTGAAATCGCTCGGCGAGACAACGCCGGAAGCGAAATCGGTTCTGTCGACAAGATTCAATCCCGCCCCCGCGTCAACTCCCGCTGCGAGATCCTTACTACCCCGAGATTGCATGTGTCGACAATACGATCCTCGAACTGTCCGAGGCCCCCCGAGCCGATGCTGCACGGGGCTTTCAAGGACGACGACGTGATTCTCGAGCACCTCCAATTAATCGTCCAAGGGGACACGCGATCGATCGATCGCGGCGCCAAGCCACGCCGCGGATATCTCGCCAAGGGCGATCGAGAGGCTCGCACCACCAACACGGCCCTTCGAGAGGAGCGTGTCCGCGAGAGCCCCGACCCGCTGACAGTTATAGGACGTCTCGTTTGTAACTGTCGACGCGACAGGATCGAGCTTAAGCCCCTGAGATGCGTCCTGCGAAAATCAACCGGTCAAACCGATGACGGATCCAGATGCCATAGGAAATATTGGATTCAACGCCTCTCAAGAGCACAACGACCATACTCGCAGCAGAAAAAACTGAACGAATGGTTCCTTCGAGAGATGAGACGTGCCACAGTCTGTACATAGATTAGCATACACTATCATTCACTCATAATGGGCGATTGCACGTTATCATAGCCTGTCATGTGCTATCATAGGCTATCAGAGGTAATCATAGGCTATCATACGTCATCATGGGCGAGTATACAAAATTATACTTCATCATTAGACTGCGGATCTTTATGCATTTATTGTAAAATTGAGTGGATGAAATTCAAAATTGTTGAACCGTTTTAAAAATTGAAGATGTCAATATATGATCTCTCCTCCATTAAAGTCATTAAGGGAAGAAATAACATTCAATTTGGTTTCTATTTCTTGCAATCGATGTAGACAATTTTTATTTTGCATGATGGTCTGCAATCTATTCATCGTACACTATCAAAGGCTTTTTTTAAATGATGACTTATTTATCTACCAATAACACTTCTCTTTTAGTCGGAAAAATTATTTTTGTCCGCGTTTGTGCATTCCAAGCCACAGTGAGACGCGAAGTGCCTCGGAATCTCGCAGCAATACGAAATTTGCATCGCTTACAGGCCGGTCTAGTGCGATACAAACGTTACTTAATTTCGAGGGGTGTATTTCGTGGTGAATGTAGTCGTTTAGGTGAGTTCGATTCGAGGCAGCGAAAAAGAGGATCACGCGGTCGTCTTTCGCCTCGGAGCCGCGCGCGTTTTATTTATCGACGCAGAACAATCTGCCAGCGGAACAGAAAGAGAAACACAGCGAGAACGGGAGAGAAAGGGAGCGGGTAGTAGAAAGACAGCGGAAACAAGGGGGTATTATTGGCAGGAGGAGAGTAGCTCAGGGAGAAGGAAAAAGCCGAGGGTCCAACGAACGAGTGGCTCGAGTAAATTAAGAAATGGAATAACCGGGGAAGAAGTCGGCGCTAGGAAACAGGTTGCGCGAGAGCGTGGGCCGAGGAAGAGACCTAGCGAAAAGAAGGGAGCGGACAGTGAAGAGAAGAAGAAGAAGAGCGGTGGAACGGAGGAGGGAGTAGTGTCGGCGAAAAAACCAGAGAGCGAAACGAACAAGTCCGTGCACAGAAAGGAAACTGCGGCGGATCGGTTCGTTAAACCTTCCCGGAGAAAGAAAAGTCGACGAGCTCTCGATACGCTGGCATGCCGGAGTCCTCTTCACCCCTGAAGGTTGAAGGTGGAATGTGTGCCTCCTCCCTTCTCCTGCTTCTCTTCTTCTTCTTCTTCGTTCGCAGGTGCGCGCCCCTTACGATGGGAGAAGACTCGCGCGGACGTCTCTACGTGCTTTCGCGCGCGACAATTTCCGCGGGCCCTCGTTCCCTCAACGAACAAAGAAAAACAAGACCGCGCACCGCACCGCGAGCGCCACCGTGGAGCACGTTGCTTTCAAATGCGGTTCTAGATGAGCAAAAGCAAACAGATGAAGTATTTGCGAACGTCGTGTTCTCAGACAAAGATATCCACTACGAAGAATGCATTTCTGGATTATCAAATACTGTCTACCTATCGCTCGTTATCCTACAGTCGTTCGGGAGTTGATATAATCAACAGTCAACACTTTATTTTTTAGTGTCTCAGTCGTTCAATTTATTCATCCAGAAGCTAGGTTACCTTTGGGTAGTTAAAATGTTCATAACACCGGGAAAATTGATAAATGTGTGTACAGGATGGAGTACTTAATTATACGATTATAAGTGTGTGCAGGATGGAGTATCTACTACGTTTGCTCCACCATGCATGTATAACGTTTATAAAAGCATCCGTGCAGTAGTATTCAGTTCTCGTCGTACTTTGATGAACACATTAACTGAATTTAAGCACAACTTGTGCCGTTTTCAGCTGGTAACCGCGAAATCGATTTTGCGCAGAGCGTTAGTGATATAATATTGCAAAGAGACATTTTATAGCATAGAGTAAATGCCTGTATAAAGCCATCAGAAAAATGTTTTTAGAAACAGCATATAGAGTCAAGTCCAAAAAGTATCATTCGCACACGCATTTTAAAGAATATTTCTTAGTTGTTCAGAACGAAGGCTTGACAACATATTTTAAGATAAGAACCAAATTTATAAAAATACTGTTATATTATTTTCAGCCTAGCAGATATGTTACGAAAGAAGATAAATTTCTAGCTTGTTGCAATTCGGGTGGAGAATTTAAATTTTGCATAAATATCCATCGTCTGGGATAAGGCTGTAATTTATTCCTCACCGTAGGCATAAAAATATTTTTGGCCAGGATTTCGGCGAAACTTGCTACTGTGAGGCTCTTGATCCGGTCGAGCGCTATCAAAAGGAGGGAAATACAGAGAGAGAAAGAGAGAGAGAGGGAAGGGGAGGGAGAAAAAAATAGAGAGAGAGGACTCGACCAAAGGTGGCGGCAAGGGGCTCGCGAAACCAGCGAAAACCGAGACGCGGGGGTGTGGCGAAAGCCACGAAACTTGCGGCGCGGCCGACTCTAATTTGCGGTAACACGATTTCGTTGAAGGGAACGCGATTAATTCTCACTCCGGTAAACAGCGTATCTCTGACGCGGAGCGGAGAGCAAAGCGAAGCGTGGATGTGCGTGTGCGTGAACGTGTGCGGGCCTACTACGTCGCCAATGGGAAACGAACCGCCCCCGCTAATGAAAGGACTTCATTATTCCCGCGGATAACTTTATCGATGACACTTCTCGCATCGGTATTTATCCGAGCGGGAACGACGGTGCAGAGAGAACAAGAGAGGAGTGGAGAGGAGGCGAGAGAGGCGAGAGGAAAGCCGACGAACACGCGCAATAATAAACGATGCCGTCGATAATTGTTGCGTTACAGGAATATATTTACCGTGTATCGCGCGAGGAACGCCACTCTTTCTCACTCTCTCTCTGAGCATCTCTCTCTCCCTCTCTCTCTATCGCTCTCTCGCTCTCTCGACCCCCCGTCGCCACGTATATCCTCCCCGCGATCATATTTTCGACCATTATTACCGCGTCGAGTTATTGCCGCGGTATCAATAATTAATAACGAGCTCGATCCGTCGGTACCGGGAGTCCTGGCGCGGCGAGAGGCGAGAAACGCGGCGCCGCTGCGCGATGCACCGATGCACCGGTGCACCGATCCCGCTGGGAGTGTATCGCGCCGCATTCCGCTCCCGGAAGGAGCTCGGTCCTCCACAAAATTAAAAACCTCTCCTTATCCACCGTTCTCTAACAAATACGTCTCTAATTCCGACGCTGATCGCTAGACTGCCGATCTTCGTGCGAAATAAAAATTGCTCGCGTCGACTGCAACAAAGAAAGACCAAAAATCTTTCATTTTTTAACAATGTTCATTAGACGCAACGTATGCATGTTCTTAAATTTCTTAAATCTGTCTACGTTTTCAAATTTTTATCGTAAGTGCATACTGCGATAGTCCACGACTTTCTTATTCTGTTAAATTGTTTTAGTAAATATTTCATAAAGGAGGTACGTCGGATTTAATAAAACAGTTTAACAAAGAAGGTATGCAACGGAACAAATAATGGTAGATAACGCGTTGAGCTTGTAAGCTTGCAATCTGCTAGAGTATTTACAGTCTTAAGAGAGGAAATCTTTCTCTTCTTGAAATTCTGGTAAAATACTTAATGATTTAAAAGTAGAAATATTTGCATAAAAATCTGGCGTCTAAAATGATCTATAATGATCTAGCTGGGTTGATTTTGGAGATGATTAAGCATCTACTTTCGTTCTCTTAAATTTTCTTTTAAAAAATACTTTTCCGTAGGTATCAGGAAAGTAATAGAAAACCGGAGATGATTCTTTATACGTTCAAACATCTCCGCGGAACATCAAAAATTTTTCTCGCTACCGAAACCACAGTGGTCTTGAAAATCGAGTCTCCGCTTTGCAACGACACCATAATATTTGATGTACGATTTTTTCTCGCCGTTTTATTACACCGCGAACGAACTACCACTGTAGTAACTCGTGATTGGACTTTTACACTGCTCGATGGATTCTAACTCGTATTCTTAGAGAAATCAACCATAAAACATTTGCTATGAAAAGGAGACTTCGTTTTTTAAATACATAGTGGTCCGCGAGAGAACTTTTCCTCGCACCGCAGAGAGATTTAAATGTATAAAATTCGCTTTAGATCTCATTCTCTGAAGCCCGGAAATATCCTCGAAAAACGCAGAAAAGCTTTAATTTGTAAAGCGAGCACAGCTAGATTACTGTTCAAATTTTTTTCAAGAAGATAGAACAGGTTGAACAGCGTCAGCCTGTCCGAGGATGTGTGATTATCTCCGGTAACTCGTTCCGAAACAGACACAATTATTTTATACCGAGAAAGCAAAAATAGGAACGGCGTCGTCTACAAGCTGGAAGTGGAGAAACATGAGACGTGAAGATGTTAGATGCAATATCAAGAAATTGATATGACTGTGGATCTTTATGGCACGTGCAAATTTGTAAAATGATGGGGAACCGATGTCTATTCTATTTTTATCAAAAACAAATTAAATTTAAATTATATTAAAGTTAAGATTCATCGATTTATTCAATAACATGTTTTCCATGCTATTACTTTTTGCCATTTTTGAGGTAAGTTATCGTGTTATTGAATAAAAAATATATGAATGTGTTTATTTTATTTGTTTAATTTAACACTTTACCTACAGGAAGCCTGTTACTAGGACTTTCAATAATTGTGCTGTACGAAAAGAAAGCATAGACATTTTCTTTTACATTACAATCTTAAATGAAGCTATTAAATAACATTACTGAGGGTGACTTGTTAGTTCACAATGAAAATTGCTGTCGCTATTGAAGGTTTCATTAAAAAGTGTTTAGCCATGTACCAATTGCCAATGTGTTGATTGTAATAGTGTTCTGAACGATACATTCCAGTGCTGGAAGTTCAATATCATCAAGACTGCAATAAATGCCTAACATGCACAGTCTATTGATATCTAACCAAACGAATGACGATAGAGCAGCCGGCATGGGGCACAGCAGTTGCATCGGATCGCGTTAAATTGGATCGACGCTTCAGTTTCCGAGGAAAATGGAGATTCCGGTGGTCGCGAGAGGGAAAGGCTCGCGGCGTCCAAGATAGTCGGCGGATCGACCGCAATCAAACTCGCGTCACCTGTCCTTTGACCCTCGCGCATTGTCTTCGACGCCGAAGTTCTCCGACTTGCAGCGGGTCCGTTGAACAGCGCCGGGAATTCGATTAAGCGCCCTGTCCCGTGGCTCGGAGGCGTTTGCCTCGATCCGCCCGTTCCCGAAATCGCGCAATCGCATTCCGTCGTTACCGCATCGCTTTAAAATCCGGCTCTGATTGACCAAAAATCAAAACGAGCCATCCGACAAGATCTGCTCGGACTCCGGTCGAAATACTCGGAATAATTCGCTTCTATTATACATTATCATTGAACCTACCAAATGGTTTTGGTTCAATTCAAATGTTTTGTGCAATTTCTATTGTATGTGTTTGAATAAAGTTTCAAACTTTGTAATTTCAAGAATTGTGAAATGAAAGACATGAAACCGGTCGTTTGACCGATACTGGTAGCTTGAGTGTAAATTAACAATCTTAAGATGGATGGGATGAACAATGGCACGGGATAATTCTGTTTGCAAAACTAAGTAAAATAGAGTGTGTAAAATTTTTTCAGAACTCGCTTCGTTTCCGAGCAAATCGAGTTCAATCATACGCGTGCTGTTGAATAGAAATCGTCTGACGCGTCTGATCACGGTCGACCTATTCTACTTCGTGCGTATACTACATCACGCGAGGACGTCGAATTTTCAGCAACCGATAAAATGGAAAACTTGATAAAAGAGATGAACGAGAAGAATGGAAGTTCGATAAAGAGATCTATATTTTTAACCATTTTACTGTTTCGAGTTCGAGCTGCTCATTTTGCGTGTTAAACTGCCGGGAACTCGGGCCTAATTCGGGCCGGGCCTCTTCGAAGATGCTGTTTAGCCTCTGCTTGATCTCCGACTCATTCAAAGTCGACGAACGGCCGCGAGAAGAATATGGAGGGGCGAGGAAAAGTTGCTTCCCGCTCGATCTCGCGCCGAGTTTCCGAAGTTGGTGGATTCGAGCGCGAGTTTCGGGAGGCACGGAGCCCGTTTATCGAGAAGTTGCGACGCGTCCTACAATCGCATAGATGCTCGTGAGCATCATCGCCGGGCCCGGGACATTACCGACGCGACGCTTCTCAGAGAGAGCCTCGTGTGCTCCTGCAACTTGCTCTCGGGCACGACGACGAACAATCATTGCGCCTCTATCGATGTGCCCTGGCGCAACGTGCTCTAGAAACCTCCCATTCAACTGCCGGAACATTTCAACTTTCGAATCGCAGAAAAATTTTGGTTTCTCATATTTATTTAGACTGCGGATTTTATGCATTTATGACAAAAATGGGTACGTACAATTTAAAACAGTGGAGGTATTAAAAAGATTTAAGGCCATCAATTAAGGCCATTAATTGGTCGTGATTAAATGCCATCTGGATCGTCAGTCGTCCATCCAGGGATCGCGAGGAACGTCGGCAGCATCTCCGAGGTTTGCAGGCACCGTCGTAACGCGAACGATGCGTCGCACGGTGAAATCAATGTCTAACCGGGGTGGTGGAAAATTCAAATCCTACGTATCCGTCAAATTTGATTACACCTAGCTCTGCACTCGACGTCGCCGGGATGTGTACGAACCGTCTTGGGAGTACAGGCGATACAAGCGAGAGAGAACGAGACCGCGTCTCCTGCATGTATTCGGTACATTATATAATGCCAGGGGAATACGTGTCGTCCTTTCTTCGTATGGACCGAGTCGACAGTCAGACATCGGTGTCAGTGAGCGCGTAAATCGGTTGCATCGCTGCAGAACGATGCATTACGTACCAATACGCTGCAGTACGCAGCAATACGCTGTAATTCTCGACGATGCATGTTTCCAATCGATTTCGGCGAAACGTTCGTAGAAAATTCTGTTCCTACTAAATTAATCATCTCGAGACAATTTGTGATGAATTGTTTATAAGTAGACTGCGGTTCTTTATGCAAAATTAAAATGTTCTGCATTGATTGTGGGAAACAGAAGCAAAACAAACATTGATTTTTCCCCTGATGACTTTGTTACATTAAAAACATTGCAATGTTCTTCAATTTTTGTAATTTTTTACTGTTCCATATTTCACCCAACCAATTTTTTTCATACATGCATAGAGATCCGCAGTCTATTAATGAGTGACGACGATCTTTATTAATCTTGACGCATGCTATTCTAAATCACGCATTGGGATAATAAATTTTGTGGATAAATAACTGTGGGTAAATTAGTTTTAATATTTTTAGCACCTTTTCAACATGTACCACCGCCAGCGTAGATAACATTGTCGACACTAAATTATTTAAAGAGATGCAAGCGTAATATATAAACCGATGGAGATCCACGTTATTAACGACTAGACTGCGGATATTTATGCAAATTTTATGGAGCTGTTTATTTAAAATTTGTTACGTGGTTTTACGGGGTGTGGATTCCAATAGAATTTACTTTAACTGCATAACAATTTCAACGGAGTGAAAGTGGAACAACATTGTACTCGAATTTATATCTCTTCGTTCTTCGATTTCCAAAGATCTGTACAACCTATAAATACATAAAAATCCTCAATCAGTAAACGATGTACTCTTCGTTTTTCAATAAATAAATTCTGTGGAAAAACCTGGACAGAAAATGTAACACGAAGTTTTTTCAAACGAGGTTTCGTTACCGCGAGAAAACCGAGATTGAAAATTATTGGTAAAGCAACCGCGTCTGTTTATGGCTGACCCTATCTACTTTTCGTGAGAACTCGGGCATGTGTGTACGGAAATATTCGAAGCCTCGCATGAAAAAGTGTTGCATTTGTTTTTTGCTATTAATTAAAAGTTGCTACGCGAAGCGAAGATAATATCGTTGGTATAACCTAAATTATTCGGACATTATTTACCCGAGCGTAATGTATTTTATCAGCAAACTTTATGCGATTTAACAGAGCTTAATTTTCTTGACCAAAAAGTTCTGTGGAATGAAAAGCATTGCACTGAATTTCATAAATTCCTTCGTCCTCAATTATTAAAAAATTTGTATTCTTCCCCTTTCTTTTAATAAATAAATTCTAAAAAGTGGATAGAAAATTATTGGTAGAATAATCGTGTCAAATATAAATAGAGTGAAAGGGAAATAAGTCACTTAGCTTTATAATATCCTTCAAATTAAAATTATTGATAATTTCGCAGAGAGAATTATCGATACAATGTAACCGTGTCTGATTACGGCACAAGCGTGCTATTTTATCGAGAACGCAGACCCCGTATGAAAAAACATTGTTCCGTGTTTTCGGATTATTTTTTTCCTGTAGAGTCGCTCCGTTCTCGGTTGAACCATGAATGCATCGGGTCAGCTTTGCGTTCGAACGCACGCGGTTCCGATTCGTCGATTTATTACGTACGTACACCTTGCCGAAAAACTGCAGCGGTCGCCTGGGGCGAATCTGCGTCCTAGATACCGACGAGCGTGGTGAATAAAACCGGGAAAATAGTAACGCGAAAATACCAGGGTCCGCCGCGATTTTTCCCAGATTTTTTACAGACGGACATTCGACGACGAGGAATTACTCTGCTCGTTTACGGGGAAATTCTCTACAGTCCAAAATCTAGACTCCGGACGGGACAATTTTTCTTGCGTTTGCTCGAACCGGTGCACAATGTATCGATGTTACTACTATTGCGTGTGCAAATTAATTAGTAGCCCTCACAATTCGAACTTTCATTTAAACAGGAATTTGTTACTCATAAATCATTTGTAAGACGAACGTATAGAGAAACTATTGGCGATTATTTTCGAGACTTGAATGTATTTTGCTCGTTTATAAACGAACAATAAATCCTCGAAGAAAGAGCCACGCGTTAATTCGTAATGTACTTTGCTTGTTTGTAAACGAACAATGCATCCACGAAGAAAGAGCCACGAATTAATTCGTGCACCTATTAAAATTGCATTCGGAGTTATACACAGTCAGTCACATAATTAATGGCACGTATTTGAAATCGGAATAACTCTTTACTAACTGACGTTCCTCGGGTAAGCTGGATTAGTTCACTGGATGATGTATAATGTATACTTTGGAGAAATTGCGTTTAGTCTACGAAAAAGATATAAAAAATTGCTTTAATCAACTATTTTATCTGGTCTTGTAACGAAAGAATATACATCTCTAAAAGATTTATCAAAATTATCTAGACTGCGGATCTCAATGCAAAATAAAAATTGTCTGCGTTATTTTCTCCCTTAATGATTTTGAAAAAGGAGAAATCATATGTTGACATCTTCAATTTTTAAAATATTTTAACAACTTTGAATATCATCCACTCAATTTTCCTATAAATGCAAAAAGATCCGCAGTCTACTCATCGCCATTGCCGCTGTCAGCTCAATTATCTCCAGTTAAATTGTTATCCGCAAAAACCAGCAACCCGGTTGAAAAGAACAAGTTCCCTCGCCCACTCATTTCCTTCCAACGAATCTCCACCCTTTCCCAGCACACTTCCGGCCCCACCGCGATGTTGACAAACTTTCTGATCCGGGCGCGGCAACTTCAGCATCCGAGAAAAAGGTCGGACGCGTATATTTCGCCGTTGCAACAGGAGTTGGAGCTAGAATCTAGCAAAGAGGATCAACAGAAGAAGACTCACCAGACTTTTCGTCGACGGCGGTGGCGATCCCGGCGACGTAGGAAACAGCTTTCGTTAGTACAACGAACACCAACACTAGTACACTCCACATGTTCACTGGTTATTCCTGGTCAGTTTCGGCGAATATCCACGAGCCTAAGGCGAGCCTAGGGCGATCCTCGCAGCGAGACTAAGACAATCCTTACGGCGAGCGTAAGGCAAGCCTGATACAATCCTTGCAGGGAGCCTAAGGCGAGGCTATAGCAAGCCTGAGGCGAGGTTGAAATTCGTCAGGGGTCCGAATCCTCTCGAGGTCCGAGCTTGTTACAGCCCTCAGCTCTCGGATCGGCTCGCGTTGAGTGAGTTTAGCGCGGTGCAGGGATGGTTTGCGATCTTTCGCGCTGTAGGCTCGCTCTCTCTCGTCATCGGCGGGCTATCTCGGCATGGCTGGCGCGCCGTGCTCGTTTTGGGAACGGCAGGAACGTTCATGGGCTCGTGTCCCTCTCGGTGACGCGCGGAAAGCCGAGGGCCAGGCGCTCAGCACCACGTTCAGCAATTGCAAACGCGTTGACGTTCGCTCCGGGCTGATCCTTTGGCGCTCTACAGTATCCTGTGGGTCTCACCCAGCTAGGTCTCACCTCATTCACTAAGGTCGCACACCCGGGTCCTACGTTCAGCTGTTAGCGTTTCCCCTGGTTAAGTACTAATTACGCGAGGACACTTAATGCGACGCCACGGCACGCCGCGAAGTGGACACGATAGGATGTATCCCCTATGCACGCGCGCGGTCCGCTTGCTTCTTTTTTCCGCCTCCCTTTCATCCACTCTACGCCCGTTATTAAAGCGTCGGACACGCGTAGTAGCCTCTGGCCCGCTAGAAAACCTGGCGCACTTTCGATCTAACCGCGCGCCGCTGCTGCAGCCAATAACCTGCAACGACGAACATGATACCCGCAATCACCGGTGACCATGGTATGTCCACCGAGGCCGCAGAATTTACCGCACCAACGGCCACCGTCTCGTTCAGAAAATAACCCCCGGTCCGAACCCCGTCGCGATACACTGGAACACCGTTCGCTGGATCGTTTCACGGAACTGGGAGCTTCTTCGAATCAGAATTGCCGATTGATACTCTTCCTTTAGCTTCTACCGCTTTGGAGATGTTGGCAGATTAGGGGATGGAAGGTCCCGTGTGAATAGGTTGGTTTGCTGTCGGGTTACACTGTGTCATGTTAATTTCAATGGCGTTGGGGCAACAACAAGCGAGTTGAAAGGTTAATGGTGGTAGAAAAGTGTCGAGTAGATTGACGGGTCTCTCTACACGATTGTTCCGTAATGTTGATTAGCGATCGGCGAGGATTCAATCAAAAGTTGTTGGTCAAATATAAATATCTTCCTGGATCCTTCACGATTCTTTCCGGTACAGGAGCAATGAATAGTAGAAACGTTGAACCGATTTTCCTTCACGATTTTCCTTATCTTGCGGTTCAAGCAAAGTTGACACAACCGTCTCGAAGGAATCAAAGTCTCTTGCGATCGATGAACGAACTTCTTATCCCAAGATACACGATCAAATATCCCTCTCGATAGAACCGAGTACCGCTTTCTACACTTGAACTGTGATCGATGTATGCTATCCACGGTAGCGAGAGTCTTTTATCGTCGATTTGTCCTCGAGTGCTTGCTGTCGTTTTCCTAGAGTGTATACATCTCAGTTCCGTGATGGTTCATGGTGTAATTCACGCGTTCCCACTGTATTTAATTAAAATATTCACTGCGATTCTGCCGCAAGTGTTGGCGAAGGATAGTCATTCCCGTTATAGTCGCAGCGTTCGATGGAATAGAGCAGCTCTTCAGGTTAGCCTAAGGGTAGATGCGGCAATGATTGATTGGTCTTCAGGATCGATTTATCCTCCAGTACCTGATGTCTACTTTAACGTGCCAGCAACGTCACGAATTGCATGCCCTGTGTGATCCTCACATATTCCTGTTGTATTTAGCGAAATGGATCCATCCAGCGCGGAGTTCTCTGTCTAGATTAGCCGGACGGTGAGTAGACCGACGACGCTACAGGGATAGATGTCGATTGTGTTCAAGATCGATTCATCCTCGAGCACTTGTCTTCTTCGCCTTAACGCATACCTTCTTCTGCAGCCCCGTTCAATCAGTACATCACGTATTCCGGTTGGGTTCAGCGGAATGGGTCCACTTTGCAATTCCCTCTGTAGATTCGGTGAATGGTGTTTGACGAATAGACTGACGAGACACTGAAGCAACAATAATTGTCTCGACGTGTACTGTTCGCTGTTCAACGTCTGATTAAATCAGCTGTACATTCCGAACCGACTGTAACACAGATCTATCCACTGTGCAACCCTCCCTGTGTTCGAATGATCCAACGGGTAGTTAAGGAACAGATCAACGACGGTGCATCCGTAACATACTGGCACGCAGAGGCTCGCGACACTCTTCTCTGCCGAGGGGCCAGCGTTGTTGCAACAGCAAGAAAGACAGAGAGAGAGCGAAAGGTTCGCGCGATTAATCAGCGCAGGTAGCTCTCGGCCTATCGGCTCGCTTGAAAAACGAGTCTCGCTGCGGAGATCTTCGATCACGCCGGGTCACCGCAGATTTCCGGCTCGTCTGGATCGGGTCCAAGGGAGGAAACGTGTGCAATCACGCTATACACTGTCTCCCTCTCTGTCCTCTACAGCATCGTTTCCCGAACACTGGCGAGATCGATCCGCGGGAAAATCGAGGGAACACCGCCACTGGATCATCACACACCGATCTTGAAAATCCCGAGTCGCGCGTGTGACACTAACTCCGGAGAAAGCGTCGTCAACGGTGCGAATATTTTGCCGCGCTTTGTCGAACGGACGCGCGCGTTCGCGAGCTCTCGATCGGAACGATCGCGAAGAAGCACTGAGCGAAGATCGCACCCGAAGAACTTTCCCGACGTCGAGGAAGATCGTCACGTGCGCGCGACGAGAGCTGCAACGCACCGATTTCTCTTTCGGGATGTTAAAAGAGAGAATAGCATAGAGGGCTGCCGGAAGTGGGACACTATGCGTGAGGCAGTGGTCTGTTCTCGCACCGGTTGAACGGGGTTTGTCGCGAATGGGCAACACGAGGCCTGGTACGCGGATATATGCGCGTGACGACGGACCCTGACGGCGCACGTCGACACCACGCAAGCACACGTGGTCCTCGACCGACGGCGGACGGCACACTGACGGAGAAGACGATCCAACGGCGCGGCGACGGACGCGCAGCCTGCAAAACCTCCCGAGGAGGCGGTGGTATCGGAGGAAAAGCACCGGGTGGGGAACGTAGAGGGGACCAGTGGGTGCTACAGGGTGTTAGAGGGGGTTAGAGGGTGCCAGAGGGTGAGAGGGGCTGCTAGCCGGCCGAACGGAGTGAACGCCGTGCACTCTGTGCACCCCTGCACTCTTGCGCCCCTGTGCAACCCCCCTGGGCGGAGGATGCGCTACGATACACCGGCCCAAGTCGGGAGATGTTTGCCCTCGACGGGAAACGCGTTCGAATAACACTCGTCGCCGGGTAAACAACGCCGAAACCGATACGTAATCGAACACGCACATGCGTTCACGGGAACCACCCACGAGGCTCGCCCAGCCACCACCCCCCCTCTCGTTCAGGCTTCGATGATACTGACTCGCTGGTGGAGAGCGCGCAGCAAATCTAATTAGGTCCGTCGGGAACGCAACATTCAACGTGTACAACAAAGTTTTAAGGTGCAGACGCATTAGTATCGCGTGCTGTCGCGTTACATGCGGGGATACTAACAATGGTTGAGGCATCTCAAACATGACACCTGAATGACTCGTTTGCTATTGGTGATGGTTAAACTTGCTTGGCTACGACGCACTATGGGCCAAACCGACGAAATCTGTGTCAAAATCAAAGAACTTTCGATAGAAATGAGATAGAGCCATGAAATTTTCTTTAAATGAAAGCTGAAACTTTGCAGAATATGAGATAATTATGGAGATTCTCTGGTACGAACGTTTTTTAACGTTGAAAGAATTCGTTGAACTTGCACAATATCAAGAAAATTGTGGTTTTTCCGTTACCACGCGCGGAAAGAAATTTTTTTTTAACGTGCGACACATAATTTCCCGTAGATTTTCTTCACGCTGTCCTTCACGAACATTTAAAAAAAAATTCGAATTGAATCGATGGAAAACTGAGTTGTCGGCAGATTTTTGTCCAAAAAGATCGGTTTCTCGTCCACTGTGCGACGTGGCATAATCTCTCAGTTGACCTTCAACGATTTTGAATGACCTCGACTTGCAGGTTATTGTACGAACTATATCATTCCACATTTATGTTGCGTACTTCACAAACAATTTGTGTTTCGATGACAATATCCATATTTCAACTCAATTTGATGAAATTCTGACTCAATTAGTCTCGAAAAGTGAAATTAAAAGCTATTTGCTGGTTGAAATGACGTTTTGTGTACCTATAACATAATAAAAATCAAACGAATACGAGTGAAGACAAATAACAGAGAGGACTCCGCTTTTGTATTGTTTTCAGCAAGCAGAGTATTATCCTTTTTACCATTGTTGGTAAACAATTTACACTCGAACGTGTTATATCTGTTATCGAGCTTTTCCAATAGAACTCAATTCTACTCCACTGATATGACAGTAGAAACTACTGTACCGTGTGCTACAGTAGAACACGTAATGCATTTCGGAAACGGAAAGTTTAATCTTCGCTCAACTGGTGCTGATAATGGGTCACTTGTGGTGCATTAAAAAATTTTGTTAAGCAAAATTTTTAATTTAAAATCGCAAAAAAAGAAATAGAACAAGTTTTCACTTTTGTACTTATTTATTTACATTAAAAAAAAAATACAAGTGTATACAACAACTCAAGAGAGCAACTGCCAACGATATATTGAATTTTTGAGATTTTCTCCAAAACGAAGTACAAACAAGCAAATCTGAAGTTTTGCCATTTAAATTCGGGACACCCTGTATATATATTTTTTATTAATCGACCTTGTAAATTAACACGTTGACTTTCATATCGCTCATACTTGGGTAACCTAGTTATTTATGTTTGTTGCTAATAAATTTTTTATTTCAACCCCTAATGAGCCTCGAAAGACGTTACGTTGACATACCATTTTTCATTTAACACATAAAAGTTGGTAATCTAACGGTAGTAAAATAAACGCTGGTAGATCGAGACTGAACGAAGTAGTATAAAGTAGGATAAACGAAACGGTAGTAAACTAGCTAAGAAAAGTAAGAGAGCGACATAAAAGTTGAAGAAACGAATACATAAATCCAAAGTATCCACATTAATAGAACAATTTATACAATCTTTTTTTTTTGATCCCTATAATAGAAAAATATTATTCCATTTTTCTACATCAGGAAAATTGTCATTCTACACACTGTAGAAACATGTTTCCAAAGAATGATGAAGCAGTGAATGCTCCTAAACACCGCGAATCCTGTAGTTACAAGAATGATAGTAAAATGAATTTATGAATGCTTGAAATTTAATTTTGATCCGCAAACATTCGCGTGGCTCAGTCGAGATTCGATTCCCCGGGATAAATCGAAGCCACGACGAAAATAACGCGGAGCGGATAGTACACACTACACACGCGTATCTCCGGTAGCGTTCCAGCTAGTTTGTACTGTTCGTTTGCACAGCTCTGTCGCCGGTTTCCTTTCCGGGCGGAATATTTTCTCGATTCGCGTTACACTGGCGCGCACCTCTGCGCAAATATTCCGGAAGACATTTCGCGGGGGATGCGATTGAATTCGGTGTACCGCGTAGAAAATTCGAAAACCCGATCCGTGGCTTCGAAGAAGAACCGTGGACCAATAATAAAAACTCCATGTAATATTGTGTAACGAACTCTGCAAAAATCTACATTCATTTCGTAGAAAATTCACATTTCCCTATTAGAATACAGTCCTTCAAAGGGGTGATAGTCCTTCAGGTCATTTGAGGGAACTTTTTCCTTTGCGAAAATGTTCTCTGCGGCTTCGTTAACCCTCCGAAGAGGGCGGAGTCATGTTTGACTTTGATCCATCGCAGCGCGCTCCTCGAGAGCGGTGCCGCACACATCGACGAATTCGCAGTTACCCGCATCCGAACAGGACACTCAAGATACACCCACGAATTCCTGATAACCAAACAAAACCCACCAGAGTGACCAACAATATCCAACATATCCTACTTGAATGTTCTAAATTCTCTTCACAACGACCCAGATTTTCCATCGAGAATTACCTCAAGACATTGGAAACGTCCTCCTCTTTTTTCAATCTGTCGATATACATATAAACTGTTATGAATTTTTCTTCTTTTTGCTGTTCCCCACAACAATGTTAACATTAACCGTAACCCTCTCCACAAATAACATGTAAGATATAGAGGGTGTTTAGCTACAGATGGGAGAAAATTTAAGGGGTGGTTCTCGACGATAATATAAGACGAAAATGAAGAATAAAAAAATTGCGATTTCGGCTTCGTTATTTAGTTATTAACAATTAAAAATCCGCCTAAAATGCTGCAACACTTCTAACAAAAGTGCACGTTGCGTACGTCACACAGGCGCGCGACAGTCTCGTATCGAGTGACAAACGCATGCATACCTTGGTTCTCATTTGGGGCCCCAGCGAGATGAAAATGTTGAAAAAATCGTTGGACGACATTGAACCTACCTACTCGTTAAAATCCACAAGGGCATTTCTAATATCCTCCCTATGGAATCATCGAGTAGAAGGGGTCACAATGCCCTTTCACTTTTAAATTCTTCTCACACATATCCACAAATCCTTTATCCTGCGCTATAATTGTTCATAACACCGTACTTAATACACTGGAACAAACCACACGTATGCTCTAGCACTATTTACAATATCATACACACGCACTACGAGTTTACGGAAAGTACAAGTTTAATGAGGGGAATGAGAGGAGAATGTAAAGAACTGGTAATCCTTTAATGTTTAAACACTGCACTTCATTGAACTTGATTTACGTCGCGAGACTCGCTACGGAAATCTTCGACGCGTGCGAGAAGAATCGTACGTACAAGCTAGCACTCGTATGCACACTGATTCTCACTCAAACAATAAAGTAAATCATAGTCCAATGGGATAATGGAGAATGTAGAGACATACATACAATTAGTACAGCACGTTTTCTTTCTTTCCTAAGGAATTACGAACGAAAAAGAAGTTCAATCCACTGTAATCACAAAATAAATCATAGTACAAGGGATTGATATGGTGAATTTTCCTCGAGAGCCTGAGGGTAGGGAGCAAAATGGAAAATCGAGTAGCGGAAAAAAAACGAAGAACGTTGGTCCAAATCGAACATAGCTCTCGACAGTCGCGTTTGGGTGGTCCGCGGACAAGTGCTTGCTTTCTGTCGGGCGCCGAAGACGGTTTATAGTGTTCGGGTAAAGGGATGGGAATTCGAAGAGCTGCAAGGCAACGCAGAGGAGATCGAAATAGGGTGAGAGAGGGGGAGCACGAGGACGAAACAGCCGTACGGGGAACCAGATGCTCCCTGATTCCGGCGTGTCACGGATCATGGTCATCTTAAAAGCCCCTGAAAGGCAGCAGTGACTTCTCAAAGCTATCTCCTCGATGCTGATGGGGTGGTTTCACTCGATGCTTGAATCGCGCGTTTCCTCGATTACGCTTATGCAAAAATGCGAAAGGATTCCTCTCCACTAGCTGATTAATCGCGTTTCTCATTACTAGACCGGATTTCATGATGTATGAGAAAAATGTGCAGAAATTGGGTGAAAATATTAAATTTCAAAGCATTGTCATATTATTTTTCACGTATTAAGATGATTAAAAACAAGAAATATAAATGTAGCTTTAATATTTTGCAACGAATGCAGACAATTTCAATTTTGCATAAAAATCGACTGTGGCATAGTCATTTAAACGATTCATTCCGGTTTTAATACTGTTAAAAAGTTGAAGATGACATCCATGAATTTTTTTAATTTTCCCGCTGTATCGCAATGCACCCGTTGTCGTCATAAATGCATAAAATCTACAGTGGACTCATTACTAGCCTGCTGATTATTATTCGAGATAAAAATCACAGAAGCTCTTTTAATAACTCTAATAAGCCAACATCAATATTCACTCCGTCTGCATATGGGGTCGTTTATACTGACGACTAATTTCTTTTTGAAGATAATATATAATGTTTGGAACGTGTCAAATGTTTGAAGCATTAATGGGAAAAACAGTGTGACCCACGGACAGTTAATACAAATGAATACAATTAATAAATGCATTAATTTATTTGCATTTATTTATGATTGGTGTTTAATCGAATATTAGTAATTCCAACAATTTACAAACAAAATTCCTAGCCCTTTCTCGATTTAAAACTTTCAGAAACAGTAGATCTTTTAATAATTCTAATGAGTCAACAATAATATTTCTCTTAACTAATTTCTTTTTGAAGATATACGTCAAATGTTCGAAAAACCAAATATGAAAAAATAAATATTACCTACGGGCAGTTAATATTGTACGAATAAATATCAATAGTATGTCTGACACGTCTGCATTTATTTATGATTGGTGTTTAATCGAATGTTAATAATTCTCCAACAAAATTTATTTTCCATACAAAATTCGTAGCCGTTTCTTGACGAACTTATTAATTATTTACAAAGCTATCTGTTCGAAGAGGGGGTTGGTTTCAGCCAAAGCTTGAATCACGGGTGTCCTCAATTACGCGAGAAGTGTAATTACAAAAATCCGAAGGTATTCGCGTTACTCGTTATCGGCGACGCGTTTGCTCGATAAAGGTGGCCACGACAAATTAATAACCGAATTCCATCTCTCTAGTACGAGGACTGGCCTCGATCTCTCGTTCGATACATTCGTTTCATTCAGGCCAGTTCCTGTATCGTCGGAATTAAATCTGCAGCTTGACGTTGCAATACCTTCGGCTACCAAATGCGATAAACGACCGCGACCGGCTCGTTGCTCTATCGATCCGGATCTTTCCTGTTATCCCACAGAGACTGTTCTGCCGGTTTCAAACTAGCCTGACCTTTACTGTTATCTGTTCGCTAGTATTTGCTGGGTTTAGACGGCTTTTGACAGCAGGTACCTCTCTCTCTTTCATTTTTAATACATTCTGCTTGCTCCGGTTATTTTCGGAACTTCTCTAAGTAGATAATTATAATCGCGTTGATTAACTTGTCACCTACATTTTCGTGAATTATTTGTCAAGACTTAATCCTTGAACAATACGCATTGTTTTTCATGTATTAATAGACGGTGGATCTTTATTCATGTATGTGCTAACTTTCAATCAGCGGAGGAGATGTTTTCCTGAATTAAATTTTTATAAAATGGAAACGGGAAATTGACATCAGCAGTCTAGATATAATAATGAAGTAATAAAGAGTTATTAACGAGATTGAAGAACAGCAAATATATTGGAATTCTGTAATAACAAATGTAATCAAAATTGAAATACAGATGGAAATTGTCAGTGATCTCACACAGAAATGATAAAATTATGGATTATAAATCGCAAAAATAAATCGTCAATTATTAATATATTTAACATTGTACGTGTTGTACAACGCTGCAACAATAATACGGCATTCTTTACTACACAAATACAAATGTTGTGTAAGCCAAAGAATTTTTTTATACTGGTGTAAGCTTGTTATTTAGTTTGTTCGACGCCGAGTTATGCAAATGCAGCGAAGTACTCTGTCGGAAAGTGGCCAAACAAACGCGAACTAGCTGGAACAAAACGGCAAAAGTTGCTGGGACCGCGAAGGGTTGAACGTTCCGATTCGTTGCGATCGGGGCACGCGATTAAAGCGCAGTTTCCTTCACGCGACGCCGTTTACCCGATCTTCGTAAAAAGCCCACACGAACGCGGGCAATTTCCGAAAATGACCGACCACTTTCCGAGGACTTGCAGCCACCGTCGTCGTCGCGTTACGACCGAAAATCATTGTCCAGAATGTCCGCCATGAGCATCGACGTCGAACATTTACTAATTCAATGTTATTTCATCGATCCGCCGTGTTAGAAAGTTCCGAGATTGAATTTTTCCTCGGACGTAGAAGTCGCGTGATCTTTATTTTGCCGGCTGAAGTGGCTAGCGTGAACCTTTTTCTATCGTACATATTAATTTTATCGAGTTTCGCCGAGGCGTTCGTGAGTATTACTGTTCGGAGCTTAATATGCCTTTTACCGAACAATGCTTGAAATGGAGAAAAGGGATTTCCTGGTTCGAGTAGAATGAAAACTGCCATAAAGTGGATGTAGAATGACTTGATAACATGGTCTGCCATTTGAAATCTTCTTTGTGTCCCCTCAGTTCAGGCTAGATAGAGAATTAATAATGTAAAATGGAGCTTTGGAAGAGTATTAAAAGATTTATTCTTATTACTCGATTTTTTGAGCATTTTCTCTTGTGAAAAGCTTAGCGTAATAAATGAATCCTTGAACATTAGAAATTAAAAAGTTTCGGGATTAACAAAGATTAAAAATGTACCCAAATTCTGATGCAACAAAAATATACATAAAATAGGTATTATTGACGTGTGAAAATTTCTTTAAATATTTCTATCACAAATTGAGAATCCCAATTTTTTATTTTAATTTATTTTCCGCTCTTTGTACCGTCAGAGACGCCCAAGTGTTCAACAAGTTTCTTCGATCGACCACGCGCGGCAGTAGCTACCAATCACGACTGGTTTTCCACGTTATCGACAGATCTTCATACATGGATCTCTCTCGATCTCCTCCTCTCTTCAAATAAAAATTGAATACAAATATTATTACCTTGTTTTTCTATCTTTCCCTTTCGAAATCTTCTAGCGAAGTATATGTCATAATTTCATAAAAAACAATTAATGTTTTATGTAATCTTGTAAACTTAGTCATTCAAAATATGAGTTACGGTATCGCTATTTCTGGCACTGTCCACTCTATTTTCGGTGACGGGGTTATTGACCTTGTCCGTTGTGTTAATCGCCACCAAAAAAAACTTTCATTATTTCAGTAAAAACATAAAGGTCAAAAGTGAAGGCTTTGATAGATTTCTGTACCTCAAGGTTCCAGAATATCTCATTGGAGACTGTAGAAGATGAAAAAGTACGGAATCATTTGAATAAAAACGCAGCTACTTTTCCAGTTTGATTACAGTTGCTATGGAAACATTCAGAAGGAACAGAAAAAACATAAAATTTTAAAAAATACTAGAAAACAGATTGAAATTAATTAGGAAAATGGTTAAAGGACATTGGAGAACGCTGGGATGGAACAGGTCGATAAAACGAGGCTGGCGTGGGTGTAGAAAAGTTTTATTAACAATTAACATAACGGGTGACTATGCTACATACTGATTAAGCTCGACGGTAAAGCAGGCTACCGGGAAGCAGCACTGTTCGCGATAGTCGAGTTTCGCGAAGGCTCTCTTCCACGGCAACGAGGACATGGTTTGTACAAAAGGGACGCGCAGGAGAGACGCAGCTTCGTGGATTCCTGGATCCGTGTAAGTTTGTAACCTTCTCCAGGAAGAACGACCAGCTCTCTCTCTCCTCCCCTTCTCTCCCTCTCAGTTCGTAATCTTCGCGGGGACCTCGAAGCAAGCGATCGTGCTGTTGGCGTCCTTCATCGCGTAATGTATCGTCAAGGAGAGCTGCGGACAAAAATGAATTGCACCGCGTATTAATCCTTGATATCGGCAGATCGGTGAATTTTCCTCGAACACATTAATTATGGGCGTATTAACCCTTTGCATTCAAAGGGTGATTCGGAGGCGAATAACAATTCTTATAGCATCATATCGATAAAATTCAGAACATCTTACATATAAAATGGAAATATTTCAAGCCGGAAGAATAATTCGGTTTTCGAATTAAGATAGTTCCGAGTGCAAAGGGTTAAGAATGCGCACGTGTAACCATCGTGCACGATAGTGCGCGGCGACAGCTACTTTCTGCTGACCCAAGAATTGCGACACTTGCTCGGTCTAATACTTTCGATAAACTTTCGGTTATCCAGCTGATAAACCGGCGCGTGCTTTCGTCAGAAACGCACGTGTACCGGATAGGACGAATTAGAGTTGGGCAAGAATTTTATTTAAATAAAAATTTCGAATAAGCTGGGTTCAAAACCCACTTTATTAGAAATTTTTATTTATTTAAATTAAATGTTTGCCCAACTCTGGACCCAGTTGATACATTTTTCAGTTTTTCTTTTCTGCAATTTTTTGTAAAATAATTGCAAATATAGTGATTGGACCATGCAGAATTAAACTGTCTGTTCGAATATGTTCTAGGAATTTTTGAAATGGATATGTTTCCTTTCAGAATACACGCGCCGATTGGAGAGACAGATATGAGCGTAAGCGAAACGATTTTAAACTAGAATACATTGCAGATAATGCGAGTTTTGAAATATTACTGATCTTGCAATAGTACACGCAATCAGACAATTTCAGCAAAGTTTGCTGTATATTGGTTCTACCTACTACTTGTGAAATAGTGGTGAAATATAAAGTTTTCTTAACCCTTTGCACTCGAATGGCAACTCTGAGGCGCCAGTCAAAATTGCCATATCATTATTTGAAACAGTTTTTAAAATATTCAATTCTTCTGTACTCTAGAATTTGCTAAAAATTCAAATATCATAGGAGAAAACAGGTTCAATTTTATACGAATAGCGTAAAAAAGATTATATGCAATAGAAATCTTCTAGGTTGAAAGATACGTCTTGATTTCGGAATTAAAATTGCTTCGAGTCCACAGGGTTAACTTCGTTTGGATGCCTGAACTTCGTAGGAAAATCTTTTCTCAAGAAAGCTGTATGGAGACCCAAAAATTGTCAGGAAACAGTAATCTAACAACTACTCATTCGAATATAGTGCAGTCTTTGCGCGGATCTTTATACAGGTTTCCATTTCCCCAGACATTCAACTGAATGTTAAAATTTCACAGTGAAAGAGGCAATATGGAGTCATTTAGGAGTTCCAGGTGCCGAAAAAGGGGTTAATGAACAACCTAGAGGTTTATGGGTTTCTCTGACAACGACGACTATGAGTGACTTAAAGTTCTCACCGTAGGGTAGATGGGCAAGATGGCGAATTCGCGTTTGTAGACGTAGTGGGTGCCGGCCTTGAGCGTGCACGACTCGAGGTGTGTGCCATCTTCGTTGAAAATGTTGTCGCAAGCGCTGGTACCGTCAACGCCGACGAACGGCAATGGCACGTTGAGTACCTTGGCGTACACGGAGTTCTTCATATCACTGGCATCGTGGTCGACCACAAACTTCTCCTCCACCGTTGCTTTGGTCCCGCGTTTCAGCTTACACGGCGGGTTGTCGCAGCCGGATATCTTAATCAGATTGGTATCTGCTATCGGCTCTCCTGCGAAAACAGTGATCATTCTTATTTCTGACGTCGAACAACAACTATTCTTCGCGATAACAAAGAATCTTCAGAAGATTATATATTCTCGTAAAATTTCATTCTTGTCGAAAGATTCAATGAAGTTTAACAACGTCTACTTTTCCAACAGGTTTAAAAATTGATTTTTAGTGTAACGTATTCAGGAAAAAGATGCAATGAAGTTTAACAACATCTACTCTTCTAGCAGGTTTAGAAAGATGCGGAATAAACCACTATGGTTGTTTGTAAATAATTAATAACGAAGGGAGTACCGGAGATTGTGAATTATTAGGTTGGCAACTAAGTTCGAGACCTCCACGTTATCTCAAACAAAGTCGTTTATTATATATTTTTAAGCGCGATTTTAAGTATCAAACTAATCGAAAATTCAGAGCTTTCCAGTGATATACAGTATACAGTTCAAAGGGAATGGTCAATGAATGAGGTTATAATGATACAATAAAAGAACTACGAAACAAAAGGTCGCGAATTGAGTTGCCAACCAAATTAATGTCGTAATATAAAATGTAAGTAATATCGCCAAAAGAAATTAAAATTGTAAATTCGTAAAAAGTGTAGTAGCAGTTCTTCTCGATTGTCAACAACTGAAAGTGCCTGATCAGCGAACAAGTGACGCGCCAGGTTGGGTCAGAAAGAGAGAGGACAATGACCGAGCTATTGGCGGACTTTCGCTATTGATGACTCGAAACCGAAGTCGAAACTGCAGCGTTTTTACTCTCGAATCGCTGTATGCATTGTTTTAAATACACGCTCTCTTGAATCTGTTCCCACCTGTTGCAGAACATCTTGTATACACATGACACGTTGCATAATTGGGATCACTTTCAATGGATCACCTTGAGATCAACCCCAATTTATCTCTGATAAATCGTTCAGTTAACCCTTGCACGGGAATTGATTCAATTTGTCTGAAAAGTTGAATCACATGTTTGTTCTCCTTTGTTATCGATACCAGAACTACTGTGTCTGTGTGCATTGCAACTGATTTGTACTGCGTTGTCAAAATGACAGGTCAATGTTGCTTTTGAAAGGCTGAGATATAAAAGAATGTTGCGAATTAATTTTCCCCGGTAATACATTTTCAAACTTAAATGTAAATGTTTACCAAAATTCTATCATATAAATCGAGTGAACTGCATTCACTTCACAAATTTCACGCAACGGGAAATTACTCGTCCACAACAGTGTTCGTTCAGTGTTCAAAATTGAATCGATTTAACTTCCATCGTTCATTTAATAACAATGTTCCACTCGGTTACACTTTCCAGCCAACAAAACTCGCTGATTAAGAGCTCCGCATCAACACCGAACCGAAGCACCCACACCATTCATTAAAAACAATTTTACAAAATTCCTTGCAACAGTTGCCGTTCTACAAAAGCGTTCAGCGGATCGACGTACGCGAGTTTACATAATCCAAACAAATCGGAGTCTCCAGCCAGCAATTTCCACAAACGTTTAAACGAATCCGTCAGTCATGAAATAAAATGAATAAAATCTATTGTGATACCTAGAGCATGGTCGTCATTATTAGACTGCGGACTTTTATGATAAACGTGTAGTTCTACTATATTTCTGCGACCTCGCCGACTGCGCCAAACGTAGAAACCACGTTTTTATTAGCTCGCTTTATTGTCTGTCTGTTTGGTACAAATTTTGCAATTGATTTTAAACTAACTTCCCGATGAGCTAGAGACCTGAAATTTTAAACACAGCTCAGAACTGGATGACAATGCAATATTAAAACAATTTTTTTAAAAAGCCTATGTTTCTTAAATCGTAGAACTTTTTCTTAGATCAAGACTTTACAGTTTAGCAATTCACGCAAAATTGTCTGCATCTCATTTGCGAGAAAGAGAAATAAAAATATACTTTCAGTTTCAATAATGTCAATAATAACGTGAAAATGTTGTAAAAGTGCTCCGCCTCGAGTAGCACAGCTAACAGGTTAATACATTTGCAATTAATCTAATTATACTTAATCCTGACGAACACTTTCGTTGTGCAGGCTGTCTACAGTTTAATGGGAACCGCGTGTACGATCGCGCACGGAGATAAGTGAAATCGTTTCCTGCGGATATCTCGTCACTTGTAGTTTTAGCGAACCTGTACCTACGACTAGCATGATCGTAGTATAATCGAGAGGACGTTTTTTCCTAGCGGCGTGGCGGGTCGAAGGTTGTTCCGCCTCCTCGATTCTACGGGCTTCATTCAACAGCCGTCGAAAGTGAAACAGGCAGGCCTCCGTTTCAACAAGACTCGCGTGCCATTTAATTATCCCGTAATAAACATTCACGTAATCGCACGGAGAACATCTAATCCTCGGGCGAGCATTACTTCGTCATTAGAACAGTAATTGAAAGGACACGTGTCACTGGTTTTTTCAATTTATCGTCAACCTGATCGCATAAACGTGTTCATCGAGAATTATTCAATCGGATTTTTTACAGAGCTGCGATTTTCTGTGGATCGACGAGTTAAACTAGATATATTTGAGTAGAGCAGTGTATATCATGATAAAAATCGAGCGAGGTCTGAACAAACTCAGTCTCGTAACTTTTATAAAATTACATAAAGAGCTCACGTTTGCGATAAAAACCGTTTATATAAAATACAGTACAGGTGAGTCACATTCGAAGTAAGAACCGTGCAAAGTCTAAACAAATATACTGCCTTTGTGCTTATAGAGCACAAATTTACAACAAAAAATTGTAAACAGATACAGACATGTTTTTTTTTCATAGGTATAAAACATTCACCTCTCTGCTCGGCTCTGTAATCAACGTTCACAGAACAAGGTAGAAAAAAGCGTACTCTCTTTGCAACCGAGTGAAACGTTCTCCGGAAAGAAAGTCCTTTCCCTATTAATTTTCAACATTCGTCACATCGATAAAATAGGAGAAAATTTGCAATTTTCAATGACCCGTTGATTCTATCAACCTACAAAAATAAATGGCAGAAAATTTGCAATTATCAATGACCCAATCGATCCCGCAACGAATCCGAGTGTAATGAGATGTTCGTGCGATCACAGATTAATAAGTTTGACGATGGTTTACGCACCACTCCCGCACTTGTAGACTTGCGTGGCGCAGGCGACCGCGAGCAGAACCGCGAAAACGAGAATCGTTTCCCTCAGCATGGCGATATCTGTCGGTGAAAGTCTGTCGATTGCGGTGTTGTCCTCGGAGAAGATTCTGTGGGCGATGAGCTATCCTGGCTGTGTCCTCGCTCGCTCCAATCAGCTCCAAGCAGCTCCAAGCCGGACTTTCGACTGCGAGCCACCGCGGGATGCAACGTTATGGCTGGTCATTCGTCAAAGTTCGCTTTAAATGGATCCCCTGCCAAGGCGAGAGTGGCAACAAGGTGGGGATGAGGGGCAAACTGTCTGCCTTGGTGGAAAGGGAATCTGTAAATTCATGACACATACAGACCGACACATGCTCGACTATTTTTCTAAGGCATTCGCTATGTTAATTGGTGGAACGCAAATGGCGCGAATGTTGCCACCTGAAATGTTGCAGGAAGCAAGAGTATGTTGCGATGTTCTCAAATGATAGAGGACGCTCGACTTTTTAAAGATACGTGGACGGTTTTTAGTTGCTGATCTTATTTATTTACAGAAAAAGATGTTATCTTGCACTGCTATACAGTTCGCGTTGCTTTAATTTTTTAATCATGTTTGGTTATTAACTGGGCAATGATTTTATTCGAAATACTGGGTCAAGATGGATACGATGAAACCGGTCCAAGGATATTGCTTACGTGGGATGTTTATTTTCTTCAATATTGCAGAGATGATTACTTTGTTTCTGTTCTGCTACTTATCAATTTTATATCTGTTGTAAATCAAATGCATTAAAATTTAACTAATCAGCCTTTTCTACCTAGAAATTTTACAATTTTTCATATGCTTTTTACCACGTTTTTATTAACTCGCTTTCTTGTCTGTCTGTTTGTTCGGTACAAATTTTGCAATTGATTTTAAACTAACTTCCCGATGAGCTAGAGAATTGTTAAGTGTTTAAATGATTTCACGAATATTTCTCATTTCTTATGTTTTGATCACTGTGACGTCGAAGCTGTTGAGAAGTCTCGTGTACATTGTACAATAAATGATAAGAAGAATTTAACTAAAAAAGAAACTTGTACTTCAAGACCAGAAGTTATTTTGAAAAAAATTCGTAGAAATCAGTTGTTTTCACTGTCGCTACACGAGAAGCCCCCCCTTCGACCGACAAGAAACTGAAAACGTACATTTATCTCGAAAAGCTAATCACAGGTGTAATCCTATAAGGATACACTGTATCAGACACGTTACTGTCATCGCAAATTTACTGCATTGATTGGCGAGTGCGTTCGAAATTCCATCTAATCTGTTCGCCACCCCTCGCGACAGATATACACCGTTTCTTCGGTGCGCATCTGTTGACATACATTATAATTATTGCAGCCAGGGCAAGCGTACTGGTATCAATTTTCACGAAAGTACGATCGCACTGAGTGCACTCGAACCGCAGAATCGTCGCGTGCAAAAAGATAAGGTTCTATCGGTCATTCCTAATGGATCGCACGCACCAGGAAGATAGAACAGGTCCGGCTCTTTTACAGTATTCGAAGCTGACGAGGTCGTCTCCTCTCGATTCCAATAACGATTGTTTTAATTTCGATGCTCGCCTGCTCGTACAGCGATGGCCGTCGCGGCAGCTCGCATGTCCAAGCGGAAATGAAACGGACCCCGAGGAACAAAGACCAGGAAATTAACAACGCTATCATCTCGAGCCTTCCCGCAAATGAACTTTCTCTTTTTTGTCTTGCCGCTGTGACCCCTGGGTACTCTGTCGAACACCTACTCGATAACCTGCGCACGATTCAAAATCTCTGTTTTTCGACGTCACGTTTGCAAATTTGTTGTGCTGAAACCACGAGAGCCAGGCGAATTTTTCTTACGTAGAAACATTTTATACACTGTGGAGAATATAATAGTATTTTTTGTTGCTGTCACATTATATATAATTTAGTAATCTGTACGTGTTATTGAGAGAAACGCAAGAATTTTGTGTTCGAACATTTTTTCTGCTATAATCTCTGCAGACCAGAGTTGGGCATTAATAGATTAACATTTTAATCATGATTGATTGATTAATGCGTACGATTAGGAAAAGAAATCATCGAAAAATGGACGATTGGATCAATCGATTGATGAAGTTAATCGTCAATCGTTGATTAAGAAAAGAAATCATCGAAAAATCGACGATTTCCATACGTTTGTTAATTTATTTCGATAAATGAGCGACCCTTTTTCATGCAGAAACTGATTAGAAAATTTGCGAAACAGATATTGTTTCCGTTTGGGGAACTGATACACATAGCTGGTATGATTCTCGGCCCCAGCGATCGGCTCTTATCTTATCCCGGTTTGCACTGAATATTAGTCAGAATTTGAGTGCAAATGAGTGCAAATTTATGCGGTATTATCGCTGGTATTTCTTTCACACTTTGCGGTCCGTGAACGACAGTCGCAAAAGTATTTATGGATATCCTGTGCGTTCGCATGCGAACGTGCTTAACGCGTTTTTGGAACGAAAACTCGCTTTCCTATAATTAGGAGAAAGGTCTATTTTGGCCCAGTTTTGCAAAAGCTTGCTGCAATTTTTCAGAACTCGATGAAAGGTATTGCTTAAAGATTAATGAAATGAGGACAGCTTTGTTGATTGCTCGTTGTGGAACACTTAATAAGGGAAAATGGGAAAGCGAGTAGGTCGTTAGTTTATCACAGAGTAATTATTTGCAATGTGAGCACGCGGGTAAACCAAACCGAAAACTAGTCAAACCGAAAACTAGTCATCCCGAAAGTAATTATGCTCGCGCTATCGTTTCCACAGGAACGGTAAATACATGCACGACCTTCGCTCCGCTAGACCCATGCTAACGGAGTTACGAAATTTCTCTGAAATCACATAACCGTGACTACGGATATAAACACAGAGCAAAGGTACGAGCAACGCGTGATCCTACGACAAGCTAACTTACACCAACGTTATTGTTTTTTTAGGCTACTGTGCCGCTTCAAAGGTGATGTTCTTATCTATCCGGAGCAAGTATTAGTATCATAACAACCGTTATATTTTAAACGCTTCTGATTGGAATGCACGGTACGAAATTAGAACGCTTTAATACGTTCGGTGATAAATTTGAAAAAATTCCACGAAATCAAAGTTAATTAGTTAACGAGAACGATGGCTAAAAGTTGGATACCGTGATAGATACTATTACTGAACTGTAGATCTATATACAAAATAAACATTTTCGGCATCAATCTCAACTATCGAGAACCGAATAACAATTCTTTTCTTTCTTAAATAAAGTCAATTAGCTGCCAGCAAACATTTTCATTTTTACCATAAATTCATACAGTCGGTGTACAAAGTACTCGTACACATTAAAAGAACGAATTACGTTTTCAAAATTGGACCCAACAGCTTGAGTTTCTTTTCAGACGTCAGAAGGATTGGTTTACTAGCTAATGTGTAATTAATTTTTCATTTAAATTGTTATTGGTCGCAATTGAGAAGGAAATAGTAAGATAAAAAATTTAAACCTCGGGGTCTTTACTGTTCCCTTCGTAATTGCGACCAATAACAATTACAAAAAAAGATTATTTACACATTAGCTAGTAAACGAACCCTTCCCTAACCCAATTTTGAAAAATGTATTCGTTTTTAAAAGGTGTACGAATACTTTCTACGCCGACTGTAAAAACGTTATTTCTAATTTCTAATCTATCGGTGACTAACTTCTAATCGATCTTTATGCTAAATAAAAATAGTCTGCATTGATTACAAGCCACAAGAATCAAATAAAAAATTGCTTCTTCTTTTAATTATCTTAATAAGCTGAAACTAATACACCGATGTCCTTAGATCGTTTTAATACGTCCACTGCTTTAAATCGTACGTGTCTATTTTTCTCATAAATGCATAAAATCCGCAGTCTAATAATTACATACTACTATATATATTACTATGACTTTGTATTGTTAATCACACGTAGAATATTTACATTGCATGAAGGAGTGTTGAGAAATTCGCGAAAATTCGATACAGATTCGTTTCACTTGGAATCGAAAGAAATTTCCGCGAGTTTCTCGATGAAAATATAAATTCGCATAAAGATTCGCAGGTCTGGTGATACGATAGCAAAGACGGAACGTGATCGCCGATGAACGTCCCGAAGCGGCACGTTCCGCGGGCGCGATAACGGCAAAACACACGTGGTCGAGGAACTCGAAACGCGTCGCATGAAATAAGAAGTCGTCTAGAATACAAACGAGGGATTGTCAGTGACAGTAACCTTGTGGCGGAGAGGAGGAATTCCTTGCGAGTCAATGACGATGCTCGGCGTCTTTCTCGCTCTTGTTTCTCCATCATCAAATCGTGTATCCGAGATTCGAGATCCAAAGGGCGAATAAAAACGAATTTTTATTTTTACGACTTTATGAGAACAATGGAAGAAGATAAGAAGAAGTACCTTGAGCAATTTTTTAACAATTGTATAATACAATGACATTGAAAGAGGTACCATTTTGGTCGTTGATATATGGCAAAATTCAAGGAATAAACACCTCGATCATGTTTTTATAATTGTTCAAAGATATTAACAGATTTACAATTTTACGACCTGTAAGTTGACAGACCAGTTTGCAAAACTGATGGAAAATTTACGCTTGCAACTTCCATAACTAAACGATTTAGCATAAATTCAGGTTTCGACGTGAATCGCTTGAACAGAATGTAAAGAATGACTATCCCAAGCAATTTTTAAATAATTTGCAAGAACGATGTTGCTGCCAGAGTAGACTGATATGTCAGCGTTTAACCAGTCATTTGCATTTCAACAGCGAAGTCTCGTCGGTGTAGCGCGGCTCTGAGAAAGGATTCGGCCGGATCATCCAAAAAATGATGTTACCCTTCTCTGATAGGCAGCAAAATCTCGTTAGACAAGGTACAGGCCTCTACAGATGTCTTAAAAATTTGCTGACTGAATACGGATTAAAGAGAGGTCTGTTGACAAGTACGACGCCGCAGTTTTTCGTTAACCAAACGCCGGATGATGATGCAGAAATTTAATTGCAAGCCGCCGTTTATTCGACTGGCGATCAACAAGTTAATCGAATGATTGCGCCGGTCCTGGATCGAATTAAAAATGCGTTGCAAGCCTCTCGGACGAAGCCAATTTAAGCGCAATTTAAACAAAATTCAGACGGATGCTGCGACTGGGACTTCGGCTGCGACTGCATCCGCGAGAGTCCGGCTTCTGTGTGTACATAAGAATCAGGGTATGACGAACCTTTCTTGGAAACGCGCCGCCACTAGAAAAGAAAAAACGCGGCTGATCATAAATATAATTATTCATCCAGCTCACGAAACGAGACGACGTTTTGCTAGTCTCAGCGCGTACCATATCTCCCGGCGAGAAGTAATTCCGCAGTCGATTTCCTTGACGCTACGCTTCCGTACGCGATCTCTTCTTCTTCTTCTTCGTCTTCTTTTTCTTCTTCTTATCCGTTCAACGTAATTACACACGCGACGTCTTATCCCGGTACATCGAACGCGACGAGCAAATGAAAAAAAAAAAGGTCAGACACTCCTTGCGAACGCGTGACGTGCCTCACGGCTATTATTCACTCGCTGGGAATTATCGAGATGCATAATCGACCCGATCATAATTCCACACTGTCGTCGATTGTTCCTCGAAATGGTCAAGATTGCGGTGATTCACCTATTTATCTAGCGGAGTTTGTCTTATTTTATCGGCTTCGAACGGTTCGAGGAAAAACGAGAATCTTTGAACTGTGGAGACAGTAAATATTTTCTACTAAAAGAATGTATGGATTGAAAGTAAAATGAGGAAATATTTCCAGTAAATAACGAAATAATATTTAAAAATATTGTCTGTTGAGATAAACCAAACAAAACGACATACATATTATTTTAACCATTATTTTTCAAATAGTTTATATGGGTAATGCCCGAGTCTGGTAAAGATGTTACGGTAAATGCAATACGTTTGCTCTTCAATCATTTCTGCACAACTGACAAATGTAAAACTGCTATTTGTGCTATCATTTTGTCCCGCTTGTGGGCCCCAATATTTACGTTTACATTTCGAAAATTCTATTGAAGTAAATATGGTGGATGATATTCAGTACATTGTACGTACTGGCATGTCATAATATGTTGACATATTAAAAAATATTCATTTTCTTCCGTTTAATGTACCAAATGAGGAAAAATAGTTGATGCTATCTTTTTGTCCCGGTGTGTACAAGAATTTATCAGAGACATTAATGATAGAACACTCCCAGATAGACCAGATTGAAGCGATTACGCCTGTTGAACGTTTTTGTGCTCATAAATCTGGTATTTTGCCACAGTGGGAGAACGTTAAACATTGGTTAATAACAGAAAGTCTCTTCAGAAAAACAAACTGGATTCCCTGCGATGATCTAGCAGGTTTCCTGGATCTCGGTTGAGAATCGAACGCTTCGTCGTTGATCGAACGAAGAATGCACAACCGGATCCTGCAAGGTCTCTCTTTCTCCGTGCAGCATCGCTGATGGCAATTATCTCATCCCGACTAATTAGAACACCGTCTACGAGTATAACTCGATTCGAACGGCGAAGCAACTGCGTCTTAATTTTCCGCGAAACTTCGATCTCTCCTCGAAGACGCGTCTTCTTTCGGTAGGTCGGAAAACGACGAATGGAAAGCGAGTTCCGAGCCGGCAAACTCGATTAGCCGACGAAGTTTTTCGCGCACTTGGATCGAATTATCAAACGAATGAGTGGCGCGTTTGAACACGGCAACCGTGTTATTTTCTCGTTATGCATACTGATAAGATATCGGTTTCGTTACAATAACTGGCGGACCACCAACGTAGAAATCTGTTTAGGTGAAACACACGATCATCCAACGTGGTAAGACTGTGCTCAGTTGTCGGAGCTTATGCTGCGCCGATAATCATTTATTGATTTTCGAATGAAACGTATCCTTTATTGGAAATTCTTTCGAGTTTATGTTCACAGATTTAAGATCCTTACAGACCTTGTAAGCAATCAGAGACTTAAGATCCGCACACATATTGCATGCGATGCATTTTCCTGTCTACGGTTCTGAATTACCGACTCTGTAGAAAATTCTCTGGTTACAGACGAGATACTATCACCAGCGACGAGATACTATTAAAGACTGCCAGCCCCTGTGTTATTCAGCGGGACCGGTAACCGATCGCGACGGGCGCGGGGATAACGTGGAACTTACAGTGATCTGAAATACCACATCGCTAAAAGTTCTACCAACGACGAGATACTCGTCAAATAGAAGAAGAATGATATAGTATTTACCCATTCTGTAATTGCCTTATAATACTATCACCGACGAAATACTATCCCGTCTCTTTACCTAAATAGAACCAGACGATATATGACATTGTTCACGCCCGGGGCAAATCAGCTTGGATAATACATATATTTTGATCTGAAGGAAGGTAAAATTGCAAAATGTTGTGAAAGACAATAGGTATAGGAATAGAATTTATTGAAAAATCAACATATTTATTAAATGTGCAGCTATTAGCTCGATATTATCCTTTATTCATAAGACACTAAAAGTTCTTACAAATAAAGGATAATACCGATTGCCCAGGTCTCACCACGAGGAGGTTGCTGCACGAGAGACCCGAAAGGGAGTCAGAACGAATGCAATATTCCTTCTGCCTCCCTTTCTTACAACGACGGACTTATACTTATATACAGACTTATAGAGCGTAAGAGAAAACCGAAATATTCGGGTGACACGAACTCCCATAAGGCTGACAGTCTAGTACGATAGCCGGACTCTATCGAAATGGAACGGTCAGCTAGTAAACTAGTACATGACGTTGCAACACACAATTTCACAACGCATTATCACAGACGAGGTCTGTGCTAAAATGCTTGATAATATCGTCGGTGGCAAAGGTAGAAAACGTTATGTCTGTAAGGTAGAAAATGACACTAAAATGAAAGGAAATTTTTTTTCGAGTCGCTGAACATCCCTTGAGGATCCCTTAATCTAAAGAAACATGTTTTTAGCGCAATTTGATTTTTACTGACTTTTGGAAGTTTACCCGCATACACTTACTCTCCGAAGGTATCGTTTCTGTACCAGTTTGAGCATTTTACCACTCGGAAGACTGGCGCTAAATTCCGATATCACAAAGCAAATAAGTCTTGCCAAAATTTAAGCGATACCCTAGGAGAAAAGAGGAACGAATCATTCGTACCAAATTCCTTTCCTACTTTCTCGATATAAATTCATGAAAATGTCTTTGTCCGCTATTTTGCCGAAATGCTGCCTCAAGTTCGAATGTATTTAAGTACCAATTCTTTTATATTCGATTTATTTTTGTGTTCTGGAACTATCGATTTGTAGAAGTGCTCTTCCTTAACAAATAACTATTGAATTTCAAGAGATGGTGCTACATGTCCTGCAATTGTGACCCCTTCATCTCTAAACAGATTGATTCAAATTTATTCAAATTATCACCGCTTAGATTACAATGTTTCATTACTAATTTCAATTATTGATTCCACACGGTCCTCAATTTTAAGTAGTGTGAATATTTCGCTACCCTCCCCATTAATTTTATGTCAAATTCCATTAAGTTGCGTGTGTAAGTCATTTTCAGAACTCGAGCCCACAAGTTCCGCGATTTTTCCAATCGAAGAAACAACAATTATATTTATTTTCGAACATGGAAGATTGTCATTTTAATTATCAAGTCTGAAATTTGATTGTTACGAATTTCTCTCGAAAAGGATAACCCCAAACAGCATCTGATTCGACGATAATAAAATCGACAGAGATCGACATAACAGCAGTCCGGAGCAAAATTCGAAACAAGAAGCATTCCCACGTCTCCTAACGCTTGCGCGTACGTTCCAAGATCCATCTCTAGAAGAGACGTATGTTCATCACTGAATAATAAAACTAAGCTCGCGCACGGAGTTTCGATTTTATTCCCGCGTCAGTCCCGGAAGCTTTTCGAACGAGCCGGTGCACATTGTTCACAAAATCGTCGTAAATCCCGCGAGGCTTAATGCCTCGCGACACAATTTCTCCGTAGCAGAGTGGTCCATCCTCGTCGACAGCCGGAAACGTGCATCCGACACCAAAAAGGTATCTAGGCCGCGCCAGTATCAGCGGATCCGTAGCAAAGAAAAAATCCTTCGCTCTAAAAGCTTTTTAAGAACTCTCTGACGCACGTCGACGGTGGAACACGTTAACGTAAGAAACGCGGATCTTGGCGGGAAGACAGCCTACAGATCTCTCGCGATCAGAGTATATCTTTATGTCTGTATATTTGTATGTGTATACTGTATACTGTATATGTATATATCTGTATATCTTTATCTCTGAGCCACGATCTTGAGATCACAGTAGGATTCCAAATTCTCAATCTTTGGGTCGCAATCCTGCGGTCACGGCGGGGTTTCAGATTACAGATCGCTGAATTACAATATTGCGGTCATAATAGGAATTCAGGTCTGTAAATTGCGATCTTGCGGTCACGGAATCTGTGATCGATCTTCTGATCACGGTGAGTCATCAGACTGGAGATTTCTTGAATCAGAAACAGTCGATTTTGCCTTATCAAAAACCAAGATCACGATTCTGTGGTCACAACAGAATTTCAGATTCTTGGATTACTATGTTCGGCTGACGATGGGATCTCAGACTGCAGATTTCTGGATCGTGAACTCGGTAGGATATCAAACCTCAATCCTTCGGATCGCAATCTTGCGGTCAAGGATCCCGAAGCTGGAAGAACGTTCGCTTCTCGAACGGATCGTTTCAATCAAAGGGAAAAGCAATTTCGGATCGATGAAAAGTGCATCGACTGCAACATCGTGTCGCTTTCATCGCGCGAGATGATCTATTACATCGTGGAAGCGCGAAGCGATGGCGAGGCGATCCGAAGCGACCAAACTGTCCAAGTATTCGGCAAGCGTCGAACGATTCGCGGTTTGCAGTTGTAGCAGCGGGCCGAGATCTATTTTCGAACAGGATGTATTTATAACGAACCTTACCTTTCGAGGGTCGAACCACGTGCCGGCACTCGCGTAAATGGAATTGCGAGACCGTCGTCGTCGTCGTCTCGACTCAACCTCCTTTCGAACCGATAACCGGGGATCCAAGACGAATAATGTGCATCCACTAAATCCAACGGACCGGACATCAATTCCACGGAATCGCCTCGAAGTCGACAAAGCGCCGATTTCTTCTCGGTTCATCGAGGAATGCGGCTTGATGTCCGTATCGAGGGAAATCGATCGCCGTTATCCTTTATCTCTATGGCCAACAGGAAACTTTCGAACTTAAGGACTTCCACATATAGATGGATTTCAGAAGGTTTTAAACATTGTTTTCAAGGAAAGAATCGCTGCTTGTCACTGCAACTGACGTATGGTCTCAAAGCAGAGTTGGGCAGAAATTTAATCAACGATTGACGACTAAATTTCTACTTCAATCGTTAATCGCAATTAACGCTTTACCTACCGGAAGCCTATTAATAGGATTTTCGATAATTGATTAATTATTAACACTGCTTCAATTTCGAGATGAAATACGTAAACAGAACTGTGAAACATCCATACGCTATTTTCGACTCATTCATGTTTGTGCCGTTTCGACTTCCCACTACTGACTTACATTTTGATTTTAAATGTAAAATTTAAATATTCTTTAGCTCCGTTTAAGCAAACTGCAGTAATCGAGAACGTTGAAAAGCAGTGATAAAGGGACTCGAAAACAACGGCGCAATAATTTCTGCGAACTTATTAAGAACGCGAGTAATGGAGATTGCGATCCGGTTTAAATCCCTTCATTCGTGTCGCGAGACTTTTTCCCGAAGCGGGGAGAATAAATGAATTTCTGAACAGTTTCTGTATTATCAACGATTGCACCGGGGCGGCACTTCGGGCTTTTTCACGCGGACAAGTGCACTCGAAACCGCGGAAAACTCGCGTCGTAAATAGCAATACGCGTGATTTAGTTTTATCTCGGACCGGGGGCCGCGACATAGCTCATTCTAATAGCCGCGACCCGCGATTCGCAGTTCGACGACATAAATTCGCCGAATCCACTCTGGACGCTTTAACTTGCGGTTAATATTTACGCGGTCGACTTCGCTGGACCGCTTTACGAGCCGGTGCTCTCGTTGATCACGCTTATTATCGAGCGATGTGTGAAAGCTCACCTCTATACGGTCTATCGCGCACCTTTGTACCACCAAACTATATGGTACCTTACAAGAACCTTTCCAAAGAATAAGTGTTAACCCTTCCGGTGAAGAACATTGATTTATCGTCGTTTTTCTTGTTAAAAAAAAATGTTGCACCTTGCCAATTGTCTTAGTCGGTTACCCAAATGACTAAATCACAGTTAACCCCTTGCCCTACGATTTATTTTATGGTTTCAGTGATTAGAACTTTTTTGCAGATCGTAATTTCCCAGAAAAGGAGAAAACTTATGTCTATTGTATGCCTATATGTTGTCCAATAGATGTACATCAACAAAACCACAATGGAATTTTATTTCGTTTATAGGAAATTATTGACATACGTTGAAGTGTACTTCTCCTCTTAACTTGAACATAATCTGAGAATATTATTAAATCTTTCTGAAACTTTTACTGTTTTGTTTCTCCATTTAACGAGAGAATGCAGGGTAATGGGAGCAAAGATCAGGATCGAGGATGTAGTGAGCGGGAGGAAAGATAGAAATGTCGAAGAGTGGTTGGAGAAGTTGAGTAGAAAGAGAGAACAGAGAGCGTAAATACACCAAAGAATATATCAAACCAGAAACAAATGTTAGGGAATAGGAAAGAATGCAATAATTAGGTTAGTAATAATTAGGACAAGAGCAGAGTAGATCAGGAATGAGTGAGACAAAGAAAAATAGTGAGAGGAGGTATGGTAAAGTTAGATTAATGTAAACCAAGTCACATTTCTTATCGTTAGCTGCAAGGCTGAAATAAAGCGAATACATACTGTTTTGTTTCTCGCTTAACCACGTCTGCATAAAACCAGCAGTCGCTATCAGAAACGTTCGTCTCGACAGATCGATATAACATTCCCGCTTCACACTGTAGAAAAACCGGTTCAATTCGAAAGTTGAAAAATGGACTTTTGGCAACGGAATGCTTTCAAGAGAGCCCACAAGCAACGGTGTCGCAAGGCGTCAGCCGTATCTTTTTCCCGGCGTAGATGCAAGAAGCTCGTAAATAAACGCGCTTCAGCTTCGCTCCTCGACGAGACGCGATATCGACGAGGAAATCCAACGGTGGGGAAGCTAATTCGCCGGAACCGAGTTCGAATTCCTGTCCCGCAAAAAACTGGACCACCGTCTAGCTTGCCGCGCTGGCACCATGGGAAAATTGAATTTCGATAGGCGCGAGACGCGGGAATTAAACGGGACGCTAATGAGCAAGCGTGCGGAGGACGCGTCTTCTGTCGGTCTCGTGGAATATCCGAAAGGAACCTCGTGGGAAAATTGGGAAAATGCCACACGGATTCCTGCTGAATCGACCGGGAATAATTTTCGAGTCAGAAAATGGAACGATCGAGATTATTTAACCTTTTTATTAGAAATGAACATAACAGCTACGTCAAATTATTCTGGGTCCCATCGCACTCTGGTATTCAGAACAATGAGGACGCGGACAAAAGCTCCATTCACAGATTTATATGAAAAATATAAGAAACAGGACAAAGAAAATCTACTGAAATCACCAAGAAGCAAGGTCTATTTAAGGGCGAAAAGTATTTCTAAAACTTTTTTCGCGACAGGTCCCTACCCTGGATTGATTGGGCCCTCAATGAAAATTAAAAATATCTCTTTTGTAGATCTATGTTAGTTATACACATGGTGAAAATTTCATCGAAATCGGTTGACGCAGAAACAGATCAAAAGTCGTGTAAAACTACGATTTTTACCATTTTTAACCGATTGTAAGTATTGTAACTCGTGTGTATGTTAATCAATTTCGATGAAGTTTTCAGCATGTCTATAACTATAACGTATATCTACAAAACATATATTTTAAATTTTCTTTAAGAGCTCAAATAAGAAAGTTTGAAAAAAAGGCTCTTTTTTATTTCTGCATGCAACCTTGTAAATTGTAACACCATACTGTAACATTGTAACAACAAATTGTAAAGCGAAATGGACCCATTTAAAGGTCTGAAGAGCTTCAATAAAAAAAACACGAGTTATTTATCTCCCATTTTAACCCTTTGATTGGGTGATTTACCAACTATGAATACATTCAATATATTATTTACCGGGGTATGCAACCCTGTAAAACAAAGATTTTTTTAGAGAACATTGAGCTACATTTTAGCTTCATTTTCGTATTTTTATATTACATAAAGTTACAACGTGGTGGACTGACAATATATTTCGGAAAATATACCGAAGAAAGTTCAATTTTTCAATGAAAATAGTCTCCCAAGACAATGTAGAAGAAGGATTCCAGCGATTTTTCAAATGGCTCGCCGTGTGGTGGGTCGGAAAGGGCTTCTTTGACCCTGTGTCCAGCCGGCATTAAATCATGTACGGCGTTTCCAGCGTGGCCTGACGGAAATAGCGTTATGGCCTACGCAAGAAGAAACGTTGCGAGATGGGGGATGATAGGGAGGGGCTCTTTGGAGGAGCAAAGCCAGTGGATACAGAGTACAGAGGAGAACCAGCGACGGCCGTGAGAAGAGGAGGGTATCCTCGCGGAGAAGAGGAATCGGTCGAGAAAAAAGAATTCCTTGCGAGAGGGGAAAGTAACAGGAGGAAAAGCGGTCGAGACGAACGAGAAGCGCCGAGAAAACCGAGGAAACCGACTAAGGGTGCGATCCCACTAAATGCGATTTTCCATGGAAATTACACAGACGTTACAATTCTTTGCGTTCGCCTCGCAACACAATTTCAACGAATTTTAAGATATTCAGGAGTATGATGTTCAATCAGCTTTGATGGCCTGCATCTTGGTAACCAATGGACATATTCAAAAAATCCATGCTGCGTTTAATGTAGTAAAACGAAGCTGCTTAGATGTGCAACTACAGTGCTTCTGAACCAATGCGTCGCGGCAAAAATGCATTAAAAACACATTGAGGCAAGTAACGAGGAAAATTTCAACGTTGCGAAAATTGAATTTTTGGAGTGTTTCTGGAAAAAACACACCACCGTGCGCTTCAAAACCAATACGTTGCGACGGAAATGGTTCAGATGCAGTTAAAACGCGTTGAAATAAGCAACGGCAAGCAGCGTGAGTCTGACGCGATCGGAAACTGCAGCCTGCAGAACTGTAGCATGAAGCTCGCACTCGGAACGAACGGATCGGCGAGAGGTGCGGCAGGAAAGTGGCGAACCGGGAGGATCGCGAGACTCCGAGAGCATCGAGGAGGGTTGCTCCTTTTCTAACGGGACAGGTGCATGCCTCTATTTCGGCGAACCCGATGGGAAATGTTTTGTCCGACCTGGAATAAAATCGCGGCATTCCTCCGCTCCGGTCCGCTTCTGTTCAGCCCTCAGCCTCTGCTCCTTTTAGTCTGTTCGGATCCCTGTTTAGCTCGGCAGCAAGCGGGAATTGCGGCCCGCGAACATCAGCCTGCTTGCAACCGAGGAGCAAAGCTCACCTCCCTTCTTCCTCGGACAACGATGCAATTGCATAATATTTCCTTTTGATATCTTCACAGTCTCTTTTCTCCGAATGCTCTCAGTTCCGCGTCTACCTGACGATAACGATTCCACAACTATGCCACTCGCGATTCTTTCACATTCCTCGCGTTGTTCCAATCACTCGGGCCATTAGCGACGCGCCATACAAACGCTTGCATCCTAGGAGAAAGCGTGGTTCTATTGGAATAGAACAAATACAGTACAATACAATAGAACGAAGAACCAAATACATTTGTTTGTTGCATGTGAAATGATATTCAATTGACAGTGACATCCAACAGCTTTTTTCCTAGACGAACTTCGTGATCAACGAATTTCAAGTTTCTTGATTACAGTATAAGTTAAATTTTGTGGTTATTCACGCTCTAATTTTCAAGATTGTCAGCTTTGTTCTGCATCTCATTTTATTCATTTTTATTATAAATGCGTACAATCGAGATTTTTTCACGACTTCTTAATTACAAATTTCTTCTTAATTAAAACTTTTAGATATGCCTCATGTATGATAGGATGCTTCATGCAAAATTAATATTTTCTATTTGGATCTCAACAAACTGCAGTAAAATGTAATTCTTAATTATGTAATATTTTATGTTATTATATACATATTTATTATATAATTCAAACAGTGAAGTCATAACAAGAATTCAAAAATATTGTATTACTTGCAGCCTATTAGGAATATTAAAAAAGAAAAGAATTTCTTTTTACCTTTTATCAAAATTATATTACATAATTACATAATTATATTATATATAATTCTTGTATAATAAATAAATAATTATATATAATAGTTCTTATAATAAAGAAATTCTTTTCATTTTTAATATTTCTAATAGGCTGCAAGTAATACAACATTTTTGAATTCTTATTATGACTTCACTGTTTGAATGCATATATGTATAATATTGTTGTTAAACGTTCCCCAAATGTTCCCGTCTTTCATAATTTCTCCTATATTATCGTTAGACACTGGAGAAATTTGTATTTGTCAGAACTTAACGAGCTAGACGCAATTTTCGCGATTCTCCTTTTCCTGTTCGCAATTTTTACACGCCGTTATTAAATATTCCATAGCACCAGGTTCCCGGATCGTAGAAAGATGGTCCCTGTTAGGCTCGAGGCTGCTTATTAATTCTGCTTCGCTCGACGAGGACTCGGTTCGTCGCGGACGGTAATGAATTCCTCGCCGATGCGTTCAATTTAGCGACGGTGACGAGACACGTAGCTAGAACGCGAAAAGAATGCCAATATCTTCTCGTAAAAACTCGAAGAATTCGGGAACGCCGAATTCTTGGCGCCTGCACGTCCGACGGAGAACACCGCGTCCCGGCATTCGTGCTACGCCTCTCTCTCTCTTCTATTTTTTCCTCTTTTATCTTCTACTCTCTTTCATTTTCTTGTCTTTCGTTTGTCGTTTCACCGTCGTTTCTAGTTCCCGCGCAATCGTTTCTAGTCGCGCGGATACGCGAGCGTAATTACGAACATCATAAGCTCAGAAAGAATGGACAAATTACCCTGCTGACATCTGACAGCGCAAAAGCAGTTGTACAATTTGTAGAAAAATTGTTGAATTCACAACAAAGATTCGCAAATATTGAGTCACTTCTTAGTTTAAGTTAATGAGGTATAAGATCCGGGAAAGTTACTGTAATTTTCGCAATTGCCAATATTTCTTAATAAAAAAAATGGCCAAATATGTTTCAAAATATACTTTTTCGGGCACGACAGGTTTCATTGTAAAAGGTTCACACTCTTCGTAATGAAAAATTCGCTAAGTACAACTTTGTAAGTCCCTCGAACAACAGAGAAATATTGGTTCTGCAGAGGCCGCGGGATGTCTACTATATCTTCAGCAAACTCCAGCATCTTGCAATAAAAAAATTAGCAGGCAAGCATGAAAACACAGCCTGCCGCACGCAAAAAGATTTACCGCTCAAACATCGCGAGTTCCGCAAAGAAAAATACACAGAGCACGGAAAAATCCGCTTCCTGACGTGCTGTAAGCACGACAGGAGCGTGTAACGCCGTTCGAATGTAATCTATTCGAACGCTGCGAGCGTCCCTAGCGAAACAAATGGAACAGTCGGCATCCAAGGGTTCCCGGGATAATCTCGGAAAAGCGGGATAAATAACCAGACGGCCCGTAGACCGAACAGTTTACACGTTTATATTTGGCTACCGATGCATTCTGCGATATTCCCGCGGGTTTTGCGAGACAGAGAAAGGGAGAGAGAGAGAGAGAGAGAGAGAGAAAGTGCGAGTGTCTGCGAGAAGATGCGTCATCAGTTCGCGAGGCTTTATCGCGCGCGCCACAAGCGGAAGTTCGCGAGGACGTTTTTCCGAGTTTTGGCTGGTGGCACACTAACGAAATTCAGCCGGGGTGTAACGACGCTCGACAAGGCCGCTATTACGCGAAATTCTGAGCTACGACCTTCGCGCGATCACTGTGGTGTAGGTCTAACTGCTTCCAGGAACGGGCCGACAACTGCCGACCCAGATACTCAGCATTCGCGAAAACCGTCTCGAATTTTGCGAATCCGCTCGCCAGAAAACAGGAATCGCCGAGGAAATGATTAGTTTGCTTATAACACACGGTCGTTCTTTGATGCTGGCTCTTACAGGAAAATTGGTATGCATTTGTCTTAATAATTGCTGAACATCCGTTCACGGAAAAACAGAATAAAAGGCAAGTATACTCACGAAGAGGGTAATATTATTATGATAATGGGCCTCGACGTTCCCGGCTCGACGTTCTTCGTTTTTGGTTCTTGAACGGGGACAAAGCACAAGCGGAGACGAAGCATTCCCATGGGACTCGGTCATGTGACGTTTTTAAAGCGTTCAGAGTCGACTCTCTGTCAAACGAAAGTTTATCATACAGCGATGTTTTTTTTAAAGCCCAAACACATTGCTCTATTTAGGTAATCCTGTGAACGAACGTGCAGTTGCGTAAACAAAATCGTCAAGTTGAAAGCGCGACTAATTGTTTTAATCATTCGTTTCACCGTTGGCAGCGTTCTCTTGCAAAAGAAAGTTTGAACGAGCTTATTTTGTTGCGGTACAGCTCTCGCTTCTGCTCTCTGTTCTGTTTGCTACCCTGAGCCTGCAACAATAATTGTTTGAAACGTTCATTTTAACGTGGGCTGGAACTGTCACAACGAAGGAGAATAATTTTTTTAAAAATCGTCTAGAGGAGTTGAAAATTTTTGATAAGTTGGATTTGATAAGTTTGGCCTGCATGACAAATTTTAAAAGTATTATATAATTAGTATTAAGTTATATTAATATTATTTTAAAAAAAAATCATCGTCAACTGTTTCTAGCTCACCGAAGCGATTAACCAATTTTCGTTGTAATTCTATCCGCAGATCCGACGAATTGCAATTTCCCCAAAATTTGATTTAGCAATCATTCTAGTTTCTAAACAAATTTCAAGTCGCCCGGTCTAGTTCTGAAAAAGTTGTTCTCAAAGCGATTATCACAGTGGATCGCGCGCCCGCTAACTAATACAGTGATTGCTCTGCCGAAGACTATAACGTGTTCTGTGCAGACTTTCGAACGGTCCAGGCTTCATCGCAGCGGGGTAAAATCAATTTTGGCCTTGCGCAGCTTCGGGCTGGCTGCGTATGAATTTCGAAAGCGCTTAAATAAAGAAGGCACCGCGCTCGCGACGATAAACGGAGGCGGCGATGAATAAAACAGAACCGTTCCCCGACGAACACTTTGTTCGAGAGGTTGTCGCAGCGGCTTCGCGGTTCTTAATGCATCGATAAATCTCGAATGCCGCCGGTTCGTTCGTTCATTCGTTTGTTGGTCTCGCCGTGGTGAACACGTGTGCACAAGTCGCTCGATCCCGTCACACGTTTCTCGCTCGCTTAGGCTGCAGACGCCTAAGCACCGCGCCACTGTGAACACACATACTACTCGTCGCCGAAATTAGAATCGTCTTTTCATCGATTTCATTCCATGGAAATCTCCCTCGTGCAATTCAGCCATCTGCTGGATAATTTTTCCGATTTCTTTTCCGATACACTAACGTTTTTTTATTTTCTTTGAACCAATACACCGTAGCAATTAATTAAGCAAATTAAAATTGTCTTTTCATCGATTTCTTTCCACAGAAATCTTTCTCGTGCAATTTAAGCATCCTCCTGATAATTTCTTCTGATTTTTGTTTTGATACAGCAACATTCTAAAATTTTCTTTGAACCAATGCACTTAACCCTTACAGAAATTACTCATGTCTTCTTCGAGTAATTTCAATGCAAGAGATTACATAAATTAAAATATTTAAACGGTTGAATTGTATCGATGCAAATTGCAATTGGTACAAATATTTTCTCCTTTCCAGAAGAGCAAGTTGCTGACTAAATTTACGAGCAGGGTTAATACGGAAACGTCAACGATTTGATGAAGAGATTCTGTTGGGCAACTTCGTTCAGGAAGTCTACTCAACTTTCAAGGCAAAACGAACCACCGTGGGACGACTGTCGAGCAATCTAGCTGTTTTTCTTCGGGCAGCTCTCTGTCAGCGGATGGTATCGGTCCGAAATGGTATCGCGTGACACGAATCTGTCAATCTAGACACGAGAGTGACTCGTCTGGAAAGCAAAAGTTTTCGTCGTCCGGCACGCTCCGCAAGAAAATCAAGAAATATTGCCTGGGTAATCGACGAGGATTCTCGGTGGGATTGGACTCTCTGACATGAACACGAGACTGAGAAAATGCAATTCTGGCGAAGAGATAAAATGCAAATATTTGGTCATCGCATAAGTCTGTTTCTTATCGCACGTCCCGCGCGGGCACCGTGTTTTGTTTAGGCAATCGTCTCACGGATTTCTCTCGTCAGTCTAAAATGTACATTCGAAATATTTCAAACGACGTTTAGCATTTAAGGAAAATCACAAACTGAGCTCCTAGAAAATTTCTTGTGTACGCCGCATGAATTTCAAAAAGGTAAGCAAGCAGAAGACGATGTCACATTAATAAGGGTGGTACTTTTCGAAATATAAGTAGATTTTAAATAATTGTGTTAAATTTTATTGCATAAAATTTTAGTTAATTCTTCTGTATCATTAGTAAATTTCATGTCATATGTATTTCTTAGATTTATGTCAAAAAAATATCATGTTTAATTTGTATAATAACTGCATTTATATTTAATTGCATTAATATTTCGTATTTCGTTGATTCTTGAAAATTAGTTTTCTTTTACTTCCTTTTACTTGCCTGTGTTTCGAGCAAAAATTCGAATGAATTACGAATCAGATTTTAGGAGGAAATATGAAGCTGGAACGCTGCGAGATTCTTCACGATGTTCGTGATTTTCATTTCGGAAACGCGGCAATTTGTTCGTAGACGAAGCGGCTAACTAATCGTCGGTCACGGCTGCGAAAGCTGCGACCCCTGTCCTGTTTCGAGACCGCGAGGTCTCTAGGGTGTTAACGAATGTTTCCTATTAAACGAAACCACACGGGCCGCTTGCAATAATTAGCAGCGGCGGACTGTATGATTCCATATGGGGCATCGTTCTGGGATTTCTGACGATTCATAGAGAGAGATAGAGATATAGAGAAAGAGAGAGAGAGAGAGAGGGGGGGAGGGCGCCGCCTAACCCAGAGAGACCTCGAATGCTCGAAGGGTGCCGGAAAAGCCTCGGTTCTCGTGAATCATGGTGGCCACGCGAAAACACCATAAAAATAATATGGTTGTGTCACGATAGGCCAAGCGTGACTCATCCTCCCACACGGCTCGCTGGAACAGTCGATCTTACTTCTCGAGACTCGATCGATAAGCCATGGGGGCCATGGACTAGGGTGCCCCATCGACTGGGGTGCGCCTACCAATCACTCACGTGGAACGCGCATAGCTTAGGATGCTAACATTTCTCAGTGTTGCGAGATGACTGTTCAGATTATTGAGCACTGAGATCCATTGGATTGGTTATTGATAAAGTTAGACAAGCAATTAATTACTAGTCGAGTTACTAGCAAAATTGTTGTGGACCTCGACCACTCTGTATAACCATTGCCATTACCATTATCAAAAATACAGGAGCACAATGAACATAAATGTCTTTTGCCTCGTAGAAAATTCTTGAGGAAGACAAAAGGGTCCAGAATCATCAGAGATGTACCACAAAATGGCCACTTTTAGTGGTCCATAAATCCAGCATCAACCATTACCAAAAATACAGGAGCACAATAAACATAAATGTCTTTTGCCTCGTAGGAAATTCTTGAGGGGAGAGAGAAGGGTTCTAAAATCATCGAAGACGTTAGAAAAGTGGTATCTCAAGGGGGTGAACACTCCGCGTTCTTCTTCGAGGGTTGGATATATCTCTCGTTGTATCTCGAATTAATGGTCCCAGAGCGAAAACTGAGATCGATATCTCGCGCATCCCCGTTCGAACGAAGTGTGTCAGGCTCAGCCATCGCGGGCATAAATAATAGAATTACAGAGGAGAAGCAATTGTCGTGAATTACCGCGAAATTTATGGTGGCTGGTGGGTGGTCCTTAAATGGCACTATCGTGGTCCCGCGACTGCCGCCCGCTGCGAGAGGAAAGAGACAGAGAGGGGGAGCGTGTTCCCTCTTTTTTCGTCGCGATCAATTCGAGAAATGAAGTTATTATCAAAATTGTCGAGAGAGAGAGAGAGGGGGGGTTCGTGGCGACACGTGGACAGGATGCGTCAGCGTTTAACCGCTAAGCCAATATAAATCCTACGTCCTGTCCGACCGGTGTCATAACACTCTACTCCTCCGCTGACAAATACGAGCCTCTATATATTTTTTAATTAACACCGACGATCGTTAACCGGCCGGCAGAGTTTACTGCGAGCGGGTTGCCCATTCTCGATTTCCTGCGAGATAAATCGTCCACATGCGGGCAACGAATGCGACGCTTCCGGTCGTGGACCGCCTAGCTCTCTCTCTCTCTCGACTATCCTCTCTTAGATGTCTGATCTCTTATCCCAACCTCGTCTCGGATCGAATCAAAATTTCGAGTGGCTCGCGCGCGGTTAACGACATAGCAGCTAATTCCAATCGAGACGTTCAGCTCGCGTTTACCGTCTTCGAGCAGCAGACTCCAAATGAGCGGTCGGGCTGATTGCCCCTACGCTGTTTGCTACCAAACGCTGCCAATCTTACCGAATTTTCTTGTTGAATGCCGCAAACATGGTACTCGCCTGTCGGCCGCTGTTAGACGAAATAGAACTTCTCCTCTGCTTCTTCTCCTTCTTCTTCTTTTGCTTCATCTAGACTGATCTTCAGCTAGCTGAAGTTGTTTGGTAGCGTCTCTATCCAAAAGGACAATCTCAAACACATCTACACAGTGGTGGCTCTACTTTCTACAGTGAAATAATTTTCTTTCTAATTTATTCTTGTGGGATCTTGCAAAAACAATTTAGCAGGACTATTTGTAATAACATGAAGGGTTCAACTACCACCTGTGGATGGATTAAATCCTTGAATTCGAGTTTTAATTAAGTGTCTTGAGTGATTCACAAAAACGACCTCGAACGGCCTTCAAAGACCAACATATGAGCGTTCATCACGCTATGGTCTGGGTTAGGTTTCGTTACTCATGGAAGGTCCTATAAGCATATCTGTAATTAAACAATAGACTCACTATAAAGAACAGGCTTGTAGGTCCTGAAAAAAAACAAACACAAGTTAATGAACTCGAATCGCATCGACTTACTCATCGTTTTACCTCGAGTCTACGACTGTCCAGAAGCAGTAAGAGAGTTGCTCTTATTAGTGACTCAGGCGGACAGTACGTGTCACGTCCTCGCTCCGAGAGAGAGAGAGGGGCGGTGGGGTACGTGCAAACACGAAACGCGTGGCGGTGACTAACGAGAATCGAAACGAATCGATATTAATCTGAATGCGGCGATACGTAACGGCCCGGAGGCTCGGTGTCCAGAGCCATTAATATTTATATACGAAATCGCTCTGGTATCTCTCGATCGCCACTCTAGTTTCCCGCGGCACATTCACTTTTTACTGCTCGGAAATCATTGCTGGAAAATGCTCGAAATTATAGCCGTTGATATCTGCCGCGGCAACTGATTGCTGATCAAATTTACCTAGTGCGTGCGTTAATCATAATTATTAATATTTTCACTGCGTCGCGCTCTTCCTCAGTAGGATGGACCTTATTTTTCAGCCATGAAATTTTGGGCACGCATCCCCCTCCCCCAATATTGTTCCATTTCGTGAAAAAATGATATTTCCAGAGTTTTAGATCTATCGGACGGCGGGAAGACGTGCCACATTCGGGTGGACCTCAGCTATTCCTGGTGAAATGTTTTATGCGAGATTCTTTTGATCGATAACTTTTTTATGGAAAAAGTTGCGTTTGTTCGACGGGCATTTCATATGCAACAAACTAATAACGGGATACGAAAAGGTTGTTTCCGTTTCCTTCCACACAGTCTGAGGACCGTATTCAGTTCAGCCCTTTCCTGCTATGTTGGTCGTATGGGAAACGCCGGTAGAGGCGAATCGCCTGTAATTCGATTCCGTTCTCGATCCGATCCGATTCGATTCGATTCGTTTCGTGCGGAGGGCGCGATTCAATTAGCCACCGGCCGACCCGAAAACGGCCGATCCTAAGGGACCACGTGGAAAAAAAACGTCCGCGCCACGTGTTCCTTATCACACGAGTCCATTGACGGGATTTCGAATCGCACCGCGTCTCTCTATCGAACGAAATTTTCCAGTCGATTCTCGAGCGTGCTCGTCGCAGCTGCCATTAAACGAACCCCTCCGTCATCGAACCACCAAACGCTTCGTCTCTTCGAGTCTGCCGGACCTCTGCACGCACTGCCACGCACCTCTGTTCCTATTTCTCTGTCTCTTCTCAGTGTATGGGTGATAGCAACGTTAACCCACTGGCCTCTACACTCTTGCTTTATTTATTTTAAGCCGGGCGCCGTGGAGACATTTATAAATATATTTGATTCGGTTTAGATCTGATCGAAACGCAGTCTTTGGGGTTTGTAAGTTACGAGGTTTCAGAAAATTTAGTTCGCGTAAATCGGTGGTACAACATTTAAAAAATTAAGTCATCGATTTTGGAAAATTCTTTCGGTGAACTTGGCAATGTGTCGTTCAAAGCTCGATAAAACAACTGAACAAACATGTGTAAAATTTGAGGGGTTCGTCGGAAATCTACAAATCCGTGGTAATTTTCGAACGAACTTTTTATTGACAATCGAGGAAAAAATTGTGGAGCTCCATGAAATCGTGCTCCATCAGACCGTTGGAATCGAATAAATCAAAAAATTTGCTTCTGTCCAAGCTACAAAAAAATGATAACGAAAAATCATACATCGATATCGAACAGTTCGTTGTAAAGGGGACCTTTCAAACTTCTAACCGGAGATCCGTATTTCACGCGTATCTAAATACACGAGTACACGTGTGGTAAACGAAAATCGGATCTCAATCCGTGTAATTTTTAATACCCGTGTATTTCTGTTTCACGGGTGCACGTGGCACGCGAAACGTGTTAAGAATCCGTGAAAACGGATCCATGAAGAGAGATCCGTGTACACGAATCCGTTCGGCACGTTCGAGTCCGGCGACATATGCCTTTATGTTTTTCGATCGAATTCTTCTCGACTGATGTTAGAAGCGGCACGTAAGCGTTGATTCCAATCCGGACAAAAATGGTCTAAACTCCTCGCAATCTTTCGAATTTATAAAAAATCATTCGACCAAAATCTATGCTCACCATCCTGCTCGCATCCTACCGCGGAAGTATTCGTTAAAAAGTAAATTGCCGGGGCTCGACGCTTTAAAACGAGTCTAGATTTATCATCGTGCGATCTTTTTTTGCGAAATTACAACGGTATAAATATCGCGAATTTCGCGTTCAAATACTTTATGGAAACAGCGTGTCATTTTCTAAAAAAAAGAACGTGATTTACGAATTTCCCGCGATATTTTATTGTGGGATTCGAAAAATCCTGCTATATTTTACGCGCGTTTCGAACAATCGCGACCCGGCGTGAATGCAGAAAATCTGCAGCGTGGAGAATCGCCGGCGAGGTTTCTGTAGCTTGCTTGGAGAAAGAGGAGGGAAAAGAGAAAATTCGCGAATCCTGATCCGTTCGCGTGGGTGCGCGGTCGGTCGGTCAGAAAGAGGGTGTCGGTATCCGACGAGGGAAACGCGGCGTTACCGAAAATAGATCCTCCGCGAACCGTACAACCGCATTAGAAACGCCGCGCGCCGTTAGTGCTTCTCTGTGAACCTCGATAACATAGCGCGAACCTCGCGCACTCGAGATCCCCGAGCATTCCTCGAGGCCGTAAACCTTGCCCCATACATATTCTAACAGCTTCGCAGCCAATATTCGTTAAATTTGTTCCTATGAATCTAGTTGTGCATGGGCGGAAATCTAACGAGACGTAAATTAGCACATCATCCTCCTAAAATCAAGTAATAGGTCCCGGGGAAGTGGTTGTATCTACTAAAATTGTTAATATTTCTTATTGAAAAAATTGTGATACAATCTTCAATATACGGCCTGTTGGATGCGGAAAGATTTATTGAAATAACTTCGTTCGTTCTCCAATAAAAAATTTGCAAAATTAATCTAGCTACCAGCAGTGGTTCAAAAAAGGTACCTCTATGGCGGGTACACTACTTTGAGAATTATGCATATTTTCTAATGAAAAAATTAGGAGAGGTTCTTGAAAACACAGGCTTTCATATACAAGAAGTTTAGTTGCAAAAAGGGTGCACACTTCCTAATGAAAAATTCGCGAATTTTTACAAAATTCCGAATACAAATAATTGTAGGGGCAGCGGATGCAAGAAGGACCTCCAGAAACCTGCTGTCTCTTCTGCAGTTATTAATATTCCTCGGTGAAAAAATGATGAAAGATCGTTAAAATCACACCCTTTCAAACGCAGTAAGTTTCATTCTGAAAACTTGACAGACTTCTTTTTAAAAAATTCACAAACATCGCGTACTAGCACCTGGTCAACCAAGCCGAACAGGTGGCAGCGCGAAAAGAGCATTTTTTCAACATATTTATTAGGCGTCATTTACTAAGCTAATTCTTCTAGCCTCAAAGAGAAATTCAAGTCGTTTGGTCCATTCGTAAAATCATGATTAGTTTTGCTCCTAAGTGTACATGCACCGGAAGGTAAAAAAATATTACGAGGATAATTAATAGAAACTCGGGTCGGTACTTGTTCGTCCGGTTGGCATGGCCTGCTGCGTAACCATCGAGCGATCCATCAAACCGTTGCGCAGCCATTGGACCGACACGTTTGTCCTTTCAGGGCGCATTTCTGACCCTCGTGGCCCTGGTGGCCGACTCCACCCTCGACAACCATGTAGCATTTCTGGCCCCCCCCCCCATACGCTCGCGTAATCGCCTGTACGATGATACGCCAGGAACTCGGCTCGCGTTATTCCACCGAGGCGCACACCGAACCCGGCTCCCATCCCCCTTTCGAATTGGACAGAGGGTGCACACTACGCACGCTGATGCGTAACGTTCCCATTCTGACGAGAAGTCCTGCGTACGAGCACCCTTCGCCAGTTTGCCTCTAAGTCAATGGGTGTCTTATCGAATTTTCTGACACACAGACACCCCTCGCAACACACAAATCCTCGCCAATTGATTCTGAGCTGATCCTAGAGCCGCAAATTTCAGACTTTCGATGTTTGCACGCCGACGACAGCGAGAGTAATCGAGCCATTATTTTACAAAGAGCAGTGTTTGTTCCGGTAACATTTTCAATGGTAATCAAAATTGGTGGATTGGATACATTAGCATTCAGATTCATTTATACGTACTCTATTTTGTGATGTGAGCAATAATTTTAATTGTTAAGCGACGCTCCTTGAGAACCAAAGATTTTATTGTGAGATGAGAACACATTTCTTGTGAATTTATTTAGAAAGGAATAAATTTGAATTTTTTAAAAGAAAGAGAGATTACACTGTAAAATTGTCTAGTCACTTCTGGGCCACCCTGTATGTAAAATACATCTTCCATTTTATATTCTTACATTATTAAATAATCTGATCTTATGTTGCTTCCACTTTTACTTGTTATGACAGTCAATTTGTTAATTATTTATGTTTGTATGTCTAGTGTTACTGAATATTACGTTTGAACAAATTTTATATGGAACGCGACATGACATTTTGACGTCGTTGTCACTGTAATTCCAAGAATGTTTCTCGTGATACAATATTATTATAATTATATATAGTTCTGTAGTATATGTAGAGAATTTCCACGAAATCATAAAGACTCGTTTAAAGAGACAAGAACGGAGGAGCCAAGATTTATCATAGCAATCATTTTTGTCACATTCTCCGCCTCGCAGAGTCCAACGAAGTTTGAAATTGTTCTTTTTGATTCAATCCAATTCATGTGAAAGGTTATGTCATCCTTATGAGTAATGTATGACGTGGCAGTCGGACTGCTAACCCTTAGGAGAGTGACGTTCTTGGAAATTCCGTGGAGGCCATTAGTATTACGAATCCATTCAGACCCTTGCTATCAACAGACTGCAGATTTTATGCATTTACAACAAAAGTGACCATGATATAATTTAATAAAATATTCTATTTTGTGTTTCAGATTATTAAAATAGAAATATTTTACTTTGTGTTTCAGATTATTAAAATAGAAATATTTTACTTTGTGTTTCAGATTATTAAAATAGAAATATTTTACTTTGTGTTTCAGATTATTAAAATAGAAATATTTTATTTTGTGGATGAAATTGTTAAAATAGAAGTATTTTATTTCAGATTGTTTAAATGAAATACTATTTTCTTCAAGCAAAATAAAATCTAAAACATTAAATAGTATTTCAAATATTTTTTTCCCCAAATAATGTCCACTTTTGCTTTTGATCAGTTTCTGTTTAAAATCCACAAAATCGTACATCTTTCGATGCGTGTCGTTTTTTCCTGCGTCAACCGATTTCGATGAAATTTTCAGTATGTGTACAACTAACGTAGATCTACAAAACATATATTTAAAATTTTCATTAAGGGCATTGTAAATTATAATTTTTGGAAAAACTTTCTTGCATATCATTTCGTAAACCAATGCTTCTATGATAATTGATTATAAAAAAAGTTATTCTATTTTAAAGGGTGTACGAATACTTTTTACACTCACCGTAAGTAAATAATTTAGGGCTGTATAGTCTAATATGAAAAAGCTATTGTCCTTTCAAAAGTATACCAATACTATTTTGCTTCACAGTAAGTTAAAATAAACAAAAACAATCTGTACTTGAAAGACACAAATAAATTTGTAGTTAATTAGAAGAGACTCGTAACAAAATCACCGAAAGAATTTGTGCAATAGTTCTAACCACTAATTGTAAAATCATATACGGGAAGAGCATACGCGACATGCCACGCCGTAGACAAATAAAAATGGTCATTAGCTCCATCCACGGTCCACAGAAAGCGCAACCATTCAATTAACAGGCAATTTCCACAGTTTCCGGGAATCCCTTCACCTAGATCCAAGCGCGGTGCATCGTTAGCGCGGATGCACAACGATGCATCTCCACGGGACGCGGTTTACGGGAGCGTTCGGTAGCATTTCGTGCCGCGGCCGTCGTTAAACGAGTGCGGGTGCGTAAACGGGGAATGGGTGCCAGTCTATATGTATACACACATATACTATATCTATAAACGACTCTGTGGAATGATGTGTGCGTAACCGCGTGTTCTCGAAGCCGAAGCGTGCGTGTTCCGTTTGAGGAGGGTGCTGGGCGAGTGGGGGCAAACTACACGCGTGTCTTCGGTTTTGGTTTTAGTTCCGTGGCAGTCGTTGCCGACGACGACTATCTCGAACGCGACGGTCCCATGGCTCCCATAATCGCGGACCTTGATCCAATCCTCCTCGAAACCATCAGCTAACTCGACCACAATCACCCTAATCAATCTCCGAACTCTGGACACTGTGCCTTCTCAATTAAAAATACCAAATAACAGTTCTACAATTCGCTACAAAATATTCCAAATTTTGCGCCGATTCGACAGCTGCGACTGAGTGCATAAAGTGCAGGAACCTGCGGGGAAGTGTATCGAAGTGGGAGCCACCTGATTGTCCTGAAACTGAAGTCGAGACTAGGAATAATATACCAAACGGAGAGAGAAAAGTTTTCCGGAGATCGAAGTTGAAATTGTCCGGGAGAAGGATCCGCGAGACAACCGTGCAAAGAATTTCGACAAAGCGAGAAATATTTAAGAGGTGGCCCGAAGAAAGCCGGGCCGACTGAAAGGGGGCGACAAAGCCGGGTCCGAGTGTCGCTTAGACGCGAAGAAAAACGCGAAGTCGGCTCGTTTTGTTAATCAAAGGACGTCGTTTCGGCTCGCGGTTTGACTAATAACGAGCATGTGTGCTGTCCCCGCGGAGAAAAAGTCGGGAGGAAGTTTATAGAAAACGGAGTCTGGCCGACGACAGTCGAGAGATCCTCGTTGAACGTTTCAGAACCGAGAGGACAGACTTTTTCACGATGAGGAGAAGTTGGCGCTGATGGGGATTGTTGAATGATTTTTCAAAGAGACTGAACAGAATGGTTTCGTTGTTCGATTGCGTCGTCGAAGTGATCGCGAGCTCGAGGAACCGCGATTTAAAATATTGTGGGATCCATTGAGTGAGGTTTCTGTGGATCTTCGGTGATCCTGGGAGATCCTGCATGCTCCTGTAGGCTCCTGGAGGGTTTTGGATGCAGCCTATTGGCCGAGTTTCACGCGTCACCTCGAACACCTGATTCTCGCCTGCTGCTCCGAGATGCGGTGCACGTCGGGACACGTGTTTCTGACAAGTTTGCTGATACTACTTCGAGCGCGGCGAGCAAACGCGGCTACCGAGGACTCGCCTGAATTCCAGAACAAAGGTAAGTCGATTACCGTAACGATTTTAGGCTCGTATAGAGGATTTAGATCGACGGTGTTCCTGAACGCGACGCGATCTCTCGCCCGTGTTGCGGAACTCGCGGAAACTGAACGTTTACTGGTCGTTCCGTTGTTTATTCGCCGAGGATCGAGTTGTTTCTCCGGAATTCTTCCGGGGAGAGTTGGACGGGACAAAGGAGAGGACATATGAGACGATCGGTTTATTTTTTAAACCAGAAGTTCTCGAAATAAATATGAATGGAATAATCAAACATATAAATATGAAGAATTTCATGTGAAATGAGCTAAACGTAAATGTATTACGAATCTCGCAGAGCTTTTGATTTCTTTTTTAAATGAAGGCATGTCCTGTATCTTCGAAAGTTGTTAATATTTTTCAATGAAAACATTACGATAGTCTCGTTGACAGATTGAGAGAAAGGCGAAGCAGCGATCTTGTAGTCAGAAGCTTATTTCGACGCGAACGAGCACAGTGACCTCGGCCCGATTTAAATAAGTTCGAAGTTAGGTTGCCTATCGAACAACGACCGGAAGGATTCAAATAGACCCCGACACCCGCACACATCGTCCAACAAAAGTTTTCAGAGCTGCTTTTCCGGTCTTTAAACACCTGACCGGATCGAGGACATTGTACAGAGTGTCCCGAAAATGTATTTCCGTGAGAGAGGCAATTCCCAAGGTCACTTGAAGGAACCTGATGGCCTGGGGAAGCACAGCATTTTTGGGACACCCTGTATTTCCTGGTTCTATCAATTTTCCCGGACAAGGAATACGGCACAGGGCTCGTCTTCTCGGCTAGGCTCGGGTTTAAGTTCTCGGTTGGGCTCTGGTTTAGGTTCGCGATTAATATTCGCCGTGGGAGAGGCTCGATCGGTGGTCGATCGTTCGCCGATCCGTTCGAAAGAGAACGACGGAAATAGATTGCGATCGCGTGACGTCGTTAGTATACACGTTGCTCCAATTTGCCAGGATTAGGTGCGCTCGCGAGCCGAGATAATTGCGTTATCAATCTTCGACGCCTCGTTTACCTCGCGACTGACGTGCGTCAAAGACCGTCGACGGCCCAAGTATGCGAACGTATAGTTCGCGAACGAGTTCCGCGAACGGGGCCCCACGAATTCGCTTGAACCGAGAGAAAGAGACGGATCTACCGGAGATTTTTAGGTATTACGTTGAAGACTCTTTTCATGCGAGATCGATTACTCATGTCCGGAAATTTCATGCGAAATAAAAATTGCCTCTATTAATCTGTTCATGTCCCGCAAAATGACGGATTTCAGTGTTAGAAAATGAATTCTGCCCGGCTAATTATGGCACTCGAACCACTGTGCGACGATTACCAATTTAGCTGTCTTCCGCCGTAACTATACTTTGGCTACCGACCAAAACTATCGGCCCTGTTTACACGGATTTAAAAATGAGTTCGATCGACGTGCAACTGCGAGTTAGGAACTGTAATTTGTTGACTCCCGCAGCTAGGTTTATGTTGTTACTGGGGCTTGTTGCTTTAATAGGCTCGCAGATGATGTAGAAGACTCTGTCAGTGAGAATTACATTGCAAATCTTTGTGCAAATTGCTGTCCATTAAAAGTATCTCGTACAACAGTGTCAATGCAAAAATCGATAGCCTATATATGACAGTTTAAATGAAAGACAATTCTTTCCCCGATAAAAAGATCTTTCCAATGATCCGTTTCAATCCCGATATGAAGTTTCCAAAGTAGACTTCTTGCGATTTAAATGAAATAATAAATGCATGAAGATCCACAGTCAAACCCTGACTGGGTAGAGGGGAAAGTATTATTCGTTGAATTAAAGATGAAACGAAAAGTTACGTCGAAAGTATTAGGTCATTCCGTAAGTCGCGTCGTTCCTCGAGGCGTGAAATTCTTACGGTTTAAGCTTGCAATTAGTTTGAATCACTTATGTATTAACCAGCGTTTCAAAGCTTGACGCTTTATATTGAGAGACTGCTGTCTCGTTTAAAGCTTTCAATGGTTTAATATTAAACGTTTGCTAAATGATTCGGTTCATCGAAAACTGTGTTCCGAAGTACATTTTTTTTCTACTTGTTTTGCAGTCCGAACACATTTTCTACGTATGAATAATCAAGTTCTAAATGTGTCGTCCTTAAAATTCGTGCAGCATTCGATGCTGAAAGTGAATTTTTTAACACTGCGACCATTTTCAAATGGAAAATATCGTTTTGAATCTGTCGAATATAAATATTAAAAGAATATAATTGACTTGAGATATAATTTGTTAAAGTTGGGTATCGAAGATATATTATTTTCGCTTCATTAAAATATCAATTTACATTTACAGTGAAACGAATTAATATTCGGACGCTCTAGAAGAGACGGTAACTTTTTTAATATTGGAATATACGATCTGAACTTTTTTGGGAAGCTGGAGCAATTAGTTCGCTACAGGATGTGAAAGGAATTTTTTCAAAAATTGTAATTGATCGAAATTGTAGAAAAAATACTAACAGATGCATTTTACAACTTTTTTATGGGGGCTTATATTGAAAATTTAAAAAATACGTTTTGTATTAAAGTTTATTGCAGTTAGAGGCCGAAAATCGTGAAAATCTGCAATGTTTAACATCTTTAAATGTTTGTAACTCATTGCAACCGATTTAATTCGTTTCATTTAGCTCCTGTGTCTTGCAATTGATGCAGAAATTTTTTATTTCGAAATTCACCGCGGATATCTGGTTAGCTGCGAACGCTGGTCGGGTTCCCTGGCGAAAGAATTCGCGCGTGCGACTTATTTTTGGCCTTGTAAAAAGGCGCCGCTTCATTTTGATCCCGTTGGCCCATCAGTCACTGCTCTCGTTCTCCGCGGCGCGGCCAATTTCCGAAATATATGAAAACGGGGTGAAGCGCGAGGGTGGCTGCACTTGCGATGCATCTCCCAGCGCAGTCAACTCCCAGCGGCCCGCTTCGAAGGATTTAGTGACACTACTTGATGCAACCAGCCATAAACTACATCCGAATGAAATTTTCACTGCTGAAACATCGCTAAATAATCGCCTTGTGCTCGTTCGACCAATTCTTTCTCAATCCTTTATATTTAACCACTGTTAAATAACATCTAAAATGATTTGCTGAACGCTTCACTTGAATTCGTATACTGACATCGTCATTTACACATGTGGTTATTTATTTTCATTTCTAGCCTGTAACATATTTGTTTTTCCAACTGTTTTGCCTTAACTGTAGGTATCACTGCTGGCTGATATTCTCTGTTTTGTTTTTTATTTATTTGCAAACATTCACAGTATATTTTCGTTGTTCTTATTTCTTAAAACATTAAAATACACCTCCCTCTACAACTACATAAAGAACAGAACACACTGTTACTACTATTCGATCTAAAATTGCTGGAATACCGGCGAATACCAATATTAATTTAGGAAGTATTAATACTGAAGCCAGGTATTAATAACGAAAGATGATTTTCAGGCGAACATTGAGGAAATTATTGCATCGGGAAGATCGCCGAAAGTTTTCGTGCGAAAAGGAATGCGCCGAGGCTCTTCGGGGGCTTTTAAGCGAGAGGATTCAAGAAAGAGAGCAAGGGAGAGATAAAGGGAGGAGAGAGAGAGAGAGGACTTTGAGGAGGAATTCGAAGAGGCTCTCCGCGGCGCGGCCCGAATTCCGGCTTCCGTCGAAAATATAAATATGTTGGCTGTCGTCGGTACGCATAGATCCGCGGACGATTCCTTTATTCCCGTGAAAATATTTAGAGTGGGAAACGTAAATACGGGGGCGGGCCTCCAATAGACGATCCATCATCGCGCCTGTAGGTATTGCCCCCAGGAATCCTTACATGTTTGTTTAACGGCGAACGTCGGCTTAAACGCCTTCGCGAAAGCAACACTTTCCGCGAAACGAAAGCACATAAAACGCGCCGCTCTTCCTCGACCCCCTTAATTGGTACGCTGCTTTATGACGCGTTTTAACGTCCTCCTGCGGATAACCATATTCTAACCATTTTTTTTCAAGCGCGAGCTTTGAACCATCCTGATATGTTCATTCTGGCCAAATTTTTTCAGGAACAGATCTGGGGCACCATTGAGCTCCAAAAGTGATATTCAACGCTTTCTGTTTTACAATATTTCATAATAACTTCGGGACCTCGGGCTCTTCTTCTTTCTACTTTTTGTCAACCGGGTTTCTTAATCCCTTGACTTAGAATTCAATTGAAAAATTTCAGATCAACATAGACGAAAAAATTCCATTTTTACCACAATACAATCAAGAAACCTGTAACTCACTGTCGGAATATGTATATGTTGATTAGTATTTAGAAAAATGTTATGTCTGTGTGGAGCTAGAGTTGTGCTAATTGAATTACATTGTATTTTTCAACCTCTTCGTCGTAATTCGTAATTAATGTAATTTAATTACAATGTATTTTATAACCGTACTCCAATTGCAATTACAAATTACATTGTAATTTAATTGAATGAAGATCTGAATTATAAATTACAATATAACTGAATTACAAAGTAATTATAAATTATTTCGTAATTATATAATTCCTGGAGTAATTCAATCGTAATTCTGCACAACTTTGTGTGGGGCCCGCTAGATAGTCTCATCGACGAGTCCTCTAGCGGGTGTAGGACGAAACGCTCCTTCTTCTCTCCCAGCTTTAGCCAAGAACCTAATATTTTCCTTCGGAGATTTTTAAGTACGTTGGCACCCAGCAAAGGACTGGAATCTCTGAAAGCTTGCGTTTGGTAGATCGAGGGTTGTGTATCGCGATAAATTCGATAAAGCCCGCATATTACTCGAACGATGACCGAAGGCTTTTGAAATTGGATGCACGCGGCAAGTTCCGCTCCGGTTCAAAGAATCCGGCGAACTAGAAAGGAGTGTAGTGGATGTACGGAGAGAACGAGAGCCGGTACGAAACTATTCGGGACGCCGCAAACAGCCGGCCCCATAAAGCGGACGAACTTTCAACACAGCGAAAACGGACGAGCCGCGGGGGTTCCCCAGGCCGCAGAACGTGCCGATGGAATTACCATACAAAGTGATCAGACGGGAGACGTTCGTCTCTCAAACGACCCCTACAGGCAGAGACAAGACGAGGGATAGCCGCGCGATCATCTTTAATCTCGCGCATAATTCCCGCTATGGATCGGTCCCGGGATCGACCAACTGGCTATCTAAATAATTACTGCTGTTCCGGCATCGCGTGATCTCACTCCCTCAACTTCCAAACGGCTCGGTACTTCGTCAAAACGTAATTTCTCTTCATTTGAATTGTCTGTTATTACTGGTATTCTGGGTTTCGAAGTTGTCTTTGCACGACTATGAATTCAATGAATTAATTCGTACAGCTGATCAAATAAAGTACAATATATAGAATGAAACAACTATCCACGAAAGTTAAAATGATTCATGATGAGGGATGTGAATAATTTTATACGCTTAATGAAATTAAATCAAATACAATATATAAAATGAAACGATTTTTCAAAAAGGTTCAACTGATTCATTGTGAGAGCCACGAGCTAATTTGTACGTCTAATTAATTGAATGCCAAGCATCGCCGAGTAAAACAAGTCGAAAACCTGTCGAATAAACCGCTGGAAAAAGAGAATTTGTTCGATGTCCCCGTGATCAGTCAAAAGTGGTATTACGTTCGAAATTTGACAACCCTACACTCGGCTAAATTAAAGATAATTAAGCCCGTCCGGGGCCAATTTATGCGACAGCGTTCCAACACATTTGTACGTTGGTGGGGCATTTATTCTTGTGTCACAATAGCGCGGTGGTACCGCAAACAAAAGCAAGAAGACCGAGCGCAATAATTACTGGCCCGGATATTCCAGCGGGCGCGGATGAAATTTATTGATCACGTTAGGCGACTCGCCGCGCATACATTGCCGTGCCGGGGCACGGGGTAACGCTTCCGTTCGACGCGATAAAACATAAAACCGAATGGAATAATGCCGGGGCGGTGTAACGACGATACGTCAACATCCGAAAAGTTTCCTCGGCTCTCTCCCTCTCCCCCAGCCATTCTCGTAAAACTCGGGGCGTTTAACGGCGCCAGGCGCCAATGATCGTCGAGCGATGGAAACGCCAAAGAAACGGGAACAACCATCCCAGTCGAAACGCGTAGGTGGTGACAGTTGGAATTTTATTGGAAACCCGAACTTCTTCTGGATAGGAGAGCAACAGGTGTTGCCGGCGCGCGGCCCGCTAGAATTACGCTAGAACCGAATTGACTGAAACCAGGGTCGACCCAAGGTAGATTAGAGCGAGATACAGGACTGTCTCGATAGTTGTCGCGCGCCCGGACCGTGTCGCGACTGCTAACGAGGCCTGGCAATTACGTTGTTCTTGATCCTGTCGCTCCCCGGCGAAATCGATTCATTTTATATCGCGGTTTCTTTGATTTTATTCCCTGTACAAACTAAATTGTACACAATCAACCATTTGAACACTTTTAGCAAATCATTTCATTTTATACTGCACTTTATTTAATTTTGTTAGCTGTACAAATTAATTCGTACCTCTCACACGTATGATGTATTAGAAATAATTGTTTGGAATAATCTTTTTTCTGTGAACTGTATGAAAAATAATTGTCCGAAATAATGTTTCTTGGAATATTATGCACGAGCAATGAATTATTCACGAACAAATGATATTTCACGCTGCCGGCAGCTAATGCGTTAATTGATCCCGAGCATTTTGTACGCACGGAAAAGCAGTATAACTACAAAACAAATGAAACTGGAATCGAATAAACCCGTTCCGCACATATTGCATTCCAAAACGTCGCAAAGCGCCTTGCACGTTCGAATGCATATTCATGAAGCTAACTCAGGAATAATATCGACAAACGAGACAAAAATTGCGCTGTATTACCTTCCACCTAGCATCATCTCCATTATGCAAAAAACAAGCAGAAAGACATCGACGGCACTGTTCCGCAAAAACGCGCGGACCCGACCCTCTCGGTCATTTCATACTACGATGGTTAATTAGACTGAGGATTTTATGCATTTCACCGGCGAGAGCATGCAGCTAAAAACATTGTATGAATTAACGAGTATTGTCACGGCTTACCATTTTTACTTTCGTCTTGCTGGAATTATTAACGGAACAAACATTTCCGTGCCAGTCATTATAAAAGGCAAAGGTGAATTCTTCTCGATCGAAAATTTATTATATATTATTTATAAAAGGTATTCGCACATTTTTCCATCCGTTTGATAAAAAAATATTCCAAATTTTTATTTTGCATAGAGAAAGAAGATTAATCCACGCAGCACACAATGATAAATTTCTTTGTAATTTTGACTTATACAATCAAGCTTTATAATCATCGGCATATTTGTGCTCTAGTTTTCCGAATCGATGCAGGTAAAATTCGCAGAAAAATCGGCAGGCTAATGGCGACCCTAATCGAAGCCGCGTCACAGGCCGCAGACAAAGCTCGCACAAAGCGGAATTAATTCGCGGATTTTTATCGGCGCCAATCTATTTTAGAGCGCCGATCGCGTCTCGCGCGCTGTCGCGCAATTTCCTGCCCTTTGTTTCGCTCGTCGCGACGAACATGTTCGCGCCTCGCCTAACCGGAGGCGTCACGATGTTACTATGGACCGGATCTATGGCATTCCTCCGATAGTTTCCGCTCCCGGGCGCAGCTATAGTGAGTTCTTAACCCAGGCCCATTGCCCTGTAAAATAGTACATGCTACAGACACTGTCAAACTGAAAACACATTTCTTCTCCACAATACTACCAATTCAAACATTAAAAAATTTGATTCTTTACCAGTTCCAATTTACGATTATCGAAATTGTAACGATGCCTCCATGGAGGATTATTTAACAAATTTGTGTTATTTAAAAAGTGGCTAATATTGGGTTGGCAACTAAGTTTGCGACCTCCACATTTTCTCGAATAAAGTCATTTATTTATTTATTTATTATTTACCCTAAACCGCAAAATTTTAAACTGTAAATCTGGCCCTGAGAATTACCAATTGAATAGGTTTAGGGTTAAGAAGTGTCGGCAACTCAGCTGGGACATGCAAATTTATGGTACGGGCGGATGAAGTATCGGAGTTATTGGGTTTTGTAGATAAGGATTCTTGATTTCTTGTGACAGTTAACGATTTTCGCGCAGCACGTCATCAAAGTATAGTCCTTTGCGAACATTTTTAAAAAATTCCAATTGAATCGATGAAAAACTGAGTTGTCGGCAGATTTTTGTCCAAAAAGATCGGTTTCTCGCCCACTGTGCGTCGGTGACGAGCCAGGGGCGGCGTTATCGGGGTTGCTCGGGGAGGCCACTTCGTCGAGGTTTTCGATTTTCCATCCGGTACAGCTTTTTCGTGTTCCTCGGGGCGTAACGCGTCGCTGAAAGGCGAACGACCGAAACCAGTTTGTCTTCTCGACAGAGCGTTTCGTCGCTGCGTTACACGCTCGTGCTCCGATCTCGGAGCCACCGATCCTCGTACACAAACATCCGCGCCGTATCCCGTATCCACGTTCACGACCACACTGGTCGATTACGCAATCTCACCGTGCGTCGCGTGTCGCTTCCTCTAAATTACTCGCAGCTAATTGACTTTCTGGGCCCGCGGCGCTAGCGAAAGGTTTATTACGATTTTTGTAGAACCGCGCAGCGCCGGGGCTGCTACGCCTAATTTTATCCCCTGTCCAAACAATCGTTCCTTCGCCAGGTCGAATCTTAGAATAGAATTCCGATAGAATCGGCAGATTCGAAGAAAGAATATGCAGGTTTAGTATAGCTAGCGTTATGTAAATAATGCTCGAGGGTAAGGCTTGTTATTTTTGTATCGCGCGGGTTGGGAAACCGCGCTTCCGCCGGGCGCCGTCTATTTTCGTGGACCCTGTCCTGTCCCCCCTTTTTCCCTTTCTCTCCCCACCTTTTTTCCCTCCGGCTTTCTATGGTCCCCGTTTACTTCCCCTCTCCGCAGCACGGACGCCGTATACGTCTTTCGCGAATCGAATCCGCGGACATCCAAAAACACCCATTAAAGTAATTTACGAGCCACGAATATGACGAGCGGAATAACGTGGAAATATGAGCACGGCTGCACAGTTCGTGCTTCATGCTTCATGCTTCCCACTCGATTCGTAAAAACGCGAACGAATTTCGTGTAACTAGACCGCGCACTGCATGTGGTATCGGCGATTTTAGAGTGCATATGTGAAGCGGATTTGTTGCATTTAATTTTAATTCTAGATTATTAAATTCCATCAATAAGTTAACTAAATTCCAGATAGAATTCGCAGTTCACTGATCACAATGGTGCTTACTTTATTTAGGAGGAAGTTGTGTTTGTAACGAGCACGTCGAAAGTTAGTCTCGATTTCGAACATTGGAGAAATTAAAGTAATTGAAGAGTTTTCGCGCATGGGAACTCGGAGAAATAAACTTTTACGAAATGAGCTATGGATACAGGAGTGCGCATAAAGATTCACAAGTCTATTCATTACAAACGAAACTGTTTTAACGACCGTCGAGTTTGTTTCTGGTAAATTTTACCTAGCTGGAACGGTTTTTTCATATTTTTACGGCGTGAATATTTTGCGAGCTGCGCGCAGAGCGAAATTCGAGGATGAATCTTTTAGTAGTGTTAATCCGGGAGAGACGGTTGTCTACATAATGAATTATGCTGCAAATACACATTGGTACAGACGGGCAAGGTTCACTCAATAGGACAATCAAAATTTAACTAGCTTAAAGATCGAAATTAAAGGATTGCCAAATCTTTGCTGAAAGTTCTGTAGGTCTTTTCGTGATAATTTTTTAACGAATCCCATCTATTTCATAAAAACGACCCAGTGTGCGCCGCCGCTAAAAATAATTTCGCAAACCTAAGATTAGGGGATGGTCGCGCGATGATTTTCGCAGCCGTTCGACACCTGGCGCCTTCAACACGGCGCCCGTCGCGGCATGATTCGCGACTTTTCCGGGCGCATGATCCACGAGGTAAACTTAGCATCGTCTGCGGGAGGAAAATAGCCTCGATATGCCTGGTGCGTGGGAACCGGTGTTAACGCACACCGCGGTATGCCATTGATAAAAGTCGGCCATTCTATCTTGGCAACGGCTCGAACATCCGGTCCGGTCGAATCCTCGAGAGGATCTATAGATCGTGGCGTATACTGTTCTCTTCGTAACTGTGAAAACTTCGGATCCGCAGAGTCACAGTTATAGAAGAGGTACTGCATTCTTTGTAGTGTTCTGAAAGTAGAGTACAAACATGGAACTCGTGCTTAAATTTGTAACAGTTACAGTAGAGATGTTTTTCACAGTTACGGGGAGAATACGGTATACATATATCCAGCGTAAGCATCGTGGCAACGGCTATTCATTTGTCCAATTAACAGCGGGGGACTTTAATCGGAATGCGCGCAACGGCCGATCGTGTAACGAGCATAATAGCGAGCCAAGAGACGGTGCAATGGTGCAACGATGCAACGATGCAACTGTTCAGAGCCGCAGAGCTATAGTTACGGCTGCAAGGGAACCGCTTCATTAGCGGCACTTTCTCCTGTGTTCCGTGTCACCCTTAACGAGCCACCGAGCAGTCGAAAAGGGCTGACACCCCCGCAGTTAGAGTACCTTAGCCCTTTAGGTTAACCGCGTTCGTTCGTTGAAAAATTGTTAGCACGCAACCCCCCTTTTAAACGCGCGCTCATGACTCTCTTTGTGTGTGTTCCAGCGCCGACTAGGCTCGTGTGGGCTAGCGAGGGCGAGGACGTCGAATTACCCTGCGACATCACTCCACCCACGCCAAGTGATTCTGTCAACATGGTGCTCTGGTTCAAGGATTCCGATGGAATACCTCTGTATAGGTAATCACACCTTTTCACACTTACATGCATTAATCATGGGAGATTAAAGACCTTTTACTACGTAAGTAGTGTGAACCGTCCAATGGACTTGATTATTAGTTGCTGCTACTTTTATCTCGGTAATAGTTGACTATCTTGAACTCTACGTTTTTCGGAACATTTGTTATTGTTCTATTATATTTGGAATTGCTTATTATTAATATTAATATTAAATCTATTAGGTCGAATATTAAGTCCAATATTAAGTTCAATATTCAGTCCACATTTAGGCCAATATTAAAGTCTTATCTTAAGTCCAACATTGAATCCAATATTAAGTCTCATGTTTAGTCCAATATCCAGCCCAACGTATCTAACTACAGTGGATGTCCAAAGTATTCGTACACCTTTTAAAAATTATAACTTTTCCATAATTATACCAAACGACCTGATTTTTTATAATCAATTAGAAGTATTGATTTACGAAATGATATCCAAAAAGATTTTCCAAAAATTGTAATTTACAAGGTTACATGCAAAAATGAAAAAGGCATTTTTAAAACTTTTTTAATTGGGCCCTTATTGATAATTTAAAATATATGTTTTGTAGATCTATGTTTGTTATACACATGCTGAAAATTTCATCGAAATTTCGAATGTACGATCCTGTGGATTTTAAGCAGAAATTGATCAAAAGTCTTGTAAAACTACGATTTTGACCTTTTTTAACAAATTGTAGCTCGTGTGTATGTTAATAAATTTCGATGAAATTTTAAGCATGTGTGTAACTTCTGTATATCTACAAAACATATATTTCAAATTTTCATTGAGGTCTCAAATAAAAAAGTTCTAAAAAATCCTATTTTTATTTTTGCATGTAACCTTGTAAATTATAATTTTTGGAAAACCTATTTTGCATATCATTTCGCAAACCAATGCTTCTAATTGATTATAAGAAATCAGGTCGTTTGCTACAATTATAAAAAAGTTATTAGTTTTTAAAAGATCTAAGAATACTTTGTACACCCACTGTATATCCGTCACGAAATCGTTAAAATCGTCGGCTATTAATATAGCAACTTACTATTTCCAATATATTCGGAAAGCGCACATCATTTTAAACGAAAACACAGGAACCCAAAAATAGCAATGACCTCTCGGAACTTACTCTCTGCTTATTCGCCGGTCTGCAAGAATAGCGGAATGATAGCATACGCTGTGTACAATGGAGTATACTAGAACGAACTAATTAGTACTAGAACTTCATTCGTTATAGCGCCTGTTCGTTCTGGCGTACACCGAAATACATGTACTTAAGCGCAATCCGTTCCGATTCCACAATCCAGGCTCTAAATTTTAGACCAGTGCCAATTTGCCTATTTCAACCGGAAAGATCTAATAGAGAATGATAGATCCAAGCGCGAAACTCATGTATTCAACACAGTCTCACGTTCAAAATCCCACATTAAATATAAATCTAGTCATGCTCTAGATTCTGAAACAAATTTGCCAGCCAATACGAATTTAGCGATCTAAACTATTCTAAACATCCAAAACGATCGTAAAATAATATTCACATTTATCCTCGTCATCCACTGTCCAGATAGTTCAGACGTTTATACTGAATCATAATTGATGATCATCCTGTTAAAAATTGCAATTGCATCAACAAGAAACGATATAATTTCATTCAATCCATACACTTAGATTGCTATGTATCTATTGTCCGTCCCCTGTTAGAATATGCTTAAATTATATGCTCTCCGAAAAGCTTTAATTACGAAATCATGCTTGAGAGAGTGCAGCATCAGTTTCTCAGGTCTTGTTCATACAAGATAAATAACGTCAATCTTTGATCACGATTACTTTACAACATTAAACATAGTCAACCTGGAAACATTGTATGCTCGAATAATAATTATGCACTAATAATAATAATAATAATAATAATAATAATAATTAAAGTCTGAGGATCAGAAAGGGGGGAACTTCACACATCTCGTTCGACTTCTCGCGATTATTCCGCGCGCAGATCTTCCTGTTTCGCACCGATTCCGAAAGAAGAATGTTCCGGGGTCTCGGGATATCTCGGTCACGCTTAATATTCGCGGATGCCATTGTTCTGAGATCGCATCTAGAAATATCTCGACCCAAGTGCCACCGGAATAGGGTCCGCTCTGCACTCTCTCCTCTATTGTGCACCTTTAAACGCATTGCGGTCGCCCGCCGAGAATACTAGCACCCGAAATCTGGCCAACGTCCTCTCTCTCTCTCTCTCCTATGTCCCCTTCCCCCTCCTAAGCACACTGAATCCCGAAACCGGAATTACTATATCCGGATCCGAAACACACTCTTCGGAGCCGGTCTCCGGGACTCGAGCAGAGAGCGCGCGATTAATCGCGCGGCTCACGCCACCCAGAGAGATATATATCGAGAGGCAGAGATAAACAAACAAGCGGCTATCCTTTCCGAGTTTCGTTGGTGTTTGCCGTTTCGGCGGCGAAATTTCTGAATGACGACACGCCACGGGGACGCGCGCGCGCGCGAAAATAGATCAACCGATCGAAATTTGCTGCTGACAAATCCAAGCGCGTCGTTCTGTTCGTTTATTTACGAACACCGGGGCGAAAGCAACTTCGATCGTAACACGAGCTCTGATGCATTCCCACGATGCATTGAGACGCCTTGATATTGGAAGCATTCGATTGGAAATTTGGCGGATAATGTAGTGAGAGAGAGAGAGAGAAGGAAAGGGAGCGTTTCGTCCTGCAAGACTCGGCGGTAAGGCGTAGTAAAGGATCAGGCGGTAGGGGGAAAGGTGTTTACTATTTTGTCCATATGCTGGCAAGCGTAGGAATGTTAGTTGTTTATTAAATGGTTAGATATCTGATAATTAGACTGCGAATGTTTATGCAGTTTGCAATTTTTGTAGACTATTTTAAGAGAGAAACTCGAATCAATTAAAATCTTATTTTCCTACATCTTTTGAAAATTTTCAGAAGCAATAATTGCATAAAGATCCGCAGTCTACTGATATAATTGAACAGCTGATTTTTATGGGAAAATAAAAATGTTCCGAGTTGCAACAAACTGGAGTGAAATCTTGACAACGTTGTTTTTGTAGCTACACTGACGTTTATGTTAAATAATGATTCCTAGCAAGGCATTATTATGAAACAAGAGTTAAATTTAGGAAACGATTTGGTCCATTCGATTTTGTGGATTTTTTTAAGGAGTATGACGATGTTTGGCTGGTTAAAGTGCGAACAGAGAATGTCTCGGAACGTTTTGATAGAAGGTTTCATTGCTTCCGGATTCAAAGAGGTTTGTTTCCCGTCGGGAGAAAGCTTAGCGTAAACACCGGTTGGTCGGTTTCGGTGACTAACTCTAGCACGCGAGTTCTATTCGCGGCGGGAAAAAGGCTACTTGGCAAGCGTGCGGTCAGCGAATTTAGATTCGCGAACCGTTGACCGTTACGCAATGTCGAGGAGGAAATCACGATGCCGACCGACCACGACGACAACGAGGCAGCGGAAGAACGAATTCATTGTCGATTTTCTTGACAATCGCGGAAAATGGCAATCAGCTCTTGGACGCGCAGGAAAAATATTTTTAGACTTTGTTAAGATTTTTTCGTATATAGACATTCTTTGGCAGCGGACATGACTATTGTTGTTGTAAAATACAAGTATTTATCCACACATTTTTTAAAACTTTGTCTATCTCGAATCGTTTCGACCACCATGAGTTCCCGCTTCTCGCTCCACATCGGGTTCCCATGGTTTTTTCCTTGCAACGGTTATGGGGACGCATTCGGCGCAAATAACCGAACCCGTAAAGTCCCGGAGGAGCCACCTGCTTAGCGTTCGTCTCGCATGTCGCTCGTTTTCTCCGTTGTATCTTTTTACGAGCATTCTTTGACAGGGAGCGTGCAGAGGCTGGGCGAATGTCTTCTCGCGTTTCGGACCCACGTGTTTTCCACCCTTTTTTCGAAGAAACGCTTTCTTATTCGAGCGTAGTGACGAGCTGTGATCCAGAAACCCGGAAATGTTGACGGAATTCCAAATGGGGCTCCACGTTCTTTAATAATTCCATTCCTCTGTCCATAAAGTTGCCACGAGATAAACTGCTGCGCATCTACCACACGCAGGGCTTCTACTCATTCTTCTCCTAAATGCAGAAAACACGGAATCTAATTAATAATTGGATTAATCTCTCTCCAATTTTAGGTTAACAAAGGCAGTACTAAAAATATACGATAAAATGGATAAAACTCGCCACATCTTTGATATTTCTCGACAATTTTCTAGTGATTTCTTCCTAAAACCTATCATTTAAGTTTCTTCATTGAACAATTCAATTTTTGAATATTAAAAATTACGTATATGTCAGAAGGGCTTAGTTGGGGCGTGGCAGAAAAAAGGTTGGGAAACACTGGTCTACAGTGTAGGCTCTATAAAGTAAAATCGTTAATCTAGTTTCAATAAATTATTTTCTACAATTCTTTTCATCAAAAGGAATCATGTTAAGGACGAAGATTTTCCAACCCTCATTCAACCCCATTCTCCCATCTTGATTGATATCTCTCGCTATAAAAAATGAATACAGTAGTAAGACATCAATGTGATGGAAGTATTAATGATTAACTTAAGAAATTCCTTCTCCGAGAACGTGAGAGATTCACAATAAAAATATTGAAAGGGAGGATAAATGAATTTCCCCGCGAAATAGGAAAAGCTTCGGCGAATCGTGTGTCAAATTGACGCGGAGAACGAATGAGGTTTAATGGACCGTGGGTTTCTTGTTCGGGGGTTGAATTTTTCCCGTTGATATATCTTCGTTTTGATCGATGAACTGCAACGCCGGGTGCATTGACGACGTTTGCAGCTTGGACGCGAGGAGCGGCGAGGTCTCTTCGGCGATTCACTGGGCAGTCAGCAACGATCTGGGCAAGAGAACCTTCTTCCAGATCGGCGACGGGCAAAGGGCGAAGCTGAAGATCACCAAAGTGACCTTCGAGGATCAGGGGATCTTCCGATGCCGTGTAGATTTCATCGATTCGCCGACAAGGAACTTCATGGTGAATCTTACACTCGTTGGTGAGTACGGACACGCTTATTCTCTACGTTGTAACCGGACGCTTCCTAAGTGGACCGTTATCTTTCACGGAATATCGGAGGGGGCGAAAAAAGTTTTCGCATGAAAGTTACTACACAGGCTACCCGGTGGGGCAGCGAACTTTTTGGCACGAATGAATTTTGTCCGCTATTAATCCGAGAGATTAATTCGAGCTTCTTCCTCCTTACCGAGGAACATTGTACGACCTCTAATTTCGCCCGGAACTTTGTTTGCGGAAGAGCCGGAAATAGGGGACACCCTTTTTTATCAGACCGAGCTTAGGGGGTGAAATCGCTGAAAATTGCCACCCACGGTATCTTCGGGACCGTTATAGATTAGGGCACAATTTGGCGAAGTTGCGCGATGCTTTGTAATAATGGGAGCAAGATAATTTTCTAGGAAATTAGGGACGAGAGTAAAACGGAAGGACCTACTCAAACTTAAATTTATGTCCATTACATGCTCTTGCATTTTCCACACTGTATCTCTCAGCACAGAATTTAATTTTTTTAGTCTCGAGATATAATTTATTCACCTAATAATGCAGATAACGTGACAGTGAGCGTGTTAAAGACGCTGTTCAGTTGATCTATCATTTCGAGGCGCAGTTCGAGAGACGACGGTCCATTTAAGCTCGAATTATCATAGAATTATTCAGCTAGAGTACAGGAAAGTATAATAACTATTAAATACACTGTTCAGTGAGTCTATCATTTTGGGACACGGCTTAAGAGCGTCGACGGTCCATTCACACACACTGGCATATTATTCTAGAATTATTCTACTAGAATACAGGCAAGAGTAATGGCAGTTAAACACGTTGTGTTTAAAGATATTACGGTCCATTTACATTTGAATTATTCTGGACACATTCTACTAGAATACAGGCAAGAATAGTATTAAATACGTTGCGTTTAAAGACATGACGCGGTACATTTACGATGGAATTATTCCGGAATTATTCTACTAAGACCCAAACGAGTGTAATTAAACAGTGGATTTCTAATTTTTAGACAGAGTTAGATAGTTCATTCACTCTTCCGAACCATTCTAGAATTAATCTAGTGGCCTACAATGAAAACTAGCAGCTATTAAACTCATTATTCAGCATATTCTGCTATATTATAGTACATCATAGTATATTCTACTATGAACCGAAATTTCTATAAAGTCACTGTGCTTTGTAGTGAATTCTTATAATTATGCCTTATTATTGTTCATTGTTCATTCATTAATAAATTCAATTCTGAAATTGTAACCGTAAAAATTCCACAGGCTCGAAGCTATTGCCAGGTTTTATGCATTTTTGACAAAACACCGAGGGGGTATAATTTTAAACAATACAAAGATTACAGGAGTTTAAAAGTCTGCATCAATTAACAAAAAACAAGATTATTTTAAAAGTAAGATGGAAACCCACAAGCTATGTAGCATATTATGGTATATTCTAGCATAATTCAATCTAGCATTGTTCAAAAAACAAAGGTGCACTCACACGCAATTTCCTACACACAGCAAGTACCCGATGGATCAAAGACAGCAACAAAACTGTGACTCTTTTGCAGACAAGCCATCCAAGCCAGTGATATACGACGCACAAGGGCGCGAGGTGACAGGAGTAGCTGGGCCCTTTCTCGAGGGCTACAACCTAGCATTAATCTGCCAGGTGTCCGGAGGTAAATAAATTTTTCTTCCCAACATAACAGTAGCCTATGTTCGAAAACTGATTATCCACGTTCCCATGAAACAAATCGCTGCATTTCAGGAACACCAAAGCCAGCGGTGACGTGGTGGAAGGACGGCGAGCTGCTGGACAGCGTGGTGGACACTATGTCGATCGGTTCGCCGCGAAAGTTCACGTCGAACCACCTTTTTATCGGCAAAGTGACGCGGTCGTTGCGGGGCGCCAAGCTGGTCTGCAAGGCGCAATCGGCTCCTATGGCTGAGCCGATCGTCAGGGAGGTTCCTTTGGACATTTATTGTAAGTACCTTGCCGATCATCGTCGATTGTCGACGATAGGATCACTTCAGTAAAAATGAGTATGATCTACGACATAAGTACATATACAGGGTGTCTCGGCTGAAGGTGGCCACCTAAATATCTCCTTTATTTTTAATGGCATAATTTAAATGGTATCGAAGGAGGAATATCATAGAAGAACGATTTCTTTTGTCAGGTTATTTTTTCATTCTTATTTTATTCATTCGTCTTTCATTACTTATTTCTTTTTATTCCATCTTATAGCCACTGAAAAAATACATTTGAATAGGCTTAAATCATTAACAAGATGGAACAAAAAAAAGTTTTCCTATGAAAAAATAACCGGACAAAAGAAATTGTTCTCCTATGATATTCCTCCTTCGATACCATTTAAATATTCTTTTTGTGCAATTAAAAATAAAGGACATGTGTATAGGTGGCCTCCTCGTGTTAAACAGAGCTGACTTCCTAGTAAATATTCTTTATCAGAAGCATCTTCCTGCACAAAAAGAGCTGTTTTAATTCTACTTTGGCAGATACGATCATCGCAGCAGAATTTTCAACTTCTTCATTTTTTTTTGCGAGCGTTTTGCGGCGCCGAGCGACGACGCGTTCGAAAAAAAGCGAGCCGGGACCGATCGCAAGTCGCAACATCTGTTCGAAATAAAATAGAACGAGTGCGCGCGCTGCTCAAGGTCGCTTCTTTGAATTTTAACGCGTGCTAAAAGCGATCGCGAACCACGAGTTAAGGAACGAGCGGTACGATTCGACGCGCGCACGTGCTACGCTCTCGTTTTATTGCCGTTCTGCCGATAGCCACTGCCGCGAATGCCAGTGGAAGAGTTCGCGATGCGAGTTAGAGAGTTACGCAAGGCTATTATCTGTCAGTGGTAGCACTGTCTTGCGTCGATCCTTCCGGTATGCTATAAAACCATCTAAATCGGATCCCTAACAAAATGAAACTTCCTAAAGGAAGGAGAACCGTCGTTCTTTATCCTGACAGTGTCCTGCAGCGTTGCGAAAGCGACCGACCCGCGAGAAAGAAATTTAAATATAGCCGAAGCGAGTGACCCGCGGCGGAAGCCAGATGAATTCCAACGATTTCGCGTGGACCTTCTTAACTCCTTTGACGGTCGGATTTCGTGGAATCGTCGTCGAAAGTAAAAATACGCGGCTCCCTCGGCACTCGTTATTTTCGCTACGCTGCGAACTGTGCGCGATTACGAGACCCAAACTGCAAGCAGATCTTCGCGCATTGGATCCTGAAATGTGGAGCAATCGGCTCGAAAGAATCAAACTTTATCGTTCAATATGAAAGTCTAGTATCCACAAACGAAGACCTTGATGCAAAAATTGAGAGAAAAAAACAATACAACAAACTACATACAACTTCAAATGCAATTTTCTAAAAAAGTAGATTTGTCAAAATGGAATTCGAAGCTTGCACGTCTCTGATTGACTTCCAGTGAAGCCGGCTGTGGTGAAGATCATCCTGAACGACGACCAGATCTTCGCAGGCCGGCCATTCGCAGCTCGCTGCGAGACTTGGGGCAGTTCTCCAGCGGCCAGGATCATTTGGAGGTTAGGTGAGCAGGTGATAGGAGAGCCGAACGTGTCTACGACGCAGAGAAGTAATTCCACGGTCAGCAAGCTAGCTCTGGTCCTGAACAAGGACGACGACGGCAGGGAATTAACCTGCAGAGCCGAAAATCCCAGATTCCCCGGCGGAAGCCTCGAGCAAACTAGAGCCCTGAACGTCGCCTGTGAGTACACTCTGCACATGTCCAAAGTGACGTTCTTCATCGTTCCGATTATAAGAGAGAGAAAGAGTACATTGTCTGTCTTCGGTTGTTCCGCGCAGATACCCCGGTCGCCGCCGTTCATCTAGCTACTGGCTACGCTTTGGAGTCTTTAAGGGAAGGCGATGATCTGAAGTTGGTCTGCGACGTGCAAAGTAACCCACTCCCGACCAAAGTCATCTGGTATCATAACGTAAGTGGAACAGTCTTATGGAGAGGTCGTCTCGGCCGATATCCTTTGGGAGAGTAACTGAAGTTCGAAGTTTCGAACTTTAGAATCTGGGGAGAATGGAAATGTTCGGTTGAGTGATAAGTAGACTTTATGTTATGCATTTATGAAGAAAATCGATCGGAGGAGCACGTGACGGTATAAACATTTTTTAAAATTTAGAGCTTTTCGATACACTGTTTTCAACGTATTGAACACATGACCTTGAATGACCTCCATAATTATAATGACCATTCATAATAGTTCATTGTATTATTTTTGAAACAAACTGTCTAGACTCCTTGACATCTCTGACTATTAAAAAATCAGAAAATTGAATCATGGAACTGAAAATTGCTTGCTAAAAATGAATATCCTGCTCACTCTCTTATCTCTAAACGCTTCAGACGTGAACAATGCACAAAGAGCTGACTAATACCGAACGGGAAGCTGAAAGAGAAACATCTCTAGACAGACCTTGATTTGGTATGTTTATCCAATGCAATCAAAATAAGCAGTGGTTTCAGATAACACTGCGGTGAACCTGTTATACTCAGTCTACTGTATTTTCACCATCCATCTTGAATGACGTCCATCTTGAATAACGTTCATTTTACACGAAGTCAATCTTAAACGATGTTCATCTTAAATGACGTCTATCTTAAACAGCTTAGTGCAGAGAAAATAAATGAACAGTCGCAGTATTCGGAATTTCCTCGGAATGTTTGCTTTCGATTATTTAGAACGCTTTCGTTTGAGGCAGAGTTTTGATAGGATTCGATAGAAATTAGTAGAATAGGAGGATGGATCGACGAGACACTCGGATTCTTACAGTTTATGGTTTCTGTTCCAGGATAAGCGAGTGGAACATGACGTGACCGGCGGAACGCTGATTGCTTCGAACGCGTTGACTCTGAGGGTGTTGACTTTGGCTCATGGGGGCGATTACTCCTGCGAAGCGGTCAATTCTGTGGGGGTAGGTCGCAGTCGGCCCCTCTTCGTCCACATGAAATGTGAGTTGCTTTGCTTAACACACGTATAGTTTCTAATAAGGACATCTCCAAACTTGAAAATGATTAATTACGTCGTTTTTCAGTAAAAATTCGAAGATAAAATTAAAATGATAAGTTAGAAATTGCAAAAAGTAATAGAACAGAATGGAGACCATGTTATCGGATGCATGTCTTAATTTCATCTTTGAGTTTTAGTTTGAAAACGTTACCTGTCGTTCCAACGCAATATTTAGAATCCACGAGTGAAGTGACGTCTAGACTGCGGATTTCAAGGATTTATAAAGGTCGTTGCACAACAGACCGCACTGCCGCGCCGCACAGTGGTCTAAACGGGCCATTTAGCTGTACAAAATTGTTCTAGCATTATTTTAAGACTTAAAGCCGTAGTTCAGTAAGTCATTGGATTCGTCTTGACATCAGCTACAACAATATGTAATAAAAAATAATTAGTAGCATTTAAAAAATTAAAAAGAAATTTTTTTATTGGAATTTATAGAGTATCGGTTAACGTTTGTTGGAAACATTTAAGTGCTTCAGAATCACAAACGACAAAAGATAGCAAAAACTGATTCCAGTAAAAGTTATATCGTATTTTTAGGCCCACAAATCCATACAAAAATTTTCTACAAAAAATCATATTCAAAATGTAACCAAAATTATAAACCTTCAAAATTGTTTTCATAAATTTAGGGGCCCAAAAATACGATATAACTTTTACCCCAACCATGTTTTGATATCTTCTTGTCGTTTGTGGCTTACATAGAAGAGAATCATAGAGATGATTCGTAACATATCGACATTGGATTACTAAAAACTCTCTCAAATTCGCCGGAGCAAGTTGGAGAAAATAAAATTGATTTTTTAGGACACTCTAGACTTCCATAAAGAAGTTCCAACATGTTCCATCGTGAAGCTTTTTTTGCGAGACTGTCAAAGTATAAATGTTATATACGTTTGAAGTATATTTTCATTTTTAAGCAAATAAACAATATATTTGAGTTTTGTACACACGGTTCATGCTGGTATCCATCATAGAATGAAAAATTGCCCAAATATTTGCACTACTAGATATTCACAACGAGTTAAACTAACGGATAGTGTGGTGTTGAACGACGATGAAGAAATACGAAGTTGAGAAATGAGTTTATCGTGGGGGCATATTTTATTATGGGGTGATAACAAGGGATAAAACATCAGTGATTCTTCTTATCTGGTACTTTACTCTCATTTATCGTAGCGGGAAATTTCCTGCGGATTTCCATTTTTCGAGTTTTGTCCAGCTAAATGGCTCGTTCAGACCACTGTGCGCTGCCTGACCAGCACCGCACCACCGACGCCGTTTTGGGTTTCGTCTAGTTTCTGGGTTTTCTTTCTAGTGTGCAACGACTTTAATTATTTGAAATGTGACGGAGCAAATTAGTATTCCGCATAAAAATCCGCAGTCCAGCGACGTCCGTTAGTGTAGTGTCCGAGGTCCTGACGAGTCTCCTGTTCTTTCGAAAGACGCGCCGAGGTGCAGAGTGGGTTACGAGCGTCGGGAGATCACAGCGGGTCGTCGGGAGACGGTGTTCTTACGTTGCGAGGTCGACGCGATCCCGACGGACGACGTCAGGTTCTCGTGGACGTACAACGCGACGCGCGGCGACGTGTTGCCGGTGCAGAACTCCAGAGCGCAAAATAACGGGCTCGTTAGCGTTCTCGAGTACACTCCTACCGCTGACACCGACTTCGGGACCCTCGCTTGCTGGGCAAGCAACAGCGTCGGCAGACAAAGGACTCCTTGTATATTCAACGTCGTGCCGGGCAGTACGTATCTTTGGAATCTGGAAACTAGAACGAGGGAGAACCCCGCCTAACCGTGTACCCTAACACATGTTCAAACCCCATCTCGCTACCGTGTGCGGTTCGTCGAATCTCGACAAATATTGGAGGTTGCTTGTTGCTGGCCAAGGTCGCGCGAAGGTCACTCGATCGAGTTCCACATGGCATAGCGATCGTAGTTGACCCTCGGTCGATTTTAGTTCTATTTTCGGTCCACTCTCACAAGACTTCTCGTTAGAAAATTAAATTATTTTATCATATAATCTTTCTAGGAACTTCGACATACCCTGAACTAGTTTCTCTTAGAAAAGCTTGTTAATTAGAAAGAGGAACTATTTTGCCAACTGTACGGACCTCGGCAGAATTGTCCCTTAATCGGAGAAACGTCTGAATTTTCGCAGAGACACCGCAGCCGCCGTTCGACTGTTCTCTGCAGAACGAGACCAGCTCGTTGCAAGTGAATTGTGTCCCCGGCGCGGACGGTGGTTCGCCGCAGTACTTTTTGTTGGAAGTTCGAGGCGGTCCGACCGTGGTGCAGGTGAGCACAGCGACCTTGCTCGCGCCTCAAAGCGACCAGGGCACTGTCGGCGAGGTGCCGGCCCTGTACCAAGAGAAGAACATGCGACCCAATTTCCAACTCCACGATCTCGAACCCGGGTTCGACTATACTCTGTACGTGTACGCTGTGAACGGTCGTGGACGAAGCGAGCCGGCACTGTTGAGACATGTCAGGGTGCCCGATTCAATCGGAGGAAAATTGGAGAGGACCGGGGTCTTTCTTGACGACTTGAAGAAGGCGCTGCCCAGTGCTAGCTCCGAGAACCTGATCATCGTGATCGCCTTGGCGGGTACAGGTAATTCACTATCGTCTTGCTCTTGAACTCGCTCTCTGGTGTGTGCTGATGTCGACGCTACTAAAGGAAAATCGGGTCTGAGGGATTTGGGGGCTTTTTTGTGATTTTGCTAGAAGGGTTGGATTAGTGTCTCTTACGATGAAAATGTACTGTGCAGTAATGTACTAAGAAATGGAGTATATTTAACACTAAACCTACCGATCCTTAAAAGTAAGTGGAACACGTTCCCTTATAAAAACGACAAGATTGATTTTATTTAAACTTCTAAATGTTTAATTTAGACTCTACTAAAGACATCTATACAATCATTTCTTATGAAATCATTTTTATTATTCAAATAATTGTAAAATAAAAAATCTGGCACCGGTCATTTTGACCGGTGGTGGTAGGTCTAGTGTTAATGAAGGTTACCTTTCGGTATTGGAATGACGCGTTCGATTGCTGCCACAGATCGTTACCATTGGTCCCGTCTTGAGATCGCGAAATTTTTCCACGGTTTCGGTAGTCGGCGCACGTAGTTTATCGAACGAGTGTTCTGCTCGTTTGGTACCTAAACGCGCCGTTGTAACGACTCTGAGCGACGGTTTGTGAAAAGAGGATCGCTTTTAATTAAAGGTGCGGTGGCGTTGATCCTGATCGGAATCGGCGTGGTGATAGGACTATCAGTGTGTAGGCGGAGGAACACGTCTCCTGCGAAGGATGGCCCCGACGATTTTACAATCCCGACTTATGTCTCCGCGCAGAGGATCGAGCCGAGGATCAGATACTCCGGCGATAGCAACAGGCGATCTCAAAGGACGAGTTTATACGTCGAGGAGAATCGCAACGGTAAAACACTTGACATACTTCAACATTGTACTTGCTGATTAGATTTTTAAATAATCTTGTAATTTTATACAGTCGTCATCATTGTCTATAATTAATATTATAAAAAATGATAGTATATATGACTATACAAAATATTCAGATTATTTTAAAATATAACCAGCAAGTATAAAATGTTTTAAAACAATAATTATAGAAAATGGTGATGACTGTATAAAATTTCAAGATTATTTTAGAATTTAAATCTTCGGACATTTTATTTGCTGGTTACATTTTAACATGAACTTGAGATTTTACATAATTTCCAGCATTTTCCATAATTATTGTTTCGCAACATTTTACTCGCTGGTTATATTTTAACACATAATCTTGAGATTTTATAAAGCCACCAGCATATTCCATAATTATTGTTTAGCACCATTTCACTCGCTGGTTATATTTAAAATTAAAAAATGTCGAAGAGTGGAATTTCGGCAGCAAAAAATCGCATTCCAGATCACTATGCAGAGCGCATCATGCGTGCCCCGGTGAAAGTCGAGTGGAAATTACAGGGTCGTCAATACATTGCTGTTTCAGAACCGGATTTGCTGCAACGGGTGGAGATCGACGTGCACGACTAACGTTACATACGGAAGGATGTTGCATTTTGTACAGCCAGGTAGAACACGCTTCGACATAGACGTTCGCCGTGATGTATTATACACGCTTCCCCGGACGTCCTGTCTGTAGATACAAACGCGGCCGGAAGTGCCTATTTTTGTAAGACGGGTAAGACGTGTGGCTTGATAAGCCGTGGCTAGAACCAGAAAATCGAAAGCGGAAGAAAGAGAGAGAATGAGAGATGAAGATAGAGAGAATGAGAAAATGTGTGTGAAAGAGAGAGAGAGCTAGTGCATTATTGCGCCAGAGATATCCGGTGATCTAACACTATTTCCAGAATACCTGTACCTGTGCTTTGCGATCGTGCTCGCGACAGTGTCCGTGAAAAGCGTCGCGTCTCGCGCGCGACCGGCTTTAAAGCTTTATTTATTACATCTCGCACTTTGTACTGCACGCGCGCGCGCGCCCGTTTCTCGAATCGTGCGACAGTCGAGAGAGGACGTCCAAGTATTATAATCAAGGGACCGTGAGCCCTTTTTTCCCTTAGTAGGCTTCCTCCTCGCACAGGAAGCTTTATCTCCTTCTTGTAAGTGTAGTCGATAATTGAACGCGCAAAGTGTACAGATATTTTTACAGTTCCACCCCCTCGTAAACGTAAGTCTCGATTCCTGTGTACCATTAGACATGGGCGTTGTTTAAATATTTAGAGAATTTAACGAAGATCCCGGAAATAGAAAAGGGAATTATTTGTCCAGATTAAAAAATGCATTTTTACACTAACGTATTCAATGTACCAAATTTATTTGGATCTACGAAATACTAAAACGTCAACCATCTAAATGTCATCATTACGCCATGTATGATTTTTTCAAATTGTCCTGTCGTCACATTATTTATTATTCATCAAAATTTCAATAATTATCATTTGCATCATTTGTATCCATATCGGTTAATTTTCTAGCAAGCTTAAATATTTACCAACCCGCAATTAACAACTAATTTCATTCCCTACACCAGAATATTCACTGATAATAAATGTACTATGAAATTTTATAAAAAATAGCAGCGCATCTATTAATTTGTATTTCTTTAACACGTTGAATGCTGCGGTGTCACCGATGATCAGCGCTACGGAATGATTGACATAACATTAATACCGCTGAATACCAATTTATTATAATAATGCCGGGATTAACTAGATTATAACGTTCGGTTCGAGCTTCGTTATCAAGTAACTAACAATTGTCATTAATGACGCTGATCGCTTCTATAAATAAAATAGCTGATTGTTGTGTGATTCGCAGCAGATGGGGATGTGGAATTCAACGTGTTAAATTCCATTAATTTCATAGAATTGTAGTGTTCGCGCGATTGTTGGGAGAACATAGATTTCTTGGATAACTTTTCCAAGTTTAAACGACGATCCTGGGTAAAAAACGGTGCTAAGCGGGAAATTGTTGCATTGTACTAATGCTATTCCATACCAAGTATCATAAAACCCCAATGTAAACACCCTAATACCTTAATTTCTTTGTAGCGTGATCGACCGCCCAAGGGGGAACCCCCTAGTAGTGGAAATAAAAAAGTCACATCAATCGCGGGAACACTGTATTCACTATGGAAAATGTTCCAAAAACAAAACACAGTACTAAAAATGATAAGACTGCGCATTTTTATGCAAAATAAAAATTGTTTGCATTGTTTTCACGAAATAAGAGTCGAATAGAAATTTAATTTCTAACCCTTTTGCACTCGGTTGTCCTCTCTGAGGCACCACTAAAAATTGTTGTACCATTATTCACAATATTGTTCACATTATTAAATATATCAGTATCTAATCAATTACTAAACATCTAGGTATTGTATGAGGTATTATATCAATTTCATATTTATAAAATTTCAAAAATCATAGCGAATGGAAGTATTCTAGATTGGAAGAAATGTTCAATTTTCCAGTTAAAATAACTTCGAGTGCAAAGGGTTAACACTAAACCTACCGAGATAAAAAATGACGTCATAGAATTTATATGTATAGGTTTTCTGTGATTTCGATTATAATATGTGCTTGGCTATAAAAATGTGTATTACCATTTTGAGTGAAAGTGTCATTATAATTTCAATAATTGCAAAATACGAAACCAGAAACCGGTCATTTGTCCGACGGTGGTAGGTTTAGTGTTAATAATTGTAATAAGCAGTACCAGATGCGTTGACACCCTAAAATTCTCTTAATATACCTACTGCTTTAAATTGCAACCATTCATTATCGTTACAAATACGTAAAATCCGCAGTCTGCTAATGAGGAATAATATTCTTCCCTTAAGTCGTCGGCTGCTTTCAAGTAGTATAAGCCCATGTCTGACCACAACGGTACGCTCCACTGGCGCCGCAGGATCCTCGCGACAGAGGATTCTCTCGAAACCGAAACGCTTATCAAATACTGTACATATACGTTACTGTAGAAATTACGTGCAATTGTATTATTGGCGAACGGCCGAATAAACATACGTTCAACAGACATACCTCGATCGTTCTCTGTGTGCGTGAATGTGTTTTATGCCTAGCAATTCGCGGGCGCGACAGCTAGAAACAATCGGTGGCCGCGGTGTTTTACGACGTTCAACAATTTCGAGCAGGCCAATTTTCCTGATAAAATTCCGCATGTTTAAGCGTGGTACGTGGACGCGCCCGCCCGCGCACGCACACGGACACGTTATTCGCGTTATCGGCGTGAAATGTATGGCGGATGCTTCAATGGCAGCTGCTACAAACAATTTTGGAAAACGCGCGTCCTCTCTGTCTCGGCCGTGACTCCTGCCCGTGGTCGTTTAGATTCGACCGGGAACACGAGATTCTTGTCGCTCGATTACACCGATATAAATAACGAAACAAGGGGACTCGACAACACATCCGGTATTCGTAAACCACGCGATGCCACCGCCTGCCAAAGTCAACTGCTCTACAGTTTGAAACAACGGTACTCGAACCAACCCCGTAACGGCGGGGCCATCTTTTGCGTTGCAGGATGACCGTTTGACGGGAAAAACGAAATTCAATATGTTTTTGCATCCAGTGCTAGGAGGATCGCGGCAAACAACGGTCTGCGAAAGGGAGGAACAACATTCGCGAAATTGGGGACAAAAGCTGCCGGCTTTGACTTTTTTCGAGATTGTAAAAATGCTGCTTCGTTGCACCGTTATTGAAGGTAAATCTGGAGAAGTGGATGTTTTTCACTTCTGTGTGATTCATAGCAATTAGAGGAAGTGGTTTTTATGATTTTCACAATTTCTAACAATGCTTTATGTAAGTACTGGGAGAAGTGGATTTGTGTCTGACTGCTGCACTTAATATATGTACATACAGTGAGTCAGGAAAGTATTCGAACGCACTGAAATGGAAAGTTTCACGCTTAAAAAATGTGAATCATATTACGTCTTGCAAAAGATGTATTTTAAGAAATCTTGTATCAAGATTATACATGTTAAATTTATAGTCTCTCTGATAACGAATTTGATCGACAACGAATTTGATCCACAACGACCTGCGACGACCAAACTGTAACCAAACTGTAAACTGTAACTTTTAAACTATTTCGTAATGTTGAATGAATAATTAGGAAGAAATTATGTGACGTGGACTGGACGGAAATATTCGTCATTAATACCGCGCGTATATGCTGCGGCGTCTGCAAACGGTTCCCGATACAACGAGAGTAGCTTGTTCGGTTTGAACTGTATTCGAGGATCGGAATCGCGGTTCGCCGCAGCACCTCCTGTCGGAGGCTCGCGGTTCCCTCAGGAATTTCGGGTTCGTACAGGCCATTCCGGAGGAAACCTCAAGGCGCCTCGAAGTGACCAACGAGAACTGGAGTCGGCAAGCCGCGGCGTATCGCGGCTAGGCGTCGCCATCGATGTTCAAAATGTCTGCTTCCACAGATTCGCATCTGAGGACACATGTTTCGCGTAGCCTCCACTCTTCAACATTTCTGCAAGGTCCTACTTTCTCATTGTTTCGCTCGTGTTTTGCTCTTCTTGCCCTCGATTATACAGGGTGGTCCGCGCAATTGGAACAGGCTGTATCTCCTGAACAGTTGAAAACGGAAGAAACTATCAACAAAGTTATATTTCTGCATCGCGATGCAGCAGAAGAATGCAAATCAAAACGAAAATAAGGACGAATCCCAAAAAATCAGGATATCTGATCATCTTAACCCTACGTCCTCTATTTCTGAAATCTGTCACTTGTTGTTAATCATTTTTTCGTGGTTACGGGAACCTATTTCGAGAAATACACGATAACATGGCGCATCGGAGATTCACAAGTTCCGTAGGATAGTTTCAGCGCGCGATTCCCATCGCAAAACAGTCGTCACGATGAAAACGCGAGATAGACACCGTGGAAGTGCACGCAAAGTGGGACGAAGCGGGGTCAAGAGGGTGGAAAATTTACGGGGAAATAAATTCGGAGCAATTTTCTTTTCTGATCGGGGGAACCCGGGAGAAACCGGAGTGTATCTTATCGAGGCGAATATCAGAGGCCCGGGAAACTCTATCCCCCAAATAAGGTTCGACCCGAGTCAAATGAACTTTTCGTGCGGAAGGGTTTCAGCTCGCAGCTCGCAGCTGGTGCAATCTCACCTCGTCCCTCTCTCTCTCTCTCTCTCTCTCTCTCTCTCTCTCTCTCCTTCTCTACGCTTTCTCCTTCTCTCGATAGCGCTCGAAGACACGGAAGAGACGCTGCCGTAGGAAGGCAAGTTGGCTCAAGTCGCAATATTTGAGGAATTCTACTCGATTCCGGGCCGAATTTCGTTAAGGGCATGAATTAAGACCCGCAGGAATTCGCGTCGTGACATACTGGGTGTTCGTACAGTTCCTAATGCACCATTTACGAATATCTTTGTTCATTTAATCGAAAAATTTCTGTTTCCATCAATAAATATTGGATGTACATATTGTGAGGACAATATGTACATTCGCAATAGAAATTTAAATAGATGAATTTCAATAAAATATAATAGCAAAACTGTTCGGGATATCCGGAAAAACAGCAACCGTCAATATTCCAGTCATCGACGCAGAGGTTAATTACGAATTTCAAATGGTAAAGCATGAAAAACATTGCTTTTCCAATATAAAAAGTTTCCAATACCATACGCAGAATAAAGCGAAAAGGTATGTATGCACAATACACCAAAAATCTGCTGATTTAATTACGTTTTCATTGTTGGTCCATATAAAATCACTATAATATTACTCATGCAGTTCTCAAACGAACGACATTCTCTAACTTCAACACAATACTATGTTACTTTTACTACAACATTTAATTACTCAAAGCAAAGTCGCGTGACGTCGTAAAAGTGGTACAATAAACAACTACCAAACTGTGAAATTAATATAGCATACGATACAAAGTAAATTAGCTTTCCCGTTGGAAAACGTAACGTATATAACATAGAACACAGTGAAAGGTGGAACGCGAATAAAAAAGTCAGCTAATTAAATTGGAACGGTGCATATAGCAATGGCATGGGAATTTGCTTTCAAACGGCGCTATCTTTCATTTTGCCCTGTATCCTGATTGCACAGCGCTAGAAAATATCATTTTTATAAATACAGCGCGAAATTGCCAGCTCGGAGAACTGTCTAGTTCGAACGAAATTCGCAGAGTTTTTAAATAAAAATTCCAGGACAAAATTAAGGTTCATAGATTTATTCGATGACATTACATTTTATTACTTTTTGCCATCTTTCGAGGTAAACTATCATGCTATTGAATGAATATTTTCACTTTATCTGTTTGAATTTTTTAATTTAAAATCCAGACATACTAATGGGGAACCATTGAAGGTACAACTTCTAAAAACCGAGTGTCCAGTGCTTACTCACTGTCAACCGACGATAGACCCGCGGAAATAGATAGCCTCGCAAAAACGACTGGAAAAAAAGCGAAATAAAATAAAAATAACGACCAATCGTACGGGAGTTTTTCGCAGGATAGATCGTCGGGGAGAGATGAATGTTTTCGCGAGTTGTCAAGTCGGTTTTCACACAGAGAAAAGAGATGTGAAGCAGTGAGAAGGCTTGTGTCGAATAGAATTTCGCGCGTCGTCAAACTTTTATTCCGCGTCTTCTCGCGGCGAGTGCATTTCATTACTGTTGTCCAATGCAGCCGTTATCGGGGGCCATAACCGAAAACTATAAATACCGGTAGGGGAACGTAAGAAAGAGGAAGAGAGAGAGTGGAGGAGGTGGGGGAAATATCGATTCGCGTTTCGAGGACGACGCACTGTGTGATATTTCGATCATTTAGGGGAATTAAATTCGTAACATTGTTCCTTTTTTTATCATGTATTTTTTTAAAAGTACTCGAAGAATGATCACTAGACTGCGGATTTTATGCATTTATGACGAAAATGGACAAATTAGAAAGATTTAAAGACATTAGTGTATTAATTTCAGCTACATAAGACAATTAAAAGAAGAAAGGAATTTCTATTTGGCTTCCGTGTCTTTCAAGTACCACTGGCGATTAATGAAGTTTCACTATTTGTATAGACAGAAGAGTTTACGCGAGATTCATTTCTCTCTGAATGCGATGAAAAATTGAAACGAATGATTTTGGGTTACGAAGATATTGCTTTCAATGTAGGAGTAGATATGCAATTTTTAAAAAATTAACAATTCCGGAATTTAATTTTCCAAAATGATCGAAATATCACACTATGCGACGGCTGCAATTCGCTGCGAACGATAGTGGCATTCATTTGATGTCATTCGGCGGAGCGTGCGAACCACGGGGCCGAGAATTAATTAAATTATTTTCGAGCGGGACGCGATTTGCCCGGTGCCTACGGTAAACAGATTCCGATGGCCACGGTTCGATTAAATTTCAGCCGAATTAATTGGTGAAAGGGTGCTACGGGCGCCCTTATCCACCGTCATCGACGCCTTTCGACGCTTTTCGCCGATCCTGCACCGGTTGTCGAGGAGCCTCGAGGGGACTCGAAAATTCAATTCTCTTATCGAGTCGCGGAAAAAGTCGCAAAGAGTAGACACGACGTTTTCCATGTCTCCGGGATGAGTTTTCCCAATTTCTAAAGATTCGCTCTTTCCCCTTTGTTCGAGGGTCCGCCGTCAAATCGTGGAAACACGCGATCACGCTTCTACCAAACTGCTTGTAGCATACGTTGAGACAGTCACAGCTCGATGGAATTCAGCAGAATGATAGGTGAAAGTACGGAGAAACGAATCGCGAAGCCACTTTGTAGATACAAATTCTATCTAGCTTTAACCATCGTTCTTTGCTCAAGAATGCCCGTCAGCCGATTTTGAATGGAAATGGCTCGTTCGATAGCTTACCAAGAAAGAATCCTTTCTTCCAAGTTTCAACACTATACCTCGTCTGTAGGGGTAGTTACGAGCAGCAAACGAAATCCCACTTTCTGCCCCATTTTCCTTATATAATCGCATCTAAAAATTCTAAAGAAAATCTGACACATTTAGCATATTCAGCCACACATTCGAGAATTTTTTCAGATTTTTTAGCTGCAAACCCTGGTAGTAAAAAATGAAAACTGACTTCACATTGAAGGATTTCCTCTCCCCACTCTTCACGGTAACGGCAATATGACTCATGAATTATGATTTATACTATCTGCAGAGATACGTATCGGAAATGAAGCAAGAAAGGTATTACTAAAGAATTATTATACTGAATGGAACCATAAGCCGGCCATTACACGTCCCACCGAACGAGTTAATGAAAATTAAGTTTCTCCGCTTTGACGGTGATCACGCGCCCGTTTCCGATCGAATATTAACAAACCGGTGGAAGTTCTTTGTGGCGTTGTCTACATTGGCGGCGCGAATTCATCTGTGCATCGGGCCGTGGAGTTTTTTAATCTCGCGAAAACAGTGCGGAAACGCGCTTTCTAATTTGAAGGAGAGCAGGTTGCGCGCGGCCCGAGAGGTTTCCCGCGTACGTTTTCGGACGCAGACGATAACGGTTCGATTCAACGTGTCTGTTTGCCCGTGGCGGATGCAATCGCAGCGAGGATTTTTCGAGGAATCGGCGCCAACGGAAATATAGCGGTTAATCAAAGTAATGGCAGTTTTTCAAGTCATCCGCTTTAATGGCCTCGCGCGCGGGCGGCCGTCGCGCGTTGTATCGAGCGCGTCGGCTCGGAATTCGGTCTGCGACACGGCCCCGAAAATTGGAAATCGCGCACTCCCCTTGATTACCGGGACTAATAATTGACGATCTACGCAGGAAACCGCCAACCCGGTTCGAATCGTCCGTTCGGCACCCGTTCGCCGAGCCAGTTTAATTCGCCAGTTGTAATTTCGTTGTTTCCGCGGTCCGTTTCCCCATCCGCGAAAAACCGTCCGAAAGAAATCATCGATCCACTCGCATTTTAGGCTAATTTACACTTCTTCGATGTCAATACATATGGGTTGGGAAAAAGTTTCTTCGTATTTTAATGCAGGAATGAATCAAGCTTTTTTCACATTTTAAATGAAGTTTATTAAATCGAACATGTGCCGTTTTGATCGACCACCCTTTGCCATTTTTGAGGTAAAACCATAATCCCGTCACTGTAGAACTTCTGTGATTTCTGGGCGAAAAACTGCGACACGTGATTTTCACACGATAAAATCAAAAAATGTAGAAGATTTGCAGTTATTGAAAATTTATACAACTTTTCATTTGCTTCACATTTAATTATTTAACAACGTTCATTATCATATTTGGAACATAATTCATATCACGAGTGTCATACGTTATTATAGGACAAAAGGTTAACTATCACTTTTCTAGTTTCAACTTGTCAGATATATGTAAGCAATCTGTAAACATTTTTCATACTTGGCGGTAGAGAGTATGCGCAGGAAAACCACCAATCAAATGGGTGCAACATCTACCCTGCCTCCTCCGGAAAAGAAAACACTCCCCTTATGCATAATGCTAGCTCACGCTCCATCCCTATATTCCTATATCCATGGATTTTCACAGGCCTCTTTTGTAGTCAACTTCACACCATTAAGAGAGTTCTGTAGAGACCGAAAGAAATGATAGTCTGAAGGCACCAGATTTTTCTACGGTCTATCACGCTTCGAGGTAGACATCAGCCAGAGCGTACCGTCAGGCCAATAAGCTCCAGTTTGTTAGGTGAGATCACGCCCGGGTACGTAGTACCAATTAATCGACTGGCCACGCATTTCGTGTAATTACCAGCCAAAGACTGGCCATCGGCGTCGCACTTTGTGCGCGTTGCGCGTTGCGCACTGCCGCCGGTTAACGCGTTGTTAATTTGCATTCGATGGTCTTGTAAACGACAGTCTCCCGTCGATAACGAACTTGGACTTCTATTTGATCGGATCTCCCGGTGAATTCGACGGTGTCGGCTGAATGACCAGCCACCGCGGACAATCGCGTCAGAAATACCGAACGAGTCGCCGCGACCCGACCGACCCGAGAGCATTATCATCGATGCGACGCGTCACGGTATATCGAATCGATTCCCGGGGTCGAAACATTGAAACGCCACGGGCAGCGCTGGAAAATCTAATTACGGGACGATATAAAAGGGATTAACATAACGCCCGGAACCGTTGAAATTATCGAGAAAGAGGGACGGGAAGGGAACAGGCTTGTAAAAGCGAATTTTCACTTTTCGCTGTTGAAGCTTGTCCATGAGAGAAGCTGTGAAGTTTGTTCTTGTCCGCGTCTCAAAATGGTCACCAGAAAAGAGTCGTACACCACCTTTATGTTGTCTCTTCTCTCTCAATAATTTTATCCCTCCGTGTACAACTCGGGCATTTATGTCGGGAGCGAAATTTATTCAATATCTTCCCTTCCAATATTTATTTTTTCCCATCAATGCTTTGAAACTTCGAACAATTGACTCTTCCACGTTCACGCGAAGAACTACACGATCTAAGAACCAGCACGGACCCGACGGGACTGTACTCATTTTTCAATATATAAAGTTCCGCAGCCTGTGAAAACAGTTAAAAATTTGTTGCGCGATCGTCAACGAATTAAACCGAGAGCAAAATTCCCGTTTCCGGGAACAGTTTCTGCGCAGTTTCGGAGCGTTGCGCGTAGAATAATAATAATATTTTTCTGATGGCATCTGTTCACGGTCCGCCGGATGGCCATATCGATACCATCGTTCACAGTTCGGCCCGTTGTTCGTTTCGTTTCGCAACAGAACGGTGTAGCCATGTACCTACACAGCGAAACGTCGCTTGTGTTTTCCACTGGACCGTCAATGTCGCTCGGAACTGTGTCGAGTGGCAGAGTCGTCGCGATTGTTACCGAAGAGTGGATGGCAGCAAACAAAAAAAAAAGGAGAGCATGAGAGAGAAAGAGAGCGAGAGAGAGAAACTAGGGTGTACGAAAGCATTTACGGCGGCGTAGTTTCAAGAGCCCCGGCAGATATTGGTAACGAGGGACCAACAATGGTTATAATGTTTTACGAGGCTCTCTACGTCCAAGCCCGAAGTCCCTACGACTCGATGAATGGATCTGGATAGCGTTAGATAAGCGAACCGTACGCGGGGAAATGGTTTGCGGGCTGAGAGACGTACCCCTAAGTACGGCGGAACGACCGAACTACCCTCGTGCCTCTGCGCTGGAGCACGCATGAGTGCGTATCTGTGTGAACATTACGGCTCGATAGTATAATATTAGACACTTTCTTAAACCATTAGCTCTTATCTCGATTTTTCATGTCGCCAGCATTTTTTTTTTTAATATTATGTTGATCACATTTAAATTGGGTCTAGCAGACAAAGAAAAACACGAAACTTTTGCCTGAAACATTCTTTCAAGAAATGTCATTTTATGTCCTTTATGTAACCTTCAAAATGAGTCTAGGCGAAATAATGTTTTCACCTTAGGACGTAACACTTGCTATCGTCATCGAATTCTTCACTCGAAATATTCTGAATGGTACGTCTGGAAATCAGCTCGGGTTTTCACGCGAGTCAAGCGAATTTTGTGAAAAATATTTTGTTGATCGCACAGTTATAGGAGAATCTCCCCGTAAATCGCGCGTCCTCTGCGCGCAATTAATTCGCCTCTACTTCGAATTCATTTCCGGTAGCCGTTGGACTAAAAGGAACGATGGCAAATCTTTTTCTGGTTGGCAGGATCAGAGAGGAGGGGTTATCGATGCCCTGGTCTGAGGAGGATCGAGAGGAACGAGAGAACCGTGTCGCGTGGAAAGTCTGCGTGTCGTCTAGGCGTCGGAGCGGTTCCCCCGAAAGATTGAGAGAGTGCATTCTATGTGTCGCTTCGATTCCCGGAGAGAAGAAGCCACCGATGAAAAACTCCGCAGTAAAAAGGACGAGAGGGCCAAGAGAGAGAGAGAGAAAGAGAGAGAGAGAGAGGGGGGAAGGAAAGAGAAAGAATTGATTTGATCCTACCGGAGCTGGCAAACCGTGACGCGACGAGCCGAGCCTGAGTCGACGATCGGAAAGGTTTTCTGTGACACGACGACAACGACGACGAGCTTCGACGATTCTTTGTTCCCTGACGACACCGAGTCCCATCTAGAATCGCCCGCAATACTCTTAAACGTTCTATACATATATGTACCACGGGACACTGGAGGTCCGACAGCGGCGGTCCCTGGAATCCCGCAGACTCAAAGTCAACGATTGCCCCAGCTCCGTTTGCTCATCGTCCGCTGGAATTCGAGCGACTTCTACACTCGCCGGCAAAAATATTGCACACCTTTTATTAGATTCTCGGCGATTCAAAATTGTCCGAGTTCTACGGCCCCCCTCGCCACAAAATTAACACCAATTACTATTCTCATCGTTCTGCGTGGTTTTAGTCAAATCTTTCAGATTGAACAGTGTTCAGGTTTAAAGGTTCGTTAACTATTTTGTTCCATTTGTCTCTCTTTCTTTAATAACTTTAGAATAATTCCACAAGGTAAAGAGTTGAGAAAACAAATAAGATAGCGCACATTGATTTTCCAGTTTTAGCGTCAATCAACGCTATGTTGCCAGAAAAATTTATACTTATCTAGACTTTAATCAAACTTTTCAAATTAAGAGCCCATTTCCTCTTACCCAGCGGAAATTATTTGAACCAAGAAAAGAGTAATGTTCGGTTCCGCTAATTACCAGCAGCGCCTCATGAAATTTAGATATCGCGTATCGAAAAGAAGCAATGACTCGGCACGTCGCGCCTCGAACGAGATTCCAGGTCACCGAGGGGGTTGTCACTAGTTAGCTAGTGTTGTTAGTCGCGCGAAAGTGTCGCCGCATTTAATTCTCTGTTTCCGGGTCTCCGGTCGTCTCATTGACTTCCACTTCACGTCCACGCGTCACATGCCAAACGACTACGCGCAGTCATTTGCGGTTTTTGGGTCAACATTGAAATCCACTTCTCTCTGCCCGGGGAACTCCGGGCGCAATGTATCCTCGAACTAGAGGCGTCGTCGCTCGCCCCCCCCCCCTCCTCTGCCCCCAGCGCCCGATGCCGTAATTACCGTAATTCGTTAGCGAGTCGAAGAAAATGCCGGGATCGATTCACAGTTGCAACTCGGACGGACCAGCGAACTCCAAACTGATCGCGTTCATTATTTTACTATTATATCTTTCCGAGTTCTCTTCCATTTTCTACCTCCCTCGCCGTTGCTCCTTCATTTAAAAAGGAATTGTAGAAAGTATTTGTTTCTCTCTTCATTAAGTAACATTTTCATCTAAAAAATAAATGAATAATAATGTACAGAGTGTCCCAAAACTGTGCATCCTTGAAAGGATTGATCCCTGAGGTGATTTTAAGCAACTTTTACCTTTGCTACAATGCGCTCCGCGGCTTTGTTAAGGAGTTTTTAAGGAAAAACCACGGACCAATCAGAGCGCGACTGTTTTTCATTAATTACTCCTTAACGAAGCCGCGAATAGTATTTTCGTAAAGGGAAAGGTTACTTCAAATGAACTCATGAAGGTATCAGAGTTGGGCATTATTTCGATAAAAAATTATTTAAATAACGATTCGAAGCTTCGAATGAATCCGCTTCGAATAAAAATTTATCTATTATTCGTCGAATAAATTCTCGGCGAATAGAAAGTTATTTAAATAACGAGAGTGGAATAAAAGATATTTTTTTACTCGAACCTTCGAATAACGAATAAAAATTTTTTATCTTTTATTCGTTGTTCGAAATTTTTGTTTGCATAAAAATTTTGCCCAACTCTGTAATGAATCTTTCAGGCTGTTGAAGTTAATATTTGAGGAATGTAACTAAATTTCTATAAAATTGCTGTGGGAACGTTTCGAAAAATAATTCCGAACGGACTCGTTGTCTAAATCCTCGACAATGAAACCTGTATGTACGCTATTCCACTAGCGGAATACAGGTAGACGAAGTTTCACTGTAATTGAATTGTGGATTGTTCGTATTTATGGTCAAAATCTGCACGCGAAACGTAGAACAATCGAAACTTCGGAAGAATGTGCAACTACTGTTACATCCCCCTCGAGTTACAATAGAATTTCGTTTATCCGCACCTGGTTTATGTGAGCAAGTTCTTGTTATATGAACTCATAACTGAGCCTCTATTATCTGAACTTCGAGCGTAGTTTCTGTTGTACGAGCACAAGTGTAGATAAACTGACTTTCCGTAAACAATTGAATGTTTAGGTCGAAATTGGTGCTCGACCTTAGTTATCGGAGCGTCAACTCGTCGAACTAATAAGAGGGTTGGGGTAACTAATGAGCCTCTGTTATTCGGGCGGTCTTGTACCCTAAGAGATTTGGATAAACGAAATTCATAAACTAGCAGTAACAATATACTATCGATAGTGAACGATTGACAGAAATATAGAAATAAACGCAATACAAATTTTGCTTTTCTTTTCGAAAGCTCTAAGGAAGTTGGCAGACATAAATATCTTGCAAATTTATTAAAACACACAGTTTATAAATAGACTGTCGATCTTTATGCAAAATAAAACTTTTCCAAGTCTATGATAAAGTAGACTGCAGATTTTATGCATTTATAACAAAAATTGGTACGTACAGTTTAAAAAGCAGTGGATATATTTCAACAATTTAAGAACGTCAACGCGTATTCGGTTTAATAAAATAATTAAAAGAAGAAAGAATTTTTATTTGGCTTCTGTGGGATCTTGGGATCGACGCAGACATGTTTTATTTTGCATAAAGATCCGCAGCCTAATCGTAAGAATCCAAAGTTACATGAAAATTTATTATCTTTTCCAATTTTCTTGAAAAGTAAAAAATACTATAATAATGTACTTTTTCTGTTTTCTAGAAGCCGTGAACAAATAATTTTGTACACCTAGTGCGAAGCGGACCACTGTGCGGCGATTAGAACATTGTTTGCAACGATCGGGAGTGTCGTGAATATTCGTCGAGGTTTTTACGACTTCGGCGCGCATATCTGGTCTTTCTTCTGGCGGATAGGACGGTCGCGAAATTGAACGAGACTGCTGAATCGTGCCGGATGCTTGGGCCCCAAGCTTGAATCGAGGGATTCGCAAATTCACCGTAAAATCTTCTGCAAACGGGGGTAACGGTAACTCATTTCCGTTTCATCGGGAGTTCCTCGTTCGAATTAAAAGTGCTCGGTGGGTCGGCAAACGAAGACCGAACGGATGGCAGGGTGGCAAGGGGGTGAAAAAGGATGGTGGATTAATTAACGTGAGGTAAGGTAACGTAACGTAATTACGTTCTCGCATTGTGTGAGATTCGCCCTGGCGACGTTGCGTCCCGTCGCTTCGAGGCCGAACCAGACCCCGGGAAACTTGAGACTCGAGACTTGAGACACATCGAGTGAATGGACCCCGATGACTGGCTGCCAGGACGTGCTTTTCTATTTCCAGATCCCTGCGAGTCGAACGTCCTCACGAATAATTACACGTCTTTCGACTCCGCGGTCCTCTTGCCATCGGCACACTATCGGAACTTGTCGAATACCAGCGACTAAAGAAACGTTCCGTCTTCGCGGCCCGTTGAGCACACTGTTTTTTCCAAAGAAAGTTTTCCAGTGCCATACAGTTTTATTCATTCAGGCTGTCCCAAAAATGTACTTCCTTGGCAGGGTAGATCCCCGGGGCGATTTCCAGCAACTTTTTCCTTTGCGAAAACATTCTCCGAGGTCTTGTTAAGAAGATATTAACGAAAATGTGGCAGATTCCGAGCCAGTATCCGCCCACTTTAGCCGCACGCTGATTGGACCGTGTTTTTCATTAATAAGTCGAAGACAAAGCCGCAGAAAACATTTTCAATCAACCCTTTGAAGGAACAGCAACATTCTTCTATACATATACGACTTCTAAGGATTGAGACCAGACGGTAGAGATGTTACAGCTCCGTCGAAGAACGTTTCCATCTCATTCTCAGGTATCTACCGACCCGTAGTACTTTACGGACGGTTCCTTAGTCGCTGTCGGATCGATGACTCGATGATCGTCACCTTCGTTCCCTGTGTTAATTTCATCCGGTAAATTTCGGATCGGATTGCTCGAAATTTCGAGGAAAGGGAATCGAGAGCGGGTGACGTGCGCGCTCTCGCGCGATCCTCTCGGGGAAAATTTCAATTTCCAAGCGATCGTTCTTACGGCTCCCCCGGGCTCGATCCATCCCCTTTTCCATTCCCTTTTTCCAACTCGGAAATCACTGTAAACTGCGCACGTAGAGCGGCAATTAATGATTGCCCCGATGAAACTTGGTCGCGGTAGAGCGGCAGGGAGGAGACCTCCTCTCTCTCTTTCGTGTTCCCTGGCTTCTTTTCCTCCCGGAGCCGAACCGGCCTGATTTCGAAGAGGCTTTGACGGGCTATCGAATCGTTTTGCTCCTCTCCTCTCTTCCTCTTCCGCGAGACTCGCGTCACCGACGAGGTACTATTAAAGACTGTCAGCCTTATGGGAGTTCGTGTCACCCGAATATTTCGGTTTTCTCTTACGCTCTATAAGTCTGTATATAAGTATAAGTCCGTCGTTGTAAGAAAGGGAGCCAGAAGGAATATTGCATACGTTCTGACTCCCTTTCGGGTCTCTTGTGCAGTAACCTCCTCGTGGTGAGACCTGGGCAATCGGTATTATCCTCTATTCGTAAGAACTTTTAGTGTTATATGAATAAAGGATAATATCGAGCTAATAGCTGCACATTTAATAAACATGTTGATTTTCAATAAATTCTATTCCTATACCTAGTGTCTTCCATAACATTTTGTACTTTCACTTTCCTTCAGAACAAAAGGTATGTATCATTCAAGCTGGTTCGCCTCGGATGTGAACAATGTCATATATCGTCTGGTTCTATTTAGGTAAAGAGTGCGGAATCACCGACACCGACGAGATAGTATCTCGTATAAGGCAATTGCAGAATGGGTAATGTGAGCATGCTATACTATATCATTCTTCTTTTACTTGACGAGTATCTCGTCGGTGGTAGAACTTTTATCGATGTGGTATTTCAGATCACTGTAAATTCCACGTTATCCCCGCGCCCGCTTACTGGTCCCGCTGAATAGCACAGGGGCTGGCAGTCTTTAATAGTATCTCGTCGTTGCTTGCGTGGAAATGATTGCTCCGCCGATATATGTATACACCGCGTGCGCGAAACATGAACACGCGAGACGCGAGACGCGCGCACCGAAAGCCAACTCTGTGATCTTTCCATTAAAATTTCGATTAAGCCCGAGACGGAGAGCATCGACGCGACTAGTATCGAAACTCCGAGATTCCTGGCCTCTTCGGTATCGATAGCACGCAGCCCGAGCCCAGCCACCGATGAAAAATTCTCCTTGGCGATATCTATCTCGCATAAATTGCCTCGTTCGACGGGAGAGCCGTGCCGCCCCGGATAGAAGAACAATTTCAAACTTCGGGCTGATCGGTATGCTAAATTGAATCGAGGTTTTCGGTACAGGCCGACACGGATCTCTCTGCGCTATATAACATCCAACACCATTTCCAGTCGCTGTCCTGAACTCGGATTAATTACTTTCCGAAAATGTCCTGTTCACGAATTATTACTGCACTGCGCACATTTTGAATAGAGATATAAAAACGTAAAAAGATCATAGATTAACAAAGCCGACGTACCATTTTGAACATGTAAAATGAACTTTTTCCTAGCTTTATTGCAATCGGTATAAAATTGTCCTGTGTAAAAATCGTATTTTTTGCAACCAACGTTCTGTCAGTTTTGACTTTTCCAAATGCAATTTTGGTCGGAGGGTCTTCAGTGGTGACGTTCTCGTTACCGAACAAGATTCTGTAACGCGTTACTACATCGTTACAATCCGTTGCCAGCGGATATATCCGCGGGAATCGTTCGTTTCGCAATGGTCTTGCGAGAGGAACGGACCAGACTGCTAATGGGGAGGGGAGAAGGGGAGGAACCGGGACAGAACGGAGCTGACAGCGAGTTGCGGGGGTGGTCCGTTCGTAAAACAAGCTGTCGCTGCGCGAAGTGGATGCTTTTAGCCGACGCGATGCAACGCGCCGTAAACCGGCAGGATTGGATTTCTTGCGGCTACGTCCGTTTTCGTTCCGCTGTCTGGCCGGTGACAAAAGCGGAATTTAAAACTGACCCAAACAGAGCACAGCGGAACGGAGGTGAGCGAAACGGTGCACAATATAGGGCCGAACCGGCCGCGGCCTAAACGCTACAAAAAGTCCTCTCGTCATCGAAGTGTCCCGATAAAAATAGTATTGCAGATTCTAAGCTCAATACTACAATGAAACTAAATGTCAAATTAATTTTCATGCGGACAGTCTGCTCGATATTCGTGTTGTTCAAATGTACTGTCTAGACTAGTCATTGTAATTGTAACAATTTTCATTTCGATATCTCCAATATCTTTCGGCTTGTACTAAATTAAAAATGATTAACAATTTGTAACATTTATATCCAATTCACAGTACTCGAGTTGCGAGATTGCTTGGTTAAATTGAACACAAATGAATTGAACGCAAACAGCTTGTTTACATTGCAGCCGAGTGAGGGACCAACATCGATTCGCAATATCGAGATTAAAATATCGGTAATTATCTAGAAAGGGGTCCTCCTCACTGATTTTAACGACCTTGAAATATGTTGTCATGATCATCATTCTGAACAATCTTTCGAGTGGCGAATTCTGCCATTTCAAACGAATTTTGTGTGACGTTTCAAACAACGTTCGTGCGTTGTCGCGCAAAATGGGAGGCTCGAACAATTTCCATTAGGATGATCGACTCGGCTTGACGGGTTCGAGAGTTGCGAGGCGGTCCCGTCGCTCCTCGGACTTGTCCCCGGAGCTGTCTCGGGCTCGGGCCGCGTGCGCCTCGGAAAAGTTTGAATTACAATCGCCATAGGTGTTTGCGGCCGGTGCGATGGAGCCAGAATTTCAAATCAGTCCATTCCGAGTCCTCTGTCCCCGGGGTGTATCGAGCTCGCGGCGCGCCTGCCCGCGGCAAAGTTGAAAACCGTGTCCGTCCTCGGTATAACTAGTTCCCTTTCGGAGATTGGATCGTTTCCCGCGACCGGCCCAGCAGCGATCCGGCGCCGATCATTTTTCACCCGGGGCCGAATATACTTTCCTCTCAGGATCCTCTGGAAACGCAGTTTTACCGACCTGGATTCAATCGGCACCGCGTCGGTCTTACAAATATTTGCCGTTTCCGGACGGCTTCCGGCGGCCGGAACTGCCTCGACAGCACTCATCTTGCTAAGAGGCTCGTTCGTTTCATCGGCCACCAGCCGAATCCGGAGAGACTGTTCGATAGACAGCACGTGCAACATGCTACCGGGTCAACGGAGGTCCCATCGCTACCATAGATTGCGACTCTGTGTCGAACTACATATAGCGGTCGACCCTTACTGTACAATAACCTGTCGGACTACTGGCGAGGATCTATTAGGTGTACAAATCAGTTCGGTGCCTTTTGAGCATACTTTTGTTCTTTATTTATAAGAAGAAGGAACACGCGTTACGTTTCGAAGCTTACAAGCTTTTTCAAACGAACGGAAATTGCTTGTCGAGTTACACCAAGTTCCTCAGCAAGTTTCTGTTGTGAAGAACGCTTTTTTGATGATTTCAGCGCACTGGTTCGATCAATTGTTATACATAACACTATTTGCAAATTTTCACAATATCTTTATTTCAACGTTTCGATCTTCTTTTAGATAATTCTCAAGAAAATTTTTAAGAATTGCGTCTGTAAATTAGTAATAAATGCTATATTTCAAATTGTGTGAATTTAAAACAAGAGGAACAAATGTTATTTACTCTTGCTTAGTGAAATAGAGAATAATTTTTCATAATGTAAACTTTAATGAGACACGTGTTGATGCTAAGGCAGTATATATGGTATTCTGCAGTTTCTGTTGTGTTTGACAAGGATTTTCATTAAATAATTCCTCTAATTCCTCGTCCTAAACTTTTTTTTGGCACTTCACTGCGTTCTCCATCGCTGAGATAAAAATTTTCGCTGAGAAACATTACGGCCGAGAAAATTAAGGTGACCTTGATTTATCTAAAAAAAAGTACACAAAACGATAAATTTTTTGGGATCCTATGAACCCCACTTTACCATTCAACTTTGTCCTCAAGATATTTAATGTATCTTTGAAAACAACAAAGATATTTGAGGCAATAACGTTAGATGACTCGCCCTGTCTGTAAAGACGCCGAACTTATTTGTACACCTAATACTAAATATGAATATAGGGTGCCAAAATCGTTCTAAATTTTGATTTTGTTCTAAATGAAATATGTTGTAGTCCATGTGAAATTGGGGGGGTAGTTTTCCTTATATTTTTTCCCATAATCCTTAAGTCCACCCCACACAGTGATCCTATCCATACTTCTTACCATAAACCCTCTTTATCCCTCCCAGATGGAAGAAAAACACCACCTTCTCGTTTTTTCCATTGAGCAGCGACACCTTTTTTGTAGAACATATAAAATTCGTATAAAAACTAATATCTATAAATGAAGTCATGATTAAAAAGGTGTTGCTGGCCAAGAGTGGTTATTAATATTGTTCTCCAGGTATAAATAAGATTATTTAGTCGTATACAATCTGCTGGTATTTTCTCCTCATTGTGACGCCAATTTTTATGGCTCCATCTTTTTCAAGGGCTCATTTTCAAGGGGAAACCTCAAGGAATATAACCATAATTTTTTCAAAATTTAAATCACTGCGCCCCATCATAAAAAAAACGTACAAACAGAATTTGTTTAAATTTTTCGACATTATAAAGTTGATTGTCAAGGTTGAAAAAATTATTTTGTAATATCTCAATCCTTTCCGAATAAAACTAGAAAAAATGCAGCTCAATCGGACAAACAGTTCCCGAGATAAAAATTCGTAAGTGAGGCCCGTTTTCGCTGAAATGGGAAAAATTGAAAACTTTGAAAGCCTGCCATTTCTAAAAACAATTCGAAACCGACAAAATGATGACTTAAAGCCCCCCTAATTTCACATGGACTACAGCATATTTCATTTAGAATTTTCATTTAGATTTGGCATGGAAAGAGACCCTATGGCAACTTTCTTTCAGAGCAAAGTGTACCTTTTCTACAAGCGGAGGCGTCAGGGGCATATGAAGGTCAACTCTGCTTTTCTAAATGCAAAAACTGCACTCAAAGTGAATACAATAATCTAGTATGAAGGTCGTTCAAAGTCGCTCAAGGTCAGCGGCAATAGAAAATAAATTGTTGTTACAAATGCATATAGTACTGTCCGAGCCGAATGTTGAAATTCTCCTGTAACCTCCGCGAACCAGCGGCGGCGACCTTGCGATTCAATTGAAATTCGTGCTCGCGTTAAGAGCATTTCTCGAAGCGGAAAAAGGGGTCGCGGAAGAATCGCGGAAATTCCAGTTTGCCAGCTATGAATGACAACGCGTTAGTTGCAAGAACGCTGTCAACGCCGCGTCTCGTCAAGCAGCGTGCTTCTTTCCTGCTGTTATTTCCCGCGGTGTTTGCAAGCTTGGTTTCTTCGCGCGGCGGAAAAACAATTTCGCACGCGATGATCAAAAAATGTTGCCGCGACGAAACGCTGCGCCGTGCCAGTCCGTTGCACACTGAACATACTATACACGCGTCTGCACGCCGGTCTGCACGCGCAAATTGCATTCGTCAACCGCGAAAACTTGCGGCCGAGTTATTACGTTTCAGCGAGGTGGTCCCGAATCAGGATTTAATTCAGAATCGCCGCAATTATTGGATCGTTGCATATTGTTCTAGTGTTAAAAAATAGATTCGTAATAATATCATTCATGATTACGCAAATTCAAACTACAACTTCGTGAAAAAAGATCGTAGAACAACCTAACTCCGATCATTTTGAAGCTTAAAATCCCAGCTTTCCAGTAGAAAAACATTTGTAACTGCTCCGTTAATGAGGAAGGATATTCCTCGTTCCAAACATCGTGTATTCAAACGTCTCCGCAAACATTGAAGGACTTCAATCGAAACGACCGTGGAGATCAAGACCGTGCGGTCCTGTTTACAACGACCTCTGAAAACTTGATTCACGATTTATCGTCGTCGTTTTATTAAGCCTTGAATGAAAAGCGTGCCGGAATTCATCGAGCCGGTAATCGAGGTGTGCAAAATTGAAGAGGACGCTGGTTCCTCGACACAAACATCATCGGTGCGCCGCGCCGTCTCCCGTCGAAGGTATGTATCTCCGAATCGACGTTCCGATCGCGTCGCTCCATCGCCTTGAAATCGTTCTCCTAGGATCAGCCAGACAGGTGGCTGACCGGAAACGCGGGGGACGCTAAGGAGCAGACAAAAGTGAAAGAGAAGGACGGAAAGAGGCGGAGAAAGGGATAGAGGGAGAAAAGCAGAGAGAGAGGGGAATATCGGGGAAATAAAGATAGACGGCGGGGATTGGTAAGAAGGAAAAGCGTTCTTAGCCCCCGGGGGACTATTATGCAAAGTGGGAAACAGATGCACGGCTCTCAGGAGCCTCGATGCTCTTATTTTTCGGGGGCCGGCCAGCAAACGTTTCTCTTCCTTTTCGGGCAGGGACACCGGAGAGAAAAAACTCCGGCCTGTTCTCTCTCAGCCTCTCCGCGGGGGTGTCTGGTGTCTGGCTCTCTCGTGAAATGCGGCTTTCTCTCTTTCTCTCGCTCGCTACGGAACGCGCGACAGGAACGTAGGTTTCCTCGCGGAAGTCGCAAAGTCTCCCCCGGACGTTCAGAAACATTCGGACTTCTAACGCTGCCGCATAAACCAGACCACGACTACCCTTTGCTGCTGCTTGAAGCTTGCTTGCCTGCTATACCATCTCTGTCTCTGTCTCTTTTTCTCTGTCCTCTTCGGCGACGCTTTCCCTTTAATCCTCCGGCTCCCTCTTCGCTTGCAATTGCTACCCTATCTCCCTTTGAAACGGACGACTACTCCGAGCGGAATACAAACGAGCCCCAACGCATCCGGCAAAAATTTCGAACAGTTTCGATTGTACGCGTCTCCCGGATGCAGAACTGTTGCATCCGGGATTATAGATTGCTCTCGCGGCAATGTTTTGATGAAGTAGTTACAAGGAAGAGCGATCAATTTTTTCAGGTAACACTTTGTCTACTGTTCGAGACTTTAAGCTTGTTTTATGCACGTTGCAAGAGTACGTCAGAGGTTTTTACGAGCTGAATCCGGGCCGGAGGTCGTCAGCCATCGTGTCACCAACGTCGACCTTCGAGTACCATTCTGAAATATTCATAGACCCCGATCGTCCTTGCTAATTGATACCCCCCGCGTCTGGATCTCACGGTGCCAACAGGTGTTCGCCCCTGTATCCGGCTCTATTCGCCGGAAACTGGCGAAGATCGCAGAGATTGTTCACTAAACCGCCTTGGAATCGCTCGCAATTTATGCGAACCACAGTCAAATTAGCGGTAAGTACGCTCGGGAACTTTATGCAAAATAAAAAGTGTGTGAATCGATTGCAAGACAGGAGCTAAATATAATTTTTGCTGTATTCATAGTTCTATTCTATTTCATTTGAATAAATTTTGTGCAGCAATGTATAATAGATCAAGATTCGATTATCGCTTCTTTCGCCGACAGATAAGATCGACATACTAAAACGGAAATAGTTTATTACTGTCCTTAATATTTCATCGTTCGAGTGTAATGGATATCTTTTTCGTGGCGACAGCTGGAACAAGATCCCGTGCATCATCCGCAGGCTCTTCCTTTTCACCGTCGTTCAACTATTCCCCATATATACGGAATCGATCGGATTAATCGGAGCCTCTTTTCCCCACACTCTCTCTCTCTCTCTCTCTCTCTCTCTCTTTCTCTGCCTCTCTTTTTTGCTCCTGCGAGCTCAGCGCGTTCCTATTTGCATTTCACGCGCTTCATCCTTCTAATTGCAGCTCTCAATTTTTCGCGAGCCACGTCGAATCCTTTCCAGCGTGTCGGGCTTTCTTTAATCAAATAGACGCTCCGAGTTTTTAATCCGAATTTCAAATATTCGACAATATTTCACCCGGTTGAACCGTAAAATTCGGGTAATCCCTGCGCAATCGGCCGTGCTGAATGCCCCCCGGTGTTCGAAAACGCGCGCCGACGCGAGCTTGCTGTTCCGGAAGTTGCGGAACGAAAGAAACGGTCTTCGTTAAATCGTAATAATCGTTCGCCTGGAACGGTCCGTTTTACGGCCGCCGTTTTACCACCAACTATGGCCCCGGCGATATCCTATGATTTTCGCGTTAAATAAACAGCCAACGCAAGACTGACCCCGTTTTCACCGAGATACGCACACACGCTATTCGCCCGGCTAAACGAACGGCTGCTGTCGTCCAATAAGCCTTTGCGATCCCAGATTTTTCGAAATACTCGTCTAGGAAATCTGCGTCGTGCATCTTAGGGTACGCGCACTGTCCGACTTTCCAAATGTGTGAATAAGACCGTCTCTGTGACAGTGTTGAGCATTAATCGATATTAAAATTTTAATCGTGATTGATTGATTAATGCATACGATTAAAAAAAGAAATCGTCGAATAATAGGCGATTGATTCAATCGATTAATGAAGTTAATCGTCAATCGTTGATTAAATGAAGAAATCGTCGAATAAATCGGCGATTGATTCAATCGATTGATATAATCGTCAATCGTTGATTAAAAAAAGGAATCATCGAAAAAAAACATAAAAGCACGCAAACAGTTGTTGAGAATATTGATCGCGAGTCTGTTTCGATATTGTGAAATCGGGAGGTTTAATTTCTGTGGTTCGATCTGGTTTTCCACGAATGGTTGTTAGCCCGTGGTAATTTTCTGCTTACACAGAGTTCCGCGAAAGTTCAATTCCGAAACCCGTTTAGCTGGCCTTTCGTTCTAACGCGTGCTTTATCATTCCTTTTTAACGGGGCGGGCGGTAGGATAATGCCGTTCCACGTTCAAGGATCGCGGGGAACGGAATCGCGCCGCTTTTTCTGTGTCCTTCGTAGCAATTGCGTTGAATTGCCCCTTTCACCGGGCGAGATTAAACGCCCGCTTTGAAATAGAAGGCGAACGGGCGAGCGTGAAAAATTCGACTGGAAACCGCGAGTACAGAGAGAGGAAGCACACGAGCCGAGCCGACGAAAATTAATAATTTCCCGCGGAACGGAACCGCAGCTTGTCGCTATTATGCGCTTCCGCGCCGAGCCACGGCTCGTTTCCCGAAAAAGTGGTTGATCGTTAACGAAGCGCGACCCAGATACCAGCGAGAGTCCATAAATACGGCAGATCGATCCGGAACGATGATCATTTTACACCGACAGCCACCGGAACACGCCGATTCAACACGTCATAATAATTCTAATGATCAAAATATGTATCTTTCACCGCTGTTTGGATGAGTGCTTGACAAAAATTTCATCGGTCGTCGACGCGACACGGGTATAACGTTTCATCTCGTCGCAATGAAATTATAATCATTTTCCGCGTTTCGTCCTCTCGCATTTGCGCTTTTCGTTATTCACGGCGAATTAACTCTTGAAATTGAACGAAATATCGCGCGGACACTCTACGGCGGCGGACCTCGTAAAGTCGTAAAGCATAAGTATTTACGTTGCACGCGCGCGGAAACGGTGAACAAGCGCAAATCGAGCGTGTGCGGTTACCGCCCGCCCGCAAGACGGTCCACGTGAAATACCGAGGCATCCGGAAAAATATAACGTCGGTGAAATTTCACGGAGCTACTGCGGTCGTCCTTTTTTCTCGGGAACGCAATCTATCGATCGTACAGTCTCTCGAAACTGTAGACCGAGACTGGACCCAAAATTGAGGGTAAAGATGATGGTGAAGATTTTAGAAAAAGACAGTTGGAAATTAATCAATACGGGTCTCTTCCGATACGGGACGATGCCTTTCGACGTATTTCGAATAAGGAAACGAAAAGAAGCGTTTGAAAACTGTGTCTCATCTTCCTATCCTTTTCTCTATACATAATTTCAAAAGTAGTATAGGACAGGAAAGACTCCTTTCTATTTTTCAAAAGAGAACCTGTTTATACTAATATGTAAATAAAACGTTCATTTAATTAAAAAAGAAAGTACGACCACAGAATTCTATAAGATAGTATAATAATATAATATGTATCGTATATTTTTGTGATAGTTGTACTTTGGGAATTCTTGTTATGTTAACACTTTACCTATCGGAAGCCTATTAATAGGATCTTCAATAATTTTGCTGTATCAAAAGGAAGCATAGAAATTTTCTTTTACATTGCAATCTTAAATGAAACTGTTAGATGACGTTATTGAGGGTATCTTGTTAGTTCATAATGAAAATTGCTGTTACTTATTGATGGTTCCATTAAAAGGTGTTTAGCCATGAACCATAGATTTTTCAAAATTAAGCAATAATCACCGGTCGGTAATGTGTTCATATGTATTTACTAAAAGGCGATGACCCTTAAATGAATTTCTTTCATCCCGCTCCGAAAACGAAAGTCTTGAACTGAGCAAAACGATGTTGCGGGCCACAGTGTCCGTTTTGCGGCCGCCATGTCACGACTTACGCGCGCAGACTCGGCCGATAGCGAACAAGTAATTAAATTGCACACTTCGCTCGCGAATTTCCGCGCGGCCCGGCATGGCCCGGCGCGTGACTTGACTCGCGGATCGTCGGCGAACTATACGATGCCGAACAATTGCATCGTATCTCCCGGCGAATATACGAGCCGCCACGCCGTATCGTATCCTGTCCTATCGTAGAAATTATTGATGTCGCACCCTGCTGTACGCTTTTTACCAGCTCACGATCCGGCCAATTCCGAGCGCATTTCATCCCCTAGTTCTATCAGTTCGCGATCCGACCATTTGCCTCCGCTTCTTTCCGCTGTTATGCTCGACCTGAAACAACCAAAAACCCTCGAAAACCCGGGCTTTTCGGTCGACAATTCCTGCAATTACTAAAGTCTCTTCTTTCTTTTTAGCTTTCGTCCTTGAGAAAAACTCAATGTTCTAGGAATTTTGCTAGACTGGTGTACAAAAGCCTTTTCTAACATTTTTTACATCTTGTTTTTTGTTAATTGATGCAGACTTTTAAACTCCTTTAATCTTTATATTGTTCAAAATTATAGCCACTCGGTGTTTTGTCAAAAATGCATAAAATCTGTCAGTGGCTTCCATCCTTTGGTATTTTTACAATTTCAGAACTGAATTTATTAATGAATGAACAATGAAAGGGATGGAAATAATAGAATTTCTTTCGATAGAACGATCTCGCAAGAGTGGCACTCGAACCTGTTTAACGAGAGCCAACGACGCTTCCTCGCGCCTGGCGACCGGAAGCTGGCAACGAAAACAAGATGAGCGGAGTTTCGTCGCGATTTCGTTGGTTGCATCGTGAATGAAACTGGCGTCGCCTTCCGGGGGCCAGGGAAATTCGAACGTGAAGGAATCGCGGCGGTTGGCCACGCGAGACTCCGTCGTTAACAAACTTTCGAGCGAACGGCGACACGCAACGACGATGGCCGTCGTCGTTGCTGCTATTGGCAGTCGCATGAATAGCATTAACTGTCAACGTCCCGGCGCGGAGCGTCGTAAAACGGCAACAGTTTCTTTGTTGCCGATTCAACGCGTTGCTGTCGCTAATATCGGGCTCGGTAATAAATTCGTTCGAGTCGGTGCCAGATCACTTTTTCGCAACAACATCTCTGTTGATTTCAATTGCAATGAATATTGTAACAGGAAAGCTTGGGATATGATCAATACGTAAATCTTGCCATCCAGATAATCAATTGCAATTCAAAAAATTAAAACTATTGAAAATGGCTCCGGCCCTCCCCCGCTCTGAAACACGTGAAAGGTAGAACTCAATCCGATTTGATCGACTTTTAAAGCTTTTCAGCGCAGCCTTCTTACAAAAAATCGCAGGAGATAAAATACTGATTTGCGAATACTACATTCAACAGACAGTCAGCTTACACGTTCATTCGCTGGACAGGTTCACTGAATTAAAGGATGCTCGTTGTAAAACCGACATTCTGAAACACGAGTGAACCAGTGAAAAGATCGCATCAGCGCGGAAACTCCTCGGCGATCTTCTCGGAGATCCAGCGATCTAGAATCGGAGAGTAAAGCATCGCGACGTTGGCGTTGCCAGAAGAAAGCAACGAATGCAATTGTCGACGGATAAGTACTGGTTTGGCTCGGATAGCGGCGAGAGAATGGAAAACGGTTGAGTCTGGGGAGAGCGAAAGGAAAACGGTGTTTTCAGGGGCGGCAGAGCGCGTGGAAATTCTTCTCCTCGCCGATAGACGCGAACAGAAGTTCTGTTTTGACTTTTCGACGCAGTCGACGTCGGCTAGAACGAGCGGTTCTCCCAGCGAAATCGGCTTTTCCGGCTTTTCCAGCTTTTCGTTTAGTCTGCGAAGCGCTCGTCTCGTCTCGGGTGTCTCTTGCTCTCTCTCTCACACACTCTCGCTCTCTCTCTCTCTCTCTCTCTCTCTCTCTCTCTCTCTCTCTCTCTCTTCGTTTCAACGAAGTTTATCAAACGGACTACGGGGTACGCCAGCTGACGTGACATCTGAAACAGAATTACACGGAGCAACGTAATCGGAGGCACGATCAACTCCCGAACAATGGTGGTGCGTTCTTTATGGACGCGACGGCATCCGACGAATTCCACAGACGTTTGCCGCGTCGAATCGGATTTCGAGCGATGCCAACCGTTCTACTTCCCGCTTTTCTACAAGCCATGTTTAGGGTAAACATAGGAGAGTGTCTTCTGAATGAGAAGGGGGTATTGCTTCAATTGTGTTTTATTTTGTAAAACGATTAACGACATACGATCTTTTAATATATCATTTCAATACGCTCCTAGACGATCAATATTTCCATCAATATTATTGATCGTGTAGGGGCTACTTTAGTTTCATCAACATCGGCTTGTGTAACTTGAATATATGTTCCCTGCAAAATATCGACAACGACGGCTACTTGTCCACGCGAAATTAATTACACTGATTAAAGACTAACCCCAGCCGACGATCTTCGTCTCTGATTTCAACTCGAAACTATCCTGTCGAAATTTAACCTCGTTCGCCTTGTTAACAACGTTGACTGCAGGCCTGTCACGTGGCCGCCAGTGGCAACAGAATCCTCTATTTTTAATATATTTTAAAAACAAATTAAAGCTCCAACAAATGTCCAAGATAATTTATAAAATGGAGCAGTAGAATATACTTATTTTTAAAAAATTTTAGAATGTCTTAACCCTTCGCGGTTGGCAGATTTCGTTGATTAGAGTACCAGCAGGTCGGAGTAAATTCAGCACAATTATTATTATACTTTTCCGTACGGGATACCCTCTGCGGTCGTTTTAAGTTTATACATACAGGGTGTCTCAAATTTCCTTCAACATTGTTCCTGAGATCCAGAACGGTAAAAATGCCTAGGCTGCTGTCCGCAAAGGGTTAAAGTTGGACTGTTTCAGCTCACAAAAATGTGCACAGTGCAATTATCATAAACAAATTGCGAATATCTACAAAAGTTTCCGTTTCGAAGTGGCAATTCTACTGAAACCCGATTAGCTAATATACTCTGGTATCTTGTAAACGCATAAAGATCCACAATTACACGGCGCTAAACAATCGAAACCATTCGATCAATCAAATAACATCCTCCCGGAATAGTTTCAACCAGTCGTCAATGCGTAAACTTGCGGAACATTTGTGACGGTGACGTCGCTCGTTAATAAACAATAATCCGGACGCGTGTATCGATCGTCGTGTGGAGGGCTGGTTGCATCGCGATGCAACGGGATGCAACGGTATGGGATGTAGCGCGTTTGTAAAAGCGTCGAGCAGTAACGGCAGTAGGTAGCAGCAGCACGTTGCAGAGCGTGATGCTTCAAAGCTTTCATTTCGGGGCAAAGCGGACCCGGAACTGTCGGCTTATTATCGTTTCCGTAAAGGGAGCATGGTCCTGCGCGAGATTTACACGAGCCCCGGGCCGACTATGCCAAAAATTCTCGCTTCAACGAATATTCTCTCTTTACGGGGAACGCCGCGCCGTCGAGCGGAAGAATGTCGGCCGCTTGTTTCTCTCGCAGCGGTCGAATCGCTGGATGAGAACGGATCAGGATAATCGTGCGCGTGCCATTTAGTTCCGCGCGATTTTATCTATCATATCCACGCGATTCTCCTTCTCGCGCTCCCTTTCTCTTTTGCCCTTCTATCCTCCTATCTTTCTCGAATTTATTTCAGTAATTTAGATACCGTGTTCAGAACCGACGATTTCGATAATACAGCCGTTCTCATAATTGATGGCACACGCTTTAAACGCGGAATAACGTTCTCATAAATGCACCCAACCACTGCAGTTTCGTTACTGCTTTTCTATCTGGGCTTGTAAAGAAAATTTAAAAACTGTATTTTGTAGATGCATGTAAATTATACATATCTACAGATTGCGAGTTTTATGTATTCGTGTTAAAAATGAATAGGTGCAATTTAAAACGGTAAAAGCATCATGAGAATTTTTAGATATGTCGAGAATATTTAACTCGTGCAATTTTTATTATTTTGACTTGGATAAAATTACTCGTGTACTTCGAATAGCAATAAATATCGGTGTAAAATTTTATTGCATAAGGTTGGGCAGTTTTATTGAAAACAATTCGTAAATTTTGGTAATACGTGGCAATCGACGCCAGAATACCTGTAAATGCGATGAATGCACAATTTTCGCATTAAAAAAATTTCGAGAAATTAATTCTCCGCTTTTTTAATCAACTACAGGCCGAGAAAAAACGAAACCATGCAGGATACAACAATCGCAGAGTCCATCGGCGTGAATCGCGACCGGTCTACGTGATTTCGAATGTATCCAGAGGCTACGTTCCGCTCCAGCGGCTATTTGGATTAAATGCGTGCCGGCCGATATTTGATACGCGAAATTTCGCCGTGCAAAATCCGTTTCTATGACAGCGGGCTCGGGGCACTGACACTCGCGCGTCCAAACACAGAAGATCTTTTTACCGGGCAAGTGAGCAAAGAGGAAACGTTTTCTAGCAGCAGCAGCGGCAGCGGAAGCCGCCATGATTTTCCAGCTTCGGGATTGGTTGCCAGGAAATTTCATTTTCATAAGTTATATCAGAGTCGGCGTTTGCTGTCTTCCGAATCCGAATCCCGGGGTGTTTTCATTATCCGGTTGAATTCGGCGGCCTGTCGTCGTGAAATTCAATTATCGAAGAGCAAAAAGACCAAAGATTTTCTCTCCTCCCCCATTCACGGGAGATGTGGTCATTTTGAGAGAACGTGCGCCAATTTAATGGCAATTAGAACCAATTAAACCTATCCCGTAATTACGTTATTAACGATAACAATGGCCGACGCCGACGTGTTTTATGTTCCAAGGAATCGTTCGTTCGCTCGTCTTCGACTCCACTCTTTTCTCTCTCTCTCTCTCTCTCTCTCCCTCTCCGTTTTCCTTATTTTATCGCAATTACGGAAGTTCCCGAGAAAATCCCGGTTGTTTATGTCGATAGGAAAGCCAGAGGAAGATTAAGTTCCCTCTCCGGTGGGTCTTCTTGCTTTTTTCGGGCGGACAAGCGTCTGCGGAGGAACCGGCGCGCGGCGGCGGCGGCGGCAGCAGTTTAAAAACCGCTGAATAACGAAACGCTGCGCCAGGACGTGTACGGAAAAATCGCTTCGCGGCCGCTGGGAAAGGCTGTTCCGATGCGCACCCATGGTTTTCCCTTTTCTCACGTCCCTAAGGATCCTTTCGGTAGCCGCGAAACGTCGCAAACCCGACCAGTGTCACCAGACCAGGGGAATTTACTAGAATCAAGGGGAATAGAGTTACCCCCTCTATGCCATTACTGGATTAGTAACGACGCAGACGCAACCGCATCGCGAATTGAATGCGCGCATCACGTCATGTGACCGGTCCGTAGCGAGAGCGTGGGGATATCCACCGCCGGAAAGTAGGGGAGTAACGTTGTAGAAGGGGGAAGGAAGCACTGACCTAGTTAGGACATTATTTGTACAATGTAATTATAAGACTGCGGATTGGAACTGTTAGGGTAGATGCAATTTAACATAGGACGAGCATTACAAGAATTCAGGATGCACTATTTCCAACCTTCATTATAGAATATTATTATAGAATAGAACAGAAAACTGTGAGGACATTCTCGACCAATTAAAATTATTCCGCTTCAAGAATGCTCGGTTTCATACTTCGTTTTTCGAGCTTTATCTTTAATTTGATAAATAATAATATAGATTGTCCCGCACATTTCTGAGGCAAATAAATTTCTACGTACCTGAACGTGTTTTGAGAACGAGAGCAGGATTTCATACAATGAAATCCAAATCCTCATATGGAGTAATAAATCCAATAAATCGCATTATTGCTAGCTCTAACATACTTTATAACAATATTGATTTTTTTAATGGCACATTACAGGCATTCAAAACAAAATTGCGCAATACTATTTGTTAATCATACCTGTATTTGTTTAGTTTCGCGTGTGCCCATTCTTATGTAAATTTTAGGTTAAGACTTTCTTTTTGTTATGTTTTCTTTTTGTTTTTATCAGTTATACTGTGAAAACTGTATACATTTGTATAAAAGGACCTCGGTCCGTATATAATAATAATAATAATAAAAATTATTAAAAGATAGAGTATGTTATACTCGCAACAGGAGTACAAAGTAGAATTCCAGGATCGCGAAATTATTACATCGAATTGAGCAGACACTGAATCATGCCATTTGCACAGGGCAACAACAAATATCTAATTGCCGCCAGCTTAATTGCTAAGAATGTCGAGTATTTTTCGAGAGCAGTCGTAATGTACGTGCGTTGTTTCGATAAGCCGTCGACTGTAAAGCACGCCACCTAATTCAAGGTGTCATTCGGCCGCTTAATTGCTTCCGCGCAATTAACTTGTCCTAGCCTCGCTTGGCGCGCTCCAAAGGATTAACAAATTCCGTGTCCGTGCAGCAAATTTAACCGCAAAACAGCCGCGTGTCTCGCGGACCGCGCCGCAAACGACCGGAGGGAGGACGCGACGCGCAGCACCTCGTTTCCCCACGAAAACAAAAGGGGTGGGAGGGGAAAAAAGACTGTTTAAAATTCGCCGGATCGAGCAGTTCACGCGTTTCATTCCGTCGATCGCTTTCGATGATCGATTCGCGTCGACATCGGCCCTCTGTCGTCGCTCAACGGATAACACGGGCAAGCGTATCAAATTTTTCATAAACACTCGACGCGAATCAACTTTGATAACCGATCGGTGGAACGTGATGGAACACGGGGGAACATTGTGCGCGTGATTTTTATAATAATTTTGCTTTGCGAGGGAAATCTGATTCTTCCTAACCGATTTTTTTCATTTTTTTTTAAAAGAAAACCTAGTTGATGAGAAAGTACATTTGATTATGTCGAGATTATGTCCTTCAGATGACTTTGTACACCAGTAATGTGTTGGAGATTAGGCCAAGGACTCGTGAAAGTCAACTTTAATTTTTTAAATGGAACATAACATTTTTAATATAATTTATAAATTAATATCGTGAATTTTTTCTCAAAGCAGCTCCACATCAATCACCTTAATTAAATATTGCAGGAAGAAGAAAAGAGTGGGAGAAGGTTTATTATTTCCGTACTGAAAATTATTTATGAAAAATGGTTGTAACACTGTCTAAAAAGGCTTGGGTTTTTAAGAGAACATGAAAAAGTGATGGAAGAAAACATGAAGACGCGTGCCCGATTGTCCACACGAAGTTAATAACGGAGGGAAAAGAATTTGTGACTGGTCCTAGGTCGAATTGACCCAATTCCCCTGCAAGAGTTAATGGAGGTAAGACCTGAGAGAACCCTTTAGGAATTTAACATCGAAAATTTGAAGAGACTCTCAAATATGAATCGCTGGGAGCTGAAAGTGGACGTGACGCTCGCTAAAATTCTTACGTTCTGACATAATATTTTCATTATTCCATTCCCCATCCAGAGTTTACCAACACATGAAAGTCCACAAAGCGTTCCTTTCACATTTCGAAGATAGTTTTGTTAGACTAGCATTTTCGTCTTCGAAGAATTTGAATTTCACGTTGCCTGAATTGCGCGTCTGCGGTTAGAAATTGACATAAGGAACTGCAGGGTGCGAATTTCGAGTGTTTTCCCAGCTCTTGTGCCTGAAGTGGCGTAAACTGGTCTTGACTTAGGTCCGGGACATTTTGCTCAAGTTATTAGGGAACCTCTTCCCAACGATCCAGCTATTTTTCTGATCCTACTAAAATAAAAGTTTCCGTTTCTCGTATCAAAATACTGATTTAATTTCCTTTCTATAACACTCTTTAATTTCCTCTATCAAAGAATTATTCACTCGTGCAATTTTAATTATTTTTACTTGGAAAAAATTACACTTGTACTTCGAATACCAGTAAATATGTGTGTATAATTTCGTTGCAAAGGATTCGATAGTTTTTCTGAAAAAAATTTCAAAATGTCTAGCTGCCTCTGGTAGCTGCAATTTACGAAGAAGATATTTTCATGTTCCTTAAAGATCTGCTAAGCCTGGTGACGACAACATCCAGAAGCATCAGGAGCCAGTTAGATTATCAGCCACTTCGCGATAAGCCGACCCGAAAAAATCGTGGTTACCCGACGACGTAACAACGTGCAGGGAGAGAAACAGCCTCGGGAGACGAAAAAGAGGGGGTGGCAGCCCTCGGAAAAGCGGGATGCAACGGGGTAAGGGCGGTTTCTAATAACGCATGGCCTAGCCGATTCCTCGGACGCCCTCCGCTTGGCCGGCATCCGCAACAGGACGTACACGCTATCGGCTTTATTTACTTTTATCGCGATCCCCTCCATTCTAAGCACGCCACTCTCTTCCATTTACTCCTCCGTGTACTTATTTTCTCGTTTTTGTTCGCCGACCACCATCCACTCCGGGACCAAGACTTTTATGGTCCAGACTGCGTCGCAAAGAACAAGACCGATGAGGGCGGAGGTCAAAGGAGATAAAGGAGGGTTGCAATTTTTACGAGAGGCCAGGCGCGCATCGTTTCTGAATGGACCGCGATTTTCTCCGGGTGCCTTCGCAATTAACGAGCTCTCCCTCTCCCTCTTTCTCAACTATTCCCAATAATAATTTCTCCCGGATCGATTTTTCCGGTTAACAGGCGGCCGAGATGCCCAACTTCTCTCCCGTTCAATTGTCTCGATGTTTTTTCACCTTTTTATCCACCTTTCCGTGATAAGAGAATTTATAATAATATATTTAGAATAAATGTGCCACGGTTACGAGGGCCGGAAACAATTCCGAAAAAATGATCGTTGACCCCTTGCACGATTTATTTTTAAAAAGGGCGAATTTCTGCTATACAATCTGACGCACGATTTTTTTTATATCCGAAGTACTCAATTTTTAGGAAACGTTTGAAGTTGATCCTAACACAGGGCAATAATCAAAATTTTTCGAAATCCGCCCGTAGTGTTTTAGTTAGAACATTCCTATTCGTAAAATTAAACTAACTTCCAATCACAGGCATTCCGATCTTTGACAGCGAGACCGGATAGCAGTCGGTGTTCCACACAGCAAACGAGGTTTTGAAACTAACGAATTACTCCACAGTTTTGTAACATTTTTGCTTCCGAAAAATTGGAATCCAATGCTGCGAGCGATGTGTATATTCCTTTAGAAACGCGAAAAGCTTTCTCCCTTTTATATTCCACAAAAAAAACCTTCCTAAAATTTTATAATTTAACCCTCTCGGTGTAACATAGTTACAATCATTTTGCTTAATGTTTATTTAAACCTTTTCGACTCAAAAAAAATTACCTCTCCTGAAAAAATGCATTGTGAAAAGAGGTAGTTACGTATCAACATCGTTGCTGCATTACCGGTACAAATTCATAACGTATTAAACGAGCTCCGATGAAAATCGATCCGCCAATTACAAAAATCGAAGTTTCGATAAAAACGCAAATCCCGTCGCACCATAGTAAATAATCTGTAACATCGTTATTTCGGCGAGTTCGATCAGAGCATATTCGAGAGGAAAACAAGTCGATTTTTCAAAGCTGTTAGCTTGGAGCAAGAGAAGTCACAGCAATAATCTCCATAAATGACCGAAAATCGTCGTGACCGTCCTCTTAATAGTTTAACCGTACAGCGCGGCAAGCGTTGAACGATTACAAGTTGGAAATAAGCTCTGCAGAGGCGAAAGTAACGTATTCATGGGGGCGTTAAAATATTCATTGGACGCGGCCGGAAGGAATAGTAATTTCTTGCCGCTGCGTACGCGAGCGGATCTAGTTACGTTATCGAGATACAAACCGATGCGATTTTTTCGGAGTCAGGCTTTGTTGTTCGGCTAGTGTATCGGAGGCTACGGGAGGGGATAGAGATAAGCTTAATAAAACACGGGTGTACAGACCGTGCTCGATATCTGGAAATTAACGGGATCATTAACGAGCTTTTTACCCCAATGGAATCGCGAGGCCGCCGCCCCGCGCTGCTTTCGTTCAGAGAGGAGGAACAATTCCGCGATCCCGGATTATCTGTACTAGATAGTTTTCCATAATCGTTAGAACGAATGGGCCGCCGATAACGAGCATCATAGATACGCGCACGACCGTTGAAATCCCCTTCCAACTCTCTCTCTCTCTCTCTCTTTCTCTCTCTCGGTACAGTATTTCACGGTAGATGTAATATAATTAGAGCATCGAGCGTTTCCAATGTGACGAACGGCCATCCGGCTCGATACCAACAAACTACAAACGACCGGGCCAAATGCGTCGATTTAGACCGAACGCAAGTAAATCGTTTCGACTGCCTCTATTATTCGATTCAATTATCCTTGTCGTATTCCCTCTCCCGATATAATTCTGTATCAAGCCCCGCCACGCCATACCGGATCTGTTATATCCCTTTGTTTACCAATGATCCGCGAGCGGCGCAGCGCGACCAAGAACTCGCGCGATCACGATTCTCGCGAATCACAAATACTATCGAGCGCCTTCTGAACGTTCAGCGTATCTGGGGATTCTTTTCAATTTTAAGACAGTTAAGTGGAAGTTAGAAGATAAGTTAGTGGAAGTCTCATAAAAAAATATGTAATGAAAAATAAAGCATTTTTAATTCGCAATACATTGTGAGAACACGCGGGCCTTTAGACTGTGCTAGCGACGACGACATGCTTCGGCCACGCGATTCGTATTTCATTCCGTCCTTCTCAATGTTCGGATCTCTACTGAATATAAATTCAGTATTTTAAACTCTGCATTTTCATCCATTAATATCTTATAGAAAATTTAAGATGGTATTAACTCGGTAAAATAAGTCTCCGTACACCCTTTAAAACAGGCTCCTTTCAAACTTTTTCTTTTCTCGATAAGTGGGAGGTGTTGATGTAAGAAACAACTTTAAAAACAATTTTCTCTTCCAAATTTTTCTCTTACAAATCCACCGATTCAGAGGTGTAGATTCACCCCTGAGACGGATGACCATTACTTTTTGTACACCCTGTATTTTCGAACTCGCCATCCCAAAACAGGCACACAGTACCAAGAGAAGAACGAATGGTGCGCGAAAATGTGCGATAAAGCAGCGGTTTCTTCTAAACGGCATAAAACACCAGGAATCGGTGGATAGGCACGTTTCGACCGAAACAGCAGAAAGAATGTTGACCAGCGGGAACGTGCAAAACGTTCGACTGCGCGCCGCGAAAGAGAGAGAAAGAGAGGCGAGAGGAAAAAGTTATCGTGTCGCAACGACTTGTACCGGATTCTTTTCGCTGCAGCCGCGGAAGTATATGGGAATAAAGTCACTCGTAAAACCGCGCGCGGTTTCCGTATCTCCGGCAGGCAGGCAGCCTGGCAGGTTCGCTTAACGCGTTTTCACATATTTGTCGAGCAACGACGCCGATAATTCGCAAAAACGTGGAAACGTCCCCGTCGTTATTTCGCTGTTGTCGCGGTGGTTGCGCGCTCGCGTGCACGCCCCTCTGCAAAAAGACAGTATAGCGATTCCGAAAACGACCATAACTACGATCCAGGCGAACGACGCTCTTCCGCCAGTGCCTCGATAAGCGAATCACGCACTCCAAACGCTACACTTCGCTGCAGTTTTCACAAATAGAAGGGCCAACTATTTTCAGTACAACGTTTTAAAAGATGCGATTAAACTCGTTCCACTTTGTTGATATATCATGCACGTGTTTGTTGTTCATTTGTACACTGTCGAGCCATTTTAGTCGGTTTTTAAAAACAATTGGACCGTTTGTTTTGAAAGTGGTGTAAGTCCATTTTCTCTTGTTTCGAGAAAATTAAAGGTTAGCATATTAGTCAATTTAAAAATATGTATAAATTAATTATGTCAAGTCCGGCAATATATTTCTACTTATTTATCAATATGTAATTTGATAATATACATTTTTTTCAGGCTAACTAAAATAATATATATTTACGGGCTGCAAATAGACTTATACCACTTTCAAAATAAACGGTCCACATTAATTGCTTTTTCAATTGCGTTTGCAGTTGCTGTAAACACGTAGAACAGTCACGGCGACTCGAATCGAGGGGAATACAGTAACGTGGCGAAAGCGTGGGGGGATAGCGTCGTAGGAGGGGAATGTAGAGCGAGAGACAAGTGTTGATCTGGCGACACTGACAAGCAAGAACAGCTGAGAAATAAGGGACAGTGGTTTCAGGGGAATAATTCGCTGTTTGGCGGATTTGCCTCGTCGAATTTTGCTCGCACCGCGATCCGGTATAATCACGGACGATAATTGGACGTCCGCAGGAGACATCCGGCAAGTTTCAAACCAGCCGGATGATTGGTTTCCGAGATATCGTAACAACCAATCCGACTAACGTCGTTCTGAGAAGTGCACATTTAAAGTTTCAAGCTCTGTCGTAAAGTATACGAGAGGGCCGAGCTCTCTGCCCCGAAGCCAGCGGGGACACGGATACTTCCAATTTGTCTATAATTCTCCGGGATTATATTTTCCCGATACCGGAACAGCAGCGAAAAGTTTCGATTTTTGAAACCTTCGAATCGCGGGACTATCCTCTCCATGACCAGCCAGGCAGGGAGAGGAAAGAGAGAGAGAGAATAGGCGGGGGTGCAGATTAATTAAAAACTGCACAGACTTCCTCGATATTGCGCAGCCGTAATTTTTGTCATGCGTCGACTGCCGGGAAATTGTCGCAAACAAGGGAAAAGGTAGAAGAATAGGAGAGGGGGGTGGAGTAGCGCGGTGTACACCCGTGGCAGCCGGCGAAATTCGCAGAGGCACGGCGACAAGCTGCATTTTCTGGAAGGGCGTGGTGCGTCGGTGATTGCATATGAGAGGCAACCGCAAAATGCAGGCTACGCGGCCCGTTCTGCACGCGCCATCGCCTTTCGCCGTTTCGCAGGTTTCCGACGCTTCTACCGCCGTTCCGCGGGACTCTATTTGCATAAAGAATACCGAGCAAATTCGGGATTATAATTTTTCCTCCCCGAAAATCTCACTGCCACATACGGGACGAAAAAATCAGTCGGAATCGTACGCTGCAATTCTGGAACGTCAGTTTTAGCGATGGCCACTTATGTATAATACAATGTATGATATGTACAATGTATAATTCAATGCATAGTATAAATGTATAATACGTTATAAGACGTGTTACTGTTTACTTACTTGTGTACCGTCTCAGTACGACAGTAATGGTATTTTAGAGTTATTTAAATTGAAATGTCTCCTGATCTATTAACTTTTCGACATATATAGGTTAGTATTTTTTTATAACGAATGTCCAGCTGCATCGATTAATGTATTAAAAAATACCTCATTACATTTAAAAAACAGAGTTGACCTTCATATCTTTTTGACGTCTCCACCTATAAAAAAATTAATGACATCAGATTACGAGCGCATCGATATCAAGTATGTTTGGTCTGATGCATTTTTTTCTGTCTTCAAAAGCAAGCGAGTTATTCAGGTGGCCTGTTTGTCGTGAACCACCCGGTATACGATGCATTATACATATATTATTATTATGTATGTTTATATATTAATAATACTGTATTATTATGTACGTTTATTATGTACAATGTACTGTACACTGTGCACACACAATGTGATATACAGTGTATACGTACAGTGCAAACTTACATTGTAAACATGCAATGCGTACATATATTGTGAACATTAATGTGGAGGCTCATTAAACTGAAGTTATGAAAACATATTTTCTTCCAGTACCACATACGGTATCGTCAGAGAATTCCTCGATTTCCAAGGGCATTGTTCAGAGCATCCCGTTTGATTGATCCCAGAAAATAATTTCGTGCATCTGCTCCTTAGAAATACTGTTTCTCGTGCACCGTTCGAGCCAATAACAATCAGGAAGCCGGTCGTGAATAAAATTCGCCGCGACCGCGATTATTTATATCTTGATTCAGTCTCGAGAACGAAAACTACGAGTGGCAATCGAAGTTGAAGCGTGCTCTCCCTCGAAGTGCGCGTCGCAATTATTTTCAACGACGCGACCGAGAAATGGAGAACGAAACGGATGGACGGTTCCGGGAGAAATGGCCTCGTAAACTTTTCCGGAGAACCGTTTACCGATCTCGATATTAGTTCCACCGAAATCGGTATTCAAATAATCTACTTAATACGTTATTTAATTTCTACGTAGCTAAACTTATTGAATATTAATATAAAATATACTGAAAAATCAGTTTTATATGCGTTCCGGAGAATCCCACACAATTTCAGCGAAAAATCAAGATCATTCTAATTTTTTAAACATCGACACTCACTTTTAATCTCAGAACGTCGAAGCTGACGTTAAGACGAATCCAACGACCTACCATATCATGGCGTTGACCCTATAAATAACTCTAGAACAGTTTTTCCCGTCATAAATGCACGAGGACTCGGCTCATCATTCCTGCTTTTGTAGATCGAGGATCTGGTGCATCGTCAGACGAGACGAGATGAGAACTGCGCGAGTTAAGATCCTCAGGGTGTCGTTCTCGTTGCAGTTCAGCTACCGGGCCATTTGCCATTCAGCTGTTCGCCGTGGCACAGCGTCGTCGTGCAATCGCCACTGAAACGACTCGGCGCGGCGCTTTGGTACGAAGGCCTATCGTAAACCGCGACGCAACGGTTCCTAGAATCGCGAACAATGCTCGAGGAAAGAAGAATGACAGGGGGAGAAGCAAAGTAGACCCGCGGATCTACGCGTATCGCGGAACTATAGCGAGCCAGACGGTGATGGCTGGTTTGGAAATGGCGACGATATCGTGCCGGGCCCGTTGCCTTGCGCTCTCTTAAAAGTGGCGAGACTTGCTCTTTCTTGTTTCCTGTACAATCGTTGAATATGAATGAGCCACGAACAGCACACAGTCGCAGAACAAAGGCTTAGCGTCTGTGTCAATACGCCAGCTGTGCACGCTCTGCAGAAATTTTGGAAAAACTGCACAGGTCACGAGCGAAGTATATTTCCCATATTTTTGTTTGCATGTTCAATCTTTGACTAGCAAATCAAAAATATTGTTTGGTGCCGGAATATACGGCGAGTGTAAAAGGTATTCGTACGCCCTTCAAAATAAAATAACTGTTTTATAATTGTATTATAATTGTCCTCATTTTTTATAAACAACTAGATGCATTGGTTTACGAAATGATATGCAAGAACACATACTTTCAATTTTCATTAAGGGGCCAAATAAAGAAGTTTTAAAAATTGTCTTCTTTCTTTTTGCATGAAACCTTGTAAATTATAATTTTTGGAAAACGTTTTTTGCATATCATTTCGTAAATCAATGCTTCTAATTGATTATAATAAATCAGGTCGTTTGGTACAATTATAAAATAGTTATTCTATTTTAAAGGGCGTACGAATACTTTTTACACTCGCTGTATATTCCGGCACTAAACCATATTTTTTCCTAATGTTTTAACCATTCAATATTTTTCGTTCTCCCTAATACCGATCATAGCTATAGGCGTGCTAATAAACACACACTAGGATTTTCGCCGATACTTTCCACGGTTTCTTCGAGTTCTCCTTAGTTTGTCAGTCCCGTCCTTTCTTTCTCCACGTTGAACTAGTATGTATCCCGCTCGGAGGAGAGCCGTTAATCCGGTCTTAACGTCCGAATAGGTTACTAATGGCGGCGCTGTATTTTTCCAAGGCCATCGAACCTTTGTGCGAGTATAATTAAGCGAGCTTTATCCAGCTAACGAGCGGACTGGACAACAATATTAATTAAACGAAACGTGTAAGGGAAGAGAAGAGAATGAACCCCGTTCGTTGCCCGCGCCTCTTTCCCGTCCCCGAGGTTGCCGTTATATGTATTTAACATGCTTTCAACGCTTCTATTTACCTCGTTCTCCATATTTATCCTTTTGGTTCGCTTGAGCTGGCCGGATGGGGGATATTTTTAGAAATCCAAGCGAGAGCGCATGCTGCGGTTGCCACCGAAACGAACATCCTTCGCGGAAAATTGAATATTCAATATCCGAGAGCTGGCTGGCTCGCCTCGATTACCAATTCGCTCGAATTTCGAAGTCTCCGAGATACACGCCAATTTTCAGCCGCTTCGAAAATACACGGACGACCTTGTCCGAATCCGCTCGCCTTGATCGACGCAACCCTAGACAATTAGGATTTGGCGACTGAGGAAAATGTGCGAGAGAGGGGACGAAAAGGAGAGGGATTCTCTGTCTCTCTTTCTCGTACTGCGAGTTTTTATTAATAAGCGTTCTCTCGTCTCTTCAGCTTTATATCTCTATTTTGACATTTTTCAAACGCGACGCAAATGTTGAGCGAATACAACCACGTTGTACTCGTCTGGTAACTCGTAAGGTACACAACGCCGTGAATTTAGCTTTTCCGCAAACATGTTTCCCGTATTGTCATCGCTGATAAATTACTGGATTTTTGAAGAATGTCTGTAGCACTGTGTGCTTAGTGGAAAAGGGTGAAATAATGTAATAGTCGTTGTTTATATGCAGTCTACTGTTCTCAGCGTAGAAACAGAGTCGTAAAAATACAGGGTGGTTTATTTTGCGCATGATAGTTGCAATTCGTTTAATATATTTAATCGTAGCATCTTACAAATAATTATGTTTCTTCTATCAATCGTATTTGCTGATAATAAATTTTTAAATGTATTATATTCCCCAAAGCAAGTGAGTGTGTCTTTATGTGAACAATATTTCTTACATTCAATCATTCAATATTTCTGTTTTTTCAAAATTACTACAACATATTTAATTTACAGACGCGATTCAAATAAATCTTGAAAAAGATCCAAACTAGGATCGAAACGTAGATTTTGTTTGACAAGTAGCAAAGTTGCTTTATAATTCGTAATAAACGATTGAACCGTTGCGTCGAAAACATTTAAAAATTTATTATCTTACAAATACCTTGAAATTTGAAATATACGAAATAAATATTCGTTTATAACTTTCGATCAAAAATAAAATTTATTTACTCCTTCTGTTCCATAATAATAGTAGCAGTTGATGAATTTAATTTGTCCCGTAACGATAGGGAATAACAGAGGGAGTATCTAATTTATATTTATGTATCATTTTGAGCAACACACCAAGCGACCGATTTAATATGAAAGCACGAGCAGTCCGTTCTCTACGAAATTGATGATAGCAGGACACTTCAGAGAATCGTATTTCCTAAACAAACTCGAACCCAGCGAAACGAAGCTTCAAACCCCATCCACAATTACACAAAGCGAACTCCAACGATCGAAAAATCATAAATACCGTAGCACCCGGCGAACCCCCAACTTATTCGAATTTAGTTCGACCGGGAACGAGCCCCGAGAATGACACCTAATGCACTCCGGTAATTTGTTCCGTGACCTAATTCTGGCCGGCAGCCACTCGAAGATTTAGTGCGATTTAATCCACCTGTTGGCGAAATAAATCTATCCAGAGGTCCGATTCGATCCCACACCGCTGCAGCCGTTTCTAACTTTTTGAATTTCGTCCACCGAGTAAAAACCTCGGAGACGGTAAATCTTCGGCTACGACGTTTCAGACAGAGAGGAGAGAGAGAGAGAGAGATCGGGCCATGTTTTTTTTGCGGTCCGATGAGAATTACTTTATCGTGTTCCCCTCGGTCGACGTCTAATCTCCTCTTCGTTCTGCCCACCCACGTTTGTACAGGGATGCATAGGCGGTTGGTAATTGGCGGAGAGGGATCGTTGTTGGTTCGCACTTCGCTTGGAACATTTGAACAATTTCCGAAAAATTTATTCAATGGAACAAAAATTGGAAAAGTGAAGAGCGTGAGGATTTTTATGAATGAACTAGAGGAGAGTTGTTGCTCGCTCGCTTCGCGAGCTTCGCGAGCTTCGCGGGAGGGTTAGTGGCACGCATTTTATTTTAACAGATGTCGATAATGTAAATTTCTATTGAAATATTGATTAAAAGCTGCGACGTTCTATTGAAATATTGATTAAAAGCTGCGACGTTCGCTTTTTTGTTGTATTGAAATATGGTTCTAAAAGCACTTTTAGTTTTTCCCGAATTTTCCATTTTCCGGGCAACTTTTCCAATTTTTTAAAATCTAAAAACCTGATTCGGACTACAACGAACATTTCTAAAAAAAAAAATTAACCAAATCGGTCCAGCCGTTCTCCCGTGATGTCGTGACCAACGAACAGCATTTGATTTTTATTATATAGATAGAGAGAGAAGAAGAAGATAGAAGATAGAGATAGAAGATAGAAGATAGATGAATTAATGTTTTCTTCAATTGCCTTTGGCCAAAGTGTTGAAGCAGGCTATTCCCGCGAGAAGTCGAGTGTTCAAGTATAAAATTCCAAAAGGAGAAGGAAGTATTCGCTCAAACCTTTATCGGAAGGTGCAACGAACAGCCTTGCATCGTGTTGCATCGAGCCGCTGCGCTCGCAGCGCCAGCAAATTTGTTCTGTAACGGCGACGTGGGACGGTACATTGCTCGGCTGCTTGCCGTCACTAATTATTTCCCGTAACAAGCATGAAATATCCCCACGGGTGCACGATGCCGTTGACGATGGTCCCGCAGGGGTGTTACGTAAGATTCCGCCGTTGTCTAACCTCCTACACTCTTTTCCTCCCTTCCCACCCTTCTCGTGACGTATACCACCCTCGTGGACTCAGAACTGCACCGCCATTTTGTCTCGGGAAGTATCAGAAATATAAAAATTGTCATTTTCATTTTATCATGATTATTTAAAGGTTTTGATATTATGAAAGTGCAGAAAATACAAGTTCAGACCTTCAGGTAGTACAAGATTATTTTTGTATGCAGAATATTTTTAGTTTTATTTTTGAAGATCCGCAGCCTAATAATTACTAGGCTGTGGATACTATACATATATGTACATAGAAAAGAATTGAAGAATACATTATTTGCAACCTTTTAAAATTATTAGGAACTCATTATTAAAGAAGTCAATTTCTATTTAGTTTTCGTTCTTTGCGATTGAAGAGGCTGAAATATTCACAGTGTACTGTTTGTCTACAGGGTGTCCCAAAATTCCTTCAACAGCCGAAAATGGGAGGTTCCTGAGATCATTTGAAGCAACATTTTCCTTTGCAAAAATTTGTTTAGGAGTTATTAACAAAATATACGGACCAATCAGAGCGCGACCTAGACGTGCGTTGACACAGTCGGCCAATCGACAGTTGGCGCGCCGGGCAGACTGTGCCAATTCGCGTCTAGGTCGCGCTCTGATTGGTCCGTATTTTTTCGTTAATAACTCCTAAACAAAGCCGCGGATAACATTTTTGCAAAGGAAATTTCGCTTGAAATGGTCTCAGGAACCACCCCCTTTCGGGAAGTTCACGAATTTTGGGATACCCTGTATATATCGCTATAGTCTGTTCCGTATGTTGTGTATATCTCCTCCAGTGTCTCGATCGTGCTGCGCCGATGCGACGCGAGATACATATTATCAAACGGAATCGACCAATAGGAATACGACGTGTTATTCGATACCTGTATAATACCATAGCATAATAACCACGGATTGATGCATTGGTATTAATGAGCATGTCATTAAATCTGTCCCGCCACTAATTGTTACTGCTAATCCACGTACTTTAAACGCTTGACGGATTACGTTAATATAGAACTATTGCCCATTACTGGTTTCCAGATTGTTTGTTTGCCCCGTCAGCGTTCCACAGAATTCGTTCCGTTTGATCCGTTTCATTCACTGTTCTTTTTGCTGCAATTCAATCGCGTCATCTCTCCATTAGTGACATATCTCCCAGATTCTCCAGTATTTTTCACCTGAAATTTGTCACAACTTCGCAAAGTTGGTTACAAACTGAATTTAAATCACTCGTTTGTGTCTATTATTATACAATTTCTGTATATATAAAGAAATAAATATATTTAAAAATTGCCTCAATAAAATTCAATTGCATAATAATATGATCGCCTGTATTAAATTTAATTACCATACAAATTAACTATATTTTAAAATTCATGCCCTCCAAGATTAACATTTACCATAAAATTATTTTAATTTCACTAAAATGTTCTCTATAGAAGCCTCCTCACTTTTTAATTGCATCAATTATTCTATTTTAATTATTTGAAAGGCTCGAGGGGTTATCGATCGGTGTGCAGGAAAATTTGGTGAAAATATGAAACTTGAAGGATTCAATTCAGGGCGGGAGAAACGGGGTTCGAGCGTGTAACGGTCGGTGATCGAGTGACAACAGCCGATAACGATTTCGGAATCGCCAGGAAAACCGGGTCGCGGCAGCGTCATCTTCTCCATTGTCCCGTTTGATTACGCCGGTCGTTCGTCAGAAAATATCCCCGCAGTTAGGACACGCGGGACCGGGGAATGTTTACGTGTTCAGCGATTCGTTTTCCAAGGGGAAACAATGACGGGCGGGCGCGTTGCGACGCGTTGCAACGCCAGCAACTCGATCGGATCGTGTTACCGAACCCATTAGTTGCGACGACAGAACTTTCCTGCCAGTAATCACGCTATTGTCCGGCGCATTTCATCCTGACAAATCCCAGTCGCGAGCTGCCGCCGCCGAAAAAACCTCGGGTGAGATACGAGCCATCGAGATCCTCCTGCTCCGAAACAACAGATTCCTTCGATCTCGTTACTCTCGAGAATACGGTCACCACTGGACACCTTGTCTTACGCTAAATTACTATTTCCGAGCACGCCGGTTACTTCGGTAGCGTCCAGACAAGCCCTTGGGAGCCTTTGTTCCCTCAATTGCGGCTAGATGCTTGTCTAGGATTTTCTGCACTTATTGCGTCGCGCTAATCTCTTGGAATTCCGCTTCAAGAACGAGGATTTGCATTATCTAATAATTTCTTGCGGGATTATTGTTCGACAATGCTACCCAGCTTTTGTAGAATATTGTATCTACAGGCTTTTGATAAAAATGTTTTCAAGGGAATCGGTTGCAAAAATTCATCAAATCCCAGAGATACTGACTGAATAGGATTAATCTAACGCGTCTGACCATAACCTGCCTGTTCTACTTATTTATTGTACTTGGAAACAGCGAGAATAATGTCAATCGGATTCCAAGATTTAAATATCCTTCTAGCATTGTGTAATATATTCTTGTCGGATTATTGTTCGACAATGTTTCCAAGCTTTCATGTTTTCAAGGGAATCGGTTGTAAAAATTCATCAAATCCAATTAATACTGGTTGATCTAACGCGTCTGACCATAACCTATCTGTTCTACTTGAACTTGGAAACAGCGAGAATAATTTCTCAATCGGGTTCCAAGAATAAAATATTCTTCAAGCATTAATATATTCTTGTGGGATTATATTCGTCGTTAGACAGCTAATTTTTATGCAAAATCAAAATCGTCCAAATCGGTAAGAAACGGTAGCTAAAAAAAAATGAAAACGTGTTAATTCTTAAATTCTTCTAATGTCTACAGCAGGGTACTTTCCCATGCCTTGCAGATTGTTTTACCAGATTGTAACTGGCATGAATAATCTCATTCTAAGCTGGTCTAATCCTCAATTTCCATTCTCAAAGAAGGAATTTACAAGATTAATTATTCGTCTCTCGAGTTTTTAGCATTGCGCCAATATGACATGAAACGAGAAATTAAGTGGATTTTAAGATGCGGTAGAATTGAAATTAGATAGAAATAACATTCAGTACGAATAAGATTAATACGAAATAAGATTAAGTAGAAATGGGGGACGGGCGACGTCACTTTTGATCGATCCGGAATGCTGGGAAACGTTGGCGAACAACCGCCAGGAACGTTGTCGCGGTTTTCCGCGGAGAATTTTCCTCGCGCCGCAGTTTCCGATGTTCCTCGGCCACCCGGAACGCGATGTTAATTCGACGAAATACGCGAGCGGAATAATAGCTACAGATTCGACGCTCGTGCAAGCAATTTCGCCAGTATATTATGTCGTTTCGGCTAGCCGGTGGGAGTTACGCGATAACGTCCGCTGAAAAGCGACCGCGCCGCCGTTCCAGTTAATATACAATTGCGGGAAGGACGGATCTTTATCGAGTCTGGATTCGCGACAATAAATCCCACGGCGAAAAGTTCAAACGCCATGAACTGCGGAGAACCGGAGTCTTCGATCCTGTATATCATATACTTTTTCGTACAATGCATAACATAAATGTTATTCGAGGTGATCGAGGTGCCTCAAACATAGGCGAGTCCATTTCCACTGGAACATAGTCTTCATTGAAATCATAGTGTCCTTACTCCTCGGCGAAGGGTCTGCACTCCATCAGCAAAGAATTTCGGTGGAAACATAAGGGGCAGGACTACAGGATTGTATATGTTTCTCGTGAAATACGTTTCAGAGCCAGCCAGTACAGCTAAGTCGGGGCGAGCTGAAGGCATCCGGCGGGAGCCCAGTTAGGGCCAGTAATAAACTTTCAGTGGCCTTAGTCGGCCAGTGGACTAGCCCCCTGAAATTCCGGTTTAAATTGAAAATTCCATGGCGCGGAATTCCCATGGGGCATGTTAACGTGCGTCGTAAAGTCGCGTCGGAAGTAGAACGACGCGACGCCGCGTGTGAGCAGTGAGGGGGGGGAGGGGAGTCCGTCGATGAGACGGACATTGTCCAAGACACTCAACCCGTTCAATCCGACGAGATCGTGATTACGTCGACGGACGACCGCGTCTATATATCCGATTTACCGTGATGGAAGGGGCGAGGAGGGTTCGTCGTGACCCATGCCGTCAGAACCATAGAGCCAAAGCTGGAGCTACGGAGCCAGAGGAGAGTTAGAGCTAGGAGGCAAGCGCGCCAGGGCTGTTATATCCAATCGCGGGCTAATGAATATTGCTGACCGCGCGGGGAATCGGATTTACCTGGGAGAACAGGTGTCGCTCGTACATTCCGTTAGCACGCACGCACGCTCTCGCAAACGCTTCCAGCCGAAATGCGTCGCGACAATAATGCAATATTATGTGAAACGCGGGACACCGTCGGCCGTCGGTCTCCATTGGCCGACTACCACGCCTATCGCCGGCTAAACCGATCGAATCGGATGGAAGCGGCCCACAGTGGGTAAATTGGACCTAACTCGATTCAAAATCAAAGAACTTTCGATAGAAATGAGGTAGAGCGATGAATTTTTTTAAAATTAAAGCTGAAACTTTGCAGAATATGGGAAAAATAGGGAGATTACGGTACGAACGGTTTTTAGCCTTGAGAAAATTCGTTAAACTTGCACAATTTCAAAGAAATATGGTTTCTCCGTTACCACGGGCGGAAATTTTTTTGTTTAACATGCTATATATCATTTCCCCTTAGATTTTTTCACGCTGATTTCGACGAAAACATGATTTCATTAATTTCTTGTCACAAAAATCGATTTCTTGAAAAAAGCAGAGGTCGTAGACAAATTTTGAGACCAGATTTGAAATCAGCGTGAAAAAATCTACGGGAAATTATATATAGCATGTTAACAAAAAAATTTTTCCGCCCTTGGTAACGGAGAAACCACATTTTCTTGAAATTCTACATGTTTAACGAATTTTATCAAGGTTCAAAATCGTTCGTACCGTAATCTCTCTATTTTTCCCATATTCTGAAAACTCTCAGCTTTAATTTAAAAAAAATTAATCGCTCTACCTCATTTCTATCGAAAGTTCTTTGATTTTGAATCGAGTTAGGTCACCCGCTGTGCGGCCGCGCGCAAAATAATGCGCTGCTGGAGCCGAGATGCTCGCAGAACTGTGCCCGCATCTATTGCGCGCCTGATCACGTTCCAGAAGATTTCACGCCTGCTCATATCTTTCTATTTTCTGTCTCAAGAAATTTCGGCATTTCTGGCACGATTCGGTCGTTTAATTCTTGATATTATCGGCGCTAGTAAAATTTGAAACATGGATGTATGAAATGTTAGACTTGACGTGGTTTTAAATTACCTATATTTACTTCGTTTCAGATTTGACGTATTCGCCGAGGCTGTGAAAAGCCGAAGAAGAGGGGAAGGGGTGGGGGAAGAGGAGCTAGAGGACTCGCAAGTCCGAGTCTATTAACTCGGAGACTGTATAATAGGATACAGAGCTCTCTAGGGCTGTGTACACGGGGAAACCGAGGTGCTCCGGTGTTATACGTTTACCGTGTTAGCTGGATATAGTATTGAGTTGACTTGGGGCGCGGCCGTCATATTCGCGAACATCCATTTCCGCTCGACCGTGCTCGGCGCCCGATGATATGCGCGCGGCCAGGATCCTCGCGCGATCCTTCCATTTCCGGTACTCTTGTAACGGCGTTTCGTTTCTTCTCTTTGTCTCTCCCCTCCTGTTTATAACCTGATTTGTTCCTCTTATTAAGGAACCTGTTTGCGAACGTACACACGCTTTATTCCGCCTCTCCGACCTTTGTCTCATCCGACGGCGTGTTTCTGCCTCGCGATCCCTCTTCTGCTCCGTTCCAAACCTGATCCACTTCGTGATCTTGTAAATCTTTTTTCCTCTCGCTCTTCCATCCCCTTACTCTCTCTCTCGCTCTCTCTTTCTCTCTCTTTCGCGGCAGTAGGAGTGGCAATTTCTTTCTCTGTTCTGGCCTGTTCTGTTCTGTTCTGCACCGTCCTCGTTCCCTTTTCTCTTTGCCTGCATCGACTCGTCGTTAGCACTGCGGTTCTTGTACTTTCTTTATCGCAAATGTTTGTCGCGCAGCATCCCTTTGCCGCAAATATCTCCCGCGATTCCTAACTAGCTTTCAGCTGGTGCTCGCAGAATTACGTTATTGCGTGGATGCTGATTATGTTCGCGCTGAGATTGCTTCGGATAAGAAGACGCCCACCATGATTTATGCTTCTCTCTTTTTATAGCTGTATTAGAATGACGGCTTTGTAATTACACTGGCAACACTGAAGGACCACTGAATTTTTCGTTTAAAAATCGTCCCGGTGTTCAAAGTATTCTAACTTTATGGAAAAACGTTGTAGAATATTTCTTCTGGTCTCATTTGAATGCTCGATAGATAGTGTCTTCAAGATCGTATGAGAACAGTTTGAAAGATTCATTTTCTGATAAAATATAGCGTAATCATTTCTTCGAGGGCTCTCCAGGTTTGAATAGGCGGTGGTCTGATCTTGACTGCAGATCGTGTCGTAAATCAAGAAATAAATGCACACGTTGCCCGGGCGCATTTCTAAAGCTAGGTTTCGAGTTCTCCTGGCGATAAATAGCCTATGAAGGGAGATCTTTCACCTTTAGTTTAAACCCTGGAAAATTTAGAAAATTCCAACGTGGATACGTTCTAAAATTCAATCGAAGAATCCCTTGAAAATCGAATGAGACTTTTTAACACGATCTAGTGATTTATTTAAAACCTAAATGGACATATTACGAAGTACCATCCTCCATATCTTATTTAAGTCCCCGAGCATTGAGAAATTCTTACGAGGACGGGTTCTAAAAATTGACTCGAAACTTAAATTCGCCTTGCGGTGTTATAATGGTTTTACATCGAACTTATTCCTCATTTTTGTTGAATAGAGAAGTCCAAAAAATCATCAAATATATATAAAGCACCGGCGGGAAAGTTTGCACAGGTTCCCAATATTGGATGCAAGTTTTTATCAAATTCGGCTGTACTGAAAGACTGAAAAATTCACATCGAACAGTTACGTATAAGCTGAAACTTTCGTTCGAATAACGTCGATAACGTTCTCGTGCATTTCGCGCACACCGAAGAGTTCATTTGCCCGTAAGCAAATAAATGAATAAATAAACATCGGCAGGAGGGGTTGAACAATCGTGGTCGCGTAAATAATGGTTATCGACTCGTCGACGTTGTCCGACGTCGGTTAAAAAGCCGCGCTTCTATCGGCTCATCCATTTTCGTAACCGGCGCGGCGTTTCGAAAGTCTCTTTCGTTTCTTGTTCGCTCGATACACATGCATTCGATTCACCGTCGCGTCGTCGGGTTTTGACGGCACCGCGACGCCTCTTTGTTATGCCCTGTGAATAGAGATGAATAGGGAGGGATCGAGAGAGTGGAGGAGAAAACAGAGCAAAGGAAAGTAAAGAACCGCGAACGCGTCCAGTTTCGTGGCGATAAATAACACTGACCGGCATCAATTTCGCATTTCGATACCCAGGAAACGATGCTTATAGATTGTGCCTCCTCTCATCACTCTCATGCTTTGAGAAATTCAATTTTTAACAGAAACTCTGATCTTTTATTTGAAGAAATCTTGAGGTGTTTCACTCTGGATAATTTTCAATATTCGACTTTTGGAATTTTTTCTGCGTTCACCGTAAAAGACATGCGAATGATTTTTACATAGAAAAATTCTTTAGACTGTCCTAAATATAAAATTGAGAACTTCGGTCAATGATTCTGGCTTCATAACATTTTTTAGACTGCTGGCTACGAATGATTTTTACATAGAAAGACTCTTTAGACTGTCCTAAATATAAAATCAAGAACTTCGGTCAATTATTCTGCCTTCATAACATTTTTGAGACTGCTGGCAGGGCACTGAAAGTGTTAAAGAAAGAAAAAAGAAAGAGAGTAAAGGAACAAAAATCTGTCGAAGATCTTCGGTGCGTGTATGATCCATCACAGTTTCTTACCCGACGAAAAAGGTGTTTCTGCTCGTCGGGTGATTCCATTGTTGCGCCACAGCCGCACTTTTCTCCGCGATGCATCGTTGCAGCGACTGCATTCGACTGCGTTCGTCGCGCTGAACGTCGACGGGACGTATCGGTATGACGCGCGTTTTTCCGTGACATCGAAAGGAAGCAAGAAAGCTTTTTCCTGGATAGGTTGCCGGGAGGAGCGGCAAGAAAACCGCTTTCCACCGTCTTTCCCGTCAATGGGCAATCGGTGTCGCCGGCATGCACGCGGCCGCGATATTTTCGCTAGACGTTTCTCGCCATAACGCGGCCCACACGCGAGACGCATTAGGCGAAGACGCACCCCCGCGATTCGCACTTTCAGCCGCCCCATTATCGACGCCATTCACCCTCGATTATCGACACCCCCTTCGGAAAAGTCTGCGCATAAAGTATTCCGCAAATATTTTAGAAATAATTATAATTAATTTTAATTTTGGAGGAATCTCGTGTTTGATATTAGTATCGTTAAAGACTAAAAATTTGTGCCTTTCTCCTACGAATTATAATGTATTTGGTATCTAATCCAGTAGATCTGTACCCGGCGCGGATGCAGATCGAAGTTTCGAACCTCTAGGACCAATAGTTGAGGAGTTATGGTCGCTTAAAGTCGAGCATATTTCCAGTTTTTTGACGGCGCCCTTACCTGTCAAAAATGCTCAACTTTAAGCGACCATAGCTCCTCAACTATTGATCCTAGAGAATCGAAACTTCGATCTGCATCCGCGCCGGGAACAAATCTACAGGATACGTACCAAATACATCATAATTCGTAGAAGAAAGGTACTAATTTTGACTCCGGTAAAGTAAAGTTTACCCTCGTTAAACATGTAGAAATTCACAGAAAGAATTAAACTTAAATTCTTCTTTGTAAATGAATAGGATTGAAATCAATGAAAATGGCGTCGTATTGCCAAATATTAATGAGTGTATGAAGACTGTCATCTGTCCTACGATGTGTCCGGGTTTCGAGTGTAAGCAAGAAGCAGCGGCATTACAAGCGCAGCGATGTGAAACTTTTAAATTTGAAAATTCATGGGAGAAGATGGGAGACAGACAAGATAGATCTGGCAAACCGTTTGCAGCACGTATCGCTAATCCGGGGTTTAGCGCTTTCTCCCCGGCATCATTTGTTTCGCTAACAGTCTTCACGGTCGCGATGTATCATTACACGCAACGTATCCCGTTCGCGCGACGCGAAAAAGGTTCCACGAAGAAAAGTCACACATTCCCGGGGATATTACGCGCTATACATTACAAAACCGGACAGTCGGATTTTCCGAGCGTTTATAGCGTCCTCGCGAGCTGCCGCGCCAAACGGAACAAAGCAAACAATTTCATTCGGAAATATTCAGATTGTTTTTAGTAATGTCGCGGCGATGAAACCTACGGATAAATTGTTCGACCATGGTCTCTCCATGATCTTGTTTAAACATGTTTAAACAATCATAATGTATTAATATTGGACATCGCTGTATTCGGGAAAGTCTACAGAATCTTTTGCTATAAAGAACAATTCAATATCTTTCAATATCAGCGCGAAATCAGCGCGAAAAAAACTCTATAGGAAGCACCCGACAGTAGTTGTGGAACAAATTTGGTGTTGGACAGTGTAACGAGCAAATGGAGGGTGTAGAATATAGAATATAATTTCTAAACACCGTGTATGTTAGCGTGGGGCGCAAGAGACGGGAATGTTTCGTGGAGCACAGAACCGGGAATAACTATGACTATTGAATGAGAGGATTATGGATTGCTTGGGCTACGGTCTGACTTCGCTTTGGCCTGTTTCACTGGCTGACCTTAGCGAGCCCTACTTCCCTTACCCTATAAAGGGGAAACGTCATTTTACACGTCACGTGAAATCGCATGCTATCTTATAATAATGATAATAATATATATATGTTATATATAATATATATCTTATAATAGTATAATACATGCAGGTGAAGTGAATAAGAAATTTTGAAAAAATTGTTATCGCTCCAAATTGTAAAAAATAACTACAAAATTATTTTTCACCGCTTTTTATATATGGGCCTATATTAAAATTTAGTCATTAGCGTACATGAAGTCACAAATATACGAGAAACGGAGCTACCACTTCAAAAACGAACCCAGCGTCAACATGGTCCGCTTCATAGAAGGTTTATGGTATCTCGGGAGATCCGGTTCGGCGAAAGGGGTAACGGAAAACGATTTTTCCTTTTCCATCCGTGGTGGAGGGACCGCGGGAGCAATTAACGTAGGGTTTTCCTTTCGCGCGGCCTGTTCACGCGAACCGCAGCCTCTTGGGGCCGAAATTCTCGAATATTTTTAAGGGAAATTGCCGGGAGCGCGAGGCGGCCGCGAATAATCATTTCCAGCTTGTTCCCGACAACGACGACGACGACGACGACAACGTCGACGAGGGCGGAGAGGCTAGGAGACCTTCAGGGGCCTCGGGTGATACCGTAGGCAGAGCACGAAGCCGCACAGTCCGCCAAATAAAACAAAGCGTAGCCTGAAAGTGCGGGAGTTCACACCGCGACCGCAGAAACGGCTGGCGACCGAGGCAGAAATGTGTGCCCACCGTCGTCCTCGTGTTCCAGCTCCTGGATTCCAGAATCCCTCGAGCCCCGACCGACCAATTAACCTTCCTCTTGATCCTCCGCTTATTCTTCTAATTACCAGCCTCCGGCGCTAACCTTTCGCCCTGGAAATCTCTTTCCCTTTCGCCAAGCGCGCGCGTGTACAAACCGTTCGAGTATCGCCTCTCTTGCTGTTCGATTTCCCTCTCTCTCTCTATCAGTTGATCACGTAGTTGTACACAAGGGAATGGAGATTATTATACTTCGGAGGACTCGCCCGAGTGGCCCATTGAAATTTTATTCGACGTTCGTTGCGCGCAGAAATGGCTAGCATGGAAATTGAACTGTGTGAACGTCCGAGGGAAAGTGAACGAAACGTTTTAGATACAAGTTTTGTTTTCCTTTCTTTGTTCTTATCAAGCATTTGCAATCTTGCGTGACGTTCATGTGGAAAGACCGGATCCGGGGCAACAGTCGTTCACGTAATTTTCACTATTTTTACTTGAAACACATCAGAAGTACACTTAAAAGACCTATAAATACGTGTGCAAAGTCCTGAACAGCCAAATATTTCTTAGGCAAATTGACTTTGAAAGTGACTCTTTAATATTTCTCAATGAAAATGCGTTCATCTCAATCCAATAAAATGGCAGCTACATTTAGACACGAAAAAATGGGAAGTCCGGATAAAAGTGTGCATCCTAATACTTCCTTGAACTAACACAGGACTTCGGAAGAAGGTAAAGGGGACATATTCTTGTCGGAGAACATGACATGCGAGCACCATTAGTGGCAGCAAAGGCTCCGGGACTGGTCCCGTTAATTTATTCAACGAATATAAGCCGTTGAGTCCTAAAAGACGGTTAAACCTAGGGGCTGCCCGCGTCCCCGCGATACATTATGCAGAGGAACGTCTCGGCGAGTAGCCCCGTCCGCCGGATTTTCGGCTCGTTTATTTCCCGTGTAAATATTAAAGCCGAAAATATCCGATTTCGAGGGGAATGCGAGCGGGCACATCCCGCGCCCTCTCTTCTCTCTTTCTCTCTCTCTCTCTCTCTCTCTCTCTCTCTACGCTTTACGCCAGGACATGCCACGCCATGCCGCGCCGTCATTCTCCCCAAGGCATAAGCCCGGCCGAACGTATAGCGGCACGTGTATCATGCATATATTTTATATTACCATCGCTTTCTCACCGTGAGACCCGCTAAAGGAACACTGCCGACCTCTTTCACGACATGCGCGACCAAACGGAGACAGAAATGATCGATTTTTCTAAAAAGTGAGACTACAATCAGCATGACTCGGAAGTTTAATCTTTTTCGCGAATCACTGGATCGAATAGGCAGTGTTCGGTTTCTATGAAAATTGGGCAAACGTCAGCGTGACTCGAAAATTTAATTTCTTTGCACAAGTAGGACAAAAATCACTTGAAAATTTAATAAATAAATTCAATCTTGCTATTTTTAGAAAACAATATGCACCACTCGCTTTTTTACTTGGTAGGTTTCGTGTTAAACGTTCTAAGAATCTTTCAACATTGCTGAAGAGGAAAATGTTTTTACATTAGAAAATAAATCCAGGATTCCCCGGTCGTTCGGTGTAAATCCGACAGCAAAGGTACGAAATCCTGACTGCAAAGGAACAGTGACAGCGCAGCGCAGAATAGTCAGCTCGACGGCAGAAGAGGGACTGTCTTTCCGTAGGTGCGAATAAAAGCCCGGGACAAATGGTGTTAGGCTGTTTGGAATGCTGCGTGGGAGTTGCGAGCGATAAAAGACTCGATCGTGCTCGGGGAAGATGGAGGAAAGATAAACGTGGAGTGCATTGTACTTCTCGGCTGTTATCGGCGCTTATCGGAAACACCGGTTTACGCGAACGGTTCACCAGGTGTGGGGTCACTTTTACCTCGGGAGAGAGAATGTTTTCACCGACGTTGTTTCCAACGGCAACGATTTTGATGATATTTACTCGGCGACGATGTTTTCGTCGACGTCGGGCTCTTCGGGGATATATGCTATATGATTACCTTTCGACGCCATGGGGATCCAAAACATATTGTTGAGAATTGGTCGTAGTTGAAGAAAAAGAATGTTCTCTCTTGATCTTCATTATGCAACCCTGTAAGCCTAATAAAATAGAGTAAATCTAATTAATTAGCTTTATTTCAATTTTTGTTGTACAACATTATCTAACATCATGTCCAGCAAAACCTTGGTAGCTTGCACCCAGCAGTAAAAATGATTGGCATACAAGAAATAAAAAGTTTCTTTAACAAAGTCTAACAAATATGAACGTTAGATGAAATAAAATTTGATACGTTTGTAATCAATATTTAAGCATCAAAATAAATGTAGCCATAGAAAAATATACATTTCTTTCCCTTCTACGACATTTTTGTGCACAAAGACTTTTTAATCACTGTAACTGTAAAGAAAATGGTACGGCAAGGGGTTAATAATTTTGAAAAATGAGAAAACGGCAACTGTTTCGTATGCATAAAACGAAGGAGAAGTCTCATAGAATGAAAATATTCTGAAGAAGTATGTTGAGTGCGAAGAGTTAGGGGAATGAGAAAAGTGTGGCTGTTGAATGTTGATGAAATCACGTGTCAGGGAAGTGATAGTCGCCGAAATGATTATCGGAGAGTGAAGAGCTATCCGACAGGTGACACAGTGTCGGGTTTCAACGAGGCGATCGGAGCAGAGCGGAGCAGAGCTGATCAGAGTTGAGCTGAACGAAGCTGAACGAAGCGGAGCGGAGCAGAGCAAAGCGGAGCGAAGCGAGTAACACGTCGCAGGCTCCGATAGCAGTCGCAATATCGTGGCAACGCGTTGCAGCGTGGGTGAATGTCTACGGGATCCACTTGGAGGCGGTGGACCGAATAAGAGCTTATCGATCCAATTTCCAGGGATCAACCTGTGAGAGCGTAGAACCCGGCGCAGAGCGCAGCGCTGATCACGTCTGGATTAAGGCCACCTTAAGACTTCGGCACGCGTCTCCTCGCATCCGTAAGCCGCCTATAACCTGCGAAGACCGACACCGGATCTCTACCCAACAGTCTCCTCGTCAAGAGGCGACCATTTTTTCCGTACCTCGTCGCCCGAGTAGTCGTTCACTTCCGCCGAGGCAACTTCCTCTTCCTCCTTCCTCTCTTTCTCTCTTGGAGTCTCGCGAAGCCTGGCGAAAACGAAACAAGTCGACGAGACCCTACGGCATACGGGTTCAGACCGGGTTTTCAAATGGGAACCCCCTGTCCTATTTTTCTCCTGTTCGTCATTAGTTCGTAGATCTCCGTTACAGATTCACATTTTTGCAGATGACTTCACGGAACATCTTCCTCCGTCTTGTTCGAAGTAGGTTGCCCTAGTCGTACTCCCTAAGAAAAATTGTTTCACTCATTTTTGAAAAATTGCATTAATTCATTTCTGTCATAAATGCATACAATCTGCAGTCCAATTTAGACTAACAGAATAGATACACTCCCAACTAATTCGACCGCAAAAAAGCGAAAGGTTTGAGACACGATAGAGACACGTACAAATTTCTTCGTTATCCCACTAATTTTCGAAAAATTGTATAAGTTTATTTCCGTCTTAAATGCATAAAGTACCGCACACACTACCGATCCGTGCGACCGTTGAATGTTTAAGACAGGAGCACGTGGTCGCAGAAGTTCGCGGCGTTCGGTGGCATTGTTTTTCCGCGGTGGAGTTCGAGTTTGCGCGATTCCGATTGAATCGATACCGGGCCAGGTAAAACAAATACACCGACGCGAAGTTTAATTGCCGTCCGGAGGGTGACGTCCTCGGTTTTATTCGATCGGCCAAGCAAATCTAATAAAATCGTTCCGCGCGACCACAAACGAGCTCGCAAATACCATTCGGTAATTAATCCTGTCGCGGCTTCCGGTCGGCTTCGAAGCACACCGGTGGTGGGCATCGCCTTGAAGGAAACGGAAGCAGAGCGAATCGATTTTTCTGTAATCGATTAGATGGGGAACGGTTCGAAAGATGTTTCGCGCTAAGGAATCGGAGATGCGGAATACCTTCCGCATCTCTTTTCTTCGCTGGTTCTCCTCCTCTTCTCGTGCAGATGGTAATTCCGCGCACACGAATACAGCCGGTATTGTGTAGCATGAAACCGGAAATGATTCTCGGTATCTTCCTCCACGAGCGCGACTCTGCCGGTCGTACGGCTGCGAATTTATTTCTGCAAATTAGCGGCGGGGCCTGCGTCTTCGAGATCCCGAGCGAGGAACGGAAACCGGGCGCCCGCTTTCACGTTCACGACGACTACAAACAATCCTACACCCTGTATCTCAGGGGCTTTTCGTATCGAGCCTCTCCTTCGCCATTTCTTTCTCTGTACCAATCTCCATCTATTTTTGCTCCCTGTATCTAGCACTTCTCGCGCATCAAAACAATTAGCGCGACACTAACAAGGGAAGGACCCCAAGTGCCCGACTTCAAATTTGATCATTCTTGTGACATGGTGATATATAGATCCCTAATTATGTATGTAATATATTAAGTGTAGTTACTCAATATTTTAAAGATATTAAATAAAAGATAATTGTCTAGATCGTCAATTGAATGGATCGTTTTCGACCTAAGAGATGTTTGTCCACGCGGATCGAGCGTTCGGAGGATCAGTGGAGGTCGACGTACATGATCCATCCGAACAGATGGCGCGGCTCGAACGAAAATTCGGATATCAATTTTTTTCAATATTTGATACCGTGGCTATCCGTGATCCGTTTTAAACTCGGCCCGGCCCGGCCCGTCCAGCCCCGCTCTGAAGCTTGAATTGATCGCGCGTATAAATATATCTGTCCGTAGATTCATGAGCGGCCGACGAATATTACTATCTAGATTTCGGCCATCGTTCTTTCGCGGGCGATCGCGCAAAAAAATATATTCCCAACGTCCCGCGCCGCGTTATTGCAAAATTTCCTGCTGACAAATTACGTCGATATTCTAAACGACCAGGACAATAGTGTGGCGCGATCTTACAGATTTTTCAAAGCGAATGAAATATTGACGGCAGGAATATGAGACACCAAGTTCGTTTTTCTCCTAAAAAGAATCATTTAAAATTTGAGAAACTTGAATGACTTAACTGCAATTAATGAAGAGAAGCTTCTCCTCTTTGCAGCGAGCTCTAATAATTTGATCCACAATTTTCTGTCGCGATTTTATTGCATTTTAGATGATAAGCGTACGTAAGTGCACGCAAGTGTGCTATTAAAAAGTTGCTGCGCCATCGAGGATGAGCATTCGTCGTCGGATTAGCACATTATAAATTCTCTCTGTCTCGCCTTGTCGACTGTAATCCGACGTTGGTCGGTTATGGTCGCACGCAGCGCAGGAAAATATTCGACGTCGACTAAGAATCGATGAGGGTCCGCGGTTGTTGCACGATGCACCGATGCACCGACCGTGCATCGCTGGCCCCTGTCAGATCGGCGTCCTTTAAACGAGGGGAAGTTACATGGTCTGTGAACAAATCGATTTTCTGCTTCTGTTCGCTATCGGTACAAGCCAGACCGAGCCCGGGCTACGTTCTTACGATATTAACTCGACCTCTGCTAAAGAAATTCAATTTAACCTCGGCCTGTTATCATTATCTCGTCGACGCTGCGGCACGGCCGATCCATAGCTTTTCGTTACGTATTCATTAACAGAGAAATTACATTTTCTTGATCTATTTTATTGAATCCTGCCGCGCAAACCCACGGAAACGGCTCTGCACAAATTGAAGATAGAATTCCTACCGTTTTATTACGTCATCGATCACTACACCCCGTGGATTTTTATGCAAATTGAATTTATTATTATTAGGTGCGTATAAAATAATTGATGGTCTTCACAATCAATCAAACGTGGAGCTTAATAGTATAGGTTGAATGTATAGAGATCTAGAGTCCATTAAGAACGAAACTCTGGAGCCTGGTATAGCTCGCGGGTAATTAAATGGATCTCGGTGCACAAGAATAGAAACGATTCCGAAAACGTATGAATTTATTAGGTAAAAGCACCAATAGTGGACACTTTAAATCAAATTTTCGCTTGAATTTTCAATAGATATCATCTAGTTGCTTTGAGAACCATGATCCTTCAATTTTTACATTCTATGACTCTTCTTCTTTCGATTCCACTCATAAAAATCGAAATTGATTGTGTTGAACATTTTTTAAAAATTTTTTAGCAGAACCCCAAAAAATCTGGGCAAAGATTGTTTCGAAATTTTTCGACATACATACGTTAGTAGTTTTTTACAACGAATGTCCAGCTGCATCGATTGATGTATTAAAAAATACCTCATTCCATTTAAAAAATGGAGGTGACCTTCATATCTAAAACAATTACATAAAAACAAAAATGTTTTTGGTATCGTATGAGCCCCATTGTACCATTCAACTTTGTCCTCAGACATTTGACGTATCTTTGAAAACAACAAAGATATTCAAGGTGGTCAGGTTAGATGAAATACCCTGTATAGTGTTTTTTAAACAATTTTTATAAATAACTTGGCGCTGGGATACCTGACAGGTAATTAGAAAGCTCCATAAAAGAATCGAAACAATGTCGAAAACGTATGGATACGTTCCTCCGGGTATGGTTCTCGTCGGATTGACTCAATGACTCCGTCTCTCTCTTTCTCTTCCTCTCTCTCCCTCGGAGAGCAGAAACTATCGAAAACTATCGAGAAAACGAGCGTTTTCGAGCGGCGCGGCCCGGAATTGTTTCGTTCGGCCGACGCGCAATTACATTCTCACTCAATTGCGCGCGTTATTCGAGAAAACAATATTACGAGCAATTCCGCCGCGGGATCAACGGCGAGCACAATGACGCTAGGTAAATCTGCCTCTCTCGCAATGAAACGTTTCGTAGCATTATTACATTTCAGACTTCGCCGGAGAGACCGTTTCCGCGTTTCCCCATTGCAGAGCGCCAATCTTCCATTTACATCATCGCGTTCCTATACCCGCTCCCTCCCCTCCTCCTACCAAAGCCGCCTCGCGTTTAATTACGTCCCGTGATCCACCTTGGTCAATTTACTCGACGTCTAATAGCTCGCGGTGCGTCTTCCTGCGAACTTCTTTCGCCTCACCTCAGACAATACGTAAAATCAAACGTCTAGAGCAGCCGGGCCAACCCAAATGGTTTCACAAGCCACTTTGATGACGCGTAACGTTACAGCGGGCCGTACTTTGGGGAAACATGCTTTTAAACAATGTAATACAAATACAAAATGAATAAACCTTTATTGTTATACTATGATTCAATATAATTAGCTCTCGAGTCTTAATGAATGAGATATTTGTTTATCCTTTCTTCCACTTCATTTTGGTAAATGTATATTAATGTTCGACGTTGCACATCTTTTGTTAGCTGGTTCTCTAAATTGTCATCAGTTAATGAAGCACGTGATGAACTCTTTGTAAATTTCATCTTGGAAAAAAAATGTTTCACAAACATATGCGGATCCAAAAGCAGTTGCAACTTACAACTCGTTGTGCAAAACATCTTAAATTGGAATATCTCTCGGATGTAATATAAGTATTGTGACAATATTAAATTTTGATGTGGACGCAAAAATTTGTTTCATTTCATTGTTGCACTGTAACTCAATTATATCAAAGATATCAAATATAGGGAGAAATGCAAAAAGCGGTGCCCTGACTGTCCACAAGGACATTAGCGAGCGAGAAAAGGGCTCGTAGTCCTAGACGTATGGTTTTTTTAGTGGGTATTAAAAAAAGAGATATATGTCTCGTCTTAAAAGAGTACAGAGGATCCATTGTCTCGTGGATCTCCAGTCTTCGGCGGCCGGAGAAGGAAATCCGAAATATCGTTCACATTTAATCCGCGGCTCGGCCGTCGCGGTGGCTTTGTCTCCTCGTCGGTTTTACTTCGAATTCAACGGCGGAGGGGAGTGGGCGAGGGGGGAGAAACGTATAAACAAACAGAGAGGAGGAGGAGGAGGAGGAAAAAGTAAAGCGGAAAGCGATTTGAATGGAAAAACAGCGAGCTCTCTCGGTTGAACCACGGCGAATAATATATAAAGGGTGTGGTGGGGTGAGAAGGGGAGGGTAGAAAGAAAAAAGAAAGAGCGAACGAAATAAAAATAGAAGAGGAGGAACCGGGGGGAAAATGGCAGCAAGGAGAACCGAACGAGGCAACGGGATTAAAGTGGTAAAAATTCGAAGACCGGCCGATTAACTTGTCGCTGGGAGAACAGGGGACGGAGTTGCGAGCGACACGAGTCGATCGTTATTGAAATGGTTATCGATTTATTGCCAGCGATTCGACGGGACAGGCCGAGCTGACGCAGAGAGGGTAATTGCGACAGGCAATCGGCAGTCTGCGGGGTCTAATAATTGAAAGTCCGGGTTAAAGGCGGTGTTTGCTATGACCAGTCACCGGGATACGCCAGGGATTTCGAATTATATTCGGTGGGCTAAGTTTGACACCGATACGCTGTGCAAACTTTCCCCCTAACTTCCCGGAAGCCTTACTGTAAACGTAGCATATATAGCAGAAGTGGAAACTGTGAGATTTAGACTGCGAATTTTAATCTTCTTCGTATTGTTAGTTTATTGTTGGTCGGCGATAGTTAGAGGCTACATCTGTCGATAGCAGCTTCAGCAAGTTGAACGCGGCATCTTGTGCGTGAACTAATGATTTGCGACTGAACGAGCTGTCAATATTAGCTACTTCGTGGGATAATCAGCTCGATCCACATGTCGCGCAGACTGCCACTGTGAATATATGCGTCATCGAGACTGGCTACGATATCGATCTCTCTGCGAGTTCTCATTTCCTGGCCACCTGGGATTCCGGACACTCTAATTTTTCATCCTCATCGGCGCTCTCGTTACCGACTCTCTTTGCAAGAGCTACCGAAATCCGCCGTATATCCGGTAATCGGCTGTCAGAGGGTTTTCCAGATTTCGGGGACTCGACATATTGATTCTACGTCGTTCGATCTGCTACACGGAGTCCTGAGATCTCCAGGGTCCATCGGCGACATTTAACATAGGCCCTCTAGGATCCCGCAGGGTCCAGTGTCCTTCGGCTACATAAGTCCCCTTTTTTTTTAGGACAGAGGAAAAAATTCTTTTACGCACGACTCCCTCCCCCCTCTCCAGTTCCATATAAGGCGGTTTAGGGGAAGAATGTGGGACTCGGCTCCGCCAACAGTGATAGACGGCGGAAACAGGACTAAATCCTTGCCCATGCCCACTAAAACAACCTCTGTTCAGGGGCCAATTTTATTGGTGATTATTAGCGGCCCTTAACAATGAATTAATTAATTGACAATGCGTTTGAACCCCTGCTAAACGATCATATTCCCTTTCAATGCGCCTCGTCAATAGGGTTGCCAGATCTTCTATATTTGATATGAGTCTTCTATATTTGAACTTGATCTCCTATATCATATTTGAATGTTCAAAAATCTTTGTTTGAATAAAGAAGTTTAAAATGGGCTGTGTACCTCTTTTTACTTGAACTCCTATATTTTGAGCATATCTCATATATACATGTTCATATATAAATATTCTATATTTGGATAAAACATTTCTGGCAACCCTATTCGTCGATATTATTGATAGGCGTATTGATAATATTATTGATCGTCTAGGGACCCCTTTAAGCTAAAGACAGCTCGCGAGGAACTGATATGAGTTGCGCATGATGCGAGGTACCTTGTCAATAATCGTACACGAATTTTTGCTGTCTCCTCCATTCAGCAGTTCTTACTACAGACGGCGTTGATTAAACTGGAGTTCCCAATTCAATGTTCATGGTTCCCGCGGATAAATCAATTTTCATTTCGGATTTCGAGCTATTCATTCATTCAACATCGCGACAGCAAGTGAATAGTACTCGGACTGATCCGTGGAGCGTACACTAGCACGTATATTTCGGAACGAAATATCTTTCCCAAAGCTTTGCCGTACGAATTTTAATAACACACACCTGTTTTATTCATAAACGACGTTTCCGTTCCCGAAGAAACTGATGAAAATCCTCCTAAAATGTAGTAAAAGGGAGAATTCCCTTCGCAAAGCTATTTCGAAACGAATACCAAAAAAGGTTCTTCGAACCCTGCCGAGTGGCTGCAATTTGTACGTTTTCTAGACCATGTCCAACTTTGGTTCTCCACCCTGTTTCTTATAGTTTAAAATGGATTCCGAAAAAAATTGCAGCGGTTCAAAGTCCGATAATGGTTTAACCAGATTTTTGATCGAGTCCACAAAATACGTGATTCTCGACTATAGTTCTACGCTTTGAAAGTTTTTTTACAGAATATGTGATCGAAAGACGTCTTTGAGAATTTACGTAGTCTTAGAATTTGTTCTCTTTTGCGGCTTCAAGCGAGGACACGCGGTCACTTTGGTACGCATGCCTCGAAGCTGTTTCTCTTGCAGGAGGTCCGCTCGTCGATCGGATAGATTCTGTCCCGTCTGTTCGATCCAGCAAAATCGTTCGATCAATCGCGATCTCGGCTGACTGGCCGAGAGAGAAGATTCGCTAAAATTTTCCATGTTCGCGAATGATACGCTCGGATTGCAGTGGTATTCATTCCAGCCTCGAGCCAGGGAACTTTATGAGTCGGGATGTTTAATTTGAATTTCAATATCTTCCTGAAACAATTCCGAATTATCATGGCCCGGGGCGATCCGTGGACGTCCATCTTGCCTAAATGCTTGTTCGCCCTCGTCGACTTTAATTGCCGAGCCGAGTCTGTCTCGTTCCTATCGATTGGTATCGTTCGTATCGTTCGACTGCTAACCTCCCCGGCTACGGTTCGGCTCCGATCCTCGAATAATGTTTGCACACTCGAGGACCAGGTTAATTAACTTGGAAATCGCGTTGCCTCAAGAACCCGCGGAAGAGCAGACCATACACGCGCGAACGCTATAATTGGCTGGCCACTGTATTTTTGGGGAAACAAATACTTCGATTCCGACTTCGTTCAAGGTAGTCCAAAATGTACCTTGCACTTGGGAATTAATTATGAAGGAATCACATTGAAGCAGAAACAAGAATTCGGAAGTCTATAAGATTGTTAATATTATAAACATTTAAGAAAAATTATTATACTAGATCTGTTAAAAAAATACGTCCACGTATTTTTTGAACAGACCTCGTAGTACTCTGAGTCTATAATGGTCCCTTACACCGAGCGTCAAGCGGTGTACTCGCAACAGGATTTCTGTCCGCTCTTTTTTCCGACGAATATGGAATCTTTGAGGTTGTGGAACATCGAAGGGTAGAGGAGAACAGGTCGAAGACACGGGGGGATCCGTTGTGAGATCTTTCGAGCTCGTTTTCCCCGCCTTGGTTGTGTTGCCAGCGCGCGGTGGTCTCGTGAAAACGCTCTCCATCTCTTTCCCCGCTCGTGTCCGCTATTTCGGTGGTTGTGTGTGCTTTTTACGTTGCATCACGCAGCCTCTTTCTCCGGCGAAGGTTCCATCCCTTGTTTCGACGGTCGTTTTCTAGGCTACTCCGACACTCCTCCTCCGTAGGTTCTCGCGCGCCCCAGATTTCAGCTTGGAACAATAAGTAGGAAGACGTCGACTCGAAGGGTTTTACACGGCGTGCTAAAATCGGGCCGAAACCGACGTTTGTTTCTGCATCTCCGATGTCGCTACAGGATCCGCAAGAAACCAGAGGCGAGGGTAGAAATGTGAGATGGGGTAAAAATACGAGACACCAAGATTTCGACCAATACACCGGTATTTTTCATATTTCACACCGATATTTATCGAATTTATACTGTTCTCTAAGTGACTACCGATTTGCAGATCGATAAACTAATTCAACATGTTGAATGCTTCGAAGGTCACCAGTGAACTCACTATTGATTGTCGTATAATCGCCGCTGAATATTAATCTGACAATACTCAAATTAACCAGATTATTGTGCAGGAATATTAATTTGACAATACTAAAATTAACCAGATTATTGTGCACAGTGAAAACTATACCTAATCAAGCATGTAATAATAATTATTGCTAGACAAACAAGAGGTATGTGACAGTTACACAGGATCATTGTTACACTGTCAATTAAATGACTAAATAAATCGCCTTTTAAACAGTAATATCTTCTCGCCGTTCGATCTTCATGCAAAATGTAAATTGTCTTGTCAAACAGCCTGTGTTCTGCACGTACAACTATCGCATAGCGACATTATTTTTTTATAACATCGTCTACCGCGTCGGTCCCTCCAGGGAGTTCAAACGAAAGCCGAACGTAGAGAAGGACAGCATGAAATAAGGATCGCGTGGCCGAAGCATATCGGTATGAATTACTACTAATCGAATGTACGAAAACTTCTTTATTTTATCATTATTTTTTTTATAGGACTTTCACCAACTTATTTCTGGCATTTCTCTGATTAAAATAACACTGAACACGATATAATTCCAACTGTATTTAATGGTTTAATCGACGATGAAAATTTCGGGTGCACGGGAGGACAGCGTATGGGAAAGAAAGAGACGCGGACAGTCGTCGCGCCGCACAGTGGGTAAATTTGACCTAACTCGATTCAAAATCAAAGAACTTTCGATAGAAATGAAGTAGAGCGATGAATTTTTTTTTTAAATTAAAGCTGAAACTTTGCAGAATATGGGAAAAATAGGGAGATTACGGTACGAACGTTTTTTAACCTTGAGAAAATTCGTTAAACTTGCACAACTTCAAGAAAACGTGTACCACAAACGAAGGTATCAATGTTAGAACGAAATAGTTGAGGAGTGACGGGCTTGTCGGTTGATTTAAAAAGCCGGACAGCTAAATTTTCATCGGGTGGCCAGCGCGAATCGAGTCTAGCAAGTCTCCTATTTCGTATTGTAAAGAGGAAGTCGGGAGAGCTGCCACTTGCCGTGCCACGCCGAACCGGTCTGAAAACCCAGGAGGGAAATCGTACAAGCAGGAAGTGCTGCTGGCTGGAAACGCAAACCGAAAGTTTAACAAACCTCCGAGGGCGCCGCGCGCGCGCGCGCTCGTCCGCGATGGCAAACACACGCGTCCCCAACAACCGAACAGGCTTTGTTGCCGCGGCGTACGGCAGCCAATCATTTTTCGGCTCGGCCGCAACGTAGCAAAGTAACAACTCGATCTCCCGAGGGTCACCAGCGAGTCCTGTACTCGTCAAAGTCGCCGATCCGGCTAGATGAAAGTCGACCTTTGCGAGAACACTCCAACGAAATGTTTCTCGCGGCTCTAACGTTCTCTGGAACGTCGGCGAACGTTGCTTTCTTGCTTTCAGACTGGACAATTCCTTCTGCCATTCGTGTACCTACATCTACTCCTTCCAAGGTGTTTTTAAAATTAAATTTATCAAGTCAAATTTGTTTAATTATTTGGTAAACATTTATCAAGAACTGCATTCCTCGAATGGAATAATGTAAAAGATTGTGAATATTTTTTTCTTTTGCAAGGAACATCTTCACAGAATTGTCCGCAGCCTCCATTCTTCGTATCCCGTTAGGAACACTCGCATTTTCGTAATTTAAATTCATGCAAAACAGCTTAATTATGGAAGCTTTGAACTCGTTTGCACGCTTTGGTTGCCTACACAAAGCTTACAGCGTCCCCATATAGTAAAGGTTGCAGTTGAATAATAAATCATGACGGGAAGTTGTTGCTCATTAATATTGTTCATCTAGCAACGTCGACAATACACGTCGCAATTGTTAACTAATAAAAGGCGAATGTTTGTACATACATCTTGAACGCATTTTTGCGTCGGTCGCAAATGGAACAATTTTGTTTCGCTGGAATTTCGCGCCCTCTGAAAACGTACGAAGATAATTAGCCTCGCGATGTCTGAATTATAATGGTAATTATAATAATGGCAACACTGCTGTAAAATGGGTCCACGTCAACGATTTTAATTACTTTGTTGTAATCAATGTTTATGTAAATACGTTACGAAGATGAACGTTCATATTACCCATTTTAATTTCACCGTGAAGCTTGCTGAAGGACTGTCATGCAACTCGCGAATGAATAATTTTAGTGAAAATACTGTGTTTATATAAATTTCCATTCAATTTCTCCGTTGTAATTAATGTTTATACAAATGTTATCAATTTTTCCGGGGTACTTCGTATAAATTGTAATTTGTCAGTCTCGAAGGTAGACATGAAAATATTTATTAATATACATACTGCTTTGATACTGTTTTGACGTCTCACGATTTCGAGTTATGTTCAATTTGACACAATACAATTAATGTGATATCAACAATAATAGCATACACACGAAGTCCACCGCTTCGTATTTGAAGCAAGGGAAATGAAATTAATGTCGTGAGTAGTTATCCAAAATTATAACACATGGATATGCTATTCGAGTTTACAACAATACCTTTGTTCCGATTTGATGGGAGGATGCGTTTCATGCACGAGAGTATAGTCTGCGGTATAAATGCTGGTAATAAACGTGTTAAATTAGAGTTAATAACAAGTTAATTTCAGAACCCAAAGGTATTTCTTTATTTTCTATAGTTCGTGCAATCCTGTTAACATGTTAAACATTTATCCTATTCAAATCGAAATTATAATAAATTGCACTGTCTCGTTGCGAATATGTAACCATTTTGCCATTTGGCCATTAGCAGACACTTTCGATTTATAAAATTACAAAAACATTACAAGTACTTACGAACATTGTGACATTAGGAAAACGTATCGTAAGTGATAAGGTGGGGTCTCACAGACCCACCGAAATAATATATTGTATTATAGAAATAAATACCTTTTTCATAATTATAAGATTAGGTGTTGCTTAAGAGGCTTGCAATTTATCAGAGTAAAAACGCAGATCGACGAAGTTAAATTTTTATTTTTCAAAAATACTTAACTAATGAATCTAAAATCTCTGGGGTCTATGAGACCCCACCTAACTAACGCCGGGTTAAAAATAAAAAATTCATTTTCACCTAACCCCCTACTCAAAAGAATCGTCTTTGAACATTATTAAGTCACGCAACAGTTATCTGTAAAAGAAAAAATTGCGCCAAGCAAACTGGTGGGGAAAAATGGAGCAGGCTCGTTGCGAAACGAACGGTAAAGCGACACTCGACAACCATAACTCAGAACACAGTGTGAACAATGTCCCGCGGAGCAGTCGCGCGAGTGTTTTCTTTAAAATTCAATCGCGGAAATCCGAGCGGATTGGTCGCGATCGCATTTTCAACGTTGTATAGATCGTATCCCAGGGATGTTTCCCGCTCCGAACGGAATCGGCAAGTAATGCGAACGAGTTCGTGAGACATCCTCAGAGCGGATGTACAGGGGGAGGAGAAAGATAGAGAGAGAGAGAGAGAGAGAACAAGAGAGGTAGCAAGAGAGAATGGACAGAGCCTCGGGACAGAGATATGTAAATCCAATTCCGTGGCCGAGCAGGAATATGCGCCCGGAACAATTCGACTTTCAAACTTTCCGGTTACCGACTTGCAAAATGCTTCGACGAGTTACGCACGGCAGAAATCGATGGCGATTAGAATGGATTCGTGAAACTCTCCCTGGAGTAGAGGATTTTTTTCACATGAAATCACGGTGCGCAAAAGTTACCCTCTCTCCGCCAATACCGGATTAGTCGTGCGACATTGTGACGCATGCACGACAGAGGCGAAACGCGTCACGTGACTGGGCCGTGGAGGAATAGCGTCGCAGAAGGGGAAGGGCAGAGTGGGAGACTAGTCTTAATCAGGAAACTCTCCACGTGACTGCGGGACCCTGCTGTACCAAAAGAAAGCATAGAAATTTTCTTTTATATTGCAATCTTAAATGAAACTATTAGGTGATGTTATTAAGGGTGACTTGTTAGTCCATAATAAAAATTGCTGTTGCTATTGAAGGTTCCATTAAAAAGTGTTTAGCCATGTACCATAGATTCTTCAAAATTATGCAATAATCACTGATCGGTAATATGTTAAAACATTCATTTTCTTCGGTTTAATGTATCAAAAATGAGGAAAAATAGACGATGTGCTATCTTTATATATTTTTTTAACCAGCTGTAATTTCGCAAAAACTAAATTATAAAAAGCATGAAGATTCTACTTTCGTACACCACGATTCATTTTCCCCCGAGATATTTTTACACAATGTAACGGATGAGAATCTGGAGGCCCATTTTTCCTAAAAAATGCGACAAATTTAAACCACTGTGAAAACATTGAGACATTTCCTCGTGAATGAATCATCCACAGATTTGAAGATTGATGCTTTTACAACGAAAACTTGATGTACGATTCACAGAATTCAACTTATAAAAGTCGGATCACAAAATTAACAAATAATCTGTCAAATTCTGCATTAAATTTCCACGATAAATTCATTTCAGCAAAAACTATGGTTTTAAAAGCTATATTTCTACATCAATATTTCGTAATTCGAGACTTTTCAGATGTTACACTCGGAATTTTTGACTTTTGCCTACTGGATCGAACACCGTGCGGGATTCGCCGATTTTCGATCGAGTTTTCACGTGTATCGCGTTGCATTATTTTGCGCCCGATGCGCTGGGCCGGTGAAATTCATTAGCAATGTATCTCGCTGCGTCCGCCGATCAAAACGACAAGTAATTCATGAACGTGATAGTATCCCGGCGATTCCAATATCGCTAATTTACGGCGACCGGTTCGATGGTTGCAGTTCGCGACACAAAGACACAAGAGAGGATATGTCCGCACAGGGGAAAAAAACGAGCCGATTACGACATTTTATTCCGTCGAGGCGAGCGTGGGCGGTTCCATTCGCAAATTATCCAATATTTTGCGTCTCCAACCGGTGGATGCCGAATAAATTGCGAACCGGTTGTCCGACACTGAAAAAACAAAGAGACAAAAAAAAATCAACACAGGTGGACACGCGTGTATATACCGATGTTTAACTAGCACAGGGCGAAAACAACGACAATATTTTCTGGCGGACATGCGGAAATCATCGAAAATGCCATAACATTTCGCCCAGTTACACGCGACGATTGTAATAAAAGCAATGACGGCCATCCACCGTTACGTGTATGCTGTATACGTCCCAGATGCTTTTCCGTTTACATGAAACAATGGCGAGCGGCCGCTTCGGCACACTATTTTTCACGCAAGAATCGAGTCGAAATTGTTTATACAGCGGGCTTCCCGATCCACGGTGTGTCGCCGGGAAGGGGATAATTCCGCGTAAAAAAACATATCGAAAACTCGCGGGGAAAAATAGGATTATCCGATTTTGCTTTATTTTTCACGTTTAATTGCATGGAAAAATTCACAGGAAATATTGCCCGCTGCGTTCGCCGAAATCCACAGGGTGGACAGCTCGTTTCGAATGAAACATCGAGGAATCGCGTTACTTGGTTTCGAAAGATCCATCGTGGTGCGAAATAACATTTTCTCAAAGTCATCGACGCATTTTCGAACGATATGATATTTTCATATTTTTATCAGTAGACTGCGGGTTTTATGCATCTCTAACAAAATGCTGTTTTATTATTGGCAACCTATTAAACGCATTAAAAAAGGAAAGGGAAAAGTTGAATGCCCGTTTTTCGCATGTTCCAACGATTGAACAATTTTTTTTTCATGCAATGCAACAGTTTCGGAGACACCTGGCACGCGTATTTCACCATACGTTCGCGGAATATTCGTGAAACGGTGACCACCACCGCCACAAAGGATACTCGTCACCTGTACCGCGCGTTCGCGTTCCGCTATTCTACAGGGAAATCTCGAAAAATGAAAAAGCAAAGTCTACGAGGACCAGAGTTGTTTCTTAAGAGGCTTACGCGATTAGATCCGGCCCCGTTTTCAGTGAGCGAAACTTTTTCTTTTGTCGCGCATTGTCCGCGAAAGGAAGGATAATCGGTAGCGGAAGATGCGCTTCGATGCGCAATTAACGGGGTATTCTGCTTGTGAATGCCATCTTTGTTTTGCCAACTGTGAGGAATTTTTCCCCGGAGAACCGTTCAACTATCTTTTTTAACTATATGATGCATCCTAGCTAAAAATATTTTCAAGAAACGGGGACAGTATCGATGACGATATCTCAACATTAAATTTATTTCCAGGATGACCGCTTCGTCCTAAATGCGTCAGACTTATTTTCGAATTTTTAGATGCGATAAAATGGGGAAAATGGTGCGAAACCTAGGTTTCCTTTAGCTCCCCGTAACTACCCTTACAGACGAGGTACAGGGCTGAAACTTGGTAGAAAGGGTTCTTCCTCGGTAAAGTAGAAGATCTACTTCGAAGGGTAGAAATAGTTTTCTAGGCATCAAGATCGCTATTTCGAGTGATATGCAACGATCAATCCAATCTCTCCTAGTTTTTCGTTCGGGATCGGTAAAAGCAGTCACCGTCCTCGCGGAATGAAACGCGTTAATGAAAAAGTCGTTCCTCACGAAGGATCTCCAGCTCCAGCACCAGCTCCGGGGAGAACAGGTACGATGAAGTTCTTAAAATGTCGCCGGTTGGAAGTCCGCGTTCCGGAAACGGCCGTCCTATCTCTACATCCGCGCGCGGCGGGCTGCACGATTTATGACTGACTCGACTTCTTCCACTTTCATATCTTCCTCCTTCTGGTACCCGAAACTCGCGCAATCTCCCGCGAGCCAGTCGCAGATTTTCTTCGTTTCTTCGACGACGCAACAGACGGTATTCCCTCTTTCAACGTCCCACAGTGCTGCGATTCGAGGTGCTAGCTGGACGAAACCTTCTTTACGACTGCTAATGCAAAGTGTGCGGGTACAGTAGGACCTCGATTAACCGGATTCCGATTATAAGCAAATATGCGTTTAAATATGATTATATTAAGAAGGGAAATAAATTGAAGATCCGCAGTCTACTTATAATCTTTATAAGTCTGTTCTACATATATTTTCCACTTTTTTTCTCACGTATAATCACCCCCTCCACGTTTATACCGTCTTGCGACACCCTGTAGACATGTGGAACGAAATAGTTTACGAAACTTTAAAGTGGTTTTTTAAGAGAACAGTTCACCCGAGACTCATGTCTCCTATGATACTCTTGTTTCCCACGATGAGGTTTGTTTCTACACGATACAACGAAGAATTAGCTTTCTACACCGCGGAGAACATTTTCGTAAAGGAAAAAGCTGCTGCAAATAACCTCCGGAACCATCGTTTTTTCAAGCCTTTCCGAGATTAAGACACCCTGTACAGCTCGTAGAATCTACGATGCACAAAACCCGTTTTAAATCGACGAACTGCCAGTTACAGTCTGGGAAAGTCGTCGGGGGTCGTTCGCACGAGCAATTTGCGGAGATTCCTGCGGCGCTTCTCCTAATCAAGGATATCTGTGAACTGAACGAAGAGGTGGGGGTGGGGGGGGGGAGAGGTATCGAAACGGATCAGCTGGTAGGAAAGGGGTTGAGTTCGTAAGGGAGGGGACGCAGATGGAAAGCGAGGCGAAAAGGGATTGCCGATGGAACCGATAAAAGTGTCAGGCAGTAACCGAACCGACGCATAAGATTCCGGGGAAGTTTGAGAAAGGGTGCGGGGGAAAATAGAAGAAACGAGATGGAAACGGGGCGGAAGAAGAGGTATTCGCGACAGAAGATAAATTTTACGACGCATAGACTACGACCTCGTAAAAATGCCGGGCGACTTTAATTCTATGACACCCGTTCCGACGGAGCGAAGCTCCAGGCCGCGTGTCTCCTCTTCCTTTGCGCGACTTGCATTTAATTGCGACCGGATGTCTCCGGACATCGGCACGAACGATTTCGCGAGCCAATACCGCGAGAACTGAATTCTCGGGCACAATACAATGAATCCTGTTCACACTGCGGTTCTGTGCGCAAAATAAACACGGTCCCTGCATTCATTGCGAGAGATAAGAGCCAAATACACATTTCCTTCTTTGAATAATAATTTTGTTTCGTCTAATCCAATTAGAATCTCGCAATCAAAATCATTAAACAATTTGCCCATGTTTCTAGGAACGAAAAGTTCATCTTCCCTCTCCGTATTATCGAGCCCTTTGCGCGACAGCTTTGCTTCGCATTGTTTTATGTAGCTGGGCGGGGAGGAAGGGCGCGGCGTTTCCCCCTTAAACAATAATAGAACCATGAAGCGCTCTCGGCGCCAACCAAGCACGCTCCGGCGCTATCGCGAAAGCCTCGGAGTGTCGCTTTAACGTTCTCGACGCTGCTCCGGAGCAACGGCGTTGCGAGTGACGGCTACGAAATTCAGGAATTCACCCGGAAATTACAGCGACCCACGAGCGGCGATTTATCGCGGCATTGTTAACCGTCGAACGTGGAAGGGCACCGCGTAACCGCATTGCCGGACCAACGGGAATCGATAATGCGAGCCCGCGAGAAACCGACGATCTCCGGAATCGATCTACCAGCCAAGACGCCTCCTGTCCACTGACAACGTCTCTCCTTTTAACGCGCAGCAATCCCTTTGCGATTTCGCTCGAACATTTCCCCAACTATTCCACAATCTAATTCTCGAGGGAAAGTAACCCGTAGAACTCGAGCTACGAAGCAACTTCCAGCGCAGAATTGTTATTAATTTTATGCATTTATGACGAAATTGAATAGCTGCAATCTCACACAATGTGAGGATTCAAAGAATTTAAAATTAATCTCTGAAGAAAATTCTTATTTTGTATAATAATCGAAATCTAATTGCAGTAAATGGGGAACATTTTTATTTCGCATGAAGATCCGCCATCTCTTTATGGCAATTCCTCTTGTCAGCTATGCCGAAGAACACTTTGGTTGTTTCCAGTGTGGGCTCAGCTTAAACCGACTTTCTCAAAATGGTATTTTTCTGGTTTTCCGATACACTGCCCGGTAATTTTCACACCGGAACTGCCGGACTGGACATTATCACTGGACGTTTTGTTGCACACGAGTGCGCTGTTGGGACCGCCACAGCTCCGTTCGTATTTACACCGATAATTATTTAGTGTGTATCGATGTAACAATTCGCTCGCATTTGTAAATCTGCGAATTAAGTACATTAATTGCGCCACTGGATTTTCGAACTCCACTCAAGGCATTAATTATTTTTTATTTCGCTTATACCGATCGCGTTTTCAAGCAGACAGTTTGTGGAGAATGGATTTACAATTAAATGCCCGCTCATTTATGCGATACAGTGTAATTAATTCACCGTTCGCAGCCTTATTTTTACCGACGCCGTATTTGGTCGTTCATGTTGGCAACTATTTATTTAAAGCATTAACGGAGAAGTATAAATATCGAGAAGAAAGAAATTCAAGAGAGAGAGAGAGAGAGAGAGAGAGAGAGAGAGAGTGAAATATTTCTCTGGACATAAACAATCCTAGTAGTTTAACAAAAATAAATTAATACAACTAGGAAATAGATCAAGTAAATCCTGTTTGTTAGTACCAGCAAGAAAATTGGCTTTCTTTTAAAAACAGGTAACTGAAAATTTCGCGATCCTGAAGTTTCGTTCGCATAGTTTTAATCTTCTCGGATGAATCTTCTTTAGCAAAATCTCATCCAAGTGTCTTGTAAATCCGTAATATATTACAGCCGCTTATCAACGATGCATCCCACGCAACTTCGCCGTGTTTTTATTTCACGCCGGGAACCCACATCGCGTTGGGCCGATCGATATCAGCAACAACCTTGCGGAAAGTTTTGCAATTACGTGCCTCGCGAGCCTAAGTGAAAATTTCCCCCGCATCGTCGACGTTGCGTTTTTACCATTTCCCCACGCGCTCTTCCGGACTGTACAAATTCCACAGTGAACGATCGATCGAAAGACCGATCTTCCCGCGCTGCAGTTTATATTAAACATTATTTAGATTTTACACGGAACAAGTGTTGCTATATTTATAGAGCTCTTGGAAAGCGAAGTGGAAATCTGAGATCGGTTCTGATTTCGAAAAACATCCCCAACTCAAATTGGACGGGCTGTAAAGAGTGAAAAATAAATGGTTTTCATACCTGAAACTGTACAGATTCGAAGATTGAAGCTTTCCGTATAGATCCCAAAAAATTCGATAAACGATTTTCCGTTGCCGTTTGATTGCGCTATGAATGAAACGCACCCGCCGGCAACCGAAATGAATACGTGTTTGCGCTGGGCTGAACAGAATTCGGTAATGGCGGATCAAAAGAAGCGATGAATCACGGGAAACCGGTTACGAGGCTCGATTGAAAGTTTCGCTTTATCGGGAGCGAGCATCGGCGACGAACCGCGCGATTAATTATGGGACGCGTTCGTTCCGTTCGGCCGCGCAGAAATTAAAACGCTTATAACACGGTAATGCACGAGTGTGTAACGAATGCCCCGGTAACATGCATAATTACCTCTAATTTAGTGTAATTGTGGGGGCGCAGCGTCTAGCGACCGACTAATTTGTAAACAACCGGACGACTCGATCGCTTTGATTAGCGGCGTTTAACCGACCGGTTTATGAAGAACGTCGTGTTATTGTCGCGCCCGAGTGTCTATCCGGGAAAATTAGAGAAAACTCTGCCCGAGTTCACGCTCGGATAAACGTGAGCTGCTCCACACAACCAATGAGAACGTTGCACAGATACAAATATAATCTCGTTACCAACAAGTGAACGGAAATTCACGGAACTCGGCTCGCTTGTTATTTAATTCGTGGCGATGCTCGGAAAACGGCGAAACCTGTTTTGAACGCTCGTGAATGAAACCGCAAAATTGTTAATAATTACCAAAATTCGTAACTGTTGTTATTGCTGTCCTAATTCGTTCACCGGGTGTAAGTTATTTATTCCTGTCAGCCCTAACAACTTCATTTGTGCAGATTCAAAATATAGTTGCAGAGAAAATCTTTGCGAGTGAAGATCATTCGAGGTCATGTCGAAGGTCGTGTCCCTAAACAATGTCTTTCCCATTGCTGTGAACGGTCCTAAGCATTGCCAATTATATAGCTATAAAAATCGTCCGTTGTCCGAGGGTTAATAGAAACGATTGTTGCAGTATGTTTTACCGGGACATGAAGTGTTCACCGACGTGCAACGGAAGTGTCTCGTCGTTTCGAAAGTGCACGGCCAGTTGAAGTAAAACAGCATTTTTCGGCCAGCAGCCGTGCACCGTTTGCACCGTGCACCTCGGATGAAAGTCTCGCGAAAGAAGTTGCAACGTTCAGAAAGTTCCAGGTCCGCCGATGCACTCGCTGCAACGACAGACGTGCATCCCCACGGCGAAGTTTCATTCGTCGATGAATTTCCAAAAGGTTTCCCCCGACACTCGAGAAACGGCCTGCCACTCTTCAGCGAACGTTGCCGTTTGTTTGTGTGATCGCTTGCTCGCAGTCAATTGGTGAGTCAATTTCAATAACAAACTTTCGTTTCGCATACTGCGAGTGGTAGACAAGTCTATTCAGGTCCCGATAATTATGCGTGCTATGCACTCGATCTATGCAGGCCAGTTTCGAACCGTGGAACAACTGTATGCCGGTTTCGAAAACGTAATTGAAAGGAGGCTTGCGGAGATCTTTATTCAGCTGCTCGGCACGCTGTTGTTCTGAATTCGACGGAGTAAAACCAACACGCCTTGGTGAAAAAAATCGTACTATAGTTTTCAGCTCGAAAATATTTTTACACAAGCGAACAGATGAAACGAGCGAAAATTGTTTCCTGTTCCTCCGGTTTGATATCCCTGAATTGAATTTCATAGGAAGCTTATTGTTAGTAAAATTACGAAACACAATAGAAAATTGAAGTCTCTTTCGCTCTTACAAATTCGACAAGATCACAGGTTGTATGAAATTTTTTTGCGAGTCGTTTTAGAACAGCTTAGTAGGCCAAGGTCTCTCCTTTACAACGAGCTCTCAAATATTGATCTACGATTTTTTTCTGTCGCTTTACAACAGTTTAAATCGAAACAATGCGGCTGGAATTAAATTGACACTGCAACGGTGCACTTTCGACGTTGCAGGTTCTTTGTCGGTGGTCGAATCTCGGGCGGCAAACCGCCGCGAGAGATCGGAACGGTGGCGTTTCGCCGATTCCATTCGGCTGGCATTCTACTCGAACGATCAAAGTCTGCCGTCGTCGTTTGCGGCGCGAGCAAAGTTGCATCGGGTCCGTTGCACCGCGACCATTGCACCGCGCTGCAGCAGGGAACGGCACACGCGTAGACGTATTATCGCGCGGCCGGCAGCAGCAGCAGCAGCAACTGCCGGCTGTTCTCCTTTACAGATTACACGCTCCTAACTTGGACGGTTAGCGCCGCCATAAATCCAGCAGCGCGAACCGGGAGAAACCCGCTCATCGATGTACAAGTATCCCCGGCGTCTGTTACGACTCCCGCGAACATTATGCCGGCCGCAACATAAGCGCGCGCAAACTTCCCGAATGATGCACCGTCCAAGTTTCTCGCGGATTTTCACCGATGGATCTTAATTCGGCCAGATGCGCTCCGAGCGGGACGACTCGCAATCGGGAGAATTGACGAGGACCGATTTACCCGCGTTGCAAACCGGCGAAACTTCCTCCAGGGTGCTGCGAGGAAACTTAACGCGCCTTGCGAATCTGTTTCGCGAAACCTTTCGTCGAATTAATACCGGCTGTTTCTGATCCGATTCCCCAACCCGAGAGAATATGCGTAAAATGGTGTTCAAAATGGGAACTGAGGACCTGTTCTTAGAGAATGAAATGCCAATATTGCTTCAATTTCCCGCGGTTGACTTGGACAATTTTGATTTCGCATAAATGTTCGCAGTCCCTTGATCGACGCTGTGCGTCATTCGAACATTTCCCAACAGGTTCCACAGAGGGAAAGCAAAGGAAGGGCCAGCAGAAAAGTCGGAATCGAAATTGACAGTGTGTCGGTCAGTCGAAATTCAAACTCACCCTCGTGGAATCTATCGAAGGAAAGACTGCCAACAATCTTGCGGAGGGATTTTGCGTAAGATCGTTTCATTAGCAGCCGTCCGAGTCCCGGGGCTATTCCCCGCTCGTTTTCCTCCGCGGCCTCGTCTAATCCACTTTAGCTTAACCAGAACTTGGACGGACGTCTGCCCGATCCGCTTTCTACTTCCTCGTCTCTGCATCCTCGCCCAATCGGTTTAGCGCGATTTAATAGCAGAGTCGCGCTTTGAATCAATCATTCGATAATCGAGGAGAGGGAGCATTGCTTATCGATCGTACAGCTACTTCGGAATCGGTCGCCTACCTTCGACCCATCGGACGAATTATAAACCGAGATACCGAGTTGCCGAGGAACGATGCCCGAAAGTGGTGTTTCTCCGTCTTTAATGATTGTTTAAACATGTTTAAAGTAATTGTGGAACAAATTTAGTGTTGGACAGTATAATCAGTATTTTCGGCCGCGTTGAATTTCATTTAATTCGCGTGGCTCCCAATGAACACATACGGCAAAGCTAGCAGTCAAAATTCGACGAAAAATATGAAACGCAATTTTTGCAACTGTTCATTTCGGTGATTCATTCAGAGCTAGAAAAATATTCGATCGGCCCGTGAAGCGAGCCATCGCTTTGTCCCGGAGAATTTCGCTCGGTGATCGTTTGCGTCTAGCTGGTTTGCCAGAAAAAAAAACCAGCAGTTATGCCCGAGGGAAAGATGGGAACGGCCGGAAAAACCGCGCGCGACTTCGTCGAACGAAACCGAATAAAAGCAAAAGCCTCTGCTCCGAGCTCGCGGTACACGCAGTGTTCTCCGGTGATTGGAAAGCGGGCCAGGGGGAGAGATGGGGTGGAGGTACCGGAGAAGCATTTTCAGAACAGAGGCTCCGGCGCGCGAGCATAATGCACACCGTGAGAAAAAACGGCAGCTTTTGCGCGAGCTGAAGAACGTTCGATCACCGGAGAAATTCCCAGCCGCGAATCTGTCTGCCGCCCCGTCGGCGAATTCCAGACGAACGCGTGATTGCTATTCTGCCGGAGATGATCAAGGTGAACTAAAGACTACCGGTCAATTTTCACTCTTCACTCTCCACAAAAATTGTATGCATCGATTGCAATAAATGGAAACCATGGAGAATATATTTTTTCTCTTATATTATACACCCTAAAATTCTTTTAATCTCCCAACTAAGGGAACGCGCACAGTGGACCCGTTTTCGCCCGATTTGGCCGATGTTCGACGCATCTGTCTTTCTTTTTCAAGAGTGTGAAAAAGTCCACTGTGGGCGTTCGCTAAGGTGGAGTGGGGTAAGCCCGCCCTACTTTTTCTAAAGTTGGACTTTAAACTGATGTATTTTCAGTCTGGTATGTAAAAACTTAACGCTCTTGCTATCAAACTCTTGCCACAGTTATTACTGACGAATTAGTATTATGTAGGATTCTAATTTTGCTTGAAAATTATCATTTTGAGAGGATATTGTACAAAGTGTCAACTACTATGCACTTGCCCCGAAAATGGGGCAAGAGGGTCTCTGAGAGTTAAAAATGCTTTGAAACCTTGTTTCGTTCTCCAATTCTACCAACGTATTCATAATTCATTCTGTTGATAAATGGATAAAATCCGTTTAGCAATGCCATCGAGAAAATGCCTTTATTCTACTTTGACTGTACTGTACAGCAGCACCGTACGTCCTAAGCAGTTAAAGGGTTAAAACAGTATGAATAAACAATTACTCCTGGCGTTGCATCACTTTGTTCCCTCGCGTATATCCGCCATTTATCAAAAGCCATCTCGAACGCGCGAAAGTTTTGTCGCTGCAGGCGGCTGCGGATCTGTTCTTGCGATCCGGACACTCTAGAGGAGAGAAGAGAAGAGAAATGGATTACTCGGACCTGCAGAAGTCTGCCGATTCGCTTCCTCCACGGTTTTTTTCCGGTTGGCGGGCCGGCCCGTTGCCGTCCCGTCGCGTTTCTTCCGATACGCGTTTGCATCTTTCGAAAGTTTTCCGCGAGGCGCGCGACTAGTCGCTTTAAAAGCGTCGGATAAGAAGGAAAGCTTCGGAATTATGGTAATCCTCTAGGCTGTCACTGGAGCCGAGGGACGCGGCGCGGCGTCTCGTGGAGAAGGAGACAGCCTTGTATATCCTCTATTTCGGAATTCCTTCGACGAGCCTCGAAATCTTCGCGATTTGTTAGTCTAAACGATCGTTTTTTCCTTGCTGCTGGCGAGCGTGTTGCTTCGGATTAAAACGGAAGTTTACGATTTTGCGACAGAAAGAGAGAAATATTAAAAGGAAGAAAGAAAGGGAGGAGGAAGCGAAGATTCTCGCAGCGGAAGTTAAGCGCACGCGTCGCTGTATTGGCCCGGTTACGAGAGAGCGCTTTTATCTTTTCGTTCTTTTCTAACGGGCTCGTTCTTACGCTTTGTCTCGTCCCCGAATGCTTTGCGTCTTTCGCTTTAATCCGCTAAAAAGGCGATAAATGTAGCGAACGGGAAACGGTACAGGGTGGTTAAATGTGCTCGCCCAACCAAATTGCCCATCCTCGTACCATTCGATAGCATCCCCGAAGTAAACCCTCTGTGGTAAATTTCAAATCCGTACCTCCACTACAAGGGTAGTTACAGTTGTAGACATAGTTCGTTATGGTTAACATTTCTCCAAAATTGCTGACTTTATATCGAAGTTGTCGGACGACCAAGTTCATATTATTATGGCAGTTGCGTCTTACTATGGTCACCATCGTATATTTTTTACAGATTTCTCGGAATAGGCGAACACGTTTAAGCAAATTGAAAATGTCTAAAAATCCGGAAAGAATGCATATTTCTCACAGAAGTTTCAACGATATCAATTTCATAAACATTCAATAGTGTTCTTATATGTTTAGTTTCTTTCACATTATTTTGCAAAGTGTACATCGTAGTTGATAAAGTAAAAAATCGAATTTTTCGATCCTTTAGTTTTCTGCCGGACGAGTCCGAGCGCAAAAGGGAAAACGGCAAGGAAACCGGCTCGCGCGTCGAGCCTCGGCACGGTTCCCTCTCGTGCGGCGAAATTCGCGTGGTCGTTTGTTAGAAATAATCACGTTGCAGGCTCGGTTTGCCTCGAGTTCGCCGAGAGGCCCGTACTCAAAAGCTCCGCGGAAAAAATCCGCTCGTGTACTTCATCTAATCTGGCACAAGTGCGAGCACCGACTGCGCGAATGCCGTTCTACCTTTGTGCTAACCCTTGCAGCCGTGCAGTCGTGCAGCTTGCACCCGCGAGCATTGCCCACGCTTTCCGCATTCAATTGGTTACTGTTACGCCTACGCACGCGGTTCTTCCTCGGGAAGGTTCAGATCTCCGTGACGACTCTGTCCATTATTGTTCCTAATAATTACATCCGTGGAATAATATGTCTTCGCTCTTGCAAAACCGCTTGGGGAATTTTTATGTCTGTATCTTGTAACAGAGACACTGGATTACTGAGCTGTTTCCTTGATTATACTAGACAAGCTATTTTGATGAATCAAACGACAAGTTGTAAGGTAATGTCGACTGCATTTGTGGGATTTTTTGCAAAATTTTCTATTATCTATGAAAGGTAGAAAAAAATTAGTTTTTGAATTACTGAAATGGTCATGAGGGGTGAAAAGCTTTGATCCTTTATGAATGTTTTTTTCGATCATTATCATTATCATTAATCATGTTGAATTATGAAGAAAATGCTCCTGGAAAGTGATTAGACTCGAACGACGGATTAACTCGTCACTCCCACTTAAGAATGTAATAATAATTAGACTGCGGGTTTTATAAATTTATAAGAAAAGTGTGTGTGTGGTCAAGAGGGATTTAAAACAGTAGAGTGAGAGTTAGAGATTATCGATATGCAATTTTCAACATTTTAACATTACTGGAGAAAGAAGACGTACACCTTGCGATTAACGGAGACAATTTTTATTCTGCATAAAGATTACATAGAGTCTAATGATAAACAAATAAGTATCGTAGAATCAATTGCGTCACCGCGTTGCGTTCCACGGAACGAGGAGCTCGAAAGCGAAATCGATGGGCGAGAAGTTATTTCGCGGTACATCGGCGGAAAGTTGACACTCGAAATCGGTCGTTTCGTATGCAACAACCTAATATTTTCGAAGAGAGAAAGAGAGAGAGAGAGAGCAGGGTTGTTGACGAGGGTCTCGTCGCATCGGGCGCAGTTTGTAACAGCTTGAAAAAAGAGGAAGACAAATTTCGCGGAAAAGCCAACGACTTCGTCCTGGTTCTCTCTCCTCTTCCGCTCGGCGAATCTCCCGGAGCTATCCTCCAAATAAAAATAAACTGTCGTCGAGCTCTCGTTCCCTCTCCCTTCTAGATCCCTTTGCCGAAAATCTTTCGGTCGATTCGCTCGATTCAGCACAGGGCTCGGCGTGGCGTGGCGGCGGTGGCGGCGCTATTCGCGAGATTTCGTCAGTTACTTGGAATGACATACAGCACCGGTGATTCCTGTGTATCCGGTTACGCGGCGCCGGTTATACTATATTCCGGAGAGAGAGAGAGTCGAGGACTTTTCCCTGGGAAATTCGAGGAGAGACCGCCACGAACACCCATGCGGAAAATAAAAACCGGGTTGCGCCCGCGTTCACGTTCGCATTCGAGTGGGTACAGCCGTCTGCAAATTTTCAAGAAAATCGATTTTCTCGCCCCGCCAGAAACATCGGCGACGAAATCAACTACTGTGGAACCTCGATTACGCGAACCAAACAATGTTGGAACAGTTATTCTTAATTGTAATGCTGGGTTAAAATTTTATTAACACGTGAAGGGTCTTCAGAGAACCGCTGAAAATTTAGAGCGATCTCACACAGACCCACTATAAAGTCCGCACAAATATTTAGAGCATCCTCGCAGTACTATACTGTCTAGTTGAGGATTAACCTTTTGCGCTCCAGCCTAGTGACCCATATAGTACACCAACAACTAATAAAAGAAATACGGTTGCTGCAATAAAACAAAATATTTATTCTTTAGCTACATTAGGGTGCGTTTATAGTGGAGCGGCGAGCATCGATGATAGCGGCGCGGTGAAAACAAACCAACATTCGTGACAACATTTCAACACATACTAAAGAAAAAGTACATATGTATTTTCATTGTTTTTCTTTTTTTTCACCGCACAGCTCACCTCGCTGCTCCACTATAAATGCATACTTATACAAAACAATGACTTATACTCCAACAAAATGAAAATTTTATGTTTCAAAGTTCATGTTTCAAATGTCGCATTATCGGCGACAACGGAGTGCAAAGGGTTAAGCACAAGTCCCTTGTAGTGAGAACGAATTTGAAATTGATACTTCGTTGATTTTTCAATTTTTCCTGGAATCAGACGCGGGATACCAAGAATAAGTGACTCGAATTGAGGTGTGTGGACAAGTTACCCTCTCTCTGCCAATACCGAATCAGTCACGTGACAGAGACGAAACGCATCATGTGACGGGTTTGTGGCGGAAGAGTGGGGGAACAGCGTGGTGGAAGGGGAAGGTAGAGCGGACAGACGAGTCTCTCATTTCGTCAGACGCACTAAATGTCGATAGAGAACACGACACAACTTTTTTCTCACGCACACATGGTAGATACGTCCCTGAAAAGAACCCGTACAAGATTGTGAAGGTCCAAAAATGATGATAATAGAACTGATTCGAAGACCAAGAAGGTAGAAAGAATTTTTCTGGTCGTTCAGTTGGATCTACGAGGCGAGAGCGACAAGGCCACGGTGTGTTCCGGTGCAAAAGTGCCGTTTCGTGTTTTCCCGGCATTTGCGGGTAAATTTGGAGCGCAGGCGCCTGCTAATTCGCCGCACCCGCTGTAATTACAGTCCGTCGGTGGCGTTTTAGGTCGGTCCGGTTACCGTGTCGACCGCACGCTTAATATAGACACAGTCGTCGCGCGAATCGTTTGTCGAGCGATTCGGGAACCGGATCCAACTGTGATCGGGCCTATACGGGCCGCGCAAAAAACCTGTCGAGCCTCGAAAGACAGCCTTCAATTTGTCGCTCGAAACCTGTAACTATAATGTTAGATATCGACTGTTGAAATTGGTGCGCCGTTCGAGCGCCGCGCCGTCGACCGTCGCGTCGTCGGATCGATATAACCCGTCGACGTTTCCGGCTGACGGCCCGTCAATTAATTTGCCTTTTAGCATTTGCCTATCTTGTCGTTTCGCTGTTTACTGTAACTGTCTGCTCGGCCGTTAGTAGATCATCCTGTCACGAGGTTTAATACGATACGCGGACCGATCCGGAATCCATCGTGGAATATCGGACCTGATTCTGTGGTGCGAAATCGGGTCGAAACAAGTTTTCGGCGAAAGTGTACAGGGTGTGTAAAAATTACAGTCAAGCCCAATAGGCACCTTCATCCGAAATAGAATGAAAGCCGGTATCAAGTCACCATATTATATCGTTATTATTGTTATAAGTGCGTCAGATAATTCACTGGTGTACAGTCACCCGGCTAAATGAACCAACAAGTTAAACTCTGTCGACGGCTCGGTAAAACTCGACCAATTTTTCGGGTTCCGAGGTGGAAGTTGGCGCGCACGCACGCGCGCGACGAGTTTATTATTATTTATCCGAGAGGAGGGCTAATTGCGCCTAGAATTGCAGCACGACAGTATGGCCGCGCGCGTCCTGTAGAAAATTTACAAATTATAATGCACGCAAATACGAGCTCGATTCCAATTACCCGTCGACGCGTAGGCAGGATGCAATTTGTATCGAGCATCGCGGAGCGAAATTATGTGCGCCACGCTGATTTATATGTAAATGCGCGCGGCGCGTCGCCTCGTTCTCTATCGGGTTAGGCCGCGTCCGTGCGCAAAGTCGCTTAAATATTAAAAAAGAGAAAAAAAAATGAACGACAGAGACGACGCGAGAGAGGGTGGGAGGGAGAGTGAAGGAGGACAGATCAAGCCGAAGCGATTTCCCGGATCGATTCTGCTTTGCATTCATCGACGTCGTCATCCCGCGCGTCGCAACGACGGGCGTCGACGCTCGATTAGCCGAAACTTCATCAAAGTCGCGGTAATCGTGTCACCGAGCGCGACAGATATTCTATTTTCGCTGAATTAGTTAGCGGTAACCAATTACAGGAAAAATTCAATCGACGCATTACCGTAGCCTCCCCTCGCCCCTACCTCCTCCCGTTCCCGCTCTAATCGCTTTATAGATTTATCCCCTAACCCGCCAGGAAATCAGCCCCGTCGTACCTCTCCATTCAAGAATTCACCGATGAAAGATCCACTTTCGTCAAGGAGACAAGAAGGTGAACTCTGTTTCTTTTTTTTTTTAGAATGGAACGTTATGGTTGTTTTATTTACACTCTTATAGCGTTTTTCAAGACGAATACAATGACCTAGCATGAAGGTCATTCAAAGCACCAGTGTATGACGCTGAAACAAGTCCTAAAATCTGTATTGTAGAAGAGAGAAAATCCACTTGGTGTGCGCGGAAGTATCGGTGTGTGCGGAAGGGTTAATCTGGATGAGTTTGCGGGTGCGAGAAGACGCGATTAGAATTTTGCTGGCGGGGCGGCAAGACTGCGTCGTATTCATGGTTAATATCGATGGGACAGGTATTAGGCGAAGTCTCGACAGGATGCTGGGGCGGTATGTATACATATTTCCAGTTAGCCTGACGGGAACAAGGTGCGTCACCGTCAGCTGTCGGACTCTCGAGTGGACGATACCTAATACGAACGGTTCTCGTACGTTATGGAACACTCGATTGGTACACGACGACGTGCCAGCTCCTCGGTGATCGAATCCTGTCTGATACTAGATATTAAGCACTCTGTCTGTATATGTATGTCTGTCCGCGTGACTGCCTCGATTCTGTCCGATCGCCCGTTCGCTTTAGCATCGGTAAGGGGGGGGGGGGGCATATCGAAACTCGGCCGATTACGCGAGCAGGAATGAAACACTCCGAAAAATTACAAACAGCAATAGAAGTCGGGAACAGAGGGGAGCCAATGCACGGAAATCTCGAGCTATTGGCAATAATGCGGAGTTTCGCGGAGAAGAAAGATCGTAAAGGGAATTGCAAGGTACTGAGTTACGGGCCTCGGAAACTAGACCACTCGATCGAACGCCCCGGCCCGTTTCTGCTCGCGGACAACGTTCATATTCGTAGATCTGCTGCAGAACCAATGAAATTCGGTCTAGGAGGATAAGCTTGGACCAGCGGCCCCATCCACAATTTTTATCGATATTGTGTGGAAAACAATGATTTTAGGTTGAAAGATAACTCCCTAAAATTTTAAGTCGCTAACCCTTCATATAAGGATGATATGATGGCAAATACTCTTAACTGCATCATTCTTTTTCTCGGTTGTTAATTAAGATATTCAGATAAAACAAAACGGAAATACTCGAACTTACCTCCTTCGTATCATAGACTTTTTTCACAATTGTGATCAAATTATTGAGGGTAGAACAAAATCATTTAATTTTTTAGGGGTGTGAATTGCAAGCAACCCTTCGAGTGACCATTTCCAAAATATTCAAGAACAATGCTCTGTTACGGATTGGTCGAACATAATAATAATAATTTTTTTTAAATGAAATATTATATTTTTTTCTTCGGAAAAATAATGGCAAGTACTGAGACATATCCAGAAAGGTGTTACATGATATTATTCATGAGTTGATTAAAGGTAAATTGTTAGCTTACGTTCTGCTTCGACCGACGGCCGATAGCCAGCAGCCGCTGAATGGCACCGCTGAACCATGCTTATTCTCCTAGACCCTAGCTAGAGATTTGTCTGTCTCAGTGTCGCCAGAATTACGTGTCGCATTTCGAATTCCAACCGGGCGAATCGGTTCCTCGCATCGAATTCTCTTGATCACCTGCGTTGTTTATACGTTTAATTAGATTTTATAGCCGCTATTATGTTAATTAAAATCATACGTTATTTTAATATCAAATTTCCCGCTCTGCGGCGCATGAATGAATTAATAAGGCCGTTCGTTGCACGCAATCGATCCCTCCCGCTCTCTCTTCCTCCACCGAAAACGAGGGAGCATCGTTCCCGATAAATTATAGAAAGGATCGGTACACGGTTAATCCTTTGCCGCTCTTCCGGCCAGCCGACGTCCGATTAAAACAAACGATAAATACTGTAAATCCGGTTGAATTTTATCGGCGGCGCGCACACGCGTCGCCAATTTCGTCGTCATTAAAAGAACGAGAAACGGTCCGTGACCCGCGTCGATAATTTCGAACCGACCCGTCCACCTTTCGAAATTCGTCGAACAAATTATAATCATTTCACAGACACACTGCTGCCCGGTTGGGGCGTTTCAATCCTCACGGTAAATTCAGAAACAACGAGCATTCTAGTTCTAATCATAGCTTTATACAAAATCTGAATTCTGTTTTTCAACAGAATTAAAATATTAATCGTTCCTCAAGTTTCAAAGAATGCAAATGTGCCCCTTAAGGTCCCCGCGATCCCATTTTAATAAACACGATTCTCCGGAGAAATGGATTCACTGATTCAATTTTGCTGTTCAACGTTGCTAAATGAATCTTGCACTCTCCGCGCACATAAATAAACAGAATTTCTACAGTTGTTTCTTACAGTTGCGTGGTTCCCCGTAAACGTGACCAAATTCTTCGATCCGCCGAGCGGAGCCGGCCGGCGAAATTGAAAAAGCCCGATGAATAGTTTAGCGTCTCGCGTGTAAATAAAAGGATTTATTCATCTCGCGGGTAACGTTTACCAGGAGGGGCCCGGGCGTTTTGGATTTCGCGACGCGCGAGGCTGCCAGCTCCGGTGAAAATAACAGGAATACCCGTCGGCGTGGTACGAGAGCGCGTCGTTTCCCATGACGATAACGATAATACCGTGCTTGCCCCGCTACAAAGTATAACCTAATTATCTGTCCGACACGGCGGTTCCTGGATGCTCCGCGCTACTGTAATACGCAATTGCATTCGCAACGGTTGCCGGCCCGCTTGCATCTTCATTATAGAGGCGAATGCACCGCGCGCATTTGCTTACACTCCGTTCCACGACGCGTTGTGACCGTCATTCCCCCGAAACGACTATCAGTTTGCTCGTGTTCGCTTTTAACCCGACAAAGTCTCTCTTCTTCGTTGATCCACGGCACACTGATCCGGGATATATTAAAGAGAAGGCGACGGACAATTTTTAGGTTAAACTTCACTTTAGAGGACCAAAGATTTTCAACTTTGTTTATACAATCCCATAGATTTTGATGAGGAAATGTCAAAAATGTAAGTTTCGATAGCCGGAGTTCAGTGGCACGAAAGTGATGAAGTTGGCCGATTTCAAGCGTCTTTGACAGGTCAGAACGCCGCCATATTGCTTCTGTACTTATCTCGCATAGATATATCCACATTCTACCTTTTCCTAGCGAAGCTGATTCGAAAGTCATCGCCAGTTTACCCGTCGCTCTTCTCTTTTCTACTCTCCGAAGGTACGAAACTCCGGGCCGTATCCACGTCGTACCCATAAACCGGGATCAAAGAATGCATAGAGCCGTAGGGCACGAATCCGCGAAGTTTAATGCAGTCCCGGGCACTCCGGGCGCAAGTATATGAAAGTATACGCGGCAAGGATACACCACGAAATCTCTTTTATAATAGCGTACACCCTAAAGCCGATTTGTTGCCCGCTTCGAGCAACTTTCGCGAGATACGGCACGATTAAGGGCGAAACTTTCTGCCGACCTTACCGCGGAAAGGATTTCACGCCGCAGACATTTGCGCCTAGAAAACTGACTGACTCGGGACGGAATCGCCTCCGGGAAACTAAACGGCACCGCTCCACCATTCGCAGATACCGATACTGACTCGCGGGTCCTTTGAAGCGCGAAAATACTGTAGTTTTAAGGGCCGTGCTACGACGGTTGTGTCGCCCGCCGATTTTCTACTGTGGCACGTCTGCACAGTTAGCGTTGTGCTTCTCGTTCTTTTGAAAGAATCGCAACTGGTCCAATAATTACTGTGGCTCATCTGCACAGTTGTGCTTCTCGTTCTTTTGAAAGTATCGCAACTAAAGATCGAATAATAACCACAAATTTTGGAAGCCAATTGCATCGTACTTATTTTTCATCTACTGCAGGACGCACTAAAGAAAACTACATACTTCCCTGATAACAAATGTGAGTGTTTTTGAAAAAACATGTAATAGTTACGTGACAAAAAATAATTTGAGTAAACTTTACTTTACCGGACTCAAAATTTGTAGCCTTTCTCCTATAAGTTATGATGTATTTGGCATGTAATCCAGTAGATTTGTACCCAGGGCGGCTGCAGATCGAAGTTTCGATTCTGTAGGTTCAATGGTGCAAGTTGAGCAACCTCTGCAGTGTGTTTTACATAGAATAAATTCTATTTCATATTTTAATAGAGTGTGGTTTATTGTATACCCATATTCCAGTGCTATCATTTTGTCACACAGGAGTAATCCAGTGCTGGCAGAGAGGGGGCAGCTTTCTCCCCTGAATTCGAGTCGATTCCCCTGCTCTGGCGACTCCGATCCCTTGTTAAAAGCAGGTTCAGCGGATCTGCTCGAGGGACAAATGGTTTCGCGGCGCGTTCGAAACAGGAAAGCGGAGAGAACAGATTATGGCAGGGAGTCGAAATACGCGGCTGCCTATGCCGGTTAAAGGAACGTTGAAATTTCGACGAGAGGTTCGTCGGCGTTTCGAGCGACGAATCCGCGCTCGTTGTGCAACCGGAGAGAGAGAAGAGATTCCCGATTAAACCTGAATCCGAGCGGCGCGGCGCGGCGGTCCTCTCTGCAAAGAAAACGCAAAAATTTTCCGCGTGACCTCTCTTCCTCCTTCTCCCCCTCTCTCCTCTCTCGTTTTCCTCTTTCCCGATCCATTGAAACGCCGCAAACGAATTCGCCGTTTCTTGGTTTCCGTTACCGGTACGCTTTGACGGCGGTGTTTAGCGGACGTAAAAACTGTCGCCGACGCAAAGTCGAAAAGTCCACGCGACGAAAGGCAAAGCGAGAGACGAACAAAAAGCGAAATCGTTTCGCCCCGATGGAATGACCGGAGCCTTGCATCTAGCCTGTTCGCGGACCAAACCAAACCAAACTGAAGAGAAGCGAAGGCCGGTCCTTTTTCCGCGACCCCTATTTATCCTGTATTCTTCTCTGAACGGGTCAAAGGAACGCCGACCACGCGGACGCGAAAGGAGAACGCAGGCCGATATTGCTGGCAAAAATTGAAAAATTCAAACGACGTTTTCTACGCCGTTTCCAGCAAACGGGAATTAATACGGACATTTTCATGTCGTGGGACAACGAAACTAGGTCCTCCAGCGAAAGAGAGAAAGAGAGAGAACATGTCTGACACGCTCGGTCAATGCAAAATGGAGGTTAGACTTTCGAATTGTACCCCCACAATCATATGTATATTAGTTTATTTGAACAGACAGACATATCTTTTTTCTAAATTATTTAAACTTCCTCACTAGCACATTGAACTATGTCCATAAGTCAAAATTGTTCAAAACTGTTGGTAGAATCATTAATTTATCCTAGCAACTTGTAATGATATTTTTGAAAATGATCTGCTAGAAACTTGGAATTTGAATGGAATGCTTTAAACATCATTATAAAATATTGGGTTGGCAAATAAGTTCGTTCGGTTTTTTTACATTGGTATTATATAAATCACAATAACCGAACGAACTTATTTGCCAACCCAATAGATTTCCGGCATGCGCGTGAAGATACTAATTGCACAGCAAACTAAAAGTAAACATTGATGTCAAGGGATGTTTAATACAGTACCTCAGAACGGAATAGAACGCAGAATACAACAAATAGAATACCATCTACGATGTTTCCGGTACCTCGTGTTTCTGCTAATGTTCGTTACAGACCCACAAAGACTACTATACCGTCGAAGATTTCAGAGACACAAACAAATTTCTTCAGCAAATTACACTTTGAATGTTCGCTGCATCGCTCGCCTCAAGAGTTTCTTCCAAACTACCACAGGAACGGCGTCTACGACCGACGGTACATCAAGGTAGAACCGGGGAAATGTCTGCGAGCCATTTAAACCTCCAGTCGGGAATATCCGAAAGTTTCTACTTCGCTTCTTGCTGAAAAAATTGCTCGACTCTTCGGACTGCGGGAGAGGAGCCATTTTACCACGAAAAAATTCGCGCAGCCTGATTTTCAATTAAATAACAATGGACGAGCCGGTCGACGCGTTTGCTACCAGCATTTGTTTCACTTATCTCTAAAATGGGGGCTGTTTTTTTATTTATTTTTTTATAAAGGAGCATATTCCAATAACTTTTGAGGCTCGGAAGGTTTAGTGTTAACATTAGCTGGTCCCAAAAGTTTCTTTCGGAATGTGTTTCTTTGATATCGCTAAGTAAATAGTAGGTTGTCCCAAAAGTTGGTATTCCATTCATGCACATAATGCCAATTCATGTTAGGAAGTACTAACGCATTAACATAAAGATCATCGCATTGTTTGTATTCATTTAGCAACAGTAAAGGAACACATTCCGAAAGGAACTTTTGGGACAACCTAATACAATGTTATAAAACAATTTAGTCAAAGAGTTCCTCCCTCGGCACCCTCCCCCAATCCGAAACCTAACCGAGACCAACGAAAATTCTGAGAAACGCTAAAAGAGACCGTCTATTATATGTCTAGAAAAAAGTTACTTAATATATCGAGATCTGTAACGCATTTTAATTTCATCAAAAACAAAACCACTTGTAAATAATTACCGCAGAATTTACAAATCAAGAATCTAGAGTTTTGTATTTGACCGCTCCAATTTTGTTATGACAGCATAAAATTCATCGTCTAATTATTAGCGTAAGCTTCAGCCGAGTCCTATCAGCTGGAACAAGGGATCGCCGAAGGGTTAATCGATCTGGCAAATATGTGGTTCAATTTGCCGGGCAACAATGGCGATCGCGTGGCAGAGAGAGAGAGAGAGAGAGAGCTTCTGGGACAAGCTAATATTATTTAGCGTTTCGCGAGAGTAAGATTAACGTTCGGTGGAGTAGTGGAAAGGGTTTCGGTGAACAAAGGGCGGTGCGGCGCCCTACGGGAGAAAAATAGGTGGCGCGGAAAGGAACGTGGGTGGAAGCTGTCGCGAAGTGAACGAGCTAGCTGGAAAATATCTTGGCCACACATACTGGAAAGGTCGAGAGCCGGCCGCCACATAAATGCCACATACTGTACATATCTCGCGGCGGGATACGGTGCACGCGTGCGGGAAAGGGCGTGGGTGGCGTGAAAGGGTTCGCAACGGTGAACGGCGAAGGGCGGAGGGCGAAGGGCCAAGGGAGGGGTTGGGAATGAAAACCGAGCGAGCCGGAAGACGGCTCGTTACGGCGGCTTAAAGTGTTCGCACTCAGCTTACACGTAGCTCATTAACGATCGAAGAGCCGACGAAATAATTAATTCCTCTCGGCAAAGAACCGCCACCGCCCGTGCCGCTTGTGCCAGCGGCTCTGCGTGCATACTTTATGTGTAATTCATTTGACGGTGGCCGTGACCGGGGATATCTCAGTCACCGGACTGATCAAACGGGCAAACCCGACCAATGGAAAATGAAAACCACCGGGAAATTCCCTCGCCTTTACACTGCACGCGCAAAACGATGATATACACCGTCGAACACACTGCCTCGGCGTTTCTATAAAGTTATCTTTAGACTACGGATTTGAAAATTGTTGTATTCACCGTTTCCACGGGTTGGGATATTTTATCGCGATGATAGTTGCAACATCAACTTATAACTGTACAGGGTCATCCGTTTTTAAACGGCCAAACGTTAACCAGCTGTAGAAGACCCCAAATGGAACAATTTTTACCCCTATCACTTTTTTTGTTTCGGCCTTGATTTCCAGATAATTGCAAAAAACCATCATTTTTTGAGTTTACATAAAATTAAATATCTCAGGATTCCAATGATGAATCTTGATGGTTTTTCCTTTGTTTAGTTTAAAATAAGTAGGGGCATCTTTTTTATTGAATATACTTTTCTGTATGACCTTCGGATTATGGTTTTTTTGGCGTGGGCACACCGTGGAGCCTGAAAGAAATAAGTTGGAAAGTGTGGAAAATAAAGTGTGGAATAAAAACCATGATGTTATTGCGTCCTGTTTTTCGTTAATAACTCCTGAACGAAGAAGCGGAGAACATTTTCGCAAAGGAAAAAGTTGCTCGAATGTCCTGAGGAATTACGCCATCCAAGTATGTACATTTTTGGAACACACCCTGTATACACATTTAATCAACATAAACTTCTTCCTTCTTCTAACAAATTGTAGAGCAGTATTTTATGAAAACGGCCGCGCTCAATGCGGGATAAAGGAAGAATGAATTTGGGCCGAACAAACGAACGTCGCGATCCGTTCCACCTTACAAAACTTTGGTCCGCTGTTTGCCGAAGATTATTCGATGGCATCCAGAGTATCCTGCAACTATTTCATAGAAATCCGAGCCGCGCCACCGACTATCCGCGGAATTCCAGGTAACGTAATAAATATTCCTTCGAACTAGCTTGTGCCCACACAGTGCGACAACGAAGATTTTTATACATGAACATATTCAGAAAAGCCTCATTTGTTCATAAACACTCACCAAAACAAATACGTAACTGAGCATCAATTTAAAAAGAAATTTCATAACCTAAATTACGCATTTGAAAGAAAGTCCTTTTACAAAGTATTGAAAAAAATAATGGACAATTTGCAATGGATCATTTAATTCAAGGATCATTATTTTTACACCCTAATAGTTTTTACAATTATTATATATTTTTTATTTTATTGACGCAGAAAATGGCCTGTTTATTAGCACTATTAGTTATTTTCGCGGAGGTTTTCGAGTCGAAGATTGTGGGATCGATATCGGCGACGGCCCGGAAATCGAGCATAAATATCGGGGACGTTCGCACGGCAAATAGGATAGGCGATGATATCGTAATCGCGGCATTTGCGCGACACCCAAAGGTTTTGGCCCAGGGTCCTGATTCTGGTCACGAACGCTCGGCGTCGAATCGCTGGGCCGAAACAATAGCAACTGGCCGTCACCGTTGACGTTATCGCAAATACTTTACCGAGCGGAAATGCTTTCCCAAGCTTCCGCGGGCCTGACGAAAATAATTATCAAACCAGCACGCTCTCGCGATCCCTGCCGGCCACTCTGGGGATTCTTATCTCGCGCTCCTCTCGACTCGTTAACGAAGATTAATATTCCTGCGAGCTACCTGCGGTTGAGCAACAAGGACATTTTTCCGGTGGCGTCTGCCTCGATCAAAACAGCGCGGGGACGGCAAAGAGAGGCGTCTTTTACAATGAACACGTCGCTCGGTTGAATACAACCCACGCAATATTTTTTTTTATACTTCAAAACCGATTTTCACGTCAAGATGACAAGTTCTGATATTTATTTAAAATTTTTGATTACTTGGATCGTGAAGATGCATCCAATTATTCAATAAAATATTTCTTTCCACATATATTGGGTTGACAAATAAGTTCGTTCGGTTAATTACTTATTATTCGGCGGCCAAAAAGAATTTTATCGTTTAATGGTGTTAATCTGTATTATTTGGGTTTATTATAAATAAAAAAAGTTATGACTGAACCAAGTGCTGTGACACATAAATTTAAAATACATTTCTAAAAGTGGAGTTAATCGATTTGGCCTGTGAACGGTTCATTTAAGGCTGTGATGCACGATTTAATGCCCCTAGGAAGATGTTCATAATCTTGCAAAAATCCTGGTCGGCGAAGGGTCGGGCTAATTAACGCGTTAAGGTGACGGATGAACAGATCTGAAGCCCCGCCGAGGTGCAATAGCTCGAGGAACGAGAGGAGCAAATGGTTTTCAATCTTCGAATCGAGCGATAACAATAATCCCGGCCTAGTCAGCCGCCGCAAGCTCGTTAAACACGGTGACGTTCTTCGATTTTTTACCCCATTGAAAGTGGAACCCTGCAACGACGAGAGACTCTCGACCAAGAAAAAGGAGGAAAAGAGAAAGGGAGAGAGAGAGAGTAAGTTCGGTGTAAAATCTGTTCCTTAATGGAGAATGGAACGGAGCTGTTTGCGTAAATGTCGGAGATCGACCGAAACGCGACAGCTCGTTACGAGGGCTCCTTTTGCCTTCCCGCCTTTTAAACTCTGCCCGAGGATTTCTCCGGCTAAAGAAATAGTTTTTTTCTCCCCGCGAGCAAACGGGTACGCGTACACGCCATCTCGTCCCACGTTGATTCGTGTCCCTCGCGCGCAGTCCCTTAATTAAAAGCGGAAATGACGTCTGGACGGGGCATAAAAAGCTAGCCAAGAGAGAGAGAGAGAAAGAGGGAGAGGGACAGCGGTCGTCAACCACGAAATTACACTCGACCGAGTGGATCGTACCACGGCCCGAGGTTTTCTTCGATCAAATTAGACGGGGAAACTGTGATTTTAATTACTCAAGCGCGCTGCGTCCCTGCGAATCTTTCCGCCATTAGCCGACCTTGTTTTCAACTGGTACCTCGACCCGCGAGCTGTCGATGCTAATATTCCTTCAATGCGACGAGCACCTTGCGTCCCTTTCACACGAAATATCCAGTTTCACATGTTTACCTAATCCAGACACATGTTGTGTCTGACCTGACCCCTTGTCATACAATAAATTAGACTCGTGATGAACAGTTTAAATCTTAATGCAAAATGGGTAATGATTTTTTCCCAAAAAGAAATTGGTAATAAAATGAAACCTGAATACCTCTTAAATCATACTTTATAAATGAATATATGACTCATGTAATTGTTATTATTCTTGTATGTGTGTGTAAAATCTGTCTGTAAAATATTGAATACTCCCTCTGTCCCATAATAATAGTAGCAAGTAAATATTTAAACGGGAATTATCGGCGAATGCAGCTGCAAGTTCAAAAGCAAAATCAATGTTTCATGACATCTGTCATTTGTTTTGACACATCTTTCAATTTTTAGGTTAACTTAAAAACATAACTATTTTGCTAATCTCATCCGCTGATTGTTTTATTGTTTTATTTCAGTTGAATATGAACCCATTGTAAAAGTAAGATGAAAAATAAAGAACTTGTGCTGGAAGCAATAAAGAACGAAGGCTCCAATAATTTCAAGCTCACGCATGTAGGCAAGCAAAGCTCCGCAGCCAAGGGATCCTACCGACAAGTTTAAAATGCAGTACCGAAATTATTGAAAAATCCAGAAACTATCTGAACACTCAAAATAAAAAAATTACGAGTAATATTTTTAAATTATTGTTCATATAATCCAGTTTTTTGATAATAAATGTTGCGTTCTACATTTATCTTCTTTTGCTACTATTATTATGGAACAGAGGGAGTAGTTCTTTTGAGAATAATTCTCGAACATTGATCATAAAATGCCATTCGGAAACATACTGTATAAAATTATAATTCTGATTGTCTTTACTTGAAAAAAAATGACGTGTGTACTTCAAGTACCCATAAACGTGTGTGCAAAATCTCTCTGCAAAATGTATAACAGTTCTTCTAAAAAAAATTCTTAAAAATTGATAATAAAATATAAAATGGCATGCATATAATATCACTTTAAAAATGGCATGTCGAGACAAGTTTGGAACAAGATTGTTCGGAAAGTTGACACGACGAGGAGACGGGTGTCGAACAGTAATTTTCGTGATGGTTCCGAGCGGCGATTTCGACGGTAAAATTGTGGAACGATCTGCGACACGGGAGCCTCGCAAGCTGCGCGCGATAACCGAATGGGATTTCGGTGGCGGAAGCAAAGTACAACGGAAACATTGAGTGCGCGCCGGCGCTGGTAGTATGGCGGTTCGTTAACGGGAACAGTGGACAATCGGAGACAGAAAACGGTAGAATTAGTGGGCCGTGGTTTCGATAGACGAGCGTGAATTAAAGCTGACGTAATCGAGCCGCAGCTCGCGCACGCGTTCTCCGCATGCTATCTCGCGTTCCGAAACGTATGTGGTATAGTATTCGTGCGCGCACGAGGAAAAGAACGACAGGACACCGATGCTCTCGAGTTTCGAATCCACTTTGACGAAATAACGATCATCCTGGATCGCACTGCCGTGGATCGATCGCGAATTTGGTTCGTTCTCGCACTGGCAGACGGCGGCAGTTTTCGCAAAACAGATAAATTTACCTGTATTTTATTCCGATTCTTTTTTCTTTGTACCCGTCGTCGCTCATCCTTATCGAAAGATCCACTGCATACTAAATCCCTGTCAAGTCTGAGCGGCCGTTTCGAATGTACATGGTGGCCCCGTTGAAATCGGACTCCCGAATATCTACGACACTGTCGCCGATATCGAAAAATATTGCCAACCAAAACCGAAACTCGCGTAAATTCGACAAGGTAGCTTTTGCACGATCTGAGATGGTCCCCTTGTCTGTTTACGTTGTTTGTCGGCCCACGTTTAGTTTCGTTAATGTAGCGCACCGTGTTATTTCACTTGTCTGACCATTCGTCCACTTGTTCCACTTGCTCGGTCTCAGATAGCTTCTATTCAAAGCTCCGAATTTTGTACGATGTTCAATCACATTCCAATCGTTGGACTTCATAGTCTCAGATGTAACACAAATTTATAATTACGCAAGAAAGCAGAATTTATACGTTGTCATTGGTCTGCAGCAAGAAGTATATTATAAGGAATTAATTATTCACTGACCGTATCTCAATTTGCGTGCATGACTTTTCCCCGTCTAGATCGGCAATTCGTCGCACCGTGCATCTTGCAGCGGAGGCGCATCTGCAAATCCGATATCGTGGAAACAATGTTCGCGATGCGCGGGCCTATGCGGTCCCTTTATCGCGTTCAGTATGCGGAGCGTTCGGTTCGACGACGTGGATTTCGAAAAATGTCGCGTCCCGCTAATGGATCGGGGGAAGCTGGCGGGCAGCGGATTCGTTTCGCATGAAAATTTCCGGCGACGGTGTTTGCGCGAAATACTCTTATATAAGCGAGGCCGCGGGTTGTCGCGTCAAGAGTTCCGCGTTAGTTCGTTTTCGCGCGCGCGCGGCACGCGAGAAAAATCTCGATGCGGAGGCTGCCGTCGACCGAGAACGGGCCACGACGCGTAATTGTCGGCCGCCACAAATGGCGCTCGTTAGTCGGCCACCTGCCACTGTTTACCGGACAAACAAATCGTTTGTACGGCCCCGTTTTACCGAGCCCAGTCATATTTTATTCCCAATGAACGGACGTTTGTCGCACGCGCGCGACGCGACGCGACGCGACAGGATGCAACGCGATGCATCGATATCGGGAGGCGCGAACAGATGCGTTTCTGATCATCGATTGGCCCATTGTAACGCAGCACCGGGTACACACGCCGATTCTCTCGCAAATGAATATTTTCGGCCGCGATTAACGTCCAAAATGGAGGGACACACACGGACATATACAGAGCCAGCCGCCGCACACATACACGGTCTCGTCTCCCATTCGGATCGCTGTTCGTTGTTCGTTGTTCGTTGTCCGCGATCGTAAACCAAGTTACCCAGGGATAAATCGATCGGTTGATTAACTGGCGCGTCGCGTATTCGATTCGATTCGATTCGATTCGACTCGACACGATTTGAATAAAAGGCGAAAGTAATTCGTGATTCTCGGCTCGATTGAACGCCAATCGATCGCGCCGATAAATTTCCGCCCACCTCTAGCGGCACCGTGACGAGCCGCAGCCATTGCTGGTACCGACCAGAAGGAATTTACCCGTTTAAAAACATTTCGAGAGCTATCGATTTGCTCGTCGATGAATCGGCTGGACCGTGGGAAATAAATGTAGGAGCGAGATTTCGAAGATTTTCTGTATGCGTGTAATTATATTTGTAAGAGTGTATTATATGTGTGTGTGCGTGAGTCAATCGATGCGATACATCGATCAGCGGTGTAAATAAAGAGACAAACGAAACGCATGAACCAAACATGACAGCGAGAAACATAAAAAAAGACGCGTTCACGCAGTTACGGAGATTCTCGAAAAACACGAATAGATATTGATGTAAAAGTTTATACGATACGATTACGATTACGGGAGGGAACACGACGAATTACGGCTACACGATTTACTATTGAAGAGTTTACGTTTATTCAGTTACATGTACATTTATTGTTATTCTCAGTTGTGTGCTACTTTTCGTTCAACAAATATTTAGAGTTTAATATCTTTACTCTTACATAAATGTATTGATGGGTTCCAAGTTCGATTTGGAAAGGATCACCTGGACCCTAGATGTCCTTCGAGTTCGCTCCTAAGTGTCTGATCCGTTGCGTGGGCGACTGGAATCTTCAAATCTTCAAGGTTTAAGTTTGAAACGAAAGGAGATATATTCCAGCTATGTTCTAGTGTGCTCCAGTATATTCTAGTATATTCAAGTACATCCTAGTACAATACAATTTTCGAATAAATTTCAGTTCCACTTGGATCTAGCCTAGACTCTAAGATCTAATTTCGTCTTCCGTGTTAGCGTGAATTACTCTCTCCTGGATTTCCATAATTTCATTGCCACCTCGGACTTGAACGAAGTTTTTCCTCCTCTCGCAGAGCATATAGTCTGGCTCAGGCCTGGGTTAAGTAGACTACGATAATCGCGAGTCTTTCTAGACGAGTGTGTGGAAGTTGACGCTGTGTTCGTTGATTAGAAGATTTGAATATAAAATCAATTTACCATTTAGCCATCTAATACGAAAATGGTGCGAATCTCTCTCTCTCAATGGAATTAATCATTGGATAATGACGAATTAAGTAAAAACAACACAGTTAACGTCAGGTAAACATCATGCAGCTGAACTGTAGAATTGTCTAACTGGAAAAATAGGGTGGAATTCCGTACCATTCGCATCGGTGGCTGCGTTGAAGCACGAAACGCGTTCGCGAAGCTGGCGAACAGCCGGAAACAGGATCTTAGGATGCAAGGCTTACATATGTATGTATAGTAGCTATAAGTTCTGTTTGGCTCGAATTCCCGCGCGACCACGAATTTCCATAATCGTTCGCAATCTATTTATTCCGTCTATTTTTCGCGAGGTCTCCGAATCTGTTTGCGAGAAACCCGTAGAAACGAAGACCACCGCGCCGCACGGCGAACCGATCGGAGAAGGTTTTAGCAGCCGGGACAAGACAAGAGAGAGCGTTCACTCATTTAGCGGGATCGAACTGTACGACGCAGAGTTTCCCCCTAACTCCCCCCGAACAGTCACGGTCAATTCGTGGACAAAGAGGGATTAGCATAGGAATTACTTCCGGCCGGACGATAAAGCCCGGGCAAAACCTTCAAAGCCGGAACGAAGGTCGTTCCGGAGAACCGAGAATCCGAGGACCGAGTGCACTGTATTTCTAGGGACGGAAATTGGCACGCGCTGTCGAACCATCCGGGATCGAGGGGGACAAAGGGGCACGGGGAACGAGTCACTCCATATTATTCCAATTCCTTCGGTCGACCCCTCCATCCCCACTACGACGCGCTACGAGATCCGTCGAACCCTGTCGGCTCGATCTTCCCCCATAGAGACCCATCGGAAAGCTTGCCGAAATTGTTTTACGATACAGCACAGCCCTCTTTGAGGATCAATGCTCTAGAACATCTCAGATTTTGTTTCTATTAAAGGATTCACGAAATGATTCCAGACTACGCCAGGATAAGATCAGGCTCGTGTACCGTTCTTCTGTTCTTCACCTTGAATGACATTCATAATATATGTTATTTTATTCGTCTTGGAACGGTTTATTAACGAACTGAGGATAAACGTTAGAATTTGAAGCTACTTGAATTAGAATCAGAAAACATCGATCGACCCATTGGCCAATCAATATTTGGCGGTAAATATGAACCGTGAAATATCCAAGCAACAAAAGTTTCCGCTGTTCGTATACCATACGAAGTTGTGGTAAGTTATTAATTGGCATTCAATCTACTTTTGATGTATTTTAAACCTTTAACGTTGAGAATTTTGTGGTAATTTGCAAAATTGCTTAAGTAGTAGCATCAAATCGAACCAGTGCGCTGAAAACATTAATATACGCTTGAATGGAAGCTTTCAGATGGCACTTTCTGTTAGAGACACCGGGGTTTAAAACGACGTACGAAATCGCATCACAAAATTGCATCAAAAAGCATTGCACACAAGCAACAATTTTCAATTAGCCTGAAGATTATTAGGTTGTGCAGGAAATTTCGGCGTATCTGATAGGAAATCGAAGGAGCAGGGAGGTCTGGTCGTCGAGGTGGAAATCGCTTCCGGCGAGTCCGTCTGGTTTTAACGAGGAATATAATAGGACTCGAAGCGACGACGACGCGACGGGTCTCGAGCACGTGAAAACGGGTTGCGAGAATAAACTCTATTAGAACCTGGATGGCATTCAATGAAAGAGAGAGAATCAGAAAGATAGGAAAGTAAGAGGGAGAGCAAGAATGAGAAAGTCCAATAGAAGTGGAGAGATCGGCGCAAGATTTTCAACGGGGAGCCGAGAGAACGGAAACAGCAGAAACAGTGCCGGGGCGAGTCTCGGGGTTGAACCGAGAGAATCCCGATGGCAAAGACGGAGAGAGGGGGGGTAGAAGGGTGGATCAAGAAGAAGCACCGGGGAATATTAACGTCGCGATGGCGGCACGTTAATATTCCTTGCTTTATATCGAATCCGGCGAAAGACAAAGTGAAAAAGTTTCAGAATGCAAGTGGCGCCACTTCCGCCCTGGCCCCCTGCGTCGCGCTTCCCTTTATCAGAGATCCGGTCCCAGCCGTCGAGACGAATCGAATTAACGAAGCCTCCGCGACGATACGATAATTAGTATCGCTTTAATGACGCTTCTGAAATGGCTCCTGCGAATAATCCGTTTCCAAACACAGGGTTCGACGGAACATCCCTGAATGTCTTCCGGACATACTTGCAATTGCATCTATAAGTTCTTCCATGCGTGAACTGAATTTTAGTAAGTTTGCAAATTGCTATCACGACTTTTTGCCTGACTGCATTTTTACATTGATGGAGACTAGATTAAATTTAGTAGCACAGTGTTAAACTTTTGGGTAAACTTTACTTTACCGGACTCAAGATTAGTACCTTTCTCCTACGAATTATGATGTATTTGGTATGTGATCCAGTAGATTTGTACCCGGCGCGGATGCAGATCGAAGTCTCGATCCTCTAGGATCAATTCTTGAGGAGCTATGGTCACTTAAAGTCGAGGTATCTGCAGTGTTTTTGACAGGTAAGGGCGCCGCCATATTAGTAGTGACGGTCGCGCGCCGCTTACCGAATTGGTTGTGATTAGGTCAGGGGGGGGGCAATGACCGGCGGTTCTGCTTACCTGTCAAAAACACTGCAGATTGCTCAACTTTAAGCAGGCATAACTTCTGAACGTCGGGTACAAATCTACTGGATTACATACCAAATACATCATAATTCGTAGGAGGAAGGCACAAATTTTGAGTCCGTTGAAGTAAAGAGCAGCCGAACCGTTTACTGTACGCGTATAAAAAATTAGTAGGATAGATGTTTCCTGTGTCTTTATTGTCTCAGTCTTCTCTATAGCCAGCGAATTCAAAGAGGAATTTATGTGAAGTCGCAATAAATCTTGCATGAATATATTAGTTAGTGCTTGTCCGAAGTGACTGAACAAGTATCTCTTGCATCCTCTCGCGATTGCGAAAGTTATGACTAACTTGCGACTAAACTCTTCAGGCAAAGGACCAATTTTGTGCATCGATTGCAAAAACAGGCAGGAATTGTGTGTGTTTACTGCATAATTTTAATAAGTAAAAGAAACAATATATAATCGAATGCGTAAATTCTCCAATTATTTTGATCGTTTCCATAAAATCTGTAGTCCAATTATAACCAAAAATCTGGAAAATTGCCTTCTAGCTTGCAAGATCGCCTAAACCCGTCTCTTTTTCCAACTGCGGCGGCATTCCGAGTCCCAAAAAAGTTTCGCTGCGTATTTAATCAGAAAATACGATCGAACCACGCTCCCCAGTGTCGTAGAAAATGCAAAGCCTCTGGAAAAACAGCCAGAGCAGCTTGTTATTCTTCGTTCTTCCGTCGGAGCATTTTATTCGGGGTTCGAGGCGGAGCGTGTTTTGAAAATTCACCGGACGAATAGCTCCTCGGCACATTCTCGGCCCGCTTTTACACCGTTCGGGCAACGTCCCTCATCAGCATCCTGCAATCCGGCATTTCCATTCCTCGGTTAACCGTGGCTGGTCTCGCAGTGTCTCTTGGTCCTTGCGTTTCCGCTTAGCCAGCTATTTGCCGACGCCTCGCGAGAGATTTTCTCGTTTGTTGGCTCGATACCTCCAACCCCTCCTCTTGCACAATGAGCTAGAAACCTGTTCCTTGTGGTCGAAATAAGAATTTTTGAAGATTCATATTTGCAAGTAATTTTGAAAGTGGTGTAAGTTCATTTTTTTTTTAATGTGATATACATATAAGTCAGATCAGATCAGAGATATATAACCTTATGTACCTCCTGTGCATCACTAATATTTCAAAACACTGCCACATAAAGAGCATAAATAAATAATAGCAATATCTTGTGTTAAGTTTAACAATATATAAATATAATTAACGTTCGAAATAAATAATACTACTCCTGTTTTATTTCTTGATATTATTTATAAACAAAATTGGATTAATACAAAATATATTTTAAGTGATACTTAATTTTTCTTAATTGATATTAAATGATTTTTACACACAATTGACTAATTATATATTATTATATTAGTATATTATTTTAGTTAAATTCGCCTAGAAGAAATTTATATAATCAAATTACATATTCATAAATTAGTAGAAATATTGCCAAACTTCACATAACTAATTTATATTTATGAATTGACTAATGTGCTAACCTTTAATTTTCTCGAAAGAACGAAAAATGGACTTACACCACTTTCAAAATGAACGGTCCAATTTTTGTCATCTAATAATAATCGTAAAAAAATTATTCGACAAAACAAAAGTCTGAAAATTTGTTCATACCATAACTAGACTACGGATCTTTACGCAAAATGAAAATTGCCTGCATGGATTGCAAGAAACTCGAGCCAAAGAGGCATCTGATCCTCGCTCCAATCATTTTAACAAGCTAAAAATAATAAATTGGCAGTCTTAAATCACTTCACCTTTTCTACTGCTTGAAATTGCACATTTTTCCAGTAAATGCGTAAAATCTGTCTAATATCCTTGAACCTTGAAACAACGCTGAAATAATTTTGAGTACAAAAAACGAGTTTCCGAGGTTTGCTATAAGACCTCTCTGTACAATTCTGCTTCTGTCTTCTTCGTCGCCTTTTCCTCAGATTTTGCTCTCCGCCGTTGTCAACGTAGAATCGTGCTCCGGGAAATTCTAGGGCGACGGAGGAGCGCCTTGATATTACAGAGCCGCCATAAATTATAAGGCTTTGTGTTTGAAGCGTCTCCTTATTTACTCGTTTCGTTCGTTTGCCCGGCCCACCTGCCGACAGCATTCGCGAGTTCTCCGCGCGCCTTCACGACCCGATTCCGTATCGAACTATTCAAATTGGAAATAATAATCGAGAACCTCCCAACGGGTCACCGTTCCCGTCCGATGTTAACGGAGAGAAATAATGGCCGGCTCTGCGAGGCCAGAGTCTTCACAACACTTTTAATGGACGTTGAAATACCCCACAGCGGTGTTTCATGCGAGCTGGTCCCGGGATTCTGGATCATCTTTGCGTTTCTGGTTTCTTTATGGATATGGGAGACGACTTTAGTATTTCATTACGGATTATCATGGACCATCGTCTTTGCGGAAATTTCATTCAGTGGTGAGAATGTAGAGGATTCACCCTGTAAAATAAGCTCAAGTAGATTGTAGTTCGATTTTTTTTCACAGAGTTACAGTTGTTCAAATATCGACGATTTTTCAGAAAGAGGATCTGCTTTCACACAAAAACAGTTTCAAAAAGCCAATCGAATAAATTGAAAGTAGAGACTTCACCCCCTGCTAAATGAGCTACACTATCGTATGATTTTTTTTCAGAGTCAAACTCAATCCAAAGATCAACAGTGATATTTTAATTTCCAGAAAAGTTAGTTTGCGAACTTAGAACTGTTTAAAATACCGCTGAAATTCTCGTTTCGCTGTTTTTAAACGTTTCCATTACGAATGCACAAACATCAGTAGTTCAAACATTAATCCGTAGCACCCGGAGATATTTCCTCTGAACGAAATTTTTTATTTAGATTTATTAGCTGTTTTTCCCGAACTTTGATATATTACATATCCTGTCTGGTCATACATTTTTAATTCCGTGCACCATTTTTGTTTACCAAGTATCGAGAGGAGATAAATATACGATATTTTCTGATTGTACTAATTTTTCTCTATAATTGCAGTCCTCTTCTTGTCCCTTCCGAAGGGACGTTCGAGTGGTTGCTACGTCTGCGATGTCCATTTACTGGGGACAGTCGAGCTCGTTTAATTACTATCTGCCTTAGTGATTGTTGTGCAAACATACTTCCCAGAACCAAGTTACGCTATTTCATAAGGCACATGTAACAATCGGAAAGAATAATTTTTGACATTTAAACTGTTGTAACTAGACTGCGGATCTTTATGCAAAATAAAAATGTTCTGCATTGATCGTGGGAAGCAGGAATAAAATAAAAATTGACTTCATCCCTCAATGACTTTGTTACATTAAAAACAACATTACGACGTTCTTAAATTTTTCTAATCCTTTACTGTTTTGTATCTCAGCCAACCAATTTCTTCATAAATGCATCCGCAGTGTATTTATAACCAACTTTTGTTGGCTGGCGCGTCTGACTATGGCTAACCAATACTACTTCTTGTGAATACAGTCGAACCTGTTTTTGTGCGGTCTTTTCTTATGCGATTTGTTCTGTGCGTTTTTTGTGCGATTTTTTTCAAAGAAGAAAGAAAATTGTTTCGATAATATCTCGTTAACCATTAGGTTTAGAACATGTGAAGGTCAACACTTTCATACTCAGAATTTGATACTCTCCACCACTCCACCCACAAGAAAACAATTAATACTACGTAATTTAGCCCGTCATACCAAACAACTTTTGTAGGAACACTTTTTTCATAACCACAACGTCTACCGAGATATCCTGCTGATCTCATTTCAGCAGGACAACCTGTACACAGGGTTCAAATGACCTCAGGACTTCTGCAGGAGTTTTGGGACACCCAGTATGTATTGAATTATGTACATATTGAAAATTTCTCCATGTTTAAAATGAGAAATTAAATTTTTTTAAATGTTTCCATGTGTAATTTAATGATTTATTTTGTTTGGAAAGCACTTTCTCGCTATTTCATAAAGCTTTGACATATTTTCTAAGTGAAAAAAGAATTTTCTATTTATGAAGTTTGTGAATATTTTTTTTATGCGGTTTTTTTCTGCGGTCCCTATCTACGTCGGAAAAACAGGTTTGACTGTACTAGTTTCTCATTTTATAAAAAATGTTATTCGTGTTTCTAATTTTAGCAAATAGAATCATTGCATGCTAGTTCGTATGACCTGTCCTAACCCGATCTGACCCGACACCTTGTACGAAACCCATTATTTAACCAATGATGGTAGATGTGGTGTCGACTAAAGCCTTTGATCGACGTAGCTCTTGTATCGCGGTCATTCGCTCGCGTCAACGGCATTCGCACAGGAATATCAAAATCGTGTTAGTGCGGGAAGAGGTGGCGAAAGGCGAATAAAGATAGCTGCGAAGGGCAGGGTCGATAAAAAGGAAGGAGAAACCAGCTGGAACAGTACAAGGAAAAAAAGGCTGTCCGCGTTTCGACGCAATCATTTTTACGACGCCTCTAAAGCAGACTTGCCAACTCACCGCGTTCGCCCGATATAAATTTAAATTATGCCCGGTGGAAGAGCAAGTCTCTCTCTCTCTCTCTATGTTTCTCTCTCTTTCACTCTTATTCTCTCTGCCTCGATCGTCCGCGCTGGGTCAAGAGAACTGCTGCACAGGCAGCGAGCGCGAATAATCGAATCCATAAAGTCAGCAACGTAGCCTGCTTTATGTTCCCTGTCGACCCGTCTGCCTTCTTCCTCTGTCCTTTATTGTCGGTTACCCCCACCATTGCCAGCCTCTGTTCATCCTTGTCTCGTGTCCAACATAGAATACTCCTTGTACATGTAAAGTTCAAAAGAATTGTTTTGAGATTCTTTAATTAGATTGTGACACTTGGTGAGAGAAAATGATGTGTGCCAATTTTAATGTGTTACTTCCAAAAATATATAGAAAATCTTCAAATTTGATTCACCATTAACACTGAACCTACCACGAGGGGTCAAACAGAGTTGTGCAGAATTGCAATTGAATTACTCCAGGAATTATATTATAATTACGAAGTAATTGAAGTACATTGTAATTCAGTCATATTGTAATTTATAATTCAGATCTTCACTCAATTAATTTACAATGTAATTCGCAATTGCAATTGGAGTAAAATTATAAAATACTGTGTAATTAAATTACATTAATTACGAATTGCGATGTAATTAAATTAAAATTGAAAATGAATGAATAATAAAGTTATCGGTAAGAGGAGGGTGAAAAATCCATGTGAAGGTTTCAAACAGAAGAAATTTATTATTTACTAGCTGTATCCGGCCACGCGTTGCTATGGCTCAGTCAAGCTAATTATTCCAGAAAATTCTAGTACATAATTTCAATACTTCTGAAATAAAAAACTTGATCGCTGGTGGTACGTTTAGTGTTAAGGTGTTAACTGTTGGGTGATTAATGGTCCTGCGAAAACGAGGACTAGTGCGTTCATTTCGCAGCAAAGGATCGCAAGGACGTCGTGCCGTCGAAGGATAAAAGATTGTTGAAAGGAGAACACACAGAAACAGTCGGCGGCTCTCGCGAGGTTTAGCGGGTTCGAGCGCAAAGAACCGTCGCCAATTAAGCAAACAAGTCCTCGGGAAAGAAAGGTCTTAATTATTTAAGCGCGGGAAGATGCGGCTAAACTATGATAATCTTGTTTACCCGGCGGTTCGTCTTTTCGCGAAATAATGTCGGACGGAAAAGAATAAGAAGAAGTAGTGGGGAGGAGGGCCGGGTAGCGGTTCTTGCACGGTGATTGCAAAGGGAGGAAGCTCGCGAGGAAACGGAGAAAAAAATAGTTAATTAAGGCTCCTTTTCTTGATACGCGATAGCCGGTCGGTGGTGTGCCTCTCCCCTCTCTCCTCCCCCACCTCTTGGAAAACGAGCTTCGTTAAATCCTTCTCAGGCTGGCCGTTACGAAAGCTCGGTGAATGCCGGGCCAGCAACGGCATTCACCAACGGAGAAACCGTGTGCCGGTGGTCATTACTTTCCAATGACAGGAAATCCTTCGAAATGCCCCACAGTCGGTCCTGTGCAGATCAAGAGCCGCTTTTAATACTCCGGCTCTCGTGGCTGATTAAAGCATAAAGTCGCCGTTCCGGGTTAATCGGGAACAAGAATTCGAGAACTTTCTTTCTGCGGTGACGCCTCAAGAAAATCATTGAATCCTCCGCCCCTTGAAGAATAAAAAGCTTTTGTGTTACCCTCGGTTCTCATTAGAAGAGTTACACACCTGGTACAGTTTTTAATGGTCTAGACAGATGGTCTTAACAGATAGACAGATACTTTTGCTAAAAAAGAAGGTCATTCAAATCTTCTTCATGTTCAACATGTTTCATGTTTCCACATTTTCACGTTTCAAATTAAGTCTCAAGAACTACGTACTATGCCTAGGGTCGCGATGAGGTCCGCAAAAAAATGTTGTTCAAGTGGGGGGCCCGGACTACATAAGTTTAAGAACCACTGGTCTGGAAAAATGTGCTGTTCTCGGTGTTCTATAGAAAACTTTTACAACGAATCAGCTTTTTAATATTGGACTTGAATTTCCTTTTGGAAGTTAGAGCAATTAGTTTACTACATGACGTGCAAAATATATTTTGAAAAAATTGCAATCGGTCGGAATTACAAAGAGAACACTAAAAGTTATTGTTCACAAATTAACTATGCGAGAAAATTTAAAAAATACGTTTCGTAGATCTGTGTCAATTATATATGTATATGCTGAAAATTTCCTGAAAACGTCGAATCAGCTCGTCGCCTCCAGTTGACAGACAAGCATACTCATATCTGTCTGTTAGGTTTGAAGCCGATTCAAAGGCTTGATCATTATGTCAAACTTCCCAGAGCCTGTTGGTGACCTAGACGATTCTCCAGCTAGCAAAGGCTTGAAATGCCTTGTCCCCTACGAGCAGTTATCCTCAAAGAGCCGGAACCTCAAGGATAGGAGAGGGTGGAAGAGAGAGAGAGAGAGAGAGGGGCGAGTAGGGGAATGAGGAGTTCTAAGTTCAGCCGTGTAATCAGGAGAACGATCGAATTATAGTTACTCGGCGGAAGCTGATTGCTCGACCACAGGTCATTATCACGGGCACGTGTGCGCGACTATCCGAACGGCTGGGCGCCGGGGCGGACCTTTAATTGTTGGCCAGCAATTAAACGTTTCCTTTCGCGGAACGATAGTTCCTGCGCTGGGCGAGGATAAATAAATGGGATGCGGATGGAGAGCCCCCGCTCGGGCTATGTTCGGGCTCGGTTCGGGCTCTGCGAAGGCCCGGCGCAGTTGCACGAAAGAGAAGAGAGACGAGTACGCAGGCATCGCGTGCAGTTTCGCGTGCATCGCGCGCGCGGGAGTTTAATTTCGACAAATTGTTCCACGTACGTTCGTACGTACGTACATACGGACCACAGTCTGTTTCCAGGGTTTAGTCTCTATCTCTTTCTCTATCTGACACGCTATCTTTCTCTCTTTAGCTTTCTCTTTCTCTCGCGGACCTTTTATCGATCAGCAGCTCGCCGAAGCTTTTTGCCGCACTCGGAGTAATTACAATTAGAGACCGAGCGTCGCTGCAGCACTCGACTTCTGCTTCGATTCCCGTAACAGCCTCGAACTTTAAGAAAGGATAATGAGTAGCGACGAGGCAATCGATGGGCGACAGCCTCTCGTCGACGCACGGTCGGCTATTCGCAACGATAAACCGGGAGGAACTATTCTAGCGCTGTTTCTAGGGTCAAGGCCGTAATACGGTAGGCCGTTCGACTTGTCTTAACGTCAGGTACAATAGTCGGAAATAAAAAATTAATATTAATATTTGAAAGAGCGAAGTGATCTTGAACTTTTGTGGAAAAATTGTTCCTCCAGATTTCATATTTTAAAGCCCGCGAATTTTGTTGGAAACATTTTTTTGCTGGACTGTCGAAAACTCGTGGAAGTAGATTAAGTCGACGTATGGTCAGACAAGCGACCTACAAGAGCTTCCTGGGCTGTTTAAAATTAATTCCCTCGTTCATGAATATTAGGACCGAAGTTGGCTCTGTGAAGAAGCATGATATTTTAATCGGTATTGTGCAACCTGTGCTGGATTTTTAATATTGTTCTACCAAAAGTATGCATGTTGGTGCATGCGAATTTTATTTGCGGAATTATTCCGCTCACGTTCTTTCTACACTTGTGTTTTATTAAAACCAGTAGAAGAAGTGAAGAAATTATTTCTTTCAGTGAACTCCCCTTCTTTGTTGTTTCAGAGTTAATTTTTGCTTGTTACAGAAAAAGGAACAATTAATATCATAACGTATAATCTCGTAGAATTTTTCTCGCAGTATCAACAACTTTGCACACAAGTTTTCTGAAATCTAAAACATTTTTCTATGAAGTAAACCAAAATTTATTGACATTCACAACAATTACTACAATAAATCTTATCTCTTCTATTTATATATTACTAAATCAATTGTTCTAATTTTGTATTTATACTTTTATACAGACCAATGTAGCAGACATCGTGTTAGGATCCGAAGATTCCAATTCTCAATTGTCATTTTCCAGAACATTAATCATTTAGGATTACTCGTTACGTTGCACATTAATCAAAATATCCATCACACAATCAAACAGTTTGAAACCATCTCGACCACAGCTTACGTTCCACGAATCAAATTGAAAAGCAGCGCTGTAACAGAGAAAGTCACCGTTTTCCTCTTGCGAAGAAACTCCACCGGGAAATCTCGATTTTCCTGAGCCCACGGTTCTGTCCATCCTGATCGTTGTCTTACAGGAAGTATCAAGGCTAGCTCACTGACCGTGGAATTGCCGTAGTGCTCGACACGCTCGCATGCCTCCTAATTACCCTAACTCTGTCCTCCACCTTACCCTCCATCCTCCTCTTTAACGAGTGGCAACGATAACTTCTAATTGAATCCGGAACCTTGTTGTGTCGAGCGATCGCTTATCGATCGACCGACCTGAGCGGACTTCAATGAACAATGCTGCAACACACAATGCACCAAAATCTCCAAGATAATACAGAACACGAAGGTGGTAGCTTCAATTTTTATCAAAATTGCCATCCTGGTTTCTCAAGAACGTTAATTGCGAATTCCTTGTATCTGATCGCAGGAGGAAATAAAAATTCGACTACTGACGAAAATGATGACTCCCAACTAGGGGTGTTCGAGAACCCGAAATAACGGGAACCCGATGGTCGGGGGCGAGTCGAGAATCGAGTCGAAAATTTCGAGAATATGACATAAGACATTCTTGAAAAGAATTCGTGATGGACAACATTCTTTCACTTTCGAGAACATCTAGAATAAAAAATCCGAAAACATGAATGTATTAATAAATGTGAAATGCTTTCGGCGCTACGGTTCGATCGTTTACTACTAATTATGAAGCAACAGACGCGATTCAAATAAATCTTGAAAAGGATTCAAACTGGGATCGAAACGTTGATTTTGCTTGATAATTAGCAAAATTGTTTCATAATTAGTAGTAAACGATCGAACCGTTGCGGCGAAAGCATTTAACATTTATTAACAGCAAATACGATCGATAAAAGAAACATATTTATCATGGATGGCGAAAAATGCGCGTGTTCACTTGAATCAACCCAACTAATAGGGCCTAAGCGGGCCACGTGCTACTTCCGATTAGAAACTGAATTCTTAGAAATTATATAACTCGCTGCATCGCGTGCAAGAGCCACAGTATGATCCAATTTTCGGAAATCCCGATAAATTCGAGAATCTCGAAATTGTAAGGTACCCGTCCCGCTCCCGAAAAAATTTCGTGTTCCCGACCCGACCCGATATTTCGGGTTCTCGCACACTTCTTCTCCCAAGGCGTCACGCAACGCGACGACGTCCAGTCAGCTAGTTAACGCCGCGGCGAGGAGATTAGGGATTTTTATTAGGAAATTCGAAAGACGACGAAGAACGTTAATGCGACGTTAGACGCGCTTGTGGAGGTTAGGGGGTGGGTCGGCGAGATTTCGCCCGGTACGATATCAGGTAATTTCGCGTTTGCTCCGAGAGTCGTTTCGGGGAAACGGACACGGACATGGATGAGGAGCCGCGCTCGTTCGAGCGGCTCAATTTCGCTAAGTAAGTAAAAGGATCCAGTGTGAAGGAGTAATAACGTTTACCCCTCCGGCCTCGAGGAATTTTCTTCTTCTTCTTCCTCTTCACCTAGGTTTGCGCGTTTTCGTCTTTCTCCTGGAGAGAGAGAGAGAGAGAGAGAGAGAGAGAGAGAGAGAGAGGAAGAGAGTTGGTCCAGAGGTCGAATATACGAGCATTCGGGCGTACAGCCCGCGGATTTCATCACCCTCGGCTTCATCTTCCGGCCGGATGACTTGGCCTGCCATTAATTTTCGTAAACCCCGGCATCCCGCCGCGCCAATAAAGCGCAAATTCCCCGATTCACGGTGGATTGTCGTGAAAATAATTGCTCGATTATCAACCAGCCGCGATAGAACCTTTTCTTCCCTTGATACATACGCCAGAGCCCGCTTGCTTCCATTCTCATTGTTCGCGAGCAACGCACTCGGCCTCGAACAAATATTAGCCTGTCCCGAAGGCTCGTCTCGATCATGATGCCTGTGCTACCCAGTCAGGATTGTTTTTCACTATTCGCTACCATTGAACCTTTCGCATTACGATTTTACATGTACTGATTCAATTCGAGACCATTTATTTTCTATTGCTGTTGACCTTGAGTGACCTTCAATGACCTTCATAACTGTATCTTGAAACACACTGTCAGAATGTAAATAAAAATGGTTTGCATCAAATACAATAAACGGGAGTCACATGAGAATTGATTTCTTAATCGAGCAGTATACTTAATCGACCCGAAAACTTCAATCATATTAGTAAATAATCTTATTCGCGGTTATGGTCGCCGAAAGCTCGGTGATCTTGAACGATTCATTAATAGATAGACTATTAATTCATAAAAATTCTTTATTAATATTAAATGTATAATGAATACACTGTTAAAAAGTCTAGCATTCTACTTATTCGGAAAATTTCGTCGAGAATGCAGTATCATATTTATTGACAGCTTTCCATTCAGAAGTTGCAAATGAATGGTGGCGTAAACTCTCCAGAAAAAATATGTTACGGCGTTTCAGCTTGAATGTTAAAAAAAAATCATCGTTATATCTCATTTCTATCGAAAGTTCTTTGATTTTGACAGAAAATTCAACGGTTTACCCCACCGTGCGGCGTAACACCATCATCGGATCGGTCTTGCGACCGCTAATAAGCGAGGGGACTCGCAATCGTCGGCCGCGCGACACAGATAACACAGATAACGCGGATGGCACGGATAATATGGTTTCTCGTAGGGGTGGGGGAATCGATGTAGCGATCATTGGCCGGAGATAGCGGCCGAGCATGTTCACTACGGCCGGCAACTTAATATCGAAAGCTTCGCTGGGAGCCAGAGTTACACCGCAAGAGACTATTTGAGGACGGCCGATGTCGTGTTTCGGCGTACTAACTCTGTTTAAGCGCGCTTACTCGAAATCTTCGACTACCGCGCTCTCTCACCCCTGTCCCGATTCCCTCCTGCATCGCTATTATCCCTTCGAAACGCGCCGCAGTTATCGGCCACCCTTCATCGACCCACCAAAAACTCGATCTCGGTGTCCCGCCGAACATTTTCCCACCCCCGACCCCTTACAATCATAAACTAACGCGTGCGATAGCAATCTAGCTGTTTTACTAGGTCATTGCGGAAGTCCCGATATGTTTCTAATTGATGGCGTTATTCCTGTAACAGGGGAATTGCATTGAACGAATCCACGACCTCAGATTTTCTGCCAAGTTAGATGGATTAGTTTACGGGACGATATGTTTAATAATTTCTCACTTCGTCCGGTGAAGACAATTTTAAAAATGTGTTTCCAATTATTAGTAGAATTAATTTATTTATGTCAGCGATTTAAGAAACCAGCTATAAGGATGAATCGCAGACAAACGTGTTATCGATTTGACAATTTCTCGGCACTAGAGCTTCGAAAAAACTATATGGGTCAACTTTTTTGAAGGACTCCGATCTCGCAGATCGCCCGCAGCGAAATTCCCTCTTTCCCAGGCGGCGGCAATCGGATTCGCAGTGCTCCCCGGATGCGGCGAGGTGAATACGATACACCTGGAGAGATTGATCGGGCTTAATAGTCTGTGCAAAATATTAAGAGCTTCATTAGTAGAGAGAAGTTCCGCGTCTCTGCGCTCGTTATTGGTTTATATTTCCGCGAACGCTGGAAGTCCATTAGAGGACTGAGAAAATTCCGCGCGTAATACAGCCCCTCCGGGCAACTCGGGCTCGTTCGAGCTAAAACGCAGAGCGCACGAACGCTCTCGCGAGCTCATCCCTGCGATTTACGCTCCTCGACAAAATGATACGTGTGCTATCTTTAATTCCTCGAGAAGACTGCATTCTTCGGATTATATTAATTTCATTTTGCCAAGGTTCGCGATACGGATTTTTCCCTACGGTTGAGAGAAAGCTTTTCCTTCGTGTATATAGTTCTTTATAACTAGACTGCGGATTTTTTGTGCATTTATCATGACAATGGGTGTGCCGTTGAAAGCTGTGGATGGATTAAAAGAAAATTTCAGGTTATATCAATTTATTTATTTTATTTATATGCACCTCTAAAAAATATTGTATAAAACCAAAAATTCTGTTGGTATGAGCCCAATTTTATCATCCACCTTTGTCCTCAAGACATTGAATGTATCTTTGAAAATAACAATGATATTTGAGGTGATAACTCACCCTGTATAGGCGTGTAGAATCCCAAACAACATTCTATAAATGTTATAGCCAGGGACCATAACTGTTATAACCACTTCGGTCGCTTATAACAGTTGTCGATGAGAGAAGTTCATTTCGATCGCTCATAACAGTTATTGTACAACTGTTTATTTACAACTTTCTTTACAAATTTATGTACAACTTTCAAATGGTAGACAATACATTATTTCATAAATTTTTTATCGTAGAAAATGTTAGAATAACTGTTACTTTTGAATTCTTACACACACACATACACATTGTATAATTTCATCCAGTAGAGTCTCGGTTAGAGTCTGGCGCACGTCGTCGTTTGAAAACAACTCCCGCAGTTCGATTCGAACGAAATGATATCCGAACTCGCGATCAAACCTAATCGCCGCCAGTTGTTTTCGATAGTATTATGGGGAGACGTCGCGACGCGTCGCGTCGAGTTCCGGGGGCGCCGTTGCCTCGCCGACTCCCAGCCGAAAACTTTCCTCTCGGACCGCAAAATATCGGCAGTTGCTAATTATCGTTAAGCGCGACTCGCGCGTGTTTTTGTCAGCTGCGTCGTTCGAACGAGTCGAGTCCGATAACTCGCCGAAACAATTAATCGCGAACCAGAGAAGAAGTCGACGGGGATCGACAAACGCATCGCGCGATCACTATGTTTGCGCGATCTGCGCAATTCAATTGTCGAAGACAAGTTATGCTCGTTGCGACAAATTCAAATCGCTAAAAAATTTTATTTTTTAACCACTTGCATCACTTCCCTTATTCCACCCCTTCGAATTAATATAACTATTAGATTATATAATTAATAGGCTGCGGATTTTATGCATTTATGACAAAAATGGGAGGGTGTAATGTCAAACAATAAAGAGACTACAAGAATGTAAGAGCATCAATGTATTCCTTACAACTTAATAAAAACACTAAAGACAGAAACAAATTCCTACTTGGTTCCTATGTCCTGCAATTAATGCATACAATTTTTATTTTGCATAAAGATCCGCAGTCTAGTAATTAAATAAACCGCACACTTTGTATTAATTGACTCGACGGAGTTTATTCAATAACGAGAAAAGCACAAGCAAACCACGTCTTTACGATTTGAATGTAACACGTCAAATGAGGATCATTCGGGCTAGAAAATTGAACGATACTATGAACAAATATACAAACGGTTCCATAAACAAACTGATATTGAATCGATCGTCCCTTGACTGGAATAATAGATTAATTTTGTTTCTCAAAACATATTTCAACAATAACAAATAATCGTTTGAAATAATGAGCTTTTTTAAAATACTTCATTATTTTAAAAATTCAATTTTTGACTGAATATGTCGATCAAAATGCTGTTTTCTTTAACCAATAAGTTTTATTTGGAGAAAACTTGACGAATTGGACAAGTACCAGATAGTTCGAGTGGTAAAAGACGAGGTCTGCAGAATAATGCATCCCTTAAACGGGAAGTTGTAAGTAGAAAGGGGTATCAAGCTGCCGCGTTTTATTTACGCGTCGAATTACCGAGAACGGGAGCACACGAGAGCACGGGGTAGAGAAAAGATGAGGGAAGAGGAGAAAAACCGATGGCGGGAGGGTAAAGGGCGCGCGAAACGTGACAACTGCGATGGAAAGATAAGAACTCGTAGGGTGTAAGAGAGCCGGGGAACGAGTACGCGGTCACGAGTGCGAGAAATATGAAATCTTACGGTGTCGCTTGGCGCACACCGCCTTCGCCGAGAGTCACGTCTAACCTCGGAAAAGCTTTTCTCTCCTGAAACCTGTTCTTTAGAATCGCGTTGAAGATTCATGACACGGTCCCCTAAACATCCTATCTCTGGATCATAAATTCGAATCGAGGATCTTGATACCCCGGGCTTTCTTTGCACTAAAAATAACGCCTGCTGTGTGTGCTATGTCCCGTTGAATCATTGCCTGTGATCATTACAAATCACGTATTTATCTGCATTGTTGGTATGTGAAACTAATCATCTGTTCACGAGCATCTAAATTCTATTTTTGGGACGCTGACGTATCTTCATAAATACATATTTATTTATTTTGGCGAAAACTACACTCGCACTGATTGAAAAGGGTTCTGCATTTTCTGATTTTGAGTCGTTTCGAAAACTTGATTGTGCTATTTCTCGATTGTGGCATAATCAGCACATAATTTCAGCATAGCGAATTTGTCTATCATTTTCTAAAAACACAACATATTTATTTATTTTGGCGAAAACTACACTCGCACTGATTGAAAAGGGTTCTGCATTTTCTGATTTTGAGTCGTTTCGAAAACTTAATTGTGCTATTTCTCGATTGTGGCATACTCGGCACATAATTTCAGCACAGCGAATTTCTCTGTCATTTTCTAAAAACGCAGCCAAAGGGTTCGGACCGGTCGAAAAGTTTCCGCAGCAATTTCTCGATTGTCGCATTGGTCTGTTCGAAAACCTCGCGAATCGCGTTCGCTCATGGCAGCGGATAGAAAAGGAAGGCGACGAGGGAAAGCCGTGTAATACTGTTTAAATATACGCGGTCGTTATCGTCATCAGACAATACGGAATGTTTGCGTTACCCTGTGCACCGTAGGAAATGGAGGATCGGTAAACACGGCGAGATCAGTGGAAACGGAAGAAACAAGAAGAAACAAGGCAAGGTATTTACGAAAGACGCGCGCGCTCCGAATAAAAAACACGATGCCCAAGGTTCTCGCATCGGCAGTTACATTAATATGCCTGGAAAGTTTATCCGACTGTTAGAGCTAGCTCGTGTCTGCGCTCATGTGGAACAGTTTTGTCAACTAGACGGATTACCGGTCCGTCTGGGCCCCGGTTTTGTGTCCCGTTTCGAGCAAGGCAACAGGAATTCACCGTCGCACTAACCCCTCCCCGCTTCTCTCTCTCAGCGGAGAATGCACGATCAGCAAACACTATGCCATAGAAGGGGGATTAATGATCGTATCGTTTGACGTTCGTTGTTTCAAAGTGGAATGGCGTCGCGCGAATGCGCCATTGTCGTCATTCCCTACCCTCTTTAGCGTGCATAACAGTCGACGCGAAAATATACGGCTGACCGAAAAGTCAGGAGACTAGTAAATAATGATTATCGTCGCTGTATTAACGTAAACTCCACTGGCGGATCGTTGTGCAGGTAATACTGTGATGTTTAGTGTAAACAACATTTTTAAATGCGTTTTTTACCACGATTTTATTAGCTCGCTTTCTTGTCTGTCTGTCTGTCTGTTTGTTCGGTACAAATTTTGCAATTGATTTTTTCTATCTTCGCTCATATTAAAGCACAAAGCTTCTATTTTCTCGTCCTTGATCCTGTTTTCTCCTAAGATGCTTTGTTACAAGGAAAGAGTCCGATAAAACGCAGGTGGTTTGTTACCGAAATTATTTAAAGAATTTTCGTCTATAATTTCTTAGAGCATTTTCATTTTTCATAAAAATCCGCAGTTCGGCGAGGTTGATTTTTCGTGGATTTTGGCGCTGGCAATCTGAGCCGGATTAAGCATCGACAGGTCGAGAGAACGAGGAACGACGCGACGCTCGAAACTCATTCGTCTGATTGCTCCGAGTTTGAGCCCGAGCGGTGTGGCGGGAACCCGTAAATCTGATTCCGAATCCATTTTTCGCGATTGATGCAATGCAAATCTACTGAGAAACGATTCGCGCAGCCGTTACACGAGAAAAACTCGATCGTATAACACTCGAGCCGTAATATTTCTTCGCCGGCCCGTAAAATATCACAATCCTCGCCGCGCTTCGGAACGCTGTTCGAATAAACCTTTTCCCGTTTAAGGGCAGACAAGGGGGATGGATACCGGTTAACGCGTAATCGAAACCCTCGGCTCTCGTTCTTCTAACAAATCATTATAAACGCGCCATACGTCTGCCTACGCTTTGTTTTTAAAGTATATCCCCGGGAAACCCACGCCCACAACCACCCTCCGCGAACATATGTTCCTTTCATTCAACATTTTTACCTTCTCGCCGTCCCGGCGAGTTTAAACATTTTCATCGGACTGTTCAATTTTTTCGGAATATTTTCTTTCGTCTGGTTGAATGAAGATTGAATAATATTCCGGTACTTTTGTTCGCGATGATCCTTTCGCCGGGTTTGTTTGACAAAAATTATTATAGCTCCTCACCGGTGCGGTGGAAATCGCGCGCTTGAATATTTTCAGGTTGCAGTTATTAAAATTATCAAGTGGCTTTTCCGAGGAAATTATTGAAAAAATTTACAAAGCGGTCGCTTTCAGCCGTTCGACAGTTCGATTCAGTCAATTTCATGGACTCGTGAAACTGTTTCGGGAAATATTAAAAAAATATATAAAAAAAAAACTTTTTAAAAACCGCGCTTATATTAAAATGCACTAAAAAGGCGAAAATAATTTTTTTAGACATTAATGGCTATAAATAAAAGCGTGGAGCGCTGAACTTCACTCCTCAAAAGAATTAAGGGATCACTTGTGCGAACCCGTAAAATCGGTCCCACTTTACGTGATCATAACTCCGTCAAAAATTGCTGTATCGATATCGTTAAACAATGGTTTGAAAGCTTGAAACCTCTACTTTCAGACGCTCTGTTTCAAATTGTTGCTATGTTGGTTTTTTACAAAGTTATAGCGAGATGAAGACAACATTGACGGTTAACATTTGACAACATTTGACGCATACAACAACGACAACTCGGCAAGCTAATATAAGCGTGATAAAAATTAATTGAACTATGGAATAGTATGAGAAGGCAACAAAAAACAAAACGGTGAGAAAAATAGTGGCTAATAAATGCAATCGTTAAAGCGAAGCTGATTAGATTTCAATTTCTAAATTTGTATAAATCTCTTCAATCCTTTAAAATCGATTTATAGATGGTTGACTTCATTTTTTAGAGCGATTTTTATTAACCAAATTAATGGAGACGTACGGCAAGTATTCAGTGCATCTGGTCATTCGCTGAAAAATCGACTGTTTCCACCAAATGGTGGAGCACCGGCAAACTTCCTGTACAAATAACCCCAGGATTTAGTCGGCGAAAATCGCCCGGAAGAATAGCCATTGTTATCCCGACCGACAATGTTAAACATTAGTCCCGATTACTGGTTAATGCGCTCGGTAATGATTCGCTGGTTCCGAAAAAGCGAAAGGCAGTCTAGCGTGCTGTGTTCCGGAGTCGGGGGAGGTGGGAAAGAGGGGGGGCGATGAGCGTCTCGCATAATTCGCCTCTGAACGGTTCATTAATCGAGGTAATTCTGATCAATACAGTATCAACGGCGAGAGTGTATCGTTAATCATCCTTTCTACGGAATATCGAATAGAGAACCGGGACCGTCCATTTATTATCGGTCGGCCCATTATTCTACGTAATAATCGAGTAAAATACATCGGGCAACAAACAATATCCGTCGTCGCGTACACGCATCTACCGTCAATACCGATAAGTCGGTAGCCGTCGAGTTATTAATTGATGAGGAAATTTCAGCGCCTCGCGAATCCCGTCGAAACTTTTGCAAAAGAGAGAGAGAGAGAGAGCGAGAGAGAAAGAAGGGTCCACGACGCTCTGTAAAAATGCCCTGGGAATTCAATACTTTTACGCCGTTAGCCGTTCGACGGGAAGTTCGCGAACTTCGGGACCGAAGTTTCCGCGCGTTCCTTTAAAAAGACGAGTTACTCTCTCTTTCTCGTGTTCTCTGCGCCCCTCTTTCTCTCTCTCTCTCTTTTCCGCGGCGCTAATGCTTCTGGTGGACGTACATATTTATTATTCGAGCGCCAAGATGAAGACTCGCCTCCATAGTATTCTTTGTGCGCCTCTCGCCTGCACGGATTTACTTTCTTTCGCTTGCAGCCGCCTCTGTCCCCCACCCCACCCCTCGATAGCTCTGACACGCCGATGGAAATCCCTCGACAAACTTTCGAGACGATACTCTCTTCTCTTCCACTTTATCCCTCTCCCTTTCTCTCTCTCTCTCTCTCTCTCTCTGTTCCACTCTATCTCCCGCTCCTTCCCTCTCTCGCGCGCTTTTACTCTTTCTCTAGCCAGCAGCCTTTCTAAAAAGTTGGGTCGCCCGTTCGTGAACTGCTTGCGAATCCCGACTTTGGCCAAAGTCCGATTGATCTTCGAAGGCTTTCAACGCCGACGAAATTGTTTCGCGATTCCCCGATCAACTCCTCTTATATTTCCGAAATTATCGCGGGGAATCTTTCGCTCCTGCCGCAATTTGTTCGCTGGGAAATGCCCCGCGGATCGCGAAAATGCTCTCGGAAGGGCAGCGAACTTTTCCGATTCGATTCTGATAGTTTCTGGTCTTTTATTGATCGAGCTTGTCGATAGAGTGCACCGAATTTTCGTGCTCTAAAACGTTGAACGAAAATGTTGGAAAATCTTTCGACTCTCGACAGTGATTTGTGCTGAATAATCAATTTAGCAGGAAATCGGGAGTTCTAGAGCTTTTGAATTAAATATAGATTGTGGATTCTTATCTCATTCAAACAAAGAAAACAAATGATTAAATCCTGGCTAGCATCACAACATCACAAAGCTTGTTAGAATGTGCTATAAAACTTGAAAAATGAAGAACTTATAGCAGCCGTAGATGAGTATCTTAGAGGTCTCGAGGAAAATCATTTCAGAGCTGGGATAAATGAATTAGAAAATCGCTGGAAACAATGTATTGAGCTTAATAGAGAATATATCGAAGAATAAATATATTTTAACTCATTATTTCATGTCATTTAATTGTTAGGCTACGAAATTTCTGAATGACATGGTACACAATTTAGTAGCACGACAAATTGGCCTCTGCAACAATGCAGCTTCAGCAAATGTTCACTGTTCGAAAGACAAGTGTACTCTATCGTGTTCGAATGTCTATTGCTGGGCTAACAAAACATTTGCCTTTCTATTAATTAGTGTACACGTTAATGGTAAACCTATACAAGCGGTGGTAATGCTTTGAATATAATATTGTGTTTATGGTCGTTCGACTGCGTCTGAAACGACTCGACAAGCCAATGATCGTCGCGAGGGACACAGCTACTTGCATTAACGAGCAACAATTCTGTTTCACATTTCGCATTTACATGGAATAACATTCACAGGTAACAAAGTCTGGAAAAACATTTAATCGGAGAGCTATCCAAGTAGTGCAACAGCCGCGAGCGCGGGATGGCCGGGGGTGTTTTGTCTGGGGATTATACTAAGCTCTCGAAGAGCATATCGCCCCCAACCCATCGTTCTAGGATTTTTCTCGTAGTAATACTATTTGTCTGGCTGTCAACTTCTTTGTCCTGAATAATTCCTTCGGAGAGAAAGATTACTTCAATTTATTGCGTATCAATGTTCACCTTAATTTTGTTGCATTTCAAGAAAATGTCAGCCTAAGAAAAGCCCAGGTAAACTCTGCTCAACTTCCTCAGACTTACATACGATTTGCCTATTCGCGGACAAGTGTCGCAAAGCGGTCCGGAAACATTTTTTCTCGGCCGGGGGGCGGGTGTCCAGGGTCACAAATCACTGGGTTGTCACCTCGACGGGATGTCTGCTCGATTCGAGTCAAGGAGCCGAGCAGAAAGAGGCGGAAACAGTCTGGGACGAGAGAAGGGGTACGAAGGTAGCGTCGTCGTCGTCGTCGCGAAGGGTTGCCAGCTCTTGCAGAAGAAGGGCGGATTGCACGCTCAGCCCGAGGCGGACACGCAGCCTTCCTTTGAATTACGATCGCGTAAACTTAGTCTCTATTAAAGTCATAAATTTCAGATTCAATAATACCGGCCGGCCCGTCTCGACGCGTACACGCGCGTTTTTCCGGCCGCAAGTTCTCTCCCCGGCAAGGTCTCTGAACGTTGATCTCTCGACGAGGATTCAGCTCGACGCTGGAGAGCGTCTCTGGTCTCTCACACACATGCACGCGGCAAAATGTCCCGCTACTTGACAAATTGCTGCGGCCCGGAATTCGGCACTAATCCATTCGTCGTTACATCTCTCGCTGTGCGCGATCGCTCGAAGATCGATATCGCTGCTGGCGGCTTGCCCTTCGCGGAGGATCCTCTGGCAAACGCAGCTTCGCTCCCGCGGTGAGAAAGTCCTTGCAGATGTCGACGACTCGTTGAGTATTTCTTTCTTTTATTTATTTGTCGAACTCAAATGATGCACGGCGAAGAAAGTTATATTTATTCTACCCAGTTGTCTCTTTTTTTATGTCGATCAGAGTGGTCATCAAGCATTTTATCATAACGACTTTTTGTTTCAAAGAAAAATCAATACATTCGACATCGCAAATTACAAATAAATTCTTAGTGTATCAATTTCAGCCCAAGAGTAATATTTGCGAATTTTAATCTCGCAAACTAGATGTTCAACCAACTTGTTGTTCGTTTTTTATGTCAATCAAAAAGGTTTGCTTTGTAGTCAACATTTTACGCCCGAAAAGAAAAGTCAATTTTGTAACGTTGGAGATTGCAAGCAAATTTCACCTGGAAAGACTGCCGTCAGAAAATGTCCGAGAAAGCGTACGACAATATTTTCGAAGTTTAATTTCGTTTGAAGGTGAGCCTGAAACAACGAAGTGGATCAGTAAAAGAGGATCCGTATGACGTGACGCGATTGTCCGGAGGGTCGGCGGCAGTGTTTTTAACCAGAGGCTGCCGCGACTGCTTTGAGAAATGCGGAAAGGTGTTGCGGTGGAAATTTAACGAACCGAGTGACCTCTAACACGCACCGTTCAAAGGATCCCGCAAACCAGCGCGAACATTCGCGGTGGCATTTAGTCTGTTTGGAGCTGTGTTGCATCAGGCTGGAGTGCCTCGCCGTTTACGGCATATCTCCATTGGAAATTAAGTAGGACGCAAACCACCGGGGGGTGGACGGCCCCGGATAAATTGCAGCGTCGCCCTTTAATCGATTCACTTGGCCGAGGGGAATATTGAACATCTCCTGCTCGACTCTTGATGTTACTAAGGACACTTGCTCAAAAGCCATAACGACACGCAAGGGCCTTTGAAAAAATCGCAATTTTTATAAACAAATAATCGCACAGAAGATTGCAAAACAGAAAAATGAAAGATGCTACAACCGGATTGTGAATATCATAACTAGACTACGGATTTTTATGGCTTGTAAAAATTTAAAAAAAATACTAGCATATTAAATTCGTTAGAATTTAGTACAATTTTTATTTAGTTTGGATCTTAAAAGACTATCCCCACTGATAGTAAGATTTTATTTGATTCGACGCTTCTCTCTCTCTCTCTCCTTAACGCTAACCGTACCGTAATCATTGAAATGATAAAGAAACTTCCATTCGAAATGATTCACTAAATTTCTTTATTCGAGCACGTATTATTATAAAAATTGTGAAGAATCTCAATAAATTCAGTCTTGTAATTTTTATGAAACAATATATCTGTGGTTGACAGGGAAAACGCCGCATGCTACAATTTCAAAAAATGTCAGTTTATGTATTAATTGAGATTTATTAATAGTATAGGATTTACGTCTTTATCAGAAAAAAGTCGTGAAAATAAATTCGAAATGCTTTAAAATATAATGCAATTGAACCGGTGTCCTATGGCAAAGCATTAGTGACGAAAACTTTAAACGGCAATATCTCGAAAGTGAAATTATGTGGGATGCGGCGCACATTGGGACCTTTCGTCCAAATCGGAGACAAAATCAAAGAACTTTCGATAGAAATGATGTAGAGCGATGAAATTTATTTAAATTAAAGCTTCTAACGTTGAGAAAATTCGTTAAACTTGCAGAATTTCAAGAAAATTGTGCTTTTTCCAATACCACGAGCGGAAAAATTTTTTTTGAACATGCTGTACTTCATTTCCCGTAGATTTTTTCACGCTGATTTCAAATCTGGTCTCAAAATTTGTCTACGGCCTCAGGATATTGCAAAATCAATTTCTTGAAGTTCTACATGTTTAACGAATTTTCTCAAGGTTAAAAAACGTTCGTACCATAATCTCCCTATTTTTCCCATATTCTGCAAAGTTTCAGCTTTAATTTAAAAAAAATTTCATCGCTCTACTTCATTTCTATCGAAAGTTCTTTGATTTTCGATTTGAACGAAAGGTCCCACTGTGTGGCATTCTTCCTGACAACCACAGATATATCCGACACATTTCGTACGTTAAAATTAATCTACAAAACTAGTTTCGCGTAAAATTTAAATCAACACGAATTATTTCATTCTTCACTGACGCATATTTGTAGCCAAAATCAAATAATACGTTGAAATCTGAATCTCTGGAATGAAATGGTAAGAATAAATTTTCAAATTTTTCAATCACCGTGTTAAAAACAGACAAAAATAGCAAAGCCTGTGCTGTTTCTAGCAACAGATAGAAACCAGTTTTACCGTAGACAGAGCACCCCGTTTATCAATAACAATGGCGGTGTTAAGCCGGCTTTTGTCAGCCGGCGCATGCAATATGGGGACAAAGTGAGGTTAGCTCGGTTGTTTCGCTATCGCAGGATTCGGGGAGGACGCGTGTAGACGGGGATCCGAACAACACCGAGGCTTCGCCATACCGACATCAGCAACATCAGCAACACGAGGGGAACACGAGAGCAGCAACAGCCGCAACGCATTACAAGCTAATAACGAAATGTCTGGCGTCCGTTTGACGCGCGCGCGAAAGTCCCAGCCTCCGCGCCGGCTCGCGCGGATCGAAATCTCGCCGATGCGAAGGTTGCGCGCGAACAACGACGCGAGGCTAACTCGATTATCATCCCGAGTGTAATTTCGGTGTTGCGGTTACCTTCATTATCCCTGTCGTTGCCGTTGTCGCGCGTTTCACGCGGCAATTTCGCCAGCACGCGCAATCGCTTATCTAATCGCTGGGCCAAAGGCCTCCGTATCGCACACCGCGCACCGCACCGGTTGGCTTTGACGTCTGCCCTCGAATTCCTCGGCCTATCGGCGTCGGTCCGACGGGATCCGACAGTGTGTGTATCTATTTCCGTTGTCATCGGGATGCAAAGCATTAAGGAACGATCCTCCGGGTTCTCCGGAATCTCTCAAGTATTCTCGTCTTCGAGCCCGTTTCTGCGGCGAATTTCGCAATTTTTTCCGGGAAAACTATTCAAACTTCCGCGATGATATTTTGCACACATATTCGATAGTATTCGAAGTACATGCGTGATTTTTTTCAAGGAAAAATAATCAACGTAAGTCTTTCTTGGAAGAATTAATGTAGTTATGGTCTGAACTACAAGAGAAATTAATATCTTGACTATTTACAAAGTGGCGGGGCAAGCAGACAAAATTTTAATCAATCTCCGTCAATTTTTATCTTTATTGCAAAAATGTTTAAACATATGTATGATGCCACTTGCACATTAAATTAAATTAGAGACTACGGACTAGTACCTTCGAATTTTTTCAAGTTTTTCAAGGGCCTAAGACAACGAGAAAAATCAAAGCGGATTCATTGAAAATCTGGGAAAACTAAAGTTCGCCAATCTTTTGCATTTAAGCTTGTGCCAGTAATGGATATATATATTTGACAGAAAAAGAGATGCGACTATGAACGGACGCCGTTCTGCCAGTCAATTAATTTCGAAATCGAGCAGAAAACGCACAAAGGGAACGGGGCTCGAGGAGTTATTAAGAACGCGGCTCTATTTACATTAGAAACGGGACGGGGAAACGGGACAATTAGCGAAACGGCTGGCTGAGACGGAGCTACCTTCAAACATTCATTTCCCCCGGGCTCGTCTTTCGGCAAATACAGCCGGCAGACACCTGAGAGAAGTCGCCCCCGATAACTTGTACAGTTTTCGAAACGAGAAGAAACGCTCGGAAGAAATGTTGTCTCGCTTTCGGGGGCAAGCTGAACGATCAACGGAACTTTTTCTCGGATCGCTCGGGAAAATTCGGGAGATGGCATCCCGGTTTTTAGATGTCGTTCGTTCCTATCGAATTGACATATTTTTCACCGGTGCTGGGCAAATAGCCCTGCATGTCAAACTGTTATTCGAAGAATCAGCTTACTTCAACAGATCGTTCGTAATTCCTAAAATTCGCTCCATCGAAATTATATTAATCTCTGAGCAGAGGTGAAATACTATATCATATTTAAAAATTTTATTTATCCTAAAAAATAGTAGTAAGGTTGCTCAAGTCGTAGCCCTTAAGAAAAAAATCGTATAAAACTTAGGATTTATCAAATAAACAGAAATTAAATGTGTTATTCAAAACTTGTGTTAATATTGTTGTTATTTATTATAACGAAATTAGAAAATCTATATGCTTCCACGTAATGATCGTATAGCAGGTCGTTGAATTCGTTTCGACGTCGCCTACAATATTATGAAATTAAAAATACCCAGTTCCATTAAAAGATATGACAGTGACCTTGATTTTCTTGTTGAAAATCGAGTATCTTTTAATTTAAAAAATTGCAATTTCGTGGGGATTAATTTGCGCCGCACCCTGTATGTATTTGGTTGGTGCGTTAAAAATTCAAGTGGTACGACTTGTGCAACCTAATCCTGCTTTAAATAGCATGTATAATTTCAAAAGTAAAATATTTTTATTTAGAATAAAATATTTCTATATTTAAGTGGCAGAAATTGATGGAAGATTTGGGAGCTCGGTGGAATTAACGGAGACGCTAACAGAGAGAATGCACACCTCGGGATTAGAATAATTAGCGGCATACACGAGCCGGTGCGGTGAGTCGCGTCGTCGGCCGAATTGCAAATTCGGCAAGTTTTATCTCGGGACGATCGTCGAAATCCGTGAAAAAGGTGGAAATCGCGGATGCGGGAGAAAAAGGCGAGCTACCGGAGACTGTTCCCAATCGAGAATCGAATCGACCCGGTTAATTTTTCGATTTCGACCGATTTCCGGCGCGATCTTGTCCCACGGAGAGGCGGCGCGGTGCGGCGACCGGCTGTTCCGCCTCTCTTTCCCTCGGAATCACGGTTACGGCCGATTTCTGTTCGCGAGCGGGCAAAATTCACGGAAGTTGGCTAAACGAGTTCGGAATACGGCTGTTAATCGTAAAACTGCTCGATTTTCTTCACGCTCGGACACCCGGGCGTTTCAGGGGAATGTTTTTTCAGTAGTCCGCCTAACTTCTCGTCTTTCGTAAATTAGATATGTGCGCTCGCGCGGCCGCCGTTCAATCAATTCGGCCCACGTACCGCACAGGCGAAAAACGTTTCCGATATTCGTTTCGCCGATTGAAGCTCCCGCATCAATGGCCGCCGCCGACAAGATTGCCAATCGAGAAATATTTGCGAGATTTTTTTTCCCCCGCGTTCGGGAGGGGCTACGTAAATAACCGACGGCCGAGCGAAGAGGACGTCGGAAACGAAAATACTCGACCCGGAGACGAAGACTCGGAAATGAATGGGGAATAACGGGATACTTTCTTCTCGGTTCGAACAGGCTGCGTTAGAAGTCGGTGCTTTGTTGCGAATTCATTCGACACGGGAGATGGCGAACATCGATATGACCCCGGTTGCCAATTTGTCGTTACCCGAGCTGGAGAAAATTTGATTCGGGGTATCAAGGAGGAACGGAGAGCAGGAATATTAGTTTGTCTGCTGGTGGTGATTGTGTCTTCGATTTTAGTCGATTTCACTCTTCAATCTTTACTGTGTGAGTGTGTTCAACCTTCATTCTTTAATCACTGTTCAATCTTCATTCTTCATTCACGAATGTGAAAGAATTACGAAAGAAAAACAATATGAGCAACAGTAAAACCATAACTTTTCGCAAGCTGCGTCGTCTGAAATTCTCGCAGTCTTCAACCACCCTCCGAGATAATCGGGACCGCGAGAATTTAAAAATCTCGGGCGACGAGGTTCGACCTCGATCGATCGACTGCCAAGTTCGCTCTCTCAATTAATTGCAGAGCACACCGCCCCGCGCCGCGCCGCGGAGGAGCAGATTGCACTGTAGGAACGAGTTTTTAGGCGAATGATTAAAATTCGGCCGTGCAAAGATGAGAATTCGCACGACGACGGCTGTATGCTAGCAAAAGTGAAAGAGAGGGAGATAGTCCAGCCTTGTCTATGGAGTCCGCTGTCACAGCCGGCGGATTCGCTTTTGGGTAAATTGTCATTTAGCGTTCGTCGCGCGGAGCAGCGCGCCATTGTCTCCGCCTCCCATTATTATTCGCCGAAAGTGAATTACAACTACTAATTAATTTACCGAGGCGGAGCTGTGCGCGCTCGGCCGACGCTCGTTACGGTGGCCAATGAATTGGAATCGTGAATGGAAGGAAAAGTCATTCTCCCGGCGCAGGACGACGGAGGTTCGCCAGTAAGAATGCGTAATTCACTATTCCCGATCGAAAGATGTCGTTAATCAGCTCTAATTGGTCGGACCGGGCGTCCAACATCCCTGATTATTGTGTTGGACAAACATTTTAGAGCCACTTAAAAATTCCGCGTGTAGGGTAAGGTTGCTCAAGTCGTACCAGTTGTTCGAAGAATGGTTCAAATTGAAGAATTTGAAACGAAAGGATTGCGTTAGTGAATTACCAGAGGCTATTTTTACCGAAAGGAATGTGAGCGGACACAATATTGAAGGAATTTTAGAGAACTTTATCAGAAATATTGAGAAACATTGGAAAATAGGCAACAATTATAACGATAGATTTCTGTGAAAAAATAAGACTCGGTTAGAATCGACCATAGTATTCCCCTTTAATGAGATTGACATTCACGAACTTGAACCCGCAAGAGTTGGAAGGCCATTAGAAAATTTTAATGAATATAGTATGTATTAGATTAATAATTATTATATTAATAAACGAATAATTAGTATTGTAAATTATGTTTTATTTACTTTACTCAAATATTTAAAAGTAATTTTTACACAAAATGTCAATTTTTTCCTCGCACAATAATTAATTCGCACTAGAACTGACTTCTAGATCACTGTGCGACCCGTTAAAACGAAAGGGTTGACCTTGACGCAAGACGCGTTTCGCCTCTGTCGCGCATGTGTCACGTCACATGACTGCTCCGGTACTTGCAGAGAGGGGGTAACTGTATTCCCCTCAATTTGCAAGTGAGTGCGAACACTTTCGTCCTGCACTGTGCATATGCGAAGAAACCGTAGAATCACGTTGTACCAAAAATTCCGGAAGAGAAAATGGCAGTAATACCTTGAGCCGCAAAAGGTTAGGATCCCAGCTGAAAATTCCGAGAGACCCAGCAGTATATTCGACTGGCTCGTACGGTGTTCCTGTTCCTCGGAGTCGTCGGACGTCTGGTCGGTGGCTCGTTTATTGGAAACGGCGCGCGCGAGCCGCGAGGAATGCGAACGCAGCTGTAACGAGGAAACGAATGGGTCGATCGATTATCATAATGCCGTTGTTCGGACGCGGCCGATCATTCGCCTGCAGGTCCACGACCGGGTCCGTGGATCCTTGCTTGTCGATAAACTTTTGCAACTCGACCCGGAGACCGACCGTTAGATCGGCCAGTGCAATTTTAAGCTCGGGGAAACTTTGGTGCGCGTTTGTTCCTCCTCCCCTTTCGGTTTTATTGGATCGTTCCCGAAGAAAGGAAGAAGAATATCTGGAGGGCGGTCGCGCCGGAAGGTCCTCGGGAATGAACGACACCGAAATCGACGATTCCTGTCAGGATTATTGCGAGCAATTATTGCCGGCCGCTCGTGCTCCCCGGCGACAGATGGGCCCGAACCAGCCCAATGGCCGATACATTATCATAATGTCCCGATCCGGCTGCATCCCGCGGCCTGAATCGCTGGAGATCGATTGCGATTTAATCCGCCATCCTCCTACGCGATCAACCGATCTCCTAGAGTACCGAGCTACAAACTTACTACAAGATTGATACAAGGAGCAGATGTGTATGGACAATTGTAAGTTTTTCGAGAATCATTCTGTCATAGTAATTGTCAATATACAGTGGGTGTACAAAGTATTCGTACAACTTTTAAAAACGAATTACATTTTCAAAATTGGACCCAACTGCTTCAGATTTTTTCAGTCGCTAGAAGGATTGGTCTACTAGCTAATATGTAAATAATTCTTTTTTTAAATTGTTATTGGTCGCCTAGCAGAGGAAAAAGTATAGGTCACGATTTTTAAATTTTTTATCTGTGCCTGTAATGGAAATTTGAAACATGTATTTTGTAAATCTAAGTAAGTTATATACATGTACAAAGTTTTATCGGAATCGTTCCAGGTTGTTATTAAATATAATTAATTGAATATAACCAAAATTTGTAAGAATTTGCGATTTAAATGAATCGCAAACCCTAAATTTAAAGATTTTAATATCTTACACTGCCCACAGCTTTTTTATATGTTTTAAATTTTCATTACAGGGTCAGATAAAAAATTTAGGAACCGTGATCTTTACTTTTTCCTCCGCGAGTGCGACCAATAACAATTTTTAAAAGAAATTATTTACGCATTAGCTAGTAAACCAATCCTTCGAACGTCTAAAAAAAAACTCAAGCTGTTGGGTGCAATTTTGAAAAAGTTATTCTTTTTTAAAAGATGTCCGAATACTTCGCACTTTGTACACACCGACTGAAAGCCTACATGAAAAAGTTGTGGAATTTTCTAAACAAATTTAGCTTGTACGATGTTTTTTATTGCAAGTTTGTCAAATTCATTTGAAACACACAGAAATATTTTCAACGTTTCGAATTTGGGGGATTTTTGTGAGCTAGTTGACGAGTATCGGTTTCGAATAAACTGCCTAGAAACGAGTGTGCAACGAATCGAAGGGCTCGGACGAGGCGTGACGAGGATGTAAAAGGGCGAATGTTCAAGGGAACTTGCGCAACGTGGTGCTGGACTCGGTGAACCGTAGACGTCCGAAATTAGCGATCGAATCGAATTGTCTCTGCGCCGCAACCCTTATCCTCCGTTTTATCGCAGCCGGTGGCTCGCGAGAGCGTTCACGCGGCCACGGTCAATGTGTACTCGACGCACCCTCCATTATGCGGGCCCATTATTCAAATCTGCGTCCACCAGACTACAAATATCGTTACCGTACCCCTCTCTCTCTCTCTCTCTCCTCTTCTCTCTTCTCTCTGGCATCGTTCTGCTTGTGCTGGCTCCACTCCTCTTTTCAATAAACGACGCAACGGCACGCGATCGTCGCGTTTCCCGTTTCCCTTTTCGAGCCATTCGAAAAAACCAGCTACAGTTCCGGACAAAATTAAGTGGACACTCTCTAAAAACTAATACAATTTTTAAAATTAGAACGACTTTAATTTTTTTGAGGTGTTGGAAGATTCACCTAAACAGAATTCATTAAAATTTTCATTAGAGGCATATATAAAAGAGTTAAAAATCGTGACTTTCGATTTTCCGAAAAAATGTTTTTCTCCATATTATAAGAAAAATTAAACATTTTTATCCAATTTTTAAAAAGTCATTTTTTAAAGGGTGTCCACTTAATTTTGTCCCCGACTGTATGCGCCTCTTGTTCGATTAAGAGATCCAGGGATCGCGTGACCGGCTATAATCTTGACCCGCTACTTTTATCATAAGTGTTCCCTTTCTATTCGGAATTCGCGAGCTTCGAGAGCAACTAGAGGAATTCTTTTGTTAGCGGAAGGAGCCCAGGATCGATTGATCCTTGATTGATGCTGGGGAAAAATCAGAGGCGACTCAATGTGTAGCTCTTAGGATGCTGCGTTGTGTATATTAATTCACACCAATCTCATGTACAAGAAAAATATCCTAGGAATTGACTGTTGATTTTGGCAACAAGTTCTCCGATCAAGATATTGGATGAAAACGCTGGATGCTTCTTTTCTTGATAATCTATCAAACTCCTTATGTGCGATATGCATGCAATTCAGCGAGATAAGCTAGCAGCCTAGTAAAAGGTGACTCCCGATCAAGCAGATTTTCCATCCGTGATCAATCAAGCCCGCAATTAAGCCGAGCGATCGTCGAGATCGAGTTGCGAGCATCTTCACGGTTTGCCGATCGAGAAGCCGAGATTACGTACAGTAACGCTGGCAGCTTCTGTTACCCCGTGGATACACGTAGGTAATTATGCGTGTAGCATATGCGCGCGTAAACTTACGCAGGGAATATCCTGTCACCCGAGGAAACGCATGTAAGACAGGATTCATGTGCGACAACTGCACCGGGTGGCCCAATAACAACGCTGTCTATTGCTGAACCATCACACCAATCTACTATCGTCTTCCTCTACGTCCTGGTCCTCATCCTCCTACAATTCCTCATCTTGATCCTCGTCCTCCTCTTAATCTTGTTCCTCATTCGTTTCTTTAATTCATTCTTCGCTCTTCTTCAGAAAAATTGAGAGCAATCGTGCTTCAGGACACAAACAATTAATATTCTGCATAAAAATCCACAGTCAGAATGTTTTGAGCTGATATTCGTTCCTCGATTTGCTAATGATATCGCAGAAATTGTTTCAATAATTGAATATTTCTCAAAGCAAACTCGTGTCATCTTTTCGTGCAAGAACGTTCGTGAAAGGAATGAGAAGAGATCCGAAAGAGATATCGAAAAACTCTTTGCAAAGAAAGAGAGTCGATACTCGTTCATATTAATGGTCCGCGTGAAATATTTCAGGGACGGAAACTATATCCAGGCCAGGGCAGGACAGGGTCCTGGAAATTTACTCGGGGCCGGTGTAGTTCGTTCCGAAAACGTTCCTTTTTCGTGAAAGTCCTTTTCGTACAGCGGAAAACGATCGGAATCCGGATGCGAGGAGAGCCAGCCGCTCGGAAACGCTCTATACGCCGCCACAGCAGTGGCGAGTTTCGCTGAAAGCCTGGCCAAAAGTGAACAAAATCTTTTGTTACATTTGACCAAAATTATTTTTCTGCTTATAACATCAAACAAGCATATTGTTATCATTTTAGAGTCATAGTCGGGTAATTTGTTATAGTAATTTACCAGTAGATAGAAAATTACAGTTTCATTTCGATGTTAATTTTATTTCTTCTGTTTATGGTCTTTCTTTGTAGAGTCAAGCCGAATAGGTACAGTAAATCTTCTATCGACGCAAAAAGGTACTATACGATGGACGTAAAAGAATATTAATTATAGAATATTAATTGACGATGAACGTTTCGGGCGCAAGGAAGGACAGCGTATGGGAAAGAAAGAGCCGTTGAGAGTCGCAGTCGCTTCTCTTTACACGCGCTGTCCTTCTCTACGTTCGGCTCGACTTTCGAAGCTAAAAAAATAGTGTCCCTCTACGATCGATGCAAACGAACCTCCCCGAGGCTTTTGCGTCGATAGAGAATTTACTGTACCTTGATCCAAAATACGACGAAAGGCGGTACCCAGCCATCGTCTTATATCAAAATAAAATTGTATCAATACTTCTGCCAATTTTTTTATTCGGTACCCCGTTGGTAAGAAAACAGGACCGCTGTTCGCGAGGAAGCTCAAGGTTGTAGAAAGCAGTTGGATTTACGGAGGGGAAAATGGCGGAAAGAGGAGACAGAGAGAGGGGAAAGAGAGAAACTAATGCGCCGGGGCTCCGCAGAATGCATCGAATACTTGGTTGAACGCCGTCACCGGCTAGCTTGCGGCCCGCGTTGACAGTTTCTTGATGGCTATTACATTTCATTGTCAACCGAGTGCACTAGCCGGCTGCTGCCCGGTCCGAATCCCTCGGGAGAATCATGGAATTCGACTCGTCCGAGAAGATACGTGTCCCGGACGCAATTATTCGACCCGCTCGACCATTCTTCGTCTGCTAACAGCGAGCGTCGTTGCATCCAGTTTCTTATTATGGTAGCTCATAAATACTTTTAGAATGATCTTCGGAGAATTTCGTCCTCGTTGTTGATGTCAATCTTCGTCAATGTTCTTTGAATGTCTCGTCGTTTTGTAAGTATATTTTACAATATTCCAGCTATTTTTAAAAATCTAAGTATTAAACATCGTGGGATGATTACATTAATCTTCCAGCATACATCTTGAGATAATTTCATGAAATTTCTGCGGCTGTCAATACGGTAATTAACATATTAGTCTATTAAAACCAATTCTCCGATTCGGTGTTATCTTGCGCAGTGAAATAATACTGAAATGTACACGAGATACATTTCATCTCTCTATTGTAATTAAACTGCACGTTTCACGAATTCGTATCGCGCACACGACGCGACGTGAAATTAAATAAAATACTTCACAAGCATTTAACTTATTGCAAAATGGTCAATAACGAGCATAAGTTACCAATCGGCTGCAATTGTTCCAAAACTATAGCATAGATAAATTTGATTCCTCTATGTTGACTATGCGAACCTGAATTGTTCGAATCGAGTAAAATGCTTACTGAACGTTCAACGAAATATGTTCATTTCACTTTCTACGGACAAATAAATTTGTCAATGGTGGCTGTAAGTGACCAATCAATTTCAATCATTGAAAAATAGTGCCAGAAATACATGCCATCCTCTTGCAATAATTATTCAACCCATAATCACTCGAATCGATTGGAATGCTCAACGAGCGTGCAGCAAATTTTTCATGTTACTTTCCATGACCGATTCAAATCCTCGACGATGAGTAACGGATCGATTTCAATTATTCCAATGATTGAAAAATAGTACGAACGACACATATTCTCCGTGTGCGATAATTATAATTAGACTGGCAATTTTATGCATTTATACCGTACACTCGGCGTCGAATCAAATAAATGCGCGCAATGGCCAGTGTTACAAAAGAATAATATTCTGCCACGGCAAGCATGAATTAATAATTATTCCATTTACACCAATTATTATAAAGCATAGATTCCAATTATTAGTTAAGACTTTACCTACCGGAAGCTTATTAATAGGATTTTCAATAATTGTGCTGTACCAAAAGAAAGCATAGAAATTTTCTTTTACATTGCAATCTTAAATAAAACTATTAGGTGATGTCATTGAGGGTGACTTATTAGTTCACAATGAACATTGCTGTTGCTATTGAAGGTTCCATTAAAAACTGTTTAGCCATGTACCATAGATTTTCAAAATCATGCGATAATCACCGGTCGGTAATGTGTTAATAGGCTAAAAGGAAAAACGAAGAAAGTGAGAGAGCGAAAGTTGCTCGCAGTCTAATAATAATATTCAGCCGGGCCATCGTTTCGCCCCGTAATTACAGTGGCGCATGCGAAAGCGGAGGCGAGAAACGGGGGTGGTAAAAATTGTGTTTGCGTTCCCCCACCCGGCCTAGTGACGCTTAACACACCGATTGCTCGTTAACGATAACACACGCGCATTTATTACGGAACCGCTGCGCTCCGCGCCGGCTGAATGACGTTGGAAATATGTCTGTTTGAGCGTAACCGGATCCGCTCTACTCCGCTCCACTCCGCTCGGGTCGCCAGAGACCGAGCACATTTTTAAAAGCTCACCGTAATTTCGCTGGTACGCGAACTTCCGAAAGCTCTCCCCCACCCCTCCCTCCCTCTCTCTCTCTTGTAGTCTTTTGAATGAGTAATTATGTTTCGCGCATATTGTTGCTGTTGCTGCGAGTTGCTGCTTAAAGTTGTTAAACATTTCTTATTATAATTCTATCAAATCGACGAATTTTAATTGATGAATAAAATAATGAATAAAATATTTTCCCTTTTGTTCGATGATTCTTTACCAAGAAGAATAAATAAGAAAATATGTTATTGATTAAAGTTCATCACTTTTCAAGAAAGAAATTCGGTTTTGCTGCAGATAGCTCAGACTGCTATACTTGTCTGTCCTAGGTGTTGCAGCTGGTTGTTTCTATTTGCAGCTAATAGCTGAGTTTGCTACATGCCTGGCGGGCCGCGTGTTGGCCAGGCCTGTGCTAGATAATACTAAGAATTGTCACTGCTAGTGGATGCTATTAGTTGTCGCTGGCAGCTATTCCTGCAAGTCGTCGCGGCCATTCGTCACTGTACATTCTCCCCGCTGGTTGTTACGACAAATCGACGCTGCTACTTGTTACTGCAAGTTGTTCCCCGTTGTTGGAACTTGGAAAAATGTTCGAATGCGACTATCGGAATGTTTTTCATCCGATCGGCGAATTACCCAGCGTTCGATTGCCGTGTTTGTATGCATGGTCGAACGTTTTGTTGGTTAATCGAGAAACGGTTCCGCGTATCGCAAACATTACAGAGATTATCGCGCGTTTCATTTATTTAGCACCCGACACGGCCTGGACAGTGTATCGATACTCTGTGAACGAGAGTCGAAACACGAACTGAAGGCTGAAGTGAGAGGAACGTCCCTTTCGTTACCGATTTCACGTAGTCATGATTATTCTACTGTTCAGCTTGTCTTGCCACAGGCTTGTATCGGGTTAGCGTTTTTAAATTAAAATTGGGAAAAAATTAAGGTATTTATTACTGGCATTTGTTTACCGAAAAACGTGAATAATTCCAAACCAGAAAAAGATAAAGCTAATTATTCCGCCGCAAGGGACACGTTAAAAATCACATTCATTTTCGTGATTCAGTACCATTATCGCGAGAAATTTGATTTAATTTATTATATCTATAGCGACTCTTTAATAAATGAACGAATATGTAGAACGCTTTAAACCTCCACATGCTCGTATAAATTATAAAAAGATTTTTTTTGATAATTACGTATTAAGGTGCAGTGAGGTAAGTGCGTCAACGGGGCAAGTGCGTTAATTGGATATTTTTATTATAATATGAACGAAATCTCTCTAGATTGTATTTATTAATGTGGTATAAGTTAGTATGAACTATTCTACATGGATGTTGTGCAAGAATAAAGGTGTTTTCCTCGCTCAAATCAACCAATGCCGAACAGTCACGTGCGAGGTACACGTACAACTATGAGGTTACCTGAACGTGCAACAAATGTTGATGTAGGTTTACATTAAATAAACCGATTTTATTATATTTTTTAAAATTTATTGAGAAATACACTAAGAGGCTCTTGCCCCGTAAATATTACTACACGGGGCAAGTGCGTACTATCACGGTGGGGTAAGTGCGTACTGCGAAAAAAGAAAAAAATTGCTCCGGGTGAGGATCGAACTCACGACCTTAAGATTATGAGACTTACGCGCTGCCATCTGCGCTACCGAAGCATTCGGTTAATACGTACTGTATGGGAAACTATAAAAATGAACAATATATTTAATGCAATAAAGAGCATTTTGTAACAGGCTTGATAATTCTATTCTTGCCCCGTAGCTCTTGAAACAAGGTTTGGAAGCATTTTTAACTCTCAGAGACGCTCTTGCCCCATTTTCGGGGGGCACTTTGCACAATATCCTATCAAAATGATAATTTTCAAGCAAAATTAGAGTCCTACATAACACTAATTCGTCAGTAATAACTGTGGCAAGAGTTTGATACCAAGAGCGTCAAGTTTTTACATGCCAGACTGAAAATACATCAGTTTAAAGTCCAACTTTGCAAAAACTAGGCCGTACTTACCCCACTCCACTTTAATAAATTCTTTCATAATAGTTTTTAATAATTGCAGCTTCACATAAACTTTGGTGACTAGCTAGTAACAGTCTCTCCACATGATCCACTTTTTACTGTCCGCTCATTCACGGTCCGATTGACAAATGAACGTTGGCTGATTACCAGCCGATAAAACCCCAATTTTCTCCGCCGCCGTGCTAATTACATGTTTAATCGATCCTCATCAAAATAACATACTAAAAAGGAACACCATCAGACTAGAAACCGCTCGTCACACTATCCGACGAACGACCAACATCCCCTCTTAAACGAAACAATGTAAAAGTGCTGTAACAGCACCACCACCGGCGTCGCGTCGTGTCTCGCATCGGAAGGAAAAATGCCAAAACTTTGCGGTCAACTCCTCAACTTCTCGCGGAGCAAATTTTATTTCGATATTTTTGATGGGTCAAAGGTTCTTTATCGCCCCATAAAAATACCAGTAAATTCCTGTAGACCAACCATCGCCCAGCAGTATAAGGGGAGGAACGAGCTAGCTATGAAAACGTGGTTCGAGGTTCGCGCTTCCGGCGAAAAAGCGCGTGATCTCCTCCCGCCTGTCTCCCGGTCGCTCGCGAGTTGCAAGATTAATGAGACCGCGGCCCGATAGCGTCACGGCTTTTTTACTGGGGTAATTAACTCGGTGGATATCGATTGAGCCCCCGTTCGATCGAAATTAATCGAGCTCCGCGATTCCGAGACGAGGCGAGCCTAACCTCGCCCTCTTCTCGCAGGACTTGCTCTTGCGATGCGACTTACGCGATTAATTACTCGGAACTATGCGACTCTGCAAACGGAAAAAACTATTTTTCTAAGGATTATGTATTGCATTTCATTTAAGAACGATTAATGATTTTTTATTGTACAGGTGTTTCGAAATTGTACACTCCTGAAAAGAATTAAGGGATCACTTCTGCGTACCCGAAAAATTGCTCCCACTTTACGTGCTCCGTCAAAAATTGCTGTATCGATATCGTTAAACAATGGTTTCAATTTACTTCAATGCTGAGTAACTCGAATAAAAAAGGTTTAAAAAACTTCGTTTTTAATAAGTGGTTGAATATTACTGTCAGTAACTGTATTTCAACATGTCTGCGTGAAATAATAATTTCGTTAGCAATTAGCGCCATAAAGAACAAGATTGAATGAATAACAATATCGCTCTAGGCGACGATAATTCATTTACGTTTACATGCACTGATTTATTTCAGTTTAATGAACATACGACAATTTCATTGGATCCCGTATATGTAGCTTGTTAGTTATTCGGATTTGCTTCCGATTTAATATAAATTGAAGTAAACAAACAAATTCTGTTTTTCCAGAAAACATTGTGCTTGTGAATTGGTGTGGATGCAATAATGATTTTGTTGGCAATTCGTGCTGCGAAGAGCAGGATTGAATCAATAGCAGTACTCTTGCAAACAATAATAATTTATTTACAGAAACTTGCACGCGGTTATTTCACTTTAATAAAAATGCATCGATACTATTGGGTCATCTACATATAATTTGCTAGTTGTTCAGGTTTGCTTCCAATTCAATGAGTATTGTTCTTGTTCAATCGAGTATATTTTTATTAATTGGCACGGGTACAATAATCACTTTGTTAGCGATTCATTCAAAGGTGAGTAAGATTGAATTAATCACAATGCTCTTCTAGACAATAATGATTTATTTGTTTTCTCTAGCACGTACTTGTTCAGTTTAATAAACGTGCAACAATTTGATTCGATGCTGTTTAATTTACTGTTTATTCAGGTTTGTTTCCGATTCGATGCAACCCGCGGTCCATAAACAAATTGCCCTTTTCCATAAAATTGTTTTTATTGATCGGGACGGACATAACAATAATTTTATTACCAATTCATTGAATGAAGGGCCGTATTGAATCAATAACACCGCTCTCCTAGGAAACGATAATGTATTTACATATTGCGATACGGTCCGAGAGGAATAAATTACGTGCTCATGTATGTATGTATGTATTCGTTCACATTTATTTTACGTTTGGTAAACGTGCAATCTTTAAAACTATTGAGTAACTACACCTAATATTTTGCATACATAATTAGGAATCCGTATACCATAATCTCACAAAAAATTATCAAAATCGAAGTCGCACACTTGGGGTCCTTCCCTTGTAAGTTAACCTACGTTCTAGTCTGACCACTCAGGTGTTCTTTGCGTCCCTCTAGCCCCGTTCCCGTCCCGCTAGTTTACACTCTTTCACTGGACAGTACTTATCATCTGCAAAACACATTTTTAAAATGCTCATGACAGGCCCAAATAATAAAGTTGTGAGAAGTAGCTGTTACTCGAAAAAGAAAAGTTGAACTCGTTTGGTTCTTTGCAAAAAAATTATTCTGATTTAAGCCGTGTACTATCAATTATGAGACTGAGTGTAGCTATCCGGGTTTCTTTTCGATTCAATGTCAACCGTACATAAATAAATTGTCTTGCTCCGGAGATAGAAGCACTTTTATTAGTTCAGTTTCGTTGCTCGCCTGTATAGAATGAGTAAAAGCGAACGAACTAACTCGTCGTTTTCTTGACACAGTTGTCCACGGTTTCTTTGTCGGACGGCATAGTTTCTTGTTAGTCGTCGCTGCCTCGCTGTGTAATTCGGACAAACAAACAAACGCAACAGCTTCTTGTGGACAAATAATTGAGTCACTGTCCTCGTGTATCGCGGCACTCGATTAGAATTGTTTGGGCCCGGAGGAAAAGACGTTCTCTCCTGGATCTTCTATGTATTTGGACTCATTGATGCGGCTGTTTGACTGAGTTTGTCTTAAATGTTTTCTTATTTGCAATTCGTTTCTCTATTTCTTTTTTACATTGTAACATCTCTATGTTGCTATACAAATTGTCGTTGTCGATATGCGGTACTGAAAGTTGTTGCTGCGAGTTGTTACTCGAAGTTGTTGTAGAAGTCACTACAAATCTAGGCGATAATTGACATCTCTGAAATCCTCTCGAAACATGTGAATAAACTAACAACTCCGAGAAGAGCACTGTTATCGATTCAATCCTACTCTTCACTCCACGAGTTGCTAACGCAATTATTATTCTATTTGTACCAATTAGTAGAAGTGCTCTTTTGCAAATCCGAAAAGCTAGCTAATTCAATACGATGGAATGAAATTATTGCACGCGTATTATCACCCAGCGAGCAACGGCTCTTTTTTGCAATAATATAATTGAAGATGCTTGGGGCCGTTCGTGGCTTTATTTATCAATTTCTACGAACATAATTTTTTAGAAGCATTTCTTACAGTCGTATTAATATATTAATTCTGTTATTGCGAATGCAACAGCTTATTAAAACTCAATTAATTTAATTGCCTGCAATTGAGTAATTAAATTACGATTTCGATACTCTGGGTGAAAGTAGACCCCGGCCGCAACTGTTGGAGGGTTAAAATAAAGTACGCGCCTCCATAGTAGTATGTATAGGTAATATATTTCTGTCAGATCCTCTCGGGACATGTCAATAAATGATCATTTCCTAGAAAAGCATCGATAAGCTATTCTATTTATATCAATCAGTAAATGCATTTTCTGGAAAAAACATAATTGATTTACGGGCACTTTACATTGAATCGGAAGCGAGAGCGAACAGCTATCAAATTAAATATAACATGCTGGAGTTATTGCATATTTAACAAAAATAAATGTATATCAGCGGCAGGTAGATAATTTATTTCCCTGAAATCCTCTCGGCATATTTAAATGAATGACCATTCCCTAGGAAAGCACTCTCATCGATTCAACCCCTCCCTTCGCTGCATAAATTATTAACAAAACGATCATCATACAATTACTGTTACATACAATTACTTTTATTTTCTCCTTTTTAGTGCATTTTAATATAAGCGTGATTTTTAAAAAGTTTTTTTTTCATTCTGTGTAAACTGTAGGTTTTTGTGAAATTACAAATTTTCATAATAAAGTTTATACAAAAGGGAACTAGCAAACATTTCCTTTGTTTTGAAAAATAAACCAGCCCACACACACACACACACACAATCTAAAGAGGATAAGAATCGCATTAAATTCAGGATTACTGCTAAGTAACAGTTAAGAAGATTACTGTTACTACATTTGTCCTTCTTCTCTTAACATTATTACATCCAGACTGCAGATTTTTATGCAAGTACAAATTCTTATAGACTGGTTTATATGAAATAGAACCAGTTAACGTTGTTTTTATTCTACTGCGGATCCCGTTACAAACAAAAATATGCTCATCGCCCAACCAAAATCCCAATTTCCAAAAATTCACCCCCTTCCCAAAACTCACCACTGTCTCGTCCACAGTCTCTCACGGCTGTTCATCTGCGGAGCGTAGGCTGCGAGCTCGCACGAAGATTATCGAGCCCTCGCAAGAGAAAGAGAGAAAGCCTGATCAGGAGAGTCGTAGCTCCAAGAGGGAAAGAGAGATTTCGTGTTCTCGCTCTCGCGATAGAGGAGAGGCGGGAGGGTGTCGTTCACTGGCATCAGGGGTGCACGCGCGTCGGAGGTCCCGACTAGGTGCACCAGCGAGAGATCCAACAGGGGGTGTGAGGCTAGCATAGTAGGAGGCAGAGAGAGGGAGCTGGAAGAGGGAAGAGAAGAGAGGAGAGAGAGAGAGAGAGCGCCAGAAGAGGGTGGTTTCAAGCGCAGGTTGGAGGATGGTATCCGTGCGCGAAAGTTCGTCGCCAGCATCCAGTGACATCGCGGAGCTCGACGCGCGCGCTTCGTTCACCTCGAGCGACGTTTCCCACGCAGTGTTTGCACCCCGATGTCCTGCGATCGGCTAGCCTAACCGGTTAGGCTCTGCCCGAAAACGTACATCGCGTCATCCCCCGAAAAATCTCCACCCCATTCACGAAATTCCCCTTCAAACAACGTCAAACTCCAATCGAACGGGATCAGTGATTCTTGTGTTTACGTCTCGGTTACATACCCTCCCGCGATTGGATACGCTGCCGAACGCCTCGATCATCAGGATCAACGAATCGTCGAGTCTTCCTAGATCTGTGGGATCGTCCTGATCCAGAAGATCCATGGAACCTGTGCGTGCTCGCGCGAGCGGTGCTCGGGAACGCCGCGAGACGATGTGAGACATGATGTGAAACGCAGAGTGGTGTGAGACGTTTTCCAGACCGATGATAGGACATAGCGAGGCCACGTGGCATAGTAATAATTCAGCCTGGAGTTCTTCCCAGCTCGACGAAGACCATACTCTTCGGACCATGCTGTGCTGCTAGACAGAGCGAGAACTGTCGTGAGAGTGTGCCTCCTCCCCTGCTGCACGTCGCGTCAGGTGGAACGTTGGACGAGGACGGGACAGGTAACCACCATCCGGAGAGCGGATTTTACGATTTATTTCACCTGGTCGGTTCACCTGGTAATTGGAGGATCCGGAAAAGGCAGGCTTTCGAATTTCTGCCCTGCGGCTACGCTTCGTTACACTCTCGCACCTCCCAGCCAAACCCCCCCTTCCCAGCCTCCCGATAAATCAACCCTTGGATTTTTTACGCCACGTTCCTCAACGGTAATCGATCGCTTTGTGAGCGAACCAGTTCAAAGGAACTCTCGGAATGCTGCGCTCGGATGCTACTTTTGCACTGGGGATTTTCGGGAATTGTCCCTGAACCAGTTCTACCAAAAACGAAAAGTAAATTGTGTTTTAGAAACTGTTTTAACAAGCTGTTCAGCAGCGTCAGAAATCTCATTCGCAGACCGAGCAGGTTCTTAACAGGTTTATTAATTGAAACAGAATTATCGAGCCCCATTTAAGACGGCAACGAAAACACTCTCGCTTAAGCGTTAACTTCGGAAAGGAGATTGAGAGGTCCAGTTAAGAAGTTGAAGAAGAGTTTCGTGAGAGGAAATTTCGAAAACCCAGCCCCATAGGAGAGTCATGATTTTCCAAGTTGATGTGGAACGGCTTCGGTCAATGGCTTCCTGAATATTTCGCATTGTGCTTGCAAGATACGCCACTTGGCTCTGTCTGAACGTTTCCTGCTAGATGGAATTTGTTTACAAGCAAGCGAATATTGGCTCTTGCAAAACCGCAAGATGTGCTCGCTGCCGAAATTTCCTAGTTAACTCTTCTCTAACTTCAACGGGAAACACCGACTACTACTCTCTCTTCGGAAGTTGACCGCTTACAGATTCTCTGGGTCTTCTTTGACCTATATTTACGCTTCCGGTTCCTTTCGTATTTCCAAAAACAGCGGAAAATTACTGACGAGATTTGTGAAATTTGTTTCGGGATTGCTAGTGAAGTGAAATCTTGTTGTTCATATTTTTGAAAAATGGAAAATAGATTAATGCTTTTTTTAAGTATCGTATTAAAACTGTAGATTTTTATGGGCTAGTTTATACCAATTTGTGAGAAATTGCAATATTTATGGACTACTTTATACAAAACGCAACGACTAGAAATTTGCATTAAAAGATAAGCAGGATCCCGTTAAATTATCTCATTGTGATTTTAAATATTGTAATAGGATTACTATATTTATTCTTCCTTTTTGTCGTTGTATCCAGAGTATAGACTAATTTATACAAAATGGAACCAGTAGAAGTTTTCTTTATTGTATTGAAGATTTAGCTGCACAGTCTAAAGAGAAGATAACAATCTCATTAAATATAATCCATATTCGCCTTTTTTTACCATTGCATGCAATTTCCCCAGCAACTATAAATTTCTATGGACAATTTCATACACAATGGAGTCTATACGAGCTTTATTCTACTAAAGATTTCACTGCAATAATCCCATTAAAGTGATGTTTATTCTTAGTAAAATCTTTATTTTTTAATCGTGTCGAAAAATAAGTGTAAGAATTGTTTAAACAATCTTTTGATCACGTTATAAAGAGGCCTACTCTTGCCGTAAATGATCCAACCGAGGCTGGCAATAGGTCAAGCATCTCACAAAACATAACACAGCAGCAACATCCCCATTAAAACCTGAGGATTTTAGAGCCCCGTGAAACCGCTGGCAAGAAAAGGGCCATAACCTCGTGTCCCCGAAAGATGATTCCACCGGGGTACACGCTCTGCAGGGACATTTTCAACGCGTAATGTTTCGCCTGGAAAACATTTTTTCCCCGGGTGGTACGGCCCGATATTCTGATGGATGTCGCCATTTATCAGTCACTGGCTGCGTCCTTGTCAGCGAGCATGACAGAGAGGATATCGCGAATTACGCTTCCCCGATTTTATTTTGATTTTCACCCGCACTCCCGCACGCTGGATAGAGAAAATGGGGAAAAAAGAGTGCGTTACCATGAATACACATATATGCACGTGGACAAAACAACAGCTCGATAAAAAAATAATACATTTCAATCGGCGATGCGCGAGACGACAATGATTCGTGCTCTTTAGACGATATAATACGTTTAGCGACCGGGAAACGATCTATTCGGTTGGAAAACGCGCGATTTTCCCTCGGACGACGACGACGACGATTTACGCGAGTTTCCTCCGCTGCGCGCCGTCAAGAAAACTTTCTCGGAAATATTCTTCGGACCGAGAGTGTATCTGCTCCCGAGCGAACAAAAGCGCCCCAGACTGCCTAGCCGACGATAATATCAATTACTTTTGCTCCGGATTGCGAATTTTTCCTTCCCGGAACACCTTCGAACTCGCGAATCAATATTTGACGATGAAGACACGGAAAGTTGCGAGACTTTTAATTGCGAAACTGGGTCATACTCTGTAAGCACATCCGATAGAACGCGAGCGTTCGTCTTTAACTAGTATATTTTCATTGGAAACTTGAATATTCTTTATGGACAATTCTATGTACAGGGTGGACCAATACGTATTAGCGCATCGTTATCTTAACCAAGGATTTTCAGTGTAAAGAGGACTACGGTAGAGCAGAAACAGTGTTTTCAGAGATATCAAGGCAACCTTAATTTTTACCACGTTTTTATTTCGCTTTCTTGTTTGTTTGTTTGTTTGTTTGTTTGTTTGTTTGTTTGTTTGTCTGTTTGTCTGTTCTGTGGCAAATTTTGCAATTGATTTTGAACTAACTTCCTGATGAGCTAGAGACTTGAAATCGGTTACATGGCTCAGAACTGGATGACAATGCATTATTCAAAAAAAATTTTTTTAAAATAAAGACATAGAATTTTTCTATGCACTATTCCAGGGGTGGCCAACAAGTCGATCGCTCACGATGTCTTAGCTTTAGGCCAGTATCACTAAATGTAGCGAATATATAGCTATTATATACCTCATTCCATTTAAAAAAATGAAATTGAGCTTCATATGTCCTTTACGTATCCACCTACAAATTTCTTCACACATTTCTTCCTAACACCAATAGCAGCCGAGTGATTCAGGTGGCCTGTTTCTGGCGCCAAAAGATGATTAATTTAAGAGGTACTTCAACTAGTACCACATTTTGGTGACGCCCTGTACAATGCGAATAAAAGAGAAGTGAACTCGGAGAGGCTGGCTCGTCTTCGGGAAGCTAGAAAATCGAATTTCGAAGTGTCGAGTCTCGAAGGAAAAATCGAGTGCTTTGAAAAACAGTAACGGGAACGGGATTTTTCGCGACGAGTATAGAATACACACTCTCTCTCTCTCTCTTTCTCTAGAGAGAGAGTTAACTTTCTTATCGCGTCGGGGAAAGGGATCGGCCGTAGTAAAAGGATCTCCTTGTTTTCGCCGGGATTTCTGAAACGGGATTAAAGGTAAACTGATTAGCGGCCCTTCTAAGCCGATTCCGAAGCGTACCTTTTTGATCGGGGCTCGGGGAAATTAGCGTCGCCTCTTGTCGCATCGGATACTCGTCGCCTAATCGTCTTGGATGCTCTTTGAATGTCGGTGTGGGCCTTTAGAAAGCCGAGGTGACGACGGAGGTATCACGGAAAGAGACAGAAAATAGGGTTTCTCTCGCACCTCCCTAATGGTCGTTTAACAGCCTCCGTGAAAAGACGAGGAACGACTAGAGTCGACTCGAACTCGAACTTCTCGATATCTCGTCCACGTCGCGCCTTCGGCGAGCGTCGTCGGTCATTTTACTCGGCCCGAATCATGTTGCTCTCCCTCGCTCCAATTATATTCTTGTCTGTCTCTCCCTTTCTCTCGCAAACACTTCGATCCTCGTTTCGAACACGAATTGACGACAAATTGGCCACCAATTACGTCGCGCGCGATTCGATTCACGACCGTCTTCATTCGCCGGAGAGAGAATGCAGAATACATGAGACCCTCCCTCGGTTCTTTTGCGACACGGGAACTATCGATCACTACACCTGACTAATTAGGTAAGAACATTATACAGGGTCATCCGTTTTTAAACGGCCAAACGTTAACCAGCTGTAGAGGACCCCAAATAGAACAACTTTTACCCCTATCACTTTTTTTTGTTTCGGCCTTGATTTCCAGATAATTGCAAAAAACCATCATTTTTTGAGTTTACATAAAATTAAATATCTCAGGACTCCAATGATGAATCTTGATGGTTTGACCTTTGTTTAGTTTAAAATAAGTAGGGGCATTTTTTTTATTAAATAAACTTTTTTGTATGACCTTCGGATAAAAAAAAAAGTGATAGGTGTAAAAGTTGTTCCATTTGGGGTCCTCTACAGCTGGTTAACGTTTGGCCGTTTAAAAACGGATGACCCTGTAGTTATGTATATCATTTTCAGTCTATTCAACATCTCCACAAAATTCTGAGAAGACGTTCCCACACGAAACGGACACAACGGACCGTCCCCTCAATTCTCGAGAAGCATCTTCGAACCAGATCAGGTCCCCTAATCTCCACTTAATTCCGCAAAAATTCTCGATCGGATCCATACTGCAAGCGAGCACCGGCCAAAGTTTCATCGCTTTGATCAGCGTCGTCGTCGCGATTATGACAGGCAGTGTCGTTTCGCTGGAAGCGAACAGGGGGCGGCAGGGGTTGGGGGGTAGCTAGACGACAATATCGTTCCGCGTGTTCCCGGTGTCACGATCCCCAGTCACGTTTGTAGCGTACGATAGTTCTGGTTCGACTCTGAAAGTAGAGTGAAGTAATTTCGTGTGTCGGATGCGGAACACATCCGAGAGACAACTCTCTTTCCCGATCAGAAGGTGAGGGAGGGTGGAGGTGGATGACGACGAGGATCGGTAACCTCCTTCCGGCTGTTCTCAAAGCAGCTTCAGCATCAGAAGACGGGGCTTCGAAAAGCCAGAAAAGAGCAGACACACACACACACACGTGTGTCGCGAGTAAAAACCGTTCTCGCATATAGCAGTGCGGGGAACAGTGTAATTTCGCAAGCAAGAGGGTCGCAATTTCGCTATCTCCGTCGATAATTTCGACATCGAGATCTCGCGAGAACTAGAATGGACGGCGTTTCGTTACCTTTACTGTCTGCCACGCTTCTTCTACCTCTTAGCTATCTCGCCGAGCCGATCTTCCAACGGATAACGTATCGCGAACCGTAAACCGGGTATGTGTTTCGCGAACCGTTCAATCGTTTTATGAGCCACGTATTTGCTACCGGAATATGTTTACGAACCTTTAAATCCCGATCTCGCCGTTCGACGCCGCTCAAAATGCTCCTGTATAGTGCCCACCGCGAAGTTGCCAGACGGGGCTATTATCAGGAATGTTAAGTGCGCTGCTCAGTTTCTGGATTGTCTGCGATTTTGAAATAATTGCAAATTTAGGTTTTTAGTTGTTTGGTTGCATTTTTTGCTTCTGTATAGAAAGTACAAAGACCGGAATCGTGCCAACCGTCGACCCACGTCTTCCAAAACATACTCGATAAAACAAATGATAACTCGTGCAACGTTGATTATTTTTACTTGAAAAAAATCACACGTGTACTTTAGACACCACCGAATATGTGTGGAAAATTTCATTGCGGAAGGTTCGATAGTTTTCCTGAAAAAAAATCGTAAGTATCAGCACAAACAACAGGACACCCCCACAGAGCAAAGTCAACCTGAATCGACATATTCAAAATATCTCGGAGCGACTTGTGGAGTTACATGACGCGTAGCGACCCTGTAAACACCCTGTGCGATCTCCCATCTCTATGGGATCACTCTTGCAAACTACGAGGGGGAAAGCGAGCGTCGATTTCGTATTCCCGTATGACGGTCGTTTCTTTGGGTCGCCCCCGGCTATTGCAGGCACACAGGGCCGAATGTCATTTCCTGTAACCGAAAACAAACCCGACCTGATAGCGGAAACAAAGTTACACGCTTGCAACGTTTAGATACCGTCTGCTCGCAATTCGATACCGGCGGCCGGGCACGAGAGCGTTATCGAAATTTTTCCCCTCTCATTCTCCCTCTCTGTCGGCTCAAGAAACAATTCATCCGGGACCGTAATTTCCTTCCGCCCTCTTCGTGAAAACAGAAAAGTGTCGGGACTCACAGATTAGATAAGAGACGAGAGATATACACGGGAACGATGGCCGTGGGAACACGTCTTTCTATCGAACGGTCAAAAAACCGAATTCCTTTTCCGGCCGACCAAACCAATCTTCCTCCGAGGAGTTCGCCTCGACAACTATTACTCGAGAAATTTTCGATAAAAATGCTTATCGAAATTCCCGACACTGCCCCGTACACGCTGGAATATGTATGCAAAACATCTCCCACGTGGAGCTTGTAGTTTCCGGTGTAAATAAATTCGCATAGATAAGACAGTCGCGTTAAAGATACAAGTTGGGAAGCGGATAACGGACGCTGGTCTTTGAGAATTGTTCTTTCAGAGAAGCTTGAACTTTTCGTGACAAATTTTGTTTTATATGACAGGCTGTAGATTGGACCAGTTCCACTCATTTTTCTATTGAGAAATATTGTCAATCTTTAAAAATGTAAATGTTTTACGGGAGGTCCTTTTTAGAGTCGCTCTGCTCTGAATTGGGAAATTTATAAAAATTTGTGAATTTATTTTGGTGGACTTAATCAACTTTTCGCGATGAAACTTTTTTTGCATGAAAGACTATAGTGTGGACCAATTCTCCTAATTTTTTCATTGAGAAATATTGACAATCTTTAAAATTATAAATGTTTTACGGGAGGTACTTTCTAAAGTCGCTCTGCTCTCAACTCGGAAATTTATAAAAATTGGTGAATTTATTTTGGGGAACCTAGTCAACTTTCCGCGATGAAACTTTTTTGTATGAAAGACTATAGTATGGACCATTTCTCCTAATTTTTTTATTGAGAAATATTGACAATCTTCAAAAATATAACTGTTTTCGGGGGAAGGGGGCTTTTTAATTTATGTAAATGTTTCCTTACAAAACCTAGTCAGCTTTGCTCAGTGAATCCTTCCTCGTGAGAAAGAGCACACTCCGCAGCATCCCTAGTAATTTCATCATAGCGAAATATTAATAATCGTAAAAGATTCACACGGCTCCCAGGAACCAGTCGACGAAATTTGAGGCAAATGGTTTCCGAGATGTTTTCGTCGTCGGTTTTCGAAACGTGTTTTCCGTTTTAAACGGATTACCTTGAACGTTCCTGAAGAAAGAGAGAGACGTTTTCCAGACGATGTACCCAGAGAGAGACAGAGGGAGAGAGAGAGAGAGAGAGAGAGAGAGAGAGAAATGTCCCCAAATTTCTGACCTAGAATAAACGTTTAAGGGTGGCTGAGCTGGAGCAGCAGTCGCCACGGCGAGGCCGACCGTATGAAACTCGATTTGAAATAATTTCATTTTCAAGGAGACATCTTGGACCGCGCGGTTATCGACTCGACTCGAGCTTTTCCGTTTCTTGTTCCAGCACCCGGATCGAATTCTAATGTCGAGCTCCGTGCGAAGCGCGAGACTATAATCCCGGAGCGGGTTTATTCCCTATTAAAACTTGTTCTACCTTCCGCTTACAAAAAGATGAATTACGATCGCTTGAAACGATAGAAAAATATCATTCCAACGCAGGAAAAAGCTTTCAAAACCTTCTCTGAACAATGGAGGATAATTGGACCGTGGTGTTTAATTTTAGAATTATCGATGCGGAGATTATAATTCCATTTATGTTCTGTGTTACTATAGCAGAGTAAACATAAAATTTAATATCACATTTATTGTATGACAAACACGAATTCCACTGCTAGAATATTAAAATAATTCGCACAGAGGAAATGAACGTCTGTTACACTTAATAAAACAGTTCAGTCCCGGTACAATAAAATATTCAGTCGAATCGAGTTTCGTGTGCTGGTTTAATTGTAAGACCGAGTTGTAAAGTTGGATTTAGGCTAAATGGCTGGTTTCATTTCAGTTGAAAGCCGATCCTTGTCCCGAGAACAAGACGCGAGCGTCCGTCGTTAGGATGGTTTGAGGGTGAAGTTGTCAAGAGACGTCTGTCAGTATGCTGTGGATATTGATCGCAGTGACGTGCATCGAGGTATCGACCTTTGCCAGCGCACAGCCGAAAAAACCGACCACTGCTCAAGAAGATGCGAACAACACTGAGCCCCAGCATCCCAGTGAGTATACTTTGCCCTTCATTCGTCTCTCTAACGTGGACGCTTGGACCTAATCGCGGCTGACGTTATCCTCCATCATCTACTTATCTAGTCTTCCAATTTTAACTATGTCAGTACTTTATGTAAAATGAAATTAAAAAGATTTCAATAAATCGTCGACGTTTGAACTGTTATAATTTCGTAAAAGAACCGGACAATAATGAACCAGGGCTTATTTTAAAAATTGAAACTTCAAATATATTTTCATAATGGTTTGTCTTTTTCTAGGATATTTTAGCATAATGTAACGAGGGGGAAACTGGAAACTAAAAACGTTGAAAAATTTGTTTCACGAGCGAAACTTCCACAGATTTAAAGACTGAAGCTTCCCTTTTAGGACGAGCCCTTACAACATGATGTACGATTTTTTTTCAGTCGTTTTATCAAGCTCTGAATGGAAGGTGCTAACTTTATAATAATGCAAGTGCTTCACATGACTGAACTAGTTCTCCATTTCTGTTCCACAAAACAGCTAAAAAAATCGTACATCAAACTTTAAAAAGGCGTCATAACGGGGAAACTGTTTTGTTCGCCGGAAGAATTACTGAATGTTTTTATGGACAGTCTAATTTCCAGAATTTTCGTAGTGAAGCGCAAATTAACACATAAGGACTAAACAAAAAATATGGTGCAGAAGCAGCAATTTTGCAAAGCTGGTAAACAAGACGATTTATCTGAAATGTTATTATAGTAAAATATTATAGTAAAATAAAGGTTGAATAGGAAGCCATTAGCGATTTATCGTGCTATACTAAACAATTTTCCTAAAACAATGGAACGCGAGCCACTGCCAATTATTCTTCCTAAACTGACCAATTTCCCTAAAGCGTTCAATGTCGGTCAGCTGTGTGGCAATGGCGCCACTGGCAATATTTCTTCCTAAACTGAACAATTCCCCAGAAATAATGGGAAAGTGTAAAACAGTGTAACGTCGGTCAGCGATTCGATAAATGAGCCACTGCCAATTTGTCTTCCTAAACTGAACAATTTCCCTAAAATAATACTGCAGCATAAAACTGTGTAATGTCGGGCAACGGTTGTGTAAGGGGCGCCACTACCAATTTATCGAGCGAGCCGTCGAAATAATGCAAGCTTTTTACACGTAGCCCGTTCGTCACAGACCCTCCCCGCGGCGTCGGCTTCGTCCAGTGTGCGCCGGGAAAAACAATTTGTTAAAATGGCTGCATGAACGTGCTTCCGCGGCAGAATGTTCTCTTTTACTGATCGTGTTGTGCAAACGAGGCGCGGCCGCCCCGGCTAGTTGGAAAATAGAGAAACTACTCGCACAAATTCCCGTGCGGAACTTGTTCTCTAATTTATTCGCGAGTTGCCGCCGAGCGCAGCACGCCTCGCGAATATCAAAATTAATGTTAAATGGATACGTGCGCCGGGATTAGATTGGGCCTCGAAGCTCGTCGAACAACTTTTTCCGATACCGCCGCGCGCCGCGGCCAATTAGCGACGAACGCTCGTCGACCGAGCAAGAAACAGTGCGAAACTTCCAATCGGACCGCTAGCGAGCCGTTTCCCGCGCGAATTCCGTCGGATTGCTCGTCAAAGAAAAGAGTTTACATCGTGCGAACTCCTGCTGACCAACCGAGACTCTTCCAAGATCGGCGCTAGTGGCGCTAGAGATTTTTTATATCACTTTGCGCAATTACTAGATTTTTTATTTTATTGTACAAATAAGTTCTCTATTTTGTACAAAAATAAGCTGTATGAAGCATTCTCGAACCGAAACATTCCTTTTCCGGTTGGTGGATTTTATAGTACCAACCTAGTAGAACAAATTACCCGACTAATAGTTTAACATAATCTAAAAATATTATTGCAACCAAAATAAACAAAATGAGTTGCCAAAAGACGCAGATTAGGCGTTGTATGCTGTTCGCAAATATCAACTGAAAAAAGAACAGTTCCGAGGCTAAGGAGATGATATGTGAGGCATTGGGAGAAGATGCTGTATCTATCAGCACCATCAAGAAGTGCCGAAGAGCGCCGAAGAATTTTTCCTGGTGTGGATTTGGAGCAATTACACGAAGAAGATCCTTGCCAAACGCAAGCAGAGCTTGCTACTGGATTAGGCGTAACGCAACAGAACGTTTCCGATCGGCTGAAAAAGCTAGGAACGATTCAAAAGCAAGGTCGCTGAGTTCCACGCGTGCTGTCGGAAAGCAACAAATCGAGACCACACGCAGCAAAAACGATCAGTGACGCTCTGGATTCGTTGGGCTGGGAAGTTTTGCCACACCTGGCGTATTCACCACACCTGGCTCCGTCAGATTATCACTTGTTCAGATCGCCACAACATCATTTGGTGGGTACGCACCTCCAAACAGTTGAAGAAGTCGAAAAATGCCTCGCAGACTTCATCGAGTCAAAACCGCCACGAAGAAGTGTGCAGAAGCAAATAAAGACTGTAGAGAGTAGAAGCAAATAGAGACTACTTTCCCGATTAAAACATACTTGTATTTTAAGTAAGACTATATTGAATTTGACGAAGAAAGGCCGAGAACTTATTTGTACACCTAATATTTAGCACGATTTAATTGTAAAAGACGAGTGTAGAGTAGAGATAATTGTGGAACACACTATTTGTTTAATACTGGCTTAATTATAAAAGATGCACACCTGCATGGAACACTTGATGTACACAGTTCTCAGGTGCACTTTCAAAGTATCAACAGACTCATGGACATCTTCTGAACGTCCTCGCAACGTCTTCTCGTTGGTAGGGCACGTGTCCGGTAGCAATTCGTACTTGAAGAAGCCACTCGACTGCCCGACCGCTCTTCTTCTGGGTCAGCCTCGATTCTTCGTATTAGCGCGGCTGGAAAGAGGATTCCACTGGAATCGGTTTAGCCGGACGGTTAAGTATCGAGTCGAGTATCGGGCTAACCCTGTTGTTGAACCAGGGCCAACGAAACTATCCAGTTTGCCGTACGTGTTCCTCGGCGAGGTTCCATCCACGGTGAACCTCGACCGATCTACTCGGTTACCGCTAATCTAGTCGAAGAAGACCGACTCGCCGGCGTCCACAACTTCCCGGACTAGTTTTTGGAATTTGTAGCTTCTTGCTACCCTGGTTTTCCCTAGTTACGAACGAGCCATCAGCTCGAACGACGAGCCCGGTAATTGGCCGGCGTTTGATCAAACACGGAACCGTCGATCCAGATTTATCCCCACCGAGAGGAAGATAATAAAGAAGTTATCTTCCTCTCCCGAAAGAAGAAATTATTCTTCCATTTTTTCGTCGACTGAAATAAATTTTGATACAGTAAGAGAGTTGAAAATTTAGGCTATAATCCACGTCTGACCAAGTGGCCAACGACGTACAAGAATTCCGAAAATGATACGGCAGGTCTGAAAGTTCTCGATAACAATCCCAGTTCTCAAAAATAGAGCTCCGGTTAATTCCGGGTACAGTTGCAAAGCCTGTCCAGGAGAAAACCGAAACTGAACAAAGCCGTGTTGAGTCCGGCGAGGTTCGAGAAACTGATTGAAATTCCCAGCCCGCTCCTTCTTTCGGGATCTTCCAGGACTCGTTTTCTTGCAAGGAGAAATCGTAAAATTCGGAAGGGAAGCGTCGAAACGATCCGGAACGCTGTAATTCAGCGGTTCGAGACGGGACCCGAAACACGGGAACTGGTATTCCTACGATTTTTGAAATTTACATCGCCGTTTCCTTCCTCGACGCCGCGCCGGCCCCGGGCTAACTTTCCATCGCTAACGAGCCCCAGAGTTTACTAAAGTATTTTCTTTAGTGGATTCGCCCCGGCGCGCGGCGAAACTCCGAGTCCACCGGACTCCTTCTTCTTCCTCGGCCCTATCCACCGCCGCCACCCAGCACAATCCACTTTTCACCGTTATTGGATTCCAAGGCTTCTTCGCAAACGAACGGGGCCAACGCGTAAATTCGAGACAACGGTGCTGCACCGCTACCTTACGAAACGATCCGGGCTCGTGCCAACTGACATGACGACCGAATTTTTTGGCGCGAACGATCCTTCGATCCGCTTTTCCAATACCTATTACGGCATTTTTAATAATGGTGCCTCGCGGTGCATCCAAATTTTTCCTCGGGTCACGGAATTTTTAAAAAAGACTGAATAAGGGAAACTTGTCTTTTTAAACATTTTTTAAACATGCTCCAGTGCTCATAATGCTATAAAAAAACCCTTGTATTCAGGAGAATTTGCAAGTCAGAAACATATACTGGAAGTTGAAAATTTGTCCTTTTGAAAAGAGATTTTAATCATTTCCTTCCGAATAATAACCTGACAAGAATGTTTTGGTACACCGTGTTCGTGAATTTTTATTTAAAGATTGCAAATGCTAGAATCTACTAAAAACATTGAGAACAGTACAGTATCATTTGAATGATTGATTTCCAATACAGCAATAAACGACTACCGATGGAGATTTAAGTGAACCTTGTAATTTTTTGCAACGAAGTTACGAAACTTTTCGATATCAAACTTTTGCGCATACCTCCGTTCCTATATTCAGAAATTCCGCAAATTTTTACGCCAAGGAAAAACGAAGATCGAGCAGGTTAATCGAAAATATTCAAAAATTCATGCCGGTTGTTGCAAATTGCATGGGCCGAATTATTCAAATTCTTATTGCATTTAGTTTAACTATGCTGGTCACGATCTTACCGGAGCATAGTTTCCCAGCGTGTGCACTGTTCAAATTTCGGTTCCTTTATTTTCAATCCAACTGTTTAGAATTCTGAGCAATACGCGCCGCTACATTCGAAAATTTTGGTAATGAATGCAACAATTTTTAGTTGGAACAGTTCCAGGCCTTTGCAAATTCCATTATTATTCCACGTTGTTGCAGTACTTTTTACGAGACGATGGAAAATCGTACACGAATGTTGCGTGATTTTGCAGGAGCTGGAAATAACCATTTGGAATCCACTGTTCACCGAGGACGTGGAAACATTGCTGACAATGTTACTTCCAAGATCTACAATTAGATCGTTTCATTAATTTTATTTTGATTTAAAGGAGATTAATAACATATATACTTGTTAGACTCTGTTCAGAATATTCAGCACAAAGTCTGACTCGATATTGCACGGCAGTGCTGGGCACAATTTTTAAAATAATACGAGCTTCAGTTAGAAAATTTGCACAACGTTTAATTTAGTACGAGCTCCAATTATAAAGAAATCCAGAAAATAGTGGTACGAGGTATTACCAGAAACTTTATTTCTGAAATAAAACTAAATGTGGGAGTTATTTCTGCCAAACCCTGTAGAAAGAATTCGCAAAAATAGTCGGAAATCGCAAATATTGCGTCCAGCGATGTCGATGAGCACGTAGAAAATGGTAGAATATTTAGCTGGACAGCTGGGCGCCGTCAAAGAGTGGGGATACGTCTTGTATCCCTATTTGTCGACGCCGGAGCACTACTGTGCTGCCACCACACCTAACGATCGAGAAACAACTAAATTCGTTCCGACTTTTTAACAAAGGAGTCGACACCCCCTGGTCTACGATCTTAGTGGGGGACGTTGGAGTGTGCGCATGGTGTTGAAATGGGATAGTGGAAGGGGTAAGAGAAGGAGAGTACATGACATCCGTTTGGTCTTCTCCCAACCGTGCTTAGCACTGTTGGAGGGCAAAAGGTTAACACTTTTCCAACCTTAATTTCACAAACAAACTCTCGTCTGCACTTACATTAGTTTATACAGTATTCAGACAATATTCCAGTATTTCAGAGCTTTCCATAGCGAGTGGCAAAAAACCGGAAAAGTTCGTTTAAGCCGGTATCGGTTTTCCGGGATCCGTTTCGCAATTCGCGGAATCGTCCGGTCTCTCGAAGATGTTGATTCGATCAAAAGAAGTGAGCGAGAGAGAGAGAGAGAGGGAGAGAAGGTGGACGGAGTCGATCGAACTTCCGGCGGCAAACGAAGAGGAAGTACGTGGTAAGACCACCGATGAATTGCAAGAGAGTGTTTGCGATCGGGATTTAGCGGATTAGTCTGGCTACATGAAGCTAGCTAGCTAGCTAGCTAGCTGACTCGCTCGCGCACTTTATAAGTCCCGGACGAAACCAAACTAATTAGGTATGTATATAGTCGAGGCGGCGCCGCGGGACACATAATTAATGCGATGCACCGGGTAAATGAGAAATTAATTACGATATGGAAATCAGAAGGATCCCTACGTCTGGGTTAGCGGCAAGTCGTTACCTGGGGACCGGAGGACGCCGCCACGCCGTGTGCAACGCGCGGGGCAGCACGGTGCAACGGAGATGCAGAGGATGCAGCGACTTCTTTGACGCAGACGCACGTGTGCGAAACGTGAGCTGCACCGACACGAGACTCGAGAGCGCACGTGTCCGACGCTGGACAACACCGAAACTAACTCCATTCTACAATCGGGGCGACGCTACTCGTCGCGACGCTCCGGAAAATCCTCCGCGCGCCGTGGAATCGTGAAACACGTCCCGCACGCCTCCGCACGGTCTCCGCGGACTCGGCTTTGTACTATGAACGACAAGCTCTCGCGCTATTTTACCGATCTCCCGGGACAAACCTGTTTCTCGTCCTTTCGCAGCCATTTTTTCCCCCTGTTTTCCCCGGATTTGAATAAATGATGGCCGGAGAAGTGCCTGGGAGAGTACGTTTCTGATATTTATGCGTCGGTCTCTCAGTCTTGGAAGATGATACACGGCGGACAAGGGACGATGCTTAACGGATTCATGAGAATAGGAATCAGGATGATGCATAACTGATTGTTCAACACGCTAACTCTTCCGCAATGCCGCGGAGAAATCTCATTTTTCCGACTGCAAGGAGAATGTATAATTATTGTTAACTTATTGGTACATAACTGATGGATAAACTTTCGACGAGGCAACCTCTGTAGAAACGAAAGTTGTCGTGGTATAACGCATAGATCAACGGGTTAATTTTAGCAGATTTCTCGAAGAAAGTGCTGAAGAATTGCATTCCGAGCTTCTCGACTGGAGTCCCCTTAATTTTGAAGAAAATTGTATTTCGATCACAGCCGGCTGACAACTTCCTCGCCGTGGCGTGAAAAATGAGACTTGTCCCGGAGAGCTTGCACCGAAGGTGCGAGGAGATTTCAAGAAGAAGGTATTTTACCGCGCGGAAATACGTTTAAAGGTGGGTGACGCGAGAGGGGGGACTCGATGGTAAATGCGCGCATCGCTGAGTGTCCTTTTAAGGGACGGCCCCGAGTACTCCGTCGCGTCGAGGAGTAACAGAGTTCGTTCACGTTGGGGGGGGGGGATGAAAAGGGAGGAAAGAGAGAGGTGAAATATCGAGAAAAAATTACCTCCCGGAGGGGATGCCCGAATGGAGAGACAGTTTAGATAAAAATTCGCCGCGTTTGTCACGGTCGTCCCTAATTAAAGGGCCGAGATTAATGTTGGTAATCTAAACCGGCTTCTCTCCGGCTAGTCGATACGCTTTCGGAACGAGTAGAATCCTTCCCGAAATTCCTGGACGTTGTCGGCCATTTTCGGAGACATACTTTGGGAGGTGAACGTAGCGAGACAGATGCTGGCCAGACACGGTACAATAAATTTCAGTTTTTATTTTAGTCGAGAAAGCAACACCGAATCATAAATGAAACATTTCGTTTATGATCATTTTGAAGTCCGCGAGTTCAGAATCGTGTTGGCCGCATGGAGAAGGAAACGAATTTAAAAGTTAAGAAGTTAAAAATGCTTTCAAACATATTGTTTCATGTGCAACGGGGCAAGAGGAGAATTATTAACAAGCCTGATATAAAATGCTTTTCATTGCATTAGATTAAGGTGGAGTGCGGTAAGTGCGTAAACAGGGCAAGTGCATTAAATGGTTATTTTTATTATAATGTGAACGGAATTTCTCTAGCTTGTATTTATTAATGTGGTATAAGTTAGTATGAACTATTCGAGACATAGATGACGCCCAAGAATAAAGGTGTTTTCCTCGCTTAAATCAACCAATGCCAAACAGTCACGTGAGAAGTACACGTACAACTTTGAGGTTACCCTGAACGTGCAATAGTTTACAAGTTACTCATATATTCGGTGTTGTTATTTTAGGTACGTACAACAAATATTGATCTAGGCTTACATTAAATAAACCGTTTATATTGTATTTTTTCAAATTTATTGAGAAAAACACTAAGATGGACCCATTTTCGGGGCAAGTGCGTCCTAGTTCACACTTTGTACAATATTCTATCAAAAAATGATAATTTTGAAGCAAAATTAGGGATCCTACATAATACTAATTCATCAGTAATAACTGTTGCAAGAGTTTGATACCAAGAACGTTAAGTTTTTACATACCAGACTGAAAATACATCAGTTTAAAGTCCAACTTTGCAAAAATTAGGGCTGACCCACTCCACCTTATGTATAGAAGAGGGAAATTATTCAACAAATGTGTTTCTTTGATTATACAGGAGGATTGATCGTAAAAATTGGTCGTAAAAAATAAGTCGAAATTAAGATATGCAAAACTGCGGTAGAAATATTGTTAAGGGTTGTTTCGATCGACAATAAATTCATAATTGACGCCAAAGAGGATGCCAAGGAGGGTACCGAAGAGTGTACCGATGGTTTTGCATCATCAGCGCAAGGTGTTTCTTTTCTTTTCACTGTCAAGGGAAATTTCTGACAAGACAGGGCCGTAGCCTGCCCGAAGACACGGCTACATCATCGTCGTCCCCCTCCTTCCTGCTTTCGTCTCGCGTCGTTGCTTCTTGCCGGGCCGTGATGGTTAACAAGCTTAGTTTAAACACTCGTTAGACCGGCTTGATCGTTGTTTCGTGCAACCAGCTGGGTCTCGTGCTGTTGCACCGGTGGAACGGAGCGACCATGCAACGAAGGAACCGGCCCCGCAAGAACAGACTCAAAGCTGCTTACACGAACGCGTGGCTGGCGATAGAACGAATTTCATTAGACAGTTTAACACTGAACACCATGCCCTTCATTAAAACTGACTGGTACCGGGCTGTCTACCGGACCAAATTCAACTTGTTTCGATTTTGTGCAATCTTTTATACGCGAACTTCAATTCGAAAATTTACACGATTTTTAAAATAATCTATGTACGAGCGTCAATTAGAAAGTTTGCACAATTTTTAAAATAGTACGAGCTTTAATTAGAAAGTTTTCACAATTTTTAAAATAATACGAGCTCCAATTAGAGAATTTGCACAAATTTTTTTATAGCATGTGCTTCCCGATTTAATGGATGTACAGTGAGTGTAAAAAGTATTCGTACGCCCTTTAAAATAGAATAACTTTTTTGTATGATAGTTGTACCAAACGACCTGAGTTTTTGTAATCAATTAGAAGCATTGGTTTACGAAATGATATGCTAAGAACATTTTCCGAAAATTCTAATTTACAAGGTCACATGCAAAAATAAAAAAAGCATTTTTCAAAACTAGATCTACGAAACATGTATGTTAAATTTTCATCAAGAGCCCAAACAAAATTATTAAAAAATGTTATGTTTTTATTTTTGTATGTAACCTTGTAAATTATAATTTTTGGAAAATCTTTTTTCATATCATTTCGTTAACCAATGCTTCTAATTAATGATAAGAAATCAGGTCTTTTGGTACAGTTCTAAAAAAGGTATTCTTTTTTTAAAGACCGTACGAATACTATTTACACTCACCGTATATTATAGTAGACGTTCGGTTCAGTACGAAGATCTAGTATGTAGAGGGTATTTACCTCGTTCGAACCAGAATTTCGACTGCGGGAAGGCGGAGAGCGTTTACGAATCCACTCGGAGTTATTAAAGAGATCTATTGGCCGGCAGCAGGCTCCGTAGCAAAGTTTTAACGCGGTTCGCGGGACAGTAAATTAAACTATCGCGGCCACGAATCGTTCCCGGGAACTTCGGGCCCGCGTTACCGCCGAATTAATGTCCTCCTCGCGAGACGCCACCTCGCCAGAATCCGCGTAACGCTCCCGGGCCAGATAAAAACTTTAATTTCTTGCGTGAAAGTCCGTGTACGATGAAACTACGGTCGGCGACTGTAAATCTCGCAGACGAACACTCGCGATGGCTCGGAGATACGAGCAACGTCGGAGAGACGGCGCTGCCTAAATGCGCTAAAAAGTCCCAAAAAATATGTATCCAGAGAAAAATACATTTTACATTGAACCCGAGTTCAAGCCGCTATTTTTGTTTTTAAAACTCGGTTTATTTTTAACGCTGTTACGCAATTTTTAATCTGTGGACTTTGACACGACGCAAGTTGGAATTACCATTTATTAAAACACCTTTATTCGTGGGCGACATCTACGTAGAATAGTTCATACTAATTTATACTACATTAATAAATACAAGCTAGAGAAATTTCGTTCATATTATATAATAATAAAAGTAACCAATTAACGGACTTGCCCCGTAAATGGACTTACCCCACTCCACCTTGCCAAAAAAAACGGAAGAGCGCAAAAAGAAGAGGACCCAAAGGAACAGGGTGCCCCGAACGCAGTCAGGCCGCTGTCAAAGCAGATTTTTCGCAAACCGTGACATTAATTTGCGAAATCCGTGGTCCGTCACAGAAAGCGTTTTATGCTGGAGAGAAGGAAGCGCGTTTGCTCGCAGGAAGGACTCGTTACACGGTTTCCGAGCGCCGGTTCGCAACTCTCGTTCGCGCAAGAACTTTCGACCAACATTTTCGTGGTTTTCGGCGGGCGTCGGGTCGGGTCGCTCAGGGGAAAAACGACGGAATTATTCCGGAGCGGTGGAAAACGTCGCGACGCCGAACCCACTAATTCCAACGTGTTCGTCCTCGTCGACGACGACGGGGGTCTAACGACGTCGGTTCCGGCCGTGGAGCCGAGGCGAGATATCCGTGGACGTCGGGGAACGGATCGACGGAAGGCTGCACCGCCGGAGTGCATCGCGCCCTTATCGCAACCTAGCATCCATCCAATGCAGTTACCGGTCGGCTATGTACACAGCCGCGCGCGGCATCCGCCGGACGATTTAGGCTGCGTTTATAGTTCCTGACTCGCGTGCTTTTCGTCTCGCGTGCTTTTGGTCTCGCGAGACAGCGGGTCAGAAATTTCGAGCGGGGTCGACGGGCCCACTGTGCGAGGCACGAAAAAAGGTCTCTACGGCTTCACGGTTCGTTTAGGTAAACTACCGATAGCTTTCCTTTAAGGCGGTAGGATATCTTCGGAGACCTTTTTTTGTGCTACGCACAGCGGGGGGCACAGTGGGCCCGTCGACCCCGCTCGAAATTTCTGACCCGCTGTCTCGCGAGACCAAAAGCACGCGAGACGAAAAGCACGCGAGTCAGGAACTATAAACGCAGCCTTAGGCGACGAGATATAGTGCGTTGTGCTCTCCTTCGACGGGATACAACACTATAGTCATAGTCCTGCGGAAGGAAGACCGAGGCGGGATCCTTGGAAATCGGCTGATAATTGACCGAGAAACCGACACACATAATCTTTCGAGAGATAAAATCTAGCACGATCAAAATGTGTTTGTTCAATTTTAAATTAAATTTATAATAAATTTTATGATTTAAACATGCTTCTCGACGTTTCGATCCTTATGTGGATCATTCTCAAAGAGGCATTTTTTGCGTTTGCTGTGACAACAGAGACAACATTTAAACGAATATTAAAGAGTTACAAATAACAGGACTTTATTCCATGGTGGCAGATGTGTAACTGATTAAATTAAATTATCAGCAACTGTGTTACGTATGTGGACGGTATCGTTGGTGACTCTTGACCCTTCCGGAGATAGTATTTTGGAAGTTGTGGATTTGTGTCCATAAAACAAAATTCACGTCGTTCACGAGGAAATCTTCCTCGCGATTCGGTTCGCAAACCCGCTGGAATTCGATCGATTGTCGATGAACGGCAGCTTCCTTTTTTTTCAAGCGAGATATAGACAAGTGTGCCTGTCCCATAGACCGAGTGATTGGCAATGTACGCGTGAAAGTTTGTCGGCCGATAATTGTTCCGCGCTGGGAGCGTGATCGCCACTTAACCGGACCAATCGAGGTGTCGTTGACCAGATTTTCCGATAACGTGCTTGCACAATGTATTAATTTGCAGACTTTTGCAGATAGCGGCCAATTTAATGAACCACATTATATCCCGGTGTATATTCAGCAAATTAGGCAGCGTTATTCGAAAATTAATCCACGATCTTCACATTTCAGAGCTTCTAAAAATCTTTGTCGTGAATCAAATTATCAGACTTGAATCTTTACGCAAAATAAAAATTTTCTGAATTGTGATTAATATGTTTAATAGGTTGACTATAATACAACGACGGTTTTCAGTTCTTGTAATATTTTCAGAGTTCTAAATTACTTGTCTGAAAGAATGAAATAGAAGGAATAAAGCTTCCACAGAAACACTAAAATCTCTGTTATAATTCGAGAATAATTCTCTCCAATTCCAAAACAATTTATTTCAACACGAAGATAGTATTTTCCAGGGAAATTCTGAAATGTGCTTGCTTTTAGGGCTGGCTTTTAGATTCTCCTCCCCGTTCCACCGTTTCTCCTTGTCAATCGATCAGGCGAGTCGCGATTTAATTCGGAACAACGGCAAGAAATCACGTTCGCTTTTCTCCGGGACGTTGGCATCGAATTACGTTCAACGTCGTCGACGGGCTTCGAGTGGCACGGATCGCGCGATCACAGACGACGACGACGACCTCATCGATCGTGTCGTTAAAAACGATGAATCGGGAACGATTTCCTCGAAACTGTCTGTCGCCCTTGTGTCTCTGATTTATTAATTCCGCATCATAAATCTACAACGACCCGCGGAAGTACTCGTACAAATCCGTGCACTTATGTCCCTTAATAATCGTGTATAACTCGAATAAAATTCCTAATCGCTGAATAAGGATTTTATTGACGATACAAATTTTGAGGGCAAATTTTATTGCGTTTAAGTGTAACGCGGTCGTCAAAAATATACAAAATCATGAATTAATTGATTTGAGAAAATATCAAGCTAAATTGAATAAAAATACAACGTTTTTAAAACCGAAGTAAAAAGTATAAAATAATTTTTCCTAACCCCGTACAGATAGTCCTGAAAATTTGTGATTGTAAATTTTTAATAGCTATGAAAATACTTGTAAGATTTAGTTGTTGATGATACTTGTGCGAAGCGGTCAGTGGAGTAGGGAGCGCTGTCGCGCGGAGTGGGAGGCGCTGAACGCGATCGCGTACTACCGAGCGTCGCGCGGGGAGGTGTAACGGTTAAATTTAATAGTTTATATCTCCTCAATGCATAGGCTTTTAAAGAATTTTTTAAAATATTGCATTGTCATCCAGTTCTGAGCTAAATTTAAAATTTCAAGTCTAGATCATCGGGAAGTTGGTTTAAAATCAATTGCAAAATTTGTACCGAACAGACAGAGGAGAAAGCGAGCTGATAAAAACGTAGTAAAATGATGAAACAATGCTTCGAAAGAATATCGCAGGTTCCAGAATTGCACAAGTCATAGATGACGAAAAGAACAGTCGAATAAAATTTTCGTGAATCCCGCGTCGCGGGTAACCGCGCCCGGAACCAAATTAATTACAGAGAGTTCCGTCTCGGGCGTCATTAGGACGGAAACTAATTAAGGTGGATCAAAAACGATTGGACACAGCGGTTTCGTATTGCGAGTGCGGGCGAGAACTTTTCTCCGCTCGGAATTTAAATGAAATTCTTCAGGAAACAATAATGCCGAGGCGGTGGCTCCGGCGTACGCGGCGTCGACGAGCGGTTCATATAATAAACCGAGCCTGCCTGTGACATTTCCGTTGATGAGTATAATTACCGCAACGCTCGGCGCGGCGCGGTACAGAATTTTGATACCGCCGCGCCATCTCTTTCCCGGGGACCGCTGATTTGTTCGGTGCCCCGCAAATTTCAGGCTATCTTGCACCGTTTCGATTTCGCTTTTCGAGTTCCCAACATTTCATCTGAAATCGTTGCTCCATGTAGTAATTAATTAATTACCTCTAGCACTATTAATAACATTGAACATCTAGTTTGTTAAGTACAAAAAGCTTTGCCACAGTAATTTGTACAGCACATTGACACCCATTGCATAGAGGAGTTCATTTTTAAAAAAGGAGGAACGTCTTTTTTCCAGACAATCATTAAATTATTGCATAACTCGCCGGTAGACAGCGTGTTAATGTGAAAACAATAGCGGTGAAATCGTTCGGATTGTTCGCGATCCGTAACAAGTGAATTACAAAGAGTTGGGGATTCCAGTTTCTTTCAGTTTTCGGTCGGAATTCCTGGAAAGTATCTCCGGTCGCTACAATTTCGCGGAACAAGGGTTGAAGAGCGGCAGGAGGGGGCTTCAGAGGGATAGGAGGGTTTGAGGGATGAAAGTCTTTCGGCCGGAAGAAGTTTGAGTGGCGAAAGGAGGATAAGTCGGTAGGTATGTATCCGCGTAGAATGATTCCGACGGCTCGCGAAATTCCGTATTTAACGGGATGCCTTCCACTTGGAAGCGCGGCTGGCCAAAAAGAATAGGCCAAGCAGAATATCTTGCCGGGCTCTTTATGTCCGGTCGCCGAGACGGAATGTTGGCCCGTGGAAAACGGGTCGCAAAGGTTTCGCTCTGCAGCTGGCTTGCATACATTACGGGGCCTTTATTCCGTGGCTACGGAAAATGGAGTGGACGTGGCGGGGAAACGGAGAGCCGACCAACGAACGAACGAACGAATACTTCTGAAAGACGAGCTCTGCTGGACGGCGAAACGGAAAATCTAGCGCTCCGGATACCGCCAACTGGGCTGAATCGAATCGCGGAGGAGCCACGAAGAATGGGCTCGACCTACGCAGAGAATAGACGGCGACCAGACCCGCAGACTGTCCGGCCTCGTTACATTCTTTCGATAGATCGACCAGGTTTCACTTTAACTTCATCGCTACCTCCATCTTCCAACTTCAGATCGTAAACAATGCAAGACTAATGTGTAGTTCCGAAATTATCAGCCAGTCTTCGCTCATTCAACGTCATAATTTCGCAAAACTATGTCTCTTGGCAACTCAATGCTCCTTGGCTAAGATAAACTTGTGCGACGATGTTAAATATATAAAACTTTTCCGAGTTTCGGGAGCAACAGCAAACTTGTGAATTTGCATCTGTTAGCGTCTCTCGCTTAAGCCGTCTTGACGTGTCCTGACGCGGTCGTTAGTCTCCTGACAATCTGCTAAAACTTTTTACACTGTGCTCCCGATACCTTTGTATTGCACATTCATGAGTCTCAAATTGGATTGAACCTGTTTACTGCAACATTTATTTCTGATAAATAAACTGCGGATCTTTACGCATTCATGGCGTTTGAAAATCTACCAAAAATGCGGGAACGTAATTTTTGCTTATTCCAGATCTACAAAGGTTACTACCACTGAAAATAGGATTTTATTTAATTCCACTTTCTTAAAATTTGCCTGGAAAAAATGAAAATTGCATTAACATCCGCAGTCTACTGATAACATTTTTTAGAAATGGTTGTTTTTCTAACTTGAAGCAAACATTTCAAGTTAAAGTACCTATATTATTATTAAAATTCGTTTACAATACAAACACGAAGGAAGGCTACCCCGTTTTTAAAAATTACCATCACTCTGATAAAATCAAGACATTTCACATTTATCTCCTCGCGCCGACGTACTCCGCATTTAAGCAAACGTTCGCACTCGAAAAACGGAATAATCGCATCGGAGCGAGCACTGGTTACACCGAGTGCATTAAATACACTGCAATTCAGCGGAACGTTCGAATTCGACACATTCGAACGAGGGAACCGACGTGCAATTGTCTCTCTGAAGCGCGTCGGAACCCATTGGTGCGGTTCCCGCGAGAATTCCCGGGATTGTCGAACATAAGTAGACCGCCGCAGGAGCGCGCCCGTATAAAAAGAGGTCCCTGATTATAGTTCGCGGTCGGCGTTCGCCTAGTTCGTCGCCGTGAGCGAGGGCTTATGCACGGTTGACGGGATAAAGGGTAGAATCGCATACCTACACGAGAGAGCGTGTGCCAGCGCAACGATGAAACGATCCGGTTTCAATTTTGCACACGGGCCTTCGCCCGTTGAAACGGAGATCGCGACCGGCGACCAAGTAATTCGCAAACAATCGGCATACGGCTATTGTTGGCAACTGCCCACCTTTCAAACGTGTTACGCGATTTCGATTGGAGCTCGCGCGAGGGCCACCCACCCACTCTCTGTCTCTTTCTCCCTCGCACTCTCGGATACGCTCGCGCGTTGATTTTACAACACACGAGTCGAAATCTGCACGGCGAGCGCAGTGTAAAGCGAAGCCTGCTGTACATACGCGACACAGAACCCGTGTTTGCCTCAGGGTTTACGCAGTGAACCGCGTGTGCACGCGGCTTAATTTTATAACGTTGTTTATGGATACCCTCTTTCGAAATTCCCCCACTACGAACCCGGCTCGGAACTCGAACCCCGGTGATTTACCGAGCACGACAAATGCCGAAATGATCGTGCTGCTACGGTGATAAATCACCAGCCGCTCTTCGGCGTTATCTTGATTTGTCAGCGAAGGAAAAAAAATCGTTGCGCGCGTGGGCGGTCGCGCGCTACATCGATGACAGCTCCGATGAGATATGTGGCAAGTTCGCGCGAGACGCTGGCTGCCAGCCAGTTTCAGAGCAGAGAGAGAGAGAGAGAGAGAGAGAGAGAGAGAGAGAGAGAGTGAGAAAAGCGAGACCTCTCTGTGTTTACCGAACTGTTTGCACGACAGCGACGGCCACTTCCGGTCACGCGGCGCTACGGGAGCCGGAACCGTGCCGCGCGAGATCGAAGAGCTCCAGATTTTGGGACTGGTGGAGATATTTTAGTAGAATTTTGGGGGAAATTGTGTCTAGTAGTATGGTCTCTTTACTGCATTCATTTAAATATGTTTCTTAATATTTCACTGTAACTCTTCCATCTTCATTGTATCTCTCTCTCTCTCTCTCTTAAAAAATCGCAACTTTGGAAGTGGGACCTTTGACAATTTTTTTGTTGAAAACTGTCACAGTTATTGAAATGAAACTTGGTACGATTGTTACTTATATATTGTACCATACGTTCAATTCTTTTGGTCATTCGGTACCGTACAGTTTTTGCGAGGCGTGAATATAGAGTCGCGTGTGATCCCTCATGCATCGCAAAAATGTCATGCTCCAATGGAAAAACTGTAAGTCTAGTTCTAGTTGAAGTATTTCGATGAAATTTTTGGGAATTATTGTATACCATACACTATGATCTTCCAGAATTGCAAGGGTGTGGTATATGTGCGTTCTCATTTCTGGATAATACAAAGATGGGATACCACACTGAGAGAGAAATCAAATGAATTTCTTAAAATTATTTTTTTTCTTTAATTTTTCTTGTTTACGAATTTTATTATATGTTTTTTGACCATTTTTAAGTTTTTAATAACAACAACCTTTTCAAGCATGAATTGTTAATTTCTTATCAAATAAAAATGTAATCCTTCCTCGTTTTTCGTTTAATTTATAATAGGATAATTTGCCCTGCGTTCGACGTGTGTGCTCGCCGTTGTTTGATTTTAATTCCGCACTCTGTGGGGGATTTTGAAAACTAAACTCCACAGTTAAGAGGTTAATATGAAAGGGATTAATCAACGATTTATCGAAGGATTTATTAATAAAATGTAATGTGTTCAAAAGCAGTGTAACTTGACCATTTTTGCAACAGTGATATTGTGATTTTTTTGCAAAAAAGCTGTCAAAGCGATTGAAATGAAACTTCGCAGAACTATCGCTCGTATAGTGCGCTACAGGTTCAATTTTTATTAGCGATTCAATACTGCACGGTTTTTGCATGACCCATCCTGAAAATGAATTTGGCAATGCAATATTTGCAACCAAACACCGTTCTCCATTCTCGTATACATTCATTAAACAATTACACAATGGACGATTTTTATAGCTATATAATTGGTGATGCTTAGGACCGTTCACAGCTCTAATTAATAATTTTTAAAATTTACTTTTGATGATATCTCGTGTAGCTATTCAGTTAGTTTAATTGCCACAGATTGTATACTTAAATGACAATTTGGATGATCCCGGTCAACAATGACTCCGGCATAGCACTCGGAGGGTTAAAACAAAATTAATTTATATATTTAAAATTGTAACCCATAAAAGACAGTCATCACTTTTTATATAAGGTAGAATTTGCCTCAATCGCTTTTTCTGCGGAAGTAGTGCAAAAAGTCAGCTAATTATTTTTATTTCTGGCAGACCAACTCTCTCGTTCTTGGATATTAAACCAATTACCCCAATTGCGAATGGTTGCAGCTTTTTTATAAATTTGCGAAACGTCGAAAGCTTTATTAGAAGATACTTTCTTTCCATTTCAATGTTGTTAATTAAAAACTTCTTCATGGTGCACTTCAGTTTCCGCACGATTCACGTAATAAACTCAATCACCAGTTTGTACTTTTGAACTACGTTTTTATCAAAAGCGCAACTATGGAGAACTAAAGGAACATCTTCCATTAAACGCTTTGTTGAATATTACAATTGTGTTATGTAATTTATGATTATTGAGATTGTAAAGATGGACTTGTGTGAATAATTATTCAATAAACTACCACGTTTTTATTAGCTCGCTTTCTTGTCTGTCTGTTTGTTTATTGTTTGTCTGTTTGTCTGTCCGTTCGGTACAAATTCTTATTGCTAAAATCACAATGTCAGCGTCCCGTAAACCTATTGTTAATTTCGACGATTCCAAATCATTCAATTCGAGATGGAAAAAGAAAAACCGAAGCAATCACAAAAGAACAGATGCCTACACATTAAACCGTGCGCACGGTTCTCTCTGAAAAACAAACCATCAATATTTTGGTAACACGGAGAGCCGACCCACGGTTTCAGTTCCACTTTAATCCGCCGATTGTGTATTATTCACAACACCGCTCGGTAAACAAATACAACAGATTGCAACACGACCCGAGAGAAACCAAACAGATCGCCGCGTCGTCGGTGTATTTAGAAATGGAAAATCGTCGAACATTCGTGACGATAAATCGCTGGTGAAAAAAAAGAAACCGATCCTAATAAAAATCGATGTTAGATCGTCGCCGGGTCTGGCACCGAAGTCTCGAAGAAAACGGTGAAGAATTTCGAGGAAAGTTTGACCGCCGACTTGTTCCCCGAGTTTCCGGCAAGACTCTCCCTGGAATTAGTCGTCCGTTCCTGAATTTTCGATTCGTGCTCCGGAAACGGTCGCATTTAAATGGAAATCATTGGTCGCGATATTGGATCGCGATTCCCGATCCTTCATTTGCAAGAAAATCGACGAGTTTGTCTTTGCTTTGTTACCTCGACTCGTTTGTTTCTCCGCGGGTCCCTTTTACCTCTCTCTCTCTCTTTCTCTTTTCCACGTTGGTAGTTGCGACGGGGTGCCTGCGGGCGAAAGAGAACGGAAAAAAGCTTACGTACCAGGGATTGGTTATAAAGAACAAACCGGGAAACGGAATCGAAGTAATTGATGTAGGAACGGAGCTCAGCTCGTTTTCCAAGAGAGAGAGAGAGAGAGAGAAATGTCGTGTTCCAGTAAATGCCAGGAATCACCGCATCGAGTGCATTATTCGGCTCGAAATCGAAAGTCCTCTATTCTTTTGCCTCTCTCGTCTAACGATTTCCCGTCGGTGCTTCGCATTACGATCGCTTCCACTCGGATGGCCGCGTTCTTTCTGCTAAAAGTCGCTGTTACCGCTCCGTTGCCTTTCCAACAGCACATTCATTGACTTTTTCGTCTAATTAGGTCTGCTTTAATCCTCGCTCGCCGCAAAATGTGCACGCTCTACGCGATCTCGCGGTTTCCCACCACTAAATCATTTTGAATCCTTGGGCGACCATTTTTATTTAAATAAGGGTCACTATCCCAACTCGAATCGAAGCGTGGGTTGTGTGTAATTCACAATTTGTAGACAATTGGAAGCAGTAATACCTAGACTACGGATCTTTATACGTTTATTCTTTATTTTATTATCGCGTCATTAAAAGAGATGATTCCTGAGGTAGCTTCAAGTAATTTTTCCGTTGCGAAAATGTTCTCCGCGGCTTCGTTAAAGAGTTACTAACGAAAGACACGGACCAATCAGTGCGATCAATCCAATCTGTGAAATCAGATTCTCGCAAAGGAAAAAAGTTCATTCAAATATGCTCGGGAATCACCCCTTTCAACGAAGTACAACATTTTTGGGACACCCTGTAGAATTAACCTAGAATATATGTTAGCGATGGTTATCTTGACACAGCTTCTGAAAGTCAAATTTCGATTTCCATCTGCCGGATGATTTCGATGATTCGTAGGTGACGTCAAACCGAATTTCACGCGACTCGTTAACGCCCCCGTACTCGGCAGGGATGAAATAAAAATTCCATTTAAACAAACTCGACGTAATCGTGTCGAGCTTGGGCTCCGTTTCTCGCGCTCTCCGTTATCGTAACGCGTTCGCAGAAATTACGCTCGCGCACTAGGATAATCCACGCTAACGAGAGAACTCGCGAAAACCTCTTTCTCTCTCCGTCGAAAAAAGGACAAATTTACGAGAAATCTGGAACCGCTTCGACAGAAACGTTAATGATCACCGGTCGCGGCCGCGCGAGCAAACGCGAGTAGACCTATTTGCATCATTAGCGTGTGTGCACGCTGCTTTACTGCTCGGTATCAACAGAGTGTATACATATTTATTGCTTTTATTAACAAATTATCTACCGTTAATTATTCCGTAAATTATGAAAGTCTGTGGCCCATGGATAATGATTTCTTAATAAATCCTTTATTAGTAGAATTTCTTTACTATTACACTTGACTTTGAGCGACCTCGAAGGACCTTCGTACTAGGTCATTGTATTCGAATTTGTATTTTTCACTCGCAAAGTATTTGCAAATGGTGAATATACAATTCGCAACAGCATCCCTCAAAATAACGTTCCATAAACATATTTTTCGTATTCCGGCTCTAATAATTTCATTAGTCACAGTAAACTCATATTTTTCGTATCGCAGCTGACGTTAAAATGTATACAGAGATTAAAGTTAAATATAGAAATTCATTTCCGACGAATTGCATACGAAATATTTTTAATACGGGTGCACCACCGTGCATATAGGAGCTACCATCCATCACACCAGATATTTATAAAACCAATCGGACTGTGTTGGCGTTGTTAATAATAATAATACGTGCGTAACAACATGAAATAACATAGCATTTTTATGATGAAAAATAGGACACTTGTCTTGATTAATGTGCTTTCCTATTTAGATAAGCAATGAAAATTAACTGGAAAAGATAAGTAGAGAAACTGTCTCTTTTATCTAAATTAAGCTATATAAAAAATAAATTCTTATAGAATTAATTGGGGACACGTTAATGAGTTCGATGCATTTTTACAGGCACGCTAATTGGGACAAAATCCCTTCTTTCAATCGAGGTACATTTTTGAAAAATATGATTTTTGACTGGGAAAAGATATTCTGATAAAAAGAGACAATTTGAGAATGAATATTAATTTTTATCAAGATCAAAATTCAAGTGGAATAATTCATTGATTAATTCATGAATTAACAAGTTAGGTTAATATTACAGTAGACTGGTGATACCGTGGCTGTTTGTCATTCTTCCTGACGATGGAAATGGGTTAATACGATTGCGACAATTCGGGGACGAGCGCTGGGCAAATCGACGTTCGGCCGGGACGCAACTAGATTAATTACCAGTCGGGTCCGGTTCCTTTGACCGGGGCCGTTGACGTACGAGCAATTACTTTCGGCGTTTTCTGTTTTTCCGCAAAATTCACCGTACCGTGACGCGCGGATAAAAGTGTTGCGGGGACCCGAGCAATCAAAGGAACAAGCGGAACGCAGCTGCGAATCGCTCGTCGAATAATACGGATCAGCGTGCAGTAATCGGGTTGATCCGCCGTGACTCGGTGCACACGGCTCATGTCCCATATTGCTGACCGATGTTTCGCGAGTTTATTTGCGCAAACATCCCGCGTATCACATCACCGTCCCCATAAGAATCGCCTTATTTAACCAAATTATCGGCGACGCTCCTCAGCCTCTATTATAATTAATAGACTTTCGCGAATAATAGAAAATTCCGAATGGCAGATCGACATTTTTAAGTTCTTTAAGGTACCAAACTTTTATTTCACTCTGAATGGTTAGTATTTATGTATTTAATTAAATTTAATATGAAAAATTCATTATTGTTATACGAGTCGTTTATTTTGAAAGTGGCCCAACAAGTGGCAATTTTAATATTTACATTTCTACGTTATCTTACGATTCTGAAGCAAATTGCAACTAATCTATTTCAAATCATAAAGTTTTGTAAAATATAAATTAGCTGGTTAATAGAACGATACAAATTTTTGTTTTGAAAGTGGCCCAAGTCCATTTGTCAGTTGACAAATGTTGGAAAACATTCCACAGCATTGAAGGACCTTAGCATGTTTACTACAAGTCTCACTGTTGATAAACTATTCTGCTTCAATATTTTAGTTTTATACGTTCTTTCTGTCCGTGACCTTGAATGACCTTGAGTCACTGAATTCGCAATGAAAGGGACTATCATTGTAGATGTTTAAGAAAGGACGGTTCCATTTAAGAAAATGAAAGTGACCTCGATATCTCTAAGAAAAATTGCATGAAAACAAAAATTTCTTTTGTATCGTATGAGCCCCATTTTACCATTCAACTTTGTCCTCAAGACATTTAATGTACCTTTGAAAACAACAAAGATATTCGAGATGATAACGTTAGGTGACTCGTTCTGTATAAATGTAAGAGCCAGCTTAAAAATAATTGAGCATTAAATTCTCATTTCCCTCCCCTAATTCCGTCGCGCTCGGCAGCAGAGCAAAAGAGCAAACGGTGTGGAACAGTGTCACAGGTTCGCAGAGAAAAATGGGTTCTTGCCCCCGCAACGGTAACCCGTAGATTGAACCATTGAGAGGTATCGCGAACCACTTGGAACCGGTCGAACGCTTTCAGCGTTTGTGCGAAGCGTAACGTTACACACATCGAATGAAATCGAACGAACGAAATTTGACTGGACTAACAACCGAGGGTTGATAATCCGTAGAACGCTCGTACCGGACACGCACGCACACATGCGCACGTACACGAGAGCATGCAACAAAAGGGACGAAAACGTTGCTTTTCACTCCATCGATTTTATCGCGTCACCGCGTCACCCGGCGTATACATACTCGCGGTGCGCGTTGTGTCGGACACAGGCAATGTCTGCCGCGAAAAGGGCGCGCGCGTCCGACACAATGTTGTTGCATTAACGGAACATTCATCCGAGAGCCGGCATTGTTTGCCCCGTGATTAACTTTTGACCGTCGCGTGGGCGGAGGCCGGCCAAAGTGGAGCAGTAATTTGCCGCGATACGCTCGCGATATATGCGACAGAAAAACAGGAAGAATCTAGGATGGACGCTCAGAATTCGCTCGGCCATTCGAAACCCTTTATTAACGCCAGCCTTGCGACTGCGTTTCAATTTGTTTCATTGTCTATTTTTATTCTGTTTGCATAAGAAAATTGTTTAGGTGTCATCTGAATGGTATCAAGCAGAGACCAAAAATAACAGTTATTCTACAATTTTCTACGATAAACGTTATTAATAAAGAGTTGATTATTATTGAAATTTAAGATGATGTACGCAGAATATACAGAACAAAAATCGAAGAACAAAATGATTATAAAATATCGATTTTTATACTTTTTGGTTAATAACTGTTATCGATCAACTGTTTCGATTGCTTAAAGCAGTTATCGATGAGAGAAGTTCTTTTCGATCGCTCATGCGGATCTTCATGCAAAATAAAAATGTTTTGCATTGATTGTGGGAAGCAGGAATAACAAAAAAAATTGATTTCATCCCTCAACATACAGATCCCGCAGTCTACTCATAACAGTTATCAATGGGAGGAATTTATTTCTATCGCTCATAACAATTATTGATGAGAGAAATTGATTTCGATCACTCATAACAGTTATCGATGATCGCATTTCTTTCACTTGTTCATAATGATTATTGACGAGGAAACTCATTTTGGTTGCTTATTTAATTATTGAGTTACTATTACTATTACTATTATATTATTGAGTTATTGGGTAGTACAAAGAATATCATCGAAATGGATTGATCATGAAGATCGCCAGCCGCCATATTAAATTGTTCACTGTATCATTTTGAATCATCTCACTGTATTAAATCGTCCCCCGTGTATGAAACTATGAAGCGTTGGTCAGCCGGTTTTCACGTAAAAGGATTTCCATCGGGAGAGGGATCTCGAGAGTGAGGGATCGATGCACACAGAGGCCGTGATTAAGCGGGAGTATCATCCGCCGAGCATTTTTGAACACACGAACAAGAGCGCGATTGATTTTCTTGTCACAAGTTTAATTACTTGCGGATGATGAACGATCTGAGCGCTAGCCGGAGTTACTGTTAATCGCGTAAATATACAGAGAGAAAAAGAGAGGATAAGAGAGAGAGAGGGGGGGGCGGGGAAGAGATTCTCCGCACTATCGACGCAAAAAATGCCCGTTTGACGAAACCGTGAGCACGTGTAACCCCCCGCATTGTAGTATAACAGCGAGTTAGCTGTTAAATTGTTTTTTCTTCTCTCTCGTCGATCCTCGCTGAACATCCTCTCGGATAAGAGAGAGAGAGAGGGGAGAACCGTGGAGAAGAGAGGGAAACAACGTTCCTCTTAACTGACAGTCAAATTTTCCCGTGGAAAAGCTTGATGGAAGCACCGACGGCTTGGACTAGTGCAAAAGCGACCGGTATCTGAAAACGTTAAGAGAGGAAAACAAGCCGATGGATCTTCCGCCGGTCAAAAGTTTTAATTAATCGGGGCGCCACCGCACCGTGGTCGTGAGGTATTTTTATTAATTTTCCAACCCCGGTGCGTTTGCTTCTTCTTGCTTCGCTGTTCTCGAAGCCGTCAAGCTCCTCCAGCGCTGGAATCAGCCCTAACAGCGTCACGCTACACGCTACACGCTATGAGAACGATAATTGCTTCGAAGTTCGAACGTTCCACGTTGCGATGCGATGCGATGGGACGCCATGTGATGCAGAACGATGCAGAACGATGCAACGAAGAGCCCGGAGAGAACGGAGCCTGATTAAGTTTATTTGAGGGAAACTTTCGCGCCTAGGAACGTATTATACAGGGCAAGTCACCTAACGTTGCCACCTCAAATATCTTTGTTGTTTCTAAAGTTACGTCAAATGTCTGAAGAACAAAGTTCAGTCGGGCTCACATGATACCAAAAATGTTTTTGTTTTTATATGATTTTTCTTAGAGATTTCAAGGTCACCTTCATTGTTTTAACTGGAAGCACCCTTTTTTAAACAACTATAATGATAGCCCCTTTCATTGAGAATACAGTGACTATAATTACCCATGCACGGGTAAACTTTCTAAGTAGCTCCTAGTCCATATAACAGACACAGAACATTATTATTTTGCGTTCACCATTAAAAATTCGCAGTCTACTCGTTAATCACTTACTACTTTTCGAAGCCCCTTATTCGTAGCATTCATACTTAGGCTTTAAAAACAACAAAGATATTTGAGATTAGGTGGTATTTGAGGCAACGTTAGGTGACTCACCCTGTATATAATAATCTGCGAGTGAATGGAAATTTCTTTCAGAATTGATTCATAAATTTTGAAATTTTTTCGGCGAGGCCTTCTTTTAACACTAGCCTTGAAAGTAACTGGTACATGTTATTGTACCTATACAAATATGTACCTTATAAAAATGACAAGATTGATTTTATTTGAACTTTGTGCAGCTCCTATTGTAATATGTGCTCCACTAAAGATATCTATAATTCATTTCTTATGAAATTATTTTTATTACATCAACAATCGTAAAATAAAAAATCTGAAACCGGTCATTTTGACCGGTGATGGTGGGGTTAGTGTTAAAGAAGAACTGTTCCGCTGTTGTTTTTTCATCTTTGGGTTTCGGAGTTTTCGGCGGTGGATGTTCGTGCGAAAATAAACGAGGAGCCCAGCTGGGGATTACGCGTTCGACGCGAGTACACGGCGAGCATTAATTTCGACGGGCAGGACGACGCTCGAACGACAAACCGTAACCGCGCGTAAAACAAATCGGTTGTCGGTCGTTCGACGCTTAGTGGACGCTTCAGCACGGTTCACGACACCCGCCGTGTTCCCTGTTCCGTCGCTCGACACCGTCGACCCTCGAGCACTTCCGCCAGTAACGCAGATATGCATCGGCCGTCGTTGCACTGAAACGCCCATGAATAATCTTCTCAGTGTCCCATGGCGCCATTAGAAAATCGAAGAAACTAGACCCCAAACACTAAACACAACGGTTCCCGTTAATTCCAAACAAATGTAATGCTCTTCTCCTCGTTACATTATTGGTTAGGAACGACGAGAGAAATCTCATGGGAATAATATCAGATGATTGCATAAGTTCGTGTCCGATTTTATTCTGAAAAACTGCACAGCGTTGCAAGTAGAATAGCCGCCCGTATGGTCAGACAAGCGTAATCCAATGTTCCACGGTGACCATACCGAGTTCATCGTGCTCAATCAGTAGAACACCGCGGTCTATTGTAAGATAATTTATTCAGAGGCAGTCGGGCAGAGGAGACTATGAGGGCACGAGTAGAACAGAATTGGACTATGATCACACAATTAGAATAGAGATGATTGCTGATGAGGCTAGTGAAATAGAAACAATCTATGATCGGACAAGTGGAATATGATAGCCTGGGGTCAGAGCGAAATTGTTGTCCACAGACCGGCGAGTGAAGTAGATTAGTGGAATGGAATGGGACGTAGCTTGACAAGTAGAATTCGACTGTCTGTGATCAGAATGGTATCTAGCTCAAATCAAGATACTCGGTTCGAATCATCCATCAAAAACAATTTCAATAACATCTTTCGCATAAACGACTATTTCTACGAACAATTGGAAATCACAGCAAGAAGTAGTTGATTAATGAAAAACTACTATGAATGCTCATAAGGGGGGTGTAGAGGGAAATGGAAGGAACACAATTTTTAACTTTGGGACTTTGTTTGGAATTCCCTTTTTCGGTTTTCCGCTTATATCACGGGAACTGTGTGTCCTAGCGATAAGACCATTCTATAGAAAATTAAAGCTGACAAAATATGCTATAAGATTGATTCCGTTCAGTCTTTCGCTGTCTCGCATAGTTTCCGAGATATCCGCGCTCAAAGTTCACTAATTTTTGTCTTATTTCATTAACTCTTCAGCACAATTAGTGAACTTTGAGCGCGGATATCTCGGAAACTATGCGAGATAGCGAAAAACTGAATCGCATCAATCTTGTGGCACATTTTGTCAGCTTTAATTTTGTATGGAATAGTCTTATCGCTAGGATGCATAGTTTCCGTGATACAAGCGGAAAACCGAAAAAGGAGATCTTCTACTAATCCAAATTAGTCCAAACAAAGACCCAAAGTTAAAAATTGTGTTCCTTCCATTTCTCTCTGCAACTTTTCGTTGACTGGACTAATTTTAAAAGAAAATATTAATCCTAAATCATGTGTCAATATTAAAAATTTTCTTCTTTTGATCCTTCATTGTCGATCGTGGATCAATTGTGGAGCAATGTTTCGGTGCGGTAGCAAATAGAAAATACTTTGTATAACCACGTACCCCGTTTACAAAATGTGTTCGACTGCAAGAAGGACTGTAATTCTTCCCAAAAGTAGTGCTTGCTGGGTCGAAAGCTTATATTACGGGCGATCACAGTATTTGCAACGCGACATCCCCTGAAATCCAACACAGCTCGAAATATCTTTTTGTTTCGTCGTAGAACAACGGCGCTATAGTACCCAGGTAGAATTTTTCAATCGTCGCCGGATGGAGAGACAATGGCCGGATTAAAATGTGCTCTCGAGGCAGCACAGGCTGGTGTGTGGCTGATGCAGGAGGGAGACAAGCTAGCTAGACGAGCGGTCGCGTAAAATGAGTTTCACGAGAAAATGACGACTACGCGGTAGAGTTTGTCGGTGAAATTCGTTTAAGTCGATGTCGCCTCGGCATTTCTCGTCGACCCGTCGCCCGTCGACCCGTCGTCGAGGGTCGGCAGCGCGACGGGCTGCATGTATTTCACCGTGGAAACACGTATTGCATTTACGTTAGCGTTACAACGACTTTAGGCAAGTACGTGCCCTCGCAAACTGCTCGCTCTTACGCCCTCTGTAATGCAGAAATTCGTTTCTGTCCGGCTAAATCACGGAGGAACCGGCCCGTTTGGGCTAGCCCCATCGGTAGCCGGTCACCCGAACCCTGAATTCACGCTCGGCAAATTCGAAAATTCGATCTGGACCGTGTTTTTTGTCGCCCGTTTTCCACCAATCGACCAACGCTTTTCTTGCAAATAGTAAACATTAGAAAAAAATATACTGTTTTTTGCAAGCAACGTAACGGCGTCTGTAATTTTTCTATATATGCATTGTTTTTTCAAAAATGAATGTGTCCCTCAATTTTAAAAAAATGAAATGTTATGTGTTTTCTTTATATCATATGGAAGCGTCTGCCAAATCCGAAATTAAATCGTCGACATTTTTACGGGATGAAACAGCGGTAATTGTTTCTCCTGGTTAAGAAAAACATTATGTAGCAACAGAATGGACAGATCCTTTAACCAATTCTGTCACTCCAGGCATGGTTCTAGCAAACCACTTAAAAAATTTCGATGTAGATTAAGTCTGATAGGAGAACAAATTTTTTCCCCGAGGTCCGTCTAGTTAATATACTCTGTTATAAAAATTCACTCGGGGTCTTTCTATTTGACTAAAAACACGAATAACGTTGAAAATGTTGAGTGGTCCTAATTGGATAGCCAGGGGCTGCGTATGTTCTATGCAGTCTCTCAGGAAAGGTATTTCAACACGTAAATTCGAGAAAATGTAAATTCCGAAGCGTTGAACATCGCGCGACTCGTGTAATTATTTTGTTTAGATTTTAGATGTAATATTTAGGCGGGTGCATTCAGTGTATCGAATTTAATTGGCACTCGAGAGACCCAGGAAAATAATGCAGCAGCAGTAACCATGACAACTGAGAGTATTCAGGTTTTATAAGATAAACTGTATCAATTTCATAGTACAGTGACCGAAATAATGATAGGTTCACTTCAATTTGTTGGCATAATCTTGCGTTTAATGCAGTATTTTTTATTTTACTTATTATTGTTTATTCATTCCAATATAATTAACGAAATACAGAGCTCAATTGACTAACACAGTGTTAATTAATGTCAATTACAAATTTTCTATTACAACACTTGAATTTTAGTTGCGAAATAGACATAGGTTCATTATGTATTTTTACATAAGAAGTTAAAAAAAAATGAAAATAATTCAGTACTTCGTTGAACCTCCTTTGTGTTTTATAACTTCAAATATTCTGCGTGAAATATTCTACGGCTCTCTAATCCCATTTTCCAATTCTGAAACAGTGCTATACCGTTTTCCATTGTCGCGTATACCTTTCGGACTAATATTCTCCAAAGATTTTCATTCGGATTTAAGTCCGGACTCCTCGATGGCCAGGGTCTTTTCATTTTTACATTTTTTTCATCACGCAGATCGTCCCAAAAATATTAATACCCATCTGGGCCGTCCAAATTAAATTTATTTTCAACAGAAAAAATCACCGTCTTGCACTTTTCGGTCCATGACATATGATATTCTGTAAACTTTAATCTCTCCTCCATGTGGAATTCAGTTAGCGGAGGTTTTTTCGCTTTTTTACAATATTTAAGTGTCCCACTCGATGTCAACTTGCTGTACGCGTCGAACACCAAATGGCAAATCTAATTTCATTTTTATTTTAGAGGCATTAAGCATATTTTGCGACAACAACTCTTAACGCCCGGGAAAATGAAAAGCTCGCGTTGTCGCAGAACCGCGTCGAAGATTTGCGTGGCCGGTTTTCCTTTCCTCGTGGGGGTGGGTGATTCATTTCGCGCACGATTTTCCCCGTCGATTCACGCGGCACGAAAGATTAAACGAGCCGCATGCGTGCGCGCAATTCCTATCGAACCGTTAAAGTGTATTTTATAACGCGCCGCGTCGTCTCGGATACGCCGTAGGGTGAATGCGAAAAACCAATAAATTATTTCCACCCTATTAACGTAACCGTCGATACTCTCTCTCTCTCTCTCTCTCTCTCTCTCTCTCTCTTCGCGGTAATGGATCACGGTTCGGCGATTTTTCCTTTTTCGGGAAGAAAAGTATCCATAACTCGGCCGCTCCGAACCGCGCTCTACGCCACGCCGCGCTGTGCCACGCCGTCACGTCATAATTCTTAATTCCAAAGGTGCTTGAAGCTCGCCACCGCGACCTCGATAAAAGCCTTTTAAACGAGACGTCGATACATTTCTCTCGCCCCCGAGCCACACCGATACGAACGGAGAATTAATTACGAATATCGCGTCCCGAAATGAATGGACGAGAGCGCGCGAGCGCCAGTCCTTTTTCTCCTATTCCCTTTGTGTTTGTCTTCGACTCGAACACGCCGGTTTTCTCTCTATCCCTTTGTCCCTTTGCCCCGACGCGGTTTTTTCTTTCGCTTTCTCATTATTTAGTCCTTTCCACTGTTCCACCGGGAATTGCTAATTAGTGTGTGCTGACTTTCGTGTCTGTCACGGAGATGCTGATACCGATATTTCGGAAACATATTGCATCGACGTATTCGAATTAGATTTTTCTTTGTTCGTGGACGGCAGGAAATTTTGAATTAGTTCCACAGTTTGTTCCACGAAAATGCTACGCACCGGAACGTTTGTAAAGACATTACAAAATGTTCCTCGTGACTGAAACTACCACGGATCTCAAGAGCGAAGTCTTTCCTTTACAACGAGCCCTTAAAACTTGATGTCCGATTTTTGTTGGTCGAGTTATTGAATTTTGAATGGGTACACTGTCAACTGTACAACAGTAGTATAAGTTACAGCATGAGACCAAACCTGTGCCTCCTTTTTGGTCCATTAACAAGCCAAAAGAAATCGTAGATCAAGTTTCAAGGATTTGTTGTAAAGAGGAAGCTTCAATCTTCAAATCCAGAGTAGATTCATTCCCGAGAAAAATTTTTTAATGGTCCCACGAACCTGTGAACTTGCAGCATTTGCGAGAGGAAACGTGTCTTCAGTTTTCCATCTGCTACATTAATTGATCATTTAAACTAACTAATGATTAATCATAACTAATAAGCAATAACTAACGATTACTTAGAGCTGTGACTAACTAGTGCCATGTAGTTATGACTAACTAATCAAGAAGTTTCAACTAACTTGTTTTAAAGTTTTGACTAACAATCAAACAGACTATCAGTAATTTTTAATTATTAGTTGATGTTTGGCCAACTCTGATTCAAAGTAATTCTTCTAGGGTCATAATTCCTCGTTTGTTGGAAGGGAAAGTTTTGAACGCACTGTCAATGTGTTGCAGTACCAATGGAGTCGATACAGGGGGTGGCAGGCCAGAAGGCAACTTTGCCCTGTAATATACAACCCCGCGAGCCGAACGATGCCGTCTCTATGGTGCTCTGGTTCAAAGAGGACAGCGGCGAGCCACTCTACAGGTAAGCCATCATTGTTATTTACGAGTGTGGGTACATGAGAGGGAAGGAGAGAGAAAGAGAGAGGAGAGAATAGGAGACCTTTTAAATCTCCACGCAGCTCTTTCCCCGATATATTCAACGAGTCTGTCGTCGCGTGTGCCCTTGTATCGCCACCGCAAAAACCGAGCACTGTTGCAGGATTGTTGGAACCGAAAGAAATTACCATTGGCTCGCGCTTCGATTCCGTTCGCTGCGCAGAAATAAATCGAGAACCAACGTGAGACCACTGTAACTAGAATGTGGCTGGGAGTGCGGTTCCAGCAGAGCGAAATTAAGAATTTTTTTTTATTTACATGGTCAAAAGATTTGACAAGCATTTTGCTATTGACAGCACTGATGAACCTTTCGCGTTTGTTTCACGGTGCCTATTGTGTTCAAAGAGTAGTATTTCTCCGTTCTCTTGCGGCTTTGAAATATCGCAATAAAAATTTTTAGCTGGATGCCCTTTGGGAGAATGCGGCAGAGTTTCAGTGGAACAAGTCAGCGACGTTCATAGTATTAGGGACATTTATAATTTCAATAATTGTGGAATAGAAAACCATGGTATGTTTAGTATTAAATATTTTTCAACGATTCTTTAATAAAAAATGTTTTACACACAGCCGTCCAAATAAACCGGTAAACTGTTTCATTCACCGAATCGGAAATTGTTTGATCCGTCGGGATGAACAAAACAGAAAATTGCTCGGAACGTTACGCGGCGAACGAACAACAGTGGAAATTGTAGCGGCGAGGACCGCAGTCGAAAATCTTCCAAATCGAATTTTACGTCGACAACAGAAAAACAACGCGCGGAATTGTCTGATCGAAACGAAGAGTCGCGAGGATGTCCGAAGGCGTCGCGTTTCCGGGATCAATCCCGGAAGTGGGCCACGCGAAACAACGGAAGAGGATCCGTGCTACATCGGAATCACGGGTTGCAAGCTGGGACTTTTCCCGAGCGGGCATTACGCGTCAGCTCGTAAAAAAAAGGTCTTACTCCGCGGGCAAGAAAAATGCATAAAAGCGGCGCAAACTCTGTTTTATTCGTCTCGCGAGCCGTTCATGGTTCGCCGGCGCTCGTACGCGGTGCTCGACGCGATAAAAACTTTCGAAATGTCTTGGTTCGAAGGCGCCAATGATATTCGTGCCCCGTCGAGTGCTGCAGAAGCAGAATTCAATATTAATATTTAATCTCTGCGAACGGATGCCAACGGCGGACCGGGTTGGGTCGGGCCGGGCCGCGGGGAGAATAAGGCTGCGTTTATAGTTCCTGTCTCGCGTGCTTTTCGTCTCGCGTGCTTTTGGTCTCGCGAGACAAGCGGGTCATAAATTTCGAGCGGGGTCGACGGGCCCACTGTGCGAGGCACGAAAAAAGGTCTCTACGGCTTCACGGTTCGTTTAGGTAAACTACCGATAGCTTTCCTTTAAGGCGGTAGGATATCTTCGGAGACCTTTTTTTGTGCCACGCACAGCGGGGGGCACAGTGGGCCCGTCGACCCCGCTCGAAATTTCTGACCCGCTGTCTCGCGAGACCAAAAGCACGCGAGACGAAAAGCACGCGAGTCAGGAACTATAAACGCAGCCTAAATTTGCTCGCGAGCACGGCGTTGGGATTCATGCGAATCCTTAGGCTTCGCGACGCGACGGTTCGGAACCCGCGTCCACGTTATTTCAACAACCCGACCAGACAAAAGTAGTTCGCGAATATTCCGCGAGGTCGCCAAAAAAATTCTACTGGCACAATTCCGGAAAATATTTTATCGAAAATGTAGTTTGGTTTAATAGAATTAATGGAGTTAGGCTATAGACGAATATACAGTGGCTGAAATAATGATAGGTTCACTGGCCGCGTCGGCTGGTTTACTGTTTCTACTTTTATTTTCGTTTTCGGAAGTGTACTGTGGCATTTGTTTTTATTTCGCAAAAATGTGTTGTACACATTGTGTAAGCAGTCAGTCGACTATCAATCGTATTAGTGTAAAGATGTACCTGTTTCAAAAATACACTCCTCAAAAGAATTAAGGGATCACTTGTGCGAACCCGAAAAATTCGTCCCACTTCACGTGATCATAACTCCGTCAAATATTGCCGTATCGATATCGTTAAACAATGGTTTGAAAGCCTGAAACCGCTAGTTTCAGATGCTCTGTTTCAAATTGTTGATATGTTGGTGTTTTACAAAGTTATAGCGAGATGAAGACAACATTGACGGTTAACAAAAATTTTGTGCAACTTTAGAACATCACACGGGGAGCAACAAATTTTTTTGATAAATCGCCGTTAATATCATTTAGAAGGGCTATCTTTCCTGTGTAAAATGTGTGGTTGTAGAATATTGTGCGATTTTTTTAACATTAAGATTAATTAACATTGTGTTGTTCAATCGAGCTGTGTGTAATTCGTTAATTATATTAGAATAAATAAATAATAGCAAGTAAAATCAAAAATACTGCATTGAACACAACATTATGTCAACAAATTGAAGTGAACCTATCATTATTTCGGCCACTGTACTAAGCGCCGCAGGTTACACAATCTACAACGTTCGTGGATTGAATTCTCTCGAGTCAGGATCGACTTTGTAGGATCGATGTCTCACCCTTCAGTGGCTGAAGGAGGCGATAACGCGTGGTACACGACTCACTTTCTCGGGGCGGATAGCACGAGTTTCAAGATGGCTGTCGATCAATCCCCCTTATTAGCCATGCATTGGTACAGCTGTGTATACCTGCATAAATGAAGTTACACAGGATACGCGGTTACGATCTGGATAACAAATAGCTCCGCCAGCGCGCGATACACGTTCCCATCACGGTCGTTCTGTAATTAATGTGCTTCATCGTCGTAAAGTAAATGAACGTCCCTTATGAAATGCAAATCCGGCTGGGAAACAGAGAGAAAGAGAGAGAAAGGGACTTAATTAGAAAGCGTTCGAATGCAAAGTTGCTCGCAGCGAGGCACATCGCTTTCTCCTCCATCGAGATTCCGCTACGGCATCGTTCCAATGGAAACACGGAAACCGCGGTGTTGTTCGCGTTTTCATAATTTCCACAAACGCCGGGAATCGCGATAATAGGGGCGCGTACAGGCGATAGTTTTCGCGGGGAATTTTCCAAGATTTTTATGGCTGAACAGAGGAAGAAAAAGAGGAAGGAGAGAGAGACGAGAACGAGTTATTCTGAGCAGCAGCAGCAGCGTTGGTAACCATCCTGCCTTCCCACGGAACGGACAACACCGCGCTTATTAAACGCGTGCCAGGATTAAAAAGAAACTGCTTGCGCATTCAGGAATGTAATAGTCCTCCCCCGTAAGCGCAGGGTGCTTCAACGCCCTGGAATATACTGCGACAATCTGCGAAGAGTTAATTGCTCGGCAGCTATACTAAAAGCGAAGAAACCGCGTGCGGCCAAAGAACTTTGCTACCTCGCGAATCTCGGAGAACCGCGACGCGAATCGCAACGAGCACCGCCGTCGGGATACTGTCTTTTTTGGCTGGGGGATTTGGAATTTTCTGTAGCTTAACATTTTTGGCTTCCAGTTTAGCTCTTCTCCGAGTGGTCTTTTTTACTGAGGCCGATAAAAATAAGAAAGCACCGTCTGTCTAATGTGCTTGTGCTCAACAATGAAGAAGCAACGAGTAGATTTTATGCACTTATTACAAACACGGGTAGGGAAAGTGTAAAACGTGAACACAAATATTTTAAAGATCCGAGACTTCATTTTTTAACACAACGCAGGACAAGAAAGAAATTCTTATTCATGCTCACTAGAATTTGAAGGTTTTTACTTTTGTGAAACTTTTGTAAACATGTCCGAACAGCAATGTCTTCTTCAATAATATTCGAATGATATATTACTACCGATAAAGAAAGACAAGAATCGATACTAGAGTGGAGGAAGATTGATGCTTGCGTCGACAGCATCGTAAATCCGGTAAGCGATCTTTAAATAATAAATGAGGGTGTTGTAACACTGCATAAGAATGAATGTTTCTCCATAGATTCGTCATGTTATCAATCCGGGACCCTAACTGTTATAACAAAAGAGAAAGAAGTCATGGAATAACAAGTATTTCATCGACAAAGATCGTATCGGTTAGAAATAAGGATTATAAGTAAACGAAAATTTTTTCTCTTGTTGGAAAATGTTATCGTTGAGAGAAATTCATTCATGAAACAGTTTTTTTCATCGATAACAATTATCGAGGAGGATCCAATTTTTTGGACACTATTAACCGTTACTTGTAACGAAAAAGTATTATATAAAAATCGATATTTTTTAACCATTCTGTTCTTCGAATTGTTTTCTTTATATTTTGTGTAGATTATCTTAAATTTCAATGATAATCAACTTTTTATCGATGATTTTCATCGTAGAAAATTTTAGAATAACTGTTACGTTTGGTCCCTGTTATCAATCCCTTTAGGAATTTTTATTTCCGGAACCATTTGTCGTATCGACTTGAAACTTGTTTTATTCGAATAAGGAAGCTCTGCCTTATCACACAAATAATTTTTCGGCAAAATATCAGCGTTGTAAGATGAAATAATTGCGAGTAAATTACCTCGAGAAAATGGAAGCGACGCCGGTTGATTAAGCATCGACTCGTTCTACTACGCTGTTCGACCGGAGCCGAAGAATCGGGTTTCGCCGGTGTCTGTCAGTCGAAGTCGTTCGGTAAGGTTTCCGGTTCGCAGCGGAATAGCAGATAATCGTTTCGATTACTATCGGGGACTTTTAACGAGGTCGAGGAACGGGCGGGAGAAGGGAGGTCGCGCACAATGGCCGTTTTACAAGACATTCGAGCAAAAGGGAAAGAGAGAGAGAGAGGGCACGGTAACGGGGAAAGGTAACCGCACGGACGCGGCTCGGATTATTCGTGTAAGCTGACCGCAATAATTGGTCAGCGAGTTCTATGAATGCGATGGAGATTTAATGATAACCCGGAACACACGAAATGACCGCGCGTCGCGCCGCTCTGGTGACGCCCTAGCCTCCGCCGTGCCGTGGCGATAGATAAATGGTGACCGATCACAGATCATCGACCTGATTTGCATTTCCAAGCACCGATATCGGTCCACGCCGCTTTTATCTCTCCGTCCGTAACCCCCCTCCACATCGATTTCCCCGTGTCCTCGATAAATGATGTCGATGTATGTTTGATGTCGATATCGATAAATCATCTCTTTTAGCGCGGACGATGACAGCTGCTAATTCATGACAAGCTAATAAACCGTTAACTATGGATTCGATTCCGGCACGGTAAATATCGACGAGATAACGTTCGCTCGAACGACCGTGCGCCGTAAAAAACGATTGTTCCGAAACGTTGTTCGGGGCCTCGATCACTCCGTGGATTAGTCTCGCAAAGAAACCAAACGAGATCGTTGCGGAATTCGATGACGTCGCTGGACACCGCATCCTTCGGCGGTATCAACTATGCCCGTTGCAAGAAAAATTTGGTTTCCCGAAAATAAACAAAAACTCGTTATTCATTTTTGATATTACAATATTAACATTTCAATGGAAAGAATTGATACGGTAATTGATTTCCAAGATAAAAATTCACAAAGTCAACTTTATGAGCAGGCATGTCAAACTCTTTTACCACCAAGGGCCTCATTATGTATTATAAATTAATTCGAGGGCCGCAATGGAAAAAAGCAGACTCGTAATAAAAAGGAAACACATTTTTTTATCGACGTTGCTGTTACACATATAAAGTAACATACGTACAAAAGTTGTTTTCTTTAAGTTTACTTTATTTGAATAAAACTATTTCATTTTTGTTTCGAAGAAACTTGGGAATGTTTTCAGTTGAATTTGATGAAGTGTAATTATTTTCGAAATTGATTGTACACACGCTGGTCTGTTCATCTTCACTTTTCTGCAGTTTTATTATTTTTTAACGTTGAAGATAGTGGTTCGCTCATATATGTATGTGCTGCCACTGCTACCGAACATAGCTGAAATACACCTAATTTCACATAACAGTTCATCTTTCATTAAATCATTTTCACCCTTTTGCAAATCAATTTCACTCTTTTGTAAATCAAATTGAACCTTTTACGAATAAAGTATTTTTAAGTACGTTTTTGCAGAAAAAATAAGACGAAATTTATTTAAATTTATTCATATTGCAACATGTACATCAAATACTTATTTAAAAGTAATTACCAATTCATTAACTTTGTAATGTGCGAAAACTGTGTATAGAATAATGTAGATATGTTTATTCAGTGTAGCTATTTTCTGATTAATAAATTTCAGAAATGAAAATACATATTTATTGAAGCGTATTGAGTCTTCGCAGTAATGACACCGTTCACGTGTGCCTAAATAAATATATAATCTAATCAAAATAAATGAATAATTATTTTTAAATATTCTTAATGAGCGAAATTGATTTGCCAAAGGGTGAATTCGGAGTGTAAAACCTATAAATCGTCATCAACAGTTTCAAAGTTCTTGGTCGGGCCGCAAACTACCTATCGACGAGCCGGATGTTTGACATGCCTGTTTAAGAGAATAGACAAAAACCACAATATTCAAGGATCCGTGTTTCGCCAATAAACGAGTGACTACACAGTCTTTCCTATTAGCAAAAATAGTCGAATCTAACAGATGAACGCAGAATAAGCCTGACCTCGTTCCTCCAAATGGTTGCCGAGATAGAAATTCGTACAAGAGCTGTTCTTGTAAAAGACAAATAAAAAAATACCAAACTCTAGAGGCCTATATTCCACGAACCAATTAAACGACATCAAAATAATGACTTCAACTCCCCCTAATTTCCCACGCACCACATCCCATCAAGCTTCCATCGCAAAAAGCGGTCTATTTCGCGTAGTATGACCCAGATAGCCGACAGGGCGTGACAGTAGTCGCGGTGCGCGCATAGTCAGACACCGCGTGCACGGGACTCGCGCGATTAATCTAAACGATTCCGACTGCGACAACGAGAAAGAGAGGAGAGAGAGAGAGAAAAATCGGCGAGTGGATCCGTTGTCCGAAGGAACGAAATTCTCGGAGTAGACTCGCGGTGCTATTAGTTAAGCGACGTCCAACGACCGCGATAACGGTTAATCGGGGACCGAGCGACGCGTAACAATAGCTTGTAATAATGGATGGTAGGGGGACGGTTTGCTGGTTCATCCGTACCGTTCCGCGTACGAGAGAGGCCCGTTACCCTGTTGTGTAACAGCGTGGACAATGGACCGATAATTCGAGCCGGTGAAACGCGGCTCCAGGCTGGCAAGACGCGTGTAGACCCGCTTCTACACGTAAGTCGACCACAATGCCGTCGCGGAAACGGGTCAATTAACTTCTCGATCAGGAACGTTACCATGGACGCGTCGACGTTTAATCGACCACCGTTGCGTTGCACATGCATCGCCGATATTCTCGCCCTCAAACAACCCCTCGAAATCGCGCCAGAATTCTCGGCGAGCGTTTTAAACCGAAAATTATAAGTTTGACCTTCGTCTTTCGAGTTCAAAGCCATTTGAACGTCGTGTCAGAGTACATATTTGAATGCATTTTGGTACGAGCTACGCGCGACGCAACACGGAAATATATGTATAATAGTTGTTTAAAAAAGAAACATAGATGATCTTGAATACTACGAGAAAAAACGACATTTAAAAAACAACCCCTAAGGGATTCTGACCACTTGATACTAGGGATGGGATCAAGTACCTCGCAAACAGGTTCGAACTTTGATTGATTGAATTCGAACTCTCTATAAGTACTTCGAAAAACAGAAATAATACTCCTAAGTATACTCGGACCTATGCCAGACAGTTTCGAACCTTTTACAAGTACTTTGGTAAACGGAAATAATACTTGCAAGTATATTCGAATCTTGGTCGAACAGATTCGAAACTTTTATGAATATCGTACCGGAAATTCCCTGATTTTGTCCTCCAATGCATAATTTAATTTAACATGTATAACTATAATTTCATAATCTATCGGAAATATTATTCTTAAATAGTTACGGATTTAAGAAAAGGCTTAAAACCTACTATGCAGTTCTGATTTCCAAGATTCGAGCACTACTTGTGAAAGATTCGATTCCTTTCAACATCGAAGTACTTATAAGTATCTTTTCGAAACTTTTAAGTACTCATTCCGAGGTTCGATATCAGTTTGTATAAAATTGAAACAATATTGCTTTCAAGTAGTAATCGAAACCCATGAAATGAAACTTGGTTATTGAAATTGACTCGGATTCGTGAGTACATATTGAACTTCATCCCATCCCTATCAAACCATTCAAATTCCACATAAAAAATGTTCTTTTTACTTCGTCAAAATTAAAGAAGATATTCTAGAGGTGACACTTAAGTGAGACACCCTGTACATTATTATTATTATGCAATTTTGTCACAGTTTTCAATGTTTGCTAGAATGTAATTGTCGCCCAATATCGATGACATAAAGCACAGAGAGCTACGAATCCGATTTCTTTACTAGATTGCGGCTGCCTCGGTCTGCCTAGCTCTGCCTCGCCTTGCCTCGACTTGCCAGACAATCGGCGGCCGTATTTACGACGTCGGAGAATGCGAGAACGTCCGCCAGAATTATTATATTAGAGCGGACGACGGAGAAGGAGATTTACGAAATCCATTGTCCTCCTTCGTCGAGCAAAGAAGAGAACCCGGTCGTCCCGTAACGATCGCGGACCGTCTCGACCGGTTCCAATTTTCATTAGTCGGTCTTCCATTGTCTGCGCTTGAAGAAACGCGGTTGCCATTGAACATGCGTATGTTTTACCTCTGGGAAGCCTCCCGATAGCCTCTGGGAAACCTCTAGAAATCTCTCTTCTTCCGAATTATTACTATTTCCTTACTTATTCGGCTATCTTAGTGTGTGCCTCGTATTGTCTTTTATTATCGGATAACGGATCTGATACGTTTCTGGCAGAAATGAGTCGGGGGTTGCAATTTGAAACAGTAGAAAGTTTAAAGAAATGGAGTTAAAATGAAGTTTACGGAATAAACTAGAACCGTTTGAAACTCTGAAGCAGACAACTAAAAAAAGTATGGCAGATCCTCGTACAAAATAAGCAAAGACTGTTTTAAAAGACTGTGTATATGCATTTTATGCGGTGATCAAAAACTTGGTTAAGCTGTACATTTACTGCCGCATAAAATACGCGTATACAGTCTTCGCGCGGATCTTCGCGAGAGTGCAGTAGAACAAGGCAGTGCTTAATCAGCTAGCAGCGCACGCAGTTATCAGTGTTATATCTTTTCGCAATTTTCCGTGTTAGAATGTATATATCTTGGTGCAGGAAAATTCTGGTTCGAGATCGGATCTTACTGTTTTAAATGCAGGAAGTTTCAATTCGATGTGACAAACGGTTCCGAGCATACGAATTTCTAAAGAACAATTGGAAAATCGATATCGGAATATTAATTTACTTGCATCTAATGGTTCCAGCTCGTACAGAAAACCAATTAAAACTCGACCGCAACCGACTAAAATAAAAACAATTTCACTCGACTAGATTCGCACGTTATAACCGACTCCGCGCCGAGCTCGTTACAGAAGAGTGTTCCCGGGTCCTGCAGCTAATTCCACGATCCTGTCTCGCGAGACGTTGACGATCGATAGATCGACGGATCCCTTTGAAAAATCTGTGTAACAGTCGCGGTTCGATTCCGCTATCCTCGTGAATCGACGGGAATGAATGTCAAGCCCACCCCAGCGATCGACACACCGCGTCCCGTTTCACCAGAGTTCGCCAGGAAGAATACCCATCGAATGAGAAACGATCTATTACGGAGCTATGAAAATGATTCCATTGAAATCGAAAGAGCTTAGAGATGAAACCCGCTCGCTCGCTCGCTCGCGAGAGAGGAGGAGGAGGAGGAAGGGAGACCGGGGGGAAATACTCGATACAGATCGAACGATCATCCGTCTTCTGGGATTGCCGCGAAACGAGTGCATTGTGGACTTCGCCAATCACCACCCTTTTCCAGCGGTACGCTCTTTTGTCACCCTCCCTTTCTTCCACGCCTCCACCGATCCCTCCAAGCCCTCTCTTGTCGCCTCTCTTCCCACCCCCGCATCACCACCACCGAGATTCAACCCCCCGCGAACCTAGCCGGATTCGACTCTTTTGTTCGAGTTCTTCCATTCCTTAAAGCGCTCTTCCTCGTCAACGAGTCGCGGATAAAATCGATCCTCGTGGTTTTTCTTCGTCCTACTCTTCTTTTTTCTACCTGGCGAAAGTGGAGATCCTCCTTTGGGCCGTCGAGCGTGATCGAAACTTATTTCTTTCACGTGATTTCGACCGGCTCAGTTTCATTCTCTTTTTCAGAAATTAAAATTCATTTTAGTTTGCGGCGGGCAACCTTTTTTCTCCATTTTCCAGAGGAAACACTGGTCTTTGAGAATTTTTATCTCGACAACCATTTGTCGGATCGGGATGATCCTTTTTTTATCTTCATCTGGAAAGTTTAAACCAACGTAATACTGTTTTTCTTAATTAGAAAAATTGTTCACCGATCTACTTATTTGTAAACACACAGATCCTCGAATATTGCGATTTTTGAATATTTTTGACGGTAGACTGGTCTTTATGAATTTTTATTTCGAAAACCATTTGTCGGATCGGGATGATCCTTTTTTTAGCTTCAACTGGAAGGTTTGAACCAACATAATACTATTGTTCTGAATCCGAAAAATTGTTCACCGATCTATTTATTTGTAAAACACAGATTCTGGAATATTGCGATTTTTGTCTATTTTTGACGGTAGACTGGTCTTTATGAATTTTTATCTCGAAAACCATTTGTCGGATCGAATTGAAACTTTTTTTCATTGGAAAGAGGAAGGTCTGTCTGATCCACAGTTGAAATTTTTTCTGTTCAAATATTAATGCTGTCGAAAATTGAGAACCAATACATATAATTCCGATAATGCAAGTACCGCTGTCTGACCATGCACTGACTTGTTCTACTGAACTGTTCTGAAGAGAACTATACATTTATCATCGTCTAAAAAATATACCGCGGCTGGCAGAGTAAGTTAAACAGTCCGCAAAGGAGTGTCTAGCAATCAGGTGATTTTAATTTCGTAATTGGAGCAGTCCAAGCGCAGAAACAAAGTAAGCCTCTTCGGAAAAATTGAGTTAATCTCTTGATTAAAGCGATTTTTGTACGGTTCTTAATTAACGTTCTCGTTCCATGAAACGGCAACAGAGATCGACACAGCAAGAGAGAGAGAGAGAGAGAGGGAGAGAGAGGGAGAAAGATGGAAAGAGAGTAAGTCAGCAGACGTAAAAGCCCGGGCCGTGCATGGAAATCGGCTACGGTCGAACTTCCCGTTCGATCGAACGAAATCGTTGGTTCTCGATTGCAGTTGATGCTCAGCCACCCCCTTCAGTCTCCACACCCCTATCGTTTCTAGCTGCCACTTTGCCGTGAGCACCCAGCGCACGCTGCCACCTATACCACCCTCTATTCAAATATCACTGTGAAACCACGGCCCGGCATTCTTCAAAATGGGATTCATGCCGTCGCATAATAGGACAGAGATATCAATCCGATCGGTGAATATAATATAATATCCGATTACACGAGCCTCCACGAACACAACGCGCCTGTGTTCCCTGTTCCCTTTTCGCCCGTTCACCGTGTCGGGTACGTTAAACATCTCCGCGAGCGTTCCCGCCCTTATTCTTAGCCGTCAATGTATCTCCGGTGTAATATGGGAACGCTCGCTTATCCTCCATCTTCCTCTCTTCCGCTCCTGTTCGTCTCACCTCGGTGTAAACCACCCTCTTATGCTAGGTAAATCGAGCACAGGATCGAAACGATACCGAGAGACGCGATACGACACGGTAAATACACTTCCAGCAATCGGAATCTGATCGAATGGAGAAAATACCCATTTTAATTTGTTTTAGTACTCCCTGTAGAGATTCTTTATTGATGCGTGGAAATTTCAGAGAAGGCTGTTGCGTGGTTTAAAATTCGATTACAAGATTTGACGCATACAACGACAACAACAACGATACGGCAAGCTAATATAAGCGTGGTAATAAAAAAATGATGTTTGGGAAAGCAATAGAAAGAGAAGAACACGAGGAATAAAAGGCGGATCGGTTGTACTCAAGGCCCTTAAGGGGTGCCAGCGTCCAAAGGCTGCGTTTTTATTCGATTATATGGATAATGGAGGGGTTTCCATTATTAAGAATCCTCGGAAAATCGGCAGGTGTCCGGGGGTGCCAGCCACGGAACAACAACACAATTATTTGTACACAAACAAGGGCATTGTAGAATTGGAAAACTAAACTAACAAACTAATGAATGTTTATCTTCCCAACCTATTGTTGGATCGAGTTGGAACTTTCTTCACGTAAACGAGGAATGTTGGAACTCTAATAACAATTTATATTTTCAAGAAATTGAAAATTTTTTTCAAGATAATTAAAGAAATTGATTCTAATAATTTCGAGTAGCTGTCTGATCATGCACTGACTTGTTCTACTGCATTCTCCGGAATAGTTCACACCACCTCATTATGACATTATTTTCTTAGACTCCGAATATGTGAATGCAGCTATTAAAACTGGGGACACCCCCTATCGAAACACACGAGAACCACATCGAAGTCACAGTGTGTCGATCGATGTCCCAAGCGAGCAAAGCTGGAACTTCGAACAGTTCTTAATATCGTTTTCGTTGACCCCGTTACTCTAGTTGTTGTTATCGCTGGTAAACCTTGTTAGCAGTATAAACACGTCGTCTATTTACAACGAACACTACGATATATCCGAAATTTACTATCTCGAGGGAGTATTGCATGCTACTACAACTGCTTATCGAACCACCACCCCCATGCACCCCTAATAATACTGCAGACCTTCGTACAGCAATATTACACATGAAAAATAAATTAACTATCGCATTAACGGTACTTCCGACTGTTCAGGTACGTTCAAGTAGCTCCTAAAACCGTACACTATATATAGAATATTGTTAAACACACGTTGGGTGTTACAAACCATCTCGCTCGAAATAATCCCGTAAAGTCAAAATAATTTAAGTGATCAGACCGAAACTGTACAGTTCAAACACACCACAGTGATTTCGCCTTTCACGCTTTTAGATCCTATTGAAACTTAACGAGTTCGAGCGTAGCAATGGATTAGAACAGACGAAAACGAGTTGATGAATCCCTTTCCTCTTCCCAAGAGATTTATCATCAGTATCTATGCATAATGTCACTGCAACAACAAAATTTTTATCTTTAATTTTTGTCAAGATTTCGAGATCATTATGTGTATTTTAAATGGAATACTATATTTTTGTTTGGATATTATAAAAACACAGGAAAAGAAACACGAAATGACCTTGAAGCAGCCTTCAAAAAGGAAAAATAAAATTTTTTTCTCAAAGTGACATTCTCTCTTTCACTATTTAAGGTGGTTGTCGGCAGCATCGTCTTGCCTTAGAACCATTTCCAGCGATCGAAGACATCGCGGTAACCGTTAACAGACTAAATAGACCTTTGACGACGAGAACACGGAGCGAGCTTCCCGTTCGCGATTTTTATTTTGCTCGTTTCGCCCCGATGAATCGACTTCCGTAACCGATACGGTGCCCCGTAACGTCGCCGAGGACGTTCAACCGGAGGCTCGCAAATATCGTATAATTTCGATCGACGTTCGCGAAGCCGGGTAAACAGCCGAGCACAGATATCCAGTGCAAACTAATTTCCCGTTCGCTGCGCGTCGATACGCGAATATGTTGTACACGTCTACGTGTACGGAAGTAATCGCGAAGTTTTCTTCAACCAGCGACGATGCATTTTCGCCGGCGCGAGGCGTTCCTTCCAGCAGTTTGATTAATTAGCGAACGACGCCACTTCCTTTACATATTTCGCTCGGCTCCGATCCGAGCACTTCGTTTTCCGGCTGTTTCCCACGTCCCCTTGTGTCTCGCCGAGCAGAGACGAGTTTCTTCCCCGTAACTCGTTAATTTGACGACACTTCACTGTCGGAAATCCGTTCGAGCCTCGTCGCCTTCCCCGGGAATCGGCGAACAATGTTCTGCAGGCGAAGGACAAGGTTTGCAATTAAATTCGATGCCTTTCTTTAGATGGCACTAATAAACAGTAAAAAGATTAAGAACGAAGCTCGTTTCTTTGACAATGAAGACAATTCTCAAAGCCAGCTTAACTATTTCCGAGCTAGCGGAAAACGAGATGAAACGAAAAACATATATTGAGAGATTTAAAGAAAAGTATTAAATGCCGGTTCATTCTTCTCAAACGAGCACAGAAAATATTTTTTAATTCGGAAATCATTAAGTGCGCCATAGTTTTTGCAAAGTTGAACTTTAAACTGATGTATTTTCGTTCTGGTATGTAAAAACTTAACATTTCTTAACATTCTCCCGAAAATGGAGCAAGTCCGTCTTTGAGAGTTAAAAATGCTTTCGAACCTTGTTTCAAGTGCTACGGGGCAAGAAAAGAATGATTAACAAGCCTGCTATAAAAAGCTTTTTATTGCATTAAATTATATTGTTTAGTTTTATAGTTATCCATTTTTAAACAAACAAGTACTTTTATGCTGAAATATGAAAGGGGGGTAGTAATATTTACGGGGCAAGTGCATCTTAGTGTTTTTCTCAATAAATTAAAAAAAATACAATAAAACCGGTTTATTTAATGTAAACCTACATCAATATTTCTGTACATACCTAAAATAACAACACAGAATCTATGAATAACTTGTAAACTATTGCACGCTCAGGGTAACCTCAAAGTTGTACGTGTGTACCTCGCACGTGACTGTTTGGCATTGTTTGATTTAAGCGAGGAAAACACCTTTATTCTTGGGCGACATCTACGTCGAATAGTTCATACTAACTTATACTACATTAATAAATACAAGCTAGAGAAATGTTGTTCATATTATAATAAAAATAACCAATTGACGGACTTGTGCCCCACTCCTCTTATCTGATTAATATTGAAAAACACCGACACTCTCCACGGTTCAATGTGGACGCTTTCATCGCCGAATTAAAACAAACTAATTGTCGAACCGTTGAAAATCACGGAGGTTATCGAGAGGCGGGCAGTGTCGAATATAATATAATCTGAAAGCTTAATGCGCCGGGTATGAATATTTTCCACTCTCGAAAACTACAAGCGCGGAACTTTACCGATGAATTCGAACGAAAATTGCGAAAGTTCCGCGAACCGAATTTTTCCCACATTCGCATCGACAGGGAGAAGAAACGCGTTCATAACATTTTCATGAAATTGTATAATCTCTGATGTCGACGCGAAAGTTCCGCGGAGAAACAAATTCTCCGGGGTTGAAATTTGAAATGGAAATATTTGTTCATTCAAGAGTTACGGCGTATGTAGGTACACGGTGCTTAAAAGTGTAGCCGCCGGCCACCGATGAACGCTTGGAACTCG